>NC_079396.1:9199232-10610065 GCF_029220125.1 Pseudoliparis swirei
ATCAAGACGCAGGTCATAATCCAATCTATTCTATTTTCAGTCGTTCAAGAAAAGCAATTTGCCACATTAAGAATAAAAAATAATGTCTGGCCAAAATCCAGAAAAAGTGCAAATATTAATATTTATTATGTGAATGTAACGACCATAACGCACTTTAACTCACTGCAGTGGTTTAGAATACAGGAGGCCGCAGTAACAGGTTGGCAACATGGAAACAAACGGTCTTTTGAAATTGTCTCATACATTGTTCTGAGGAGGGAAAAGCGTTGAATGGACAAAACGATATTGCCCATCAAAACACATTTAAACAGACGTGTGTGTGTGTGCGTGTGCGTGTGTCGCAGTTCTGTGTCAGTGATGTAGGAACGTTGAGCACACTGATCACCCCAGGGGTCACCAGCAGCATCACTGAACCAGCAGCCGGGACTTCTGGGAGATCCGCGTGCGCAGAGAGCGCTCCAGCAGACAAGCCAGGTAGAGTTGTGGTTACATAAGGTTGTACTATTCCTGTCATATTCATTACATGTGTTGTAAATCTGTAACACTGTTCATTCTGTACACATGACATCTCTTGCTTCTGTCCATCTGGGGAGAGGGGTCCTCCTCTGTTGCTCTCCTGAAGGCTTCTTCCCTTTTTTCCCTGTGAAAGTTATTTTATATTTTCTTTGGGAATTGTTCCTGATCCGATGTGAAGTCCTGGGACAGGGATGTCTATGTGTACAGATTGTAAAGCCCTCTGAGGCAAATTTGTGATATTGGGCTATACTAAATAAACTGAATTGAATTACTGACGCCAGGATCGGAACACAAAGTACTGCACTTCTTAATGCCTGATACTAAATCAAACACCTTCAAGTTCAAGTTGCGTTGGTTTTAGATGACATTTGCGTGACAGGAATACAAATTCAGAGTGTATCTGCTGGTGTTGCAGGTCACACTAGTAAAGCACTGTCACTTTCTATATATGGCTGCACTTCTACTTTGAGTATTTAACAGCAAGCCCCTTTCAATGAGCACTTGAGCAATAATTGTATCAGCTGAAGCAGAGTGCTCTTGACAAGTGAGGAGAGAGCAGCTGCAGGTTTATGTAAAAATATCAAGCAGGCATCACTCACATTTTGAGAAAAATCAAAATCCAGCTGGAAAAGGGTTAAAGGTAATCAATAACTAGTGGAAATAGTCACAACGGATCATACACATACACTACCGTTCAAAAGATTGGGGTCACTTAGAAATGTCTTTATTTTTCAAAGAAAAGCACTGTTTTTTCAATAAAGATAACATTAATCAAAAATACACACTATACATTATTAATGTGGTAAATGACTATTCTAGGTGGAAACGTCTGGTTTCTAATGAAATATCTCCATAGATGTATAGAGGCCCATTTCCATCAACTATCACTCCAGTGTTCTAATGGTACATTGTGTTTGCTAATCGCCTTAGAAGACTAATATCTGATTAGAAAACCCTTGTGCAATTATGTTAGCACAGCTGAAAACAGTTATGCTGGTGATATAAGCTATACAACTGGCCTTCCTTTGAGCTTGAAGTTTGAAGAACAAAATTAATACTTCAAATATTAATCATTATTTCTAACCTTGTCAATGTCTTGACTATATTTTCTATTCAATTTTCAATTCCTTTGATAAATAAAAGTGAGTTTTCATGGAAGACACAAAATTGTCTGGGTGACCCCAAACTTTTGAACGGTAGTGTATTAGTGCAGTAACATGAATCCTGTACAGGAAATAAAAAGTATTTAAATTGTTTTAGTATTGTAGATTTAAAATGTTAACCTGTGTTATAAACCTGCTGCCTCCTCATGACTTCTCTTGTCTCCTGCATGTCAGACGTGTCGGCTCCTGTCGGCTCCGTGAGAGGCGCAGTAGCGGAGCCGGAGAGGTCGGTGCCGGTCAAACCTGAGGTCCAGGTTGGACTGGGACAGCAGACCTGTGATGCCAGAGCACAGAGGACCTACAAAGAGGAGCTACGCCGGGAGCCCATCACTGACAAGTATGTTGGTAACAGCTGCTTCTCCGCCGATGCTCGCCCATGCTAGAGGTGGGCGATAACGCAACATTTGTTTTTGAGGAAATACCAAGTAAAACAGGGCCAGAATCGCAGATATCAATTTGGTTTATTTTTATAATTAAAAAGGGCTTTTGTATTTCTATTTTGTTGTCCAACGTTAATTACGTAATCGTATACATGTTAAGATCCAGGACACTTTCAAAGGCAAATAACTAAATATGTATTTTTATTGTAAATTGAATGCACAAACATGAAAAAAGGTGTTTGATTAAAATGTGACAAAAGCAGTGAAGATAACAGCATAACGCGTTTTAGTCTTTTTGATTGATGGAGTATTTCTTTTAAAAAAATGCCCCGAGTCAAATAAGCGACAGGAAAGAGAATTCATTCTGGCGATGTGTTTCGACTTGAGACACGATGTCTGTCCTCCCGGCCCCCTCAGGAGGATTGTTGGGGTGGAGAAGGTGCCAGCAGGCGGGAGGGTCTCCTTCCTCAACCCAGATCACCTGAAACCCATGAGGAAGAGGAAGAGGAAGGAATACCTCAGTCCCTCTGAGGAAGACTCTGACATCGAAGGCACGGTGGGACGGCATTGTTATTTACATTTAACATCCAGATAAAAATATAGATGTTCTCATATCGGATGAATTCAGACAGAGGAGCATAAATACGTTTTTTAATTTCCTGAAAGTATTTTAAGTGACGTGTTTTGTTGCTTTAATTCAGGGACTACACTTTCTTTCTACTCTTAGCTCTTGTGTTATTTCTATTACATGTATTGTAGGATGAGAAAATGGATGATTCTAAAGCAGACGGCAGACACATCAGAGGAGGTTGGACTTTAATTTTTACATGTGTCTGTTATATCATCTTTCTTTTCTTTAAATATTTACCCCACCGAATTTGTTTGCAAGATTACAGCTCTTCAAGCACAAGCTGCTCCTCGTATCAACGAATCGACTAATGATTTCATTTGTATGTTTGGTGAAGCTGGCGACAGTAAGACAGAACAGTGGACGTGGCTTCAGTATCTGGAGGAAACCAAATCTGTTGCTGCGCCCATCAAGCTTTTCCAAGAGCTACGAGTGAGTGGAATATTCAGACTGCAGCTTGGGGCTGAGCTGCAGCCTTGTTCCACACAGGCTCACCCAGCGCACCCACCACGTTTTACTACTTTCTTTACTACCGTTGCAGCACTTCCTAAAGCACAGGGACACATTTATTAACCCGAGTGAAAAAAGGAATGTAAAGTTACCTCAGAGAAAGAGATGTGTGCAGCAAAGGGCACATATTAATATTCTTATTCTATCACTGTTTTATTTAAAAGTGATTTATTTTCTTCAACAATCTAAACATTCTGGCAACACAAGCTTTGTCTTGAAGATACAATCTGTTCCAACATTGTAAGTAGTATTATAATTAATGAACTATCCATTTGCTGTGCTTTGTGTTTTTTATTTGTTTGTTGTCTTGATCCAATTACCCTCCATTCTTTGTTTTCACTTCATTTAGTCTGCATCTCTGGGCTGTACTGACATCTGTGCCTTTGTATCCCATGTGTCCAGACCCAGAGAGTGCCAACAGTGAAGAGCGGCTTCAAGCAGGGGATGAAGCTGGAAGGCATCGACCCGCAGCATCCGTCCATGTACTTTGTTCTCACCGTGGCCGAGGTGAGCCAGACGGATCTTAATGGCCAGAGTCGGGATTAACATCATCGTTCAGCTCCCGGCTGCTTCGCCCCGCTGTCGTCTTCTCCGGCCGGCTTTTGTTGATCTAAAGTGTCATGTCCTCACCCAGGTCTGTGGTTACCGGCTGCGGCTTCATTTTGACGGCTACTCCGACTGCCACGACTTCTGGGTGAACGCCAACTCCCCCGACATCCACCCTGCAGGCTGGTGTGAGAGCACAGGACACAAACTGCACACTCCCAAAGGTGAGAGGTCAGAGCACTCTGGACATGCTGAAAGACCAAAAAATCAAATACACTCATTCACGTTGACTTACCCTGTCCATAGTTAACAGAATCCACCGTATCAACTCATAAACTCAAAAGATGGAGTCTCTGCTCATGTTGATGACGAGACTCCAGGAACTCAATCAGCCCACTTTTTCTATGTATTAAACAAACAATATATAAAGTGTTGACTTGTTGGAGGTGCTGGTCAGTGGATATTGTTGCCCTTTAGAGCCAGGCTAGATGTTTACACCTGTTTCCTTTATGCTACGCTCCCTTCGAGAAAGCAAAGTAGCCTATTTCCCAAAACGTCAAACTATTCATTTAAGTGATGGGATGTTTGATCAAATATGAATCAGTTTAAACTTCTCTCTTTATCTCTGTTTTTTCCTGCAGGATGTAAAGAGGAGGAGTTTACCTGGATCAACTACCTGAGAATGACTAAAGCACAAGTGGCGTCCAAAGAACTCTTTGCCAGTCCTGGGAGGGTAACTGCCACTATATAATATACGGTAGTTGTATTATCTACAAGCACGAATGGATGAGGTGAATGATTCGGGTTTGGGGAAACTCCAACTCCTACGAGAAGCAGTGCTAATAAAAACAATTTGCAGCTTCTATCTTTCAAAAAACATTTTCACTTCACAAGACCAAAAGTGCCAAAGTCAGGCCTGTTGTCCCGTCTGGTTATGTATTAATATATATTATTAATATTTACCGCCAGAACACCAAAAAGCTTTATGCTAGTAAGGCTTGCTTCTGCCAGCTCATGTTTACGCTAAGGTTCAAGCTTCAATACATCAAACTGTATCAGTTTTCTTATGATTGGTGAATTCATAAACATATTTAGAAACGATCCAACAGTACAGTTGGCACACCGTTCATCAGCTAGCGCGCGGCTCTCTGTCTCTACTTGCCAGGTCATTTCTAATATCTCCGCTTTCTGTTTAGATCGACGTGAAGTGCAGTTTTGAGATAGGAATGAAGCTGGAGGCCGTGGACCGTATGAACCCCTCCCTCATCTGTGTAGCAACTGTCACTGACGTGGTGGACGAGCGCTTCCTGGTTCATTTTGACAACTGGGATGATACATACGACTACTGGTGAGCCTCAAACATATTGGGGATGTATGGGCTTTGGAAAATGACTGAGGAAAAAAATCAAGAAGAAATATTTTTTCTGCGCAGCTGTGGAGAAATGTAGGCTTATTATGTTCTATGACATTGATGAAGAAGCAATGCAGATGGAACTGTCCAATCTTTCAGTCTGTTTAACTTCATGTCTACAGATTTGGTTCATTTGTAAAAAGCCTGTGTGAACCGGGAGAGGACCAGAACTTAAAGACAACAATGTGGTCCCGACCAAATGAACCAAACTACAGGTGTAGTAAGGCTACATTAATCTAAACACGGCCACTACGGGGAGAACAACTCAAAAACAATCTGACCCCATGACATATATCACTATATAGAGTATCTATGGCTAACATACTGTAGAAATAGTAACATTTATTGTGGAGTTGTGCTTTTGCTCACCTGATTAATGTTCAATATTTACTCTCCTCTTAGCAACCAACTCTGATGAAAACTATGTGACTTTTTCGCTGTTAGATGCTTATTCAGTGGCTGCTAAATGTGTCACCGATAGACAGTTTGTTAGGTAATACATCATACAGGATTTTAATCACTATGTGGAAATCAGCTGCTGGAAACTGGCTGAGTAACGGCGCTGCGACTGAACCAGTTATGGCGTCATAAACCCCAAACAATAAACTAAAAGAAGTTAACAAGCACAGTAGAGCTGTACATTCAAGGGACAACTCTCTCTGGGTTTGTCATCAAATGAATGTCGTTATTAGATTCTGTGTTCGTACTAAGCATCAAATAAACATCAGTAACATCTGCAGTGAAAGCGGTTGCAGCATCAAGGTGAGCAGCTCGAAAACACGAAAAATACTTTTCTTAAATTAAACTATTGAACCGCTGGACGTTGTTGTTTGTCAAACTACGCAGGTGTGATTCCAGCAGTCCCTACATTCACCCTATTGGTTGGTGCCAGGAGAGGAACCTCCCCCTTACACCACCCCAAGGTGAAAAGTGTGTTCAATGTTAATCATCGATTTAATCATGTTCATGGTCATAACATGGATCATTAACTTTAAACACTTCTCTGTTCACTTTGTCCTCTTTTGTTCCTTCCTTTTGGAAATGTACTTTTAGAGCATGGCCTTGAACCCAGGAGGAGATTTTCTGTTTGTATTCAATGTCACTGAACCCCCAGTTGCTCCCCGGGCGCAACACTGCAGCCCACTGCTCCTTCATAACTAAGGATGCGTTAAATGCAGAGAATACCTTTCGTTGCCTGTGTACCTGTACTCTGTGCAATGACAATAGATTGAATCTAATCCAATCCAATCCAATGGCTGATTTCTATTGAATTTATGTTTTGCTGCACCAGATTACCCGGATCAGGCCCGGTTCTCCTGGTCCCACTACTTGGAGGAGACTAGTGCCAAGGCGGTGGCAGCTGAGGCCTTTAAAGTGGTGAGAACAAATCATTTGAATAATGATACCCCCCTAAAAATCCTCCTGTCAACCAAACTGTGCCTGCACCCACACCGTCACATTCCAAGACGTATGTACCCACAGTGTTAAATCACCTCCACACATGTTTCCATTTTTACACACACACTTAACCCTTGTGTTGCCTTCGGGTCAATTTGACCCGATTCAATGTTTCACCCTCCTGTCGCCTTCGGGTCAATATGACCCGATTCAATGTTTAACCCTCCTGTTACCTTTATATTTACTAACATATTTTACCCTTGAGGTCAATATGACCCCAGCTATTAAAATCTCCAGAAAATTATTAGAATTAATATTGTTTTCCAAGTTTAAGTGTGAGGTACTTTATGTTTGTTTGTTGACTCCCGAAAGAACACCGACATTAAACATTGAATCGGGTCAAATTGACCCGAAGGCGACAGGAGGGTTAAATATTGAATCGGGTCAAAATGACCCGAAGGCAACACAAGGGTTAATGCACCTGCATGCACATCTCCCGGAACAGTCCAGTTATCTTCCTCCAGCCATACTTTCTACACTTTAGTCAAATGTGATTATATTGTTTCAAAATGAGAGATGAGATGATGCCAGTGATTGTATAAGAATAAAGAAATTCAGCCCGGTCACAGACAGCAGATGTTATCTTTTCCAATTTCAGAAATTACATTAAGTCCAGCAGCCAGGACGTGTTTACGGGGTTGGGAGTTTTTTTTTTGCATCAAAGGATAATTCAACGATGTGCAATCAAAGAGGCAGATGAGATTACATTACTTTGTCTAGCAGTCCGTCTGACAGCCTCCCGTCGATATCAGAGGTAGCAGTTTAAGACGATAAGTCACCACTCAGTTCCAATGTTTCCAATATGAAATCTAGAAAAGATCTCCAGTTTTCCACCAAGCTCAGGCATGAACATGCGAGTCAAGTCGGCTGGTGCCTGAGAGCATCTGTCGACTGAATGAGGTCGAGCCTCGCACAGGAGGAGGCTGAGTTCAATGCAACCTGTGCATCGTCTTAAGAGTCAAACCCAGTTCAGTTTCCCAACTTGTACTGATCCTATGCAGAGCCCGGGAGAATCCGTGTTGTGTTTCTGATCCAATTCACAGCCTGATAATGCAATAATTACTGTTGCGTGTATCTGTGATATGGGCTGGTAGAAAACAGCACGACAGGGAAGGCAAAGCCAGAGTTAAGAGGCTGAGAATGAACAAGTAAAGTTTGATTGATTGAAAATGTCTGAGTAATTAAAACAAATAATGAGAGACATTGTTTGTTACAGTCCAGGCCCAGTTCAGCTGTTACATAACAGATGATATAGTATAACATGTACTGATTGAAAAACAATGTTAAAAGTTTGAGTCTGGTCATCTTTCTTCTGTAAAATCTCAAATAAAAGACATAAACTTGCCCGAGTTGAATAGTAGAACTGATGTGCGGTGCAAGTGAAGCCCACACTTCATGGAAAGTACATTCAACATGTTTGGTTGTCGAGCCGAACATACAAGTTACCGTGTTATTCAATCGCCGTCTGCTCCGTCTCCAGCGCGCGGCCCACAGCTTCCAGCCTCAGATGAAACTGGAGGCTGTGGACAAGAGAAGTCCTGGTCTGATCCGAGTGGCCACAGTGGAGGAAGTGGAGACTCATCGCATTAAGGTAATGCTCTGTTTGTGTGTTGTCAGCGTGTATTTCATAAACACTTAAGTACTAAATGTCTCAGGTTAAGAAGGTCACTATTATGTATGTGTGTGATTTTGGTTTAAATGTTTCCCAGAGTCCCTCAGGTCCATTACAGCTTTAACCAAGTTTGTGAGTTGTGCCCTGGGGCTAATGGTTCTGGAATAAGAGCTTACATGGACTGATACTGTAATGTACAGCTTTCTAACCGACCCTGGACCCATTGTGCAAGTTGAGCTGTGAGTATTATGTATTTCTATTCCTCCTGCAGGTCCATTATGACGGCTGGAGTCATGTCTATGATGAGTGGATGGACTCCGATCACCCTGACATCCACCCAGCAGGCTGGTGTGAGGCGACCAGTCACCCACTCAAAGTTCCCCCACGCGACGCCAGAACACAACAGCCGCATGCCAGCAACCAGCACTTCGGTCAAAACTGGAAGTTGATTTTCCTCAAATTTCAAATCAAAGTTATTGTTGTTAGATAGCATTCAATCTTAACAACACTATTTGTTTTTATCTCTGACCAAGTTGTTTTAGCCACCTTTAGGCCCCGGAGTGTCATGTAAAGGAAGATCACACCGGCAAATGGAAAAGTTGTAGGGGAAATTTAAATGCTAATTGAACTCCTCTACGATTTTTTTTTTACTTTTACAAACAATCTTCACGCTCCTGTTTCTTTGTTTGCATAAAGAAAACACCAATTTGTTTCCCATTTAAAACTAACCTGCCACTCGTTCTTTAATTTTATTGAGTGTTCTTTTATTGAACTTTTCATGCAATAATTCTCTATTTATTTATCTATAAAAGGGGCCTTTTTATGTCTCAATTTTATGTCACAATTGGAAAAGCCCAAACAATACAATCAACGGTGGCTGAATTTCATTTAGCTGCTTCGGTTTCAAAGTCGTGATTAATGTTATTAGTAACGACACCTTAAGAAGGCCTCTTGGTGTTTACACCACTCGATGGCAATAGGCATAACCTTCCAGTACTATGTGTGATGGTTTATCCGTCTGTACTTGAATGGATGTAGGTGTGAGGGAGCCTCCGACCACAGGCCAGTCCGCCTACCCATCCTCGGTTCCCTGTAAACCCATCAGCCACCCCAGATCCAACAAGTACAGCTTCCACAACAGGTCAGCTGAACTCAACTCCATCATACTGCTTCATCCACCAGGTCAACCATTCAAGATGCACACCAATACCTGACATCAAAACCTTTTAAAGTCACGCGTCTTCCTAAAGTGCACCACGGGGCTGTGTCTTTGAAACAGGAAGTGTCCAACTCCTGGTTGTGACGGTTCGGGCCATGTGACCGGCCGTTTCACAGCCCACCACTGCATATCCGGCTGCCCATTGGCTGAGCGTAACCAAGGCAGGCTGAAGGCCGAGCTGTCAGACTCCGAGTGCAAGAGGACCCTCTTCTTTGGCCAGAGGACCAAGAAGACACATTTCCGTGGCAGGTGTGTGTGTGTGTGTGTGTGTGTTGGCCTACATATGCATGTGAGTTTACCTTTGTCTCACATTGATCTTTTCATCTTGTTTTCAGGATTGGCCGTCCTCCCAAATTCAGAAAGAGCCAGCAGAGAGACTACCAGAGTGAGTTTTCTAAATGCATGATACATATCCGTCTTTAAGAGCATTTTACTCTGTAGCTTCAGGTGTGTCTTCCTGTCAAACCTGCTTTAACCCTTGTGTTGCCTTCGGGTCATTTTGACCCGAATCAATATTACACCCTCCCCCCGCCTTCGGATTAATTTGACCCCATTCAATGTTTAATGTCGGTGTTCTTTCGGTAGTCAACAAACAAACATAAAGTGCCTCACACTTAAACTTGGAAAACAATATTAATTCTAATAATTTTCTGGAGGTTTTAATTGCTGGCATCAAATTGAACCCAAAGGGTAAAATATGTTAGTAAATATAAAGGTAACAGGAGGGTGAAACATTGAATCGGGTCAAAATGACCCATAGGCGGGGGGAGGATGTAATATTGATTCGGGTCAAAATGACCCGAAGGCAACACAAGGGTTAAGTAGCTCATCGGTTTCAGGGGACATCTTTCTTGTCAGCTGCAGGTGTGAATGTTGAATCAGGCTAATATCTGTCCTGATGTGCAGCACAGTCTGCAGTCTGTAGTCAACTCATACTCACTTGGAGACAATTGCATCTGTCCATCCTGGAGAGGGATCCTCCTCTGTTGCTCTCCTGAAGGTTTCTTCCCTTTTTACCCCGTGAAAGGTTTTTTTTCTATTTTTTGGGAGTTTTTCCTGTTCTAATGTGAGGTCAAAGGTCAGAGATGTCGTATGTGTACAGATTGTAAAGCCCTCTGAGGCAAATTTGTAATTTGTGATATTGAGCTATATAAAATAAACTGAATTGAATTGAATTTAACTCATTGGTTAAATATAAATGGTGAGATTGGAAATAGGATAACACAGTTTTAGCCTTTTTCAGAGCAGACATTTAGACAATTGGAATTAATACTGCTAAACATTAAGGGGATTTATTGGCAGAAATTTATTATAATATCCTTTATAACGATGTTTTCAATTAGAGTACAATCAAAACAGACTCTAGAGAGAGCCTTTTATACACTACCTGGAGGAAGGGAGGGTGAGCAGAGGGATATTCAGTTAGATGAACCTCACAAAGATGCCACTCAATCATAAACACTGCTCCGTAAATGATGGCACGATGTAATGATGTCTGCCGGTAAAACGACGTGTCGGCAGTTTCAATCTGAAATATATGTCCATGTGATCATAAATCAACATATCTTTGTGTGTGTGTGTGTGTTTGTCCTCAGACATGTCCTCAGACGGCGTGTATCCGTCACTATTCATGTCAGCTCTGAGCAGCCAGTCAGACAGGACCCTGTCTCTGTGCTGGGAGCAGCACTGTCAGCTGCTGCCCGGCGTTCAGGGCATTCACGCCAGCCAGGTGGCCGCATGGAGCGTTGAAGATGTAAGCCAACCGTATCCCTTTCCTACATATTCATTTATTCTCTCTCTCTGTATGGTTTGATTATTTAAAATTGGTTGTATTCGTACTCCAGGTCTTCATGTTTGTCCAGAATCTAATCGGCTGTGAAGAACAGGCTTGTCTCTTCAAAGAAGAGGTGAGACCACCAAGTGTATGTCAAGGAAATATGAAATTAATCTGCATTTGATTTGGACAAGTGTGAACAGTCCGTTGCAGTATTAACTGTCATGTTGCACCACACACTGCACAGTCTGTTGAAGGGATAGTTTGCATTTTTTAAAGTTGGGTAGTACGCTGTAAATAAGTTTAGGTGGACGTCGTATTCAGAATATTTTCACTGCTTGGAGATACAATTCATCTTCAGAGAAACTATACAGAGTAAGGTGTCAGAAATGTCCATTGAGTCAAGTGAACACCTCTGATTGTCTATTTTATTATAAAGGTGTTTCGGTTTTGATTTTATAACACATGAGTACCCTTGGCGGACAATACTAATTATTTCTGGACCCATCCAACCAGTTGCATCACCGCTGTTGTGTCTGCGTCTTCCCAGATGATTGACGGGGAGGCCTTCCTGCTGCTGACCCAGACCGACATTGTGAAGATCATGAGCATCAAGCTTGGCCCCGCCCTCAAGATCTCCAATGCCATTCTCATGTTCAAGAGCACAGACGAGGTACTCAAGTGATCCCCCCCCCCCCCCCATCACCTGACGCGTGGCGTCGGGCCGTCGATCATCATGTGCCAATTTCATTCTGTTGCAGGGAAAAGACCCTGACCCCTTTTTTTCATGTGTTTGGTGTCCTGTACCCATCAGAGAGAGGGGGGTGGGAGGGGGTGGGTGGAGAAGAGGAAGATAAATAAGGCGATACAGATATTCCTTTGGAAGTTCTGTCTTAGAGACGATGGACACATTGCTGTGTAGGTGGACAGGAGCAGGGTGATGAATGTGAGGTGGACCATCAGGAGTCTTTACAGTTCAAACCTCTCTGGCGGTGTTTCACATCTATTAGGAACTGCCAGTCTATGGTTTGCTTTGTAATTTCCAACCACCTATTTTTAATGTGAAGCCTAAGTGGGAATAGAATAATTTAAAAACAAAAATGAAATTTAGTAAAATAAGTTTATTTTTGCGGGGGGGGGGGGGGCAAAAAGAGGAGTTAAATGCAGTAGACAAGGCTGGTCAGTGAGGCTCTTGGAAGACTCACATTTTGTGCAATAAAAAAAAGTTGAAACGGAAGTATTTGGAAACACTTAATGTTACAACTCCTTTATGATATCTGATTATTCTGTGATAATAAGATATAAGACATAAGATGACATAAGTTCAGTCTGTAGGGAAAAGGTTTCTATGTGTGTCAGATGAGCAAGTTGAAACAGCGAGAAAGCCTTTGCTCCATTTCAGCATCTCGTACCGAAGTATTAACCCGAAGTGTTTAAATTCTCTACATTGTACCATTAATGTGATAACTCATGTGATACAGGAGCTGTAATTCAAAATGTTTCCCTCTTACACAGAATCTGAGTCAGAGAACAGAAACAACACAGTGTTTTTATATCTTTATGCAAAGATCTGAAATTATTTGTTTTGCAATTCTCAGACACTTTTAGCACAACTGTGAAGCCCAAATGGATTTTACTCAAGGATGTTGCCACACTTGGTCACTAGAGAGTGCAACAGTTCATGTTTGGCTCTATAAACTTGGATTTGGTAGCAAGTCAATGGAGATCTCTGCAGTTTACATGTGATGGAAACAACATTCAAAGTGTGTTCTGCGAAATGTTTACAATATATGTCAGAATTGGTTAAAAAAAAACACTGTACGGATTTGATATTGTGAAATGAAGTGTTTTAAGGGCTTTTGGAATCGTACTTCTTTGTGTGTCTCTCTGGTGGGATTTGTGCGCACAACTGTGTGTATGCGTGTGCGCGTGTGTGTATGTACGTATGTGAGTGTGTGTGTGTGTGTGCTTGTGTATGTATGTGTGTGTGCGTGCGTGTGTCAAGATATTCTTGGGCCACAAATGTCATTCAATCCATATGAATTAATAAACATCCAAAGCTGTCTTGTCTGATTAAAGTCGCTGCCTCAACCTTTTTTGAGGGAACCAACACACACACACACACACACACATTGCATTTCCTATACTTGCTGAGCTATGTTGTGTGTGTGTGGTGCTATTGACTATAAATGTACTTTTCTTACATACCCCCCACACACACACACACACACACACACTCACACGTTTTGAAGCATTGCCCAGCCTCACTTAAAATCTGAAACTTTTCATCGATGATTGACCTGTATGGAAGCCCATTGCCGCCAGGAAAAGAAGAAAAAAATACGATGAAAATGTAGCTGTGATAATAAAAATATTCCCAATTATAATAATTATAGATATTAGAGATAGAAAGTCCTAATTATCAGATACAAAGTTATGAGAAAATCGAAATTACGATATACAAAGTCATTATTATGAGAAAGTCAAAATTACCTCCAGAGTTGCCTTGACGAAAAACATGCCGCTTCCTTGTCTCTCCTCTTGTGATCCTCGCTCATGTCTCTCTCTTCCCCTCTCTCTCTCTCCCCCAACAAGTTGGAGTGCAGTTAAAGAAATAAAATGCAGTAGTGAAATGCCAAACTTGATTCATAGCCTTGAATCTGGTTCAATACAAGGCCATGTAAAGAATATATACTTTTGCTTGGCTTGTCCCAAATATTGTGTGCATAAAGATTATGTGTAAGGTGGAAAAACACTGGATGAAAGTTGGAAGCTTCAGCAGGGCATTCTGGCGCCTGACAGAGGAGTGAGAGACAGCTTCAAAGGAAGAAACAAAGTAACTCAACTCTCTTCCTTTCTCACACTCTTTCACAAACATATGCATTCATTGGCGGGCCACAAGAACCAATGAAGGAGCGACAACGGCGGACGCAGAGGAACGAGAACCAATGAGAAGACACCGCTCTCTTTTCCTCCAGACCAATCAGAACTGTTCCTGTTGATTATTTCAACCGCCGTGCGCTCTGCTCAGGCATCCCTTCTCCAGCTCTGAGGCCATTGGTATCAGGTCTGAATTTGGGTCCATGCGCATGATTGTCTGTTTGTATTCTGATTTTGAATTAAACGCTTTATAGATTTACGGTAAAAGTCTACCGCTGTTTCTTCCAGTCAGAGCCGTCCGGTGGTGTGTTCCTGTCCTCAACATCAACAGCCACAGTAAACATCAAAGTATTCAATCTGGATTTTAAAGGAGCTGAGGGTCTCTGAGGGTCTCCATTGTGTTTTCAGATATGTGGAGCAGAAGAAGTGAACGCTGCTTCTCCATGTTTAGTTGTGACTCTTGGAACAGGAAGTAGGTTCATAAGGTAACAGCAGATCACAAATGTGTTCAGTACTTCATAAACCAGCAGCAGGATTATAAAGTCAATTATTTGTAGGACAGGAATTCAGCGCAAAGACCTTAGAACTGGAGTGATGTGCTCCACTTTCCTGGTCCGAGTGAGGACTCGAGCTGCAGCTTTCTGACTGACTTTTTACAGAGACCTCTGAACGCACCGTTACAGTAGTCAAGTTTACTGAACACACACATGCATGGATAAATTTCTCCAAATCCTGTTGAGACAATGAAGTCTAATCCTTGATATTTTCTTCAGGTGATAGTCGGCTGTGATTTGTGATTGTCTTGATGTGACTGTTCAGGTGGAGGTCTGAATCCATGACCACCTAGATTTCTGGTTTGGTTTGTGTGGTTTTAACGTCAACAATTTCAATCGTTCATCCTTGTGACGAAACTTCTCTTTTATCTTTATTTAATTGAAGAACATTCTGGAACATCCAGTTGTTGATTTCTTATTAAAGATATCTTATCTTAGTTTTTTGGTTTCATGATTTTATAATGAAATGCTTTTAAATGATTTAATGCGCGGCATCTAGTGACAACACAGGAGGATCTAGTACCTGATGTGACGTAACATGTTTAGTTGGATGTTGAAGAAGACAGAAGCTGAGAGCAGCTACAATGCATGTATTTAACAAACTTATTTTTTGTGAAAATGGTTAAATATACAATGAGCATGTTTATGTACTTAATTCTCTTTATAAGTAACTAATAACTAAAAATAGACACAAAAGGGTCCTTTTTTTAAAATCCGGTTTTATTTAATATTGTATTGAATTAGCTTTTGTAGTGCATGAAGACCTGGAGTGCAGTTGACCCTTTTCACGTCGGACATTTTGACTTAACATAACATTCCCAGGAGGATCTCCCTTCTTGCATGCACATAAATGACCTATAAACTCTATACACGCTCATTAATGGAAACAGTTCAAGTCTAGTATTTAGTTTTATTTCAATCATACGGAAATGATCATAAGAGCCATAAAGCACAAAGTGTATCATTGTTGTGTTGTATTTTATTTGAGCCATTGCAAAACAAATTAGGTGTCAAATTTAGACTATTGTGTAACCAATATTTCAGTGATATTGTATATTTTAATGAATACTAAGACATAACAGGTTAATACGCAGTCACTGAAGCCCAGTAAACTAGCACAGGCTGGTGAGGGAATGAGGCGCTTCCATATTTTTCAAAACACCTTTGGATTACCAGAGATTACAGCGCCTGACAAAGTGGGAATGAGATAGATGTGTGTCTGTCAGGTCTTAAAGGTTTATGCCTGAGTCAAGTCACCAAAAGTGTACTAAACAAATAGCAAAACATGGCAGTGGAGAGCCACAATAGTAGAGTGACTCAGTAAGGTGACATGCATAAATGATTCTTAGCATTATGGAATTATTCATTTTTTAAGGCACATCATAGTGTCTTCCAAGTCATAAAGTTGCATTAAAGAGTCCAGCAGTTGAGCTGGAACCGTAAGCATGCTTGAGACTCACTGTTGTTTTTTATTCTCTAAATTTATTTAGCAAACACACATTCCACCACAAAGCGCCGTCGTAGGATAATATAGTAGGATATTACGGCTGTGATGACACTTCTTTATTTAAGGGTTAAGAGGAGTCTAATGTAACGTTAGCCCCCTTTGAGAAACACATGCAGCAGCTACATTAATAACACTGCTATTACTTGTTTAGCTAGAATGGACTGATTAAAAAACTGTATAATATCTAACATTTACAAAAGTCAACATAGTTACCTTTTGTATATCGTGTGCATGGTTAGACCATAATCTCATAATCTTGATTTTCTATCTCATAAATTCGACTTTCTATCTCATAATTATTACTTTTAAATGTCATAATTTCGATTTTCAATCTCATAATTAAGACTTTCTAATCTCATAATTTTAACTTTCTATCTCATAATTTCAATTTTCTATCTCATAATTTCGATTTTCTATCTCATAATTCCGACTTTAATATCATAATTATGATTTACCATGGGGATATTTTTGTTATCACAGCAACATTTTCATGTTATTTTGTTCTTTTCCATGGCACTAATGGGCTTCCATACTTCGGCGACCTTCCTTCATGACCGTAAACAATACAAAAGAAAAAAAGAAAGCTGACCTCAGATCAGCTTCCGCCGTCCGCGAGTCTCCGACAGCTCCGTCAGCTTTGAGTCTCCGGATCAGAGCCGCTGACCTTCTCATCCTCTGCACACAGGTGAGCGAACTGTTACCTTACAGATGTCACGCTGATAAACCAGATTATATTGTCCGTAAAGTACATCGATTGTGTTATATTTCGGGGGGAAGACGTGTGTAGTTTCTTACTTTTCTCCTTATCCGCGTTGCATTGTTTTTGTTCAGACAATCAACTAGCTAACAAACTTATAGGGCTGCTACTATGAGTATACATGCTGCTAATATAATCATACAACATACGTGATATCTGAAATACTTTAGTTTATAAGGACCTCCCGTTATGGATCTACGTGGTATATGACCGATACTATTTCAGGCTAATTCATTTGATTGCTCTTTGAAGTTGTGCCTATTCACATCACCAACTTTTTTAATAGGTTACTTATGTCTTCTTAAAAGAAAATAAATAATAATGGCTCTACAGTTAACTAAATGGTGAGTTTATATTTAATAATAATAATAATAATATTATTGTATATATATTTAAAAATATATATATATTAATATATATATATATATTTTTTAATATTAAAAAAAATTCCAAAGGAGAGTGTCAGGGTTTAGAAAATCAAACTTGTCTGATGCACTATGGCAGGTTATCGGAGTTGATTTGGTGGTTCAAAGTCTCCCACCTCTTCTGAGGAATAAACACGTAGTACAATCAAACAACTCCTTGTTGTTAAGGTCGCCTTTCTTGCATCATCATCTCAACCTGCAGTTATGTCCTCTTTGTTTCCCTCTGTGCTGTATTTATTAATGACGACTCAGTTCAAATCAAGAGGTGGATTTTAATTATTTTAAAAAGCCACTTTTTCAAACTGCAAAAGAAAAGCTGAGCATGCTTTGCATATGTATTTATTGCATATTGTATTCACACTTTTGAATGAATTACATGTAAATCAAGTCCAACTTCGCCTTGTTTCATATTCAGTATGTAAAACACGTGTTACTTCATCTAAATGAATGTGGAGAAACTGCTATAAACATGGTTGGTTTTAGCTCGGTAAAAGGGACAATGTCAAATAATATAACTGCACTGCACAGCCTGAGATGCCTTAAGTAACATAGTCTTTTCTTAGGGAACAGAAAGAAGTTGGCAATAAAATGCTGATTAATTTGCAATGGGGGAAATAAATTGTCGAAGCACAGCTTTCGTCTGGAGCAATAAAGTGTTCGGTCCAAAATGGGACTCTTTAAAACTAAAGATGCTTGTTTTTAAATCTTTTTTGTTGCTTTACGCATCTTTCATTTGATACAGGGTTCACATTTGGTGATACAATTCTTAATTACTGTAGATTTAATGTAGTAAAGCAGGGGTGCTCACACTTTTTCAGCACGCGAGCTACTTCTAAAATGACCAGGTCAAAATGATCTACCTACGGGGGGGGGGGTTAGTTTAATGAAAGAACAAAGACATGCTATAGAGAAAATTTCAGGGGGGCGGGACAATTTTTAAAAATATCATGTGATCGACCATACTACGCCGCGATCGACTGGCAGGTCGCCGCGATCGACCTTGAGCACCCCTGTAGTAAAGTGTCACAAACTTTATAAAACGGGAGAAAATTTGATAATGCAATATAAACATAATTTTTGGGGAAAAGCTTAAATGTCCAATTGGTCTCATCTATCGTCTTGAAATAGATAACAGCTATAAATAGATAAACTCTCCGGAAGCTCCGGAAGGAGAAATGAAAATTGAGTTTTGGGGACATTTTGTGTGTGTGTGTGACCTTTGTCAGATATGAGAATGACACAACAATGTTTACCATGTAAACATGTTCACTGATACAGTACCTATACACACACGCACACACACACACACACACACACACACACAGATTGATAATATATACACAATGCCCTTCATTGTGTTTCTGTTGTTCCAGCATCTTATTCCTACAAACCAGAAATACCAGCTCATCTGGATCCTTAGGTTGTCACACTGAGGTCAGCAGTTTATTAGGACACACACACACTCACACACACACTCACACACACATGAGAAAAGGCTGGAGAGATAAAGGTTCACCAGCACAGGTGCATCCTGCACAGTGACCTCAGGACCCTCATCATCTCCTCTCACAGGTCTGTCCAACACCGATGCTGGACCAGTGGGAGTGGAACAGATAATGGCCATGGCACACTGTACCGTGAGTGTATTTATGTTTGCATGATGCTTTTTGCCTTATTTAGTTTTTGGGCCATGTGACAGGGCTTCTGCCTCCAGCCAATGCAGTTTTAACTCTGGCTTCAAGACATGTTTAGTAAGCGTCTCTGGGCTCATTTGTATTGGTGATACATCCAGGACATTTGGGGCTGTATGTGGTTGTTTCAGTGGAAACATTTCTTTTCATGTCAAGAAAATCTCCACGGCCCAAAACAATTCCCTCAATGCATTAGATATATCAAACGGATGATATCTAACAGTGGGATCTTTTCATCAGATGTTCTGTGATTGCCCAATGATCATTCAATAAGAAGAAATGTGACTCAGATCCTCGTGTTTCTATTTTAAGGAGAAGATGTTTGAGGGATGCTGATGTTGAACAATGCGAGTGATTGAAAGCAACAGTTTTTTAAAATTAATGCGGTCTAATCGTCTTCCATGTGTTGACCTTTTTCTGTGTATCTGTGTATTTTTTGTCCTAAAGTCGCGGTCCCCATCCTCCTCTCCACATGATGACGTCAACCTGGGACCTTCAGCAAACCCTCAGTCAGTAGCTCTGCTCTCACTAACCAGCATGTCTTTATATTCACACGCGAGATATACCCAGCACAAAGAAACTTGCATTGTCTTTGCTAATAAATGTATGCGCAGTGATCTGGGCTACTGTTAAGAGAATGGTCAATTTGAACTCAGTACTGTTTGTTTTTTGCTGGTTTCTTTTCTACCATGGGGCAGCTATTACAAATACAATACTTCAGAGGTTATTATGTAATTCTGTCCACCGTTTAATAGACTACTCTCGGCCTTGTTTCAGTGCCAGGCCCACTGACTTTGACTTCTTGGCCGTCATTGGCAAAGGGACCTTTGGAAAGGTAACACTGAAACAATTGCTTATCTATCTAGCTCTTTATTATTTAATACATATATTTTGTTTTTCTTTCAGCAGTTTCCTGCAATTCGGGTCATATCGTCACCAGCAGGGAAAGTGATCTAGACTAGACGAGGTCTCTGTGAGACCAGGTGACGTTAACAATGATAGACCCTTTTACAGGAGTGAATGGCGGGTCGTATGGATTGAAGGTCCCCTCAGTGGTACTCTCCATAAGCAGCAGCTGACCCTTTTAGACAGGAGAGAGAGGAATAGTGAGCTGTGGCTGGCTTTGCATTCTACCTGCTGACTGCTGTCTGATCAAAATGTGCCGCCAGCTTTATGAATCATTTACTTTCGAGTCCACTGAGGCCTCTTGAGGCTAACCTGAACCTCATCCAGTCAGACGTGTTTCTTAAAAGGTATATTCCTTGTGACCTGAACTCTTAATGTGATCGCTCTCCTTAGTCGGCAGGATTGCATTTCTACATGAAAAGTAATGTTAATAAGGTTTTTGTTGGCCGCAGGTCAATGTCAGACCTTGTATCAACACACTTCTCAGATTTCTCAGTATCGCCTGTTTCCACAGATCACATATCTGTGTTGTGTTCTCAGAGGGGCTTGGTGTAATGTCCTGACAGCGGCGTGGCGAGATGATGGCGCCGTCTGTTTACCAAACAAACCACTGACAAACAAACCTTCATGCAGGTCCTGCTCGCCAAGCTCAAAGCCGACAACAAATTCTACGCCGTCAAAGTTCTGCAGAAGAAAGTCATCCTCAAGAAAAAAGAGGTGGGCTCTGCTCCAGCTGATCTTTGCTGGCTTATATTATGTCGGAAGGGATGAAGCCGAGATGAGTTTCAGAGATTACGACCAGGAAGTCAAAATATATAAATATATTTTGAATTACATAGTATTCCAGGAGATAAAGATGGAAAATAGCTCCATGAGCCAAGAAGAAAATGTGTGTGTGTATGTGTGTGTGTGTGTGGGGGGGTGAGTGTCATTAGTAAACAGTGTTTTAACCCAGCAACATGATCTCAATCTTATCTAATCTACAGCTTGTTCTGTACAAAGATCAGATTTTACAACTCCCGGAAAATAAAGTGAGCCACGTCTTTCTTCTTGTCTGACAACCCGACCGAGAAATCTGATCCAAACACTCGTTTTGCTTCGGCTGAAGTGTTCAATGTGTTTTTAGAGAGGAAACGATTGGTCGGTTTTTCCTTGTCTCTTCGTCTCTCTGTAACTTTATGAAATTCATATCGAATCATCTGCCGTCAAAGTCCGAGAAAGCTGATGCATATGGTGACCTTTCCGTCAATGACAAACATTCATTGTTTCCATTTGACAGGAAGATAATCCGAAACAGCATCGAGACAATTATTACACATTCAAACTCTAAATTGAAAAAAATATTGTAAAACATTATTAAACAATCAAATGAGTACTAAATTGTGCGAAATACTTTCATGTAGTTTGGAAACTCCACATTGTGGAGCGACTTGGCAAATGTGATCACATTATTATTTCTTTTTTTATTCATATTTAAAAAAAAACGTTTGGTCAAGGACATTTAAATATGCTCACTGAAAGGGATATTGAATAATTGACTGAAAAAGAAATTAAATATATAAACTGCAGATCTACTCCATAATTCTACCGTAGAGCTGTAATAGTACAGAGCCAACACGTTGCCTTGACATCGTAGGAAGAGGCCAGCTGTTACTGATAACATTACTGATGGCTCAACACAATGAAAGGGAGGGTGACAGTAAACTAACGTGGCCGAGGACCCTAAACTCAAAGCAGCTCCATAAAACTCATTAATCATTAGATTCATTATTCACATCAGTGCTTTTCCTTCTGTGAAAAAGGCATACTGAGTTGAACCCCACAACAAATACACTTCGGTATACTTAGAAATGTCAGGAAAACGTGTTTTCTGTATGATTGGTTTATTTTTGGCATTTTAATTTAATGTAGTTATCACTGTCATGTCTTCTCTCTTTTAGCAAAAGAACATTATGGCTGAGAGAAATGTACTGCTGAAGAGTCTGAAACATCCCTTTCTGGTTCGCCTCCACTACTCCTTCCAGACTCCAGAGAAGCTCTACTTTGTCCTCGACTATGTGAATGGGGGAGAGGTAAATAAATAGTTTTTTAAAACGTCATTAACATATTTCCTCAAACAAGAAGCGGGGCCTTTATTTACCTCAACAGCAGAACATATTTCCCTCTGTTTAGTATAATGTGTCATACTTTAGTACAAAACATTGACCTGTTAAAGGTTACGCTGTTAATGCAAGCTCAACACTTCTTGTACCGGTTCACATCAAAATCCCTCTAACACTTGTACATTCCTACAAACTACAGCTGGCTGACACACACACACACCCGCAAGGACTGAAATGCCCGGAGGCAATAATACTTTAGATGAGTACCGTAACCCAGAAGTGTAATGAAAATAACATTACCAGAATATTGTTGAATTCATTTGCTTTAAAACAGTAACAATGTACACCGGCACCAGGAGTTTATTCACACTTATTTTTTCCCTGGCTTTAATTTTGTGGCAGGCCTTTAATTTTCCGTGTCGATCATGCCCCCTGCCGTTATCGGAAGCCCAGCGTTTAATTGATTACGTCTGTTCTTTGAGGAAATACGGAATGTTTTTTATGGTATACATTTAGAAATGATGTGCTACATGTTTTGGTAAACATGTTCAACTTAGCTTCGTACTAGTAGCGTTGCCATTGTCAACACCTTGTCGACTTTATAATGTGTGTGTGTGTGTGTGTGTGTGTGTGTGTGTTACGTATAGTCAGATCTCCTGGTTTATAACAGAAGGTGCTCTGACTGCACTTAGATCAACATCCTGACTGAGGGGAGGCAACAGGATGTTTCTTTAAAGAGGCATTATTATTATTATGGCACTACTCCTGTCATCAGAAAGATGCTCCTGGTCTTGTCACTTATGAATCATTTGTATAATTGTACTAAACTGTCACTGTTTACGGACAGAGCTGTATACAGTGTGTAGGCCAGGGCCAGGCTAGCGGTTCCCCCTGCTTCCAGTCTTTATGCTAAACTAGGCTAACAAGCTCCGAGCTGTAGCTGCATATTCAAAGTGTCAAAGTCAATATTTACCAACATATTGAACTACTGAGCTCTGATTTGTAAAAATGCTCGTCATAACATCTTTGTCTCCTCTACAATGAAATCCTGAGCAAAACACTTTGAAACTATGAATCGTGGTTTGTTTGTTTATCTTACGAGGGTTGTTTTCATTACTATTAGTGTCACCACATCCACATTGTGAATAAACCGGTTTTGCATCACGTCGTCTTATTCCTGTCCATTTAGTTTCCTTGTGCTTCAGCTGGCCTCAGCCGGCTGCACTGTAACAATGTGCAAATAAGTAATCCTTTATTTGCACATATCAAATACGATCAGACACGGCACGTTGGCGTGCAGCCGGCAGAAATGTTTTCCAACGAAGGAGCTTTGCCGTGATAGTGGTAATGAAACGCGTGCGGATGATGGAGCGTGTCGCACCAGACTTATCATGTTTCATTCGGTCCCTTTGCACGACCCTTTTGCCCTCAACTCTCTGTCCTGCTGAAACAACTTCATGTGGTCATGTGGAGCTCTGCATGCTCTGTGTCAGTCCTTCCACCTGTCTCTCTCCTTCTGTAGCTGTTCTTCCACCTGCAAAGAGAGAGGTGCTTCTCCGAGCCCAGAGCGAGGTTCTACACAGCCGAGGTAGCCAGCGCCATCGGCTATCTCCACTCTCTCAACATCGTTTACAGGTCAGAACATATATTACAATACTCGTATGAGAGTTGGACCGAATGAAGATCTATTACACCCAAACACAGAACAGTAAATTCACAAATGATGTATCATTAAAATTATTCTCATTCTCATCTGTTGCAGAGATCTGAAGCCAGAAAATATTCTCTTAGACGCTCAGGTGAGTCCAATTCCTCACTTTTGTTTTTGAAAACTTTAACTCTTTATTACTCTATACACTCTATATTATAGTCTTTATTGCATTGCATTATTTATTGTTGTGTTCAGGGCCACGTGGTGCTGACAGACTTTGGGCTGTGCAAAGAAGGTGTCGAGCCTGAGGGCACCACCTCAACTTTCTGTGGGACTCCAGAAGTGAGTAAAAAATACACGTACAAACGGGAAAAGGACATGCGACGACTTATCTGCCATACAACATACAACTGCATATCATACAAGACTAGGTTCTTTTTTCCACATTAAAAGGTGACAACTCAACAATGACATTAACATTAGTCATTCATTTTTTTACTGACTAAGAATTGTTGCCTCTCAGTTAGAAACAAACTGTTGTTGTTGTTGGTTTACTATCTGGTTCTCTGTCGACAGTATTTGGCCCCAGAGATCCTTCGTAAGGAAGCCTATGACAGGACAGTGGACTGGTGGTGTCTGGGAGCCGTGACCTATGAGATGATCTACAGCCTGGTATGGGACTGTGTGTGTGGCTGATTGGTACCGTCTCCCCTTTGGGACGCATCTTCATCTTAAACTAGACAATACGATATATCTTGTGTGCTAGACATTTTCCTTTGAGGGTGGGGCGAAAGTAAGTCTCCAAATAAGATTAGTTTCATCCTTTAGGCACCATGATGCACATGCTAAGTACATTTCATGGTGACCTGTCCATCAGATTGTGATGTTTTGACCACCTTGATGGAGATGGACATGTCTCAATAACTATTGGATGGATTTCCATTAAATTAGTGGACTCTTGTTTAAACATATATGTCTATTTTGCATTAACACATTTGAATATGAATTTCTTCAACTCGTTCTCCTTATAATACATAATATATTGTTTATAATAAAGATCTTCGTACCCTCCGCTTCAGCCTCCTTTCTACAGCCGTGACGTGGGTGAAATGTATGATGGGATCCTTCACAAGCCGCTGCCACTTCCTCCGGGGAAGTCTGAGGCTGTCTGCTCTCTGCTGGCGGGTCTTCTGCAGAAAGACCAGCACAGGCGCCTCGGGGCCATCGCCGACTTTGTGAGTCTGTCTTTCAACCGTTGCTACACATGAAAACAGGTGGTTTCTCCGACAAGAAATAAACCTCGTCTTCGACAAGAGAGGATCAAAGGACAGCGCCATTAAATGTTATTCAAGGACTAGGCTTATTCTCATTTTGGGAAATTAGCCTCTTATGGTATGAGACATCTTTAGAGGGGTTTGGAACTTTTCTGCACATAA
Organism: Pseudoliparis swirei; assembly: GCF_029220125.1. NCBI lineage: Eukaryota > Metazoa > Chordata > Actinopteri > Perciformes > Liparidae > Pseudoliparis > Pseudoliparis swirei. The sequence goes on from NC_079396.1 coordinate 9,224,359, forward strand.
TAGTAATAAAGTATATGAAAATCTCTATTGGAGTTCCAGTTCCTCATAAATGTGTCTGATTTTCTTAACGGAAGGAATGGGAAATGCCAGTATTTACAATACACGTGTATAACGTTTCTGTTTTATTTACAGTTAGAAATAAAGAACCACAGCTTTTTCTCTCCAATCAACTGGGACGACCTTTACAACAAGAGAATCACTCCTCCTTACAACCCGAATGTGGTGAGTGTGTTTTTTCCGGCTGACTGTACGTGTCAACTTATCCGTTATTTGCATATTTGGGGACACCGAGTCATTGCTATCTCAGTTCCATAGATTGTTTCATCTTTCAGAGAGGCCCAGCTGACACTCAACATATTGATCCAGAGTTCACCAGAGAAATGGTTCCTAACTCGGTGAGTCGGAGCCCGGAGCTCAACGCCAGCAGCAGCAGCAGCTCCAACAACGCATTCAATGGGTTCTCCTTCGTTGGCACTGAGGACAGCTTTCTGTAGAGGCAGGAGTTAACTGTTGGAGGGTTTGAACATTGTAATGGATTCAGTGGAGTGAGCACAACTCTTTTGAGTTCCTCATGTACTTTTGCTGAAATCCCACGCGACATCTATTCTGTGACGACTGCAGGGATTTCCAACCGGTTCCTCTCGTGGGATGACGACTGCAATGGAGACATTTTAGGTTAAGATATGTAAAACGTGTGTTGCCTGGAAGTCCAAGGTCGGTTCTTAGAGATGATAGCGAGGATCGTCATGAACGTGTCACCAAATATACAGGACTCACAAGAAGTAGGAGCATCTTTCATTTATCACTTACAATAAAATTAAGTGTGTTTTATTATTATTTTATAAACTGATATTGTCAGTGGGTGGGGAAAAAGACACAAAGTTGTCATCCTGTGTTTATCCAAACTTCCAGAATTCTATTTTTCTGCAAAAGGGGCGAGCAAACGCAAGAAAAAAAATCATCAAACCTTCAGCAATCTTTGGTGACCACATAAGTGAAAACCAGGTGCAGCTGGAAGAGGTGCGAGTGCAATCCTCTGCCATGGAGTTTGCTCTGAGCAGAAGGAAGATCATAAATAATCATATTAAAAGTAATAATGAGGACAATTCTGGACAATGAAGGAAGTTGCTGCTGTATCCCTGTGCCAAGGTGTGGCCCATCAGAGCCCATCTCTCAAATGAGAGACTGCAGATGAAACACATCATCTGTTTCAGTGTGACGACTGTTGAGGTGATAAACTCCTCCGAAAAGATCTGACATTCTACGTTCATCAAATAACTCATCAATCGTGATATCTCTGCTTAACACCCGGTCACTGGAATACGCTCAAATGGAATACATTTTAAATATCTTTCAGTCACATTAAAAATAATTTTTTGTTCAATCTGCAGAAAAAAAGTGTAGAAAACTTAACATAAATGAAAGGTGCTGCGTGGTTTTGGAGGGGTCTGTCTGTGTCTCTGCCAACTGAAGCCACAAAAAGTGACCTGTGCCTGAGAAAGGTTGACGTTATTGTTCATCCCATTTTTATAGAAAGCATATCTGAATGAACATTTGTCAAATAATTACCATCACACACTTTTGGCACATTGACAGGATATGCTTAAGAAAAACTGCCTCTTCTGACTTTTACACTGCGTCAGATTTCACAGGGAAACGGCTGCATTCCTGGCACAACATTCACTTTCTATATTCAAGAGGGATCTTCTTGTGCACAGACAGCTCAAGCTGTGGCGATAAAATCAGGTCCAATATGATTTTTCTTCCATGAAAGACCAAAGGAAAGTCCTCACCACAGTGGTTTTGTTTGCTTTGTGGCAAGTAAGAGTCAAAGTTCATTTGTAGATGATGCACTGATGTTAGAAGATGCTCCTTGTAGCTCCTTTAAAACAAATAAAATGTCAGTCAACTGGGCTGTGGTTTTTTGTATTGTAACTGGGTAACTGGGAATTGATTGTTAGATTGCAGATCTATTAGTTTTGTTCATGATACATGCTTTAACTGTTATCTACAACATACTGTATGTCACATCTGTAAATATGCAGTCACAGCTTTGCAGTGGGATTATGTACCATAGTAATATGGTTATATTAATGTAAACCATGAATGCCTCTGCCTTGAATATGGAGTTGGTGATTGATGGTTGGCAGAAACAGGTGATATCAGAGGGGGAGACGGGAGGAAGGAGGAGCAGGAGGAAACCCGACTGATTCATCCACGAGTTTAAACTGATTTATGCTCCTTATTTTCGCGGAGAAATAATTGTTTTAAAAACGGAAACAGTGTTAAACCGGACTGCCGCGGTTTGACACTCGGTTTGAGTGTAAAAACTTCAACGAACACCGGAAGTAAACAAAGTTGCGTTAATTGCGGTAAAATATTTTAGTGCGTTAACGCGGCCAAATTAATCGCATAGATTAACGCGTTAACGCTGACAGCCCTAATTCTTTTATTTGGAAATATTGACGGTTACATAACACAGTAAACATTAACTGATATTTCCATTGTTTATCATCTTTTTGTTGAAATATCAGATAACAAACCCAATATATCCAGAAATTAAATGACAATATGAGTTCTTCTTCTTCTATATGGCCAAACTATTCTACCACATGACTTGGGGAAAAGACACAACTGAACATCAGAAACAGGATATTGTAATTCTATAACTGGCAAATCTCCAGCTCAAGATTTATTTCCCAGGGACGTAGACACATTTGTTCTTCATTAATCAGTATTTAAGAATACAACTTACTCTCTCCGTCATCAATTCCCCCCAAATGTGTTTGGATATCTGTTAGGGCATTTATTTGAGTTCTTGTGAGAATTTTGCCTCGACGTGCTCCGCGGCGCTCACAAGCTCACAAGCTCCCGCTACAAAGATCAATCTTGTATGAGTAATTGCAGAGGCTGAAAAGAGTAAACGCAAGAAAAAACAACACTTGTAATAACTTACTAACCCAGAGTGAGTTCATGCCTGGAAATAACCAGACTTCTGTAAAAACGTTATAAAGCCTCAGTCTGATATTTTCTGGCCTGACCTCACTCTCGGTTAGTAAGTATAGTTAGTAGGTGTTGTTTTTTCTTGCGTTTAATCTTTTCAGCCGAGCGGTCGAGGTTAGTAGGCTAAGTTGTTTATTATATGGCATTTTTTCGCTCCTATTGTTTTGTAAATAAAAACAAATTGTAAAATGTCATTTTGTTCAGCTCTCATGTCTTCTCACGCCACTATGTGTTTCCAACATATATATATATATATACACATAGGCTACACACACACACACACACACACACACACACACACACACACACACACACACACACACACACACACACACACACACACACACACGTTGTGGTAAAAACGTGTCTCATGTGATGCAATGTAGGCTACAGCTTCTTTGTTGTCTCCTAACATGTGACTGACTTGACATCTGTGTAACTATACATGCCTCTTTTTGGGATGCATATATATTTAGGCTATAGATGTTTTTGGATGCATATATATTTGTAGTTTTTTTTGGGATTCATATAGGTTTTTTAAAATGATTGGAAGGGTTTCAAGACTGTTGATTTGTTGCAGACAGTGCTAGCTTAACTGCAAGGCTATTACTTTGTGACATGTTCTCAACTCTCCTCGAAATAAATAATATAACTAGATACTGTTCATGAATCTTTAATCAACAGTTTAACAGAAAACATGATTTGCTAACGTTAATGTTGGAGAAGGAAATATAGAGTAGCCAACATGTCTGTGCACGAGCAATTATTAGCCGTTAGCGTCGGTTGAAACCGTTGGTCACATGGATCGTTTCCGGAGAGTGGTTGTGTTCTTGAACGCACCCCCCGGTGTTCTCAGTCCCGGGTGAATTGATAACGATGCAACGCCAAGAGTTCTTTCGTTGTTAACTGTGAATGTATTTTTAATAATGAAGAAGCATTGCATTACGCTCGTGTAGTTTTAACGAGAACAAACTCCAACGCTGTAAAAAGACCGAGTGTTTCAGTGGCTGTTAAACTCTCAGCCGCTCCAGCAGCAGCTGGGAGCTCCCGAGCAGAAGGAAGAAACAGGGGGGATGTCGCGCGGGTAAGTGTGGGAGACATTACCGTTGTGTATTTAGCGAAATGTGTTTTTGCAATGCGCAGGCTATAATTGCGTCACGTCTGTGAAATAAAACCAGCTTCACAGCTGATATTCGAGTGGCTGCATTGCTTTGTTGTGAGTGTGAGCGCGTTAGACGGCTGTCCCCCCTCCCTCATGTCGGTTTAAAGCCGTTGTTCTGTTGTGTCACGGTAGTGAGCTGGAAAAGCTGGACCCGGCCGTATTCCAGAAGCAGTTGCACCATCTGAAATTTAGGTAGGCATTTCTGTGTTTTCCCTCCTGTCACGTCGGCCGACTCCCTCCATCGCAGTTGCATCGAAACGATCACAAACGCCTCATATTCGCCGATACAAGATATTGCAGTCGCGCTTCGTGCCGCGCGCCGCTGGAGGCGCTCCGCCGGCTGAACTTACAGCCAACGCGTCCCCCAGCGTGCTCGCGCTGCCCGGCACACACGGGAGTGAGGGTTAGCTTGAAGTTAGAGCCAAGTTGCAATGTAAGTTTATTCTGTTGGCTATCATGTTTGACTCATCAATTGCAATAACTGTGTCGTGAGAGTTGCCCAGCGTGATGTTTGGATACATACGCGTGAGAGAAGAGTCATATTTATGTCGAGGTTACTGTTTGGCTGTGCCGGCTAACTAATGTTAGCTACTGGGCTAACTTATGTTGAGCTAAACTTTCTGTGGTGTGTGAAGCTAGCTCGCTGCTCTGGAGCACAACACGCATACTTGTCTAGATTTAGGACGGAGAGGTGAAACACAGGCGTTGTATTTCACTTACAAGTTGGTTAAATGTCAGTGGAGGGTTAATTAAGCATTTCTATCTTTTTATTTTATTTTATTTTTTAAATGCAAGGTTGCATGACTGTGGCAACTCTGTTTCTCTTGGCTTCAACTAATCTCTCTGATACATCGCGACGCACATGTAAATGATGTGTTGCCACTGGTAACGGATAGGAGGTGAGGCAACACATGAGAAACATCTCAGTATAATGCAGCCCAATTCAACATATCTGCTACTACATTTCCCTTAAGACCTGTATGGCAGTGTGTCAATCAGTACTCCTTAACATGAACCTTATTATACGTGTAAAGGTAGAATGTATGACATAGCGGTTGTATCAGATATTACAGTTGTGCCGAATTAAGTAGCTACTTAATTGATCCGTTCCTACTTTTGTACTACTTACTCCTGATTTCCTCCTGTCTAGTATCAACATTGTCTTTTCCATTTACATAGACACTAACTGGCTGGTTTTGTATAAAATGTTTCTTAGTTGTTTAGAGAGCAACTTATATCCAGCAGTATTCGCCATGAGTGGCATACACCGTGTGTTTCAAGCTGTGTTATTGTCTTACATTCTAGTGATTTGTCTTGGGCACTTTAAATGTACCACTTTGCCACAATTAAGTCAGTGACATGTTTTCTGTGAATTTAAACTGGATAGCTAAGCATTAGATTCATCTCTTCTTTACCAAAGCATAAAGGGAATGTAGTTGGTTTAAAATGATAAAAAATGACATTCAAACTGAATAGCATCCATTATAGAGTCCATATCAATCATGTCATATGTTCATACCTTAGAAACCTGATATGCCTAATTATTATCTATGATGTCTTCTCACTTTTTATAATCTCCTTAAATTACCCATCTGAAGGTTTATTCCATGACAAAATCCAGTAAAATTTTTGAATGATTGTTTATCTGTCTGTGTGCAGCATGGAAGAAGAAGAAGAAGGGGATTGTGACATGTGCACTGACTCAGACGACAAGACGGATGCTACCAACTGTAAAGTCAAATGGACTCAGGAAGAGGTAAGTGAAAAGAATAATTTGATCTTTTATATGTATTTTTCAGATATTCATCTGGTTTTATAATCTTGAGCAACACACTATAATTGGCAGTAGATTATTCTATTAGTGTTAGTGACCAAAATGTAATGCTCTATGCTTGCAAGAAGAGCCAACTGAGCCGGAGGTGCAAAGGCATGTTTTAAAAAATGTTGTGACATAGTCTTCTGTTTGTTAATTTTTTTGGTAGGTTTGTTGGTTCTATTGCTTTTTTCAAGATGACTGTTTCCTGACATTTGATCTTGAAGCTTACACTCAACTATACTAAAGCTGGACCGACTCCTTTTTGTTTGCAGGATGAAAATCTAAAAATCCTGATCAGCAACTTGGGGAAGAAAGATTGGAAAAACATAGCCAGTTTTTTACCGGTATGTATTCAGCAGAAGCAAAGTTACTTGAGTGAGAGAGAATGAACGACACAGCAATGTAAAGTGAAACTGAGGAAGGCCCGGCACATTTAACATGTCTCATTGTGGAACAGATCTTTGAATCCTTACCAATCTCTCCATGTTGATTTTCTCTCCTCCTTAGATAAATCAATTCTTCTTTTAAAAAAAACTGTCTTTGTTTTGGCAGGGACGGACGGATTTACAGTGTTCGCACCGCTGGATAAAGCACCTGGATCCTAATTTAGTCAAGGGCTTCTGGTCCAAAGAGGAAGATGAAAAGGTGGGAAAGACCACACAAAAACATCTGGTCGAGACTATGCTTAAACCCAGTTTGTAGTTGGTTTGTCCCATCTCACTCTCTACTCCTGTGGTCACATATGCATTTGCTCTGGACAGATATCAGAGCTGGTGGACAAGTACGGCACCAAAAACTGGTCCTTGATCGCAAGGCAACTGAAAGGACGGCTGGGGAAACAATGTCGTGAGCGCTGGCACAACCAGCTCGACCCACTGGTCAAAAAGAGTTCCTGGACCAATGAAGAAGACCTCATCATCTTCAAAGCCCACGCCATTCTGGGAAACCGGTGGGCTGAGATTGCCAGGCTGCTCCCTGGAAGGTGTGTGGCTTAGCTTTGATTTGCTGAATTTTAACAAAATAGATGATGGGCAATCGAATGCAATATTAGGTACATGGTGAACGTAACGACGTATCGGCCTGTCTTAACCCGAAATGACGGAGAGACTTGAATGTATATTTTTGATTCCTCTCGCAGGACTGACAATTCTGTGAAAAATCACTGGAACTGTACCATCAAGCGTAAAGCAGAGTTGGGCTTGTACAAAGATGACGATGACAGCATTTCCCTTGATATTCAACAGTTTGTTGAAGGAGAGGTAAAGTGATTTCTTAGCTGAGCACAAACTGTACACAGCTTATCACTTTCAGCTTTCACAAATGTTGTTTCTTAGTGCTTAGTGAGCCAATATGAATAGAATAGTAACAATAGAATTAGTTTGCGCCACTTGATTCATCATCATAGTGATGTAGCAGGTAAAATGTTGGTTGGTTACAATTTACAAATTGTGAAGAAAATGCTTCTGGCTACATATTATGAAATCAATCATATACCAATCTAATGTATTGGCTACTGGGCAGACTATGATGGTATCATTCATTATGCTTTGCAGCACAGACACTATTGTGCATTTACATTATATGTTGTTTTACAGGTGGACTTCAAGTGTGACGTGGTATTAGACACTGAACCAGTAACTCCTAAAGTGGTAAGCTTGCTCTGAGGATTTTCTTTTATGACTCAAATATGTTACGATTAAGTACCTCCTAAACATAGTTAATGCAATAATCACCAGAGTTGACTTGATTTTTAGTCATATTCTGCTGTGCGGTCTCAGCTGGTAAGCTTGGTTTTGCTCCCCTGATCTTTGCTTTGCTGCAGGTCAGGCCGGTGAAAGAAAAGAAGCCGGTATCGCAGAAAGTCAAACAGAATACGGCCGCTTTGCTTCATCAGACTTCAGCGTCCATGAGTCCCTCCTTGCCCCGCAGTTCCAGTTCCAGTCCGAGCTCGAGCTCCGGCGCTGCACCAGCATCTGCGTTGGTGGACCAGAAAAGGTTTACCAATGCGGCACTGAGGATGATCGCTGAAGACATGCTGCCACTCAGGTGACCTATTGAAGTGACCGTGTTGGGTTGTTGTCCAAAGTTGGCTAAAAATGTGTTTTATTTATCTCAAAGTCAAATGAGTACTCTCATGGGTCCATCTAACCTGGATGGTGTCATATGCAGTAGACTTAATTGCAGCAGAGGGCTAGTTGTATATTCTTTATGCATTCTAAATGGACATCCAAATCAACATCAAACCTCTAGAGCCCACACTTGCATGCGTCATTTGAAAATGCACAATGCCAATGTCGCTTTCCTTTTGTTCCCTGCAGTTTTGTTGAAGGCGCAGGCTTTCGGTCATTCATGAGTACCATCAGTCCTGAATGCAACAAGCTATCCCAACGTGGCGTGGGCCTCCAGCTCTATGATGAAGTGGAGAGAACCATCAAGCCTCAGCTCATCCGTGACCTTAAAGCCTGCCTCGCCAAAACCAAAGATGGACAGAGTGCTATTCATGTCACGCTTGACCTCTGGGCAGGGAATCAATCTCATCCAGTGGAGGAGCCCATTGTCGTTGTGCAACTCCATTTTGTCAGTGATTCCTGGCAGATACGCCGTCCTATTGTAGCCTTCCGCCACCTCAGCCACCAAAACCTGAGCACAACTGTGGCAACGGAGCTTGAAGGTGTGCTCCTGAGCTACGGCATCTTTCCTCCCAACATCGGCTATGTGCTCGTCAACCAAGCCAAAGAAGCCCTGGCCGTCAACAACTTGTTCTGCGACTACAAGATCATGTGCTCATCCAACCGGGGAGAACCTGATGGAGAAGAGATGGTGGCATTTCTGTCAGACCAGATGTCTGAAACAGAGTCCCCCTTTTCAGAGCTGCAGATCGGAACTCGAGCCGCCTGTGTCGCTCACACACTGCAGCTTGTGATTAAGGAGGCGCTGAAGAACTCCAGGGTCGTGGAAAACCTGCTCTCGCAGGTCCATAACGTGGTGGCTTTTTTTCGGAGCAGTGCCTACTGGAGCGAGGTGAGAGAAACTAAAACGGATGTTGCACTTGTGTTATACACTGTTATATTTGTTTTGCAAAGCTATATGAACCAGGTCAGCAACCGTTTTTCAGATTTTTATAGATTTTACGGTCTGACGATACCGTTTCTGTTCATGGACAGATTTAAAGAGAGCAGATTTTCTTCTCTGAATTGTTGACTGTTTTGCATTATTTCATCATCTAGGTCTTGTTGAAGGAGTGCAACGTTTCCCTGTGCCCTTCCTCCAATAACTGTCGCTGGAACTCCATGATGCTATCTTTACGGCGCATGGTGCAGGAGTCCGCCTGGAGCGCCATCATGACCCTCTTGGCTCAGGCCCGCATCGATGCCAACGACGCAGCCAGTGCCCCGCCTCTAGTCATGGCCAAGAGGGAGCAAGTGATTGACATCCTGGGTCTTCTTGAGCCCTTTGAGGAGGCCTTGCAGGTAAAAGAGAAAGTTCATTTCATGGATCTGGTGTAATGTTTGTGTTCCACATTGTGTTATATGTTCTTAAACACATGTATGTGCTTATTTGATGTTGAATATAATGAAGGCTGTAGACAGATGTTTACAAACAAACATTACAATCATTAACATTGCAACACTAATATTTGTCAATTGTGCACTGAGCCTTGCTTCAAGGATCAGATACTTATTTTTCTCTGGGAACCCCTCCATAAATATTATATACATGTTTGGAAATACAGTTTTATAGTGTTGCCGTATTGTTGATAGAAGACTATGTGAGATCATTTCCCGATGCTTTTTCTCACACAGGTACTGCAAGGAAATGGAGTGACCGTCTCTTTCATCACTCCATCCATTATTGGCCTTGATAAGACATTGGAGAGCATTGTTACCAACTACACCCACTTCAACAAGGCGCTGCGCACAGGCATCCACACACATTTTCAGTCCCTCATTCACCAGAAAGACATGATATTAGCTGCTGTGCTCGACCCCAGGATCAAACTTCAGGTATTGAATTTAAACATTGCCCTTCTGTCATGTGTTGCCCTTTTGCATCCCAGAGTGGAATCGGAATCAGAACTTTCATCCTTGTTTGAATGCTTTTTTGCAGCCGTTTCCTGATGTCAAACTGGAGGACCAGACGGATTTCCTAACTCCCCTGTCAAAGTATCAGGCTCGCACCATCGTGGAAGCCACACTAGAAAGCATGGAGGCTTCGGCAGCTCCCTCTGTGGAGGCAGATAAAGACCAGATGAGCAAAGAGTTGAAAAAGGAGCAAGATATCAAAGAGGAGAGTCAAGACGACACAAAGATGGAGGCATCTGATAACGGCTCGGATGACGCCAACTCCGGCAGAGTCGGGGAGAATGATCTCAAGCGCAAGTCCATCTTTAACTTCCTGCAGCCACCTGCAAAGACAATGAAGAGAGCCGAGCTTGACGTGTACCTATCCGAACCACTGTGGGAAAGCAACACCAGTTTGTTGTACTGGAAATCTGCAACTCGGTTCCCCCTGCTCCAGGGCATTGCCAAGAAGCTGCTGGCAGTGCCAGCCACCTCAGGGGGCTTCGAGCACCTGTGTCCGATAGCGGCGTGTATCGTGAAAGCCAAGAGGAACCGCCTGCCCCCTCACGCCACAGAGAGGCTGCTGCTATACAAAAACTCTTTAAAGACAAAGACTGTTAAAAAGCCCAATGGGGTTGCTAAACACTGACCGGTTAAGTGACTTTGCTGTGGTTATTGTGTGTCCCCCCCCCCGCCGAACCTACACTTTTGCTTCTTCATACATCATCCTATGCTACACAGTTGTATTTTGCAATGAAAGTGCTGCACAGCTTTAACATCAGCATGTCAGCAGAAATGTATTATTTATTGCTGTACACTTTGGATGTTAAGTCAGATTGCGAGTGTATGACTAGGTTCTTCATGGGTTAAGTGACTAATGTTTTCTGTTTTCTTTCTTTTTAATTTATTTGTTTCTGTGGTCTCCAGTAGATATACTGTGTATTAGTCACTGGGTAGTAAACTGAATGAGAGACTGTCCTTTTCCTCTCTAAAATGTTTATTATCTTCGTCATTGGCATTTTAAAAAATAAGTTATGATCAGCGATACTTTTAAGGTGTTGCAGTAAGACGTTTTCTCAAGTGTCTTGATTAACTGTCTAATGTCTGATGGGGCTGGATGGGAAACAAACCAGTTCACATTGAATGACAGTTAAGTGGTTTTAATGCAGTGATGAGGGCAAAGTGAACCTGTCAACTTTGCCCGCGCCACATGGGAATGAACTTGTATTAAAGAGTAAAACTATTTTATCTACGGTTTCCAGAATCCCATGATGTTCACTTCCATTTCTGTGTTTTCTAATCGCACTGAGTTAGAATATCACTAATACTATAATCAGCTGGGATCCGTCAGTCTGCTACTTAGTCTAAAGAATGCCTGCAGTCATTTAGCCTGAGGACTCCACACTGAAAGAATAAAGAATATAATCTATGATCCAAAAAAGTAAAAGAAAGCTATCTAAAAACCAAGATAACTAAGATATCAAAATACATCAGACTGATTATTATTTATTTACACCGTTAACCAATGTTCATGTAATTTAAAAGTTCACATAAGATGCGTTTTATGGGTAATTGGAGTTTAAAAGACAGTAAAGTGTCAGCTGATATATTTCAGCTGCGCCGTGATTGGCTGGACAGACACCCTGTGTCAGACGAAAGCCGTGGGTCAGCTCACGAGTACTTCCGGAGTCACTTCCTCTGCCATGTGCATGCGGGAGCGAAGTAGCGAAGCTGCTTTTTCTAACACGTTCGTGAGAAAAGCAGAGCCGCGTGTCGCCGCTCGGGACGAGGGCTGTGCCCGGACTGTTGTCGAGAGGAAAACAACCAGCAGGTAGAAACCGTGACGTATCCATAACAGCTCGTGTTCGCCATGGCTCTGTACGTGAAAGCTGCCGAGATCCTGGAGAAATCCGAGATGAAGCAGGCCGCCTTGAAAACAATGGTTTACGAGAGCAAGTTTTCAAACATCAAGCAGCTCTTCGCTCTGGTGTGTGAGACCGAGAAGTTCTCTTCCGTCCTGGAGGAGATCATCGAGTCCACCAAGCTGCTCAAGCAGGCCAAGCTGAAGATGCCCCTGGCCAAAGTGCTGGTCTACGACCTCCTGATCGGCCGGGGGCTGAAGTGCGGCGGGTCCTGGAAGACTGTGATGCTGAAGCATCGCTCCAGGCTGCAGGCGGCGCTGGCCCGCCTTAAGGTGAAGCAGAAGGTCAGCAAGAACGAGGACCTGCTCCCGGCCAGCGTCCAGAAGCTCTTCGGGATCCAGCTGCCCAGGTATGCGCGCGTGAACACCCTGAAGACCACCGTGGAGGACGCTGTGGACTATCTGAAGAGGGACGGCTTCTCCTACCTGGGCCACGCCTCTAGCCTGGGCGACTTGACCCTGAGGAAGAAAGACTTTGTGATCGACATGCATCTGCCAGAGCTGCTGGTCTTCTCTCCTAAAACTGACTTTCACGACCATTTCCTGTACAAGGCCGGACACTTCATTCTGCAGGACAAAGCCAGCTGCCTCCCGGCGTACCTCCTCAACCCCCCAGTCGGCAGCCATCTCATCGACGCCTGTGCTGCCCCGGGCAACAAGACCAGCCACCTGGCTGCCATCATGAAGAATAAGGGCAGACTGTTTGCCTTTGATTTAGATGCCAAGCGTCTGGCCACCATGTCCACTCTCCTGCTCCGAGCCGGGGTCACCTGCCAGCGGCTGGCCAACCGGGACTTCCTGACGGTGGACCCCGACAGCCAGGAGTTCAAAGATGTTGAGTATGTCCTGCTGGATCCGTCCTGCAGTGGATCAGGTAGAGTAGCAAATGGTTATTTCTGTGTGCAGTCTGGGTTTCTGATGACCTGTCTGCTGTTATCATAAAAGAAGCAGATGTGCAAAAAGGAAACTAATCAGAAACCTAGATGTTACTCATCAACTTTATTTCCAAATATCCCCATTCCTTACTCAACTTGTGTGTATAATGTGGGATTTACCTGTGTTTCTTTAACCCGCATGTCGTTGCATGCAATGCTAGTGCACCTGTACACAACCAAATTGGATGAATATTAAAATGTAATCGGTGTTGGCGGGGTCCAGGTATGGTGTGTCTCCGGGACGACGCGTCCTCTGTGAACCAGGACACGGTTCAGGCGCGTCTGGCCTCCTTGGCCTCCTTCCAGCTGCGCTGCCTGAACCACGGCCTCAAGTTCCCTCGCCTGAAGCGCCTGGTCTACTCCACCTGCTCCGTCCACCGCCAGGAGAACGAGGACGTCATCGCGGCCTGTCTGCAGCAGAACCCGGGCTTCAGGTAGCTGCCGTCCACTTTCACTCGCTCAAAAACAAACCTAGAAGGAGCCAAATGCCAGCACAGTGGGGCAATAGGGGGCTCTTTAATATTTGATGGTGCTGCCTTGAATATTTAGGTATTGGAGGTGAGAACAGATTTAAAATGATGTCCTTGGTTTTATAGGAAGACAGTGCAGAGAAGCTCTTTTCAGTACACATGTAGTGCTTCGGAAGTGAAAGAAAGCGGTCTATGAACTTATTTCTTTTTGATGCGAGTTAAAGGACATATCGTGGTTAAAGATGATTCTGAGATTCTTTACGGTGGTCCTGACATAGTAAATCCCTTCTGATGCACCTGTTCCCTGAATACATACATTATGTGTTCTCCCCCAGGCTCGTCCCTCTGCTGTCTGAGTGGCCAGAACGAGGCCTGCAGCCACTCCCGCAGTGTCTTCGCGCCAGCACTGCCAAGACTCGCACGCAAGGCTTCTTCGTGGCTTTGCTGGAGAAGCACAGTGGGGCTGGGAGTCTGAGGCCGGAGCCAGCGGTTCAGAGAAGGTAACCACCGGGGTGCCGTTTTAGATCCTATTGCAATACTTAATGTGTAATTCCAAGGGACGTCCAATTCGTGTTTATTTCCATGCCAATGTGCCCACACATGTTAACTATAATGCCGTTTTAAAACCTGTGATTTGTAAAATGGTCATGTTCAAGACGACATGTTTTGTGCTTCCATTCACATTCAACTTTAATTTCGTTACGAATATTGAGCTTGAAATGGAATTCTGCAGGTTTGCGGAGTAATTATCTGAAATATACAATATTAAATTAGACATGTGCTTTTTTCTTTTCAATTAACTCTTCTACGTCTTAAAGAAGCCGTTGGTACCGATGAGCAAGCGTCTCATTCAGAATTGTGAGGATTTTGACTTTCGCCATCTGCTCCGTCACAGCAAGCCCGAGGCGACGCCTCTCGGCCCGTCCAGCTGCAAGAAGAGACCTGCCGCTTCAGAAGAGTCTGGAGCTTCGGAGACAGAGGAGATGAAAGAGGTGGAGGAGATTGAGGAAACAGAGGAGAAGGAGATGGAGGAGACAGAGGAGAAGGAGGAGACAGAGAAGACCCCAATAACTGCAGCGGGACAGGCCGACGGTACACCTGGGAAGAAGAAGAGAAAGAGGGGAAAGAAGAAGAAGAAAGCAGCAGCAGTGGAGTGATGCGAAGTAGAATGGGACTGCCACAGCATGCTGTCTGGAAGCAATGCTTTATTAATATCTATGTGTGATGAAGAGTAAAGATTACTTTTTACTGCGTCACGTCTCCGTGTTTCATCACTGCAGCTCTGCAAAAGGGGGTTTTCTTTCAGGCATTTCTCCACAGTAATGACTATTTATTTCCAGTAGAGGGCAGGAAACCTGCAGCCAACCTGCTGAAGAAGACGTTTATTTCCGGCTTAACGGAGTCACTGTAGGTGGAAACACTCGTTGATTTTTTAACTGTTACGCAACAATGTTTTGTAACTAGCACGTTGTTGTGACTTGTAGCTTATTTCCTTCCCGGCGGTGGTTCGGCTCGGTCTTTAGAGAAAGTAAGTGACGTGTGCAGCTGATACCTTTAAGTAACCAGTATTTGGGTTTGAAGAAGAAAGGCATCAACTACAGCTTTCTCCCCGGTGTTACGGTTTAAATAGCGACCGTGTTAACTGGTGACTTTGAACCGAAAGCGTCCGTTGGTATCATAGTTAGACAGCTGTTGAAAACAGGAAGAGAACACGTAGAGCTGCCCTCGTGAATGCCGCATTGTTAAAATGTGTATAGTATACGGTATATTATTATGTATACAGAGCTGCCAACTTTTCAAAAAACCTTGGAGTGAGATTTTGTCGGGGGTGACCAACATTTTGCCGCGCACGCAGCCACACATTGGTGGCTCAAATATCAGGAAATTTGAATTAATGTGGCGTTGTACCCATGTTGTACCCATGTTGTACCCTGCATTCTGGCCTGGCAAAGGTCTTTTACGAGGCATCTTTGCTACCTTAAAGAATTACAATGTTTTTTAATAACTACTCTCATTTTTCAAAAACATGCCTATTTCTATTGCACAAATGTCCTGTCTTTATGTTAAATTCTTTATAATACATTTTACTTGTTCAAAGTGCTGTTTAGAAAATTGTTGAGAGGGTCCTTTTCCTAGGCCTGCAAATAAAGTGATAAATGCTATGTGGGCAGCCTTAACAAACAATGCTCTGATGTTTTGAGCATGCAGTATGTATACCAAGAGGATAACAAGGTGCTCTCCTGCTGCTTGTTATGACAGCTGAGTTAACATCACCACACAAAATCACACGCACAAACACAACCAATTATTTCAAGATTTAAAGTTTAAGAGTGAGAACTTAATTGAACCACATGTCATTAACAGGGCTCTTAAGTTTTGAAGACAGGCAAGAGTGACATATCTATCCAGGATGCTTTATTTTCATTGGTTGCTGGATTAAATCATACCCAGATACAACAGATACGTTTTTTTCTGATTGGCTATTGTGTAGCCCCATTTCTTTTTTTTGATTGGCTGATAAGTGGCTCCTCACAGCAGAACTCCAGGGGAGCGCTTGATTCCTCCATGGTGAGGGCAGCGCGGCCAGCTCATGTTGGCGCGCTGCGGCACATTACAACATTAAATAGCGGAGTTTTTTCAGCGTGAGAAATACGATGTGTGGCGGGAGTGCGTGACTTAAGACCGAAATGCGTGACTGTCACGCTCAATGCGTGGCACTTGAGAGCCCTGCATTAACACACCGTAGTCTGCTCGTTGTGTCTGTTTGAAAATCTTCTTCTGTTGCTAACTTCGGGACTCTGGGGTAAATAGGATGTCTATGCAGCG
The DNA here is from genome assembly GCF_029220125.1 of Pseudoliparis swirei. Classification (NCBI taxonomy): domain Eukaryota; kingdom Metazoa; phylum Chordata; class Actinopteri; order Perciformes; family Liparidae; genus Pseudoliparis; species Pseudoliparis swirei. Next base: position 9,240,553 of record NC_079396.1, read on the forward strand.
AATAGGTTTATAGATGCGCTCCTTAGCGCCATCTATCGTCGCGGAGTTTGAAAAGAAACCAACGAGCCTCGGCCCAAAATCAGAATTTCTTTTGCCGTGAGAAATTGGTTGTGTGGCGTGAGAGCGTGTGAAAACATGCAAAAGCGTGTGTCACACGGCGAAACCGTGAGAGTTGGTAGCTCTGGTTTAACAAATGCTTTTGTAGAAAATCCACTCAGTGTTTAGATCAGGGGTCCCCAAACTTTTTCCTGAGAGGGCCACATAACGTTTCCCTTGTCTGCTGGAGGGCCAGCCGGGGGAGGGGGGGGGTGCTAGTGAGAAGTGAGAGTGTGCTCACCTGTGCGCGCGCATCACGGCTGAGTGATGCGCGCGCCGCTGTGCGCTCTGATCGCTCTTTTAATGAAGTATCGATACTAAAAATATGCTAAATCACATCGTTTTTAACGTACGGGTACTTTCTTAGTATCGATACACCGTGCAGCGTGACAGCAGTAGATGTCGCGGACTAACATTCAAGCTAACCTGAACCCCCAAACGCTGTGGACATCTGAACGCTGATTGGCCGAGACGTGACACGTCCCATCAAAGATGTTTTATTGCGAAGAGCACCACTTCACATTTTCTCCGCGTCTCACTGCAATCTCAACGGCAGCGGGCCAGGTGAAAAAAATAATAAATCGGAACGCGTCTCTGGTATTGTTCAGGGGGCCGGTCCAAATGTGGAGGCGGGCCGAATCCGGCCCGCGGGCCGTAGTTTGGGGACCACTGGTTTAGATCGTCTATCCTTCACCCTGGTTTCTCCCTCTCTTTCTTTATTTATCTTTCTCCTTCTGACTCAATTTCTTTCTCTCTCTTGATCTCACGTCTGACTTTCCCCCCTCTCTCTCATTTCTTGGATTGTGATTCATATCTTTTTTAATATTTAGAAGATAACGTTTTGCTTATCTTTTTCAGTTCTACATTTCCACCCAATATGTTTGTGCTTCATTATTTTCAGCAGGAAGTTTCCCTTTTTGATATGTTCAGATGTTTAAGCTATGTTCAGCCTATTTCAGCTGTTGGCAGCTAGTTTAAGCTATGTTCATCTTTAAAAAAAAAGATATTTCAGCTAATTTCAGACATTTCCAGCTATTCCCAGACATTTTCAGTTAATCATTTCTTATTTCAGCTATGTTCAGACATTTTCAGTTATTTATTTCATATTTCAGCTATTTTCAGACATTTTCAGTTATTCATTTCATATTTCCAGATATTTTCACTTATTTATTTCATATTTCAGCTATTTCCAGATATTTTCAGTTATTCATTTCATATTTCAGCTATTTCCAGACATTTTCACTCATTCATTTCATATTTCAGATATTTCCAGACATTTTCACTTATTCATTTCATATTTCAGCTATGTCCAGACATTTTCACTTTTTCCTTTTATATTTCAGCTATTTCCAGACATTTTCACTTATTCATTTAATATTTCAGATATTTCCAGATATTTTCACTTATTCATTTCATAGTTCAGCTATTTCCCGACAATTTCAGTTATTCCTCATATTTCAGCTATCTCCAGACATTTTCAGTTATTCATTTCATATTTCAGCTATTTCCAGACATTTTCACTTATTCATTTCATATTTCAGCTATTTCCCGACATTTTCAAACATTTTCAGCAATTTTGTTTTTATTTTTCAGCTTCAAGCTTTAAAATGTTAGCATTCCAACGCATTTTCAGAAGGAAATGCTCTTTCTAGTTTATATATAATATACAGGTTATATATCATGTACATGTTTTATAACCTTGATAGATGTTCATTATAGTTTATATATTATATACATATTATATATCATATACATGTTTTATAATCTTTATAGATGCTCATTATAGTTTATATATTATATACATATTATATATCATATACATGTTTTATAATCTTTATAGATGCTCATTATAGTTTATATATAATATACATATTATATATCATATACATGTTGTATAACCTTTATAGATGCTCATTATAGCTTTATATATATATATATATATATATATATATATATATATATCATATGCATGTTGTATAACCGTTATGCTCAGTATAGCTTTATATGGATAACAGATTATATATCATATAACCTCCAACACATTTTTTAGTTTTGTCAACTGTCAACATCTACTAGAATCTTGCAGATGAAGCAACGCCAAGTAGAAAAAGACAATAAAAACCAAACCCATGACGAAGTATAAATAAACAAAGTATAAATAAAGTGTATGAAAATTAGTTCTCCTATAAACATTATAAATATGATATAGATTCATTGTTTTGATGGCTTTTCGTCATATTGTTTTATTTGGGCTCTATATTTATTTATAATGTTGTAAATTCAATGTTTGTGAATGTAGAGCTTGGAAAGCAGGACAATTGTATTTAACATAGAATAATGCATGACGGTCTTTTATCAGTTATTTGTGTCCACTTTACGTTACTGTGCATGACCACTTTGTCAATAAAGAGTTTTCAAAAGGAATTCCGTCCACAGGCCAATAAGATCGCTTGACGTCACCGTCCACAGGCCAATAAAATCGCTTGGCGTCACCGTCCACAGGCCAATCAGATCGCTCGGTGTGCCGCGTCTATTTGAAAACAGAAATGGCTGAAGCGCGAGCGTAAGTCTCTAACGTTTAACCCTGTGTTGTCGTTTTAAACGTTTCAATATGCTTCAGATAACATGTTTAACATGTCAGATAACGTGTACGTTGTGTTTTAAAGTTGTAACTAAAGCGTTTGCGTTAGTTAGCTAGCAGAAGCTAACGGCTGCTAACTAGATTACTAAGAGTACGAACGTTACAGGTACCTCTGAGATGTAGTATAATACTACAGGTACCTCTGAGATGTCGTATAATACTACAGGTACCTCTGAGATGTAGTATACTACAGGTACCTCTGAGATGTCGTACAGTACTACCTGTCCCTGCGTCCAGGGTTCTGCGGTGCTGTGATCCGGTTATCTTGGGTTCCTTTAGAGACTCAGAACCACCTGAAGCAGCTCGGATGGTTCTCCACCTGATGGTCTGTTCATGTCACAGTGTACAAATACTCTGTACAAGTACACAAGTTGCCATCGAAATGTACTTGAAGCACTAAAAGTAATCGTGCTGCTTAATAAAACACGCATGGTGTGTACATGTACATCCCTGTGTTCACACACGTGTGTGTGTGTAGGACAGCAGGCGGGTCCAGAACGTTCTGGGCCGCGAGCTATTTGTTCTGGACTTAATGATGTCCCTGCTGGAGGGGCTGGAGTCTGCCCGGCAACTGATGACACAGGCCTGCCCCGCCCAGCCTGGTACACACTGTACACACAGTACATACCGTTCTACTCGTCGTTTAAAGTATATACATATATATATATATACATAGTAGAGATTCACCGATCAGGTTTTTGGTGCCGATCACCGATCACTGAAATCAGTATCTGCCGATCCGATAATACCGATCACGGTGTCGGTTGAAGCATTCTATTTATTGTGTAGCATTATTGCCTCTGACTATGAGGAAATGCATATATAAAGCAACTCAAACATTCAAGAAATTACAGATTTCTTTAAACATTTAGGACTTTTACTTTGAAAATGTTCCTAATTGATACATTTAAATTGTTTGATTGCTATTGTAGGGGATTTCAGATATGTATGGAACACATCTGCATCCTTCATTTCCTGGAACTCTTGAGGAAATCTATTTACAGGACTTTTTTTAACATACAAAAGTCTGACTTATTTTTATAAACTCTTCCTTGCTACAGTAAAAATGTTTTAATGTTAGCATAATTTAAGCTAAATCTCAAACGATCTCTAAAGATACAAAATCAGTTCATAGTTTACTTTTGTATGATTTGTCGACATCTTATTTTGAAAAGCGGATGTTGTTTCACGTGGTTCTTTCCGCTAACTTTGCAAAACCCTCTTTGCTCCCGATGGAATGCGTTTACCGTGATCATCAGTCTATAGGGGCAGACATGTGAGTCGGCTGAGTCGACCCAGAGATTCAACTCTGGGGACAGGGACGCCGCTCGGTGCGTGAGGATCCCCTCGTGGACCTCTCACTCTGCGGCCCTCGCCGGGCGCATCGTCTCCGTTGAGGTGCGCAGCGATTGAAACGTCTGATAGTTCTCGCAGATGTTACGTCATCTGATCGGCCGTTTTGAGAACGCCGATCAAAACCGATAATGGGAATATCGGCCGATCAGATCGGTGCATCCCTAATATATATATATAACTGTGTGTGTGTGTAGGGGGCGGGGCTCGCAGCAGGTGGAAGGCTCTGAAAGGAGACAGCAGGTCCAGGACGGAGGACACAGAGACACTCCTCAGATCTCTGGAGGACAAAGTTCAACAAATACACAACAGGAGACACACACTCACACAACTGGTCCACCAGCTGGAGAGCAAGGTCACTCACACACACACACACACAGAGAGACACACTCTCCTCTCCTTGTCTCATCTCCTCTCCTTGTCTCCTTCAGAAGCAGCAGCATGAAAGGCTGGAGGAGTCTCTGCAGAAGGCCCAGAATGCATTGCAGTTATGCGACAATCAGCTGAACCAGCTGAGGGCGGAGTCAGAGATGAGTGAGTGTCACGTGGCCGTCACTCGGTCGTTCTGATTGGTCACTAATGTGTGGCCACTTGTCAGGCTGCAGGTGTACGCCTCTTCCCTACAGGACAGCATGCAGATCAACCTGCTGTCATTCAGCCAATCAGAGCTGCGTCTGGAGCTCAGGCCACGCCCCTCTACAGATATGTCGTCCAATGAGCCGGAACTACTGAAGTTGTCAGTCACCTGGAGCCACGGCGACCGCTTCACACTGCAGGTCACTTCCTCATTCACGCCTGTCTGCTGATTGGCTGGCCCTTCTTAAAGCCACAGTGTATCTTTACTGATTGGCTGGCCCTTCTTAAAGCCACAGTGTATCTTTACTGATTGGCTGGCCCTTCTTAAAGCCGCAGTGTAATTGTAACGTAATTCAGAATTGAACAGCCTGGAAGAGCTTCTACAATAATACGATCCACAGTCTGCTGTAGTTCTCTCCTTTAGGGAGACGTTTATTCACTGATAAAAAGCAAAGTACAAACCACGGGGAGCTCTCCTCAACATGCAAGTTGAAGCCCGAAAAACACACCCCTCCTTAGCACATCAAGATTCCATCTTTTAAACCCAGATCTCGTCACAGGAGCATATCCCATCCCTCGTACCCCCGGGTGGGGGCTGTCTGTTGGCCGTGCCTCTTGGTATGTGTAAATACTGATAACAAGAGTGAATGTTGAATACGGTCAGGCGTGTAGCTGCCCTTGAGCTGCAGACACAATATCTCTCTCTCTCCTCACAGGCAAAGTGCCGTCTCTTCTGATGTTTTGCCGGAACCTAGACATTACGGTCCCTTCAATAAATCAGATTAATATTAACAATCCCCATTTTTACATAATTCATTATGTAACTCAATTTTAATATAAATCTAGAAGAACTGGCTCGATCAGTACAGGGTGGAGATCTGAACATTATAAGTAGAAATAAGTGTAATTAAATCAGTACAGAGTGGAAATATCTAACAACAATAAGACTAAATAAGTGTCGTGTGATATCAGTACAGAGTGGAAATCTCAACATTATAAGTGTAGTGTGATATCCAAAAACTTGATAGATGTCATAAGAAGCTAAGCTGAACCCTCTTATATCCAGGATCTTTATATTCCTCGTACTAGAGAACCGTTGTCTCCAGGTATTTGTAACATTCTCCTTTCTACTGGATATTCCTCTGAGCACATAGTATGCTAATACAAACACAGTATGAAAAAAAACTCCCTATCAGGACAGTCTCCCGCCTCTTTAAGTGTGTGCTTGTGTGCACTATATGGGATATGGTCAAACCTTAGCAAGTTATGTGGACAGGAAGGGAGCGTCCAATTCGGTTTCTTCCTCGGATCCGTCGCCGTTGATACTTATCTGCTCACCATCGTCCCCATCCTCTCCATTAGTTCTCGTCACTCAGTGTGACCTCTGTCCCAGTCCACGCTGGTTACTTTAAGGAATGTGAGGTTTCTTGCTGACGTCTCCCCCCTCGTCTCTTATCGTTATTGTGTCTGAGCCTTCTGGTCCTCGCTCTGCAGTCTCCTCTCTACCGGTTCAGACTGGAGCAGCACAAGGCCGCTGGGTCTGTCTCTGTCTGGTGTTGTTGACCCTTGTCTGAGGGAGAGAGCTGTGTGTGCCCTCTCAACCATCTTTGTAGATGTCATTTAAGCCTAATATAACACAATGTAAAAGTTTAATACACCCTCTGTATATATGTTGTGGAAGCACACAATTTGAACCATTTTAACCAGCACATTCCCCCCTTGGGAGACAGAAGTCTCTCACCAGACAGAACATGTTGTTGCTCCTGTGACTCTTCTGGTTCATGTACTTTGCGTACTTCTGCTGGTGTTCTGGTGTGGATTGGCCACGCCTTGCTTCTCCTCGCCTCTGTGGCCGGCGGGGCTTTGCCGTGATGGTCTCCTCTCCTCTGGCCTTCCTTCAGGTGCTTCTGCCTTGGTGCAGTGTGTGATGTGGTTTCTCTTCACTGCGGTGGGCGTGGCCAGTCCCATCAGGTAGGGTCCAGTCTGCCGTGGCTCGTCATCCTTCCTTGGATGGACCTCCTCCTTCTGTGGGTCTGGTCCCACGTGCCTCTCCTCCGTGGCTCCTTCCACCTGTTGAAACAGTGCTTCCTGCATACCTGCCGCTCCCTGGAAATAGCTTCGTATTTCTTTGGCTAACAGATCCCATGGGGGACCTTTATGAGGTCTCTTCTGGTAGCGTATCGGGCTGAGGGTTCGGGGCTGTTATCTGGAATAAAGGGGCAACAACTTTGGCCAAAGCTGGAGCAGAGTCCTCCATCTTTTGCTCACAACATATCGAGTGCCATCTTGTTCTAATAAGTCATTAGCTGTCCTTGCATTCCTGTCGGTCATGTCAAGTTGTTGAAATGCACATAGTTTAGACAGTCCACATCCTGATTCTAAACCTACTGCTATCTGATCTATTGGTCTGTACTCGTCTGGCCCTCCTCTGCGTACTCTGGCGTCAACATAGATTGTCGAGCCAGCTTCTAGGTCAAAAACAACCTTTTCTTTCTGTCCTTTTATCTTCCTCTCTCTCTCACTGTCTAAAACACATGTTAAGTCACTCCCTTCCCCCTTTTGAAATAGGATGGAATTCCTAAATCCATCCTTATCAATAATAATACTAATAAGCAGTTAACCTCTAGAAGAAAACAGAGAAATAAAAAATGCATGCGTCTGTCAAATGAATGCAGGAGAACCATGTCTTGTCTGAACTCACAGCATCATCATTGTGCTTGGGTTAGGAATGTCACAATAAGTCGGCAGTAAAGAACGGGTTACACATTTATTTATTGGCCCATTTTCAAGGTTTAGGAAATTAATTAATATATTCCAGTGAGCCCTCGTCCTCTCCAGTACACCTGCCTTTAAAAAAAAAAAATCTACAGTCTGTTCCATCCTTAAGGGATGCTGGTGACGATTAAATTGGAATCGTACGGGTGTTTAACTCTATCTCTACGGGAGCTATCGGAATCAGTCACACATCAGTTCACTCTTCAGTCCTAAAAGTGTCTGGAAATAAGTTAAGCATGTTGTCAGTGTCCCCATGATCAGTGTTCTCTCTACTATGTGTGTGGCTAAGCATGTGTCTAAGCATGTGTCTCTAATATTAACTGGACCTTCGATGTGTGTGTAGTTCTGTACATGTTCTCAAATGTGGAGTAATGCCAGTATTTATTTTGTGTGTGCACCCAGTCCGTAGCCTCAACCTCTGCTTCCACCATTGTTCTTCTCTGTGCCTCCACTCTGGACCAACACTGTGATGTGGAGCTGCGGCGTCAACGACTGCATACAATCTGCAGCTCTGGTGTTCATTTCACAGCCGCTGCTACTCCTTGCTTCTCTGCATAGATCTCCTAGCCTCCACAGTTGGGTTTTCACGAACCTCAATCTCGTGTTGCAGGCAGTCCCTCAGGATTTCAGATCTCATCTTGTATCGAGGTGTAGTAAAGGGCACAATTTTTTTTGGTCCCCTGGTGGTGAGTAGGGATGCAGGACTTTGAACCAAAGTCTCCACTGCTGGCTGTTGTCATGCAGAGGTGTGATGTCATCATCATCTACTCTGTCCCACCAGACGCTTTGCTTCCTGTTCAGTGTCTCTTTAGTCTCCAGTTGAATCATTGGGCGACTAGTGGGTGTGGCACATTTCTATTCAGTGAGTACAGTTTGCTGTCAGCTGTTGGATCTGGGCACGCCTAATGTTATGTCTCTGGTCCGGGCCTGGTGCCGTGGATCACTATTGCCTTGTGGCTGTGTGTTGGGTGCTTGTTATGGCGCGGTAGACATTATGGGAGCACTGAAGCGGTCCTGCTAACCCTTTGGTGGATAAGGACAAAAATTAGCCCAATGTCCAGCCTGGCCACAGTTGAAACAGTTATTATGTCTAGTTCCTCTGAAGCCCCAGTTGTTACCCCTCTTAGTCCTCATTCCTCTTCTTTTAGTGCTGTTCTCCCAATGATGTGAGGCCCCATTTCTATCTCTACGGGAGCTATCGGGATCAGTCACACATCAGTTAATCCTTTAGTCCTAAAAGTGACTTGAAATAAGCTACGCTTACTGATTGGCTGGCCCTTCTTAAAGCCGCAGTGTGTCTTTACTGATTGGCTGGCCCTTCTTAAAGCCACAGTGTATCTTTACTGATTGGCTGGCCCTTCTTAAAGCCGCAGCAGTGTGTCTTTACTGATTGGCTGGCCCTTCTTAAAGCCACAGTGTATCTTTACTGATTGGCTGGACCTTCTTAAAGCCGCAGTGTGTCTTTGCAGGTGAGGGAGGGTCCTGCTGGTCTGGTGGAGGACGGGCTGTCGGGCCGGCGGTCTAAACTGAGCGCCGCCTTGCTGGAGGTGATGCAGCGTTACCTGTGTCAGTTCCAGCTGCTGTCTGAGATCTAGGTAAATCCACTTCCTGCTAGATAATAAACTGCAGGCGATGCATTCTCTCTCCTGGGGCTCCTCTGGTTGTATAGAAGTATATGCTTCATGTGTTAAAGCTGCATTCTCTCTCCTGACCACCAGGGGCGACTCCTCTGGTTGTATAGAAGTCTATGCTTCATGTGTTAACGCTGCATTCTCTCTCCTGACCACCAGGATGTGATTTGTGTGTTCTTGAACCTCCCAGAATGCATTTGGCTCAACAGAAGGCGTGTTGACCTCTGTCTCCTCAGCTTCGCCATCGACTGGCGCCCGGCCCAGCAGATCCTGGTGTTCCTGAAGTCGGCTGGGCTGGTCTTCACCCTGCAGGTCCAGGACGGGTACCCTGGAGCCGGGTCGGCCCGCCTGCTGTCAGCACTCAGACGGCCGAGCTGTGGACACGTCTGGGCTGAAGGTACAGAGTACCACAGAGTACCGCAGTTACCCAAGAATAATAACAATGTCTCTCTCTCTCTCAGCCTCTCAGATCTAACCACAGTCTCACTGATTGGTTGGTGTTCCTCAGCAGCGCTCCAATGGACTGACTCCTCCTCCTCTGGACTGGCTCCTCCCCTGGACTGTGTTACTAAATAAATGTTTACAACAAGTGAATTCTTCTCTTTATGAAATGTGATCACCACCTCCCCCTGCTCCTCCTATGGGAGGAGGAGGAGCTCATTGCATATGTGGCCCCTCCTCTTGAAGGGATGGCATAACATCAATGTAATGTCCCTGAAGTCCTGAACCAGAGCCTCACCAGACCTGGCTCATCCTGGTGAGGCTCTGAGGCCTCCACTTCCTGCTGGTTCTTGGGCTTTCCCTTCAGTTTGATCCCCAGCTAGTGAAATGCAGGATAACTGGATTCAGGTCACGTGACACTACCATTGCAGAATATTCCTGGCATGTTAAGACAAGAAAATAGATGAATATCATAGTACTAGACGGGAGACTTCCGGTAAAAACCTGCGGACGTAGGAGAGGACAGGCTGCTGTAGTAGGCGTGGCCTAGCCAGAGGCGCCAAAACTCGACCCAATTTCCTGCTTCTTGAGCCCTTCGTAGAGTACATAATGTATATACACGCACTTACAAATATCCATATAAGTATGTATATATACACATACGGATAATACTTATATTCTAATGAAGTAGTTTCCAGTAAATTATCGGGTCATCGTTATGATGGTTCCTAGTTTAACTGTCATATTGAGGCAGTGGCCTCAGCTCATGTGTCGGTGCTCATGTTCTTAAAGGATCTCTAGTGGAGTGGTGGCTCTTAAAAGAGCCGTTGTTGTTGTTGCGTCTACTTCTTGGCGGCTTTCTCGGTCTTCTTGGGCAGCAGCACCGCCTGGATGTTGGGCAGCACGCCGCCCTGAGCGATGGTCACTCCGCCCAGCAGCTTGTTGAGCTCCTCGTCGTTGCGGACGGCCAGCTGCAGGTGACGGGGGATGATACGGGTCTTCTTGTTGTCGCGGGCCGCGTTCCCGGCCAGCTCCAGGATCTCAGCGGTCAGATACTCCAGCACCGCCGCCAGGTACACCGGAGCTCCGGCGCCGACACGCCGGGCGTAGTTACCCTTCCTCAAGTGCCTGTGGACACGGCCCACGGGGAACTGGAGCCCGGCCCTGGAGGACCTGGTCTTGGACTTCACTCTGGTCTTACCGGCTCCCTTTCCACGTCCAGACATGTTAGTTCCTTGGTTTTGTCAAATGAAGAACTGACGCAGTGAGTCCCACACCCGCTACTTTATAAGACTCAGCTGCTCTCTGATTGGTCAGAGTGAGCGTGTGTGTGATCACCCAATCAGAAGCGAGTTCTGCTACAGGGCTTCCGCTGAGCACTTGAAACACGGAGTTTCAAAATATACGTGATAGATTAAACCGGAAATGATTGTAATATAATCACACTGTCAATCATATTGTTATTAGAACTACAGTATTATAACTACAGTATTAGTACTACAGTGTAGTATTAGTACTACGGTATTAGTACAACAGTATTAGTACTACAGTGTAGTATTAGTACTACAGTATTAGTACTACAGTGTAGTATTAGTACGACGGTATCAGTACTACAGTATTAGTACTACAGTATTAGTACTACGGTATCAGTACTACAGCATTAGTACTACAGTATCAGTCCTACTACAGTTTTAGTACTACAGTGTAGTATTAGTACTACGGTATTAGTACTACAATGTAGTATCAGGAGTACTACAGTATTAGTACTACAGTGTAGTATTAGTACTACGGTATTAGTACAACAGCATTAGTACTACAGTATCAGTACTACTACAGCAGGGCTATTCAACTTCAGTAGCAAGTGGGCCGAATAAGAAAATCACGGGGGGTGTGAGGGCCGCACAGAATATTGATCAAATCAACACCCGATGCTCACCTGTGCGAGCAGGATTGTTGTACTGCTGCACTATATTTAATATTGTTTAGCTTCTACTACGTTTCACTTCGTAATATATTGTAGCGACCCTGTGAAGTGGCTGTCAATCACAGTGTGGCACCGTGCATGCTGGTCGAGGGGACGTGCCTGTGATTGGCGGAGTAGAGGGGAGGCGGGGTTAACCTGTCGGAAAACGGAAGTTAAGGGTGGTTGACGGGAACCGTTGTTGTTGACGTTCGACCTGCTAAGCTGAGAGGAACACGCTGTCTGTGTTGGTGGATGCCTAATAAAGGGAGGATTAATAACGTCGTCCCGTCTCCGTGTCATCAGTGCCATAACGTCCGAGACGTTACAATATCATGGTATATAAGTGTAATAGGTTACGAAGTGAAACGTAGTAGTAGCAAAACAATATTAAATACAGTACAGCAGTAATGTACAGCACTATCTTATTGCATATTGTAAGTAAGTGTCTACAAAAAGACAATATATATATATATCCATCTGTGTATCTAGCTATTTTAGCTATCTATCTATCTATCTATCTAGCTAAACCGCAGCTCCTCCATTCTGTGATCATGAAAGTGATTTATTCCGCTGTCCGGGCACTTCAGTGAAGCTTGTCACTGAGTCGTCGCAGACTCGTCAATGCGCAGACATGCCTCAGACGCGCCTGGCCGACCCTCCGTCCGCTGGCACTTTTTGACTAGTAGTGGCACTTTTTGACTAGCTGCGGCATCTGCTGGCAACTGCTGGCAAGTGTCACTGAGTGCCAGTGCTTAAACTTTAGACTAACAGTGGCATCTCCTCAAAGGAGAATTTCATGGAGGTATAACAGTATGACATGGTAAAAAAATTAATTATATATTTTTATTATTAAAGAAAGGCGGGTACATTATACATATCATGGTATATAAGTGTTATATATTACGAAGTGAAACGTAGTAGTAGCAAAACAATATTCAATATAGTACAGCAGTATTGTACAGCAATATCGTATTGCATATTGTAAGTAAGTCTAAAAAAATACATTATCTATGCAAGTCTGTGGCACTTATGACAAGCACAACACGAAGAGAGCTGCGAGCATCGTGCACAGACAGCGACACAATGTCACGTCTTGCCCCATGGGAAGAATGGACGTCAGTGTGTGTGTTGGGGAGGAGAGGAAATAGATGGGGGTGCATTTTTATTTGAGTTTGTGACCGTATGTATGTGAATTTTCGTGTTGGAGGCCTTGTGTGGATTGGTGTGTCTTGGCAGTGTAACCATGTGTGTGTTCTGTTTGAGAGGGTGAGCTGACCCAGATCTGCTTATTAGCATCAGGAGGAGGGGGACGGCCGTCACTTCGAGCTTTGTGCCTGAGCAGTGAACTGTGCTCGTGCTTCATTGACACACCATCAAGCATCATAACACACGCACGCACGCACGCGCACACGCACGCACACACACACACACACACACACACACACACACACACACACACACACACACACACACACACACACACACACACACACACACTTCCTTACTTCATCTTTTTCATCCATTGCTCCAAAATATCTGTGCTGTCCAGGTAATACATCATCTCAGAAAACACACAGACAGTTTAAGAAAACAGTATTAATCTGAACGTTAGAAATCAAATGTATCCAAATGTGAGACAGTTTCTCGAAATTCAATTTCAATAGCAGTGAATATTCAAACTTGAGAAGCCATTGTGTATCGATGGAGGATTACATAACATATAATTACTGTGTCTTAAGCATTACTTCAGAAAATAAATCACTGATATATTTGGCCTCTTTGGGATTATAATCTAAAAATTCTGTTATAGAACGCTGTTTCTGTAACGATAGATTTGTAGATTATTTGTGCTGCATCGAAGGGGTTTGACTAACATTCAACTAATATGCATAATAGCATATGCAATTTCAGTTTGCTTTAAAGTTCTGTATTGGCCAAGGTAATTTGGTTATTTGATCTTTACACAAGGGATTAAAGATGCCGTGAAGAACATTATGTCAGAACGATTATCTGCACAAACCGGTGCTTCCATTTCAAGTAAAAAACGCGAGAGACCTTTTTAATACATACATCAGATTTATCTATGTACTATAGTACATTTATATATATTATATTTCCTTGTACAATTTGTTCATGCACTGCAATACACATCAACATCTATTCTATTTCAGCATTGGGAAATGCACTCATGCAATTAAGGATGATCAAAATGTGTGTGAGGTCTCCCACGTGCACATGTGCATTGACTGGAATGCAACAGCCTGGGATGTACAGTAGCTTACATGTGCAGGTGTCCCACATCACCAGCTGAGGCTTCACTCGGTCAGACACAGAGAAACGAGGGATCTGCAGGGCCCGAGGGAAAATGTCTGTTCACATGGTTCAGATGTAGCTTCAAAATGGACTCATGCATTTAGAGTTTATCTGTTCAGTTGACCCCTGATTTGAGGTGACAGTGATAAGAAGAAGATGGCGGTGAGACTTGAAACCTCTCTTTTAGCTTGCATTGATTGGAAATGGCTCTGTAGACATTAAAGGCGATTATTTTATGGCTGCATCATTTCATTATATGGAAACTTTGGGGGTCTTCACTAAAATGTAAAATGTGCTGCAGAGCATGAGTCTTCACCGACTGGTCAAACGACTATTTAGTGAGATTAGGTACATTCAAATGTGTAATTGCAATTTGCAATTTAATACAAAGCAGTTCTATATTCAAACCATAATTTGATAATCTTTGATGTTTATATCCAGTCGGACAAAAAACAGGCCCTTTGCCTATAATAATCCACCAGGTTTGCTTAGCACGACCTCTGGTGGCAAAAGGTATACATTCAAAATGCACTTTTATTGAAATAAAAGCAGAAAGCTGTCATGCTTCATATCATCGGGGTACAACCACACAGGTGCAGTAAAGTACAAGTATTGTTTGCTCCTGGCGTAAGCCTCATTAGCCGGCACATGAACATACAATAGGATGATTTATTTGTGTCAATGTGGCATCCACAGAGAACCAAAGTTGATTTCAAGTTTAAAACTAAAAATATCTTGGGAAAAACGCCATTCAAATGTTTTTCATGTGAACAGCTTCTATTGTATCTCGGCTGCCAATACTGTAGGAGTCTAGCCATCACTTGTCGGACAGGACGCACCTAGTGAACAATGTGCTTCTGGCAGACGAGCTAAATGAGTTCTACTGCCGCTTTGAAAGACAATGGAGCAGTCCTGAGACAATCCCCCACAGCCCCACCAACAAACCACAGACCATCAGCCCACCTCCCCCAGCCCGCTCTCACACACCTCTGGGAGCACCCATCAACTCAGCGCGACTCGTCATCCTGGAAACCCGTCAGAGGCTGTTTTAAAAGCAAAACCCCATAAAACCGCCCAGCCGGGCCCCCCCTCCCTCTCCCCCACCTCCCTCTGAAGCACTGTGCTGTTGTGCCTGACATCTTCGTCACATCCCTGGAGACAACCCCCGGGAGACATGCCCGGCCTCCACTGCTTCCCCCATCCACCAACCCAGATGTCCCCAACTCAATGACTACAGGACTCAATGACACATGACATCGCCCCCTGCCTCTTCATGGTCATGTCATCAGCACACCTCAAGACCATCACACTGTCTGACCCCCCGCACACTCACCCCTCCCAACCGGCCCAGCAGGCCAGACAGGTCTTCTGCAGGCGATGCCCTCAACATAGCCCCCACTACTCTGGACTCCCGATGGACCCCATCTGTTTCTGGACCAGGACTCTGCCTTTAATCTTCCAATCCGCCCTGCGATCATCCTGCCTCTCCCAGCTGCAGCCCTCGCAGCTGCGTGCCCAGACTTCCTGCAGGTGACCTGACCGACGCCTGACCACACAGGCGACAGGAGCGCTCCCGGACTCGTCGGACTGCCCCTCAGGCTCCCCCTGACACGGCCCCTCTCCCTATTCTGTCCTCTCTCCCAACTCCTGTACACCAGTCACTCCTCTGCCAAGCACCAGTCACACACCACCCTCCTTGGACTCACTCATGGGTGGGGGTTGGACTCATACCTGAGTCTGGTGTGGGCAGGGCGCCCAAGTGGACGCCATCCCTTCATTTCTAGCGCCGTCTGCTGGAAGCCTCCACCGTTGCAGCTCCAGTTACACTGCGCATGCGTGTGTTTCCCCCCCATAGCTCAAGGCCGCAGCCTTCGTGCAGTAGCCTTGTTGGTAAAGCGGACAGATATGAAATGCGTTGATGTTACAAACCTTAGTTGAAGAGATACACTTTTTTTGTCGTTGTTGACAGCAAAGCAAAAGCGTGTATTTTATTAAATCGGTGTAAACTATTATTGTAGTATAATGCATGTAAATAGCAACACTTGATTCGAAAACAAGTGGGAACTATAAATCGGCGACACCGAGACTTCACCCGGCTGTATTTTGCAGTGACGCACTTCCAAAATGGCTTCCAAACAAGAACCGGTCTATCAAATTTTCTCATTTCAGGACTTTAAAACATCTCCCGACCCGATTTGTCCAACACCCGCCCAATGCCTGTCCTCTACATCTACCCCGATAGTGATCGATAACGGCTCTTTCCAGACCCGGGCTGGCTGGGCGGCTCCAGGGGCGGAGTTTGACTCTCCGCGGATGCTCTTCAAGTCGGTGACGGCGCGCAGCAGAGGGGCCGCCCGCAGCGAGACCCAGATCGGAAACGATATCCCAAACCTGGAGCCGCTGCGGTGGCTCCTGAAGAGCCAGTTTGACCGAAACGTGGTGGTCAACTTCGAGATCCAGGAGCTCATGTTCGACTATGTGTTCACTCACTTGGGCATCGAATCAGAGGTGAGTGGTGAGTGGTGGGCGGGGTCAACAACTACGCCATCCACGTCCTTTCTTCACGCTATCGACGTGACATCATCTATTTTATTATGTCGGTTATTTACACATCAATGCCTTTTCAAAAACAATATTTCCAGTTTACGACCTTTCTTCACTTTATCCAAGTGTTTCTTTGGCTTTGCATAACCCAACCCAACGGTTAACATATTGTTGAGTTTGTGCTAAATAAATAAATCCGATTTTATCAACATTAAAAGTCTCCAGGTGCAGATTAAAGGAGGAAAGAACCAGTCGCAAAGATATTTTCTTCCTAATGAATAAAGAAAGTTATACCCCATGGACAGTAATGCAGGATGGTAATATTCATACCTGCAAACTTGTCACCATTCGGTGAAATTCACCGTTTTGAAATTAAAATAGGTCATCCACGTGAATCGTGTAGATCCGAAGAGTTTTTGTTTTGGGGTAGAGGGGGGGGGTCAACTGGGGGGGGGGGGACCTGGCCGGCCGGCGTTTCTGAGATTGGAGTGAGACACGGAGAACACTGACATACAGTAAGTATGAAGCGACAGAAGGAGCTGTTTGTCGAGCTTAGCTTAATAACTAATAACTAGTGCTGTGAAAAATAACGCGTTAACTCAGTTAATCCAATTACAGGTTTAACTAGTTTTTTTTTTTTTAACGCATTTAACGCATGCGCAGAATGAGCTTCCAATCCGTCTGTTGTTGGTCGTCGGGACGAAAAAAAAGTCACTTGAAAAATGAGCTTCCAATACACCACTTCAATCTGAACTCTGTCCGCTCTCATGCAGACGGTCTGTTCATCGGTAACGATCCTTCCGCAGGTTCACCTCCGGAAACCTTGTTACGACTTTTACTTCCTGTAGATCAGGGTCTCAACACGTCGATCGCGACCTGCCAGTCGATCGCGGCGTAGTGTTGGTAGATCGCATGACATTAAAGAGATTGGCCCGCCCCCTGACATGTTCTCTATAGCACGTCTTTGTTCTTTTATTAAACTAAACGTCTGTTGTTGATCGTATCTCCACAGCAGCATGTCATTTCTGTCTCTACGCGCGCATCGGGACCGAGCAAAAAAAGTCACTTGTCAATCTGTCCACCTTTAGATTGTATCATGGTGGAGTTAATGGTTGACAAACAAGAGAAACATGTTCTGTTTAACCCTCCTGTTACCTTTACATTTACGAACATATTTTACCCTCGGGGTCAATTTGACCCCAGCAATTAAAACCTCCAGAAAATTATTAGAATTAATATTGATTCCCAAGTTTAAGTGTGAGGTACTTTATGTTTGTTTGTTGACTACCTAAATAGCCCTTTAAATAAATAAAAAAGTTGATATTTCTGATATGTTTGACACAGTGAAAACAGCCTGGGTCAAATTGACCCCAAAGAACACCGACATTAAACATTGAATGGGGTCAAATTGACCCGAAAGGTAACAGGAGGGTTAAACATTCTGTTTAGGATGAAGATGTATTAATGTTCCATATGGAAGAAAACTGCTAAATAACTGCTGAGTTGCAGCACCATTGTATAGAAGAATGTATAAATGTATATATCCGTCTTTTGTCATAAATCTCTGTTCTCACAAAATATACCGAGAATATCGGTAATATGTGATTAATCCACAAAAACCTGTGATTAAGCCGATTAAACATTTTAATCGTTTCACAGCCCTTGTGTGTGTGTGTGTGTGTGTGTGTGTGTGTGTGTGTGTGTGTGTGTGTGTGTGTGTGTGTGTGTGTGTGTGTGTGTGTGTGTGTGTGTGTGTGTGTGTGTGTGTGTGTGTGTGTGTGTGTGTGTGTGTGTGTGTGTGTGTGTGTGTGTGTGTGTGTGTGTCAAAGCCAAGGGGGTTTCACCTCAAACACACATCTGTAAAGTTATGTAACTCTATAATTGCTCACACTGAATTCTGGTCTCGTGGTAGTATCATGATATGGCAGGTATTGTGTCAAAGATCGTGACAACAACCAGGTAGAGGCAGAACAGACTCAAGGAACAGACTCAAGGAACAGACTCGAGGCTCAGCAGAGCACAAGACTTGTTCAGGCCAAAAAGTTGGTTCATGAATCACCATATTATATATAATGACAATTTATATGTATTAATATTATTACAGGGCCCGATCACTGACTTAGTGAGAATGGTGGACCTATTGTTCTCTTAAAATGTTTATTTTTATGTAGATTTGTGGTCAGAACAATCAAATGACCGTAGTTCATACATGTGGCGACAAAAAAGTCACCAGCACACTCCCCCCCCCCCCTCCCTTGTCACCTTTTTCACTCCTCATGAGTTTGCAGGCATGAATATTGAACGCTTTCTGTTTTAAATGCAAAATCAAAATAAACTCACTATGACATCCAGTCTATCAAACAGCACTGCTCTCCCCATGCTTTTCTAGGGCAGTGTGCCACACCCCATTGTGCTGACGGAGGCGCCCTGCAACCCGCTGCACTGTCGGAAGATGATGTCAGAGTTGCTGTTCGAGTGCTACCGCGTCCCATACGTCTCCTACGGCGTGGACAGCTTGTACAGTTTCTACAACAATAGCACTCAAATGAGCCTCCAGCCACCACAAACCGGCATCGTTTTGTCCTCAGGATACCACTGCTCTCACATCCTGCCGGTTATCGACGGCAGGTGAGAACCCACCGACAAACACCTCTGTGTTGCATTCGTTCTTTCAAAGTTCATTTGACTTATTGTTCTCTGAGAAAGACTCTGTTCCACTGTTAGAGACTATTCAGTGAAATCACACACAGATTACTCTGCTGAGTCTAACTTTGATACGGTTTTGATTCTAGGTTTGATGCGGTGAACTGTAAGCGTGTGAACGCGGCTGGGAGCCAGGCAGCGTCCTACCTGCAGCGCCTCCTCCAGCTGAAATACCCAGGTCACCTCGCCGCAATCACACTAAACCGCGTGGAGGAACTGCTGCATGAACACAGCTACACTGCTGTGGATTACCATGAAGGTACACCGTGTCTGTGTGAACAGTCATATATGCTGATAAACTTAGAGTTTAAGATTTTGAATCATTGAAGAAATGTTTCTTTACTAATGTTAATAAACTCCACACCGACATGCATTTTCTTCTAAACTCATTTTTCTTTGCTGTTTCTACGTACTTGGGCGACTGTGACTCAGTGGCGAGCGAAATCGTTCTTCAATTAGAGGATCGGCAGTTCGATCCCCGGCTCCCCATGTTGATGTGTCCTTGGGCAAGACACGTAACCCCAAAATGGCTCCTGTAGCTGTGCCTACTGTGTGTGAATGTTAGTTACTGCTGATGCGCAGGTGGATCATTAGCTCCTCCCATCAGTGTATGAATGGGTGAATGACGTAATGTAGTGTTAATGCGCTTTGAGTGGTCGGAAGACTAGAAAATTGCAATACAAGTGCAGATTAATTTACCATTTACTTTCCTTTCCCTCTTT
This sequence comes from Pseudoliparis swirei, assembly GCF_029220125.1. Lineage (NCBI taxonomy): Eukaryota > Metazoa > Chordata > Actinopteri > Perciformes > Liparidae > Pseudoliparis > Pseudoliparis swirei. Next base: position 9,260,311 of record NC_079396.1, read on the forward strand.
GTTGCTTTCTCCTCAGAGCTGGAAAAGTGGCGCAGCCCAGAGTTTTATGAGCGGGAGGTTCACCGCATGCAGCTTCCTTTCTCCGGTAAGGTGCCGGGCGGCTGCGTGAATGTGGAGGAGAGGCAGGAGAGACGAGCCCAGCAGCTTCGGCGGCTGCAGGAGATCAACGCTCGTCGGCGGGAGGAGAAGCTGCTGCAGGACCAAGAGAGGCTGGACAGACTTCAGGCAGTGCAGGCAAGGGCCCGATTACATCATTTGTTGTTTCTTCTAAAGCCTTTTAGGTTCTTTGACATTGACATACAGGGAGGCTTTTTGAGCCCTTTACATTTGATGGTTACAAAAAGACAAACTACGAAAAGGCTAATTGTTCTGCTCACGAATGATTGTGTTCTCTAGAGCAATAAAACATCTGAAATACAAAGTAGCTCTCAGTCACTAAACTAATCACGGGTTTGTTTGTGTGCAGGAACTGCTGGAGGACGGCCTGTTGGATCAGTTTCATAAGAACTTGGTGGAGCTCAACATGGACTCGGCCGAGGAGCTGCAGTCGTACATCAACAAACTGCAGCTGGCGGTGGAGCAGGGCCGACAGAAACTGCTGCATAGCGACGGAGCGGAGGGGAAGACTGAGGTGTGTGTGACGCCACCAAGTCAGTGAGAAACAGAATCAGGAAGTCTTGGTTTGTTGTACCGTCTCTGCTTTTCGAGGCTGTGTGTCTGACAAAACATTTGGATGAAAACATATCGTATGGTTGGCAATCAATAATGCAAACAAATAAAAGTTAAGTATTTTATATTAGGTCAACTAGATAAAAAGAAGACATGTAAAGGTTAAAGTATGACAAAAAAAACACAAACTCCAGCACTTGCTGGAATAACTGAAGTGTATAGCATTGTGTTTTATTTCTATGTACTTGGCTGTAAGTTAGGAAATGCAAACGCTTCATCCGCCAACAGTAACAAGCCATTTTGAAAAATCATTGCAGGGTAAATACCGGCTTAATTTATAACGCATAACTCAAAAAGTATTAAACCGAATCGCATGAAATTGGGTGGGATGATTGGTTATTATCCGGGGACCATTTGCTTAGATTTTGGGATCGATCTGGTCAAAGGTCAAGGTCAAGGTCATGAATAGGTCAAAATCTTCTATTTACCATAGCGCGGTCAATTTCTATCCAATTGGCATGTAACTAATGCCAACATGTTCATAATTCAATGCCCAATCTTGTGATATGCGAAGGTATGCGCTCTACCGAGTGCCCGTTCTAGTTACACTTGTGTTTACCCTGCGATGACACGTCCAAATGGCTGGTATGAAAGAGGCCCATAAGGAAACAAAGTGGACACTGTGTTCTTCACAAAATTAATGACAGCAGCGGATCTACTTAAGAACCACTGATCTGAGGTCACATTGAAATGTACCCGTTATTAATTGGGTCGACACGTCACCGGCGTGAATGCGCTCTGGGCTTGACTGGATCCGTCCTTGTTTGCTGCAGTCGATGTGCTGCAGCTGACATGAAGCCTGAGGCTGTTCTGTTGCTCTCTGCCAGGTGTCTGAGCTGGAGCCGCCGATGGACGAGGGAGATGGAGTGGCGCTGATTGATCCTGACTTCCCTGAGGACACGCTGCCAGAGAAACCTGCTAATGTGGTTCAGGTAGTGGCACAGAGACACCGCAGACCGATATTAAGATCCTCATTAATGCTGCGCAGCCAATTATCCGCTCGGTTACTGTGTGGTAGAATATGTTAGAAAAACTTTCGGGTCTGTGTTATGTTTATGTGGCAGAACGGTAAGGAAGCAAACTTTGCTAATAAGATGATGCATTGGGTGGCGTTGGTGAATATTCACTTTTGTCTCTTTTCCAGCCTTTGTTCAACATGGCGGAGTACCACCAGCTGTTTGTAGGGACGGAGCGTCTGCGGTGTCCAGAGATCATGTTCCAGCCCTCTCCAACCGCAGAGGACCAGATGGGACTGATGGAGACGTTGCAGTACGTCCTTGCCAGGTAATGACAAATCATGGGAACATGGCTCACTAGCGCCTCAAACATTCATGTTCAGAACTAATAGTTTATTGATAGATACACTATTTCCATTGACGCGTTCTTACTTCTGTGCCACATGCAGGTACACACCAGAGCAGCAGGAGGCGCTGGTGAGCAATGTGTTTCTGACAGGAGGCAACATGCAGTACCCGGGTATGAAGCAGAGGGTGGAGAGAGAACTGCTGGCCATGAGGCCCTTCCAGTCACACTTTAAGGTATAAGGTCCTTTTTGTCGCATTACACATTCCTACATTCCGGTGTCGGCCAATGATGATGAATGTTGCCTCTATTGGTTTCCGTCATTTGATTTGACAAACACATCTTACACTAAAAATCTATTGTAAACCAGTTAACCAGGCGTTGCTGATACTCGAGAGGAAATCTTGTCAGTACATATGAACTCTGACTGTCTCAGGTGAGAATGGCGTCGCGGCCGGCCCTGGACGCCTGGTACGGGGCGAGAGACTGGGCCTTGCAGCATCTACCGAGCGGAGAGGGAGGAGCAGCGGAGGGCTGGATCAGCAGACAGGAGTACGAGGAGAAAGGGGGAGAGTACCTGAGCGAGCACCGTGCTTCTAATATCTTTGTTCCCATGAAAATCATCAAACAAGCTCCCGCTCGTACCACCGAGCCCTCCGCCCCGACATCTACCGGAGCCTCTGCTGCCGTCACCATGGTTACGTCTGACCTGACCCTCCCCTGTTCTACTGTTGCTGCTAATGTTACTTTGGTTTCCTCCTAAACGGGGATCTCCGTTATCATTAGAAGACGCACGGCAACAATCGAAAACATCAGCTCAGAAATCGAAGGTGCCTTAGTTGAGGCTGTTTTTACAATATTAAGAACGTTTCCTCTTTTGAGCCAACCAGTTCACCGTTTGTTAATGGGAATAGACTTCCGGTCTGTTCTTAATCTTCATCAATCTGCTGTTGGTCTCCTGTGACTTTTGTAACTTCTGACTGGAACTTTGTTGGAAATACAGCGTTGTTATATTTCCATGATGCTTTGCAAAACCACAAGAGGCCATTCATATTGAATGGTCATCAAAAGAATGATCTTCAAAGGTCTCGTGGGAATGTTTCATCTACTTTGTAAATAGATTTTGTTGTTTGTATGTTTTTATTAAAATATATATTTTCTCTAATGGAAACAGCTGTTTGCTTTTAATTAAATCACAGATTGAGATGGAAGTCAGGCAGCTGTCTCACAGATGAAGTCTTTTGAAAATACATTTACATCCCCCTTCCTCAGACCTGTCACACACACACACACACACACGCACAAAGTATTGAAAAATGACACAAATTTAAATTGTACATTTTCCTTCAGGAAACTATAAATATAACGTCCACATTTGAAATGCTGTTACGAGGGGCTGTTCACTTGTTTTTGTTTTATAAATAACTGAAATGTTAAATCCATTTTCAAAGTTGATGATTTATTTGCTGTTCAGACAAATATATCCAAACTGACTAAAAATAAAAATATATATATTTGCAAGGAAAGATACGACCAGAGGTGAAAAGACCCGTTCAATACAGCATGATCTGGTGTTGCGACATAGTTTTACGTCACTAGAATGCGCAGATAAAATTGTGGCTGCATATTTTCTGCCTCTATGACTGAGCATTTCACAATTGTAGATCGATCATACAACACATTTAGATTATTCTCTTATGTCTCATTGATTTGCTTCAATCCAAGAGTTTCAAGGAGAGACACTCAATGTTGGTTTCCATTGATAATAAAAACTGATGTGGGAGAGCCAGCTAATAAATATGTGCTTTGGATCCAACTCATCTACAAAAGCAGTTTATTTAGCCTAATGTCGCTTATTTCTTATACTAAATACGTCCACTTCTCTCTCATCTGATCAAAAGGTTTTCACTCTCACTGAAGATTTGTCAGGTGACTTGCAGGCGTGCTTGCTGCACTCTTTTGATCCTTGTTAGTCCACATGAATAACCCAGCAGACCCCAGCGGTCTGATCGTATTATGTGGTGATAAACCATAACACTCGAGGTTCAAACCGCCTGCCAGCTTGTTCCGTTTCTCCTCAAGCAGCAGCAGCGCACACACACACACACACACACACACACACACACACACACACACACACACACACACACACACACACACACACACACACACACACACACACAAAACCCCATGGTTTCTACAGCAGGGCAGAGCGAAGCTAATCGGAGCCAAAACAGGGTGATTGGCTCAAATTTAACAAGAGGGATTAAAGGGGGGGGGGGGGTCAATCTTTTATGTGTAAAGGCAAGAAAACAGGATTAATTTCTATGGCTACACTACATTTCAGCCAGACTTTCTTATTGATATTTGAGGGGAGAAAAGAAATTCAACTGCAGGTTCAACTCAAACAAGACAATGGATAATGCGTTTCAACCTTTTTAGCCTGCTGTGACTAATAGGGGAGGGGGGAGGAGGGAGGGGGGGGGGGCAATGTGCGGTTTTTGGTTTGGTATACAGCATTAACAAGCAGAATAATCTCATTACGGTTTATATTTGAGATTTGTGATAATCCGTGTTGGCCCGGTCCTTCTGAGCCATTCAGAATGCTCGAAATAATATAAACATGTGATGGGTGGTCAAGGTGCCCCCTCTTATCCATGTTTCAGCTCCCCCGCCGCTGCCACCTTGCCAGATGTCAAACGTACTGCTCGCACCAATATGCGTCATCGTTAGGTTTATAAGCTCCTGGGATACTGGAGGTATGGCTGCACCGTATTGGACCTGAGTGGGCACTGTTTGTGCCTTAGTGTCCAATTATGAGGATTTATGTGTGAGCGCTGTGCTGCAGGTCAGCAGGAGCAGCAGGCAGAGCTGAGCTCATGTCACACAGTCCTGTGTCAGAGGGGAGGAGGGAATAAGGAGCCGCAGTTGGCGATGTGACAGATGCACACTTTTTTTCAATGGTTGGACAATCTCATTTCATTTTTCTGCATGAGCCTGCATGTCACACATTCTGGATAGTTCTGGAAGCAACAATATGATCCACTTATTTTGTTCTTATTTTGATGCAGGTTACAGAGTTTAAAATAACCTGTTGACAGAATGTCCCATTGGCACACAAGAGGAAGACATGCTGAAATCCAATGCAACCTTTGTTGCAGACAACCACCTCTTTCTCTCCAAGCTTCCTGTGTTTCTTCACTCTGCACAGGGAAAACTCTTTTGCAGACTATCCCAAGCGTAGATGCCTCGTGTTTAAGGGTGGGAAGCCTTGAGGGATCATGCCCTTGTTTCTAGCGACTTCTAGTTTCATGGGACGCCTGCACAGTGGGGACTGGAAATGGGACTACAGCTTGAACCTACTAAGCATGATGCCTTACTCATGAAGCTCATTGTGTTTGAGATGATTTGTTACTTTCTTTCCTACCGTAGCTAAAAGCCAGCTGCGAGGGATAAAGTATTGAGATTACATTACATTACATTACATGTTATTTAGCAGACACTTTTATTCAAAGTAACTTACAATAAGTGCATTCAACCTAGAGTACAAACTAAGAACAACAAGAATACAGAAAGTAACATTTCCTCAACATAGTCCAACTACAAAAGTACCATAATAAGAGCTATTTAAGTGCCACTTTAGTGCTAATCTGTGTTTTAATCCAGATATAGTCGGAAAAGATGTGTTTTTAGTTTCCGGCGGAAGATGTAGAGAGATCATTATCATTTAGCAATATCACACTATAATAATACCCGATTACACGGAGAAATCCTGCATTTGAAAGTGTTACTAATGTAAAAGTGGAGGCATTTTAGCAACAAAATACTTTAAATTTGAAAAGTACATGAAAACGGTAGCTGTTGCAGCTAGTTGAGGTGGAACCGATTGAAACTATTTCTATCTACTTTTAGGTCGTTTAATTTATAATTATCATTTGCAATAATTTGTGTACATCGTAACTTCGATCCACTGCAAGCCACAACTCGTTTTGAGAAGTCTTTTGAGTTGATGCGTTCATGTGAGAAGCCTTTTACATCGACCTCTGCCAAACTATTTATTAAAATTCAAGAAACAACTAAATTCACAATATGCTGGTAAAAACGTCCACGATAGATTACTGTTTGTTTTGTGGGATTGATTTTCCAACGGACCATCATTCAGTGTTTCTTGGCGGCTGTCCATCTAGATCCCACGTCAGCGCTGCACCGTTATGACCTTAACCAGGACAAGTGTTGACAAACCACTCTGTATCTTTACCCACCAATCATTACTCTTTGGAAAGATTTCACGTATTGTTTACAGGGATTGCTGTTCAAAATCATTTAATGATGAAACACTCCCCTCGTTTAGTCTTTAAACGTGTCAATACAAGGTTTTGAGGTTCCCTCACAGAGAACAAAGATGTACGCAGTGGAAAAAGTACCAATAGCAGCATAATCCACTTCACTATTGCTCACATATGCTCCCCACTGCTGCCCAGGTTTGAGGAAGGAAATACCAAAAGAGTGCATTTATCCATATCTTTGACATATTTAAATTACATTTTAAACATGAATAGCAATTGCTTTGAGAGGAAACGTTGAATATGTCACAGGAGTTGTTTGAGAAGTTTCTGTAGATGAACGGGTCACTACTGCATCCTTAAGTGACGGGAATCAGCTACAAACCTTCCAGAGCATCTGTGAAACCTTCAGGGGTCCAGTGATTCAAACCGAGAAGGAAGATCCTTAAAGCAGCTGTTGAATGGATAGTCAACCTGGTTACACACACACACACACACACACACACACACACACACACACACACACACACACACACACACACACACACACACACACACACACACACACACACACACACACACACACACACACACACACACACACACACACACACACGAGTGCAATGAATTTGAGACACTTGTCCATTAAATAGAATGGGAGGTTGTCGCATTGTTGACCTTCGTTTTATTTCTGGTTTATGTCATCACTTTTGGAGTTGAGAGATCATGAATCAAGATAAAAATTGTATCTGTTTAAAAAGAAAGATCCACCCTGTGAGCCCCTCATGAGCTAAACATGAACTAATAATTCATTTGAAGGTGACATTGTTATTCTGCTCCTCAGGCGTCATCGTGTTATGTTTCCATCATGTTCTCCTTTGGATTAAACCTGATGAGAGATAATCTCCAGACTGAACCGCAAGTGAAGCACTTGTTGGGACAATTTTCCTTTGATTGACCCAAAATAAAAAAAATCAGCTGCATAACACAGACTTCTTTTGCTCTTAGTGATCAATACGCTGAGTTGCCAAGTTTCTCAACTCTCTGTCTGGATGTCAAAGTGTATCTCGGTCAGTCACTGTGAGGATTAACCTTTTTAAGTGTTTAAAGGGTACAATCGTGGTGATTGTGGTGCATAATTCTGTTTGGGATTGTCCCTGACTTCACTTGTGTTCAGCCAGACGACAAAGGGCTCGCTTCCCTGAGTGTTTTTGAAGAAGCCACAACTTGATTGCTGTGAACTTTGTTACCTTTCACTTTTTTTTGCATTGCATTATTTGCATTATTTGCACTATTTATTCTCACCAATAGTTTACTGAACATTTGTTTCACGTCATCACTGAAAAACAGAAAATGCTCATGCAAAAACTGTCTTTAATTGGAGCCCCATGTAAACCACAAGGAGGTTTCTCTTTGGTGGAGCAGATTTGAGTTCAACTGTGTTTTCTTAAAACTGGATACATCTTTACGGATATGTTTAGGCCAACTGAAGGAGACCATAGAATACAGATATTCCCCAGCGGCCTTTTTAAAAGGACACAGTGTTTGTATGCTTTTCCATTTCCTCCAGTCAGCTCCCAAAGGGTCGAAAGTCTTCAAATGCAGCAAAGGAAATGAGGGATACAAGGCCTTTGAGCTTCTTCTGATTGAACACTGTGATATAAGCCTCACATATCTCTGACCTAGATATCTAATGCATATTTACAAGGATGAAATCCTATCGTTTAAATATAAACTGTTACACAATGTCCAGCACAGAGTATTCACCCCAACAAGGGAGCTGAAGTTGATGTAATCAGATGTAAATGACCTCTTTCCCTTCTTCCTCCTCCTCCTCCTCTCCTTTCTCCACATGAGAGAGCAACAGGTCTAAATATTGTCTGTGCACCGCCTCTTGTGGATAGTTAGGGCCTGAAACACTGACTGAATCATTTCATTGTATTGTTCCTTAATTTCTATAAACAAGAGCAATGGTATTCCGGACAGTAGTACAGCACGCGAAGAGGCACCCTGGGGTAAGTCGATTTTATATTTTATTCTTTATACTTTCCTGTTTTTGTCTTTTTAGTCCTTTTTTTATCAGTGAAAACAACTTGTTTTCATTTCCAAAACGTTGGAACGTGTTGATAACATTGGGGTTTTAGCTGAAATGGTAAATTGTGCTTGTAAAATATTTATTTAATGTCGATGTGCATTTCTGAATCATTTTATCCAATGTTTCTAATAGTGAGCCAGATGTTCTGGAGAAAAGAAATGCTATGATGTTGATTTTACTCCCTGCATATTATTCAACAACGATGACAAATTAAAATCAATGTAAATGCATTTTGGTTAACTAGAAGTTAAGTGTTGTTCATTTACTGTAACAGTAATGTTATATATCATAGGTCTAGCTGAAGCTCCGTCACTGGTTACACTTCCAAATTCAGGTTGACATTTTTTTTATAGGCTCCAAACCCCAATGTATGTCTGTGTTTTATGCCGTAATTATAATATGAACAACATTATATAGAAATTAATGTAACATATTTTACTTTTATTTCTAAGAAAATGAATTCACAATAAATTGAACTTGATATGCTGTAGGTTAATATCAGTTCTAGCTTTAGTTAATAAAATACAGTAGCAGTCCCTTGATGATTGCCTGAAGCGTTTACAGTATCGGTTTATTAATTAACCTGATCAGAAGGCTCATTTTGCATCTAATCTTATTTTAACTCTTAATAAGCAGGTTACGTTTCTCCAGTGGCTCATTTGAAATCCAGCCAAATTGAGAGAGGCTTAGGACTTAAAAACACAACAATGACCCGAACAAACCTGGAACCTTCATCTGAACTGACAGAATCGAAGTTTTAACGAGATGAGTCGTTGGAATAAAATACATTCAAAAATATGAGGTGTCCCTACCGGGGATTATTTATGTCTTTTAACAGCTATGCTGTCAGAGAGCAAAGTGACAGAGTGTTAACTTCTTGTCATCGACCTCCCGTGGGAGAGAGAGGGAGAGAGAGAGAGGGAGAGAGAGAGAGTGATAGAAAAACTGCAGGGAAGAAATCCCTACAAGACTCTCCTGCTCTCCTTCACATGTTCTATCTTCAGACAGACAGGCTGAGAGACAGACAGCGAGCAGTGCAACATATGCCAGTCCTTGAGTAAATGTACGGTCCACCACCGTAGAGCTCAGAGTCGTGATTCTGAGAAGTGATGTCAGGCTTGTGTAAGCAGATCGACAGTCTCACAGCAGACGGTGGTGAATCACGTGTAAAGAGACAAGTTAGCACAATGTCTGAATGTGAGACAGACAGACAGGCAGAGCTTGACAGACAGACAGACAGACAGAATTAAAGACAGGTGTGATTATTATTCAGTCTTTTTGCTGTAGATCTTAAACTGACAGTTACACGTGTTTACTCTCTCTCTGGCCATCTTTCAGTGGTCTTTTCTAGAGTAAAAGTACAAATCAAACCAGCTCAGTAAAAATCATGCATATTAGTAAAAGTATATAACTTTGATCAGCAAAATGTAAAGTATCAAAAGGAAATGCATGTTTTGCAGAAACACATCAACTGTGACTGATTAGTCATTATGATATTACAATTAATACTAATGCTTCAGAAGCATTGTAGCCTTTTGTCTGTTCGTCCATCGGTTCCCAACTTGGGGGTCGGGCCCCTCCAGAGGGTCACAAGATTAATCTGAGAGGTCGTGAGATGGGGAAGGAAAAGTTCTGAGACACAGATTTCTAATCATAACGAGAGAATAAAACCCTTTTTGGTTGAACTGTGAACAACTCATAGACATCTGAAATGTTCAAATGCATTGTATTTTAAATGCTTAACAGTTTTGAATTTAAATCTTAATCTGCTGCTGTCAAACATCTTGAGTGGAGTATAAAGTGTGTTATATTCCTGTGAACAAGAGCAGTACTTTAATAGCCTCAGAAACATGTAGGAACGCAGTACTGTGTGTCAGCAGGTTGGCGAGGGTGACGAGTAAGAGCAGCCCAGGAGTTCATCCTCAGAGTAGTGGCAGTAATTATAATCTGTTGACAGGAATTGACATATAAAGCATGTGGTTGAACCGAAGGCTGCTGTAAATCTCAGCTACTTCAGAAAACACATTTTCCACTTCATTAAAACACTTTGTGGAGTATAATTTAAAATAGATAGTTAATTGTCAGAGCTGTTACAGTAATCTGCATAAAGGAAGTGACAAATAATAGGGATATAATGGGAATTTGGAATGATTCTTGTCTCTCACAATGAAATAAGTAAGAAGGATGAAAGCTGTATCCTCGCTTTCTTAATTAAGAATGTGTTTTTATATTTGCGTAGTCTCTGAGATGGAAACTAATCCAGTAAACAGCCACATACCGTCCATAAGAGTACAAATACAATAAGTAAATACACAACATTAAGTACATTAATTCAACATTTACTCAGAATAATGCGTTACAATATTGCACTCTACTGTGTTTAGTCCATACCTTTTTTTTGTATACGTCATAAGACCAGCTGTGTGCAATCTCAGTGTCACATGATTAGTCACATGATCAGTCACATGATCTAACGGTGCACCAACACTCACAGACGAGGCAGTGAGGACGTTCATCGTCAGTGGTTTGTGCGTTTGTTGTGGTGCAATGGATTTAATGGTGATCATGTGTCACTAAGATTGCACTCAGGTGGACTTCATTGAACAAATGATGTGACCTCTCGAGGTAAACATCAGATAGCACCATATCTTATTTAGGGCTTCAACACAAAGGTTGTGAATACATATACAAGCAGCACTTTTCAGGTTCCCTTTTGTATTTAATTTTTTTAATTTCACTAACTTTGATTTTGCAGGTCCATTTCTTAAAATCCAAATAAATATAGATTTAAATTCCAGGTTGTAATGCAACAAAATAGGTAAACACGCCAAGGGGGTGAATACATTTGCAGACCACTGCACCAAGAGAATCAAACCACTCTTAAGTCTTATTTTAAAAGCTTCAGGCTGTGTTGCCATTCATAAACAGCACAGTATCACAAATGAGTTTCACAAATCTATTTATGTAAACACAAAATGTAAGAATCTTAATTTTTGGATTATTTCTGTTTGTGTGTGCAGCTCATCCCCCAGTTCTTCGTCATCAGTCTGGGAATGAGCGCGGCCTCTCTGTATCTGGTCCGGTTGGCTACAGGACCCCATGTCATGTAAGGACCTCTGATGAGCTGCAACAGAGATAATATGTACTATGATTGGTGGCCTTCTTGTGCTGGCTACTGACACAACAGTTACCTGTTCAATGATGTAAACATCTATATGTTGTCAATTTTGATCCTGAGCATCGAGAACTTTGCATAATTCTTTAAACAAATGCGTCACCAAGCACAAGGAATCTTCTAATTAGCCTATTATATGTGTTTTCCTGTGGTTTAGACATTTGTTCAGTCCTGTTTTCATATTATTTGAGGACAAATGGCCCACCATTTCTAAAGAAGAATTAATGACTCCTTCCAGCTTGTTCACAGGATGGTGTACACCACCAGATTAGGATGTGTAAACAAGGAAATTATGTATTTTAGACTTCCTTTCAATTTCATATGCAGATGTGTTAACATTTTAATAAGGCATGGGGAGCTCAAATGATTACACTTGTCCCACTACAACCAAGCTGAGAGATTTGTTTTATGATTGTTACTGACTTCAGGGATCATTTCCCCTCCAGCCACCTCTTTCCAGGACTTCCTCTCCTCCTGCTGCTATCCAAACTCTTGATTTACCCATAATGATACTGCAATAACAGCAGACACAGCTAAGTGCTTTGCGAGCTCACAGGATGGTGCACTGGCTTGTCTCTTTGCAGGCCTTTCATCTTTTATTTGTCGTGGTTCTTTACATGCTTGATGACATTATCAGAGAGAGTGTCCTGTTGATGGCACAGCAGGCTTAAAGCAGGACTGTGTGCTGAGTTTGAATCCCACCCACAACTGTTGGTCTCATTTGTTTTTATTTTACATTTTATGCTGTTTATAAAATATCCTGTCTCTCAGGGGTATCAGATCGCTTGAATAAATATTGGATTGCTAGTCTGAACTGAGAGCTTTATTCATGTCACTCAGATTCCCAAAAGAGCCTAATTTATACCAATTATATCCGTATCTATTTATCTGTTTAGCTGGAACAAGACCGATAACCCAGAGCCATGGAATAAACTTGATCCCACGTACCAGTACAAGGTAATACCGCACACTACAAGTATTCATTGTGAGGAAACTGAGACGGCATCCTACCTGTAATTTGACGGACACGTCTCTGTTTGCATGTGAGATTGGAGACAGACATGATTTCTTAGTTTGTTTTTATTCTTCTTCTCCAGTTTGTGTCCATCAGCACCGACTACAAAAACCTAAAGAAAGACGGACCCGACTTCTAAATCTCTTGCTGGCCTGAAAATGTAACAGAGAATTATGATCTAGGCTCAAATCCACTCCTCCTTGATGTCTTTACTGTGTAGGTGGAAGGCGAAATGCATTCTAGATCTGGATCTGTAAACCTTTAGTGTCTCTGTGACTGTGTGATGTTTGCAAAGCATCTATTAATCTAGTAAATGGGACCAGCATTGTCAATGACCCTGAAGGCACATATACATATTTAAAAAGCTGAATATGTACTCCTTCCACATAATTACACCCATGCTGAAACACATGTGCACATACTCACCAGACAGGTGGTATTTTTTAGGGATACTATATAACAGATCATTGTTTTATTCACCATGTTTTAGAAATGTCAGTGTATCATTTTGAATGTTTCAAGCATCTATTGGTTCATGTTCACCTCTTGTCACATATACAAATTATTATAAAAAATTATGATCACAACCAAAAAAATGATGATTATGTTAGTCGGGGTTAAAAAAAGACAAGGATGCATAAACTGGTCTGATTCTTTCAATAAAGAGTGTGTCTGCTTCATGTTTGGATGAGAGTGTTTGTTGCCAACCTGCAACGTGACTTTCCTCACCCGCCTGCATGGAACCGACTCAGATACGGATCTAAGATCCTAAGATACAAATACACAATCATTACCTCTGATGGAACAGATCCATCTGTTGGCAGTGCAGCTGTTACTTTTGTAGCCTGATTGATATTTCAAGGACCACATTCAGAGGTGTGTGAGTGTGTGTGAGTGTGTGCTGGTGTATATGCACCAGTGTGTGTGACAGCAGCCCTGTGCCTTATTTGATCAGCGACAGCAGCGGCAGGATGCTGAGCAGTCTCGCAGCATGGCGCTGATGTATGACAGCATAGCACAGTGTGTACAATCTAAGTGTACACACAAACAAAAACACACACACACACACACACATCTGTCTCTCCCTACTGCAGACACAAGCATACAAGGATTGGACTCATAGTATGAGGTATGAGGGAATTATTTTTATTCATGCTGGTCTTTAAAAGAAGGCAAATACGATTTTAAAATAACCAAAATCACCATAATTATGTTGTACGATGAGTAATGATGGTAAAATAAAGAATAATTTGTGTGAACTTGTGCCTGGATATTGTATATGTTGAGACTTCACATATTAAATGTTGACATACAGTATTTATCCCTCCCATATTTGTCCTCCTTAACTTCCTCAGTAACACCTGTGCTGCTTCTGAAGGATACATTTAACACAAACCCTTAAATTCGTACAGGATTTGGGCTTTGTTAAGTGAAGGTGAGACTCGTGTTTCATCCTCTTAAGAAACCTTCAGACCACCCTTCCGTCTCTCTGAGGTCGCATTCATCGCTTTCCTCCCTGTGAAACAACAAAAAGAGCTAATGAAGAGAGAAGAAAGCGAACATCAAAAAATGACCCGACTTTTAAATACCGAAAGGTTCAGTAATAAGGAGATGTCTAGAGACTGACAATGGAGCATAAGGGAGTATATTACTTCCCACAAATATATTTAAAACACCTCACAGTAAATCCAAGCACATTATGCACATGCACACTCACACACACACACCCCTACACACACATACACACACACATTGCGTTAAAGGAGTTGTCAGATCATGAGAAGCAGGCACAGGGATGAGCAGATGAGCTGTTATTTGCGTTGTGATGCTGTGTGTGTGTGTGTGTGTGTGTACATGTGTGCGTGTGTGTGTCCTTGTGTTGTTTCAATGTGTTTTCTGACGACAGAGTTGTGAGAGCTTCCGTCACCTTTGACCTGGGATTCAGCTGGCCGGTCTCTGTGGAGGGGACACATTCCTCTGGCCCAAACTCAAGAAATAACCAACAACCAAATAATTCATCAGTGTTCATCAGATACATATAAGAAGAAGTGCTTCATCAGGCAGCAGCAGCAAGTCATGCTGCTAAACTCGCTTTAGTGCTGCTTCATGAAAGGCTTTGTGTCTCAGAGGAAACTGTCCTTTCAGAATAAAGAATCATTACAACGTCTCATCTCGCAGTGAAAGAAAGAGGAAGACTCTCTTTTTATCTGTCTGAGTACAAAGCTCTGACTGCAGCCATTTGAGAAACAGTGGGAGAGAACGTGTTTCGATCAATGGAAGTGCACATTCTGAAGTCATTGTGAGGACAGTGAAGGACTCTGGGGTTTCATCATGCTCTCATCTCGCCTCGTGTACAATGAACTATCTGTTTATTAGCACTTAGTAATGTGGGCTAACAGGGTGACATGAAGTGAAGATGGTCTCACCTCGACCGCCTGTCTGTCTCTGTTTGCAGGTTCAGTCTGGTTATTGGTTCTCATGCGAGGAAGTTAGTTTTAACATCATAAAAAAAAGTCATTTACATAGAAAATCAGACCAACTCTCCAGACGGGAAGCCTTCAGTGTTCAAATCAAAGTGTCTGAAGCTCCTTGAGAACAAATCAAATGGTTTTGAAATTTTTTTTTAGGGCGTGACGCTCCGGCTCTTCCTGCAGAAAAGATCAGCTTTTCTTTTCTTTTACTGGACTGTTCCCTGAAGTTGACAGTGAGAGGAAGTCAGAGGAAATGCCATCAGTTTGACAAAGATCAATGTTTATGTCCTCTGGCAAGTCTCCTCCCTCCATTGACCCTCAAACATAAATCATCTAAGACATGCATGTGCGTGACAGCATGTATGCATACGACCGGTGCAAGTGACAACAGAGCGCTGTTAGAAAATGCAACAAACATAAACATTGAGGATTCTTTTTTTTATTGCAATGAAGAAGATCACTAACATGTACATTGTACTATATTCACAAATATATGCAGATATAGTATGTTTTACCAAAAAAAGCCTAAGAACATAGTTTGTGCTGTTTCCCCAATTAGTTTGTGTTGTTGTGGGTTTGAATCGAGCTCAGGTTCAACTCCTCACACAGCTACTGCACGTTTCCCAGCCTGGGACAACGCCTGGCGTTGGTACGAGCTCTAAGTACTGCTTATTGACAAAAGCCAAATACCTTAAACACTTATGGCCCTCCTCGGCTGAAGAGGGGAACGTATAAGAGCGAGCGCAGCAGCTGCTAATGTATTACTTGCAGGATAATGTACGTTGCTGTGCAACCGTTTCAGGCTAATAGAAACAGTCTTAATGGAAAGCATCACCGTTATCAACCTCATCATCACATGCACAAAACAAATCATTTTCATATCTAGTAGGTTCAAATATGATTTCCCAATGCGGCCTATACGAACTTTGCAGATCTATGTAGTAAATGGTTAATTGGAATAAATTGTTGACACTAAATGGGTCGCTAATAGAACAAAACCTGCTAATAAAATGTAAATGACATTAGGTAACACTTTAGTAACATTTAGCATTTCGTATCAACCTTTTATAAATGGTTTGTAATTTACGAGTTGGATGCAGTTAGTATTTGTCAACAAGTATACCTTTTTCTATGATGACTTATTTTATCTTTTAAAAACTATTGCGTTATAACATTATTCAATATCTGTTTATCGAGCCTCTCAAGACGGAGTTATCATAAAATCCATTATTACACGATTACAGTTTATCTGCCTAACCTGGAAATGGTTGTGTGACTTTTTAATCATCCGGCTTTGAGACATCATATTAGATTATTTGTGTTATTTGGCGGATAATTTCGATTGTTGGCATGGAAATGTACCGTGTGCATAAATGGCCCTTGACAGCTCAAGTCAATCTGTCTTGAAACAACGCTTGTTTCCATGGCAGCGTCATCAAAAGGCTATTACATTAGAGGAGTAATACAATGGGAAGTGCCTTTCTGTGTGATGTGTTACTTATTAGTGGTCAGTGAATCCTGGCATGGGGAAGGGTCTTGCAAATAGCTCCACCCGCTGGCGGAGCCCTGCGATGCGTGACACCGTCTCTTGGTCCTCCAGCAGGAAGGACTTGAAGCTGGCCAGATTCCCTGTTAGGAGAAGGAGTAATAATGTAACTATAAAATATATTTTAAAATATCATCTAGTGCTTTGAAAATGGCTCATCCCTGTCGATTAGGGACTGTAAAAAGATTATTGGGCTAGACTGAACATTATGTTTTCTATTTTTTTGTATACACCCCGTTATATCAGTGTGTGGAGGCTAAATACCAGGACCTCTATACATTATGCAATACAATTTAACATTAGCACAAACTACATCCTTCAAAAGGATCATGCAGTTAAATATTATAACCTTCATTATGGTAGGAATTTTTGCCTGACAGTTGTATTAGACAGGTGCGCCGAGAAAACTGGAAACTGACTGGATATTTTAGTAAAATAAAATATATGAATATGGAAAAATGTGAACATAAAAAAACATTAAACCTAAACTTAAAACTTAAATTTTGTACTTTTAAATGTCTTCCCTCCGAAGCACATCATCATGACCCCTTTGAACACATTATCTCTGGTCACAAAGCATTGGAAAGCCTTCTCACCAAACAATATTTCATCATGGTGTGTCTAAACTCTAACACCATATAAAAGCCCACACTCTTACCAGTCTTCTTTTTCACATCGAGTGCGATCTGAATCCCTTCATCAAAAAACTCCACAACCTTTTCAAAGTCTGCCTCCTTGAACTGTCTGGAGGTTAGAGCCGGAGTTCCTGTAAGAAAACAGTATTATTAATACATATTAAGGCGAGGTAAAGAGGGACACATGCTGACAGGTGGACCGACGAGCAGACAGACAAACCATACAGCCAGACTAAAGCAAAGAGCGACAGGTCACACAGAGGGAGAACAAAGGGTCCAATATCATATGAGTAGCAAGACTGACTGGTTGACAGATTCGGTCCGAAACAACCTCTTTCCTTGCAACTCTTCACCAACAATAACCAGATAACAATACATCCTGTCCAAGCTTCACATCTACTCATCTGAGTACCGAGCCTGAGTCCTCCGGGAGTGAGAGCGCTCTTGTCTCCAGGGCAGGTGTTCTTGTTGGCGGTGATGGACACCAGCTCCAGAACCTTCTCAGCTCGAGCCCCATCCATTCCGTTGGGTCGAAGGTCAACCAAGGCCAGGTGGTTGTCTGTTCCACCTGAGAGGAGGGAGTGGTGGTGGAAGAGGAGAGATTGACTGTTTTTGCTCAGTTGATAATGTGTCTGTCGGTAATATAAATGATTTCTCCCTCTCCTCTCAAACCACCATATAAACAATGATGATGTTTTCACTTTTCTATTTGAATTCATATTTAGCATAAGGAACCACACATCCAGACAAACACCCTTCAGCTCCCTCGGTACCTGACACCAGCGTGTAGCCTTTCTTCAGCAGAGCGTTAGCCATGGACTTGGCATTCAGCAGCACTTGAGCAATGTACTGTTTGAACATGGGAGTAGAAGCCTGCAGAGACAGAAGTGATGCTGCATGGGTAACGAGAAAGACCAAATCAGGACACTCCAGATGACCCGTCTGAAGCTGCTGAATTTTTAGTTGGTGTTGAAAATGTTCTGCAGTGTTTTCCCAAAGAATGATCTGACTCATTTTTATTTTGCTGGCTATTGTTAAACACTGATGATTCATGTTGATATCTGGACCTGTTTGAGGGCGACGGCCACGCCTGCAATGGCGTGGTTGTGTGGTCCTCCCTGAAGTGACGGGAACACGGCAAAGTTCACCCTGTCCTGGAGGTCGTAGGTCACCTCCCGACCTTTCTTATCCACAGACCGCACACCTTTCCGGTAGAAGATCAGACCAGCCCTGGAGAGAGAAACCCAAATGCACTCAACTTGAAATTTCCCTTTAAAATGTTTCGTCTGACAAAAGACAAATGCTTCTGCTTAAAGGTTATGAAGGACTTAAAATCACTTAAGTATAAATAAATGAATGAATGAATACAGGAATAAATGCTTAAATAAATGTATGAATAAAGAAATACAGGAATAAATATAAGTTATACCTAAACAGGACATCATTAAATAAATCTATTTCTACATTTCTGTATTTCTTCATTTATTTATGTCTCTATTTATGTGTCCTTCTTCATTTCTTTATTTATTCCTGTATTTATTCATGCATGTATTTATTTCTACTTAACCCTTGTGTTGCCTTAGGGTCATTTTGACCCGAATCAATATTACACCCTCCCCCCGCCTTTGGGTCATTTTGACCCGATTCAATGTTTCACCCTCCTGTTACCTTTATATTTACTAACATATTTTACCCTTTGGGTTCAATTTGACGCCAGCAATTAAAACCTCCAGAAAATTATTAGAATTAATATTGTTTTCCAAGTTTAAGTGTGAGGCACTTTATGTTTGTTTGTTGACTACCGAAAGAACACCGACATTAAACATTGAATGGGGTCAAATTAATCCTAAGGCGGGGGGAGGGTGTAATATTGATTCGGGTCAAAATGACCCTAAGGCAACACAAGGGTTAAGACATTTTAAGTCCTCCATAATAGGTGTGTCTTGCGTACAATACAAAGCCACACAGTTTCACGCCACATCCGGTGTCATGATAAAACACGTCCTTGGTCCTGCTCGGCCCTGCTCCTGGGTTCAGCTTGTTCGTTCTTCTCCAGTGTTCATTGTGTTACTCTCCTCTCATTGCAGATCACTTCACCTGCTGCCTTTGTGCTTCCCGTCAGTTTTCATCGTCTGCTTCCCCCTGATTAGTTTCACCTGTCCATCGTTAGACGTGCATTCACTTGACCTTCTGCTCACCTGTTTCTCCCTTCCCAAATCATTCACTACATATACCAGCCTCGCTGCCAGTGGGTCATTGTTCTACATAATGAATTCGCTGCTTGTGTTAATTTGTTTCTTGAGAACACCGACCGTAACAATTTTAATACCATGACCTGACTCGCATTAATCAGTATTCTGTGACCATTGCAAAAATCATTCACACACAACGTCCAACCCCTCACCTCGCTCCACGCAAGGTCTTATGGGTAGTGGAGGTGACCAGGTCAGCGTGCTGGAAAGGAGAGGGAACAGCTCCTGTTGCCACCAGGCCGCTGATATGAGCCATGTCTGCCAGCAGGTAGGCATTAAGCTCCACACACAGCTGAAACACACGTCATTTCATTGTACATATATACTCATTTGTCTTTCCTATAACTTATTTTGAGTTTCCCATTTTAGTTGCCCTTATATTTGGCTATTCTTAAAGTTTAAAATAGAGTTAAAAAATTTTTTTATGGAGGTATGGGCTATTAAAATGTACTAGTGGACATAATTGCTGATATAAGAGGTACCTTCTTCATGCGAGGGTAGTCGATGAGGCGAGCGTAGGCGCTGGTTCCTGCTATAATGAGTTTGGGTCTGAAAAGTCGGGCCGTCTTCTCCAGCTCGTCATAATCTATCAGACCTGTTTTGGGCTGAGATAATGCAGGAGGATGGAGGAAAGAGTCACACACGCTAGTCAAACTTGAGTTTTTTGTAACTAGATTAACAGTTTTCCTCACAGATTATTTAACAGTTATGATTTTAAATGTAATTCCTATTTACAAAAAGTCAACCGAATTACTCACATCCAGCTTGTAAGGCATCGATTCAAAGTAGATGGAGGTGGCTGAGATTCTCTTGGTGTCTGTCATGTAGCCGTGGGTAAGGCTGAGGGGGAGTCGGAAAAAAAAAGAAAAGAGAAATTAATTGCGTGTCACAAGTTCAGAGAGTTCTTCTGAAACATTGTGAACATATTCTGACCATGCATACGGCCAGTATTATTTATTTAATGGAAGTTCATTTTTAGTTGCTGCTTGTATGTAAATATAATTCAATGTGAAGACTAGATCTTCCTTTTTATTATTGTCTTACTTTTAAGAAGCAAAATGCTTGGGCCACTCGGTGTATTGCTCAACCTATTGTCGTATGCAAAATAATCTAAATTATTTGTGAACATTTGTTGAAATCCTTCTAATTTACTGTCCTCCTAATTCCCAGCCAGCCATCATACGCGTTAGTCTCCGTCATATAAAAGTTGCAAATCGGCATTCATTCTATAAGGTACTATATAGCCTGCAGTAGAATCTTTATTTACACCTCCTATACTTCTGTGGTAGGTTCAAATAGAAACAAAATAAGATGTTTTCATTTCTAAGAGGGTGATATATTGTGACAACTCCAGTCTATGTGACTAACATTTAGTCATTTACACTAATTCCTCTTGACCTTAAGTCCCATAAAAACATCGAAGGGCGAAGAACCCGAGGCTGATAAAAACACCAAGGGCCCTATCAAGAGATAGGATTTGGTTTGGCAGTTCTGTATATACACTAATTCAATTCAATTCAGTTTATTTGTATAGCCCAATTTCACAAATTACAAATTTGTCTCGGAGTGCTTTACAATCTGTACACATAGACATCCCTGCCCCAAAACTTCACATCGGACCAGGAAAAACTCCCAAATAACCCTTCAGGGGGGAAAAAAAGGGAAGAAACCTGCAGGAGAGCAACAGAGGAGGATCCCTCTCCTAGGATGGACAGATGCAATAGATGTAATGTGTACAGAAGGACAGATTTAGAGTTAAAATACATTCAATGAATATGACAGAGTGTATGAATAGTTCATAGTAGGCATATTCCACGATGGAGACCTCCACGATCCATCAGGCAGATGGCGGTGGGGAGGAGGAGTGGGCGAGGTCTCAACAGGACAGTGGCGTAGTCATGAGCAGGAATTCCACGACCCAGACGATCCATCAGGCAGATAGGATCTATGCCGTCTCATAGGGTCCGATGACCCCATGAGACGTAAAGTCAAAAGGACTTCCGGGGAGAAAGCAGAGTTAGTAACGTGTGATTGAGAGATGAAAATTCATCCTTAAGGAGAGAAAAAGAGGAGATAGGTACTCAGTGCATCCTAAAACGTCCCCGGCAGCTATAAGCCTATAGCAGCATATCAAGGGGCTGGACCAGGGCAAACCTGATTCAGCCCTAACTATAAACTCTGTCAAAGAGGAAGGTCTTAAGTCTACTCTTAAACGAGGTGACTGTGTCTGCCTCCCGGACTGAAATTGGAAGCTGGTTCCATAAAGAGGAGCTTGATAACTAAAGGCTCTGGCTCCCATTCTACTTTTTAAGACTCTAGGAACTACAAGTAGTCCCGCATTTAGTGAGCGTAGCTCTCTAGTGGGGCAATATGGTACGACAAGCTCCTTAAGATATGATGGAGCATCACCAATCAAGGCTTTGTAGGTTAAGAGAAGAATTTTAAAAGTGATTCTTGATTTTACTGGGAGCCAGTGCAGAGCAGCTAGTGCAGGAGTGATGTGATCTCTTTTCTTAGTTTTAGTGAGAACACGAGCTGCAGCATTCTGGATCAACTGGAGGGACCTAAGAGATTTATTAGAGCAGCCTGCTAATAAGGAGTTGCAGTAATCCAGTCTCAAGTAACGAACGTGAACCAATTTTTCTGCATCTTTTGAGACAAGATGTGCCTGATTTTTGAAATATTACGTAGATGAAAGAATGCAGTCCTTGAGATTTGCTTTACGTGGGAGTTAAAGGACAAGTCCCGATCAAAGATAACGCCAAGATTCTTTACAGTGGTGTTGGATGCCAGGGCAATGCCGTCTACAGAATCCACATCACCAGATAATTGATCTCTGAGGTGCTCAGGGCCGATTAAAATTACTTGGTTTGGTCTGAGTTTAACATCAAGAAGTTGCAGGTCATCCATGTTTTTATGTCTTTAAGACATGCTTGAATTTTACAGAGTTGGTTGCTCTCCTCTGGTTTTATCGATATATAGTTGAGTGTCATCTGCATAACAATGAAAGTTTATGGAGTGTTTCCTGATAATATTGCCCAAAGGAAGCATGTATAAGGTAAATAAAATTGGTCCAAGCACAGAACCTTGTGGAACTCCGTGATTAACGTTGGTGGTTATCGGCGTCATCGTTTACAAATACAAACTGAGATCGATCTGATAAATAGGATTTAAACCAAATTAGTGCCGTGCCTGAAATGCCAATCGACTGCTCCAGTCTCTGTAACAGGATGTCATGGTCAATGGTGTCGAATGCAGCACTAAGGTCTAACAAGACCAGGACAGAGAGAGTCCTTTATCTGCTGCCATTAAGAGGTCATTTGTAATTTTCACCAGTGCCGTCTCGGTGCTGTGGTGTTTTCTAAATCCTGATTGAAATTTCTCAAATAAACTATTATGATGTAGAAAGTCGCACAACTGATTTGCGACCACTTTCTCAAGGATCTTGGAGAGGAAGGGAGGTTAGAGATCGGTCTGTAGTTAGCCAATACCTCTGGATCCAGAGTGGGCTTCTTCAGGAGAGGTTTAATAACAGCCACCTTGAAGGAGTGTGGTACGTGGCCTGTTAGCAGAGACACATTGATAATATCTAATAGAGAGCCGCCAATTAAAGGCAAAACGTCTTTAAGCAGCCTCGTCGGGATGGGGTCCAAGAGACAGGTAGACGTGTTCAAGTAGAAACCGTTGAAAATAATTGGTCACGGTTGATAGGAGAAAATCCTCAAATATACACCAGGGCATACAGCGGTTTCCAAGGCCATTCCACTTGAGGACAGATTGGCACTGGTTATGGGCAGAGATTATTAATCTTGTCCCTAATAGTTAAAATCTTTTCATTAAAGAAGTTCATAAAGTCATTACCACTAAGGTTTATAGGAATGCTCGGCTCCACAGAGCTGTGACTCTCTGTCAGCCTGGCTACAGTGCTGAAGAGAAACCTGGGGTTGTTTTATTTTTCTATTATTGATGAGTAATAGGCTGCTCTGGCATTACGGAGGGCCTTCTTATATGTTTTAAGACTATCTCGCCAAACTAAGCGGGATTCTTCGAGATTAGTTCGACGCCATATGCGTTCAAGCTTTCGTGACGTTTGCTTCAGTCTGCGGGTCTGAGGGGTATACCAGGGAGCAAACCTCCTCTTCCTCACTGTCTTCTTCTTCAGAGGGGCTATCGAGTCCAGTGTCATTCTCAGAGAGCCTATGGCACTGTCAACAAGATGATCAATCTGGGACGGACTAAAGTTAGACCAGGAGTCCTCTGTTATATTGAGACGTGGTATCGAATCAAATACAGAAGGAATCGCTTCTTTAAATTTAGCTACAGCACTATCAGTTAGACATCTAGTGTAGAAACTTTTGACTAACGGAGTACACTCCGGTAGTATAAATTCAAAAGTTATGAGGTTGTGGTCTGACAGAAGAGGATTCTGTGGGTAGTCGTTCAAATGCTCAATGTCAACGCCATAAGTAAGAACAAGATCAAGCGTGTGGCCAAAGCTGTGAGTGGGTTTCTGTACTCTCTGACAGAAGCCAATCGAGTCCAACAAGGAGATGAATGCAGCACTAAGGCAATCATTATCAACATCCACATGGATATTAAAATCTCCAACAATAATAACTTTATCGGTTTTAAGAACCAAACTTGATATAAATTCTGAGAATTCAGATATAAACTCTGAATATGGACCTGGTGGCGGTACAGAATCACAAATCGAATTGGCTGTAGTGTTTTCCAGGTTGGATGTGAAAGACTAAGAACAAGGCTTTCAAATGAGGTGTAGTGTAATTTTGGTTGAGGATTAATTAATAGGCTCGATTCAAAGATGGCTGCTACTCCACCTCCTCGACCGGTGCCTCGAGGAATGTGAGTATTAATATGACTTGGAGGAGTCGATTCATTCAGGCAGACATATTCTTCATGGCTCAGCCAGGTTTCAGTTAGGCAACATAAATCAATGTGATTATCTGATATTAAATCATTCAGTAACACAGCTTTAGATGACAGAGATCGAATATTTAGGAGACCACATTTAATAGACCTATTTTGTTGCACTGCTGAAATAATTGTGTTAACTTGTATAAGGTTATTGTGTACGACTCCTCTTCTGCTTACTTTTGATTTATTTAATTGAAGTGGCCGTGGAACAGACACAGTCTCTACTCTAAAGTCAAGGGTGGGTAACTGCTCGAATGGAAGAGCAGAGAAGGGTGTTAAACTACAACTCTGCTCCCGGTTCCTGATCTGAACCCTGGGTTGTCATAGATTAAGTCCGGTGATCAACTTGGTCATATTCGCAGAAATGAGACGCTCCGTCCAACGTGGGATGAATGCCGTCTCTCCTCATCAGATCAGGTTTTCCCCAGAAAGTCTTCCAGTTGTCTACGTAGCCCACATTATTCGCTGGGCACCACCTCGACAGCCAGCGGTTGAAAGACGACATTCGGCTATACAATTCGTCTGTCTGCAAATTTGGGAGAGGGCCAGAGAAAATTACGGTGTCCGACAACGTCTTGGCATAAGCACACACGGATTCCACATTAATTTTAGTGACTTCCGACCGACGGGCTCGGGCGTCATTACCACCGGCGTGTATTACAATCTGACTGTATCTCCGCTTATCCTTAGCCAGCAGCTTCAAACAAGACTCCACGTCGCCCGCTCTGGCCCCCGGGAGGCACACGACTCTGGTCCGTGGCTTCGCTATTTTCACGTTCCTGACTATAGAGCTCCCGATAACCAGGGTGTGTTCCTCAGCGGGTGTGTCGCTGAGCAGGGAAAACTGGTTCGAAACGTGAAGTGGTTGGTGCACAGCGGGCTTCTGTGTAGACTTACTACTCCTGCGAACAGTTACCCAACCATCCGGCTGCACGGTTACCGCCGGGGCACAGCTAACAGCTGACTGTAGCTCCGCGCCGACTACGGGAGAGGGCGGGCTAACTAGCATAGCTGTCTGAGCTTCGATAGCGCGGAGCCGTGCATCTAACCCACTTAGACCTGCCTCCAACCTAGCAAATAAACTACACTTGTTGCATGTATCGTTATCATTAAGGGAGGCAGGGGGATAACTATACATGAGACACACTGAGCAAGAGGGAGCGGGAGGGAGAGAAGAAGAAGTCATGCTCGCTGTTGAGCTGGCAACCAGAGCTTACCGGAAGAGTGAGATGATGCGTTCAGGAGCAGCTACCGTTCAAAAGTTTGGGATCACCCAGACAATTTCGTGTTTTCCATGAAAACTCACACTTTTATTTATCAAATGAGTTGCAAAATGTAAAGAAAATATAGTCAAGACATTGACAAGGTTAGAAATAATGATTTGTATTTGAAGTATTAATTTTTTTCTTCAAACTTTGCTTTCGTCAACGAATGCTCCTTTTGCAGCAATTACAGCATTGCAGACCTTTGGCATTCTAGCTGTTAATTTGTTGAGGTAATCTGTTGAAATGTCACCCCACGCTTCCTGAAGCACCTGCCACAAGTTGGATTGGCTTGATGGGCACTTCTTGCGGACCATACGGTCAAGCTGCTCCCACAACAGCTCAATGGGGTTGAGATCTGGTGACTGTGCTGGCCACTCCATTACAGACAGCATACCAGCTGCCTGCTTCTTCCCTCAATAGTTCTTGCACAATGTGGAGGTGTGCTTTGGGTCATTGTCCTGTTGGAGGAGGAAATTGGCTCCAATCAAGCGCTGCCCACAGGGTATGGCATGGCGTTGCAAAATGGAGTGATAGCCTTCCTTATTTAAAATCCCTTTTACCTGGTACAAATCTCCCACTTTACCAGCACCAAAGCAGCCCCAGACCATCACATTACCTCCACCATGCTTGACAGATGGTGTCAGGCACTCTTCCAGCATCTTTTCACCTGTTCTGCGTCTCACAAATGTTCTTCTGTGTGATCCAAACACCTCAAACTTGGATTCATCTGTCCATAACACCTTTATCCAATCTTCCTCTGTCCAATGCCTGTGTTCTTTTGCCCATACCAATCTTTTATTTTATTGGCCAGTCTCAGATATGGCTTTTCTTTGCCACTCTGCCTAAAGGCCAGCATCCCGAGTCGCCTCTTCACTGTCGGCGTTGACACTGGCGTTTTGGGTACCATTTAAAGAAGCTGCCAGTTGAGGACCTGTGAGGCGTCTATTTCTCAATCTAGAGACTCTAATGTACTTGTCTGCTTGCTGAGTTGTGCACGGGGCCTCCCACTTCTCTTTCTGCTCTGGTTAGAGCCCGTTTGTGCTGTTCTCTGAAGGAGTAGTACACACCGCTGTAGGACATTTTCAGTTTCTTTGCAATTTCTCGCATGGAATAGCCATCATTTCTAAGAACAAGAATAGACTGGCGAATTTCACATGAAAGTTCTTTTTTTCTGGCCATTTTGAGAGTCTTATCGAACCCACAAATGTGATGCTCCAGATAATCAACTAGCTCAAAGGAAGGCCAGTTGTATAGCTTCTCTCATCAGCAAAACAGTTTTCAGCTGTGCTAACATAATTGCACAAGGGTTTTCAAGGGTTTTCTAATCATCCATTAGTCTTCTAAGGCGATTAGCAAACACAATGTACCATTAGAACACTGGAGTGATAGTTGATGGAAATGGGCCTCTATACACCTCTGGAGATATTTCATTAGAAACAAGACGTTTCCACCTAGAATAGTCATTTACCACATTAACAATGTAGAGAGTGTATTTCTGATTGATTTAATGTTATCTTCATTGAAAAAAACAATGCTTTTCTTTGAAAAATAAGGACATTTCTAAGTGATCCCAAACTTTTGAACGGTAGTGTATATATATATATATATATATATATAAATATATACGGCTCATCTATTGTAACAACAATATAACTATTCTCATTTTTAGTTGAATTTGCATAAAAAATACATATTCATACTAAATTCCAATTCTGCCAATGGATCGCCCTAAATGCTACACACTCTACCTTTTAACTTATTATGTATTGTTTCTATCTGAATACAAGCTCACTCACTGTCCCCCGTCTGGCAGATCGAGGCCCATGATGCGGTCATGGGGCTTCAGTACAGATGTGTAGGCTGCAAAGTTAGCGGGAGATCCAGAGTACGGCTGGACGTTGATGCCCCACAGATTTGGGTCCAGACCAAATGCGAAGAGTGCTCGCTTCTGGCACAGCAGCTCAATCTTGTCAACGATCTCTGCACCTCCATAGTACCTGAGAAAAATAATAGGCATTTATTGAAAATCTTATCATGTTGTATTATTACGTATTGTATCATATCGTTACATATTGTATTATTGTATAGTTACGTATACTATCGTTACGTATAGTATCGTTATGTATTATATTGTTACGTATAGCCTAGTATCGTTACATTACATGTCATTTAGCTGACGCCTTTATCCAAAGCGACTTACAATCCTGTTACATTCATACACTGTAGATGCAACTACAGGGAGCAATTCAGGGTTAAGTGTCTTGCTCAAGGACACATCGACTAGGGCGGGGATTGAACCTCCAACCCCCTGATTGAAAGACAGACCTGCTAACCACTGACCCATAGTCGCCACTGACACATAGTCGCCCCGTATTGTATTGTTACGTATTGTATTGTTACGTATTGTATTGTTACGTATTGTATCGTTACCTATTGTATCGTTACGTATTCTATCATTACCTATTCTATCGTTACAAATTGTATTGTGTATTGTGTAAAGGTTTTTTTTCTATTTCTTGGGAGTTTTTCCTGATCCGATATGAGGTCCTGGGAGAGGGATGTCGTATGTGTACAGATTGTAAAGCCCTTTGAGGCAAATTTGTAATTTGTGATATAAAACAGATGATACCAAAAATCTCAATTTAATTTTCAACTCCTCAAAATATAGAATATGAAAGCAACAGCTGTTACGAAACAGGTGATTCAAAATAAACTGATCTGAATTATATTGTACCATATTATACTTCACAGTATTGTATTCTATTATGTCCGTTTCATATTGTATGCATAACAGTGTAGTGTGTTCCCCAGTACTGTATCGCATCATGATTAATTGCATCACATACATTCTAGTTTGGGGGAGTAAAATTGCCATATAATTCAATCTTTCAAAATTTAATTTTGAATTGAATTCATTTGGGCTTTTGAAAATCTTTAAAATTGTTTAACAATTTTAACAATTTATTTTGGAAATTGCATTGTCTGTGCCGTTACCTTTGTCCTGGGTATCCTTCAGAGTATTTGTTGTTCAGACAGGAGCCCTGAGCCTCGAGTGCTGCACGGCTGCAGAAGTTCTGACAGGACAAACAAGCACAGTGTCAAGATCCACAGCCACATTGTACGTGGGTGTGTGTGTGTGTGTGTGTGTATTCACTACCTTGTCATTTGCAGGTGTCTTCATTATTTCAAGTGTTGATTGTAAAAGATATGTACAGCGTATATGTACTGCATATAGCATGCTTAAATATTCAGAACACTGTCACCATCCATATACAATACAACCTTTTTTTTTACCTGACGAAGGGTGACTCCTGCTCTTTTCCAGCAAGGCCCAGCGACACAGTACAACAACAGTCCAAATATTCCATACCCAGTATTTAATTTACTTTAACTAAACCAATTATAACAACAATAAGGCACGTCCTAGAGTCAACGGATGATAAACCAAAGATTTTTCAATCTGTTGAATTGGTTAAATAAATCTTTCAAAATGTTCATATCAGTCTTTTCGGGAAACTGCTAACCATATTAGTTCATCTAAAAATAATAAAGTATTAGATGTGACATATTCAAATTAAAAGAGAAATGTGGAGGAATTCAATTTTGAATCCGTGTGGGATTGATGCAGAAAAGCTGCAGGAAAGGAAATGAATATAAATTAATTTTTCTCCCCGTCTCAGTCTGTCTTTTTTCTTCCCACTCTCACTTCTGCTCATCTTCTCTCTCTGTCTCCCTCTCTGGCCTCCTCAGCCTTGTTATTATACTAAACCTGTCACTGTTCTGGGATCCCTCAATCATTCCAGTGGGATTCAAACCCAGTCCCCCATGGGACAACTCTCTTCATGACATTTCAAAACACCACCTCAATACACACACACACACACACACATCATCGACCCTCCTCCTCTATCTCAACTTAAAATGTGGAGTTCAATGGCACAATTCAGTGAGGGAACCGAATGGGATCACTTTGTCCTGAACAAAAGAAATGGTGGCTCTTCATTGGGAGTCAGTCTGCTACAGCGACTTCCCCACACATTTTAGATGTCAATGCAATTGATAGCTCTGTGGATTGATAATTGCCGCAAAGTAGTAGCATGAGAACTCTCTTCTTGTCCTCCGGCTTCAACTTCGAGAGAATCACTGATTTAGATGCAAAGAAAATCTCTGAACTCTGAAGAAAACAACATTCTAGAAACTACATCTCTGGTGACTTGCAGATGCTCTGACGACTCGTGGCTGACTAAACCACTAGGGGATTAGAGCTCGATCAGAGACGGCTCCCCTCCGGCCGATACCGGACCAACTTCCAACAACCCTGATCCATACCCTTAACCCACAACCCTTCATCCTTCGACCCACATCCCTCATCCTCCTTCCGGACACTTAATCCATTGCTCATACATCATCATGGCTCCCCTCCTTCTTACAAATAAGAAATGCTTCCAAACCCGTGTCGTTATTGAAAGGGACATTATGAGTGTATGTAATATCGAACGGATCATGAAACACTGAACATCTCTCCTCGTTACCTCTGATGCTATGAGCTCCAGCCCCCGACACTGCCTGTCCTTCTCCTGCTGCAGGAGGCTCCACATCTCCGGGTCGTCCTGGGCCAGGTTCTCCTGGCCCGTCCACTCGCCCGCGCTGCTGAGGCCTCGCCTGCATGACTCCGCTGTGACCTGCCCCTCTCGGCCCAGACATCCTGAAGCCCTGAGGAAGAGGGGCTTCACGGGGCCGGTGGGTAGACACACAACATTATCATGGTCAACAACTAAATGTCCACAGGAGTTGCAAAACTTCTCTGTTTGGCAAGACCCTGGAGAGATGGGGCTATACTTCTGACAACTTACTGCTTTGTTTAACGACTCAGTGTAGTTTAAAAAAAAACACCTTCATTGTATTTAACTCTCCATTGTTGTGAACAGTCTGTGCAGTGTAAAGGTTTCCGAGACGTTTTGTTGTTGTTTTCCAGGATTACTCCTTTGGTGTCTTTTGAAAACCTCAGGAAGAGTGAGCCTGTGCAAAACACACTTTCATCACTCTAAATTGTAATACTTTGCACCGGGGATTTGGAAACACGGGAGTTAGAATAATGTGCCTTTTGATGTTCTAAACAATCCATTAAATGAAAGGCAGCGAAATAAACAAGCGTGCTATTCAGTGGAGCGGTTATGGAAAACCTTGGACATGAAAAGTGATATGTGGCTGGCCACACAGGCAGTGACTTATTTATCAGGGTTTTGTTTGTTTCAAGCAGCGTGGAGCTGCGTGATAGTTATGTAACTATTCCTTTGGCTTAAAAGGCTGATTATGTTGAAGCAAGTCTCCTTTTATCTAATGTGTTCATTGTGTTTTCTAAGCTTTGAGTAAATTAGGTCTTGCACAAAGGGCAGACTGTAAAGTCAACCTTCCTTCAAATATAAATATTCTGGGACAAACAGCAGCAGTCTTATTTGATGGCCTGCAATAATCACAGTTATCAGACAAAAAAGGTGACAAATTAAAAACACAAAACACAGAGCACACATGTCTTTTGTGGTTGAGGTTACCTGGGTTGACAAACTGAACTAGTTATCAGTGAGAAGGGATTTCGTGTCGACAACTCTTAGGATCTTCCAACACAGATACAAGTGTATATAGGCGTACATTTAATTTATTACTCTTTAGTAAATGCATAATGTACTCACCCGTATTGTTTGCCGTAGTGACAGAGAAAGCATATCTGTGACAGCTGAGTGCTGGGAAAACAGAAAGCTTTGAGAGGCGCAAAGGGTGAAAGTCAAATCTGTACGGAAGGAAAGCCCAAAGTACACAAACATGTGTACTTTGTGCCACTGATAAAAGTCTCTGCAACAGTAAATCATCTGTTCGATCCCACTCTGCGTCAGGTCTTTGAAGAAGAGATATCTGGCACTCTGAGATTCTTTGAAGGAAGAGTGCGATAAAAATGAAATGCATTATTATTATTATTATTATCTTATCAGTCTGTACAATAAACGGGCAAGTTGTTCATTTTATAGTAAAAACAACAAAAAAGCACTTGAAGTCCATAGTTTGGATAATGTTGTCTCTAAAGATGTATGTATTTCAAATCTTCACTTCTGTCAATACATATAAAAACAACAACAATACACACAAAGTGATATGGTGGATTAAGTCGCTGCTTTTTTTTTTCACGACAATGTGGAGCTTTTGTCAGATGATTATAATTTCAGACAACACAAGGCTCGCGTTATACATCTCATTAAACTCACTGACACATTAACACAAGGCAATTCGCAAACCTATTTAGAAAAATGTAACGCATGACTTTGAAAGATGTATGAAAAGTCAGTGTTTGTTATCTCTGACTTGATCATCCGAAGTGCTGCTGGTTTTGCTCTGTCTGAAAATTGTGGTCCGGACAGACTTTCTGCACCAGCCTGTAATTGGTGCCGGTGAAGGCGATGAAGATGCATATAACCTTAAACGGTTTGGCGCAGATCCAGGCTGCCTGGGACTGGGTGTTTTCTGAGTAGCAGGTCTGCCCCGGGTCATACATGCAGGGCTTGGTCTTCTTGGACCGGTTGGTTCTCTGGTATTCGATTCGGCAGTTGAGTTCCGTCACCATCATCATGTCCGGCTGCTGCTTGTGATGGTCTGCAGGAGTCGAGCTGGTGGACTGAGGTGGTGGGATCTGCAACTTGGACGTCAGATCCGGAACCAGTACCGGATTTTTGGTGTGAACGCCCTGAGCCGCTGGATCCAAAACCTCCCACCCTACCGCTTTGGAGGGTGGGACGATGCTGACGGATATGTTCCCCAGACGGGACGAGTTGTGGCGGAAGTAGACGCTGAACGTGCCGTTGATGTGGTCGACGATTTTCCCCGTCACCAGGAGGCTGAACTTCACTGTCTTCACGTTAAAGTAGAAATCGCCCCAGCCCAGGATCTTCTTAGTCTTCGGGGACGGTTTGGATTTAGAATGGGGGCGGTAAAGATACTGATCCAGGGCTTGGGAAAAGTTCTGTGGCCATCCGTATGGGCCGAGAGATCCGTAAGCAGCTGTCTTTTGCTTGCTGGAGATGATCTGTAGATCTTTGAAGGTATGTTTAACTTTCAAAGCAGCTCCCAAAGCATCTCCTGGCCCTCCTTCTTCCTCTCTCCATTGTTGGCTCTGAAACTCCAAGGGCTTGGCTGTTTCTTGGACCTGTGGAGAACAAAGTGTAAATTAAGAAAAGCCTCAAATTCAAGTGCTCTTTTTTCTCAATCCAAAGGGTAAATTCTCACAAAACACCAAAAAGCAAATTTCACATTTAACGATGGTTTTGATATTTATGTAACGTTAATGTGCTGAACTGAAAAAGAGTATAAACCTCCACAAAGCACCGGCTAAGCTTGCGGCTCGCAGCTAACGGCGCAAACAATGACAACCATTACTGCTCTGAATACCCTATAGAGAACCTTTACGTTAGGAAATATCTGTTTCTGTAACTGCCTCAACACAATGGAGGCAATGGTTTTTGTTGTTTGTGGTGCTAGTTTGTACTGTCTACCAAAGAATCCTTCCGTTAAAGAAAACGTACTGTGTTCTGTGGATTGTCCAGAGTAACGGGGACACGTTATTCTTGGGCGATGTGTTGACTTTCTACACTGTTGAGTTTTTCCTGATCCGATGTGAGGTCCTGAGACAGGGATTCCGTATGTGTACAGATTGTAAAGCCCTCTGAGGCAAAATGTAATTTGTGATATTGGGCTCGACAAAATAAACTGAATTGAAATTGAATTAATGCCACAAACAATATCCCACTCAGCTTCGTTGTTTTAGGACGGAGGCTTACGTCTCACGGACAGATCTCTCAAAACTTGAATAAATATAAACCTAACCTCTTTGCATAGTCGGCAGAAGTAGATTTAAGTGAAAAAATATGTTTGATAATCATTGTTGTTGTTGTTGTTATTTTGAAGCACAGAATACAAAGAAAATGTTTTGGTAAGAAGGGATGTCACTTTATCCGTATCTGTACAACTTATCTTTCATGAGCTTGCCTCTCACAGCGATACCATTTGTCTTGGTCCAACAGTGGCCAACAAAATCGTGCTACTGTCATTTTACGATAAATTGGTTGACAGTTTTAAAGGATTTCAGGAATTTCTGATGTACCCCTTCAAATCATACTGACAAATAATGTGTATTGTCCACAGTTCTGTGTCGGTTTGATACACACATATAGCTCAAACCAGGCCAGAAACCACATTCATCAGAGGTACTTTAAAACTCGGAAATAGTTTCAAAGATATCATTCATAATACATATAGCCTCAGAACAAACAGGATGACCGCAAATGAAGGACAGTTCCACTTTTGCTACATCACAAAGTAGCAAATAATCAATGAAAATATAATTATGGTTTGATGTACTCTGAATGAGACTGTCTTAACATTGACTTTGATCAATAGGTAAGACCCTTCAGGCAAGGACTACCACAAGCAGCACACACACACACACACGTTGCCTTTAACACACTTGTATTTGGTTGTCCTCCTTAGCGCTTTCTCGCTCCCTTGTTAAAACTATCAATCCTTGTTTCAATGCCACCTTGATGCAGGACTGAATATCTAATTCATACAATATCACTGCATTAAAATACATAAAAGAAGTGACACTTTCTTCATTGCATGTGTCAGTAATCAGGATGTTCCCAGATTACCAGTTTTAAGGATATTGAGCTCAGTCCGATATGCCTTTAAACAAATGATACGCAGGTGAATTAAAAAAATAGATGTTATCATCTCTCGCAACACACTAGCATTTTGAAGCGGAAGCATTGGGATGAGGTGCGGAGGACAAGTCAACGTTGTTTATGCCTCTAGAATTGAGACGAGTTGTGCAAAAGGTTCTGTGCACTTAATTTCCATCTTCATCCTAATGGGTCAAAGGCAGATGGAGGTTTTGTGTTGTTCGCCCCCATATTTCTGTGTGAACACCTCCATCATTCGTCACCAACAGGTGGGACTCACAACCACTCTAACCACCACAGCCCTGTGTGCCAATCTCTGTCTTCTCCTGTAACCAAGTGAGCTCCAGCTGGGCATATTGTTACGAGCCTGAACCTCCAGCGGTGTGCTGTTCTCACCTAATTGGAGCGCAGTGTGTGACAGCCATGTCGCTGGCTGTGTGTCAAGATGCCAGCACAGTGACTGCAACCGAGCAACAGCAGTGCAGTGGTTGCACACACAACACCTGTGCAAAGGCACCTGCAGAAGCAGAACAACTGAGATGAGAGCAGTAATTGCATTTTAGGGGCTGAGAGAAAATATTTGCAATTGGCTAAAAAGATACTTGTCACTTTTTCCCCACTTAAAAACAAAGTGATGGGGCGATTTAACTTGTCAAACTCACAAAGGTTTCCGATATTCTTCTGACAAGTTTCATGTTAAAGTTACAGATGCTGCAATCTGCTGCTCATGCAGCAAAGTAATTTACATGAAAGACAGGAGAGACAATTAAGTTACAATTATGTCTGAAATAGAATTACAGACCACGGCAGTGGAACACATCTTCTCCATCCCTCCTAAATGTATTTAGGAGGGATGGAGAAGACCCCTTTTGGCTGGACTTCCCCATCTAATAGAAGACTCAGCTTTGATCAAGTCCCCTATAGACAGTCTCTCATCATGAGATACAAGTCTTCACAGGGCTCCAGACTGCGACCAAATGGTCGCATTTTGCGCCTAAAATTAGACACAGTGCGAGTAAATTTTTCATCAACTCGCGCATGCGCGACCAGTAAATTAGATTTTTTTGTTTTGTTATTAAATATTTTTGTTGCTGACAAACTTGTTCTACACTTCAGCCCACTATAGTTAGCGGTAATGCCTGAATGACTGGTTTGCGAACCGACATTAACTCCAGAAGAAGAAGAAAGGAGACGAAAACAGAAGAATAAGAAGAAGGCTGGCCTGTGTGTGAGAGCGGGGGGGGGGGGGGGGGGGGGGGATGACCACGGTTATAGGCTAATGTGTGAAAAGAGGCGGGTCTTGGGGGTTGTCACGCGAATCCAAAGATTTTACATAGCGGTGTCTCCTGTAAACAATGGCGAAGCGGACTATCAGTTCGTACTTTCTTCCTAAACCTAATGCAGGGCTCTCAAGTCTCACGCATTGAGCGTGAGACTCACGCATTTCGGTCTTAACTCCCGCACTCCCGCCACACATCGTATTTCTCACGCTGAAAAAAACTCTCGGCTATTTAATGTTTAAATGCAGGGGTGCTCAATACGCCGATCGCGATCGATTGGTCGATCGCGATCGCTGCAGAGCTCCGACGCCGGTCTGCGCGCATCGGGACGGCGCAAAGAAAAAGTCCACAAGCAACCCCCCGTCAACAACTCTTCTCGGCTCGATGCCGGCACGCGCAACGCTCAGCTGCGATGCGCGCACAGGTGAGCACACTCTCAATAGCAGTTCATGAAGGCAAACAGGCATAATATTGTATATTGTCAAATTATTTATCAGTAATACAGTAAAAATGATGGGAAAACTTTGCAAGTCGATTTATAGTGTGCGCCCCTACATTTTCTGCTTGGGCCCCTAACATTTTAAGTTAGGGGCCACTGTGCTCCTCGTAAAAAAAGTTAGTCTGGAGCCCTGCTTCAATTCTGAGCCTGCATAAATAAAAGCAAATCACACCAAAACAAAAGCCAATGAAACAGCATGCCGAAAACTTTTGAATGGAAGAGTTTCTAGTTGAAGCTGAAATCGGATCAGAACATTCGCAGCAGAGCGATCAATCAACTTGTTCTCAACTCTGTCTGCTTCTGCCGACTTATCCCTACAAACTATTGTTATGTATTTGTCTATACTATACTTATGTATCGTTTTCTTTTTTCAACAGAATAGAATTCAGATATATTAGAAATTATTGACGCTGATTGATCGTTGATGGATTCAGAATCAACACATCCTCAGGAAAAAATTGAAAGAAAAAAAGACGATTTGATTGGGCACCAATGCAGCAACATATGAACAGCGGCAGATATAGAACATGAGGGAATTAAACAAATGAACTGCGGAACATTTCTTGGAGCCGCCTAAACAACAGCGTGCATTATATTGAGCAACTTCTCACTCACCGCTGAAGGGAGAAGACACAGACAGGTGATGGCAAAGTTCAAACACAGCGCCCTCATGTTGCAGCAACAGCAGCAACGTGTCTCCATGCAGAGAGTCCGAGTGTCTTGGAGGCAATCGGCCCCGCGGAATAAATGGAGAGTTACTGAGTTGAAGCTACACGCGCTTCAAAAGTGGAGAAGACATTACGCAGCGAGAGGCTGAAACAGCCTCAAGATCTGGAGTGAATACTCAGCCCAGTGCGCTCCCCACTAGTTCTCTCTCTCTCTCTCTCTCTCTCTCTCTCTCTCTCTCTCTCTCTCTCTCTCTCTCTCTCTCTCTCTCTCTCTCTCTCTCTCGAACACGTGCGCGCGCGTTCAGACACACACACACGAACACAGACACGCTTCTTTATCTAACATGACCAATAATTTAGATAAAGCATCAAATACCTCAGGAGGAAGTGTGTGCTCAGTAAGAATTAATCAATTAAGAATAATTCAAACTTGTAGTCAATGTGGCTAAGTAATGTAAGCAATGTAAATCAATTAAAGAAACACGCACATGCACACACACGTGCACACGCACACGCAGAACGCACACACAGACACGTGCATCACACTTGCCTCACATGCTTATTTTCACCACCTGGCCGGCCCTTATTATGTCTCATCAACCCGGGGAAAGGCGCTCTCAGGCGGTCACAGTTTGACAGCCCTCCCTGCTGTCCCCGCATTCTGCAGCCATGGGGAGGCAGACACAATGACACGGGCTCTCTCCGGGAAATGTTCACTTCACTGACACGTATTTGGTGGAGTTCTGCCAGTGCCAGCCTCTTCCGTGGAATGTCAAGCCGGCACATCACTGTAAGTTTGGGCTATCCAAGAGAAGTTGCCTTTAATAAAGAATGAGGGACTGTGTAAACACAGAGACATATTACATATTAAGCTCCTCTGTTCAAACAGGACTTCCTCAATATTTTAGGAGCATATTAGTTGGCTTCATGTGTAATATTTGTTTATGATTGGGATTGGCTTCACATTATACCTTTGGCGACATTTCTGATGAAATCATATATCTTATTGTCCATAATAAAATATTTTAAATGTTCCAACGAACAGACGTGAAACGGTTTGAAATCCTAATTCCCGGATCGGATTACACATTAAGAGATCCCTTTGTGCCAACAGAAGTGAGTCTTTGGAGGTAAGATATTGTTTTTGTTTTTTCTGTAATTTATCTACGACACACTTGATTGAATTATTCTTAGTTTATCATGGCCCTATGTGCCGTCACCCTTTCAAAGGTGTTTTGTTTAAGTCACTGTCAAAATGAAAATATAGTTCAATGATAGTTTAATGATTTTATCCCTAAAGATAAATAAATAGTTATAATTAAATTAAATTAATTCAGTTTATTTTATTTCACCCAATACCACACTTTACTAATTTGCCTCAGAGGGCTTTACAATCTGCACACATACGACATCCCTGACCTCACACCGGATCAGGAAAAACTTCCAAAACATACAAAAAAACTTTCACGGGGGAAAAAGGGACGAAACCTTCAGGAGAGCAACAGAGGAGGATCCCTCTCCCTGGAGGGACAGAAGCAATAGATGCCATGTATAAAGAATGAACAGCAGAGCTACACAAACAAATTAAATGAATATTACAATGTATGAATATAAGATATAGTACACCGAGTATGTGGAGACATTGTTGTGAAAATGTTGATTTATGAACATCTTGTTGTGATAAGTATGCATCTCGCTAAAAACAGAAACGGTAAGCGATCATCTTGACAGAATCTTGTTTGCGCATGCGTACACCTATATGCTTGTAAACAGTTGCTGCAGAGCAGAAACACAACTCCAACTCATGGCGAAAACAGTTCACACCCTCTTTGTACACCAGTCATATAATCTGTCTGCGAAAGAAAGAATAAAAAAACAGTTATTATGCTCAAAAAGATTTTCTTTTAAAAGCAAAGGCGTGGTCAGATTACCATACTCCCACAATGCATAGCGCATGTGTGATAGTTCCAAGTTAAATCTTTTCCATTTAACTCTCATTCATATTATTTTGGTGGATTATTAAAGATATTTGTTGTGTAGAAAATGTTTTGTGATTCAATACAATTTCACAATGGTGTTACGTAAACAATGAACCGTACGTGAACACTGTCAGGCGGAGTATAAAGTCGGGCAGCCTCCCCTTCCTCAAACACACACTCTTGATTCTCTTCAGAGCGTATAAATCTTTCGCCTTTTACTAAAGATTTCCGTGGAGAGGATTAATAAGAGTTTCAACTAATTTTTTGATGCCCTGCTCACGCGGGGCTTTCTAACACTGTGAAAAAATAAGCTTATATAATTATATCATGTAGCCCAATAGAGTTCATATTATCATACAGAGGAACCCTCTGTATATTGTCGATGTATTTCAGGAGTTTATTTATGTTGTCTGTCCTGCACCGGGCGGTGAATCTAATAAAATGTAGAACGAATTCATTCATTGTCTTAATTACTGAGTCGTAAATACATCGCTGAGAACAGCTTCTTAGTCGCCATTGCTCTTCGTTATTTCATTTATTTGCGCTCTATATCTTTGCACACTTTCCTCCTTCATTTCCATCGGGAAGCATGCAGTTTGATCCACTCGTATCCATCCGCCTCCCTCTTCACAGTGAAGCAGTCCTGTAAGAAGACGGACATTGAAACAGTTGCTCAACTCCACCACGAGAGGGCGCCCCTTGACAATGAACCCAAACCACAAGAATTGAACATTGCGTTTCAACGTCCCTCATATTTTCAAAATTCCGTCTACCAGTTTCAGTGACACAAATGTAGATTTCATCTCGAAATATCCTGCAAATAATAGCGTTGTGTATCGCCTCATGATAAAGCAATAACAAAGGCAGAAAAGTCTATTTCCGTCGAACTAACTGAATGCCAACACCAACATGCTGATGTTTGAAGAGGAATCCCCCCCTAAATGTGAAACACCGATCTGTATGCGTGACTTTATACTCTGTGAAGGGGGAGCTGCATTTCGCCAAGTGACCTGTGGGGGGCAGCAACACACCAGTGGCGTAAACTCAGCAGGAAATTGAAGGACGAAGAAGAAGAAGAAGGAGAAGAAGAACTACCGCCGCGAAAATTACTCAGGTTACCAGAAACTTGTTCTTGGTCGCATCTATTGTGCTTATCACTGACATTTAAGTGGCGTCGCAGCGTTTCGTCCCCTGTGCCAGCTGGTGAGGGAGGAGGAGGAGGAGCTTTCATATGCTAGATGAAAAAGAGCACAACAACAACAACAACTCGTGGAAGAATAAATCAAGTGGCCCAGATGAGGAGCAGATGTATGACTCGACCAGCTAAGGCAGGTCCGAGGGTAAAATCGCGTTATCCTGTAAACGGCGGATCATTCAGAAGTTAGTCATGGATACTCTTAATATTGTGAAGATTGAAGATGCGACATATTGTGACAATGATGCTTCTGCTGCTGCACGTGAGCAACACGTCGGTGACACCGCAACAACAAGACAGCAAACGAGAAAGAAGAGTGCAATCTGGAAATATTTCACCGTATGTGACGACGACGTGACGAAGGTGGCGTGCAGCATATGCAAGAGACTTGTGGGCAGAGGCAAGAATTTAAGACATCTAACCACCAGCAACATGCACAACCATATGTATTACAAGCATCGCATTGTGGCCGGCATTCGTGGCGCTCCGAGCAGCAGGAGGTCACAGCCAACCTCTGCAGCTCCCGCTGCTCCCGCTCGTGCATCCGAAGCCCACGACCGACCGAGCCCTACGACGACCCAGACGATCACCGACAGCGTGGGTGAAATGATCAGCGTGGATCTGTTGCCGTACACGTTCGTGGAGAACCAAGGCTTCCGTAAGCTCCTGAGAGTGGTGGCACCCCATTACACACTCCCAGCGGGCGTTCACTTCAGTCACAAAGTCGTTCCCCAGCTTCACCAAAGAGTCGCGTCGAAAGTGGTCGAGAGCCTCGTGAACGCCGAGGGCGGCGTTGTGCACTGCACGGCCGACATCTGGACCAGGAAGTTCTCCCCCAGCTCCTACCTTTCTCTCACAGGACATTGGATTGTACGGCACTTGTCGGGTGGCGAGGCCGTGACACACGAGCGCGCCAGTGCGTTGCTCAGCATGAAGGTCATCGACACCGAGTCCACTCCAGCAGAAATCCTGCAACACCTCCTGGGCCTCGTTGAGGAGTGGCAAGCTGTGGCTCCGCGCCGATTCACCGTCGGGTTTATGGTCACCAACAACACGAGCAATATGGCGAAAGTCATGGCGGACAGCGGCTTTGAGCACATTCGATGCATGGCTCACTCCATCCACTTGATCGTGACGGGGGCTATCGAAGAGTGCCACGGTGTGGTGACCGTGATCAACACCGCTCGGAGAATTACCAACAGCGTGCAGATGTCGACGAAAGCCGTCGCCAAGCTGCACCAGATGCAGGAGCGACTGGGACTTGCTGAGGCGGCCTTAACTCACGACGTGCCGACCAGGTGGAACACGGTGCTGTTCATGCTGCAGCGCCTGCTGGAGCAGAAGGAGGCGCTGGTCGACATGTCGGCGGAGGTGGACCTTGGTGGGTCTGTCGCGGAGCCCCAGTGGACTCTGATGGAGGCCGTGGTCAAAGTGCTGGAGCCATTTGAGGAAGCGACGCGCACAGTGTGCCAAGATGACGCGTCCATCTCCTCCGTGATCCCGTGCATCCAGGCCCTCAGAGCGGCGCTCGACGAACTCATCGCAAATACGGACGTGAGCGATCTGTCGGAGACTCGAAAGCTGGTCGGCTCACTGCAGAGCCACCTCGAGGAACACTTTCAACATGTCTTTGAAGCGCCCACCAACACTTATTTTAAAGCCACTCTCCTGGACCCCCGATTTAAGATCATGCCCATGGCTCTGCTCAGCCGGCGGGACTTTGAGAGGTTAAAAGCCGCCGTGACGGTGGAGGTCGATGAGTTGCTGGAGCAGGACCGGATGCTTTCCTCGGGTGAAGCTGGCTCTTCATCAGACGTGGCGCCAGAGCCGGAGGACACCAGCAGCAAGCCGACGAGCCTCTTCTGGGGTGCAATGCAGAGTCTGGTTGCAAATAACGCAGCAACTTTGTCGAAAACCGCGACATCGCTCGGTTTAGAGACCTACCTAGCAGAGAGCCGCCCGCAGTCTCTGGCCTCTGACCCGGTGTCTTCATACTGGTCAGCCAAGATGGCACAACATCCAACACTGGCTCGAGTGGCAGTGAAGTATTTGGCCTGCCCACCGACGAGCGTCTCCTCGGAGAGGCTCTTGAGCACCGGAGGAGACGCCGTTGCTCCAGATTACAGACTTCTGCCCGTCGATGTGCCGCAGCTGGTTTTCACCAAATACAACTTGGTGAAATTCCGTTAGCTTTCTGCTCCGCTCTCTTGCCGTAAAGATGCGCCACTCCTTGTCTCACAGGTGCTGCTCTATTTGACATGGTTCAAACCTTCAATTAAGTTTGTAGAAATACAGAAACAGTCTTTATTTTTGTACATTGAGGGAGGACAACAGATGTCAAAGAGTTTAGAAGAATATATATATTGATGCGTTTTATACCAACGAGGATAATTATTACTGGGTCACATGTTTGTTTTTTCTGTCCAATTTCAATCTGGATTTTAAACTGGATCACAGCTGCCAGTCTTAAGATAATGGAGCTAAAACTCCATAAGCTATAGATAACTTACCCAGCAACAGTAAGACTGCTGCACTGAACAAACGACGTGACTGCCACATGCATTAAACCGTGAAAAGAGGCCCCTGTGCATCACTCTGTCTCCTTTGTTCCCCATGTTGCCTTTTTGGAAACATTTGAAAGGACGTTTAGGAAGTGCACTTTAGGTTTAATATTTGAAACTTTTATACGTCATACATTCGCCTAATTTCATCAGCAAAAATGAGTGGAAACTTTAGAGGCCATTTCGAGCATCATTGCTGTTTCATACAGAATGTTTTCATATCGCTTCTTTTCAATTGTTCT
Organism: Pseudoliparis swirei; assembly: GCF_029220125.1. Classification (NCBI taxonomy): domain Eukaryota; kingdom Metazoa; phylum Chordata; class Actinopteri; order Perciformes; family Liparidae; genus Pseudoliparis; species Pseudoliparis swirei. The sequence continues at coordinate 9,303,161 of NC_079396.1, forward strand.
GGCTCGCATGTGAAATCAAGCCCAATCCAGGCAAGGATTAATTTATTTGTTAATATAATCTGAATACCTTCATATCAATTATGGCATTCTCTCTACTTCTCTTTACCGCTAGCTAGTCAGCAGGTAACTTAAAGCATTTTTATTACCACGCTGTTCACAAAAAACACAATACATCACCTGATTGTCTCTTTCAACATTCATGTATGATCAATCATCCCTCCTGCTTTACATTGTGTTAAAGTCACAAATAAATCACAGCAAATACATTCATTCTGCTACAGACGACATGTTGATACTTTAGCGAACGAATATAGAAAATTGTTGAAAGATCAGTGGCACCTCCAGAACATTGGCACCTCTAACTTGTGCTGATGTTTAAAGTGTGTTTATGTTTAGAGTTGTTCATGTCACGGTGATCTCCTCCAGCAGATCAGCAGGGAAGTAGCCCAGCTTGCGTCCAGTGCTGACCTTCAAGTAGCCGCCTTTCTCGTCTCCTTTCTTCACAACGATCTGAAACACACGCAGGGACAGCAGCTGAAGCGAAACATCTCAGCACGATACATCCTCACGAAGTCCTCTACGGATTTGACCACGCGCAAAAACAAACTCTCATAAAGATGTCGATCACATCGATGCAGTTACCTGATCTTTCTTCAGTGTGATTTGTCCCATCTCTCTGTTTCCTACAAAGGAACGAAGCACCTTGAAAACTCTTTCCGAAGCACGCACTTTTATGAGGTAGTTGGTGGGGAAGTAGCCTGACTTCTCCCCCATCTTTCCCTGAAAATAGAGCAGAATTTCAGTTCATCCTCGACAGGAAATGAGAGCAAAAAAGGACACTGCTGAAACTGGTTTTCGACACACGGCACATTTCAAGGTGAAAGCTAAAAGAATCGAGAGAAGATGACGCTCAACTCACCCTCCACCACTCTTCATTGGAGTCGTCCAGAACTGTGATCCGGTCACCAGGGCTGATGCACAAACACACAATACATTTCATTTATCGCTGCTCTTCTGGCCATCATCAGATTCGATTTGACTTTGTTCATCTTCAGTGGGAAATTTCTTGACGCAGCAGCAAAACATGTTTTACAATACAATAAAATTAAAAAAGCAGGGCATATTACATTTAAGAATTTAAATAATAAAGGAAAACAAAATGAAAGTGTGTACAGTGTCTCTAAAGTATAAAGTGACAGCGGTGCAAGGTTTATTGATTCTCAGTTTGAGGAGGAGATTTATTATGAAGTCTAATAGCAGTGGGCAGGAATGTTCTCCTTGTGAAAGCGAAGCTGAATGAGTCTGTTGGACATTTCAATATAAAATATAATGCAGGTATGTTTGAATAAGTTATACTATATACTGTATGGAATCACTGCATGCTGGGAGTTGTATGCGTCTTTCAAACATACTGGAAGTCGAGGTCGTCTTTCTCTATGGCCTTGAAGCGGTAGAGAGCCAGGTAGTAGTGGGTCTGGGAGAAGGTACCCTTGTTCTGTGGACAAAACAGATGTATACAAAACACATGTACACATACACTATTACAGTTGGTGGAACCGGGCAGTACTTTTATTCAGTGGTGGAAGAAGTCTTTAGAACTTTTACTTGAGTTAAAATGAGTACTACAGTGTAGAAATACTGACGTAAAAGTCCTGCATAAAAAAAATTACAAAAAGTAAAATACTTGAAATACCGAAATTCAACTCCGCACAAAGACTTGCCCATTTCAGAATAATATATAATGTATTTCCGGGCATTGATGTATTTGTCACTTAAATGTTGCAGCTGGTAGAGGTGTGGCTCATTTAAAAATGATGTATTCTAACTTGATTGATAAACCAAAATAATATATTTTAACCTTTTTGAACTTGGGTTTTATATCAATGATCTATAAATGTGCAAAGAAACAAGTAACGAACACTTTAAAATAAATGTAGTGGTGTAGAAAAATCTATATTTGTCTTTGAGATGTAGTGGGGTAGAAGTTTAAAGTAGCATGAAAAGGAAATGCTCAAAACTATACAACGATACTTCAGTAAGCATATTTGGTTATATTCCACCATGACTTTAAGTAGCTGCTTGACAGAAACATTGTTTTGTTAACATGTTTTCTGACCTTGTCATCTGCTTTGTCTTTCTCCTTCTTATCATCAGGCTTCCCTGTAGGATTATCACACATCAGAGCCAATTAATCCTCAATGGACCCAGTAACTTATTCTTTCGCTTGTACAGTGGTATTTTGATTAATTCTATTTTGGATATAGAAATATGCACACACTCTTATTTTTAATAATGATTTATTTCTGGTGTGTGTTCTACACCACAAAGAACATCTTACCTTCTCCACCCTCCTCCTTTTCTTTGGGCTGTTGGTTCTCCTCTTCTTCTTCCTCCATCATCATCATCATCTAGAGAAAAACACTTTTCATCACAACTATACACAAAAATCACATTCACATCCTTTCAAAGCTTTATTTTTGCTTTAATAATGTTATGCCTAAATTCCGAATTAAATAATGTCCTCTGCTGGCATTAGGCACATTTAATGAACGAGTGAAGGACATGTAGAAGACTTATCGGAGGACTTTAGGTTTTCAGTTTGATTAAACGTTTATTGCACACTCACATTTTTCTTGTCATTTTCATTCTTTTTGCGCTCCTTATTTGCCATAATGACACCGACCCGCAGGGTGTCAAAGACGGGGTCGTTCCGGTTCGGGTTGTCTGGTCACGGACAAAGTATTTAGCCAGATTATTAAATTATAGTACTGCTAACTAGATTATACACTTTCACTAATAGGCTGTAGTCTTTCACAGACAATAAAGGAAAGGAAACCAGATGGCCTCGACACATGCTGTTATTGGTGGACTCACTTGGATCGGAGATGTCACTGGTGTACAGCGGGGAGCTGTAGGCCCGTCTGAAGCCAGGTGGCTGCAGGGAACAAATAGAGCATATTGTTTCCCTACTTCCAACCATTTTAGTTATGAATATCTGTGTCACCAGGGGTAAGGTCATGGGAATCTGTTCTTTAGAGAGAGGGAGCAGGACTCACAATTTTTCCAAAGCACCTCTGGAACTCCACATAGGACTGACATGAATGGTGGATGTTGGTCTTGCAGTTTTTACACCTCAGAGCAAACTTGTTATTCACTGAAAAGTGAAGCATTATATGTAGAAAAGAAAATCACATGTGTAAGACGGCATTATGTAGCATTGTTGACGTTTGTGCGTGTGTTTGCTTGACATAATTACCAATACATACAGACTATCATGCGAGCGCAGACGTCACAGAACTTGGGTTTTTTGCAATAGTGGTCCTTGAACTTGTGAGGTTTGTCGTTGACCCGGACTACAGGAGGAGGAGGTTCTGGTTCCTTCTCCTCCACCTCCACCTCCTCGTCATATATGAAATAGACCTGGACACACAAGGGGTTATTTTAAAAACTCCATACAGGGCCACTTTTGGATGTTTCCAGGGAAGCATTGCTTGCAATGGTAAATATTTTTGATTAATAGGGAAAGTGATTAAATGTCAAATATGTATGAAATATCTTTTCAAGAAGTTTTCTTGCTCTTGTGTCGTGCGCTTGTCTTCATTTGATGTTCCCGTTGTTTGAAAACATAACAAATATTTTCCTTTATGAGGAGTTTTGTCGCTATAAAAGTTGTTTGTTTGAAAAATAATGTTCCCACCAAAACAAATTACCAGTCCAGAGTCAATATGATTTGTACCCACGTTTTAATTTGGCCGAAAAACTACACAGCTTAAGAAATACTGAGTGAAGACTATCGTTGAATTGTGCACCTCAAAGAAGAAAAAAAAGAACCCGTACATTTGATTTGACTAACCATGTCATTTATTTAATGTGATGTTTGACAAGAATTGCATTTGGTTGCTCAGTTTCATCTTCTACTTTAAAGTGCGTTTTGACCCTATGTCCCTCACAGATCAGCCTTGTTACTTCATCTTTCGGGGGACGAAAGACAGAAAGACTTAAATTCAACTTCAAACTCAAATGACGCTGCACTGCGTTCCTGTCCCAGCTGATGGCTATTTTAAACCAGCTTGGGAATGGCACCGCCAACAGTAGGGGGTTGAGATGGTCCTGTCACTCACAGTGTCTCCTTCCTCTCTCACTACGTTTTCAGGAGCTGGAGGGTTGTCATGGATATCAACAGAGTTTTTGTCGTCCTCCCTGACACCCCACACACAAAGAAAAGAAACACAAAGCCACACGTTATGCAGCTACATACCATTACCTCCATGTGAAAAGTATTGCTCTCTCTTTTGTTTTTAAACATGTAAAGCTGAATATAGAACATTTTAAAGTTGTTGGTAAAATCTTTCCACATGAGAACGTCATGGAGTGACCTGATGGAACCGACAGGCTTTGTGCCGATATCAAATTTCCATTCCACCTCATAATAGTTGAGTCTTGATTATTTATTCTGGGAGAGTCCTATGAGAGACACATTTTCTCAAATGAACATGTTGCTGCTTTATCATCTGTGTATCTGGATATACTGTAGGAAGACTACATTGATTAGGAGGCTTTTGTGCTTTCACTCTTGACTCTTGTAACATTTGGCTCACTAGAATTTGAACGGAGACTTGTGGAGATGCCGAAGGCGAACAGGCAGGAAAAATAGGGCAAGCATACATTTGTATTGTTGAAGTAATTAAACTTATGACAGGAAATATACTCACTGGTCCATGTTGTTTGGTGGTCACTACTACCCCACCTACAAAGATATATATTTATTTATTAATATTTCTCTGAAGCAAATCATTGTGAGTTTTGCCTCAAGTCATGCAGATCAGTGGGATAATGGATTAACCTCTATTTAATTTGATAAAACCAATTGAGAACAAATATTTTTAACAATGATGATCTGGCCAAGATGGCGCCAAAGGTAAACATTGAGTGCATGTTGATTTGATACATACAATAAAAAATAAACAATACATTACAGAATAAAAACTAGTCCACTCATAAATAGAAGAGTTAAATAGATAAATATAGTGTGTACAATCAAAAATAAATCAAGACATAATACAATTATTACCCACTGTTACAAAAACAGTTTGTCGTTAACACTTCTGTCAACGTTAGTTTAAAACTTGTCTAAGAGATGAGGGAAGTGGACTCGTATATTAAAGAACTAAACTCCTGTCAATTGTTATATGGTTGATAAAATCAACAAATACCACAAGTCAAAAGCCCGTATTTCTGAATTGAGACACAACTGAATGAAATAAGATTGTATTTAGCATTTGCATTTCTCATGGAGGTATCTTGGCACCAAGTCAACATATATTACATTATTTCTGGCTCTATATTTTATCATATTTTGTCTTCTACAATGATAATGACTTCACAGCACAATTTCATGTGGTGTGGAAACTAGATTAGCACATACGGTGTTGTTAGAAACAACACTTACAGCGGCACAACCAGGATGTATTCTTGTGTCTGTCCGAACAAAAAATGGTACATCAAGCTATGCACTCGCTGACTCCCTTACTGTACAAGTGACCTTGCCCGCCTGTCCCAAACTATTCTAGGGTTGTGAAATTCAATCTCATCACAGCTAAATTTGGGTGCCTCTGCCAGTCGGAGAAAGAAGAGCAAAATTCTCAAAAGTATGATCAGTTTTTGTGTATTGGCAAACGCACACTTAATATGGCAGTTATCAACTAGTATTCCAAAGCTTTATGTTACTACCTTATGGAAAAAGAATTAATTAAACTGACCTCTTTGGTTTTGTCTTGTAAACACATTTTGTAACGGAGTAACTCAAACTTCAAACTGGAACATACCTTTTGTCAAGATCCACGCAGCTGAGAGAAGAAACAACAACCTCCAGTGTGCGGGTAAATCTTCTGTGAGCGAGTCCTTCACCTGCTGCCTATGACTGGAGCGCTGTACAACCAGCGGATCTGAAACCAGCCGACCAATGTGCCTCCTCACTCGAGGGCCTCAGAATTATGTGTCAACTCTCGAAAAGTCTAGGTCCCTTTTGTTTATTCCTTTTATAGCTTTTTAGGTGATTTCCAAGGTGATTTTTAGGCTCTAGTTTGACACAAATGTCTGTTTTGTGCAATTTAGTATGGGTTTTGTGCATGTTTGTATGTGTGTTTGTGTGCATGCTTGGCACATGAGTGTTCACACTCATGTGTCCAGCTGACTGTTTGCGACAGCTGGGGACCTCAGTGTGAGCGCTGATGACGAAGAGAAATCAGATACTTTTCTCTCCCTCAATCTTCATACTGCTCACCTTACTTATACTTGTATTGCTTGAAGAACAAGAACAAAGCACAAACCTGAATGTCACTTTTGTATTGAACTTTGTATTTGATCATTTACATCAGTTTTTAAGGCAGCAGTGACCCTGACAGTCATCTTTGTAGGTTTTAGGATGGGGATCATTCTAAAACAGTCTTTAAAAAAATCTAAAATACAAATGTTTATATTTGTTCGGAGAATAACACTTCCCCACAAATGTTGTGTGTATACAACTAATGATTCACCAGCTTTGTCCTGGTGGTGGTGCTAGAGGTAACATTATCAGGTCACCAAAATCAGGTCCAGATTAACCAGCAAGAGGGGCCAGTCAAACTTGAGCTGTTGGCCCTTTATTTGTCACCCCATTTTACCCACTTTCTGTGCAGTGTATCTGAATTAGTTGGTGATGAGCAATTACATTTTGGTGACTTAATAAGACGCACATATATTTAGGAATGTAAGGTCAGTTTAAACTGAGTTTAAACTGAATTCAAATAAAGTACTTTTTTAGGGCCCGTCGACAAGAGTATTGATTAAAATGTCACTTTAAGGTCGTCATCATTGTAGTTAATGTAGTGCTTCAATGCAGAATTACAAAACTAATTCTAAATGATCTAGTGACCCACACTAATTGCCATGTGGTGAACCTGAAGGCCCTGGGCCCCCTAGGTGTCTGGGGCCAGGCAGCTGTCTACTTTGCTAAATTATCTATTTCAGTCTTTAGACTTCCACCAAAATCATAGACACCACCAATCACACACAAGGCAATACTTTACTGTGTGGACAGACTTGTCTATATATAACGCAACAAAAATGTAGCTTCTGCATGGTGGAATTATTTGGGATAAACTGGGGATAAAGAAATATGATATATATTAATAAATAGAACACTTTAAAACACTTCTCTAATTGGGTATGTCATATTTATATAACCAATTACTGTGAACAGCAGGCGCGTACCTCGGGCCTGCTATTATAATGTCCTCTGTCAAGGAGCTCTGCATTGATCTGTCTGGAGCACTACAAAGGTCCCGTTGCATGTTGGGTACAATACTCCCTGAGCGCCGAATGCGCATGCCCAACAGAAAACTCCATTATTATTTTTTGCTCGGAATCTGTAATAAAAAAAAAAAAAAAAAAAAAAGAAGGAAAAAAAGAAAACAGTGGGAAACTGTGCATTTGGGATTACATGGATCGTTATGGTTGTCGGAGTACATCTGAACGCCGGACGGTTTAGCAGAGCAGAGACCGAACCAGCGGCTGGATAAGCGCCCACCGGGAGCGGGACCTCCTTCAGCCTGGTCGGGACAGAATCAAGTACATTTACTCCGTTAGCTCCGTAGCATAGCCGCTCACGTTAGCCCCGGAACCCCAGGCGCAGTAACATGAAGCGTTATTGCCCTTTGTTTTTAAATCCGACCGGCAGACGTTACATAACCGCCGGGCGCGGATAAAACGCGTTAATGCGCGGGTGGAATCGCGGTGTCCTGTATTTCCACGGTTATTCATTAAAGTATTGGCCCTTTTCTAAACAATCTCACGTTCGTTCGTTAGCTCGCCAGCTAACTCTGGATTCTACCGCGAGCCAGAAAAGCGAAGACTCCCAAAACTTCGCCAACACAGAGAGAGAGAGCGAGCGAGAGGGAGAGAGCGAAAAGGTGGATAGGTCCTGCTAACACTAACGCTAGCTAACGGCTGTCAATAAGTAAGTGCAATCTCATCAAATTCAGAGTTTTAGTTTGAGTGTTTTATTGATCAGTATCGTTGCTCGCTCGTTTCTCGCAACCGCAGCTACCGCGCGAGAGGTTTGCAGCGCAGTGTTTCGTGCGCCTGACAGCTGTCACGACAACACGGCACAAAGTAGGGTAGCTCACTAGCTTAGCTGCTAGCCTAGCTGCTAGCCTGCCTCGTACCAGCCGTGCTAGTTGGTGAGATGTTGTGCTGCAGACGTGTCGACTCAGCCCAGCTAAGATTTACACCAAGTGGGTTTTATTTCAAGTTGTTCTCACGTTTCCTGCTTGCTTAGCTCGTATGTTGTTTTGTTGCGAGGGCAGCTGCTCATTTTGTCACGTTAGCTAAACACCCAGTAAACCACGGGCCTAGCCAAACACACCCTCCCACTTCAAAGTAGCCGCAGCTTGCTGTGAAGTTGTGCTCCTTTTTTAAAAGACAGCGATGAATCCGATGTGATTTTCTTTTTTAACTCGGCTTTAATCCCTGCAGGACATAGTTTATTCACGTACGGTATTTACCTTGGTTGTCCCTGTCACGTTACATAATACCCCTCCACCTTTCTTTGCAGGCTCTTTATCTTCATCCTGGACCCTACTCTGATGTGAACCGAACAATCTACAAGAGTCATCCTCTAAATTCAAGATCTGCTTGTCCAGGTGTTTGGGCATCGGGTCAGGTTTTACTGGCATTCTGTGTGCTTCTAGCCCACCAGTATGTACATTGGACAGTGGACACCCTAGCCAAAACAGATCCTGGCTTCTCAAAGATGACAAGGTATGCTTCATGTGCTTCAGTTATATTTGTGGATACTTTAGCCTGACATCAAACCAAAACCTTGTTTTATTCATTTGCTGTGGCCTCACCCAGTGGTGGTGTGTATGGACCACATTTTGGTTTAACATTTTATAAAAAGTAAAGATGTAACTTTGCCAGACGTAGAGGACCTAGAGGACAGATGGAAAGTATAGTCTCAGTAGCGTGCATTGACTGACACGGTGCATTACCTTTATAACAGCAGCCCTTATTGTAAAGCATCTTTCAATATTCTGGTAAACCTAGGCTGATGTCATCATGGACACATTTTGTAGTATTTGATGTTTTACATTTGGTGTTGTGTAATCAGATGAACATGACCCACACATTTTGCATGCAGGTTATACCACTGATATCCGGAAGACTTCACAGTATAGACATTTGTTTATGCATGCATGTGTTAACTTACTTAGAGACTCAGTGAGCTGCAAAAGACAACACTGATTTTCTTTTTCTCCATTTTTTCATAGTATTAATAGTAACAATGTAATAATAGTGTTGTTATTGTTGTCTAAATATACTTGAAGCTCCAGTAAAGTGTCATTACACAATTATATCGAAATGTCATACCGACGATCCATTTGGTTTTGAATACTCCTGGCACTGTAGGATATCCTACATATGTCTTTAGTCACTGTTGTGACATATGTCTTTAGTCACAACATACAAAATGAAGACATTGACATTTAAAAAAATAACTTTTCAAATCCAGAACAATTAATTAATTTAAATAATTTACAGCAAACTCCTGAGAAAACGTTTCAACACTTTGCTGCTGTTCACAAGGTGCTGGCAGGCCGCAGCTACAAAATGATGGGAGGCAGTGAAACTGTCAGTGGAGACAAGGATGGGGTCCACACCACTGCAATACACGTCCCCATCGGCTGGCAGAGGAGAGTGGAGGGCGGGCACGTGATCTATGTCAGGTAGGTTGGTTCAGTTGAACAGAAAGCATATGTAGATTAATTGCTGATGTTTATTAATATTTGAAGACATTCATTAAATGTGACAGCTTATGAACTTATGAATGCATAATTGTTTATCTGTGTGTATGATATATACCTTTATTCATCCCACAGTGGGGACATTTCAAAAATCATATCATTTTATATATATATATATTTCATATATCATTTCATCTGAGGAAATACGAATGCTGGTTTTGCACCAAATTTGTTATTGAACATTTGCTTGTAACTTGCTCAAAACTAAAGTGGATGAAATTGTTTAGGATCCATAGTTCTCTGAAAAAAGCTCTGAAAAAAGCTATATAGTATTTTCAAGCCAGTCCAATGGAGAGAAGCTTGTTTAATATCCACACAGCAATGAGCTTGATAATATAATGTACTGGCAGCTTATACATATGTGGGCTATAACCTTGGTTGGTGATCAGTAAAGTCATCTTTTAATTAGTAAGCCAATTAACCGCAGTTTCTTTAAAAACTGGGAGACAGAAAGCTGTCATCACATTCAAATAAACTGCTAATGTGTATAATACAGGCTTATGTTTTTTCACAACTTCAAATGTGGGCTGCAAAATATGTTTACTTTTTTTTTTTTTTTTTTACTTAACTGTGTTCAGCTATAGATTTTTTCTTTCTTGACATACTTAATAATGTATGCTGGAGGTTTTGGGGTTGTATTGCATAATCTGTTGTTAATTAAGGTTAACCAGATCTAGGAGAGGATTTAGTTACATTTCTAAATTGTGGCCTGGTTTAAATGTCTTTGGCTAAAATGTGTGTGCTGAGCTTTGCAACTTAAAACTTTGCTTTTCTTTGAACATATCTTTGTTACATATTTTCAGTTTGATTGAGTTTTCGGTTACAGTTTGTCGCTGTCTTCTGTTTCTAGTCCCAGTGGCACTGCTCTATGCTCTCTGGACGAGGTCAAGACCTATCTGTTGACTGATGGCACCTGCAAATGTGGTCTTGAGTGTCCACTGATCGTCAATAAGGTAAAGCCAGTCTATACCTTATTTTAGATTTGTTAGTGTTGTGTTTGTGTGTGATAAGGGTGGGCAAAGACGAAATACATGCAGTGTACAATATATCCAGATATTATCTGGACTTGTTAGATGTAAGTCTGACACTTGAATGTTCAAATTTAAGCATGGTGATGACCTTTGAGCCTCATCAAACTCACTCAAACTCTGTGCTGGGTTAAGGTCATTTGTTCGAACGCTGAGGATATCACTAAATGCTCTTTATTTTAATATTGCAATGTGATTTGATATTGCTGTAGAAAATGTGTCTGAAACAAGCTTCAAATATCAGCCATTGTGTTTGCATTAAGAAACTTGAGTCAAACTCATGGTGATATTCAAAGAGTCAGTATATTTATTGGCAGCACTCAAAAACGTGTTTAATTAAATATCTATGAATAACTTTTTTAATTAAGCTTGTCCAACTGTGTAGAATCATGGCTGATCTTTTCTTCATAACAATGTGAAGCACTTTGTAAGCAACAATCCTTGTGTGCATATCACAAGTGGAAAATACCCTCACTGTTTCCCTTAACATACGTCACACGTTTGAGGAAATGTTTTGCAAAGATGTCTCTCAGAATTGTCTCATTATGCAATGAGTTATCTCTAAATTCTCTCCAATCCTCTTCTATCCGTTATGCTGCAGGTTTTTAACTTCACTGTGGGAGTGAAGGTGGAGCAGAACAGCCAGCTGTTGGGCAAAGCAGAGCAGGACATGACCAAACTGTGTAACCACCGCAGGAAAGTGGTAGCAATGGCTGCTCTGTGTCGGAGTATGCAGGCCTCACAGCTGCCCTTCGCCAACCTTCATCATGCAGGTAGATTTTGACAAATTGATCCACTCTACTCCTGTACCTGTGTACTATCAAACATTTGGTAAAAATAACATCAACTAATCTATGAATGGCTTTTCTATAATTTTTTTTTACTGATCTCCCAAACGAATCATCATTGTTCCGGTTTCTCCGGTTGAGGTCTATCAGATTGTATTTGAGTGTGCTGTGTGCGCCGCCTCATGGAGAGGCCTCTTATGGGTTGAAGATCTCACGAGTCCTGCAGGACCCAACACCAATTTTCTCTGTGTGGGAGCACTTTGTCAGTATAATCATCATGATGGGATACATGGTAGATGAAATATAATTTATCAGAGGCTGCTATTATTGGGCTTAACTATGCATTTAAATTAGAGGTCCAACGGATCATTAAAAAAACAGAGCAAATATGAAAGCATTGAGAGCTCCCTTATTACGTTTTATTTGGCGCCTATACTAATTGCAGATCATTGCTGATTCATATTGCTGTTTGATTGCAGCAGCTGGTTTACGAGGCTCCAGACATTTTGGTTGTTGTTGCTATTGTCAATAATTTCAAGCACTTGAAAGTCTGGAAACCATCAAATTATAAATGTCATCCTTGTACTTTGTTATAGTAACCTATAGTGTTTTTAATAAGGATAAATGACATGGAAATATATGGTTGTAATTTTATGGATTAAATAAGATCTTGTTAATAATAGTTAAAATGCTGTATTATATACACTGTTTAGAGGTATTCTAAACAGATAATAATACATCTCTAATATCTGTTGTTGTGAAAACATATTTTTGGACTGGATTTGTTCAAGTTTCTGACCAACTACATTTTACAATATTACAAGTAAACACACCATGATAAAGTTCTAATTTACTTTCGCACAATACTTCACTGAACAGAGCCTGAACGCATCATTATGTAACTAAACAGAACCTTTGTTCTCCTCGTGTCAATTTAAACACAGATTGTTTTTTACAGCGTAACATTATCAGAGATCGGTGACCAGAAAATGTCCTCATCGCATATTTTACTGAATATGTGTGGATAACGATCGTCAGTAAAAGTTTATTTTAAACTGATGGTTCACATTAAAACTGTAATTAATCCGCGGTTCACGAGCTAGCCGAATAGCGAGAGGGGATCCGTACCGGTCAACAATAGTCCTGTTACACCACTAATGTAACTTCATTGTCCTTCAATTAACCACATGCCTTCAAAAGACGGATTCAGATGCTTCCATTTAGTCTCTCTCTCTCTCGCTCTCTCGCTCTCTTACCACCTGGTTTGTGTCTGTTTGATAGGAATCAGAATCATTTATTAGAAACATGGATTTAGTTTAAAGCGATAGGAACTGTGTCTTATTTCCCTGTGAAAGAGCGATTTTCAATAGAAAACATTTTGGATGCGTGTGATCCGAATCACGACAGGAGTAGACGGGAGTGGGGTGGCGGTATCTGTCAGAGCAGTTAGTGATGGTTGGAAATCCTGTGGGAGCAGGTTGGTGTCGGATTGAAAAAAACGAGGGCTTGTCAGTGCGGAATTAAAGACCGAAGATATTCAGGAAAAATGATGAGGCGTGTTTCCTGTTTGCTCAGATTTGTTGTCTTGCTGAAGTTTATACCTCACAGTAACAGATCCATAGTTGTTTGGTGCTCAGCATGCATTGTTGTGGTCCTGTCAATCCGTCTTCATCTGTGTTTATAGTTTGACAAAATCTATGTCAACGACCTCTTTAAAGACACCAACTACCTCCACCATCAAAAAGCTCCTCAGTATGCAGACAGAATTTAATTTCTCAGAATTTAGGTCAAAGACTGTATACAAGCTATGAAAGCAGACAGGTGACTTCACCATAGCCCGTATGCCTCTGTGTGTCCCCTTGCAGAGATGAGCAGTGGCGTGGACAGCCGTTATCCAAAGCGAATACTTGTGGATCGGGACGAAGAGGACCACAACATTTACCATCCCAAACTCCATCCGGTCTCCGCTCGACCCCACAACAACCTCCACATGCACCCCTCTGCCAGCCCCAAATCCTCCTACCAGTTTATTTACCCGTACAATGGTTCCTCCCCTGCCCTTCACACGGGCACAAACTCTCACCACCCCCTAGATGCTTTGAGAAGGCTTCAACATCCTCCTCCTCTTCCTGCCTCCTCCTCCAGCTCTTCCTCCACCTCCCCATTCCCAGCATACAGCACTGCCCAGAGATCACCTCGCACCCCCACACCTCAAGGTCAAAGAACTCCCCAAACCCCAGAGACTCCGGGTTCTCCTCGGCTCGGGCCCCTCTCTACACCTCCTCCCTCCTCCCCTATGAGCATGAGTGGAGGAGGAAGGGGAGCACAGACTCAAGCTCATCATCATGGCGTCATTGTGGGAGGCTCCCCCCTCTCTCCGTCTCCCTCCCTTTCTCCCTCTGTTCATAACATGAACTGTGTGTCTCCTCACCAGCGGTCCCGCCATCCTTCTGCCTCTCCTTCCCCTCTCTCTGATCAGGGAGGAGGCTCGACAGTGGCAGGAGGAGGACTGATGGGAAGTAACTTGTCTCAGAGGAGGAAATCCTCCTCTTCCTCTCCACACTCCCCTCCCCCTGGTGGCTCCCCTAACCCCAGCTCCCACTTCCCCAAGTACAAGCTGGAAGACATCTTGGAGCAGTTTAAGAACTCAGGCAACAGCAGCACTAATAACCACCACCTCCAACTCCCTACCAACCTTTCCTTAATGACCAACCAAAGCAGTAGCAACCCTAATGCTCCCTCCTCTAAGCCCTTAAAGAGTACCATGAGTCCGACTCCGAGCGCAGGACCACCAGGTTTTGGGTTGAACTCTGCGGGGACTTCTAGTTTACCTCTGGGGCCATTTCTGAACCAACATCACAGCCATCAGGGAAAGTTGTCACACCCAACTTCTTTCCCTGCGAGTAGCCTTCTCTCTGCGGCTGCCAAGGCTCAGCTGGCCAACCAGATAACCCACGTCCAGAGCTCAAAGGTGGGCTTGCCACTGTCCCTGGAGGTCTTGAACGATGGACAGCAGCAACAGTCATCCAAGGTAACAAACAGCACTTTACATAGTAGCCACCCTCTCTCCTCCAAAGCTTCTACTAGGCCTCCCCATCCCTCCCTTGCAGCAGCCTCCACCATCCTTTTTCCTCCATCCCACTCTCTGGCCCAATCCCTGGCCTCCTCCCTGCCCCACCTACCTCCCGCAACGGAGCGCAATGCGTCGCACAGGAAGAGGCAACGGCGATCTCCCACAGTGCTCAGCATGCTCCGAGACACCCAGCAGCTGGGCAATGGGCCGCAGAAGACCCCGCCAGGAGACTCTAACTCTGCTACAGTTATCAACCTATCCTCCTCTTCCTCTTCCTTCCCCACCTCCTCGCACTCCTCCTCTACCTCAGCTGTGCAGAACCAGAACGCTGTCCTGTTAGAAAACCATCATCATCATCTTCTCCCCGGGCAGACGCCGAGGCTCCCCGTTTCTCGACAGATGCACCTTTCCAGACCTCCGAGACAAACCGAGGCCCTGGACTTCACGACGAGTCTGCCACCGACGCCGCTCGGCTTGGACCCTCCAACGCAGCCTCTGTCCGCCCTGTTGCACCTGCTCAGTGTGCAGAACGCGCAGGCCTCGGCGTCTCACTCCGCTTCGGCTCAGCCAGCATCGGTGTCTCTCGAAGGAGGTGGACACACTAATAAACGGAGCCCCAGACGGTCGCCCTCTTCTCCCGCCTCTCATTCTAACGTCAGGCACTTACAGACTCGGTCACCGTGCCGGACCAGTAACACTAACTCTCTCCACTCGGGGCTTCAGCCGCTTTCTCCTCCCCCGGCTTCCTCTCAGTTCAGATCATTGCACTCTCCAACGCGTCCTCAGTCGACAAAGTCGAGTCCTCTCCTGAGACATTCTACTTGTTCAGCAACACTGCCCAACTCGAGTTTAGCTTCACACAACAGCTACAGCCCATCTTGGCATGCGTTCCAGACTCCAGACAAGCATCAACAAACTGAGAATCACATTCCTACAATAGACTTCGTTTCTCAGGAACAATTGCAGGAAACCTCGCCACAGGGCACTGTGGCAACAGAGATTGGTACTAAAAGCATAAATTCATCACTAGACCTGAGTAATTCTCAAGGCAGTGTTTCCATGGCGATATCCAGCTCCCCGAAGCCCCTTGATCTTAGCAACCGTGTCCTGGCCCTTCTCGCAGCATCTTCCACCGTACCCCAAGAGGAGGGCAGCTCCTCTGACCGTACCGCCGACGGTGCGATGTCTTCTCAAGGAAATCCCACCGCAGGTGAGGATATTTTAAGTCTGAAGTGTGTATTTTGTCATGAAGATATAACCATAACGTTTGATGTTTGGAGAGCTTTGCAATGTGTTTAAAATGCAACCATATAGACATCAAGAAAGTCTTGCAACTTTTGCGCTGTCAAGTCTGTTTAATATGAACTATGTGTCATTTTTAATTTACGCCTTGTGGATGATTGTAGCTCTTGGGATGGTTGAGGGCAAGCGGTACAAATCTGTACACGCGGTTCACCCTTTTTGGGTATCGATGCGTGTGCACATGTTTATTCATGTGCTTTTGCTGTCTTGTAAATGTAATGCTGTTTACAGTCAATCACCACATTTAAATCCTGTGTATAAACCAACAAACTGCCCAGCTCAAGGACTCCTGTATACAATGTATAAGTCAGCCTGAACAGATGTAAATGATTCATGTCTCTCCCACAGGGCCAGATGAGTCTAGATGTGCCGACCCGAAGGTCTCCATAGTGACCAAACCTCCAGTAGCCACGAGCCCCGGGCCAGCTATCTTCTCTCGTCTCGGGGATCATCACAGCCCTCATCCACCTTCAGCTGTGGGTGACTCCACCTCTCCCTTGCCTCTGGCAGAGGCCTTCCCCTTCATGAACCAAGAGCAGCTGCTTCAGTTGCTGTCATCCACCGGAGGCCTACCGTCCCTCCTGGACCCGACGGTCCTGGCTTCATTGCCCCTAGGGGGGATGTGGTTGGGAGGGCAACATGCACAGATACCCGCTGCCACTGCACCGCAACCACCACAGACTCTTGCAGAGCAGCAGCAATCGGCGCAGCAACTAATACACCAACAAGAGACACAGCAGCAAAACCAGTATCAGCAACACAAGCAGTTAAACAACAACCCTCTGTTCACCTTGTTGCCCTTGTTGAGCGGTGCACATGGGGAGCTGCCCCTAAACCTTTTGGGGCTACTAAATCCACTCCCACCTCCAGGCTCAACCTCCAACCCAGGCCAGGAAGCTGATTTAGGGCTAACGGAAAAACCAAGCCTTCAGGCTCTGATTATGGCCTCCTTGTTGCTCGGGCAACATCAGGGGCCTTTGTTACCGCTATCTGGCCTAGGTCAGTTGAGCCAGGTCAGCTTGGAAGTTCCTTTACAGCAGTCGCAACACATCACCACCACATTGGAGGGCCTCACCTTGGACAAGACCTCTGGCCTCCTGGATCCATCAACCCTATCGGGTGCGGGGCTCTTGGAGGTCGCCCAAGGCCTTCTCCCCATCCCCCCAGGAGCCGAGGGCTCTCTCCAAGCCCTACAGTCTCTGCTCCTTTCTGGCACTCTTCCTCCTCCCCACGCGGCCTTCCTGCCCCTCAGCCCTGCCTTGCTCACTGCTGCCCTGAATTCTGCCGAACTCCACTCATCTCCCCACACCCAATTAGCTTCTGCACAACAAACCCAACATTCCCAACCTCAGGTAGGCTCCCCTATCTCCTAGAGTTATTTCCTCTGAGCATCCTTCAGGTTCCCTAGAAAAACCTAGAAACTAATTTCCTTAACTGCTCCATTGTTTCCCCCTGCATTAATCATCTTATTTTCCTCAAAAAACCTTCAACAGTTTTCCTTTACAAAATGTGTTGTTTTTAAATGTAGGCCTCCTCTTTATTGGTGGGGGGGTTGGGTACAGCATGTCTATTTTAATGTACTTCAGGTGTGACTGCACATGTTTCTGCAAATATGTTTTATTTAAAAGATGTTACGAATTTGTCTGCATCTTGCAAGTGTGTATTTCTCTGACCCCATCTCTACCGTCTTCTTTTGTTTTGTCTTTGTTTCACTCTTGTCATTAGTTTTCCTGAAACTAAACTCCTCTTTGGTCCTCTACTGTACTCTATTCTCAAAGGTACCTGCTGGTGTTGACACCCTCATCCCCCTCTCTCTCCAAGGCAAAGACAACTCCCTCCTCCAACAGTTACTGCCCACGTTGCTTAACTCTGCTGTGTTAGGTGAGTTGGTGCCACCCTGTGTAACATTTCTTTATAAAGGATAAACCCTCTATGTTTGGAGTAAATTAAATTATCCCAGCAACAATTACCAACTGTTTTTTCAGTATTAACACTTAAAACATTGCAGATATTCTGTAACAGGACACCATTAAATCAGTGCAACTTATACACAATCTTTGTAGGAGATCTTTCTGGCATCGCAGGACTCCACAACTTGTTGGGGATTGGAGCGGGGTCCATCCTCCTGCCCCCAGTCCAGACCACTGCATTGGGCATGCCTCTGCTGCACGGTCCTGATGGAGCTCTCAACTTGATTAACAACCTACAGGTAGGTAACTGGCCTGTAGCTTAGTGGGTATTTCAATTTAAATTCAGTTTTAAATATCAGATATATTTGTATAGCTCAAGACTTACAAATTACAAATTTGCCATCAGCACCGGTTAAAAATGAGAAGAATCTGTACACATATGACATCTTCTGTGCAGGGATCTCACATCCCCTGAATGGATAAACTAAATTGTTTAGAACCTAGACTTTGAGTATTTGGATCTACAGCTGTGAATCAGATACATGTATCAGATTATATAATGTAAAAAATAAGCATTGGATCGGAGTGTAGAAGGACTTTGATCATGGTCGTGCAAAAAAGAAAGTCTGCCTATTTTTTTACTTATTGCAGGATTTGAATACATGAGTGTGGATAAATTGCCTTTGGATTATTTTCCATCAATGAGAAAACACATTTGTTATTCCCTAACATTTCTTTTTGGGATGTTTGACTGTTATTAATTGCCTCAACTATTTCTTTTTTTTCTTTTACATTTTCCTCCAGCTACACCTTGCACCGCACTCAGAAGGAGACAAGCCAATGTCATTGCAGGATGCGCAAAGTCCTGCCCCACAGGAAGACATTCCAGCCAGTCAGATGGCTCCCGATACTACACCCAGTCCAGTTCCGGCTCCAGTTTCAGCCCCGGCCCAAGAACACAGCCCACCCCCACAGCGGATATCGGAGGGCAGGTCTGTTATCGATCCTTACACCTCGTTCATGGACACGATCTATACGTCCTTCCTTCAAGTCAGTGCGAAAGAGCAGGAAGGCAGGGCCCACATGGGGCCATCCGACCCCACTTCACCCTTCTGTGCCTTACCACCGGTTTCTTTCCCTGTGGTTCACCATACCCCGTCCACCCCAGTTCAAACTCTGCCCCAGGCAAGTGCCCCAGTCTCCCTCAGTCCACGGCGGGCCTGTTCCCTCCACAACCCAGACTTATCCCGACTCAGCTTGGAAGCAGCAGCCCATTCCCCAGCCCAAGGGACGCCCAAACCCATTGACGATGGGCCGATGTCACCGTTACAAAGGAAACCGGTTATGGTAGTGGGATATACCCACCTCGAGCCTCCTCTCCCATCCATGTACTTTGAGGAAGCTAAAACGGACTGTACAGGGCCTGCTGTGTGCCCATATGTGGAGGCGGGGGTTGATAGGCAGGGGCATCATCCCCATGCGGGGTACCTCAGTCCCAGGGATGGATGCAGTGGGAGGCCCAATGAGGAGACAGCTGGGACATTGCTGCGGACCGAACCGGGAAGGGTGAGTACCTGCGTCTCCTGTTTCCTTTCAACTCGAAAACAAGATTCTATATGGTATATATTAGGGATGCACCGATCTGATCGGCGCCGATCCATATCGGCCGATATTCCCATTATCGGTTTTGATCGGCGTTCTCAAAACGGCCGATCAAAACGGCCGATCAGATGACGTAACATCTGCGAGAACTATCAGACGTTTCAATCGCCGCGCATAGCGGAGACGATGCGCCCGGCGAGGCCGCAGAGTGAGAGGTCCACGAGGATCCTCACGCACCGGCGGCGTCCCCGTCCCCCGAGTTGAATCACTGGGTCAACTCAGCCGACTCTCACATGTCTGCCCCTAGAGACTGATGCTCACGGGAAACGCATTCGATCGGGAGCGCGCGAGGGTTTTGATAAAGTTAGCGGAAGGATTTAAGTGACAACATCCGGTTTTGCAAAGTTAGTGGAAAGAACCACGTGAAACAACATCCGTTTATCAAAATAAGATGTCGACAAATCATACACGAACATATAAAAGTAAACAATGAACTGATTTTGTATCTTTATAGATCGTTTCTGAGATTTAGCTTAAATTTTGCTTACATTAAAACATTTTTACTGGACCAAGGAAGAGTTTATAAAAATAAGTCAGACTTTTGTATGTTAAAAAAGTCCTGTATATAGATTTCCCCAAGAGTTCCAGGAAATGAATAATGCAGATGTGTCCCATACATATCTGAAATCCCCTACAATAGCAATCAAACAATTTTAATGTATCAATTAGGACATTTTTCAAAGTAAAAGTCCTAAATGTTTAAAGAAATCTGTAATTTCTTTAATGTTTGAGGTGCTTTATATATGTATTTCCTCATAGTCCTAGGCAATAATGCTACACAATAAATAGAATGCTTCAATCGACACCGTGATCGTTGATCGGTATTATCGTATCGGCAGATACTGATTTCGGTGATCGGCACCAAAAACCTGATCGGTGCATCTCTAGTATATATATATATATCTATATCTATATTCTAAGTGGGACTGCCTAGTTATCCTGCTGAGACACCAGGATTTAGTACGGCATGGACAAAGACTGTACAGAAGAGGAATGTGGCGTTGTGATTGACTTGAATGACTGCATTTTAACTGTGATGTTACCTCCTTAGGATCAAGCGGGAGCAGCGGGTGGAGCCAGAAGAGGAAGGAAAAGGAAACAAACGTAAGTGTTCTTGCTAACAGTTCAATTCTCAGATAAGGATTTGCCCCTATAGAGCAATTTCCAGTACAACTCCTCTTGGCGTCAGTCTTGAAACGGCGATGAATCAAAGATGTTACATAACGACTGCATCATGTGTTCTGTTACTTTGCCCACCAGGCTACAGAATGTGTTAGAAGACTTCAGAGACATGGATGCTACAGCACTAGAGGAAACCAAGGCCACGGTAACACTCACTTCTTTTATTGAATTCTACCTTTTCCAATCCACCTGTCTTACTTTAAAGTACGGCCTGTTTTTTTTATCCAGCTGTTGTTGTCACTGCAATGTGACTGGTACTCTGCAACAGTCTGGATTTTTGTTTTGCCCACCCCCACGTTCATGTTCACCTTCAGGATGAATTGTTATATTGTCGGTGATCACTTATTTGTTCATACAGCACCATCATCGGGACAACACATCTGAATCTGTTCAGTACTTTATTATTTTACTATATTCCTGCAGAACCTTTGTTTAGCCAAAAGATGATGAATGTGGTAAACATACCTGCTAAGTATTATTATGTTAGCATTGTTGTTGTGGCATTGAATCTGAACAAGTATCGATCCATACTGGGAATGACGGTGCAGTTCTGACTGCGGTGGTGAAGTCGTTCCACCACAGGGGGGCTGGAAGGAGATCGTGCTGATGTGCTTGTTATTTCTCTCCGTCATGCTCCAGACAGCACTGCTGAAGCCTGAGAGGTCAGTCCGTGGCAGGAGGCGGCGAGGCGCCAGGTCTCAGAGGCAGTGATTGGTGGAGGGAGCTGTAAGTCAGAGCTGTTCACCAACCAGAGGCGGCGAGACGCCTCACTTCCCCCCCGCCATCGCTCCACCATCTTCACCACCGTTTAGACCTGTCTTTCTTTCTTCTTTTTTAAATTTTTTTTTTAGTTCCACTGCACTAATATTATGCCGTTGTCATGTCAACCATTGTTATGGCAACCACTATGACAAAAACACATAGGAGAGAGCTCTAGTCATAAAAGTTAATTTATAAAAATGTTCGGAAAAAAAAAAAAGAATTTAAAAAAAATTAAGAGATATTTTCTGGATACTATTCACTTCGGTCTTCTCATAGGTCTAGTTCACAAAATAATGGTTGCTTGACATTGTGATCAGAGATCTGTTAATTATGGTTATTGTTAGAATTATATCAATGAGAAAACACACAAAACAAGAGTACTGTTTTCTTCTCATCAGTGTATAACTGAGTCAGGATAACGCCCAACTACTTGAACGATGCTCTCTGTTGAAAGTGTGTGTGTGTGTGTGTGTCTTTTTATGTGTCAGAGTGTGTGTTGGACAACAGTGCTAGTGCTGAGCCCCTCACTGTCCGACCGTTAGTGGAAGTTATTGTCATTTGAGGAAACGAGACCTTATCGGTTTATACGATAACGCGTTCTCTGCAGAGACACACAGTGGTTGTATTTCAAGGAAATGTTTTGAAGGTTTTTTTATTTTTTTAGAAGGTGCTGGAAGAGAATATAAGAAGGAATAGACTTGAGTTTTCTTTTCTGTCACAAAATAGAATATCTTTCGTATGAGACAAGCCAAGGAAATAATGTTCACCGTATCAGGTTTCATGAATCCGTTTACATGAGCCACTGGTCACGCAGAAAATACCATTTAATCCTGAGTCCATGTGTCCTGTGAGACGCTCCTTTGGGATTTGTATTTCACCAATCATGTTTAGAACTGAGAAAACGTTAATTTAAAGTTGTCGTTTGACCCGTGTCACGAAACACGTCGGGATACCCCGACAGGTCACAGACTGATGGCGTGAATCTGACAACATCTCGTTGTTGACGCTTGCAAGGTCCACAGTAGATGTGGAGCAAGTCCGAAAATGTTTGAGCATCATTTGTCAAATGTTGGCAACCCACTTGCATTTCACCTCCTGTCACCTGTCACTGAAGAATTGCACAAAGCTTTGGTGTGATGGAGACTATTTTGTATTCATTGATCTGACACTCGCCCAAACGTCCACTCCTCGCATGTCTGGAAAAGGTATTGAATTTTTAGATTTAATATTTTCAGGAATCCCGAGTCCATCCAAAGTACAGTATGTCATTTGATTGGATGAAGGAATGCCTGGATAACCTAAACGCAGTGAGCAATGACGTCTTGCGTAGATCTGTTGAGTGTTTCTGTGGATTTGGAGTCATTTCTTCCCTCTGTCTCCTCATGTCTCGAGCTCTCCTCCACACACTGCCCTGCCCCAAGAGTCCTGGCATCTCTTGCTGTATTTAAAAAAAATAAAGAAAGTGAAAAAGAAAGCAGATTATGCAATTTCTACACTTGGAGATTTGTACATATGTACAGTTAATGTGTTTTATTTTGATTTTATATTGTTAGAGAAAGAGACAAGAGAGAAAACAATGAATTGTGAACTTTCTGGGAATTGTAATTAAGTATTTTTCTCCTTCTACCCCTTGCTTTCAATACTTATGTTTAAAAAAGATGATTAAATTGTGGACTGTAGCTTTCTTTTTTTTATATGGGAGTCTTTTTTTATTTAATATTAAACTATTTACAGAAAATGTACCCTGTGTTGATTTCTCTTCTGAAAGGATGTGAGAAACTTGATGATGTAGTTGTATCTGAATTTGACATGAACTCTCACACGTTGTCATAAGGATTATAATAACAATGCGAAACACATTATTGGATGTTAATGACCATAAATATAAAAACAATTATCTGATGGCTTAAATTACTTCCAAAGTAAATATTTTTAAACATACTCCAAAGAAGTTATCAACAACAGCTATTAACAATTGCAATAGCTAGTTTATCATAGTTAGTCATTTTCATTGGATTAGTTTTGTATTGTTTACCTTCAGTGAATTACAAATCCATGTATTACCTCCAATGAAGGAAGTTGTGTTTTGAGGTAAATTTATTTCCTGTTTTATCAGGATAACTTTAAAACAGTTATGCATTTAATTGAATAACACCTTAAATTAGCAAATCTGGCACAATACCTCACAATTGTATATTTGATGATGCAGGTAAATATCCAGGATTATTGAAAATTAATTTACAGAGTTGTGTGGCCGAATTTGTTAGCTTGTCGTAAGAAAGTATAATCGGTATTTCAACAAAGGGCATGGCGATGTGTAAATTGTGACATTGTGCTGCATCATCCCGTCTCACCAGACACTGATGCTCCCTCACGAGGCCTAAACTCATTTTTGAATCAATAATCTCCACTGCCTTCCCATCATGGTGTTTTACTCCTTCCAAGAAATACAGGGTGATATCAGAGAGGGGCTAAAGTATGACTTTTAAGATTAGCCGCTGCATCATCGGGCCCGGCTGCACAGAAAGAAAGGGATGAAGTTATCCTTGACTGCTCTGCGAGGTTGTGACGCAGCCGCGCAGGGCTCTGGTTTCCGCCTTCCTGTGAGGGAGATGATGCTGTGGCGGTGGGTACCACTTTAAAGAGACGGATGCAGACCACGCCCTTCCTGTTCTCGCCGATTGAGGGCGCTGTGGCATCCAACACAGGCCGATCAGCAGCATCTTTACCCCACTGCCCTTCCAGCAGCATATCACCTTCAACCGGCCTGACGCACGTTCACCGCCGCACCCGAAAAGGAGAAGAAGAAAAACAAATACTCGAGAGGAAGACGGCGTCAAACAAACCAACAAAGGAACAGCGAGCATCGTCACAGTCGGTGGTTTTAATGATGTAGGCGATCGTTTTGTGATTTGACATCTAATTTCGCCTGCTTCTCTGCGGCAAGGAGAGACCGTCCAGCTGCGCACGAACCAATCGCATCCTCTCTCGGCTTGTCTGGATAAACCCGGCCGACCTCTCCACCGTGCTTGTAGTCCTGTCGACGTCGAAGGACGAAGTCACCGCGCATCCCTCGTTTATTTTGACGGCCCGATCGGCGATCAGTTCGCCTCCAGCCTCAGCAGCATCCCTGCGCTCAGCAGAAAGCAGCATCCTTCCTCCTCCTCCACCTCCTCCTCCTCCCTGAATCTGCGCAATGGCCGATGTCCCGGCGGAGTGTAACATCAAAGTGCTCTGTCGCTTTCGTCCTCTCAACCAGTCGGAGATTGTACGTGGGGACCAGTTCATCCCCAAATTCCAAGGGGATGACACAGTCCTCGTCGGGGTGAGTACGCGAGGCGCTTTGTTGTGCATGCAGGCCCTTCATCAATAAATCATCAGCTCGACTCGTCATTTTGGGTCGTGGCTGGCCAGCAAAACATGATAATGATGCAGCACAGGCACATGTCACACCTTAACATGACGAAGCACAGGTTCATGTTGTGACGTCAAAGTGCGCAAACTGGCCTCCTGCATCAGCTGGTCTGAAACACCGTGTTACGCAGTGCACCTCATAAAACACACCGATGCCAACGTAACATTCACACTTTCAGGACATGTGAGTTACATTTTTGCCACAGTTTCATATTTGTATAAAACCCACTCTTAAAAATAAAAAGGATGTCATAAGTGTATAACACAAATCAAATTATTGTAAGGTGTATTTTCGGAATTATTATGGATACAGATACAAATACTAATTTCAAAGTATGTTATGGATAAACAACAAGGAAGATTGTGTTGCATAAATATCTATTGGAAAAGTGAATTGGTTCACGTTGACTTTAGATTCAGAGAAATTCATTACATAAAAATACCTATGACCAATACAATGATTATACAATTTTTTTCTTTCTCGTATGTGTTGCTGGTTCGATGGACTCCAGTTTCCCCCACACATTTTCTTTCTGAGGACCCAATTCCCAATAAGTGTTATCTATGAATTCTGAAAAGACCGACTTTGAGTGTAGATTAACGTTCTTTTCCATATTTACTGACATAACTGCATTTCTTATTATCTTAAATAGGTAAACCAACCAGAAAATATATCTAAGTTTGATGAATCAACTTGGTTGTATTGACGTGTTATTGAAAACATATACACGTGTAAATACAAATAAATACATTTTGGGGGCGAGGGGGGGGGGGGGGTGTAAAGAGGCTATCTCATGCTTTTTATTTCCTCTCCTTTAAATAAACAAAACGTTTCTTTCATATCAGATTCAATGTTCTATGGAGACTATATTGTCAGAACAAAACACACATTCAGGCTCCCCCATGTGGTTCGAAAGTATACTGCAGTTCTAAATGTAAAATGAAAGTCTATTCAAATAAATTCAGATCATTTATTTGGATCCCCTAATAAGATTTCCCCTTCCCCAGTCTTTGGGACAAACTCACTTAGAGTCCTAAATGGAGAAACATAGTTAGCGTTGGTTCTCAGGCTGATGAACGCAGTGAGCAGAGCGAGGAGTCATGTTGAAACTTTCTCTGGCATTAATGGAAACACCTCAGCCTGACCTTCCTCTCTCCTCTCAGCACGACGATGAACGGTGGAGTCAGAAACTGATCTCTCTCATTGCCCACAAAGAGGATCAATAATCATCCAGCGAGCTCATGCATCACAGGCCGCCCTGCTTGTCCATGTCTCTGGCGTCTGTCTGTCTCTCTCTCTCTTTCTGTCTTTCATCATTCTACTGTTTCTCTCTCTCTATTTTGCAGCTGCCTCTATCTCTCACCCAAGTCTCTCCTTTGCTCATGTCACCATTTGTATTTCTCTCTTTGTGCCCCCTCCCCCTCCCTCCCTCCCTCCCTCCCTCCCTCCTTCCCTTGGGACTAACATTGTCTCTCTGGTAAATCACTCTGTCATGACGTCTGCCGATGAGTCAACTTGTTAATAACATTTCATTCTGCTCCTTTTCTGGCAGCTCATATTACTGAGTTGCATTCGGCATAATTCAGGGGGTTGATAGCTTGATTTCTGCAGCAAGGCTTGTCAGGGCTGACTCGCTGGTCCGTGTTTCACGCAAGATTGTTTGTATCTTAGTCAGAGCTGATTTATTTTGGGGGCCGGCAAGTTGTGGAATCAGCACAATGCATTCCTTTGGATTTAGCTTCCAACGCTCTCACAAATTGAGGGCGGACATCAGTGTAAAACTCAAAGAACATTAGTGTGTTGTCATGCTCTGCTTTCTACGAAGCTCTGCAGTAATTTAAAACAGTGCGTAGGAGCTTCATCTTTATGTATTTTTTGACCTACTTCTGTGAACAAGTAGTTTTCATACAAGATAATCTTTCTGAGAAACAAGCCTGACTCCTCTTGTTCTATCGGCTGTAATTTCATTTATTTTCTGATAGAGATTTTATTGAATCAGTTTGAATTATAAACTGACAACAACATTTTTTTAATGTTTGTTTTCCTTCTCACTCATTTCATCTCTCATTTTTATGAATGGTCAGGCATGTGCAAACAGATGATGATGCTCACTGGCCCCTCACACAGCTGACATCATTTCAGCCTGATGACTAGCTGCTAGAAAAGAGATTAGAAAACATCTGAGATTAAATACTGCGCCTTTGATTTATTTGAATGTCCTGTGATTAAACTGAAAATCGTGATCTTAAATTGAATATAATCCTCTTTATCTTTGGTGTTTTTTGTTAATTGTTTGTTGTTGTTCATCGTCTTTTCAGGGGAAGTCCTATGCGTTCGATCGAGTGTTTCCCACCAACACCACCCAGGAGCAGGTGTACAACACCTGCGCCAAGCAGATTGTCAAAGGTATGGATGATGATTTGAAATGTCCGTGTTGTGTTCTCATGTATATGCTTCCTTTGGGTCATATGAGTCAGCAACATCACATCTCGCTTCACTGCTATGCAGACGATTACAAGTTATTTCTCTCCATTAAACCCTCTGAATACAACGAGCTAGCCGCACTGCAGAGACTCATCGGTGACGTGAGGGACTGGATGTCACAGACTTTTTGCAGTTGAACTCACAACACAGAAGTTTATTTCTGTAATCACCTCCAGCCACCGCTTGGTCCCCTTTTCTTCAGATGTTAAGGTCACTGAACCTGGGTGTCGAAAGTCCGCTTTGGACATAGCACACACAATTGGTACAATCATGTTTCTACCAACTCAGGAATAGCTCTAAGATCAGATGATTGTTATCTTTCAACAACACAAAGAAAATGATTCATGCTTTTATTTCCTCACGACTGGACTATTGTGATAGTTTACCTTCCTCAGATGTAACTTCAGACTGTGCAGAACTCTGCAGCCAGACTGTCAATGATTTACTTTATAATCCATTTACCAATTTTACTCATTACTTACAAGGCTTTGCTTGGCCAGGTGCCAGAATTCATCAGTGAGCATTTACTTCCGATTTGTCCAAAATGCCTCTCCGATCCGCCGCTAGCTGTTCCAGGTTAGGGACGTTTGCTTTACTGCCCCCCCCCCCTCCCCCGCTCTCAACCAGTCTTCCAGGTAGTTTGCAATCCGCAGTTAGTTTGTCACTTTTAAATCCGGATTTAAGGCACCATTTTTCACGATAATCCACCTGATAATAAATGTGATTCATTTAATTTTTCATTTATTTTAAATAAAGCTCTGTTGTGTAACCCCTTGACTTTTTATTTTGTATAGCCCGATATCAAAAATTAAAAAAATTCCTCAGAGGTAAATGTTTTGTATATGGTCTTTTATTTGTGTGCTTTTATTTAGCAGTTTTTATTTCATATTTTATTGGTCTATTGGTATTGATCCGCTGTGTATGGAAAGCACTTTGTGCTCCCAGCTTAAAAGGTGCTCTAATAATAATAATAATAATTTGTTGTCCTGTTTTTCTCATAGATGTTCTGGGTGGATACAATGGCACTATCTTCGCATACGGACAAACCGCCTCCGGGAAGACTCACACCATGGAGGTACAGTAGCCGGTTGATGTCTGTTTTTATTTTGAAGGAAGTTTCTTTCTGTTTCTGTTTTTTTCCTCGACATTCATCAAACATTTTGGGGAGTTTATGTACACATTTGTTGCAGAATTTACATAAAGACTATTTTGATATCACTAGAAACTGTGATTCTTCTGTTGTTCTTGTTGAACCCGCGCAGCTATCACAATCTCACTCCTGCCTTTATCTGTGACTTCCTGTTTCAGGGCAAGCTGCACGACTCTCACCAGATGGGGATCATTCCTCGCATCGCTGAGGACATTTTCAATCACATCTTTGCAATGGATGAAAACCTTGAATTCCACATCAAGGTAGCGTATTTGTGTTGTGTTCTGCATCTGGTCTTAATCCTTCTTTTCTTGTATTAATCTTTACCCCTTTGTCTGCACGCAGTTCAACAAAAAAACTATCATGCACTTTCTTTTTTCATGATGACACATTTCAACCTGAGCTGAATTTGTTGTCCTGTTTCCCTCTTTCTTCTCCAACAGGTTTCATACTTTGAAATCTACATGGACAAAATCCGTGACCTTCTGGATGGTCAGTGCTAATGATTTCTTCGTGGGGCGTTGAATGTCTTTTCTTCCACAGACTACGAAATTGTACCGAGCAATCATTTTCATAAAATAAGTTGTTTGTCCGGTGGCAGAACATTTTGAACATGAGCAGAAATCCAGCTGAAATAAACATGAGCTATTAAAGTCCTGGGGTTTATACATTAATATTAATAAATGGTTTAATGAATTAAGGTGAAATGCAAATTTAAAGAGTTTACTTCCCCCTTGAAAAAAAGATATAAAAAAGAGGAGAGAAGAGTAAATAATTGACTTAGCAGATACGTTGATCTACTCGTGAATACATATTTGAAAGCAATACAGAGAGCTTTACTGCATTATATTCAATTACATATTCATATATTGAATAGTCATTTGACGCCTTTATTTAGTGTTTTCCTGAATTTAGTGTTTTCCTTCCTCTTTTTATATTTGTTCTCTTTTTATTTTAGTGACAAAGACCAACCTGTCTGTCCATGAGGATAAGAATAGGGTGCCATTTGTCAAGGTTTGTGAAAGTGCTTTGTGTTTTTGGATGATAATCTGCTTGTGGGCTTCATCACATCCATGATATTGAATTTGACTCATATTATGTCTCTGATGGCTTCCTCTCCTCTCATTTCCTCTCCTGCCATTTTGTTTTGTTTGACTCCTCTCCTCTCCTTTCATCTCCTTTCCTTTCCTCTCCTCTCCTCTCTTCTCCTCTCCTCTTCTCTCCTCTCCTCAGGGATGCACTGAGCGCTTTGTCTCCAGCCCTGATGAGGTGATGGATGTGATTGATGAGGGCAAAGCTGCCCGCCACGTTGCTGTGACCAGTGAGTCTTTATCTAAGAATATTGTTGTTGCAACAAAGGATATAAAGTGTATACATGAAATTTGAAAGTATTGAATTTAAAATAAAATTATATATATATATGAAAAAAACATACCAAAAGACAAATGCTTCCTGTAAAAAGAAATGAAGATATCGTGAAGACAAAAGGTTGTTCCTCCTCGTCCATATCAGAGCTGAGAGCCGGCTCCTCTTCAGTGCCTGCAGTCGCACTCACATCCCGTTACTGATGCGTGAAGTGACAGCTCAGTGCATGTGTTATTATGTCACGTTATGTAATCTTCATGTTACAGATGGCTATGATTTTCTACATTTATTGTAGTAAGAATATACGAGACCGTGTCAGATGGCATTCACTGTCATGTAATGAGCAGCTTTGGACAGTTACTTTGTGTTTGAAGAGAATAACAGAGCAGTACAAAAACTCAGCCGGAGACATTATGTCAATAAAACGATTCCCAACAAACAGAATCAGCTCGTCTAATGAACTGGTTTCTGATCATAGCACCGATACTGCGTTTCATTACAGTGTGAAAACACAGCTAAAAAAATAACATGTTACCTTATTACAAGTTAACCCAGTGATTGCACAACATCAAATCTATAAACATGCTTTCGTAGAGAAGAAGTTGTCTTGCAATGCTTGTATGATGAGGATTCATCTAATTTGGTTTGCTGTCAAAATCTCGTGCCAGTTGTACTAAAAAAACAATGATCATACCCAACTAACACATTTCTGTAATCAATAATATGTTTCAATCACTTCAGTTGAGGCACATCGTGTATCGCTGTGGAGCAACAAGCCTTTACAACATGTTGGTTGAGTCTTGTGCTGACTCACCGTGAGGTGAAAGAGTGAGACCAGATGGGCTTTGGGACTCATTGCTGTGCAGTTTTCTTTCCTTCAAAATGCATTTTGTGCTTCAACATTTACGCATGTTGGTTCGTCGTCGCGTCAGACTTTCTGTGACATTTTCACAAAACCGTGAATCGTTGATTTTGCCATTTCTTTTGCAAAATGAATGACTCGGCTTCCCTTTTATTGTCAGCCATTACATGTCGTTTGTCCTTCACCGAGAAAATGGCCCCTCATAAAACTTCTTATTCTTGTTCACTAGAAACACAACATACATCTAATACTCTTTATTTGGTACATTTCAGCCATGTTACATCACTGCCTCTCAGTGCGAGTCCTTCATCACTTTAAACTGAGTCACTGCTGTCTGGCTTCCTGACAATGATGCTCCGATAGTCGGAGCATGCGGGTAATAAGAGATGAATCAGAGGTCAGAGTGAACTCGCTTTAAAAATAAAACACGTTATAACAAGGGTACACATCCTAATCACTAGTGCATGACTCACTGTATAAATTCATGTTGCTCACCATTAGTAAATTATCAAGTCACTATGACTTCATGTGTTTCGTTCACAGTTAATAGATTCATTATTTAATGTTAATTTGTAGTTGCAACCAAATTAGTTACAATACAGTTCCATAAAAGTTAATTTCAGACCATTTTCTCAGCTTCTCTGAAAGAGAACAGGACGCTATCCTCTCATAGAAATGTTATACATTTAACGAACTGGTTGTCAAATGCAAACATGTACATGCTTGACCCAAAGGCATTCATGCCACATTTACAGCAAAGGGTTGAAATTTAATTTGTACTATTAATGAATTAAATAATATGTTGTTGTTGTCAAGTCAAGTGTAGCGTGTTAGAGAAGGCTGCACTATAAATAAGTTTAAAGACAGTCAACAACTTAATCTGTAATAGTTGTTTATCTATATGCTGTTGAAAATGTGTTTCAGTAATACTTAAAAATATCATCCATTCCTGTATAATAGGTTATGTTTACAATTATCATGAGTTGAGAGGCCCAGTTATACTTAATCTGTATTTAGAAATCCCATTATTCATTATAATAGACCTATTACAAATAAAGTGTCCACTTTGGGGCTGTCTGTATCCAGTCAAAGGCTTAATTCTAGAAGGAGAAGTCATCTGCAGAGATTGTTGTGTCTTATGTAAGGTGAAGAAAATGGAAAATGCGTATGTGAATCATCTCAGCAGATCTACCAGACGGACCAATGGGATTGTGTCTGACCAACTCATACTTTAAACACTGAGCTACAAAGGGAGAAATTGCTATAAATATTCATATCTGCCTGTACGCTCCGACTTCAAATACACAGCGTCATCGTAATGGGGTTGTATGACGAGCATGCAGAGATGGGTTTAGGCTTTGGATTCTACAGATTTCAGTACGGAGCCCAAGACGAATCTCTTCATTGTGACATATTCGTACTGATATACTTGTTCAGAAAATATTTACAAGAGTAAACATAACGGTTGTTCAAGAGAGCAGAAATAATACAAAACATCGTGATGCTAAAAATGTAAAAACAATCAAATCCTACAACAATCTAGCTTTGAAAACCGTCTGGATGTATGCAGCAGTGGACCCGAGTTGCCTGAGGCTGCATTCACAAGCAGCGGCCCTCTCTGTTTCCTGGCGGGCGCACGGTGCTGCAGAATGGTGTGCTCAGAGCAGATATTGTCTGCAGAGAAACCCGAACTTACCTGCTGCCTGAGGAAGAGGGGCTTTCAGATCAGGGTGGCCAGTTATCCCTCTGACCTCTGTGAAATGACAATAAGAGGGCCGTCCTGCAACCGCAGGGTTGTGGGTTCGATCCCCGCTCTCCCCATTAGTTGCAAGTCGAAGTGTCCTTGAGCAAGGCACTGAACCCCCAGTTGCTTCCCGGGCGCTTCACCGCAGCCCACTGCTCCTTAATAACTTAGGATGGGTTAAATGCAGAGAACTAATTTCCCCTTGGGGATTAATAAAAGTGTATATTCTATATGCTATTCTTCTGCAGTAATGTGTTGTAAAACAAAATGTTTGAATTTGTGACATATGGTGAATTTGTCCCTTTTTAAGTTGAAAGCTCCATTATTACTCTAGTTTGATCAGATCTCATTTGTGAATTCCTTGTGCGTCAGCAAAGTGGGTTCAAACACAGATTATAACATCAAAAGCTCAAAGGCTCCCTGGAAGCCTCGTTCTGCCTTGTGGTGCCACCAACGGTTGTGTTTCTTCTGTCTTCGTGCAGACATGAACGAGCACAGTTCTCGCAGCCACAGCATCTTCCTGATCAACATCAAGCAGGAGCACGTGGAGACTGAGCAAAAACTGTGTGGAAAACTGTACCTGGTGGATCTGGCTGGCAGTGAGAAGGTAGAAGACCCTCTGAGGGAAAGATTGATCACAAATAAACAACTCCCAACCTGCACATCAGCTGCTTCCCATCTATGTCTCATGTGTGCTTTCTTCAGCTGTTCATCTCTTTGCTGACTCTCTTTCTTTTCCCCAGGTCAGTAAGACTGGAGCTGCAGGAGCCGTCCTGGATGAGGCTAAAAACATCAACAAGTCTCTGTCTGCTCTGGGAAATGTCATCTCTGCATTGGCTGAGGGCACGGTGAGCTATCTTAACCCCACTTATCTTACAACTGAGACTTAAGATGTACAGTCACAGATCAATATTAAAGTACAATTGATCAACTAAACAGTGCTAAAGTGGCAACAAGTGGTAGTTCTTCCTGTACGATTTGGTTGTGGACAATACTGTATGTCAGTATTGAGCCAATATGTGAGATATTTAAGGAGCTGATGTCAAGTAGTTTTTTCACATTTAAGTATAGTTGAACATATGTACTTTCCCCACAACTGAAACTTACTTTTATCGTAGAACTTTAGGATTAAACTTAAATTAAAACATGTCTCCAGGATACCTTCAGGTTCAGATGCTGTAACAAATAACACTCCTCTCTCATTACTGACTATTGTACACATGTGGCACAGACTTTAAAGTTGTTCAGCCTCTTTGTCATGATGTTCTGTGTCTCTTTGTAATTGTTATGCAGTTTTTTGCAATGTAGTCTGTTTCCTTGTGATTGTTTGGCCCCTTGTTGTCTTTTTGAGTCCCTTTGCAGTCATTTTCATTGTGGTCATTTTGAATCTCTTCGTGGTAGTTCTGTTTATCTTCAAGTGACGTTTTGCATGTGATGTGGGGCCCTTGACACTTTGGGTCCTTGGGCCCTTCTGTAACTCATCCAGTCTCATGTAGAGAAGCTGTCCGTCGCTCCTCTTGACGTGTTAGTGAAGTGCATCCTGCCCAGCACCCGCACTGTTATTTCCTTCCTGCCAGTTCATATATGGTTTTGCTGTCAAATGCCAAAACTAAATCTGCCAATTAATATATTTGGTGGATGTGGAATCATACATCTGACACATTTTGGGTGTTGGTTTGAATCCAAAATGGGAATATTTACATTTTCTCTGAGAATATAATTTGCTGATGAATCACTGCAGAAGTGCAAAATCAGACCGTCCTTTTGGTTCCAAGTTGCCTCCTAATGTTGATCTTTTTTTCTCCCCTTCGTTCTCTCTCCTTCTCCCCTCATTATCTTTCCTCCACCGCCCTCTTCCAACGTCCCCACTCTCCTTCTATCCTTCTATCTCCTGCAGAAAAGTCACGTGCCGTACCGTGACAGTAAAATGACCCGCATCCTGCAGGACTCCCTCGGAGGGAACTGTCGCACCACCATGTTCATCTGCTGCTCTCCCTCCAGCTACAACGACGCGGAGACCAAGTCAACTCTGATGTTCGGACAACGGTAAATACATTTGTGGAAACAGCCAGTGCGGCTTTGGAAATAAATTGTAGTGGACATGAGCATGATAATCTACCCCCTTAAGTCTTTTCACATGCTGAAAATGTTTTTCTGCAAGAAAATTAAGGCAATGAACTTTTATGGGCATGATCTAAAATCCAAACAAGGCAGATACAGATGCTAAAGGACACTGCCTATAGGTCAGAAGGCTCAAGTTCACCAAATATTAAAAGAATCTGACATTATACCTGTAATGTATGTAGTTGTTTCCTTTCATGACCGTCTGATGACCTTTGAACTGTTTGTCCAACATACAGCTGGGTTTTGAAGAACTGTTATCGAACACAAACACTGCTCGTCAGTCCATTCCTACCAAACGGACTCACGTGTGTCCCCCATGTGTCTCTCTGTCTTCCTCTGCCACAGTGCCAAGACCATCAGGAACACCGCCTCCATCAACCTGGAGCTGACGGCAGAGCAGTGGAAGAAGAAGTTTGAGAAGGAGAAGGAGAAGAACAAAACTCTGAAGGAAAACATCCAGAAGCTGGAGATTGAGCTCAACCGCTGGAGAAACGGTGAGACACATGAAGTGTTTCATGACCAACTGTTTTTCAGCTGAGGCCTCGTTTCAGCTGCGTAACTTCAGCTCCTCTGTGCTGAAATTATAAACAAAAGTGCCTCATTCTGATGTTATTGATTCTCTGTCCTCTTCGTCGCCTGATCCCTCCCCTCAGGAGAGAACGTACCTGAGACGGAGCAGACCACGGAAGACGCGGTGACCCGTTTCGAGAAGGTGGAGGAGCGTCCCATCTTGGACAACGACACCTCCTCCATTGTTGTCCGCATTTCCGAGGAGGAGCGGCAGAAGTACGAGGAGGAGATCCGCAAGCTGTACAAGCAGCTGGATGACAAGGTCTAAACATACGAATACAATGGACACTTTTTGCCTGTACATTAAGTAATTACACCTCTAGAGCACTGTGCAAATGTTATTTTTTATGATGAAAGACAGACTCTCATGTAATTATGGATTTATGACTGTAAAACAATCACGCATCAGGCAAATGAAAGCCTATACTAATTTCTGTGTCACATACACTACCGTTCAAAAGTTTGGGATCACTTAGAAATGACTTTATTTTTCAAAGAAAAGCACTGTTTTTTCAATAAAGATAACATTAAATTAATCAAAAATACACTCTCTACATTGTTAATGTGGTAAATGACTATTCTAGGTGGAAGTGTCTGGTTTCTATTGAAATATCTCCATAGGTGTATAGAGGCCCATTTCCATCAACTATCACTCCAGTGTTCTGATGGTACATTGTGTTTGCTAATCGCCTTAGAAGACTAATGTCTGATTAGAAAACCCGTGCAATTATGTTAGCACAGCTGAAAACAGTTATGCTGGTGATATAAGCTATACAACTGGCCTTCCTTTGAGCTTGAAGTTTGTAGAACAAAATTAATATTTCAAATATTAATCATTATTTCTAACCTTGTCAATGTCTTGACTATATTTTATATTCATTTGATAAATAAAAGTGTGATTTTTCATGGAAGACACAAAATGGTCTGGGTGATCCCAAACTTTTGAACGGTAGTGTACATTCATACACACATGCGGGGGATGGAGTCTGGATGACAATGAGGTTGGTATTAATGATAATTTCATGTTTACACAGGATGATGAGATCAACCTGCACTGCCAGTTGGGAGAGAAACTGAAGCAGCAGATGCTGGACCAGGATGAGGTCAGTCATCACAAACTCACACAGATTAATACGCACTGTATGCATACACAGACTATGTTTGAGAGGATATTTAGCTATTCTAAATGTAGACTTAATACCAAGCTCCAACTTTCATCATGAGGACTGGACCAAATGGTAATTATTACATGTCTCAACAGAGGATCCTCATCTGTCATCTGTCTCCCTCTCTTTTCATTCCCTCACTCCAGCTCCTGGCCTCATCCAAGGGCGATGGGGACAAGGTCCAGGCTGAACTTGGCAGGCTTCAGGTGGAGAGCGACTGCGCCAAGGCCGAGGTGAAGGAGGTGCTGCAAGCTCTGGAGGAGCTGGCCATCAACTATGACCAGAAGAGCATGGAGGTGGAGGAGAAAGGCCTGCAGAACCAGCTGCTGGCCGACCAACTGTCCCAGAAAATGGTAGGTTTTAAGAGGAATGGTATGAATGAGCTTTACAGATGGAAAGCTCCCATTAGAGACAGGAGGTGGAACAGAAGGACACTCACTTGCTTGCTGTTCACTGATCCGTACGGCTTCCTCTATCTATCTCTACAGGCCAGTCTGATGGAGCTGGAGGCAGAGCTGTCTCGTATGCAGGAAGTGAGCGGGCAGCAGAGGAAACGCATCGCCGACGTCCTCAATGGTCTGATGAGGGACCTCAGCGAGTTCAGCAATATAGTGGGCAACGGGGAGCTCAAGCTGGTGAGTTGGATGTTGGAAGTATAAAAAGAAAAGTGAACTTAAAGGTCAACATGTACATACACTGTAGGTTTACGATACAACACGTAATAGAGTGAGTGTTTTTTATTGAGCTTCTTTATTGAGTTTGTCCTGACTGTCAGAGAAACCGTGGAAGAGAAAATATTTTTTCCCCCTCCAATCCTCAGCCGGTGGAGATCAGCGGTGCGATCGAGGAGGAGTTCACGGTGGCTCGCCTCTACATCAGCAAGATCAAGTCTGAGGTGAAGAGCATGGTGAAGCGCTGCCGCCAGCTGGAGAACATGCAGCTGGAGTGCCACCGCAAGATGGAGGAGACCGGGAGGGAGCTCTCCTCCTGCCAGCTGCTCATCTCTCAGGTGAGTTGACGGAAGACATGGAAGGGATGACAAGACGCCTGAATTAGTCTCTTGTTGGAGTTTAGTTGAGCTGTTTTTTAACTACTTATTTTTCCTGTGCAGCATGAAGCTAAGATCCGCTCTCTGACGGAGTACATGCAGAGCGTGGAGCAGAAGAAGAGGCTGCTGGAGGAGAGCCACGACTCCCTGAGAGAAGAGCTGTCCAAGCTGCAAGAGCAGGGTAACACACACACACACACACAACAATATATATTAACACAGCTGCAAGATTAACATGCACGCGAAATGAAATACGGAATAGTTTAGCCGACCTCTTTTTAAGACTTGCATTAAGATGTTATGAGTGTCAGGATGGCTGTTGTAGCCAGAGAGAGATAGGACCCGAACGCCAGCCACTCTCTTTACTCAAAACAGGTCAAACTAGAATGGGCACTCGGTAGAGCGCATACCTTCGCATATCACAAGATTGGGCATTGAATTATGAACATGTTGGCATTAGTTGCATGCCAATTGGATACAAATTCACCGCGCTATGGTAAAAAGAAGATTTTGACCTTTCCATTACCTTGACCTTGACCTTTGACCCGATTGATCCCAAAATCTAATCAAATGGCCCCCGGATAATAACCAATCATCCCACCAAATTTCATGCGATTCGGTTTAAAACTTTTTTTGTTATGCGAATAACACGCATACAAATAAATAAATAAATAAACTAGAATGGGCACTCGGTAGAGCGCATACCTTCGTATATCACAAGATTGGGCATTGAATTATGAACATGTTGGCATTAGTTGCATGCCAATTGGATACAAAATGACCGTGCTATGGTAAAAAGAAGATGTTGACCTTTCCATGACCTTGACCTTGACCTTTGACCCGATTGATCCCAAAATCTAATCAAATGGTCCCCGGATAATAACCAACCATCCCACCAAATTTCATGCGATTCGGTTTTAAACTTTTTTTGTTATGCGAATAACACGCATACAAATAAATAAATAAATAAATATATACACGGCGATCAAAACATAACCTTCCGCATTTTCAATGCGAAGGTAACAATGACGAACTAAACAGTACGAACCAACACTGGGGAATGGGACACTTTGACAATGCGAAATGGACTTTGACATTCCGTAACGAAACGTTGACATTCCGTAAGGGAGCTTTGACATTCCTTAACGGAACTTTGACATTGACGCTGACGTCCTCAATGGTCTGATGAGGGACCTCAGCGAGTTCAGCAATATAGTGGGCAACGGGGAGCTCAAGCTGGTGAGTTGGATGTTGGAAGTATAAAAAGAAAAGTGAACTTAAAGGTCAAAATGTACATACACTGTAGGTTTACGATACAACACGTAATAGAGTGAGTGTTTTTTATTGAGCTTCTTTATTGAGTTTGTCCTGACTGTCGGAGAAACCGTGGAAGAGAAAATATTTTCATCAAATCAAACAGAACAGGGTTTACATTTTTTTAATTTGAAGTTTTGTTTCCTCTGTATATTTAGTATTTTAGTATTAGTATTTAGTATTGTTATTGTGTTTCATATTCTATTTGTATCTTTTATTGATATTAATGCTCTAATGTGCACCCACTGCTGTGATCCTGAAATGTCCCCACTGTGAGACTAATAAAGGATTATCTTATCTTATCTTAAATAGACAGGGAAGGTGCAGGTGATTGGACACAGGGGAACGAGACACAGGTGGACACAATGAGGGCGGGGCCAGCAATCACACAGGAGGAAACAATCAGGAACATGGCAGACAATCAGAGGGGCAGGAAGGGCAGGGAAACAGATGACACGAGAGACAGGGACTTCAAAATAAGACACAAAATAAGACACAAAAACTCTGGATCATGACAATGAGGCTGTTGGTCTGTGGTCAATGTATTCTTTCTCTTTGTCTTATACCAGATAACTCCATGCTTGAGGAGAAGGATGGAGAGAAGGGTGAGATAGAGGACGGAAATGTGAAGGTGAGAAGTGAATGAATTACAAGCAAAGTACTTATTTTCAGATCTGCCTCCTTTGTTCCATTTCTTGGGACGACATGATAAACTATGTTGTCTTGAAGGCTCCTCAGACTCTCTTAATCTAAAGAATAATCTCAAACAAATTGTATGGCTTTTTATTCTATATTCATTGTCTAGTTTCCCCTGCTGAAGCCAGCCTCTCTTTCCCTTTGCAGAAGGTTTCTCGTCAGCAGGGGGAGTCGTCTCACCGCGACCTCCATCACAAGCAGCTGGCCCGCCTGCGGGATGAGATCAACGAGAAGCAGAGGATCATTGATGAGCTCACTGAGTGCGTGAACATTTAATGAGTACTTTCTATTTATAAATAATGAATTATCATGTTACTATTACGTATTATACAAAGTTATTATTATTGGCAATATTGCACTCATCTTTTCATACGTTATTCTTTGCGTGTACAAAAGTCTGTAGAACAATCAGGTTTGCTGTACATTCAACTCTTCCCTTTCTCTTTTTGTGCTTTTGCTTCACGTCTTCAGTCGTAACTTCAAGCTGGAGCTTGAGCTCGCTCAGGTTCGTGCCGACTTTGAGCGCCTGAAGACTCAGGACACCACCAAGAGTGAGCGCCTGGAGGAGCTCTCGTAAGTGTTGTGGACGTCCATTTTCTCACACTTTATTATTCTAGCTTGATGGGAAATTATTTAAATAGAGATGATGAAAACATTGAAGTATTGAATTGATCCGGTCCGCTCTCTTTTCTGTTAAATTCTAGCACAGGGCCCTCAAAACAACGCATACGTATTGCATTCACCTGGAGTACATACTGTCTTATAATGATGGTTTTGCTGTTTCTGTCAGATTCCTGCATGAGCGCCATGAGCAGACCAAACAGGACTTAAAAGGGCTGGAGGAGACTGTCGTGAGTATAATATACACCTCTACCTGTCAATGTGTCTCTTCTGAAACATTGACCCCTGCTGAGGCTCTGTCTCTCTCTTGTATTGCCTCAGTCTGCTCTTCTTTCTTTTGTTTAAAAAGACAAAGGTCTTCCATCCAGAGAATATTCTTCCTAACCTCTCCATCTGTCTGCCTTCCAGACCCGCGAACTCCAGACCCTCCACAACCTGCGCAAGCTGTTCGTTCAAGACCTCACATCGCGGGTTAAAAAAGTAAGCAGCTTCAAGATGATGAGAGAAGGCAGTGTCTAAACCATGATAAGGAAACTGTGTGGCCAGAATACCCAAGGTGTAGAAGCATATCTATTATCCCGTTGACTTTTAGATTTTTAACAAAAGACATTCAATTGTTGTGAAGACTAGTGGACCAACGATCCGACTTAAAGATCTTAAAGGTCTTGTTTTTAGTCTAAAAGGGGCGTGTTTGCCACATGTTACTGTACATTTTAATATCTGATAAACTGGAAATTTAGAAATGTCTTCTCACAGTAATCCCTGGTCACTGGAATGTCTGAATGCTTACTCTGCATTAGTGAAATATAAAACCTCTTCCTTGACCTTGCTTTGTGTTTATCTTCTCATCTTTGTGTTTTGTCTTCCTCTCTGCAGAGTTCCGAAATGGAGCCTGATGATAGTGGGGGGTCTTGCACCCAGAAGCAGAAGATTTCCTTTCTTGAGAATAACCTGGACCAACTTACAAAGGTTCACAAACAGGTGAGACAAATGCAAATTGTGCTGGACAACTTAATTACATTGCATAATGTTACTGTTTTTTTTTGTTCTTACAATTTTTCAAAATTCATATTCCAATTCCCATCTAATGTCTCTCTCCCTCTCCCCCCCCCCCCAGCTGGTACGTGACAATGCAGATCTGCGCTGTGAGCTTCCAAAGTTGGAGAAACGTCTTCGGTCTACTGCTGAGAGAGTTAAGGCCCTGGAGACTGCACTGAGGGACGCCAAGGAGGGCGCAATGATGGACCGCCGCCGCTACCAGCAGGAGGTCGACCGCATCAAGGATGCCATGAGGGCAAAGAGCGCCCTGAGGCGCCCACATGCAGCACAGATCGGTACTGCAACGCTATCTCGTTTGATTTATGTCAAAGTCTGAGTATTGGAATTTTCTGAAGTGAACACATTTGAGCTGGCTTTCTTTTATTTAACCTCTATGGTCTGCAGTAACCCATGTTCATCATAGTTGTGCCCTCCCTTTGCATTACTTTATCCTCCTGACAGCCAAGCCAGTGAGACCGAAGCAGCTGCCCGTCTGCTCTCCCACCAACCCGTTCTACACTTACATCCGTGCCACTGAACAAGCCAACACCTACAGCAATGCCCTCTTCCAGAGCAGCGGGATACAGCCGAGCGGCGCCAGCGTCAACTGCAACCCCAACTCTGTCCAGTGCAACACGTGAGTTTTCAATCGCTCCTAACACTGTTTTCAGTGACAGATGCCAGATGACAGTGGTCATTCATCCAAACATGGTCGTTTCAGTATTCAACTGGCAGGCTGTTTTCCTTTTGGATGCAGTATTGCTTTAACATTGTGTTCCTTTTTACTCATTTGGGATTTTTGGTCCAGACAAGTCTCCCTCCCTTGTAAAGCATCCCACTGCGCTTATGTTTGACCTTTTTTTGTTTTTCCTCCGTGGTGTTTCACACAGAGTATCCACAGCGCTGGGCTACAGAGCAGGCCGATACATTGGAGACATACTGGAGTCCTTCCCTCTGAACATTGAAAACGGTAAGCACAAGAGGACATGCACACAGATTTCAGATCTGTTTTTACCACAAGATATAGTTGATAGTTCTGTTAAGCATGCTAGATATGTATTTCCATTAGCTCAGTTTCCTTTATATTCTCCTTTTCAATTATGTAGGATTAATTTACCAATTAATGATCACTTATTATTGATCAATAAAATCAAGCTATTGTTTTGTTTCCAACAGGTCACAAAATCAGTGAAACGAGAGACATCAATGACAACAGGTGAGGATGCCACTTAGCTGTTTATTGTTTTAGTCACTTTAACTTCAGACTAGATTGGAATAAATCGATTATTGTCTTGTTGTTATCAGTTCAGTTGTGTAATGCGTGTTGGGTTTCATCAACAGAAGTGATGTTCACTGTGGCACCGAGGTGGATGATTCAAACAGGCATTTCATCATTCAGCAGGAGACCGCTGCAAGTTAATGCCATGGTGATGAACCAACTTTAAAATCCTCTTTGTCTGTGCAGCTGCTGGCAAAAGCCTCAATGGGTTGGGGGTTCCCTGTGTCACGCAAGAGAAGAAAAAGTCACTGCAAATTGACTTACTTAAAAAACTGACGTGAACTAGAAACCAGTGGCTGCTTGGCAATAACTGCAAAGCATATTTGCTTTAAGTTGTTAAAACAAACAAAACCATTGCGACAGTTCTTTTTTTTAATAAAAAAAAAAATCATTTTCTATAATAACAATTTAATTTCCCCATTCCTTTTTTTTTCTTTTTCTTTTTTTTCTTCAACAAAACATTTTTTTTCTTCTAAATATTTGTAGTGAAATAGCATTTACATTTTGTTATGCTGAAAATATTATTTTACAAAAAGAAAATATACAAATGTATAACCTTGTAGAAATCACCACACAAGGATGATGTGGGTTTTTTTTCAACATAAGATGAAAACAAGGAGAGATAAAAAAAATGCGACAGTTCTTTAACACTAAACATTAGAAAACATTCAACAGAAATGTTAACAGATTTCTGTATTTCTCCAAAGGCTGACTTCCTTTTCTTGCCTCTCTCCAGAAGATGACCAAACACTGTATCCGTCCACGGACCCTCCTTTCCCATCTGCATGCAGCCCGTATCCCCGTCCCTCCACTGCATCACTGATGAAGATGATGATGAAGAAGAGCTGTAGCTGTCGTCTTCAAACTTAATGAAGCCCCTCCTGCTCCGACGGTGACCGCCCCCGGCTTTGAGGTCCAGTTCAGCCAGTACAGGAAGTCAATTGAATCAGAATTGCTTTTCCATTTAAAATTTTTTTTAATCTCTTGACCCATCAATTTGTCACAAGACATCACTTATGCTGATTACCTCCTGAGGTGGTTGAACTGAAACAGGGCAGACTCCATCCCCGATGACACACATGTTGTAAATAATAGTGCTGTATACTCCAGTAGAGGTTTCTGACCAGCAACTGTTTGTGTGAATGCACAGCCTCCACCGTCCCATGCACACACCTTCTAGGGCATCAAGTGGATGACATATACTGTAGGCAGACGTGACCTTTTTCTCTGTCGTAAATAAGAGTATAGTGTGTAACGCCAGCTTGTAACAGAAGACCCACACTCTGCATGCATGTCGCGTGGTGGGTTAGCTTTCAAATCTTTGCATGTGTCCTGATTCCACTCAGGAGTTGGTATGCTGCGAGTGAACGCACTGATTGACTTCGACAGATGTCACACACAGGGAGAGAGAGGGAGAGAGGGAGAGAGAGAGGGAGAGAGAGGAAGAGAGAGGGGGAGAGAGAGAGAGAGAGGCTTTAGATTTCCTCCTTCAAAGTAAAACTGGACTTGTGTGTTCATGTGGCATAAACACTGAAAGAAGTGACACAAAACACATTAGGGTCTATTTTTAATTTAACAGAAGATGCAACATGTGTCAGGGAAACCCAGCCCGGACTGAACGGTCTGTGTCCAAGAAACCTTTTGTAATTGCTTTGATGCTGTGGTGTTGCAGCTGTATGATCCCACTACACATTTAGGTCTTGTTGCCTACCTCCATTTCTTGTGGCTTTCTCCCTGCTTTGCGCCCACACCTTGAGAGTCTTCATACTGAGCCTTAACAAGAGCTGACTTCTCATGATGATCAAACTAACACGCTGTCATGAGCATACATTTGTAATTATTACCTGTAGAGCTACTCATTATACGCTTATTACAGTATACTAACATCCTCTCAAACGCTCGATAGGAGCTGAACTTAGGCTCTCTAGACAAAGCACCATTAGCTGTAGGTAGATTTAAATGCTCTTATGAGAGCAGTAGTTCACCTGAAGTTCATTCATACACAGATTCCTCCTCCACCATGTAACAGGATCTGGACTGGGCTGAGAAAGTGCTTGCAAAATATTCTAGTGCAGCAGAGGACCAGAAGGTTTGGGTTCATGACATCAGGGCTTGTCCGGCCGTGTCGAGGTATACTACGTTGATTATATACTACTTGATGCATTTTCCCATTTGGTAGTAAGGCTGAAATCATGACGATCCTCTGTCTACCAATCTAAAACAACACTATTAACATATTGTGTCATCAAAATTTCAAAAACAGAAGTGAAGTCACCCCTTTTAGTCTATATGTAAGT
This sequence comes from Pseudoliparis swirei, assembly GCF_029220125.1. Lineage (NCBI taxonomy): Eukaryota > Metazoa > Chordata > Actinopteri > Perciformes > Liparidae > Pseudoliparis > Pseudoliparis swirei. Next base: position 9,347,883 of record NC_079396.1, read on the forward strand.
TATTCAGTGATGAAGTGCTTTTCAACCGGAACCATAAGAAGTCCGATGATTAGCGAGTGTCTGCAAACGAGTCCCCAGCTGAGCCGCCACCAGTCTGGCGCGGACGGGTACGCTGGTTGTCAAGTCTGCTGCTATTCTTCTGTCAGAAATCCTGATCAGCCAATCAGGATAGAAGAAACTAGCATGTCTCGGGTTGCCAATGTGTTTGGACAAACCGAGTCACTGAATTGAAGGACATATTTGACCAAAAGTGTGTCATTCTTAAAGAAAACGAGCATGACAACCAAACAGCTTTTGAGAAACAACATCTTACATGTTACAGTTCAGTGTATTTCATTGCATGACTGGACTTGTTCTGTGTCAGTGAGCCCAAATAGGACCTGAGTATGTTAAGTGAAGGTCGTCTGATCCTTAACAGCCTCATTCATGACAGGTCTTCACTGGCATTAACATCTCAGGGCTTCACATTCACAATCACAGCCACCATGGGTCATCACCATATATCATCCTCATAGAGTTAAAACCATGCAAGTGCTGATGTACATTCAGGTCAGGGTGTGTTATTTGAGGCTCAGCAGATGGAAGGGATGATAGATCTACAGATCTAACTTTATTTTATACATAGTGTATAGCATCTCCATTCCAGCATGTGACATCCCCCCCAAAAAAAGAAGAAATCCCTCTGGTCAAACCCTACTGTACGTGTCCAAGCAGTCCCTCTATTTGGCATTGTGTTTTAAATGTAATAAATAAATCTGAAGGAGGGGGGAATGTGTATTATATTGTCACCTTCTATTCCACTGTCTGATTTTCAACATATCTAAAATACATGTGCTATATATTGTTAAACTTGTAAGTGAAATAGCGTGCCAGGACATAGCAAAATGCAAAAGGTACACGCTAACTTTGTCCAGAGAAATGTTTGTTTAATTTATTTCCGTATGCCTATACTGTAGCGTCATCATGATTATGTGAAGAATCACAGTTCTGTATATATAGGCCCATCACTATGCTGTATTGTATGTGAACCATTGTGTTGTAGTAAAACGTTCAATAAACTTGTAGAAAGAAGTGTGCTTGAGGGAATCTTTTCAGGACCGTTTAATTGTCATGGAGGAAGTTTTAGAAACAGAGATCAGTGTGGGATGGAACAGGCCGCCGCTGTCTGTGGCTCCACCTGGTGGAAGGAAAATAAAATGGTATTGATAGAGATTAAATTGAACGAAGAAACACTTTATATTCAATTGCTCCTTCTTTCAGCAAATAGTATCTGCCAAGAGACAGCTGCCTCTCACTCCCCTAATATTCTTCCTTTATAAAGTCGTCTGGTTCCATCTATTTAGGGAGAAACACAGGGATGCTCTATCATTCCAGGGGTTGGTTTTCAAGCTGCATTAGTTACCCTATTACATGTAAACACTATGATGTCATTGCTATCAGTCACTCTTGTTGAGTCGGGTGCTCTCTGTTATTAATACAACCTCTAACATAAACAGTAAATTCTTTTTTTATAACTTTATTATGAAAAGGGACCTTTGTCAAACTTTTGGACATGAAAAGCAAGTCAGCTAGAAAATCTTAATAAAGCGGAACATTTCATTTGAACTCTATCTAGCAAATTATTTTGTTTGTCATCACACAATAAGAAGATTGGGACTTGGAAACCAAAACCAAAATAACTTCCTTTATGCCTCTCATATCATAATAAGCATGGTCTTCATCGTTCCCATGAGAAAGGAAGTAGTGATGTAAACAGCAGTGGCATCATCGTACTGTAATTTGGTGCCCGTGTGTGTGTGTGTGTGAAATGTTGCTTTACAGAAACACACATTAACTTCCTAATAGATGACCAGAACATGAATCTGTTACGATGTTATCAGGAGGCTGTATGTGAACTTTGTGTTGTTCACACGGTCAAATCAACCCACATCAAGATGAAGCTGCTGCACATTCATCCAAACGAATGTCTTTCAAATGACTCATGAAGAGTATTACAAGTTTCTGTTTGATGAAGACATTTAAATGTATTTAGCCTGCCTTTATATCATGTTTACATTATAATGTGTCAGTATCAACCTTCTCATCTCCTTTATTTGATTTTAATGGTTAATATTTTTTTGGGAAGTCATCAAATGCAGGATCAATAATGAGATGAAGCATGAGTGTTTCAAATGTCTTATGTCTTATGTGGCAGACTGACAGATGGATTTCCGCTCCCTCGCTGCCAGCCGCAGAGACACTGACCGGACGACAGGGCTCGGCACGGCAGGACACCCTCAGCACCCCAAGCAGCAGGACAGCCACTGCAGCAGGACACCCTCAGCACCCCCAGCAGGACACCCTCAGCACTCCCAGCAGGATGCCCACAGCACCCCCACAGCAGGACACCCTCAGCACCCCCAGCAGGACACCCACAGCACCCCCACAGCAGGACACCCTCAGCACCCCCAGCAGGACACCCTCAGCACCCCCACAGCAGGACGCCCACAGCACCCCCACAGCAGGACACCCACAGCACCCCCACAGCAGGACGCCCTAAGCACCCCCAGCAGGACGCCCACAGCACCCCCTGCTGGACGCACAGACGCAGACTCCGGCAGCTGCTCGCGCTCCAGCGGGACGGACACGGTCCCAATCCGGACTCACGGAGCGACGCAGCAGGTATGAGCTCCCAAGTTCATTAAGATAAGTGTGTAAGTGACGTTGCTGCTTATATGGTGGATGGCCTATGCGTGTATACAACGGCACATCTGGTATGTTATGCATCTGATTTGATCTACAAATGTTAAACCACAAACTAAAGCTTCCATGAACTGTGTTGTGTTTAAAGTTGTCACATAGGGATATTTGAGTTGTCGCATGAGGGTCTCAAGCTGGCACAGCACTGTTTGCCCTTTGGCGAAGATGGGTTAGCACAACCAAACCGATTTTAATGTACAAGTCACAGTGTGGTGGATTCATAATGTCATGTGTTTCAGTCTTTGGAGTCTCTGCAGGCACTGAAATTGGTAAAGCTGTGCGTAAATGTGCATGCATAACTGCAAAAGGCATACAGTGTTTATTTTGTCGCGATGCTGAAACTGAAGCTGCCATATTATAAATGCATGCAGTTTGTCACTGCTGGAGATCCAGGATGAATTAGGATTTATTTTCTTCTTCTCTCACAGCAGCTCATGTTGATTTAGGCTATGTTAAAAAAAACTATTTAAATCAATATGCAGGTCCAATCTGATACTATATGAATGTGCTGCACAACTAACTCTTACACTTTATCATCAACAAATCTGTGTGCCAGAGGCTGTCTTAATAATTGCTCAATTATGTTTTATTTATATACACACATGAGCACCATTAGGACTGTGTTTCACTTTTATAGTGGATTCATTCATTCATGCGCATGTCCTTTTAATCAGAAGCCAACAGGAAGGTGATATTACTCCCAAGTATTTGCTCTGCATGCAGTTCCAGAAACTTCCATACAGATGATGTGTTGACACATGCGAGACAGTGTGCTCAAGTGTCACTCGTCTGGATCAAAATTAGCATGATTGAAGACTCCTCTTCAAAGGGTTGCTATGTATCATTGAAGGTGTGATTCCGCTCCGAGAGTGTTGTTACTAAACGGGGTGTTTGTGAAAAGGCCATGATGTGTAACACACCCTCTGCAAGCTTTTATTGTTTGAGACATAATTGCATAATAAATTAGACCATCATCCATCTTGTTGTCTTCTGGTGGATATCCACTTTGTAAATACACACATTTCTTGTCATATCAGTCTTTAATTATGTTAAAATACTATAGTTTACCATGTCCTGAACATAGAGTAATTTTGGTTTGAGTGGAAAGTGTTTTTGTACATAAATATCAGAATCCCTTTGAAATCAAAGAGGTTAGTCGTAGAGCATTTGTTCAATTAGTAGATGAAATAACTGACAGGAGATTAAATAACATGCATTTTCAATATCAATTATAGCTGATTATCAGTGTAGATTTGTTGAACTGAAGAGGAGTTTGTTTCAGCTTCACACTGACGCAGAATTGATTTTCGTCTCATTAAATCATTAAAACGATAAAAAATAAATAGTATATGATATAAACATACCATAATATATATGTTCCTAACCCTCCTTGTCAAAACAACATGGAAAGTTATTGTGCACATCTCTCATTATACTTGATTGTATAGACCAGGCCTATTCAACTAGCGGCCCGCGGGCCGGATACGGCCCGTTTGAGTTTAACTACGGCCCGCAAGACTGCCTGCAAATCAGTATAGCTTGGTAAGAAAAAATAAAACTGACGGACACGCCTCTTTTATACATTGAGACATCTAACCCAGAGCCATTGAGTTTCACTGTTGCCTCAACCAAACCTGTATGGTTACATCTTTATGTTACGCACCCGTGTTGGTTGCCGTTGTTACACCCCTACTGGTTTTCAAACCTACTGGTTTCCCTACGCGTGCGTGCGTTGTGTTCTCTTCACATCTGCAGGGGGCTCTGTCTCGCTCACCAGGTTCGTCACACATTCACAAACATATTGCTGGAGATCTTCAAGCCACCGTTCATATCCATGTCGGCGATTACGATTGTATAAGTGAGCAGTGCATCACAGCCACGGATGAAGAAATACATTTTCGAAAAAATAAAAATAAAAAGATCGCCCGACCTGGTTTCGATCCCTTTCACGCAAAAGGAGTCGGCACTCAAAGACATGCAGTCTGTGCGCTGCGCCACCAGATATTAGTTTCATCCCAAATCATTTATTTATTGATCCATTTGGGGCGGCTGTAGCTCAGTGGGGTAAGAGGGCCGTCCCTCAACCGCAAGGCTGTGGGCTCGATCCCCGCTCTCCCCATCAGTTGCAAGTCGAAGTGTTCTTGAGCAAGGCACTGAACCCCCAGTTGCTTCCCGGGCGCTTCACTGCAGCCCACTGCTCCTTAATAACTAAGGATGGGTTAAATGCAGAGAACTTATTTCCCTTATATTTATTATAAATCACATTTCTTATGTTTTCATGGGAACAGTTTGGTTGAAGGGATCTGAAACAACTGGTTACCTTGAGCGGATATTTACACTTTGAAACATGTTTATAGTGATGCTTGTTCGCAACACTTTTGCCACACAATACCGACGCATTTTCGTGTGTGACTGTTTACCTGTGGAAATATACATTACTGTTTTAAATTTTTAGCCATTATTTGATCAATATTCTGTGCGGCCCTCACACCCCCCGTGATTTTCTTATTCGGCCCACTTGCTACTGAAGTTGGATAGCCCTGGATAGACCAAACAATAGGTAGACAAAGTAATCGATCGATAATCATTCATGGAAACCCCCCTAAACTGCTTCCTCTCTGTTTTTTTCAAATGTAATGTTCCTCCTGTGGGACCTGAACTCTTTGGCTCCCCCTGAAACCAGCTGTTACTGTCTGTCTGTGTGGATGCGTCTTCTCTGCTGTGTGGGCGAGGTTATAAATAAGAGTCTCGAGGTTTGTCTGCATGTGTGTTGTTTAACCAGCTGGTGGGGAGGTTTGTTTCTCTCTCTCCTCTCAGGTGTACTTGCTGGCCTCTAGATGCTCTTCTCGGGCCTGTGTTAAGCCCCCCACCAACCCCCCGATAGCAGTCTCAGTGCTTTAATCTCAAGGATTTGAGTCTATTTGTGTTGCGTAACATCACCTGTCTCCTGTGTTTTAGCTGTGAGGGACCCTTTTCAATTAAATTCTATTCAGTTTATTTTATATAGCCCAATATCACAAATTACATATTTGCCCTTAGAGGTCTTTACAATCTGTACACACATACGACATCCCTCACATCGGATCAGGAAAAACTCCCAAGAAAACTCCTTTGAAATGTATTGTTCAAAATCTGGCCAATTATCCCTGAAATATGTTCCTGCTGTATGACTAAATGTTTGTCCTCTCTCCTTATTTTTGGAACATATTTCAACATTTATATAGGTATGTCGATTTATTTGCACTTTGGTGATATACACACATATCAATTTAATCAGGTTGTAGTTTTCCCTACTTCCTGAGATTCCAAGGCTCAAAAAGCATCATGATGAACTCCAAAAAATCTCTCGTTATTTCAGAGTGTGAGGAATGCTTCACTGGTGAGTTGACTGAGAATACTTACAGATGAGAAAAAGTTTAAGAACCTATATTTGTAGATTGTTATGCTATTTCTGATCTTGAAAACAACTCCCCTCAGATAAATTATAGCGTTTCATTGTGTGTGTGTGTGTGTGTGTGTGTGTGTGTGTGCGAGTGCGTGTGCATGTGCGTGTGTATGTATGTTCTCGTCGCGACCAAGAGAAGCATGGGAAAGTGACCTCAATTTTGCAGGGCAGACCACCAGCAGTGGCGGTCACATAAATTATAAATATATATATATATATACTATTTTCATAGTAGGCTAATTGCTTTTACATTCAAATCTGGAGCCCATCTTTGAGCCACGTGAGAGAGCATGAATATTTGTATAGTCTACTTATTACATTGAATCTAATTTTAAAAAGGTTAGTGTTCATTCAGTAAATATAATGAGAAAGCCTGTTTATTTGGTCGCATTAAAGTGTTTAACATGTGTATAGTTTCAAAAACACATGAAGACATTACAGTTGTGAATTATCTAAAATAATCTCTTCTAAATGGCTGGTTTACCTTCACGAGGCGATGGCAGCTGATGGTTATTATTATCAATTTGCTTTGCGAGAAGAAATAACATTTGGGAAACACAGATGCACAGTACATGTTTTTGTTTACAATAATGTTAATAGTGACCATCATCAAGTGCTTACAGTACATGTCTCACACTACTTAAAACACGTACGTACATCTAAAATACTAATATACATTTTTTATTCAGTCTTCCTGTACCTTTTTATAAGGATCCTAGAATTTAGCAAAGAGGTGGAATTTACCAAGAAGAAAGTCTGATTTTCTCCAATCCTCGAGAAATGTGCATACGCACTGCCGCCGCAGTTTGTTTGTGATGTGATCAACGTGATTTTCTCCAGACGTGCCGTGATTTGACATTCAAGCCCAGGGTTGCATGTGAATCATATGGGAGTCATGGCATTTGAACCTGAGGAACACGCACTGAATGAGTCCAGCATAAAGGTCCATAAGACCTCGCCACCAGGTCAGCATGGGTCGAGGCTTTTGACTCACTCCTTTTCTTAGAGTTGCCGTTAGTTGGCCATTCATTTATTGTAGCATGTTATATGAATATCAATAATAATAGGAATGTTTTGACCTGTATTGTCTTTCTTTTGGTTACTTTAGGTTATCTTTATTATAAGTCTATTCTGTTTGTCCATCCGACTCCTGTAGGCGTTATATTTCAGTCAGACACATGCAAGCACATACAAATACTGTGAGAACAATATTTTAAAAAAATTAAAAATCCAGCCGGCCTCGCAGTTCATTCATAGTGACAAACAGCTCATGGTGATTTATGACCAGCAGCGTCGGCTCCCAAGGAGGCCGCGAGGGGTCACACAGTCAGTCGAACGGCCAAAATAGATGCCTCTCCTTCTCTCCCCCACTGGGTCGATTTGTCTCTCTCGACCAAGAGCTGTCACCGTAAAACTAGTGTTGAACCACACAGCCTGGATCTCCTGGGTCACACCGTGAAAAGACCCGGACCGTGTGGAGTTCTTCTGCTACTGTTGTGCCCATACTGGGGTTAGCATCGGTGTGTAATATTAGCACCCAATGGAATACCGAACAGTTTTGTATGTCACGTGGGTGTCGTGACCATAATGATGACATTCCTGCCGTGCCTATAAGTGCCTTTCCAAAGTGACGTGTGACATGTATCGGTTCTTCTCCATCGATGTAAAACCTTAACGTATAGAAGTAAATGGAGGCCACATTAAAACACAGTAAAACTACGTATGTAAAACAGCATTTCTTAAACTCACACAACCCGAGGATTTCAGTCCCCATACCGACACCATGACTTTGGGTGTCGGCCAATATTGAGTACCGCCCCGATACCAGTGTTTCATTAATAAGATACCTCACTTTGTGAAAGGTGACACGGATCGTCATTTTATATATAAGGAAACATCAGGCTTGACCTAAACATCGCTTTCCTAACTTTGCAAAACAAAATTTAAGAAACATATACATAGATATGAATGTTCGCCAGGGGAAGATACGTTGTTCAATCAGATGCCTTTTTCCACAGAATCATTGCCTTTGTTTTGAAATGTAAACTTAATTATTTATCTCTTTGTCTACACTGTATTTAGTAACACACACGTTTAACTATTCAAAATGTGTGAAGTATTGTTGCTTTGCTATAAGTGAAATATATCAATTCAGAATAAAAGAATCCCTCTTCTTCCCTTCAGTAAACTTGATATTTACCTTCATTCTACTGTAGAAGAGCGATACACTCACAAACTGAGTGATACGTATTCATTGGAGCAACATAGAGGGGTCCTGTTTCACTGGTTTGTAGAAACTCAAAGGATGGGGAAGAATCTGTCATGTTATTACTTTAATTGTTTCATTATAATGTCAATACTTAGTAGTTTTAATAACACAGGAGGTTTAGCTTCTGATAAGAGCATCACCTCCTGCCAACAATTTTTTCAATTCAATTCAGTTTATTTGTATAGCCCAATTTCACAAATTACAAATTTGTCTCGGAGTGCTTTACAATCTGTACACATAGACATCCCTGCCCCAAAACCTAGCATCGGATCAGGAAAAACTCCAAAATAACCCTTCAGGGGAAAAAAAAGGGAAGAAACCTTCAGGAGAGCAACAGAGGAGGATCCCTCTCCAGGATGGACAGAACAATAGATGTCATGTGTACAGAAGGACAGATTTAGAGTTTAAATACATTCAATGAATATGACAGAGTGTATGAATAGTTCATAGTAGGAATTCCACGACCCAGACCTCGATGATCAATCAGGCAGATAGGATCTATGTCGTCTCATAGGGTCCGATGACCCCATGAGACGTGAAGTCAAAAGGACTCCGGGGAGAAAGCAGAGTTAGTAACGTGTGATTGAGAGATGAAAATTCATCCCTACGGAGAGAAAAAAGAGGAGATAGGTACTCAGTGCATCCTAAAACGTCCCCCAGCAGCTATAAGCCTATAGCAGCATATCAAGGGGCTGGACCAGGTGAACCTGATTCAGCCCTAACTATAAGCTCTGTCAAAGAGGAAGGTCTTAAGTCTACTCTTAAACGAGGTGACTGTGTCTGCCTCCCGGACTGAAGGTGGAAGCTGATTCCATAAAAGAGGAGCTTGATAACTAAAGGCTCTGGCTCCCATTCTACTTTTTAAAACTCTCGGAATTACAAGTAGTCCCGCATTTAGTGAGCGTAGCTCTCTAGTGGGGCAATATGGTACTACAAGCTCCTTAAGATATGATGGTGCATCACCAAACAAGGCTTTGTACGTTAAGAGAAGAATTTTAAAAGTGATTCTTGATTTTACTGGGAGCCAGTGCAGAGCAGCTAGTGCAGGAGTGATGTGATCTCTTTTCTTAGTTTTAGTGAGAATACGATGTTAAACTTGATTCAATAGTTTTCTAAAATCGGTCCTCTTGTATGGGAGTAAAGCACGTTAAAATGTGCCTGTTTTGTTTACTGTCCGAAAAATGCTTGGACTTCATAAATATGTCGAAGAAAACACTGAAGCAACCAATTGCTCATAAAAATGTAAATAATATGAACTTCCTGTTCAGCCAGCGTTGAGTCCCGCCTGCTCGCTGCAGGAAAGGCTTCCCCAGCTATGTTAACGGCTTTACAGAATGGAAATGAGCCTAAGCCGGAGTTCGGTCCATGCATGCTTGAAGTGCTGTGGAAGCTGGAGGCAAAAATAGTTTGTTTCCGTCACTGGCTGGGATTAGCAGCTTTTAAACGCTCCATTCCTTTAAGTACATACATACACACGCAGTCCTTTTAAAATGTCTTATGACACAGTCTAACATTGACTGTTCTGCTTCCAAATACAGTGAAACCAGCGTTGCATGCAGCAGCAGGGTGATTTTTATATGTCTGGAGTTGTTAATGTTGCACACAGTGGGGATAAATAGAGAGACGACAGGCTGCAGATATAACCCAATACTGTAACACCCGGTTCCGTGTCTCCTATGTTCCATGTCTCCTCTGTGTCTTCTCTCTCGTTTAATTCCCTGCACCTGCCCTCAGCCACTCTTGTCTCGTTACTGTCTGATGTCGTACACCTGTTTCCCCCCCTATATATTGTGTCAGTCTTTCCCTTGTCTGCTGTCGGATTGTTCTGTCACGGGGAGTGTAACAGGGTGAGGCTCAGGCGCAGAGAGACAGAATGGACAAAATATAAGTAACAAAAAGGCGCTCTTTAATGAGGCAAAACAGTTGAAAAATAAACAAGGTCCAAAAGAGGCAGGCAGAGGATCATCGGTCAGGGCAGGCAGGGTCAGATCGGCCAGGGCAGGCAGGCAAGCAGGATCGAAGCAGGCAGGATCAGGAACACAGACAGGACGACGGGAAAAGGACACGGAACAAGAGTCGACAATCCGACATCAGACAAGGGAAAGACTGACACAATATATAGGGGGGGAAACAGGTGTACGACATCAGACAGTAACGAGACAAGAGTGGCTGAGGGCAGGTGCAGGGAATTAAACGAGAGAGAAGACACGGAACATAGGAGACACGGAACCGGGTGTTACAAATACCACCTGCACATACTTTTTACTGTATGTTTGATCCTGGCAGGTGTCAAATAATGAAATTGAAAATCCAGGCTTTCCAAGCTGTCGTTCAGTGCAGCGGGTACTGGAAATGTGAGGCACATTATTTAGGAAAGGCGTAGTTGTTATATTTTGACCCTTTAAATAACCCTTATTTTACCAAATGTCAACCTCTAAAAATCTCTAATTTGCATTTAATTAGCAGATTGTTCCCAGTTGGACTGACACATCTAGCTGTAGTGTTTTCATTGTTGAGAATGTAAGAATAAAATGTGCATAAAAGATATGTGCAGGCACGTGCACAGATAGAGCCCTAGTGGTGCTCAAGCACCAGCCCTTTTGCCCTGGATGAGAAAAGTGCCCTTTTTGCTGGAGCCCACTTTTTTTATTCATCAGTATTTAAGAATAAAAGTTACTCTCTCTGTCATCAAGTCCCCCCAAATGTGTTTTAATATCCGACGGGGCATTTATCTGAGAACTTCGCCCCGACATGCTCCACGGCGCTCACGAGCTCACGAGCTCACGTGCCCCCACCCCCTCCCTCCTCCTCCTCCACTTCCTCCTCCGCGCAGTGCTCCTCGCGCCACCAAACGGCTGCACCTCCTTCTCTGACCCGCAGCATCAGACACACAGGTCATGACGGTGTTCGTCCCCTGACGTTGTTTTGTGATAAATCAACCACAACATTAGCACTGCTGAAAACATGACGTCACAACTGGTCCGACGTTTCCTAAAAAAATAAACAAACAAAAACTCACGAAATCCGTGATTTCAAAGCCTTGCAGCTGTTTACTGACGTTAGTTATGTTTAGAGAATAGAGAGAAGAGAGAGAAGAGAGAGAGAGTGAATTCTTATTCCGTTCTATTTAACAGGGCTAGTCTAGGATTTGGGTGGCCAGACTGAAAAAAAAATCATAAGGCCTCTGGTATTGTTCAGAGGGATGTATGTTGATGTCTATCAATATCGCTCATTTTGAAAATGACGTAAGAGGGCAATACGGATCCGTATCAGACCAGCGAGGAGGGCAATATGTGGCTGGCATGACGACCCACCATTAGCCAATCAGAACGCTTGTACTGTTGCTATATATATAATAATTCATCTTTATTCATAAAGAAAATGTAAGCAAGCAGTCTGATGCTGCCCAGAGGAAACGCAGGTCGAGGAAGTATTGCATCATCAGTGTATTGCTGCTTATGCTTCAACTCTGTCAGAATTCTTTTTGTGGCATTGGGTGCCATTTTTTTGGGTTTGAGCACCTGCCCCCCAAAATGTCTGTGCACGTGCCTGGATATGTGAACATAAAAATGAAATAAAAAAAGAAAGCAAAGCATCATACAGTAGCAATATGATGGCACTGTCTTGTTTCAGTGACGTCTGTCTGAACCCTGCATGAGTGTGTGTGAGGGAAGCGGTTGTCATCTCCCGCTAAGGTGAACAATTATTGTCTGAGGACACACACCGAATTTCATAAATATATTTTTGTTGAACATGTATTTTTAAACAGGAAAAAAAAAATCTGTGCAGATTGTAATTCACAATTTCCGAGTTGACAAAGAAGCAAAAGAGGAGAGATTTGGGATTAAATAAAATGTCCTATGCAAGTAAAACGGAGCGGCTGAGTAAGAAGGGGATTTTAAAAGAGAGAGATGCAGGACAAGGGCGACAAGGCTTTGGCTGAGACCAGTTGTATCAACAGCTTCTCTCTTCTGGCAAGGACACGCTCACTCTGCTCAAGCCTAATACCACAGACATGCTGACACACACACACACACACACACACACACACACACACACACACACACACACACACACACACACACACACACAGTCACTCAATTTGTTCTCCCTCAACCCCACTCGATGACACTTTTGCCTCCCATTCCCCCTCTCCCTCCCGTTCTGAGTCCCTTTGTGGCTTTTGCACATTTGCCTTGTCACCCAGCAGAGACAGGGAATTAACAGCCTCGAGGAGGAAGAAAAAAAGGGAGGGCGACAATGATACATAACAAAACATCAACACACATGCTTGTCCTCAGGCTCGTTCTCAACTGCAGAAGTCGAGGCGGAGGGCACACTAGTCTCAAATGCGTTGGGACGCATAGGTTGCTCAGTTGCCGGATAAGAAACTGCTGATGTTTCCTTTCTGCATCACATCAGCCATTGCATGCACATTGCATGCACACAATGAGGGCATGGTATGGCCACATGGTACCCTAGTTACAGCACGCATTAGTGCTGGAACAAGTAGCTGATTCATCAGTTAGTTGATAAAAGGAATTGACAAAAATGTGTCAAACCTAAAATGATCTGTGTTGGATTATTAAATCGAAGGATTTGCAGTGTTTCATATCATAATACATTTTATGTAGTTATATAATTCATTCTCCACTTTATAACCGCGGTGAAAGCAAGCCACTAATATACCTATTTGGAAATGTATATGTCCGCTTCGTGTATTTCACCAGTGTTTCTGACCGCGAGTTTCTTTCTGAGAACCAAAAGTTTATTAAACTGGTGCTTCTGAGTCGCTGCTGCTTGGGTGTGTGACGCATCGATGTCATAGCAGGCGCTCAGTGTTAGAGTTGTTTGGATGAGCGGTTCACGGGCCGAGCATTCGGCCCATTCCGAACAGGCATGTTTTGAAAGGCCACAGCACTGGTTGAAGCACAATACAGATGGTGCTCAGAAAACTAGCAAAACACTTGCAAAAGGGATTTCTTTGTGATGCTGTTTGTGGCTTCTTCAGTTGGAAACATGGGTTCAACATACTGCCGAAATACCAACGTACCATGAAAATGTGTATTATGGAATTGGGAAACAGATCAAAGTTCCCCTTAGCTTTTTATTTTTATGTTCAGGACTGCACTTGCAGTTGTGGTTCTCGATCACCGATCTCATAGCGTTTCTTTCAGCAGCAGCCCGTCGTCTGCTATGTGCTCGGCACCCAACAGCAGACATAGTCAGCAACTAGCCAGGGGAGCATATTCAGCTCACCAGACTCCAAATGGATGTTCATGCCGCTACACATGTGCTGAGACGGTCTGTTTCTGTCTGTTTCTGTCTACCACACTTTGTTTCTACTTTCACATGACCAGGTCAAACATACAGAGATATGATATTCTTGCTGCTACCATTTGTAACTGATGTTGTGGAGTTATTTGCTCTTTGGGGAAACTCACTGAATAAAATAGTGAAAAGTTGTAGGTATTGTGCCTCAATTTTGTTATCCTCACCTCTACATACACTACCGTTCAAAAGTTTGGGATCACCCAGACAATTTCGTGTCTTCCATGAAAAATCACACTTTTATTCATCAAATGAATATAAAATATAGTCAAGACATTGAGAAGGTTAGAAATAATGATTAATATTTGAAGTATTAATTTTGTTCTACAAACTTCAAGCTCAAAGGAAGGCCAGTTGTATCGCTTATATCACCAGCATAACTGTTTTCAGCTGTGCTAACATAATTGCACGGGTTTTCTAATCAGACATTAGTCTTCTAAGGCGATTAGCAAACACAATGTACCATCAGAACACTGGAGTGATAGTTGATGGAAATGGGCCTCTATACACCTATGGAGATATTTCATTAGAAACCAGACACTTCCACCTAGAATAGTCATTTACCACATTAACAATGTAGAGAGTGTATTTCTGATTAATTTAATGTTATCTTTATTGAAAAAACAGTGCTTTTCTTTGAAAAATAAAGTCATTTCTAAGTGATCCCAAACTTTTGAACGGTAGTGTAGTTTTAATATTTTAACTCATTTTGAAAATGAAAATAGAGTAAATAGACTTATTTGGCATCACTCAGTGCGGTTACATGATGGTATAATTCGAATCTTGCTTTAGTCGGACTATGCTATCTTTTGGGGGATCAGCTGTTATTCCAATATACATGGCAGTGAGTAATTCGAATCATTGGCCGAAAGCATGTCATATCCGATACGATAGGTGGCGCTGTTTTCATTACAACTCGTGGTGATACAGCCATTTCCGCTTGACCTCTTCACCACCACCAACAACAACATCAACATTTCGAGAAAGAACCATGAACTTTAGTATGTTCAACTCCTTCAATACATTAAGCATAAATTCTGTCTGCTCTTCGGTCCAGAAATGTGTGGTGGCTCTTGTGTTCTCCATAGCGTTGTTTGCAGCGCCGCTCCCATAACGCGCACGACGCGCTGCGCGTAGGGCACCAAGTCCTGAGGGGGCTCCACAAAATAGGCAACTAATAAAATCCTCATAGTTAGAATAATTATAATGCTGATATTATTTCAGTCTAGAAATATTAGGCGCCTTTTAGGCATGTATATCACAAAACAGGCAGAACAAGAGATATATTTAATCGCTCAGCACCCCCGTTAACACTTCTCGGGTCGCATCGCTCTGCCGTGATGCGCGCCGACACATCCGCGCACACAGACCCGATCTCAGGGGGGCATCATGAGGAGTTATGCTTAGGGCACCAACATGGTTAGCAGCGGGACTGGTTATTTGTTTGTTTTCTGCCGGCCAGGTTGCCGGCAGTGACAATTTATCGTCTCTTTCGACTTCCGGGTCACGACATGGGAGGGAGGGAGGAGGGCGGCGGGATCTCGAGCATGCGCAAAGACGCAAAGTCCAGTTCCGAATCGAATTCAGAGTTACATGCCGCGAGTCGAATTATCAACTGGATCGGACCGAGCTATCCAGGGTGTTAATCGGATCAAGTCGGACCGCACATAGTCCGACTAAGGTGTTTACATGAAACGGATAATTCGATTTCAGTCCGACTAAGCCAATAATTCGATTGCATGTAAACGCACTGAGTGAAGGCGTGCAGCATTTGTTTAATACACTTTAATGGTATAGTAGTAAAATAACATTTTAATTAGCTGTTTAATTACATTCGGCTATCTTCCTTCACTCTGACACACAGTCTCACAAACACACACACACACATACACACACACACAATTGTTTTGTCACTTTTACCACAGAACATTACATTTCCTTGAGACTTAACAGTAACCATAAGAAGTACATACCTAACCTCAACCTTAGCCTAAAATGCGATGATACACCTTGTGGGTCCATTTCTTGTCTTCAGCTGAGTTTTTTAATGTGACAGTTTAACCAGAATTGCATCCTCACAATGCAAGTAAACACACACAGACACACACACAGATTGTTGGTATTAAGGATTATGTGTGGCATTGTACTCTATTTATAACAGTGTTACTGTCCTGTGTGTGTGTGTGTGTGTGTGTGTGTGTGTGTGTGTGTGTGTGTGTGTGTGTGTGTGTGTGTGTGTGTGTGTGTGTGTGTGTGTGTGTGTGTGTGTGTGTGTGTGTGTGTGTGTGTCTGTGTGCATAAGGCATAATTTAGAAGGCATGATTCAGAAGATGCCACAGAAAAATCTCTTAGACTTTGGAGGTGCTTTTCTCTCTCTCTCTCTCTCTCTCTCTCTCTCTCTCTCTCTCTCTCTCTCTCTCTCTCTCTCTCTCTCTCTCTCTCTTTCTCTCTCTCTCTCCCCCCTCATGTTTGGTCGCGCTGACCCTTTCAGACATACATCCCGGCCGACACTCGAGGTGCTGCGAGAGGTAGAGAGCCAACAGAGAGAGACAGAAAGCAGAGGCACTGCAGCCAATCAGAGACAGAGAGAAGGGGAGGGAAACAAATCAAAGACTAAGTGCAGCTCAGTTGAGGTCTGAGGACCTCATGAATGCTCCTCCGGCTGGCTTGAGGTTGTCCTCACTCACTCCGCTGTGAACGAGTGTCACGGAATGGATTTCATTTTGGTCCAGCAGCCACCGAGCAGCAGCAGCAGCTCAGTAGATTACTCTCACTCGTTTTGGATTATTTCAGACACCGCTGCTGTTGTGAAGGATGACAGCATGCAGAACAGACGATGGTAATGTGACAATCTGCTCTGAGATGCTTTTACTTCCTGTTTTCTCTTTGTTCACGCATGATTCTAACCTTTTCGTCACCTTCTCATCATACTGACATCAAAGTTTGACAATTACGCTGTAAAAACGTACAGTTGTTAATTAATACTGCAAAATGCTTCATGACATATTCTACAGTAGCCGTTACCAACAGGTTAAGAGCTGTCAGGCACATGATATTGGTTTATGTTGAATATAAAGTTGTGCGACTTCTGTCAGATCCTGAGCTTGAATTGATATGAAAACCAACCTGTCTAAAGGTGTTGGATGCCGTGTGGAGTTTTAACTTCCCGCCGTTCAACTCCTAATCCATAATTGCCCTATGGCGTGTTATATGGCTCTCTCTGTGAGGAGGGTGAGGTGCTTTACACTAATACTCTAAAAGGTGACCTATAAGTCTTTAATATAATCTTTAGGGTTCAAACATTTAGGCGATTGGTCTTAGAACAGACAATTAATTGAAAAACGATTTGTCTTTGTCCTACCTCAAGCAAACATGATTCAAGAGTCGCTGCTTTTCTCTATTTATATATGTTGTACATTAAACATCTTTGGGGTTTTAACTGCTGTTCAGACAAAGCGAGTCATTTGAAGAAATCATCTTGCACTCTGAAATATAATGTAATGGCTATTTGTTTTCTATTTCTTTCTATCAATTAATTGAAAAACAGCCCTAAACATCATATAATACACACATTCTCTTTTGGATCCCATTTTAAATGATTAATTCATGTATAATTTCCTTATAGGCCTAACATATGAAACATGGCAGTTGAACCTCTGCCTCCGTCTTAAATAGTGCCACAGTCTTTTATTTATTAAGTCCTGACAAGTAGTCTTTTATGTTGAAACGTGCATCGACGTACGCCGACTGTGTCCAGGTCCGGCAGCGCTCCCACAGCGCCCACTGGCCGCTGCTCTCTGCTGGAGTGTTTTGACTCGAGGTGAAGGACTCGGGTTACCGAGCTTTACGGCCCATCTCACAAACCGGCCACTGTACCTGCCCCCTTCCTGGATGCCCATTTACTGGCAAGTGAGTCATGGAGGAGGAGAAACCGTCCCACAGGATCAGGGAGGTGATGTTAGAAACCAGTGCTGTCGAGTGGATTTTAATTTAACACACACACACACACACAGTTTGGCCTATTGAGAATCGCAGCCGGCAAATCCTGACGAGGAGGTTTCTGAATGTGTGTGTTGTCACACCTCGGCTGCAGAGAGGGTGTGGCCGGTGGCACATAAAGTAGATTTTGTTTGGCGCTCCCCCTCTGGGAGGATGTTATGTACAGTAGGGAGCTGACTTTTAAACTACCCGCCCAGCTCTCCTGTAGGTTTCATTTGGCAGGATATTGTGAGTGTGTGCGTATACCGCTGTCCTGCTCCCGTTTCCTGCATATTTGCCATGACGTTGAAGCCAGAGTCCATTAACCTGACTATTCCTGTTTTGGGAGTAACCTCAATGTTTGGGTATTTGTTCCTGTGCTGACCCGGTTGCACAGAGCATCCTTTTTCTCTGAGCAGAAAGACGTCTTGTCCGGCCCTGGTGATGCAATGGAAATACACAACAGACGACTCGACGGCTCAAATCGTCACCTCCCTTTTACACGGAGCAGACTTGTTTATGTCGCTTTGGCTAGGATCGAGTGCACACCTGTATTCAGAGTAGGCTACGCATCGACATGGCCGATGATTTTAGTTATGATGAGTGTGCTAATATTTACTCTTTGAGCAAAACAAACTCTGATAATTCCCACGCCTAGTTTTGAAATGTAGTGCATCAAAGGCTTTCTAATAGTCTTTTTCAGACAATGTTTTTGCAGGACACACTCAAACAGATGGAGCTTTTTAGAATTTATATCCAAATTCATATGTCTTAAATAGTGAGATAATGATTTGATCTGTGTGTGTCTGCACAGATTTAGGCTTCACCATCAGACATGTAATGTTCTGATGCAATATCTTTTTACATTTGGTCTGATTAGCATCACTGAGTATAGTTCATCTGTGTTTTCATTTATTTTTCCTGTATCTAAGTGATCATTTCTGGTTTGTTTGCTGTAAAATCTCCCAGTGTGAGTTACATTAAGAACAGCTGTGAGTTAATTACAGTTGAGATGAGTGTGTCAGTGAAAGCTGAGCCACACTTTGATATAATAATACGCCTCGCACACACACAGCGCAAACACGTCAACTTACTCACGATGAGTTTAAAGATGCGCTTAAAGTCTCGGCTCATTCATAATTCCCTGACGTGTTTTTTAATGACTTAAACACAGGCCTCGCTGCCTCCTGACAGCCACCTTCAAACCGTCCTGCTGATCAAGGCCGTCATGATTAGTGTTTGCCTTCCGCAAGCTCCGATTTGCTGATCCCTGTGAAGCTACTAAATATACCGTCTGGCCGTCTCGCTGCCTCAGTGGTCATGTACAGCAGCTCTGCATAGCCCGTGTTTACGTCCGACCTCAGGGTCATTTGCTTTTTTCTTGTGCTCGGAAGTCACCTGGTGTGTTGAGGTAGAAGGCCACAAATACATCTCGCTTTGCACCTTTTAGTCTAAAGGTGTAGCTTTTAGGCTAAAAGCTACAATAGTGTATCTGTTAGGTTCATTCATTTACTCTGAAAAAGAAAAGCCTCCGTGAGAAAAAATAGAATTTGTTACCTTTTCTATTTTTGTTGCTGCAGACTTACAAGCTGTAAATAGCACAGGAATATGAAAGTATTTACACACACAAATGCTCAAAAAAGATGTCATACCGTGTGTGTCTCAAATCTCCATTTGGGCTGTTGTATAACGTTGCAACAATGTAGGGAGCCAATGATTATACATCAAAAAAATGGATTCCAAAATAAATTAGTTTGAGGACACACTCAGATTGATGTCAAATTATATTTTATAATATTAGACATTCTTCTTCTTTTCGTTTCACTGAAGCGTGATAGTTATATGGCAGTTTCCCATTTCTTTACACAGTCCTTTGCGTTTTTGTTGAATACTGCAAGGTCTTTTGGGCTGCAAGGGTTAGGTAGTAGAGGGCAGACAAGGCAGTGCTCCATTGTATGGTCTGCTTATCCACATTCACAGGTGGTTGGGCCAGTCTTGTAGCCCCATCTGACCAGAGCATCTTTGGATCGTCCCGTTCTTGTTCTAAGGCGGTTGAGTGTTTTCCATTGAGCCCATGATGCTTCTTGGCCAGGGGGTAGGTTTTCAGTGGGGGGTATTCCCATGTCAGTTGGAGGTGGGTCATTCTCAAGTTTTTCCATCCAGAGTTGTATTCTGGTTTCTTCCCGAGACTTTGTTAGGGGCTGGACCTGGCTGAGAAAACTTTTTCTTGACTTTAGCCGTTGGGCCGGAGGGTGACATCCATGGAGGAGATGGCGTTCATCGCTAGTAGCTTTTGTTTTCTCGACTCGGCTGGCAACTTTCCGTCTAATATCAGCAGGTGCAATGCCAGCGAGGAGGTGCAGGTTGCTTGTGTTGGTGGGTTTCAAGCAGCCAGTGATCAGACGGCAGGTGTTGTTCAAGGCTGGGTCAAGTTTCTGGGCATGGGTTGACCTCTCCCAAACAGGGCATGCATATTCTGCAGAGGAATAGCACAGGGCCAGAGCAGTAGATTTTAATGTGTGTGCTGTGGCTCCCCATTTGGAGTTGGTCAGTTTCCGTAGAATGTTGTTTCGGGAACCGACTTTGGATTTTGTGTTTTTGATGTGTTCTTTAAAGGTGAGAGTACGATCCAGGGTTACTCCAAGGTAGACAGGGTGGGTACAGTGCTCAAGTGGTGTTCCAGACCATTTGATGTTAAGTGGTCGGTTGGCTTCACAGTTCCTGAGATGGAAGGAGCAGACTTGGTTCTTTGCAGGGTTGGCATGTAGGTGGTTGCGCTCATAATAGAGGAGTAGCTCATCTAGGGCTGTGGTGAGGTTTGCTTCTACTGCTTCAAACGAGTTCTCTTGGGATGTTACACAGAGATCGTCGGCATAGATGAAACGCTCAGTGTTCTGGTCCATTGGCTGGTCGTTGGTGTAGATGTTATATAGTAGTGGGGCCAGCACGCTACCTTGAGGTAGGCCATTGCGTTGTTGTCGCCAGCGACTCTGCTTGTTATTCAGGATAACAAAGAAGCGCCTGTCTTTCAGGAGGGCTCCAATGAGGTCTGTGAGTGCCAGGTCTTTTGTCAGCTCCAAGATCTTTTTTAGGAGGAGGCGATGGTTCACAGTGTCATATGCGGCAGACAGATCAACAAAGACGGCTCCTGTTACCTGTCCTTTCTGGAATCCATCCTCAATGTGTTGAGTTAGCTTCAGAAGTTGGCTTGTTGTAGATTTGCCAGGTCGGAATCCTGCTTGTTGAGGGATGATGGCTGGTTCAGCAACAGGGGCAAGTCTGTTGAGAATCAAGCGTTCAAACAGCTTGTAGAGGTGGCAAATTGATTGATTTGATGTCAAATTATATTTTATAATATTAGACATTGAAAACATAAAAAAACCTTTTTAGATTACCTTCTCCGTTTCTAATGTGACTTCAGACAAAAGACATATTAACAAACACTATAGTAAATATGGGGCTTTCATTACATACATTATTTAGTTAATTGAGTTTGTAGTTTTATTTCAAGATTTGGAAATGTATTTCATTACCGAAGGAAAAAATTCAATAAATGTGATTTTTACATTTGTATTGTCATCTGGCCGTCTGTTTTCACTCTTCATCACCACACATTTTGTACCATGTGACACGTCTGTGTACAACATCTTTGCGTCAGTCAGTAATCCGTTTACTGCATAAATCCATTTTCTTTGTTGTCATTGAGAAAGTTGTTGTTTCTTCGTGAATGTCTCATCTGGCATCAGACAGCTGTCGATGTGGGAGTCCTTGGTGCTGACGAGACGAGCACAGATGCAAAAAGTCCCACAGAGCAAAAAGGTTAGACAACATTGCAAAACGTTGGATTTTAAACACCGCACCATGCCGGGGAAAGAGTAACAAACAAAACATTGCACACTTTTAGTTTCCGTTTAGCATTGTTGTGACATTCAGAAACTTCCCAAAGTTCTTTTAAAATACTTCTTAAATAGAGAAAATATTCTGCACTCATATTACATCATCAATCTCTTTTGCTCGAAAGCTTCTTTGTTGTTGTTGATGGCCACATAGGTAGGTATCGATAGCATTCAGTTGCTTTTTAAAGAGACCAGCTTTAGTCTGATTAATAAACATTATATTTACGAAATGTCAATAATGGAAATATTCTTACATTTTAAATCATGTTTTAATGTGCCATAATGACTGGAGACACAGGTCACATCTGCTGATTGACAGTGTTATAACAGGAGTAGCATCCAGTATGAGGATTATATGGAGACCGTCGTCTATCTAGCCTTTTTAACACACAATTTTAAGAGAATATATTTTGTTTAAAGTTCCTGAAAAGTCCAGATTGTTAGGAAAATATCATTCCAAAAGTTGTATTAATGAATTGTGTTAACCCTTGTGTTGCCTTAGGGTCATTTTGACCCGAATCAATATTACACCCTCCCCCCGCCTTTGGGTCATTTTGACCCGATTCAATGTTTCACCCTCCTGTTACCTTTATATTTACTAACATATTTTACCCTTTGGTTTCAATTTGACGCCAGCAATTAAAACCTCCAGAAAATTATTAGAATTAATATTGTTTTCCAAGTTTAAGTGTGAGGCACTTTATCTTTGTTTGTTGACTACCGAAAGAACACCGACATTAAACATTGAATGGGGTCAAATTAATCCTAAAGCGGGGGGAGGGTGTAATATTGATTCGGGTCAAAATGACCCTAAGGCAACACAAGGGTTAAAGAACTCCGTCTTCATACATCCATGTTTTTCCATCAGTTCCTCTCTGTGTAGTAAATCCAGTGGGCAATCACTGAAAAGAGTGGGGTATTCCTGTAAACGCAGGAATTAGTTTTTTTCCATGCATATTTCGAGGCAGTATTAATGTCTGTAGAGGCTTTGACGTTTGACCAAGTCGCATCAGTTCTTCTTATTGTGCTTCATATATTTCTTATCCATTTTGTTTTCACAATAATACACAGACTGTGGGGATACTTCATTGAACTGAGGGGGGAGAGTATTAGTTATTCAAATACTTGTGTGTATAGTCTCATGAAAACCATGACAGGTTGATTCGGTTTTATATTTCTCAACTCGTAAAAACACTGAATTTAAAATAAAGGTTCTATTTTATAAATATAATGTAAATATTTTCATTCTAGCCCAAACTTTTTGATTTATTTGTATGTGGTTGCAATCTAATGGCACAGTTGGGGTCATCTTGGTGGCCTAGTTTAGGGCACTAAGATGCAAACTGTGTAATTCAACATCCTCGCTCAAATCAAATCATTACCTCTCCCCCTCCCTACAGTTCCTATCACGCTCTGCCAGATAGTGTCAAATAATAAAAAAGGAAAAGGCCCAACAAACATGATATCACAGTTTAATGCTTAATCAGGGGAGAAATGTCCAACAGGAATGTATAATGTCACAATCAATCTTCACTGTTGAATGTGTAGTTCTTGTCTAGGCAGAAACCTGCTTGACAACAGGAATGTGTGAAGACTATTTCTGTGTCATAATGATACCGGACAGAGACATCCAAACTGCTCTCAGCTCCCACACTGGGTCATCTTATCCACAGTAATGTGAGTCCTCATTTATTTCAGTGACTGGGTGAGAGAGATCTGGGTGTTTATATAGAGTGCAGGTCCATACAGTCCCCTCATACTTGAGACGGACGCATAAATAAACACGTAAATAAAAAGCACACCCTCAACAAAGAAGTTAACTGGAAAGAGCTTTACAGTGTGTATTCTTGTCTGCAGATTTACATTAACTATGTGTTGCTCTCACAGATATTACCAGCAGTGTAAACACACTCCAAGTAAAATGTCACTCTTATTTTGTAAGCACTCCAAAGGCTCGAAAGCATCTGTATTGCCAGGGGAGCCAACTCAACATCGCTGTTCACTTTTCTTCTTAAGGTCACATTCATGTACATGTCTGCAATTTCCAAGCTGCCCTTTGCCAAAAATCCCAGACCGCTCTCACCGACAACTGAGAAAAAACACCAACACTCACTGACATTATATCGGAGATGATGAAGCAGGTGCCCTTAAGGTTGGGAACGTATTTGAGAAACATTTTATGAGCTGGATTTGAATTTGTGTTTCTAAGGCCCCGAACATCCTCATCCTCCTCTCATTTCACAACCACCCCGTTGCTTCCATTACCACCCCCCTCCTCCTCCTCCATCATCATGATGACCATCACTGGGCTTAGTCCCAGTGGGGTGTAGCAGGACTGACCAGAACGCTCTGACTCACAGAGTTGTTTCTGGAGCAGTGGGGGCTGCGGACCGCCTCGGAGCTTCTGCATTTTTAGATAATAATGTAAAGAGATATTACCGGATGGCCTAGTTGCTTGAGAGAGAGAACATGAGACCATGTTGAAGCAGATGCATAAGAAACAAACAATATACACAACACACAGAATATGAAAGAGCATTCAGTGAGAGTCTCCTTGTTGTACAATAAAGACCGAGAGCACGACATTTATTTTCTTCTCAAAGGTGCAGAGAAGGAGACGCACAACAGACTGAACACTAGTGTTGATCTGAGGGGACGTAACTCATCACACCCTAACACACCCTCCTCTGTTTCCAGCTCACTCCATCCATGTGTGTCTTTCTTCATCACCACAGCTGGGAACCTGTGAGTTCAGTAGTCTGGTTTTAGCGAACAGATGTGAGACTTTTATCGATCTTCTCGTTTCGCACCACCAGAAAGCATTCAATGTATGTAACACGTCGTATTAAATGATTCATTATACCTGAGGAGGATTACAGGATACGGAGAGATTTTTCAAACTGACGCGCATTTCCTTGTTCATGCACTGGCGCTGATGCACTCTCCCACAGTAAATGACACTGAGCACATGCCCTCAGGGGGAAAAGGCAGCAACATTTAATCTGTGCGTCGACGTTCACACACACAACCCTTCCTGATGCCAGATATCTCCCAACAGAGCCTCAGCCATGCATGTGTATACATTAACCCCGAGGTTCGCTGCTGTGGCCTCTGCTGCGTGCTAAATAAAGCAGCGCCTAAAAGTAGGGAGCGGACCGTGGGTTCAGGTCAAAGGGAATGTGAAACTGTAATCCGGGAAGCTGGCTAGCCTTGAGGGCAGCCATCACACATTGTGTTTACTTGAATGTCTGCTGTCAGGCTGGCCGACTATCTGTTTCATGATGAGCATGGAGGGTTTGTGTTTGTGTATTTATTCCCTGAGCAGGCCACAAGGCTGAGGACCAGGCCTGTGTAATTTACTGTGGAAGACACCAGTGAGGTGGTTGTGAGATTCCTCGTGTCCTCTTGTGTGACACTTTATATTCCAGGGGATTTATATGTTTTTGTGGATTTCTGTAGGTCACATAAAGATAGGAGACACAATAGATTGATTATTTGTCGGAAATGTTCATACATTTTAACAACCAATTTCCCAAAATTGTTGGTTCCAGATTTTCTAATCTGAAAATGTCCTGCTTTCCTCTGTATCGTGTTTTTGTAGATTAAATATCTCAAGATGTTGGTATGATGGTCAGATTAAACAACCAATTTAAAGAATTTTCTTTTGGCTTCCGTAAATTCTGTTTGGAAAAATAATTCTCAGATTATCTCATAGTTGTAGTTTTAGTAGGGATTCAGCATCAATATTCTTACTTCAATATGTGGTTTCACAAAAAAACAAGCTCACTGGAGGTAATATATGCGATTCCTCGTTTGTTTTCTGAAATTGAGGATGAACTGTTGTCTCACTGCAGTAACTTGGTTAACTGATCTTTTTACGTTGTGTGAATGGTTCAACATGCGAATATGTGTCAGGACAGCAGAGTTTATGGTAAAATAATTATTTTGAGAATCACAACTACCTCATGGCTGGACCATTGTATTAGTACAACTGATGCACGTGCTCCAATATAGGCATTATTTCTGGGGCAGCAACAACTGATCATATGTGTATAATGATATAGTTAGTGCTATGTATGAAGGCAGCAATACAATACAATACCAATACAAGCATAAAAGACCCATAACATCAAACCTGGTTGGTATGAGTATGTAGCTGAGTACCAAGCTGAAGCCTCATGTGAAGCTTTGAAATCGCGGGCTATCGCAGGGAGACCCAGACAAGGGCCTGTGCTCGAGTTCAAGAAGCTTACTAATGCAAGATATAAGTATGCCATTCGCTTCATTTGTAAAAATTCCAAAGCCATGAGGGCTGACTCCATGGCCAAGAAGTTGACAAGTAACAATGCTGTGGATTTCTGGAGAGAAGTGAAAGTTCTTAACAACAGTAAAACATCTTTGCTGTGCACTGTTGATGGAATTTCAGGAAAAGACAATAATGCTGAGTAATGGCGACAGCATTATAGTACCTTTTATAACTGTATCAAAAGTGACTTATAGAAGGAGGACGATTGAGAGTACAAAGATACCAAGATATAAATAAGCTCGCTGATGGCGAACCATATTAATGCTGAACACCTTAAAACCTTAATAACACCGAGCCCAAGGAGCATATTAACACATTATGACACATTATGGTTAAACGGTGTAAAACATTAAAATAATCATGAACAAATATATTGATTTTACACATAAAAATAAACAATATAACCTGGATACCATTATTATTCAGCCATTTCAAAGCACATTTCCGAAACTAGCAGGAGTTCAATGCTATAAGTAAAAGCCAGTTTCATCTTTAATTACTCTTACTCTTAGTAGTATATATACTGATGTTTACACATCTGAACAAATGGGGTTGCCTTTATTATAACACCAACATTATTCAAATAGCCCTTGTGGTTGCAGAGATACACCCTTTTTAGTTTGGGTATGTTATTTTGAGCAGAGGCTTAAGAATGTGTTGTTTTTCATGCTAGTCCGAGGAAAGGTCCTCTATTTGCCAATTCTTTTACCGGCTTCATGACTCATGGCTTGTTATATGGAGGACTCAAAATGACTTAAGTATAAATAAATAAATGCTTAAATAAATGTATAAATGCTTAAATAAATGCTTAAATAAATGTAATGAATAATAAAATGTATAAATAAATAAAATAAAATAATAATAAATAATAAATAAATAATAATAAATACACAAATGAATCATATATAGTTATAATCATCAACAGGACATCATAAAATATATATATTTCTACATTTTTCTTTTCTTTCATTTTTTTATTTCTATGTGTCCACACACACATTTATTTTTTCATGTGTTGTAGTGTTACGTGTTACGTGTCCGTATATTCAATCATGTTGTTGTTGTTGTTGTTGAACAGTGAGATAGGAGAAAGGACAAGATCCCTAGCAAGAGCACTGCACTTGAACAGCACTTGGACCTGTAGCGTGTATCATTATGTATTCTTGTTTGTTCACTGTACTGTTGTGTTACTTATGTGATGTTTTCAATTTAAGGATGTTTTCAGTCGAGAAGTTAGTCAAAGGTGTGGTCGGGTCATCGAGATTCACGAGAATAAGGATATTAAGAGACGGAGACGGAGATTTGAGCTCCCAGTGAGCATGAGACCAGTGAGCTCCAGGCGCTAGAAGCCGCCGAGAGAAGCCGACTTTGAATCGGACCTGCTCTTTTTGAAATGTGCCCTGGCATACGTCTCCGTAGCGAATATAATTGGATATAATTAGGTTTTTTGATCTAAATTATTAACTTATTTTATTATTTATTAAAGATAACTGATATCGCATATTTCATATTTCATAACTTCATATTTGCAGAAAGCTACGCTTTTAAAGACGCTTTAGGTTATTTATTAGTTTAGTTATTTTATTCTCAGGCCAAGACACAGTGTACAGTGAACACCGCAACACAACAAACAACACTCAACAAGACAACTTTACTCACTGTAAAATAATTGTACAGAAATTCATGAACAAATTCGCGAACAAGAAACAAAGACCAGACCAAAAAAGAAACCCACATGTCGAGAGTCTGACTCTCGAGAAGACCAGACCAAGAAAAGACTAACAGTCTGTACTCAGTGTGACTTGGAATTGATGTGGGGCTGACTAAAGGGCTGAAGTCAAGCTAGAGCTGCTAGTGAGCTGAGGCAACGCTGAGCCAGGCAGAAATATCAGAGCACAACACCACCAGCACAACACACAGGTGACCAATCACACCAGACCAATCGGTTCGGACACAGGACAGAGGTTCGGATACGACAGCCCAAATGAATAATAATAAATGTAATAAATAAAATACGACAATAACATAGAGAAATAAATAAAATAAATAAAAAATAATAAAATGTAGAAATATATTTATTTATTTTTATATTTATAATATATATTGATTTATTTATTATTTATTATTTTTTTTTTTCTATTATTTTATTTTTATTTTATTTATTTTTTCATTTTTTATTGTTACCAGACTCAATGCTGTTGTTCTGTTAGTGCCCGTCATTAAAAACAGAGCAGGTAAAGTAGGTGGCCTAGATATTTATAGGCCCATTGCTTTGGCCAACATACTGTCAAAAGTCCTAGTAATAATCCTGTTAGACAGATAAAATGAGTTCATTCACTCCACAGTTAACCAGTTTGGCTTTAAAGCCAAACAAGCCACTGACTTGTGTAGATATGTCTTCAAGGAAATTGTCAACAAATATAGAGGTCAAAACTCATCCGTTCTCATATGTTTTATTAATGTGCTCAAAGCTTTTCCCCGTGTTATTCATGGACAGTTGTTTGTAAAATTGAGTCAAAGAGGCGCCCCCAAATATATTGTGAGAATTCTGTCTTACTGGTATGCTCACGAGACTATGGAAGTAAAAATGGGGCCAAAGGGTCTCAACCTCATTTGGGGTCAGCAATGCATGATTGGCAATACGAATAAAGTTAAACATATTATGAATGCAGATTGTGATTCTTAGCCCATGTAGTGCTGGTCTCCAGCAGCTCCTTACTATATGTACTGTATATGAAGTGGAACATGATATAACATGCAATACCAGTAAGACTGCTATCCTGATCTGTAGAACCAAAGAGGACAAAAGTCTAAAATTCCCTGACTTCAAATTGTCTGATAATTACCTCTGTGTCTGTGATAAGGTGAACATATCTTGGACATTTTATGACAGAACAGATGACCGATGATGAAGATATCTATAGGTGATGTCGTAGGATATATGCACAAGCAAAGACTCTCACACAAGTTTTGTATGTATACAGATGGAGTGAAGATGTCTCTGTTTAGAGCATAATGGACATATTGTACACTCTATACTGCAAACTTGTGGTGTAATTACAAAAAAGCAACCTTGCAGAGACTCCAATTAGCTTATAATGGTCTGGACCTTCAGTCTGAAATAAAAGTTTGATTGAGTACCAGAAGGATATCGAGCAGAGCTGTTCTTAAGCCTCTGATTTCTCTTTCTTGTGTTTTCAGAACCTTAATTCTCTGGAAAGCTCGATCCAGAACCTGTTGTCGGAGCTGTACCCTCCCTTTGAGGCCACCGCCCCCACTCTTCTCAGCCAGCTCTTCCAAATCATTGATAGTCGTTATCGGGGAGATGCTCTGCGGTGCCTGCTGGACTTTCTGGTTCCAGCTAAGCACATCCTAGACACCGTGCAGCAGGCTGCATGTGTAAGTCACTGTCCTATTGACTATCGTGTCTCAAGAGACATACACTGCCATTCAAAAGTTTGGGGTCACTTAGAAATGTCTTTATTTTTCAAAGAAAAGCATTGTTTTTTCAATAAAGATAACATTAATCAAAAATACACTCTATACATTGTTAATGTGGTAAATGACTATTCTTGGTGGAAGTGTCTGCTTTCTAATGAAATATCTCCATAGGTGTATAGAGGCCCATTTACAGCAACTATCACTCCAGTGTTCTAATGGTACATTGTGTTTGCTAATCGCCTTACAAGACTAATATCTGATTAGAAAACCCTTGTGCAATTATGTTAGCACAGCTGAAAACAGTTATGCTGGTGATATAAGCTATACAACTGGCCTTCCTTTGAGCTTGAAGTTTGAAGAACAAAATTAATACTTCAAATATTAATCATTATTTCTAACCTTGTCAATGTCTTGACTATATTTTCTATTCAATTTTCAATTCATTTGATAAATAAAAGTGAGTTTTCATGGAAGACACGAAATTGTCTGGATGACCCCAAACTTTTGAACGGTAGTGTACATTCACATACAAGATCTTCTTGCTGAACTTAATTTAACTTCTAAAACTGAAACCCTATAATGTCCTTCTCTTCTTATAGGCTCAGTACTCTGATGTACTTTTCCTGTGTGAGGGCTGGCCTCTGTGTTTGCGTGATCGAGTTGTCGTCCATCTCGCACCCATCAACCCGTTGCTACTTCAGTCTGGTGACTTTTACCTCCAGGTCGCACCATTCTGTAACCAATCGGCTCGCATCTTGGTTTGCAGCCTCCTGGAAGAGGAGGGGCTCCTAGTAGAAGTTGTCGAGGAGACTCCGATTGCTGAAACCTCCTATCCTTGTTTATTCCGCCGTGACTGGTTGGAGGAGATCAACCAGGGTCGCCATGGAACGCCTCTCAGTCAATGCCTGCTTGCCACTGAGCAGGGCGTGGTGAGGTTGCCATGGGAACGGGTGGCCCTGCCTGATTTTGTGGACGTGCCACTGTGTGCTTGGAGTAGTATGGCCTCGGCTCCTCCTTCATATCTTCCATTACCACCTCCGCTTCCTCATCCTCCACCTCTTCCTCATTTTCCTGAGAATTCTTCAATAAATCGTTCACTTCCTCTTTCTCCTCCAAAGACATCTTCACCAAAACAGTACCCTGTTACCAGTCAAAATTCGATTATAGCATCTTCCTCACATCCCTCTGCCTTCTCTGTGGAGACCCGTATATGTCCAGCGAGGCATGGCATTGCAGTGTCACTCTGCCTGGTGGATACTAGCGCTGCTTCTTCATCGAGACGAGTCAAAGTCAAAGAGACCGAAAGTGAGCCAAAGCCTATCGGCCGGGTGTCTCCTAATATGTGGGACAGGGGCTTTACTGGGACAGGCCCAAATACAGCCACAAAAACAAGCACTGTTTCAGGTACACACAACCCCGCAAGTGGAGATAGAACTACCTGCAAACGTGAAGATAAGAATGTAATTGTTTGCAAAAATATAGGACCAGATAAACATAAAGATACAAACACTCAAAATATAAGCAGGAGAGAGCCAGAAGGTCACACTGTTGTCGAAGGAGAATATATTGATATTCTGCAGGCAACTATGCTTTTCAGTCAAGCTCAGTCTGCAGCTGAAGAACAACAGAAACTAGAAGTTCAAATGCAGTCGCATGCACAAATCGAACCGCAAATGCAACCATGTCCAGAAATGGAGTCCTACAGGCAAACACAGAGACAGCCTAACAAACAGACCCCACCTCAAGCACAGTCACAAGCACATGGCCAGTTAGCAACAAAACCACAAACACACGGTCCTTCTAGATCAGAGGCTACTGGAGCATTGAAGCCCAACATGTCTGCCGAGACCGCTCTCCACCATTCCCAATCCCATCACCCTCTCCCTGACTCCCTTGAACCTTTTCAGTGTGTCCGTACCGTCCGGTTCTCAGAGAAACCCTGTACCCCGTGTATGAGGAGAAGACAGGGCGGAAATGCGTCCAAAGGTCAGGAGCTGAGGTGTCGATACAGAGACTCCTACCAGGCTGCTATACAAAACCCTGTCTCCTTTGGACAGGAGAAGGAGAGGGGGACTATGTTAGCCGTGGTGGAGGAGGATAATGCGTTCTCCCAGTGTGATGAAAGACTCCCAGAGACGGAAACGGGGGATCCATGGCGCAATGTTCAAGGAACGTGGTATAATCCTGTGATGCAACAACAGTCTCCGTCCTCTGTCAGTGGAGCCATCTGTAAAGAGTCAGGAGAGAAGAACCAAGTTCCATATTGGAAAACAGGAAATACAAACACTGCCCCCTGTACGGATTACAGGGAAACAAATGCTTTAAATGTTGGTGGGCTACCACAAGCAACAACTGAAAGGACCACTCTGCGATTCAGTGACCTCAGGGATGCACACTCTGTCAATACGTATGGCAATTTATACAATGAGAATGGGACAAGCTTGAAGGATCCTAACCAGTCAGATGTGATCTCTGCCAAACACCCCAGATTACCGTTTACTTCAACTGAAATGTCAGCAATGAACACGAGCCTCAAGCCTCGAGAAAGGCTACAGAACAAAACCAATTCCATAGGAGTGAGTCCAAACTTTCCTCAGCCTCTTTCAGCACCACATAACAGACATGAGTACGTCTCAGACGGAAGAGGTTCATCCCTCTCCACAGCTGTGGTGGACACCTCAGAAAAGTGTGGGCTCGTCATTGTTGAAGGTCAAAATGTGAGAAGAAGAGAAAATACTGGCTCCTGTGCAGAGATTCCCCAGCTGCATGTGGTCAAATGTAAAAACAGCACAGCCTTTGGACTGGTTTCACCCAAGATCAACAGGAGGAAGATGGTCATTCCAGGTACTAAATCATGTTGTTCTTTTGTTCTGATCAAATTTGATCTTTAGCATGTAGGGTTTAATAAATTAATTTCATTATTGTTTACAAACCAATGAAAATCAGTCTTCATCAGCCTCCTTACAGCAACACATGACCACTTTCTACAGATGCTGCTCAGCCTGACAGTAACTTCATCACCAGTAGAAGTGGCCATCAGATGGAGAACCCGTCACAGACAGATCCACCTCCAGCAATAGAGACACAGAAGATCTCCCAGCCTGCTTCTACTCGTCCCAGACTGGACCACCTTCCCCTGGGATCTCCAGACCCCAGAGCCCACCCCCTCTACCTAGGAGTGGCCTCTATCACAGGTAAGTTAGTTAAAAAAACAGCAAATAACATCAAACAACCAGGATGATCATAATAACTAATATACATTGTTTGGCAAATTTTTAAAAGCTGAATGACAAAGTTCTTCACAGTACACGAACAGAAAAAACATGAAATATATCTGTATTAAATAAATAAAGAATTAACCGATTACCCAAAGCAAGGAGTATATCAGTTGATCATACGACTCTTATATTTTTCTGAAATGAAAACCCACCCAGGTATCAACAGAAGTGCTGACCCTCTGTCCTCTTTACCTTCGCGCTCTGCTCTTCTTTCTTTGAGCATCTTGGTCTGTGATTTACTCTCATGTGCTAATACCCGTTAGCATGCATAGAAGTCTCTCTCCATTGTACTCCTTCTCAAGGATCAGTATGAGCAAGGCAGTGGTGGCCATACAGGGTCTTTTGGGAACTGTGAAATAAATCAGTTTCAGTAAAAGTGAAAACACTTTCTCCTCTCCCCTCTTTTGGAGGTCATTAGGTCACTGGAAATGCACACGGAGAACGGCATGTCACCTGATCTCTTCTCTCTCTGACCCCTACAGGTGGCAAAGACCGGACAGGAAGGGCAATAGTTGAGCTCTATGGACACCACCAGGGATGGACATCAGCTGTAACCAGCCAAGAGCTTCTACAGATGCTGCTCTACTTCCGCACTATCACCAGGTAGCATCCATATGCCAGTAAATCATGAATGAATTAAGGGATCAACCAGTTAGCCAAATTCATACAAGGATCTTTTAGCACCTTTGTGGCCATGTATGTTTTATAGTAGTCACTGTTGTGTGCTTTCCATCTCTGTATCCAGGAGAGAGATTCGAGAAGCTGGGATGACGCTCATTTTTGATTCGAGGAGGACAAATCCTCAGCCGCAGCTCTATAAGGCCTTGATGACGCTTCAGGTAAGAAGCTCAGACAGTTCTACATTGCAGATGACTACAGCCGCTCAGTGCTGACTGTTGTTTGTAGGTTGATTCTTGGCTGGAGTGCTGCTGATTACAGTTGATTGTTTCTGAGGGAAATGTCAATGCTGAATAATGTAGCATCTCCGCAGCATAAACAGCATATCCAGACGTCCTCTGGTTTATTGGATAGTTTGTGGAATGTAATATTCATCCTCTCATTTGTAATTAATATACTGTACTTTGGAATATACATGTTTTTGTATTTATGTATTACACAGTTTACACCATTTACATTTGATAACAAATAATTTCTTTTGATGCCCATATGTTTTATTTTTTATTTTCAGATTTATTTGTGATGATTAATAAAAGAATGTCACTTTTCTTTTTTTAAGAACTTGAATGTGCTTGTGAATAATTGAGTGTTAAACGGTTGCAGGAGCTGAATCCCCATGCAGTGAATAATTTCGTGCTGCTGGTGAACAAGGAGAACAGCCTTCGACCAGAGAGATGTCCCGGCATCCAGGTCAGCTTTTTCAATCTTTATTAATATCAAGACGCCGCCAATGGAGAAATATTTCTGTATGGATTTCTATAAACAAGAATTAATCTGAGTAGGTTTAACGGTTCATTAATCTGTTTGATCAAGGTGTGTTTTTAACCATGGTTGCAGTCTAGCTACATAAGACATGTCAGCTGGTCGGTCGTTTATTGGCTTATTTTAGTGAAATATCTCAACATCATTTGACCATCAACTTTGGGAGCCACAGCAGGTCTTAGGTTAAATAACAATAAGACATTTTGGTAATTAATAGGATTAAATATTGACCAACTGTTAATCCAAATAGATCCTGGTTTAAGAGAATTAACAATGCAAAATAATGTAGGTGCAAACTGAGTGTGAGTAAACTGTATGAACAATATTATGTATAGGATATAATAGGATATTCTGCATAGTTTTGTTGTCTTTTAGTAAGACTAAAGAAAGAATTACACAATACTTTATGAACTAAATTAGGTAGTAATGATCCGTTTGACCTGGCACATAAAACATATTAAGATATTAAGTATGGAGCAGGAAGTAAGGGCCCAAACATAAAGAGCTAAGAAATCAGAAAAATTATAATTGTATCTAATAATAAGAGTTGGTATTGATGAACAACCCAGTCAGATCCCACGTTGGACTGTGGAGCAAGTAAAACAGTTACGTAGTGCGCATTTAAGGTTTCAGTTTATCGTAGCCCAATGCACCTGCTAAATTACATAAAATGTAAATAATAGATCTTACAGAACTAATAAATAACATTTGCAGAAAAATATGTAGAATGTTAAGTAAAAGACACAGAGGGGCTATGGGGTGAAATGATGATGTAAGAATCTCCCTGTTGTCCAATCTGTAGCTGTGAAAACGTGGTGATGTGACTTTGACACATTTTGCCTCAAAGCAGACTGAAGTGGTGACGTCCATGAAAGCCTTGTTCAAGCTGGTGGAGGTGAGTCAGCTCAGCTCCTGCCTGGAGGGCGCACTGTCCCACAGCCACTGTGACTGGATAGAGCTGCACCAGGTGAGACAGTCACGCCAATACATGAGCTCCCTCCTCGACACTGACTCTGCACAACACTTCATTGACTCATGTCCGCGTCTTTTATTCTCTAGAAACTTTTCCCATTTGTGTCCAATCTTCATGAGGCGTCCGGTCTTCTCTTGAGCGCCATCAGTAAGTTGGAGGAGCCCCAGAGGACAGACACTGTACAGGTACTTTAATGCTGACCGCTTATATATATTGTTGTTTGGGCCTCTAAAAAAGGGTGTATCCTTAGTTGTGCAACTCTGTCATAACTGATAATACAGTATATATACTGTGTGTGTTTTATTTGGATAACATGTATAGCTCCACTAGCTGTATAGGGCTTTTGTGGAAATTGGCCAACAATAATATTGTTGACTTGAACAAGTTATTGTTTAATTTGCTGATCTCAAAATGTTGTTTTGCCATACAGACCGTGCAGCAGTGTATGGTGGACCAGAGGACTCTGATGAGGAACGTCCTGGAGGACAGTCGATTGGTCAGCCTGCAGAGGGAGGGCGGGGCCATCCTAGCGAGGCTGAGGAAGGAGAGTGACCTCAAATACCCGCACTGCGAGGACCTCAGGTAAACTCCTGCTATATTTACACACCTAGCTAGCCACTAGCTAGGTGTGTTACCTATAGGGATAAGCTTGCTAACACCTTTGATACCCTGTGACTGAATATATGTATATATATATATATATATATGTAAATTATTGAGCTGCAGCACATTTCCAGGCTTAATAATCGATTAATTGATTAAGTGATTTCAGATACAAAGAACAGAAACAAATAGCAGCCTTTTGTCCTTTGTGGAGTAAATAGCATCATATGTTGAGCTCAAAATGTAGCCATAACACTCAACGTCTGACTTTACGCAGCTAAAAAGCACAATGGAGCAGATTTTTTCTTTGCTTTTTTGGGACAGTTGGTTGTTCGAAGCCATTTTTTCCCCAGTCAAGCCAAGTCATGCCGAAATATGCTGCCTAATCCTTCTATTTCCAAAACACCAGTTCACCTTATCTCTTAATTATCTTTCTGAAGTCTATGATCTGTATCTTTCCCACCTTCAGTGATGCAGTGGACTCAGTGACCAGCCTGTACAACCATGTGGAGGAGCAGGCTCATGTCCTCGTGCAGAGGTCCAACATGTCACTGGAACACTTGGAGTATCTGCTGCAACTCAGAGAAGTGGAGGGACACTTCATGCAGGTGCGTTTTGATCACCGACCGTCAAATCTGCCTTCAGATGTTCAGACATATGCAACTTGCGTTTAAAATATATTAGTTTTGGTTTGTCTTAAGGGACCATATCGGACAGTTCAGTTGTTGGAAGAAATAGTGAAAGTTTGTGTATGATAAGCTTTGTTTTGTTTGTCTGTGTTTTGTGTTAGTCCATAATTTATTGCATTTTCTTCTGGGGCTGATGGTTAAGTTGCTCGGCTCAACTTTATCGATTTGTTTACATTTCCATCTTATATTGGAGACTCACTCTATTAAGACATAAACATAATCAAAAAGAGAAACACATAATAAGAGTGAGAGAAAAGAAGAATCATTTATTCACTGACTGTGCAGCAGTTTAAGGATTTAAGAAAGTGCAACTAGGGCAAATTACATTATAAACTAGAATGAGCACTCGGTAGAGCGCATACCTTCGCATATCACAAGATTGGGCATTGAATTATGAACATGTTGGCATTAGTTGCATGCCAATTGGACAAAAATGTATCGTGCTATGGTAAAAAAAAAGATGTTGACCTTTCCATGACCTTGGCCTTGACCTTTGACCCGATTGATCCCAAAATCTAATCAAATGGTCTCCGGATAATAACCAATCATCCCACCAAATTTCATGCGATTCAAGAAGATTTTGACCTGTTCATGACCTTTGACCTTGAACTTTGACCCGATCAATCCCAAAATCTAATCAACTGGTCCCCGGATAATAACCAATCATCCCACCAAATTTCATGCGATTCGGTTCAATATTTTTTGAGTTTTGCGAACAACACGCATACAAATAAATAAATAAACGAGAATGGGCACTCGGTAGAGCGCATACCTTCGCATATCACAAGATTGGGCATTGAATTATGAACATTTTGGCATTAGTTGCATGCCAATTGGACACAAATGTATTGTGCTATGGTAAAAAAAAGATTTTGACCTTTCCATGACCTTTAACCCGATTGATCCCAAAATCGAATCAAATGGTCCCCGGATAATAACCAATCATCCCACCAAATTTCATGCGATTCGGTTCAATACTTTTTGAGTTCTGCGAATAACACGCATACAAATAAATAAATAAATAAATACACGGCGATCAAAACATAACCTTCCGCATTTTCAATGCGAAGGTAATGAGCTCACGCTCATGCTAATAAACACAATATGTGTTTCCATCTTCCATGACTGCAGATGCAACAGTGGTTTCATGTAGAGGGAGAGCGCCACATGCTAGAGGCCGAAACAGTCAACAACTCCGGAGAACGGATGGAGCAAATCCTCAACAGCTTCACTGGTTTCCTGATTGAAGCGAATGTGAGTATGTTCTCTTGCGGCTGTCATGTATTCATGTGTCTCTGCCGGTCCCCCTGTCTGAATCCCTCTCCGCCTCCTCCGCCAGGACCGTAGGCACCACGCCATGACCTTGGTGTCAGAGGCCGAGCGACTCCAGCAGAGCGGCCTCCTCTACTCCGAGACGGAGGCGTTCGGGACTCTAGCCAGCACCTTCAAGTCCGGCCTGGAGGATTTTCTGTGCAGGGCGGAGGCATGTGGCAGGGAGCTGCAGATCATGGTCAACGTGTGTGATTTTTGTGAGCAGGTTGGTGTAAGATATTTCATTATCAGTATTCAAAGTTCAAGTATTCAAGATCACTATGCAGCTTGTGCTCTTAGAAACATTTACTCTGTCCCGCTCTGGACCCAGACCCACAAATACATCCATCCAGGTTTTTTTCCTGTACAATTGCTTATTACTCTTCTTATTATCTGCAATTATATTGCTACAGTATATGTATGTAACTATTAGAATGACTATACATCCTAAATGTTGAGAACTTTCCAAAATCTGTAATTATTAGTTAAGTAGTTGTTTATTGAACTATTATCTATATAGCTATTCAAATACTTTTGCATTGACTATAATTACACCAGTTATGTTGCTTTGATGCTCCGTTCTCTTGTAAGGTAATCTATAAATAATTAGGTCATTATTTTGGACAGAGATTGATGGATACATCCATTTACACTTATGATGTTTTGCTCTTTCACAGAGACTAAATGTATGAGACATATAAATGTATAAAAGAAAACTTCTGTAATCTCCAAACAGGCTACAGCTCTCGCCAGCGAATGCATTGAGTACCTGGACCAGACAACACCACCTGTCAATCAAACAAACACTCAGCCAATACAACACCAAAACCAAGACCCCAGACTCAGCACTGCATCCCTTTGCCCGTCTGATATCCACACAGCACACGCCTCAGGCCCAACCAACACCAGTGTTTTACTGTCGAGCAATGACACCTCCGTCCTCCAGACCTTCCAAGACAGGTTCCTTCAGTTCAACTTAGAGAGATTTCAGGAGGTGGAGTCCCAGGCCAGCGCCCTGCGGGGCTCCAGGGGGATGCAGGTCTGGAACGCAGCCTGGCTGAGATGCCAGGAGGCCAGGCAGCAGCTACAGGAGAGGATGCAGGATGTGGAGGAGGTTTTCCAACATCAACCGGATTCTAGCAGCTGGTGTGAACTCCACTATGTCGATGTGGTGAGCACTAACGTCCAGACGCCGTCCTCCGGTGGGCAGAATCTGGTGGTACAATCAACACCCGGCCCTGGGCACCCTCAGTGGGAGGGCATCGTGTCGGGAGCCGTGGATTTAGGGAAGAGAAGGCCGATTCTGGGCAGCAACAACACTAACTCAAACACGGACGCCTGCCGTAACATCACAAGTGAGGATCCCAGTGATGCTGTAAACAGCCAGGGGTCAAAGGTCACTCCACAGTCACCTCCCAGGTAATTTGTTGCTCCATTCATCTCACTCAACAAGGATGTATTAGTTAGATTAGTTGATTCACTGCGACAATGGGAAAAATCGCACTGCAAATATGCATGAAATATTTATTTTCTGCAATTGTTAACTGTTTCTTGGAACCCTCTTTGTCTTTTGTTCTTATTTGTAGATGGTAGCCAGGCCCATTGTAACATAAAGGTACTTTCCACTCACTCTTTGTGCCTTGATGTCATTTAATAGTAGGTCAGCAAGAAGAACGGAAAGAGAGACGAGGAGGAGACAGACGAGCAGAGCAAGGAGCGAGAGAGATGCTGCTGCTCTGTCTCAGTCCCACACTGTCGGCTGCCAGTGGTTTCCATGGGGACGAGGTCTTGGATCGAGGTCGGTGAGCCAGGACTCTTGCATCACAGGAGTAGCAGCAGGTCATCCACTCCTCCAGAGCAGAGGCTTCGACCCCCGTCATCCTGCTCACACCACGGTCAGCCGTCTTGTCGGATCCTCCAGGAGGCTCAGAAGTTCCAGATCTCCCGCCACGGGAGCTTCTGCTCCGAAGAGTCCTGTATGAGCAACCGGGAGGCGGCAGAGGCTAACAGGACTTCATGCTGCAAACACTCCAGCCTGCCCATCAGGAGATATGAGGGGAGGTTTGGTTTGGCAACTCCACAGGAGAATGCCAGCAATGTCCTGTAAGTTTATTACATGTTGGTCAAATATGCTTGTAAGATAATATTTGTTGTGAGTTGAATGCCTTTAATCTTACTAATCTCATCAGTGTTACTGAGATTATATTTGCTCTTTCTGTCCGTAAGCTTCCAATGATGTACTACAGGTACTGTTCCTGTGATTCTCTTTGCTTCTCTTTTTATACTTGTCAACATGATGGATTATTGAACACCAGATATGGACCCTCTATGTACCACTTGGCCTCAGTCATAAGTAGGAATATCCCAGTAATATCTTTGGCTCCTGACTTTTTTTGCGATGGAATAGAGCTGCCCGCCTATTTATAGATTATGATTTAGTAAATCATGTTAAATATGTATAAGCAGCAGAGGAGCTGATATGCAGGATGGGGAAGGTGTTAGACTGCACAGGGGCTCATTCTCATAATCCATCCATACCTGGCATGTTTCTTTTCTATCACATTGCACGTGGAGAGTAAAATGACAGCATGTCACTGTATCATGTACTAACATGTAAAAGAGGTTTATCTTCTCACCTTTTCTCATAGTATTTGGTTTGTACAAATGCAAACATCTGAAAAGATTCGGTGAGAAGATACAATTTGTCATTTGCAAATACTACATAAGTATTATTGAAGAGAACTTATCAGATTCACATTACAATGTGCAAAACATATATACATATATAACACACAATGATAAAATGCAGAACGTTTGAATATCAAGGCCAGTATAAATAAGATAAGAGTAATACACTTCAAACTAGAACGGGCACTCGGTAGAGCGCATACCTTCGCATATCACAAGATTGGGTATTGAATTATGAACATTTTGGCATTAGTTGCATGCCAATTGGACAAAAATGTATCGTGCTATGGTCAAAAAAGATGTTGACCTTTCCATGACCTTGACCTTGACCTTTGACCCGATTGATCCCAAAATCTAATCAAATGGTCCCCGGATAATAACCAATCATCCCACCAAATTCCATGTGATTCAAGAAGATTTGACCTGTTCATGACCTTTGACCTTGACCTTTGACCCGATCGATCCCAAAATCTAATCAACTGGTCCCCGGATAATAAACAATCATCCCACCAAATTGCATGCGATTCGGTTCAATACTTTTTGAGTTTTGCGAATAACACGCATACAAATAAATAAATAAATACACGGCGATCAAAACATAACCTTCCGGCATTTTCAATGCGAAGGTAATAATTAATG
Source organism: Pseudoliparis swirei (assembly GCF_029220125.1). NCBI lineage: Eukaryota > Metazoa > Chordata > Actinopteri > Perciformes > Liparidae > Pseudoliparis > Pseudoliparis swirei. Next base: position 9,388,909 of record NC_079396.1, read on the forward strand.
TTGACGCTGCACTTTATTCTCAGTGCAAATCATTAGTTCAAAATTAAAGGAGGAATTATAAGAAATCCTTTGGATGTAGATAGAATATATTGTATAATGTCGTGTAAGTAACAGTCTGCGTTTGAAGTTAGTGGAGATTTGTTCTGTCACAGGAGGCTGCAGCGAGTCCTGGAGGAGCTGCTGTTCACAGAGAGGGAGTACGTGCGCTCTCTGGGCTACATCTTGACCCACTACCTCCCCCTGCTGGACAGACCAGGCATCCCCCAGGACCTCAGGGGCAAGCGAGGGGTCATCTTCGGTAACTTGGAGAAGCTTTACGACTTCCACAGTCACTACTTTCTGCCAGAGCTGGAGGCCTGCCAGAGGGAGCCCGGCATGGTGGCCCGCTGCTTTCTCAGACACGTGAGTACAATATGAACATATTGAATTGTATTTATGTATATCATTTTGTATGATTATTTTAGCCTAGTTTTTCTTTATATTCGGTTGTGTTTATCAATATTTTGTGCATTTGTAATTGTTCTCAATGATTGTATAATTGAAAATACAGAATAGTCCCATCCTACTTCTCAAGAAGTGATGAGACTGACGCTGACATATACAGTAGCAGGATTTCAGTCAAATTATCATGATACATGGTTAATATCATTGCAGACATATGTGGCGACGAAGAGTCACTGTTGACACATTAATTGTTGTTCCAATACGGTTTAACTCTTTCAACAGAGTGAGAGTTTTGGCCTGTACGCTCTGTACAGCAAGAACAAGCCCCTGTCAGACGCCCTGATCCTGCACCGTCGCCATGACATCTTCAAGGTCAGTTTGTGTGTCCTGTCTTTCTCTTTCTCTGAAACATACACTACCGTTCAAAAGTTTGGGGTCACTTAGAAATGTCTTTATTTTTCAAAGAAAAGCACTGTTTTTTCAATAAAGATAACATTAATCAAAAATACACACTATACATTGTTAATGTGGTAAATGACTATTCTAGGTGGAAACGTCTGGTTTCTAATGAAATATCTCCATAGGTGTATAGAGGCCCATTTCCATCAACTATCACTCCAGTGTTCTAATGGTACATTGTGTTTGCTAATCGCCTTAGAAGACTAATATCTGATTAGAAAACCCTTATGCAATTATGTTAGCACAGCTGAAAACAGTTATGCTGGTGATATAAGCTATACAACTGGCCTTCCTTTGAGCTTGAAGTTTGAAGAACAAAATTAATACTTCAAATATTAATCATTATTTCTAACCTTGTCAATGTCTTGACTATATTTTCTATTCAATTTTCAATTCATTTGATAAATAAAAGTGAGTTTTCATGGAAGACACGAAATTGTCTGGATGACCCCAAACTTTTGAACGGTAGTGTACAAGCGGGAATTTCCCATTTTAAATCTTCTTAAGCAGATGTTGTACATCCTTTCCTTTTGGTGGTTATACTATGGAAGCTCCATCTTCCTCAGAAATTCAGTTCTCATTTTTAGGATGTTGTATCTATTTTGTACAGCTGCACTTGAACACAACTTTTCTTTTTTTAGAAGTTGGATTGTTGAACTCTGCTGGCTGCCCTGGGAGTACTAGTGTCATGCTTTACCTTTTTAACTGTTCCCCCTCACAGAAGAAGCAGCAGGAGCTGGGGGACATGATGGACCTCTCATCCTACCTGCTGAGGCCCATCCAGAGGATCAGCAAGTACAGCCTCTTGCTGCAAGACATGCTGGCTCTGGCTGGCTCATACAGGCCAAAAGACATGATTCAGGATACACTGCTCGCATCGAGTGTGTGTGCACAAAGTGTGTGTGGCCCCGGGTCGTATGTGCCTGATCCGACGAGCAGTGAGAGGGAGCGTGAGACGGCTGAGATACAAGCTGCTGCAGACCTGGTTCGGTTTCAGATGCGTCACGGCAATGATTTGCTCACCATGGACGCCATCCAGGAGTGCGATGTGAGATATTAAAATGACAGAAAAAACACACCTGATTAACAGAAGTTACATTTAGTTAACAGTATTTTTTTTCCCTCTCTCTGCTCTGCTGTACATATCGCTGTTCTCTCAGGTGAATTTAAAAGAGCAGGGCCAGCTGATTCGCCAGGATGAGTTCATCGTTTTCTTTCGGAAGAAGAAATGTGTCCGCCGCATCTTTCTCTTTGAAGATCTCATCCTCTTCAGCAAGACCAAAAGGACAGATATTGGCAACGATGTTTATGTCTACAAGCAGTCATTTAAGGTCCATACACATCCTTGAATTCATCAAAAGGCTGTTGGAGACGAAAAGACGAAAATACTTTTTGATAGATTTACAGTATATTCTATGTCACAGGTGTTTTCCATTATCCAGTTTTGTTGCAAAGCTCCAGCATGTAAAGCGTCCGAGTGAAACCAAAACATCTAACCACATCTGTTCGTTTCCATGAGTGTAATTTCTGTGTCTGTTTGTGTTTTATTTCCCAGACGAGCGACATTGGGATGACCCACAACTCAAGTGTGAGCAGCTTGTGTTTTGAGATCTGGTTCCGCAGAAGAAAAAGTGAAGACACCTACACCCTGAAGGCCTCCAGCTTGGAAGTGAAGCAAGCGTGGACCACCGACCTGGAGAGGATTCTGTGGGATCAGGCCACTCACAGTAGAGGTCGTAACAACATATCTTATTTATAAAACTCTCTCCCCAAACTCATCCGAGGCTGCACTGACCTTTCCAAATCACAAATCAAAACCCACCTGTCAGAACTGCTTTAAATGTGCGAGTATGTGCCCTATGTTCTTATTGTTTTTATTTTTATATTTTATTGTAATTCTTGTTATTTTTATTGTATAGCTTTTAGGATGTTTTAAATATGTTATGTGTCTTTGAGTACCTTCAAAAGCGCTCTTTAAATTAAATGCATTATTATTATTATTATTATTAAAACACTTACCTAATAGTACAGTTTACAAAGGGCTGTACAGGATTTTTTTAAACGTATTTTTAATAAACTATATGTTTCAGAGCTGCGCATGCAGGAGAGGGTGTTCATGGGAATGGGCCGTAAACCGTTCATGGACATTCAACCCAGTGATGCTGCCATCTGTGACCGAGCGGTCAGCTGCGCCCTGCCTGGGAGAAGTAAGGAGTATAACAACACACAACGTCTTTTTCAATAATACAATATCAATATTTTCTTTAGACTGGCAGCAACGTTTTCCATTCCAAACTAGGTTTAGTATCACTTTACATCTTTACACAATACATATGTGAATAAATGGCTGGTTATGGCTCAGTGGATGGATCAACCTTTTAACCACAAGGTCGTGCTCTTACTTTCCACATGTTAAAATGTCCTTGAGCGAGACACTGAAACGAAAGTCACCCTCGGGATCTTTATAGCACCCACTGCTCCTAAAAATGTGGATGGTTAAATGCAAAGTTGTCATGTATATACATGTATGTATTTACATGATGATTGTAATAAAGTTGAATGTTAATCTACACATGGTTCAGTATGTGTCAGGATTTACATGATACTGCAAGACCTCACATGACCATGTTTGTGCCATCAGTCCTACTAGTTATTGATTACATATATATTTATATTTTTTTTTATATACTTATACTGTATTTACAAAATATATTCAAGATATATGGGTTTGCATGCTGATGTGGTAAACTAAAATGACAAACATTGTAAACATTATACTTCCTCAGCAATTGCATGTTAATATTGTAAGCATGTCAGTATTTCACTCAAAGCACTCACAGAATAGCTAGCATGGCTGTAGACTTGTTTTAATTTTTCTATATATACATTTTTTGTTTCGATCTTTTCTATTTTATTGTTATGTTAAACAAAACAAAACCTCATTGTAAAAGACTAAATACGCTTTCCTGAAATAACTGCTTTGCTCACTGACCCAGCCCATTCATTTATCATTGATGGCACCTATCTATGTGTGTGGTCAGTCCCTGTGACCTGTTGTTCACACAGGGGCTTAGTCCACGACCTAACTCCATTGGCTCTGGCAGCACCGCCTCCACCACCATCAGCCAATCATCTTCCTCCTCTGGGCGGGGCTCGCTGCCCCCTGCTGGTTATCCCGGGAACCAGTCACAGGGGGTGGATACCAGTCTTGCTGTCTGCTCCTCCCCTGAGGGTGTGACTGAAAATGAAGACAACAATCATCATCTTCGTCAGCATCATCTTCATCGTAACTGTGAACAATGGAAAGGTCATCATCCACTGCGTGAGTAAAACAACAAGTATTACTACAGATGAGGTCCAGTGAACTTTTTTTTATTTGTATCTAAAATATTTTTAAATGTTAAACTCCTTTAGTCTGACGCGCCCTGGTGGTAGCATTGAGAATGACACTGTGGCAGATGTACCACATTTGTACAATGTGAAACATTTTAGATGCCATTTTGGAATTTGGACTTTTTTTTCCCTTCAAAGTGTCAAATAAATCACAACTCTCTTTGTTATTGTGTCTTAAAGGATCTGTTTCTGCCTTGGTGGATAGCACTGAATCATCTGGAGAAAGCATCAACCTCTTCAGCAGCTCTGACCGCAGCTGCCTGTCGACCATTGATGGAGAGTTAGTGGATGTCACTTCCTCAATCGTATCCCAGAGTTCAAAGCTCCTCCCACCACTTTGTCGGACCCCCAGCCTGAAGAGAGACAGCTCACCAATGGTGACCAGAAAGAAACCAGGTGTAGCCCCCAAACCTCCCCATGTGGCTAATACTCAGGTACAGGTGAAGGTGTAACAATATGATTCCCTTCTTTGTAGTTTGTATCAACTGAAGACTGAAAATTGTCTCGATCACATGTCGCTTCTCTAAAGTTGTGTTGGTTTGAAATAGGGCTGAATGTGTGTCAAGAAAAAGCCTAAGCAAAACACCTAGGAAACTTATCTTGAACCAGACATCAGTGTTATTAACCAATAACTCATGTTAGTTTATTTTAAACATTTTATTGAACTACAATATTATATGGTGATATCTTGCATTACAGGGGGATGACTTTATAATTGGAAAATCAACAAAAGTTTAACCCTGGTAAGTACAAATTTAAAAAGGAAATTAAAAAATTACATAACATATATAAATGTTCTTATGGTTGAATTTTTCATTTGAAAAATAAAACATAATAATCAACTTAAAATCTGCTTTTAACCTGTAATAGGTATGCATGTTTGTATTTAGTTTCTTACTGTTATAATGCTATCTCTCTGCCTTGTTTATATTGCGATTAATTCGATTGGTTGTTGTCTTGTTGGTTTGCATGAAAGGTGTTATATTAATCCAAATATGTATTATTGTGTTCCTTGAATATTGTTGCAGATCATCGCTCTGTTGAAGCTGTTCAGACCTGTGGGGGATCCTCTGGCCACCAGACGGACATTTCTTCAGTGTGAACAAAGACAATATCTTATGTGGCTACACAATCACAAGGAAGTCAGCTTTGTCTGGTCACAAGGTTTTGTTTTTAAGATTTACTGAAGCAATTGAGGTTTGATGTGTTGATATCATGTGTCAGTCACTCAAATGTGGCTATCTTAAATCACATATAGACTAACAACACTCGGCAAGAAACAAGAAGAGGCTACACGGATGATGTGGCTGACGGATTCATCATTTTGGGAGATTTTCTGTGCTGTGCAGCTCCTACAAATATTAATATACAGGGATCAACGAAGGTTGCATTTATTATCTTCATGGAAAAAACACACAGGACCAGCATCACCACACATTCGGGTGCACCACTCTGTGTTTCATGCTTGAACCACAGTGTTTTGGGATACAAGGAAACTATTGTTCCAGTCCAGGATACAGTTTGAGTCCAGCGCTATTCACTGGCCCTCAGCCCAGAGCGAGCTGAAGGTCCAGACTTAAAGTCGATGACCATAAATAGAGAAGCATCTTACTTGTGCAGACACAGAGGATTAAAAGGATTTTATGGTGTATTTATTATTATAGATTTAATTCATATATAAAGATATTTCTTTCAGTGTTTCCTATTCATTTCTTTTGGGACATTTTTATACTGCAGCTGTTTTGTTTTTATCTGTCTGGCTCTGAGATTTGTACTGTAGTCCTGTATTTAATAATTTATCAGATGGGACTGACCACTTGCATGTGTGTTTTCACATTTGTATTTGAACTGCTCTGTTGCCCATGCATTTAATACGGAGAGAAAATATCTTGAAAGATCAGCTTGTCTACACACGTGTAATTACTGCATAGTAACAGACAAAGCAGATGTCTAGAGGTTTAAAGGCTAACATTGACTGTTTTTTAAAGATTCACTAATAGTTCCTAACTTATCAATGCTCCAGCTTCACCTGCGTTAAAAAGGACCATCACAAAACATGCTTTTTCAGATTACTTTGTTATCCTAACAAAACATATTGATGAAACAGGTCATATTATCATCCTGTGTTTAATTTATTTTAAAGCCACTAACTTTTTATGACATGGCATATCCATGTTTGTATTGCTTTCTTTTTTTGCTTGTTTTCTTACAAGCTTTTTCTTTCCCGTTAATGTGTTAATGCGTTATTATTTGCATATTCGAATGTAGCAGAAATCGGTGTTTTCTTTCTTTCTTCTATTTTTTAAGGTAAATTCTAAGTTTTGCATCGTGTTGTTTCTTCCCTCTTAGATGACAAAAAGGAAAATGAGGATTTGTCCCCAGACTGTGTTGATGCTTCACTTCCTTATTTCACAGACGCATGACATCCGTAGACACTTATTGCAAAAGGTTCCATTTCCTTTTTTAGAGTTTTAAGTTTGGACCTGAACACCACTCCAGTTTAAATCAGTGTTCATTCATTTATGTTATGTTTCATTGGTATTCCTCTGGCTAAAATGATGTAATACATGTTGTGGAAAAATGGGATGAAATATAGAGCCACAATCCTTTCTGTTCAGCTTCACTAACTGTGTTGTTCCTTCCATGCACCAATCCGAAAATAACGCACACTAAAGTTGCAGTTTCATGACCTTTTAAGAACTTTCCCCAGTAGCTCAAAAATGTAAACGTGAAAGTCCTATCATGATGTATAATTTACTGTTTTACAGTATATCATTTACAGTTTCTGATGAATCTTTAATTATGATATTTTATTTATGTTGAATCATAAATTAATTTGAAATATTTTGCAGCTACAAAAAGTTCCATCAATAATGTATGAAGACAAATCACTATAGCGCAACTTGTACATGTAGGTGTGTTTATTGTGTATATTCTATATTATGTAACACACAAAAAACCTCACCTGTGCATTACCTGTAATTTGCTGGCTAAGGACCAACTAAAGTAACAGGATGTTATGCTGTTTGTCTGTTGGCGCTTTTGTTTCCAGCGGAAATCTTTCACAATGTCTTTAATGGTCAGTGTAAACATGTATGAATAAAGAGGAATACGTTTAAGTGTAAGTCCGAAAACAGATTCACTGATGCAACAAATAGACAGATGGGGGCGTGAAGATCAGGTTTCACATGCTATAAATACGCTGCATGACCATTAGGCAATGAGCTCCGGCTGCAGCTGAAGAGTCACTTTCTGCACCAAGTGGAGGGACAAGAACTTAAGTGCAGTCATGAGTCAAGGTAAGCAGAGAGAAACTCTGTCTGTGTCTCATATTGTAGGACAGTGGTTCAAATGTAATTATCAGAGAGTATTACCTACAACTGAATTTGCAGTTTCTCTTTGTGTTACTTCACACAGTCAAACTATTTCAAAGTGTCAGATTGAAAGTCAAATGTGAAATGTGATGAGCAGGAGTGGTGGATGACATTGGATACGTCAAAACTGGAGCACGGAGTAAGACTATCAGATGTCTTGCTGATTTCTTGTGATTTATCACCGTGAGAAAGTTTGCGAGGGTGATCTAATTTAGATCACGCCATTAAGTGATGTTGCCATGTGTTCACTTTTTTGAATTCATGTGACGAGTGATCTGTGTGTCCATCTCTACACACAGCCTTGGAGATTGAGAGCTGTGATCTCGACATTAAGAGCAACACCAGCAGCCACCATACAGACCTGTGTGGACGGGAGCGTTTGATTGTAAGAAGGGGACAGCCCTTTGATATCATTTTACATCTGAAACCGGGCCGCAAAGAGTTCAAGCCTTATGACACAAGCTTCACACTCATCGTTGAAACTGGTGAGCGTCTCCCGGTGATGACATGTTTATTCACAGTCTTGCGTGCATGAGGATTTGTGTTTCTCTCATCTGAATTTAGATTTAATCGTTTTATATTTAATCTCTGTCTCTCCAGGTCCGTTACCCAGAGCAGAATCAGACACCAAAGTTTCTTTTGGTCTGCGTGACCCCGCAGTGGACGGTGAATGGAGCGCATCTGCCTCTCATGATGCCTCCGGAAACACAGTTAATGTTTCTATCGATTCCTCACCCAACGCCCCCATCGGGGTCTATTCTCTGACTCTGGACCAGGACGGGCAGAAGACCAGTTTAGGACAGTTCACCCTGCTTTTTAATGCCTGGTGCTCCAGTAAGTACATCACGTTTTTTCTCCAAATGATTTATAATGATTCATGTTATGTCTTGTGCTCCTCATGTAGCTTGTATTTTCTTTGCTAAACTAAATGTAAGTTACAAAATCAAGATAAGTTACAGTCCACCTGCAGCTGTAAAGCATTGAAATGTCAGATTTGAAATTCCACAGTGTAATGACTTTAATCATGCTGAATGTGTGGGTGCTCTGTCTGGCTCACAGGAGATGCCGTTTACATGCGCAGTGAGGCGAAGAGGCAGGAGTATGTCTTAGCACAATGTGGACAGATCTACAGAGGAACACATAAACGGATCAAAGGGAGACCCTGGAACTTTGGACAGGTACGCACAACATGTCAAATGATATTCGTTCAGTAAAAATCAACAAACTGTTTATAATCTCAAAATTCTACTTCACTGTGACAGAAAAGAGCAATAAACCTCACACGACTTTAGAATACACTTTCATTAATCAATCGTACGATTTCTTCCATAGTTTACTCTGGTCATAATAATATCATGAAGCAAATACACATGTTTCTAAATGCTGCTCACGAATCTCTTTCCATCTTGTCTGTTTGTCTGTCCTTAGTTTGAACCAGGAATACTGGATATCTGTCTGAAGCTCATGGATGAAAATCCTAAATTCATCTCTAACGCCGACGAGGACTGCTCTGCCAGGAGAAATCCCATTTATGTGACCAGGGTGCTGAGTGCTATGGTAGGTCTGTGTCCAATACTTGTAAGACCCTCTGGATGCTATTCATCCAGCCTGTGAATAGCCTTCAGTTTAGATGAACAGGCAGAGATTACCATGGTGCACCAGAATAGAAAACCCTCTCTCTGCTACTTTATATTCCGAGTCCCCTGTTGTTCTACCGGGGGGACCAGGGGAATGTTTATCATCTCCCCAGGCAACTTTTGAGAAGGAAACTCCTTTCTTTGCTGCATATATCTAGCATCATTAGCAGCTCTGATTGCAAGCAAGTGGCAAAGAGCAGGATAGATAAATTAAAAGTCTGTCGGCATGTTTTTTCCTGCTGCAAGTCAAAATAGCTAAATGAGAAATCCAGCACTGACGATGGACAGTGGCATCAGAAGATGCTTAGTCAACACTTTGTTTCTTTTTCATGCATTCATTATCTGGCATGGATAGATCTTCATCTAGTAATGCTAATGGATGTCTGAAGGAAATCTATCCTTCTGTACACATTACATCTATTGCACCTGTCCATCCTGGAGAGGGATCCTCCTCTGTTGCTCTCCTGAAGATTTCTTCCCTTTTTTTCCCCCTGAAGGGTTATTTGGGAGTTTTTCCTGATCCGATGCGAGGTTTTGGGGCAGGGATGTCTATGTGTACAGATTGTAAAGCACTCCGAGACAAGTTTGTAATTTGTGAAATTGGGCTATACAAATAAACTGAATTGAATTGAATTGATATGAAAATAAGGAGTCCTGAAAAGATCTTAATGCTTATGAAAATCAATTTCTTTCATATTCATATTGCTGTATTTCTATTCCAATTATGTGCGTTCATCTTTTCAGGCCTCGGTGAGTTTAATAAGTATTTTGCCCAAATAAGCCGGTGTTGCTGTCAATATTGTGAACATTATTTAGGTGACTTTATCCATGAAAGACCTGCGGACACTCGGAGTTTAGAAAATACAATCTTAAAAAACTTAAAGAAAACCTTGTACTTATAGATTTTAAATGTTTATAGTTTCATGCTTATACTTTTCGATTCCCATTCGCTCATTCACTTCTGCTCCCTGTCCATACTTCATCTCTCCCTCTTGTCTATGCCCACAGATCAACAGTAATGATGACAGAGGTGTGCTGGTGGGAAATTGGGGCGAGATTACTGATGGGGTTCATCCAGGAAAGTGGATCGGCAGCGGGGACATCCTTCACCAGTGGGCAGAAAGTGGCTCTGTCCGCTACGGCCAATGTTGGGTCTTTGCTGCTCTTGCATGCACAGGTTGGAGCCCAATACGTCCCAGAAAGAGTGTATGACTGTCTTCAATTTGTTTTGAAATTAAGTTTGACCATTTTATGAACAGTTCTTGTGTTTTACATACACTTAGTGATGATATTCACATGTCACATTGACCTAATGCCATTTAACGGAAAGAAAATGCATAACTGCATGCATGTGATTAAGTTAATTTCAAACATATAAATTAACCCACTGCATGCCATCACTCGCCAAGAAAAGATATACACAATGACTGGTACTGACTACTGCTGTATTGTCTGTTAGAACACACTTCTTCTCAGTTACATCCTCCAGTCCCCTCCACCGCCACACAATCCAACCGGTTTATCAGTACATTACATTTAGGAACTGATGCCATCCTACCCCATGTGATGATTTTAGTTTGAGTCGTTTTGATGACAGTTACTATCTCTAGTATTTCTTAGCTTGAGTTAGCGGCTGTGATGAAGTGTGGCTCTCCTCCGTCCTCCAGTGTCCCGTGCCCTGGGTATCCCATGTCGGGTGGTTACTAACTTTGGATCCGCTCACGATACTGACGCCAACCTGATGATAGAAAACCTGTATGATGAAAACGGTGAACGAATGTCTCATGATGATTCAATATGGTGAGCGTGTGGTAGTGATTATTACCAGGTTGTTGCGCCAACATTTATTCACGAACACAACTGTCTTCAAAGCATCTTATTTTACATTGCTGTACTGATCGAAGCATGCTAATGTTACTGCCCTTTATCCGTTTAATTTCTACCAGGAACTTCCACGTTTGGGTGGACAGCTGGATGAGCCGTCCTGATTTGGGATCAGAGTTTGATGGGTGGCAAACCAGTGACCCAACTCCACAGGAGACAAGTGAAGGTACACTTTTGGTTTGAATGCCTAGTTGTTTGTGCTGTTTCCCCAAACCCATCCAATGAGTTTAGTTTGAGTCTGAGTATTGACAGTTTCATGCTTCATAGCAGACCAGTTACAGAAAAGCACTAAATAATGTTAAACACTTGAGCAATGACTTGTCAAAGTGGTACAAAGATGGGTCCTAATCAGTTGCATGCCAAGTCACAGTATTTAACTACGGAAGTTAGTCTCAGCTTTGGCGAGAGGTCACAGGTGTTTGGTTACGGCTGAACTTGTGACAGCTTGTGTTTGGCAGGTTTCCTTATTTCAAGACAATTATCCTTCATATAGTAAAAAGAAGTGATATGTAACGCATCACCAGATGTAACATTTATTTATTCACTATTTTACCGTACACAGATAATTTGCCACTTTTTAGAGAGCTGTTACATTTCAGCCGTATTAGAGTTAATCTCTTTTGCCATAAAGCGTTTACACAATTTTTACTTCTCGATCTCGTATTAAAACACGCACTGAAAAACAACATTTAGCTTTCTTAACATACTTGACCTGCTCATTCTCTCTGGAAGTGATACATCATCACCAAAAAATATTGAGCAATCCCGGCATTGACTGCTGAAATGAACCCTGCGTGTGTCGATGTGTGATGCTGTCAGGTGTTTTCTGTTGTGGACCGTCCTCTCTGAAGGCCATCAAGGAAGGAGAACTGACCAAGAAGTATGACGCTCCCTTTATTTATGCTGAGGTGAGTTTTTTTGTGTAACAATTTAAAGAGAATCACACAGGAAATGTACATTGTTTACATTTAAGTTGGACTCTATTAACTCCAATGGTCTTAATAAGGGTCCTATTTAGAGGTTTTCTTTCGTGTTGTGTTCCGACACATAGTTTTAGAGATACTGCTCATGAATTTGTGTATATAAACATATATTTTTCTGCCGTTACAGGTTGTGTCAAGTGCCTGTATATTTGCACACCTGTTTAAATGACTGAATGTCTTGATCATAATTGTCAGTTCATGTCCTCTCATGTCGTGTGTGGAGGTAGGTTAATGCAGATGTTGTGGACTTGGTGCGCCTGTCAAATGGAGAGTTTGTCAAGTTTAGTGGATCAACTAAATCTGTTGGACGCTTCATCAGCACCAAAGCTGTGGGCTCAGATAAGAGACACGACATCACACACCAGTACAAGTATCCAGAAGGTACTGCAGACTTCAAAGACTCCAAATCATACACATATTTAAACATATTCAAAAGATCACGGTTGCAGCTTCAATGTTTTAATTAAAATATTGTTCATGTACACAAATGTGTGCTTTGGAGTCGGTGTACAGGCGTGGTGTTATTCTCCTTCCACTGTAATCAGAGACACACAGGTGTCATATATGTCACACTGTACCTGTATACATAGAGACAGATATTACCTCATTTACCTGAATGTAATGCCGTTGCACAAATCTACGTCTATTACATCTATATGATGATAGTTTTAAAGGAAACAACCTGTATTTGACACATCATCTTCAACAAGACTTTTGCGTTTTTTGTGATTCTGATGATTTTCAGGCTCAAAAGAGGAGAGACGGGTGTATGAGAAGGCACAACACCACAACAAGGTCCAGCAGCGAGGAGAAGAGCCAGGGCTGCGTCTCAAGGTGTTTGTTTTTATTTATTTTACTGTCATTACATATTCATGTGGTACAACAAATACTGTAGAAAAACTAGAACGGGCACTCGGTAGAGCGCATAGCTTCGCATATCACAAGATTGGGCATTGAATTATGAACATTTTGGCATTAGTTGCATGCCAATTGGATAAAAATTGACTGCGCTATGGTAAAAAGAAGACTTTGACCTTTTCTTGACCTTGACCCGATCGATCACAAAATCTAATCAAATGGTCCCCGGATAATAACCAATCATCCCACCAAATTTCATGCGATTCGGTTTAATACTTTTTTAGTTATGCGAGTAACACGCATACAAATAAATAAATAAATAACTAGAATGGGCACTCGGTAGAGCGCATACCTTCGCATATCACAAGATTGGGCATTGAATTATGAACATTTTGGCATTAGTTGCATGCCAATTGGACAAAAATGTATCGTGCTATGGTAAAAAAAGAGTTTGACCTTTCCATGACCTTGACCTTGACCTTTGACCCGATTGATCCCAAAATCTAATCAAATGGTCCCCGGATAATAACCAATCATCCCACCAAATTTCATGCAATTCAAGAACATTTTGACCTGTTCATGACCTTTGACCTTGACCTTTGACCCGATCGATCCCAAAATCTAGTCAACTGGTCCCCGGATAATAAACAATCATCCCACCAAATTTCATGCGATTCGGTTCAATACTTTTTGAGTTCTGCGAAAGATTTTGACCTGTTCATGACCTTTGACCTTTGACCCGATCGATCCCAAAATCTAATCAACTGGTCCCCGGATAATAAACAATCATCCCACCAAATTTCATGCGATTCGGTTCAATATTTTTGAGTTCTGCGAAAGATTTTGACCTGTTCATGACCTTTGACCTTTGACCCGATCAATCCCAAAATCTAATCAACTGGTCCCCGGATAATAAACAATCATCCCACCAAATTTCATGCGATTCGGTTCAATACTTTTTGAGTTCTGCGAAAGATTTTGACCTGTTCATGACCTTTGACCTTTGACCCGATCGATCCCAAAATCTAATCAACTGGTCCCCGGATAATAAACAATCATCCCACCAAATTTCATGCGATTCGGTTCAATACGTTTTGAGTTTTGCGAATAACACGCATACAAATAAATAAATAAATACACGGCGATTAAAACATAACCTTCCGGCATTTTCAATGCGAAGGTAATAAACCCATGAGGGACTCTGTGGAAAGCCTTCTCCAAGTCCACAAATCACGTGTAGACTGGTTGGGCAAAGTCCCAGGACCCCTCCAGTGGTCATGCGAGGGTAAAGAGCTGGTTCAGTGTCCCACGATCGGGACGGAATCCGCACTGCTCGTCTTGAATCTGAGGTTCCACAAACGGTCGGTGTCTCCTTTCCAGCACTCCGGCGTAAGCTTTCCCCCGGAGGCTGAGTAGTGTGATACCCCGATAGTTTGAGCACACTCTCTGGTCCCCCTTTTTGGAAATGGGAACCACCACCCCGGTCTGCCAGTTCATGGGCAACGTTCCCGACATGCTTGGTTTCCAAGATCACAGAATCATCCTGCAGATTCTTTAAAAACATAAATCCTTTTATATTATTGTAGTCCGTGATTTAAATAAACAAAATCATCTTGTAAATCTCTTTTCAGATCAAACTGGCTGATAACATGATTGTGGGATCGGACTTTGAGGTGCACGCTGTCCTCACTAACAACTGCCTGGAAGCAAAGATCTGCACCTTCCTGTTCTCCGCCAAAGCTGTTGGCTACAACGGAAGACAAGGAGAGAGCTGCGGATATACATCGGACACATTGGAGGTGCCCTCTGGAGAAGGTCGACAGCTTCCATCTCAGTGCAAATACCTAACACCACCATCTGTCATGAGCCCTTTCTCATGCTTATTATTGCGTTAACATGATTTGAATTACCTCATAAACATTGACTTAATATGTGTTTTTTTAGAAAGGCACCTATCCCTAAAACTGGAGTACGACCGTTATGGGTCAGTGATCAGCCCCGACAGGTTGATCCAGCTGTCAGCCGTCACCATCGACAAGCAGATTATACATTACCACAAGGTTGAGAAGACCATTGTGCTGGACGAGCCAGAGATAGAGGTCAAGGTATGTGCGATGGACAGGTGAAAGTAAAGTATTCATGAGCAATACAAATATCCTCTCGTGTTAAGTTTAATTTTTTTTAATTTTATTAAACCATTGAGTAAATAAATACATAATTTTACCTTTGGCCAAAACAGAACATCTGTAGGAAGATTTGATTCTACATGTTTATTACTTCTCTTTATTTGTATCAGCTTTTGTGAAGTCTTTTGTTTCTCGTCAAATCTGAATCACTCTGCAACTGCAGTTTGTAAAAGTAAAGTAACCAGTTAGAATAGAGAGCTTATGTGGAGGTTTTATGTTTACCAGGTTGAGGCTAAATTGGTAAGTATGCTAGTTCTGGTAGAGTTGACAGGCCAGAGGCCCAAGCACTATTTAGCTGTTTCACTAATGGTCAATCACAGATTCTTCATGACATAATTTGAATAATTTCTACAACCTCTCACATCATGAAACATGTGTATCTTAACACCTCACTGCAGCTGCTGGGAGAAGCCACGGTGAACCAGTTAGTGACGGCAGAGCTGACCATGTTGAACCCTTTACCAGAGCCGGTACAGGACTGCAGCTTCACTGTGGAGGGGGTCGGCCTCACTGACAGCAAACCCGTAACAGTGAGGTATGTCAGCTCCATCCTGGTATGAGTGGATTTTCTTATATGCTTTCTTTTCTTCTCTATGTGTTTCATTGTGTCTCCCAACTCCCATCATAGTTAATTTACAGTTGGTGTTTGTGCAAATTTTGCACAAAAACCTAAAATCCAATTTTTTTCCCACACAGTTATTCCTATTTCAGTAATAAAATGCATCTTATACTCGTATAGCCAAGTACAGAATGTTTTTCTGTGATTTGTGTCTAATATTTTGTGTGGTTACTCATTGTGTATAATTATTGCAGGATTGGAACTGTGGGCCCCTTACAGGACGTTAAGGCCACCGTTGAGTTCAGTCCCACGAGTGTCGGCTCCAACATGCTGTTGGTCAACTTTGATAGTGACAAACTGAAAAACATCAATAGTTTCATTAATGTTGTTGTGAAGGAATAAGCAGGTGCCAACATCTAATTAATTAATTGGACCACAGTCAGTGAGATTACAGCACTGAGACTATATCATTGTTAATATACTCATCCATACATTGTACTAGAACATACCATACTATTATAGTATACACACAATGAAAGTATTTTCTTGAGTCATTTCATCAAGAAACACACGATGATCCATTTCCAGTTACTGAGAAACAAATTGACCACCATTTAAATGTATCAATAAAACCACTGCTACTAAAACTTTGAGGAGAGCATTTTGTTGAAGGGAGCAGTGCGTCCTCACCTCTTTTTAGGAAACATTTTGTCATTGATGAAGAAAAACATCCCATAAACTGACTACGAATATACATTTAAAAAATATAAATCTTGGTGGTATTTGTTGTTTTGTGGTGTGTTGAGTGAAAATAAACTCTCAGTGGAAAGACATTGTATTTTATATAATTTGGTATCGTGTCTTCAATAAAACCCTAAAATGTACTGCATTATCATTTATCTCTGAGAATTTCTCTATCACTCGGATGGGTTTCATCAGACTCACGGATTGGATCAGCTTTGACTGCTTCTAATAAAACTTGAACAATGGCAAAATTGAAGAATTCCACCGTTTTGTCTCAACAGATAGAATCTATGAACACATGGAGCAATATATCCCTTTGGTTTCAAGCCTGATAAGTAGCCCAGGCCACACATATTGGCCATTATTATCTTATGATTAGGATATATTGAATGGGAGTCAATAAAGTGATTTCAGTACTGTCAGAACGAGCTGCTCCTGAACGCACACAAGTTTCTACACCAGATGTCTAACTGACAGTGCTGTAGCTACATTTAAAGAAGCGATTCCTTCTGCATTTGATTCAATACCACGTCTCAATATAACAGAGGACTCCTGGTCTAACTTTAGTCCGTCCCAGATTGATCATCTTGTTGATAGTGCCACAGGCTCACTGAGAATGACACTGGACTCGATAGCCCCTCTGAAGAAGAAGACGGTGAGGAAGAGGAGGTTTGCTCCCTGGTATAACCCTCAGACCCGCAAACTAAAGCAAACGTCACGAAAGCTTGAAAGCATATGGCGTTCAACTAATCTGGAAGAATCCCGCTTAGTTTGGCGAGATAGTCTTAAAACATATAAGAAGGCCCTCCGTAATGCCAGAGCAGCCTATTACTCATCAGTTACAGAGAAAAATAAGAACAACCCCAGGTTTCTCTTTAGCTCTGTAGCCAGGCTGACAGTCACAGCTCTGTGGAGCCGAGCATTCCTATAGACCTCAGTGGTAATGACTTCATGAACTTCTTTAATGAAAAGATGTTAACTATTAGAGGCAAGATTAATAATCTCTTGCCCTTAACCAGTGCCAATCTGTCCTCAAGTGGAATGGCCTTGGAAACCGCTGTATGCCCTGGTGTATATTTGGAGGGCTTTTCTCCCATCAACCGTGACCTCTTCAACGGTTTCTACTTCCAACACGTCTACCTGTCTCTTGGACCCCATCCCGACGAGGCTGCTTAAAGACGTTTTGCCTTTAATTGGCAGCTCTCAATTAGATATTATCAATGTGTCTCTGCTAACAGGCCATGTACCACACTCCTTCAAAGTAGCTGTCATTCAACCTCTCCTGAAGAAGCCCACTCTGGATCCAGAGGTGTTGGCTAACTACAGACCGATCTCTAACCTCCCCTTCCTCTCCAAGATCCTTGAGAAAGTGGTTTCAGTCAGGATTTAGAAAACACCACAGCACCGAGACGGCACTGGTGAAAATTACAAATGACCTCTTAATGGCAGCAGATAAAGGACTCATCTCTGGACTGGTCTTGTTAGACCTTAGTGCTGCATTCGACACCATTGGCCATGACATCCTATTACAGAGACTGGAGCAGTCGATTGGCATTTCAGGCACGGCACTAAGTTGGTTTAAATCCTATTTATCAGATCGATCTCAATTTGTATTTGTAAACGATGACGCCTCGATAACCACCAACGTTAATCACGGAGTTCCACAAGGTTCTGTGCTTGGACCAATTTTATTTACCTGGGCAATATTATCAGGAAACACTCCATAAACTTTCATTGTTATGCAGATGATACTCAATTATATCTATCAATCAAACCAGAGGAGAGCAACCAGCTCAGTAAAATTCAAGCATGTCTTAAAGACATAAAAACATGGATGACCTGCAACTTCTTGATGTTAAACTCAGACAAAACCGAAGTAATTTTAATCGGCCCTGAGCACCTCAGAGATCAATTATCTGGTGATGTGGTTTCTGTAGACGGCATTGCCCTGGCATCCAACACCACTGTAAAGAATCTTGGCGTTATCTTTGATCTTTAACTCCCACGTGAACCACATCTCAAGGACTGCATTTTTTCATCTAAGTAATATTTCAAAAATCAGGCACATCTTGTCTGAAAAAGATGAAGAAAAATTGGTTCACGCGTCCATTGCTTCTAGACTGGATTACTGCAACTCCTTATTATCAGGCTGCTCTAATAAATCTCATGGGTCCCTCCAGTTGATCCAGAATGCTGCAGCTCGTTTACTCACTAAAACTAAAAAAAGAGATCACATTACTCCTGTATTAGCTGCTCTGCACTGGCTCCCTGTAAAATCAAGAATCACTTTTAATATTCTTCTTTTAAGCCTCGATTGATGATGCACCATCATATCTTAAGGAGCTTGTAATGCAGACACAGTCACCTCATTTAAGAGTAGACTTCAGACTTTCCTCTTTGACAGAGCTTATAGTTAGGGCTGAATCAGGTTCACCTGGTCCAGCCCCTTGATATGCTGCTATAGGCTTATAAACTGCTGGAGGACGTTTAGGATGCACTGAGCACCTCTCTCCTCTTTTCTCTCTCCTTATGGATGAATTTTCATCTCTCTATTGCACATTACTAACTCTGCTTCCTCCCCGGAGTCCTTTTGACTTCGCATCGGATTATTATTATCCAGTTCAGTAGTCCATCGGACCCAGCTGGGTCAGGGATGCCATGGCTCTGCTGATGCTCTCTACCTCCATCTGCATCGAGGTCTGGATCGTGGAATATGCCGACGACCAACTATTCATACACTGTCATATTCATTGAATGTGTTTCAACACCGTCCACTCTGACCACCGCGTCACAAAGCTGTTCCAGACGAAGCCCATTATACACGGACATCTTTGCCTCCAGTATGAAGACTTTTACTCTTTATAACTGAGGTGCAGGCTTCTCTTCTGGCTCTCAACAAGGCTTATAAGTGACATGTATGCTCCTATAGTTACCAACAGGTTACTAGAACAGAATATTGTGACAACCAACATTCAAATGAGTTTGTTTTTTTAAAGGTAGGGAAGAGTTTAAACTCCTGTTTATTCATAATCTCAGTCTGTAATTCTACCAGTGATAATAACTCTATCAGCTGATTGGGGGCGTGTATGTTAAATTAACCAATCAGACTGCAGTTTATGCAATGGAAATAAATTGCTGATGAACTCCAAACAAGTCTCTCCTGATCAAACTTTAGAAAACACTCCTCTCACCAGCAGCAGGAGCTGTGATTGGCCTCTGAAAACTCCAACAATAAGAGAAAGTAAACAATTTTTATTCAGTTTTATAAAACTTCTTGAAATATTTTTTTTTATGTATACAGACAAATGAAAAACAAATATGAGCTAAACAAATGATACAGAATGTCCAGGCCTTGACAGAACTGTTAAGTAAATCAAAAGAAACTGTTGTACAAAAAATGATTTTGGGAACAAGTCACACTTCCTATCCTTAACATAACATTTCAGGGATATGGGTTGTGTCCTTACTGAAAAAGAAAAAAAGAAACATGAGAAAGGGAGTGAACAAAATTGTTGCTGCTTCTCTTCAATAAAATATTTCGTCACTGAGCGTTTAAACAGGTAGGACGAAGCAATATGTATCAATTAGTTTCCTAATTTTAATACCAATACAAATTGTGAGAATATAATTGAATTGTGAAACCGTAAACAGTTCACAACACTTTGCAACCAATGTTTGTTTACACTACCGAAACACAATATATAAAAACGTCATCTGATCTACTTATCTTGATATTTCATTATTTCTACATTACCCAGCTCTGCATACTATTCATCATATGTAATACTTTTAGTTTTTTCTCCTCCGTTATTGTAGATTTGGTATTTTGAGTTTTACAGTTGTATTCATTTAAAGACCAGATAGTCTGTTGGAAAGCAAACAATCACATGTTTAAATGTTTTCTCAATCTTCAGGATTTATTTGTAAAACTTGAACCTCGTCTAGTACACACTTTTAACATAATTACCTAATCTCATATGTCCAAATGAATGCATGAAAACAAAGGGGAGTTTTGAGTAACAAAGTTTGAATCTGAAAACGAGAAAGACGCTTGCAGATGGGGACAAAAACCAAAGCATGTCTATTGTCTTTTACTATGAGGACAAAACCTATTGAGTCCCCATCTCTATGAAGTGTTACTGAAATGAGTGCGCCGCCTAGAAACGGTTGAACACATGCATTCATAAAGCAACCTGCACTGAACCCAATCTGATGATATCTTCTCTAATTTGACACACACAACAAGACCCCCTATGGGTCAATAAAAAGCCACCAACTGAAAACCCCAAAATAAAACTAATGAATGGTATATTCTCTTCACAGTGTAGTCACAAACTCTGAGAACTGTGAGATCAAATGGCATTCCTTTGCTCACAGAATCCACATTATACCACGCAGAAAGACACTTTGATTGACTCGACCTTACAGCCAACATGTATGTCTGTCCAAGCATTGTTTCTTTACCTCGCCCCTCCTCCTAAAAAAAGTAAAAACAAACAGGAAACAAACTCGTTCTAAGCTGGTGGAGTGGAATCCTTGTTTATCGAGCAAATGCTGGAAAGATCCAGGCCAACAGAGTCTCTGTTCTCCTCTGCAGAGCATTTTGATTTCACCAAACCGTGCTTCCAATGTCCCTCCCTCATCTTGCAGGATTGCTGAGGGAGGTTTGACCACATGTGCACTCTGACTGGTGACACAGCTGGAATTGTTCTGTGAATCAAACATGTGGCTGGGTTTGGGTGAAGAGGAGCATGGGGGTGGTGTTTCTGGGCGAAGACCTCTCAGTCGGTGGAGAAGAGATCTCCGGCCGAGGGGAGAGGAGCCAGACCCCCGGTCACATTGGGCAGGAGGGAGAGGTCAGGGAGACTCTGGATGTGGGACTTCAGCTCTTTCCTAACTTGGGTCACTCTCGCCAGTTTCTGTTTATACTCCTGTGGAGGACAAGATGACACATCACACACATGAGACCAAGATAATTACTTATTTACAAATTACAGTTATCACAATACTCTTTCAAAATGTTTTGCAACTTTGGTTTCTGGCCTTTTTGTAACACATTTTGGTCACAGACTGCGGCTTTAGAAGACAATTAAGATACATTACAACTTGGGTCTTATCCGTCTAGTTTTGGCCATCAGTTCCAAGAGGTTACATTGTTGCATTGTTACATTGTTGTTACACTGTGATCAAAGCATTTTCTGAAATCTGGAAACATGTATGGGCAGGACAGACCAGCTTCGGATGACCCGACCAGTTGTAAACTACTGTCTAGCTTATCTTTTTATTAATGTTGCCATGCATCCAGAGGTCAGCAATTAAGGTCGATTACAAGGATTCCACACAAAAGAACTATGCCCAAAAATATGAAAATCAAATAAATAAACCTAATGTGTAATCAAACCAGAATTTAAATCAGGTGCCTCGATATTTTCTTGCTGGCTCAGCAAGCTACATGTGGATTGCACATTCCAGATCATTGTTTCTGTTCTTGTTCTGTTACGAGTGTGTCTGCTGTGTCTCGCCTCTAGTTTCTTTTCTCTCTCCATGAGCGCCTCCCTCTGGCTGTTGATGTATTCCGTCAGCATGCGAGCCAGCTGCCTCCGGTCCTCCAGCTCTGCCGCCAATCGGCCGTTGTACTCCGCCAGCAGCAAACACGCTTCGTCCACCGTCTTCGACAGCTTGTCAGCTGCCTCTTTGTCTAGATTGGTGGCAAAGTGGGTTGTTACGGTCACATAAATTATACAACTTATTTACTATGTCTCTATGTACAGGGCATTTCAATTTAGACAACGGAATCTCTTGTACTTGTGTTTCTTTTATTTAGTACTGGATAGTTTCTACATTGATGGCCATGTGTTGTTAAATAAGTATCATGACTGTAATGAGGACACAATGACTTTGTACAGGATATTGCTCGACTAAACTTACTGGCTGCAACAAGCTCAGTGAGTAACTCCTGAGTTAAACAGTTGTTAATTGTTTGAATTTCCTTTCAACACTATACGCTTTGTTTTATTCATACTTCTTTATAGTTTTTCTTTTTTGACTGTCCATTGTTTGTGTGTGCATTTTTTCCAAAAGCTGAATCATATTACTTTTGTTATTGCATTATCTGTCTCATTTTAAATTCCGCCTGACAATCCTTACCGAAGACATTTCATCAGACACAGGCCCACTATGACGCAGAAAATGTCTTGAAAAATATTCCAATTTTTTTTTATTTCTGATCCAGCTGAGCTCTGAGGTCTTACCACCGATTTGCTCCAGCAGGGAAACGTCCTGGACTTCCTGCGGCAGCGAGGCGATCTTCTGACGAACCGCTGCGTCGCCTGATGCAGCATTCTCCAAGTCCTGTAGCGCTTTCACCAGCTCCTCCGTCTGTAAACGTGCGTTTAAAAGGATTAGAGGGAGAAAGTTAACGTTGGGAGGCAGAAAGGGGTGAGGGCCGAAAGAAAAGAATGAAAAGCAGAGAAACAAGCAACATTTTACTTGTGTAGTCGATTTCTTTTCTGTATTTTATGCCATGCAAGTAAAATATCGGCATCCTACCAGTTGAGTTGCAGCAATGTCTGCGTTGTGAGGGGAGGCGTGGCTTCTGTAGTCGTCATCTTCATCATCTTCTTCTTCTTGGATCTTCTGATAGCTTCGTTTCACAGCCTTCTTCTCTTCTGCAGGGTCAAAAAACAGAAAAACACCCACACATTTTCAATGTCACTGAATAGTGTAGATAAACCTACTTACTGTACATGAGACAACATCAACAGTAGCCTACTCACATCACCAATAACTGAATTCAATAGTTTAACTACTTTATATTTTGAGTTTTAAATAAAATTCCACTTTAAAAAATTGTTTCGTCCCTATTTAGCTGTTTTGAATTTACAGAATTTAACATTCAAATAACTTCTGACAAAAAGGGAAGTTAGTGTCAAAGTGTCCAACAGTATGTAGGAATTTTATTGTTATTCTTGTAGCAAATAAATACCTACGGTATTGCCACCACCGTACAGTAGTCATTTTAATATATTTAAAAGCAGCGTACTTATGATGTACTGACCTCAAATCAAGGCATGCTTATTTCTCCTAAACCTTTCATTTGCTGCTATTAATAATAATCTCTATCATGACCCTTGAAATTTCTTGACCCACGATTGAGTAAAACTTTAATTTGTAAGTGTTTATTTTGACGAGTGTGAGAGACAGAGCAAGACCTGCAGCCTTGTAACTAAGTTTGAAAATGAAAACTTTCACGAAAACTGTCTGGGTTTATAGAGGAAGATCTTTCTCATTCACACATGCCCAATGTACATGAATACTCGTGTGACATTCGTAGGCATGTTGGTGTGGACAAAAATCCTTTCTAACGCGATGCTGAAGCACCCGTGTGGACGTGGATCGTTTTAATTTACGTATTAGTGTGGAGGAAGCCTAATGCTGCGCTCACACCTAAAGGGTTGCGAATAATCCACCATGGAAGAACTAACCACTAGTTCAGCTTTATACTTGTTGAGGACATCCTACAAACGTCAGAACATCCAACACCCTCGTGTTTGGGCTCATAGCATCATCCGCAGGCTCACACAGCTCGGTAACTTTCACCGACTACGTCTGAATAACTTCTGCTTCCAGCGCCACTAGAGCAGCAGCAGCCAGTTAGATTCACCAATGGCGGAGCAGCTCAACGCTGATTGGCTTTTGCAACTCAGCTTCGGGCGAATTTTTGCGTCTATCGCAACCACTTGCGTCTGTATGTTGACTTTGCATGGGATCTACTCCCGCGAAAAATTTGCAGCGCTTTGGCTGTGAACGCAGCTCAAGAGTCATCTCACCTGAAGGCCTGGGGCTGTTAGAGTCTTCTATGGCCAGTTTGAGCTGCTGAATGAAGTCTGCTCTGTAGAGGGCTCTCTCTTTCCAGATGTTCAGCAGTCTCTCCATGTGCTTTTTAGAGCCATCATCTGCTTCCCTGCAAGGAGGCGGGACAGTTGAAGAAGACAAAAAGATTGATTGAAAGGTTAGTTTTCTCCAGCTCAAAACATAGAACAAATGGAAACTCCCCCCCCCAACAACTTGTGAATAGCAAAAAAAAGTGTGTGAGCCTATATTTATCTGTGGTCTATTTTGGAGCCGATAGAAGCTCTAGTTTAGTTTTGTAGTTTGAGAAACCCCTGGAACACCATTAGATTAAATCTTTGTAGAAAACAAGACAACAAAAACAACATTCAGCTTCAGAAGCTGCACTACATTTCGATATATTCAACAATTTCTCAAAAGGCCTCTGGCAGTTAGCGGCCCTAGCTATATACACACACACATTGGTCAGCTCACAAACAGACGTATTACACACACACAGACAGACACACAGACCATTATTTGCAGCTGTCTGAAAGCATACAGTGGTGACACCACATCTACCTGGCAACATGGGAGCAGGCATCAACAAGGACGGTCTCAAAGTCTTTCGTGAACTCGGGTCCTTTCTTCTTGCTGTTCTGGATGACATCGTTGGCCAGATACAGGAACGTCAGCTTCCTGGAGCTTTTAGCTGGAGGTCACATAAAATCAGGATATGTTTAAGATTTCACAAGAAAAGTTCACATTTACACAATATGCTCAATCTGTGATGGACAATACACTCTGAATGGGTTTGCAATTACGTTTCAATGTATTAGTATACATAGTTTTCTTCACCATAACCTGTCATAATATAAAAGTTCTCAGATTTTTTGGTAGAGATGTGATTGATTTCAGTAATTCTTAGTTAACTCGATAGTTGACTATTATCGATTAATTCGAATAATCAGTAAACTCAGTTTCTTTAAACAAGAAACAATGCAAAATATGCAACTGTATACTTATATTACAACCATTTCAAAAGAAAAATATATGTATATGATGAATTAAGATTTAAAATTTTACAGCTTTAGATAGTTACTCGTTACATTTCAGATTCATTTTCATACCATTGCAGCTGCGGGAAAACAACGTATCCCGAATTTGTGTATGTTAAAATGTGATTTTTTTTCAGATGAATTAAAGGTCTAAGTGTTTCTTAATAGGTTGAGTAAACTGAGCTACTGTTTGAACTAAATAAACAAGGTAAAAACCCTCGGAGATCAGCTGGAAAATGCATCATCACAAAGCTGAAAAGAGAACTGTTTTTCTGAGCTCATGAAGTGTTTAGAGATGAGCGGTTCTCACAGAACAACGTTACAAACATGAGGTTTAGATGATAAGGCTGTAGATTACACTACAACAGTATGTGAAGTAGTAAACATGTGCACAAACAAAAACAACTACTTAAAATGCAACACGTTATTGCAGCAGTGATATAAACCCAGAAACACTGACCATTTCACTGAGGAGTAATTTTACTTTTGATTCGTTGATCAAATACCGCTGTCAGTAGTTACTGAACTACTCAATGAAGGTTCTGCATGCAGGACTTTTTTAGTGAAGTACTTCCACAGTGTGGTGATGCTACTTTTACCCAAGTAACGTTAAAGGATATTCATATTCCTTCCAACACTTGGTAATTGCACTTTTTAACAACCCATACTCCACATAGACAACTCTTAAATGTGTCACGTGTCCACGCTCTGCTGCACATAAACAACCACATGCATCATTGCACTTTGCAGAAACAGCTCTCACCTTTCTTCAACTCTCGGTGCCACACTTTGACGATGAGGCCCGAGTGTTTGCGGTGGTGAATGATCCACAGAGACAGAGTCTGGACGCTCTGCTGCGAGCTGCTCAGCTCGACCAGCTTCTTCTCCAGAGCCGACTCGGAGAAGGACGACATGTCGGTGGGAGGCGTGCGTTTACCCCGTCAACCGACCCGCTCGAAAGCGACTGAGCTCCTGCCTAGTTTGGAGAAACTCGCACCGTCATCAAATCTGAAGTTGTGGCGCAAAACCTGCAGACCTGCAGCGTCAAACTGCCTCCCGCCGCCCGCTGCTCCTCGCGTTGCGTTTCCAACGGTACGTCCCTAGCGTCGCGTTGGCTCTTGCGCTCACGGAACTACCGACCGCATCTGCCGAACAAAGCTCACATGCGTGAGCTGGTTTCTCCGCTGCTGTTTCCTCGCTGCCTGTAGTGTTTGTTTACAGCCACGGCTAACGGTAGCCAGCCCAGCTAACCAGCCATCTGCAGCCCGGTGCAGCCCTGAGCTGAGCCCGAGCCTGAACCCGGATTAAAACAAAAACGAGCTTCTGTGATATCCGTGCAGAAAATATCTTCAGGGCGGGCGCCGACAGATGTAACAAAATTGCTAAAGAGTGATGGCGAGACTCACAGTTTGGCTTTGCCTGTAAAATCAGGAAGATTCCTTCGAAAAAAATGGCAGCTCGCACTTTCACCTCGACATGTGCGTCGCACAGTAGTGACGCAGGCGGAGCCCGGCATCGGCCATTGTACCAAACATGTAATAAAGGCCGCTGGGCCCAGGGATTAAATCCAACCCCCCTTGTAAGGCTCCATAATACACTTAATAGTTATTAGTTGTACTGCCTCAAGGTCTATTTTTGTAGCTGCAGAAATGCCCATATGAACATACATAACTGAGAACTTGGAAAAGCAAGGATGGACATCAGATTATTGTTGCCATACAGAACATGTAACTCTTTTCAAAGGCCTCTGGACTCTCCATCTGTATCTACAAATAGGAGCGGGTTTCTATTCATGAACATGCACAGAGGTCAAATTGATTAAAGACCCGATAAGTCCACCCATCTTCACTTTATATATCTATATCTCTAGATATTACTTTATATAATATTACAATGATCTGACCAATATAATGTATTGATAATAACATTATAATTCTGTTATTAATGTTGTGATTATTTTATGTTTCATTTGGCTTTACAGAGATAGATGCCATTTGTGTATTGTCCGTGTGAAGGTTTTATGTTTAATGGGGTATTTGTTAAATATAGGATGACAATGTGAATACAATGGTTGCAGTGGTTATTTTTAAGGTGCATATCGCAACTATACTAGAGTATGTAGTTGTAGAAGAAGATGTCTTATGTTGACAAAAAAAGCACCTTGTGTAACACTGATCCAGAATCAGGTCTCAACTTTTATGATTTATATGAGATTTGGACAGATATACCACAATGATTTCAATAAAACCGTGAATTCTGGGGGGGTAGGAGATTCTCTGATCTTTAAATAGAGCAGGCTCAAGCACCGTTTCTCAAGCCTACTTGAGGATCTGGGAGAGTCCTGGGGACAGGACCAGAATATGGTAACCAGGATGTGTACCCTAAATACTCGTAGGAATACGACTGGTGGGGGATTTGTGAATCGCACAGAAGGGGTGGGGGTAGGCGATTCTCTGATATATACACATGTACATACATAAATACACACACATATATCGATATAAATATACACATACATGTACGATACGATTCTCTGAATTAGTGTAACTGAGGGTTTTACGTTACTTAATAACACAAGAAACACGGCAACTTTATCTTTTTCCCTCTGCTCCTTCACAATAAAAGCCCCGCACTGGAACACTGTGAACTAAAATCTTACATTAGGTTGTTCTGCTGTAGGAAGACGCCATTGAAGGCCTAGCTAGAAAATGCACTGCCCGCCACTGTAAGTACATATATACATACATGTACATACATACATATATACACACATACATATAAGTATATATATATTTATAAATACATTCATGATATATGATATTCCTTTATTTGTCCCACAGTGGGGACATTTCAAAAATCACAACAGCGGTGCACATCAGAGCATCAATGAAAATAAATATAAAACACAAAACAAAAGACTAAAAACTAAATACTAATACTAAATATACAGGGGGGAAATAAAGTAAAGTGCTGAGAAAGTAAAGTGCAGAGTTTGCCAGGATCTCCAGCGATCTACTGCAGTGTGTTGTGCAGCCTGACAGCAGCAGGAAGGAAGGACTTGTGGTCCCTCTCCCTCAGACACCGGGGAGGAATCAGCCGGTGGCTGAAGGAGCTGTGCAGAGCTGCGAGAGTGTCACGCATGGGGTGGGAGGCGTGGTTCATCAGAGACGAGAGCTTTGTCATCATCCTCCCATCCCCCACCATCTCCACAGTATCCAGAGGACACCCCAGCACGCTGCTGGCCTTCTTCAGCAGCTTGTTCAGCCTCTTCCTGTCAGCCGCTGCCATGCTGCTGCTGCTCCAGAAGACCACTCCATAAAAGATGGCTGATGCCACCACAGAGTCAAAGAAGGTCTTCAGGAGGGCTCCCTGCACTCCAAAGGACCTCAGTCTCCTCAGCAGGAAGAGTCTGCTCTGTCCCTTTTTATAAAGTGCATGTGCGTGGTCAGCCTAGTCCAGTTTGTTGTTCAGGTGAACACCCATCTCAATGTCCAGTCCCTGGATGCTCACTGGTACCGGAGGAGTGCGTTTACAACGGCGGAAATCCACCAGCAGCTCCTTGGTCTTACTGGAGTTGACGTGGAGGCGGTTCCGCTGACACCATTCCAAAAAGTCCTGGTTCAGTTCTCTGTATTCCCTGTCATCGTCGGCAGAGATGAGGCCGACGATTGCAGAGTCATCAGAGAACTTTTGCAGGTAGACGTTGCCAGAGTTGTGCTTGAAGTCTGAGGTGTAGATGGTGAAGAGGAATGGAGCCAGAACGGTTCCTTGTGGAGCCCCGTGCTGCAGGAGACCCGGTCTGACTCACATCCCCGTATCCTCACATACTGTGGACGGTTGGTGAGGTAGTCCAGGATCCATGCAGTGAGGTGGTGGTCCACCCCGGTCTGCTCCAGCTTGTCCCTCAGAAGCAAAGGCTGGATGGTGTTGAAGGCACTGGAGAAGTCGAAGAACATGACTCTCACAGTGTTTCCAGCCTTTTCCAGGTGAGCGAGTCATCGCTGCAGCAGGAAGATGACGGCGTCATCCACCCCGATGCCAGGTTGGTAGGCGAACTGAAGTGGGTCCAGGGATGAGCTCACCAGGGGGCGAAGCTGGACAAGGACCAATCTCTCCAGGGTCTTCATCAGGTGTGATGTTAATGCCACCGGCCTGAAGCTGTTGAGGTCCTTGAGCCGCAGGGTCTTTGGTACTGGTACCACGCAGGAGGTCTTCCACAGCTGTGGTACTTTCCCCATCCTCAAGCTCAAGTTGAAGACGTGCTCCACTATCCCGCACAGCTGGTCTGCGTAGGATTTGAGGAGCCTTGAGCTGATGCCGTCTGGACCCGTGGCCTTCCTCACCTTGATCCTCCTCACCTGGATAAGGGACACTCCGGGGCGTGGAGTGCTGTGAGGTGTTGGAGTGGGGGTGGGTTGCTGGTCGTAGAGTGAGTATGAGAGAGGTGGAGGGGGGAGGTGGAGGAGGGGGAGTAATCCACAAAGGGTGCAGATTATGGGGGTTGCAGTAGCAGGGAGGGAGGGGGGTTCTGAGTGTGGTCTGAATTTCATACGTACATATTCATGCATACATATATATGCACACACATAAGTACATAAATACATACATGTATCGTGAGCTAACCAGTGGGGCAAGCTCACACGCATGGACATTCACCTGAAGCCCTATATCAACAAAGCAAGGAGAAGCTCTGATAACAGCATCGCAAAGGGGAAGCGACTTCATTTTCTGCTTAGGTAAAGATTTCTCCACTACATCTCTTTTAAATAGTTGTTTGCTACTTTATTAATGCTCTCAATACAGTATATTGGAACTTTAACTATATCATTCAACGTAGTCCTTAGTGTATTATTGTAAATCAAATTTTCTTAATTTGCCAGATTTCATGGTCATAATGTAAGTCTCCCTTAATACTCATGTTTTTTGTATTAGATTTAAATTGTATTAAACCATGTTTATTCAAATTTAAATCAAATGTTATATTTTTTCAGGATTCACTCTACCAATACATAATAAATACATTCTGACAGTTGAGGAGCTTGTTTCTCTCATTTTGTGTGAAAATGGGAACGTATAAATTTGATTACATATTAAGAGTCACATTACATTTGAAACACAAATAATCTTTAAAGTACACTTTTTGAGTTTTAAGTAGTTAATTTAGTGGACACAAAAAAGCAGAAGAACTGGAGAATGCAATCAAAATCGAAAAAAAGAAAAGGCATAGAAAACAAGCATACGGTCTTTCCTTTTAGAAAGTTGAAATAGTAGAAATATATTCTCTATGGCACATTAGAGATCCACAATAGATATTCCACTTCATATGTCAGGCCATGGTGCATGCTGGCTCACTGACATGGCTTGAACAATTCAATGAAGAGCAAACATCAATAAGGTCAATGTGTAGGCCTAAATAATGACAAACAACAATGTTGTCTGTGAAAAAAAGTAATTTGTGGAGTTAATATTCCGATTGGCTTTACTGATACATATTCTATTATTAACAGTATAAAAATGATTTAACGATCTGATATCATGAAATCCCATCTAAGAGTCAAGGAAAAAATAAATCTGAATGGCAAAGTGACAGCTATTCTTCTATGTGTATTTAAATTTAATAAACTATCATTTTTAACTATGATCAGTTTAGATTTTAAATTAAATGTACTCCTAAACCAATCAATGTTATACTTGTTAAGAATGTACTCTTTCAGCTAAAAATATGTAGAGTATCATAGAGTGTAATTGTTTTCTGAAAAATTCTGAACAATTTAATTAAAGTAGCTGCCTGATTTAGATGTTTAAATAGTAATGATAAAGGTTTTTATAAAAGCTATTACTAAATGTGTTTTCTGTTGAAGAAAGGAAAGCTTACACAGTGTAGCTTCACTCAAATCTGTTTGTTTGTACAGACATGGAAATTGTATATGTCCATTTGCCTCTATAATAATGCGGGTGGCAAAATGCACAATAATCCTGTCAAAACAATGGGATTGGATCCTGCACACAAGTAATCATCAGGCAAATTGTGTGTTATACAATCGGTGTGTTTAACTAAATGAGCCTCGAATGTCAACCAAAATGCAAATTCAGCTGCACCTGCACAAACCTTTCTCATGATGGACATTATAATTAAAATATAAAATGCAGGTGATATAAAATGAATTAATGAAGGCTCTGTTTCTAGTTTCCCAGTAACCTTACCATCCTCGACAACAGAACTTTTTCACAGCAGACAGGAAAAATGAGTGAAATAAATGTAATTCCTGCACTTAAACTTTGATGAAACCAGTAAAAAGTCTGCTGTGAAAAGAGTAATTGTGCAGGAAATGTGAAGATGCAATTGATTTATCTACTGTTTTAATTTAAAACGCTCATGGCCAGCAGCTGTTTCTTATAAACAAATGTTTGGCTCAAAATGTGATATCACAAGCACAAAGTAATGACAGTTACTAATATAGTTGTTAATTATTTAATGTTGTTCGCTCACAAAAACAAGTGTTGTCCATTCCGGCTGGCGTGGTCGCATAGCACCGTCGCCTCACAGCGAGAGGGGCCGGGTTCTCTCCGGGTTCACAGACCAAAGAGCTGCAGCTGAGATGAGTTAAAGACTCAAAATTACCGTGAACGTGAGCGGTTGCCTATCAGCCCTGAGATAGTCTGCCGACCTGTCCAGGTTGTACCCGTTGCCCAATGTCAGCTGGATCAGCTCCAGCCGAAGATTGGTAGATAAAATCCCCGATGTCTTTGCAATGTTAACGCATGATGTTTGGGTGTAAAACCAAAAAAACACCTTTAAAAATAGTCTTTAACCGGGGAAAGTTTCATGGAAATTAGAATATACTTTACCATAGGGATCTTTTCTCCAACATTGTAACAAAACACAACAATTGCTTATGCTAATGAATATGCTAATACTAATGCTTAGGCCATAGACAAATAGACATGCAGTAGTTATTGCTTAATTGAATATAATTGCCATTATCTGATGGACTAATATTTGTTCTGATTCTGTTCCAGATGAGTTTAGTGGTTTTGAAATAGTTATAGACATTATTTGTAGGCATAGGACATGGTCTTGCTTATATTTTTTAACTCTCTATGTCAGGGATGCTCATACTTTTTCAGCATGCGACCTACTTATAAAATGACCAAGTCAAAATAATCTACCTACGAGGGTGTAAGTGACTTTTTTTTGGCTCGGTCCCGATGCGTGCAGATACGCCGTCATCGGAGCTCTGCAGCGCGCGAGACGGAGAGCCGAGAAAGTGTTAACGCGACACGTAAAGACAGAAATGACATGCTGTTGTGTAGAGACGATCAATAACAGACGTTTAGTTTTATAAAAGAACAAAGACGTCTTTAAAAAAAGGGACCTCACATTACTTCTGCTGTAATCTGGCGCTATAGAGAAAATTACAGGATGGCGAGCGGAGATTTCAGGGGGGCGGGTCAATTTTTTTAAAGGTCATACGATCTACCAATACTACGCCGCGATCGACCGGTAGATCGCGATCGACGTATTGAGCACCCCTGGTCTATGTTTACCAGTCAGTGTGTTCCTTTATGGGACAATATTTAGCCTATGCTTTATCCCTCTGCCTTAAGACATTTATAAATTCCTAACTAATTCATGGTCGATGTCTTCTCTTGAAGGAGTATCCATGTTTTATTGAAGTCAACTATAATGATCATTTAATTTTTACACATGAAGTAAAACAGTTTGGATTAAACAGGTTGTATTTATTCTCATGAGAACAAAAATGTTTTTAAATGTATGTGCTCGACTCGAGGTGCAGTTAACTCAGAGACCAAGTTAGAGGAAACATGTTTGCCTAAATCACCCAAAAAGCGGAAAAAATAAAAAGAGATTAAATTAAATAGATTATCCACTTAGAAATCATAAGCACATTCAGTATATGAGTCAGGTTCTCGAACGCAGTTTTTCCCAAATTATATTTCTCAGGACTCACTTCTTATGAATGACAACTCCTATTCAGAATTGGCATTATCTATAACTCGGGAGAATTGTGCGTAAATGAACGTTCCTGTAAATTCGTATGTCCATTTCTGCGACAATAGTCTTTCAAATTAGATTCAAGAGTATAAGCTACTGTTAACAATACAAACAGTTAAACTCTATCATGTGGTTTAAAGGTGTACTGTAAGGTTCGGTGTCTCCTTGGTGTCTACTGTGACTTCTCTGTGTCTCCTGTTTCCTTGATCGTTTCATCCCCTTCACCTGCCCTCAGCCACTCTCGTCTCGTTAATGTCTCATGTCATACACCTGTTTCCATGTCGTTTTCTCCCCTATATATTGTCCCTCATTCCCTTCACCTGGTCCTCACGCCCTTCTCACCTGCAGCCCATCCCCTCATTAGTCCCTCACTATTTAGCTCCCTCACTTCCACAGGTGTACGACATGAGACATTAACGAGACAAGAGTGGCTGAGGGCAGGTGCAGGGAATGACACAATCAAGGAGACAGGAGAGGCTGAGGGCAGGTGAAGGGGATGAAACGATCAAGGAAACAGGAGACACCGAGGAGACACAGAGTACACACAGAACAGAACCTTACAGTACTGCAGATATAAATTAAAGACGACGAAGGAAGCAATTCATCAAATACATTTTTTTAACCTATTAAAATCTCCAACAATCCACCTATGATATATATCAGTATTTAGTAAGGACTGCTCTAACATATTAAATCATAACGGTTATGTTGCAACGACAGTACGACATTTGCATTCAGACTTACGGCAATAGCATCTATAACCAATATCTTGGCGGCAACTTGACAACTGGCTTGAAGATAAGCTACCTATTGCATGTGACTGATACCAAATAGGGACCAAGTAATTCATTCATATCAACATCAACCCGTGAGGTTCATCATGTGAAGGGAAGTTAGCAGAAGACAAAGGAAACAATGAACTTGATGATTAATATATCTACAAACTGTGCCCCTGTATATGCTCTTTTTGCCAGCTGGAGCACCTGGAACAGGTGGTGGAGAGGAGGACGTTGAAGAAACTGGTGTCCATATTGGACAACCCGGACCACCCTCTCCACCACCTCCTACAGGGACAGAGGAGTACTTTCTCCAAACGTCTCCTCACGCTCCGCTGCCACAAGGACAGATACAGGAGAACATTCCTGCCGACGGCTATGAGGCTCTACAACAGTTCACCTCTTGCCAGATCACCCTAACCCTTCTTATATTTGTGTTTTTTATTTTTATTTTTATTCTTGTGTGTTGCTGCTACTGGCTCGACAAATTTCCCCTTGGGGATTAATAAAGTATATATCTATCTATCTATCTATCTATCTCTGGTTTACTGTTGTATGTCACTTGTCAAAGATTAATAGGAAAAAAACACCAGTCTCCCTTTTCATGGTTTATCATATGTATGCAATATATTCTAATGGGAGGGAAACTCTACAGTCACACAAACAAAGCTGACATGCAAATACTCTTGACTCAACAACTAACACTCCCCAAAAAGATGCAAACGTGATCGTCCCTCCCTTTACCAAACAGGGTGACACATGAGCTTCCACAACAGCAGTGTGTGGAAGGTGGAGGTGAAGTATGGATCTGTCTGGTGCTGTGCTTCTTTCTGTCGGCTGGCTGATGCTTCAGTTGGCTGATGGGAAACTGGATTACATATCTCAGGGACAGGGGATGCAGCTCCAAGGCGACTTCATACTCGCTGGACTCTTTCCTCTCCATTACGCAGATGAACCAAGTTCTGCTTTTCCTGCCTTGAGTCCATGCAATGAGTGAGTGTTACTGCACAGCACATTTACAATTCACACTAATCAAAATGATCTCACTGGTAGTCTGGCAATAAAATCAACCAAAATATTGTAATCTTTAAAAATGTGTGTTATGTCTTATTTATTTTAGACTGTGGCTCAGTGGTAGAGCAGGGCGGTTCAATTCCCCGGCTCCGTTAGTCCATGTCGATGTGTCCTTGGGAAAAGAGGCTTAACTCCAAAATGCTTCCACAGGCTGTTCCTGCAGTGTATGAATGGGTTTAAGTGATTCGATAGTCCTGATGGGCAGGTGGCACTTTGCCTTTAGTGTATAAATGGGTGACTAGAAAATCCCTATACATATACAAGCAAATTTACATTACCTTTACCATGTTATCTTTTTTAGAGGTAGAATCAACAAACATGGATTTCACCTTTTGCAATCCATGAGGTTTGTTGTGGAAGAAATCAACAACAGCACCAGTCTTTTACCAGGGGTGAAGCTGGGCTACCAGATGTACGACATGTGCTCAGTATCTGCCAGTATTCTGGCCACAGTGGACCTTCTGAAGCAGCAGCATCAGAGCCCCTCTAGGGCTGAGACAGAGGGGGACACAAACTACAACAGGCAAAAGGCAGTGGCTGTAATCGGGCCAGACAGCAGCAGCAAAACTTTCACCCCAGCTGCTTTACTCGGGGCCTATCTTGTACCACAAGTAAGTTATTACCTGGAAAATTCTAATCGTGGCCCTTGAATTACTGCATATTCCACATGACATGAAAAGGCATCCATAAATGCAACATAATTCCTTAAAGGCACTTTTTTTCTTTTAGATCTCTTATTTAGCATCAAATGAAAAGTTGAGCAACAAGAACATCTATCCAGCCTTTTTCCGCACAATTCCAAGTGACAAGAACCAGGTGGCAGCTATGATCCAGCTTCTGAGACGTTTCAACTGGACCTGGATCGCTCTCTTAGGCAGTGACAACGCCTATGGTCTGGAGGGCATGCAAAGCCTGTTCGAGCAAGCGCCACACTACGGCATCTGCATCGCCTACCAAGGAGTCATCCCCTTGTACAAAGACGACACAATCCAGACGATGAGGAACATTGTGGAAAACATACAGAAGTCCAAAGTCAACACCATTGTGGTCTTCTCCAGCAAGTCAAAAGTCAAATACTTCTTCCCGTTTGTCATTGAGAAGAACGTGACAGGTAAGGTGTGGATCGGGACGGAGGACTGGTCAGCGTCTAGTCTCATTTCAGAGATACCGGAGATCCACACCATCGGCACTGTGCTCGGCGTATCCATCAAATATGCAACCCTGTCTGGTTTTGAGGAGTTTGAGAGAAAGGTAGCCGAGGCTTCAAGGGAAGACACCCAGGAAGTCTCTAATGTTACCGCGAACCCCGGCAACGACTGTCTGCACAGCGTAGACCTGTATAGTCTCGCCAAGTGGGAGTTTCCTCTGGAGAAATATGACATCACCTCCTCCTTCAATGTGTATAAGGCAGTGTATGCCGTGGCTCATGCTCTGCACCGAGCACTTGGTTGTGATTCTGGAGAGTGCCAAAAGAAGACGGTGTATCCGTGGGAGGTGAGCAGATGTAAAAAGTGTTTTTGCAAAGAAGAAAATCTTGTAGAACCACTCTGATTGCTTGGCACTGATGCTTCCTTCTTCCTCTCCACATTAGCTGCTCTGGTGGCTTAAGGAGGTGCAATTCTATCTGGGCAACACTTCTGTGTATTTTGACATAAATGGTGACCCGCCCACAGGATATGACATCATCATCTGGGTTTGGAAGGGGACTGACTGGTCAATCAAAGATGTGGGCTTCTTCAGCCCAGACCCCATTCAGCTCACAATTTATGATGATCAAATTAAGTGGCACGACTCAGGAGCATCGAGACCAGTACGACCTTTTGGAGTATCTTTCAGTGTTTGTGTGTAAATGTTTAAAACTCTTTTCTGATATAATTCAGTGTAAAAATGGTGCAAATATACTAAACATAATACAAAAATATGGATTTCTCATTTCAAAGAGACCTGAAACCATTTCCCTCCACCGAGAATAAAGTGTTTAATATATTTGATATACTAACAATCAGACATTTAAACATAAAATGTTGATTCAGAGTAAATCAAAGTTAAATATTATGTTGTTGAACTCTGTTGGTTCCTTCTAGGTACCGCTGTCAATTTGCTCTGCGCCTTGCCCGAGAGGCCACAGGAAGCTGCTGAAAGGGCAACACACATGCTGCTTCGGCTGCCAGGCCTGCCCCTCTGCTACTTTTCTCAATACAACTGGTAAAGACACAGTAAAATGCACGGGGAAAATATTCAGAAAAAATATAAAAACAGAGAGGGGCCGTGTAAAGGTGTTTCTTAGAGGAGGTTTTTGCTCTGCGTCGCACTAACTGACAAAGTGACAAATTAGTTTGTATGGATTGATTATGCAGAGTTTTTAAACTAATTGTTCAACCCAATCCAGCATTATCGTTGGAGTGAAGGTGGGAAGCATGTGATGACGGTTGCTGTACAATGGGAAAGAAAATAAAACTAAACAGAAAGATAACCAGAAATATATTGTTTTGTGCAAGACAGATGTCCCGCTGCACCAGTCAAGAGAAAGATTTAGGCTGATGATTGTCAAGAGTTAATCAAATGAAATCTTTTTTTCAATGATTTTTAGTTGTTTAATGGAACAAAATGAACATTACTCCAAGACAGCAGTATGTTTCAGCTGTAATGCTTGAGTCTTTCCAGCATGTGTCGCTGACTACTCAGAATATGTCCTGAAGGGATGCAAACACCCACGTTACCAAACAGAGGCCCAAAAAAAACCTTCCTGCTCTAGAGATCAGACGTTTTTCTCTTGAAAACGCACCAATTTCTAATTTTGAATTCTAGTCACCTTGGACAAAAAAACAACATCCCAGTTTTTATATCGATGCTGCCTCTCTTCCTCAGAATCCATTACATGCCAGCCGTGTCTGCCGGAGGAGTGGGCTCCTCCTGGCAGCGTGCAGTGTCTGAACAGGACTGTCCTGCTGCTCGCCTGGGACAACCCCCTCTCCATCGCCCTGCTCTTGTTTCTGGCCGCCTGTATTCTCATGACCTCCTGCTCCGCAATACTCCTCCTGCTCAACCTGAACACGCCCGTGGCCAAGTCCGCCGGAGGCCGCACCTGCCTCCTGATGCTGGCAGCCCTGACTGCTGCTGCAATGAGCTCTTTGTGCCATTTTGGCGAGCCGTCTCCTCTGGCCTGTATCCTCAAGCAACTTCTATACATATTCAGCTTCACTGTGTGCCTGGCTTGCATCACCATGCGCTCGCTCCAGGTCATCTGCATTTTTAAATTCTCCTCCAAGCTGCCGCCAGCATATGACAAGTGGGCCAAAAACCACGGACCAGAGTTTACCATTTTCCTAGTGTCCGCCACCGTTTTGTTCATTTCTGTAATCCGTGTGTTTGTGGAGGCTCCCCAGCCCTCTCAAGATCTTGACTTTTACGAGGACAGCATTGTGTTGGAGTGCAGTAACACCCTCTCACCTGTTGCAGGCCTTGAGCTCCTCTATGTATCACTGCTCAGTGTCCTCTGCTTCGCTTTCAGCTACATGGGCAAAGACCTGCCGGCCAACTACAACGAGGCCAAGTGTGTGACCTTCAGCGTCATGGTGTACATGATCTCCTGGATGAGCTTCTTCACTGTCTACTTCATCAGTAGAGGCCCGTTCACGATGGCCGCGCACGTGTTCGCCATACTCTTCAGTGTCGTGGCCTTCCTCGGGGGCTACTTCCTGCCCAAAATTTATATTATTGCCCTGAAGCCGCAAATGAACACTAATGCTCATTTCCAGAACTGTATTCAAATGTATACCATGAATAAATAATGAGGATTGCATGTACTTGGTTCAGTTGATGAAAAATAGATGAATTGTATGATGCAGAATACGAGTTAAAATAACTAACTTTTAAATGTATTTAACAACCGAATTTAAAACAGGAATTTTAGATGTACAAATAATTGTACTTGATTGGTCTGTGTTGGGGAAAAATAAATCACCGTAATAAACTTTATCTTTGTGTTTGTATACATTTTTTAAACCAATTGAATGTATTACATTACATTACATGTCATTTATTTGACGCTTTTATCCAAAGCGACTTACAATAAGTAAGTATTATTTATCGTAATTAAAATGTCTATGTATCTTTGGACATCCATAACTAGATTTAATCACAATACATTTGTAATTTGACTACTCAGTTACTATATAGCTCCAGTCACTGGTTGTTCAGCTGAATCCCTTAATAACACTGTTATACATCACACAATCAAATTCAAAATCATCTGGGACTCAATAAGCCTTTCCCATTTGTCAAAGCAAAAAAAACAACAACAGGTGTCACTCAAACATTAGTAATGGTTCTGTTCTATTCAAGTGTCCCAGAACACCATGACAGTGTGACAGCGATGGGGTGAGCATGTACACATCATTATCCTGGTTTCAGAAAGATACACAATTCAAAGTACTCTAAATGAGCCCAGGTACTGTGGCATCATGCAAACACCTCATCCAGATGCTGCGAAATCAATACAAACAAACCTGGATACTATGGTTTCTCATGTTCAACGTAACTGGATGAGTCTCAAAACCAGAAAACCAGTGTATAATTACAGGGCCCTGACACTGAGGCAACATAATGGGATTCAGCCATCATTAACTGTATTGTTTTCATTGTTTTCTTTATGCCTGCTACAAATCGAAATGTCTGATGTGTCAACACTAAATGTAAGCTTGCATGCTTTTTTTTCTTTTCTCTGGAGACATACTGCAGCTTTCCTTACAAAGCATGTACCGTTGAATGCAGTATGCATTCAATTGGGACTTACTACTTCCTCATAACATTGCACCTTCATGCACATTTATCTGGCTGTACAGAGGATTGTGGGTCAGAATAGATAGAAAAGCATGCTGGCTTGCACATGAAGAAATTAAATCAGATGCAGTAGGACATCCTGGTACTTTTGGCATGCAGCATTTGACATACAGTATATGTATTGGTATACTCCATCTTTCTGGCATACTGAATATTATGGTAGTATAGGCACAAGTCAGATTTCCTTGCATTGATCCATAAACCAAACACTAATTGACAGTTTAATCAGCATGCAGTTAGCCACCACCACTAATTAATCATGATTTTAAGAAATTACACGAAATAAATGGATGTGTGTATGTTGGAGGGGATCAATAGCGCCCCTGGTGGCTGTGCTAGAGACTGTCACACTAATGCATTTGCATAAAGAAGATTTAGGAAGATGTCCACGAGTGTGAGACACTTTAATGCTTCTGAGGAAGTCTGACTTGTTTCCAGAAAAGTTGAAACAGAAAATATTTGGTGTATGTAAAAAAATTAATATACGTGAATGTATTGGAGAGAAGACAGTATTTCTGTTATTTTACATTTTAAACATGTAGTGCTTTTATAGTTTATAAATGTCGGTTTAGGTCAACAAAGCATATAAACATGATCATATTTCCAGGGATCTGACAATAAGTGGCAGCTGGTCACAGAAAGAAGAGTTTTATTATTGCATGACGTAAACTCTCATTGCATATATAATAAATGTACAATTGTGTGTCTGTGTGTATGTGCAACCACACATACACAAGCACACACCCACGCACACACACACACACAAACACACACACACACACAGTGCTGCTCTTGGCTGTTGTTTGAGAGGAGAGATGAAAAGGCCTTTTGTGGCTGGGAGGTCAGGGCTATTGACCAGTAGATGTGTGAGTAGAGTCTGAGCTTGGTTTTCCCACAGTCTCTCTGTCCACTCACGGCTTAATACCCTCGGTCAACAATAGAAGTGTGCCATAGCTGAACAAGCGAGAGTTTTACCGCGAGCACAACAAGAACCAAAGCAATGTTCTGTGGGGAAGATCTCAGGAATTTAATTGACAAACTTCCCGATCCATTTCATTTTGGAACATTAAATTCATCAACCCACAATATTCAAAGCATGTGTTTCATCTGGTGATCAAAAGCTTGAACCATCTTTCAGACGTTTCGTATATTCGTCCGACCAATAAAGTGTACGGAATTGTCTTTCTGCAACAAGACACCAGAGATACAAACAAACACTGTGAACAACCAATCACAGCCCACAAGACAACATCTCGATGCCATTACATTGAATCTGCAGGTGCAGATTGTGTTATTTAATTCAATAATATTGCATTTCAAGTCCTCATATCATTATTCATTTGTGTAAACAAACATGTCTCATGTAGACTGTGATGAGCTTGTTAAAGCAATAAAATGAGCAAAAATCCTAAATATCAAAATTAGTGTAATAATTTAAAGAAATGTCTTATTTTCACACAGGCAATTCAATCAATAATAACATG
The DNA here is from genome assembly GCF_029220125.1 of Pseudoliparis swirei. NCBI lineage: Eukaryota > Metazoa > Chordata > Actinopteri > Perciformes > Liparidae > Pseudoliparis > Pseudoliparis swirei. The sequence continues at coordinate 9,430,511 of NC_079396.1, forward strand.
CCGACTTTCAATACCTTTTCCCTGGATGCCACCGATGCAATAAATCCTGTTTAATTATTCCCCGTGAGCACATGATGAGATGCTGCCTGTGGTCCCCTGTGTGACTGGAGTGTGAGATAAGCAACAGCTCCTGATCAGAGACTGACAGCACATCATTCTCAGTCTGATTTACTATCTCGGGAATGGTTTTATCTCTACTGTTCAGCCTGTGATTGCTTCACCTTCCAGTTATTGATGTGTGTCTCATTGTTAAAATTCCCAGCCCTTCATGGCTTTGTGATGCTAATAACACACTATAAAATGAAGAGAGGCTCCGCCTGAGAGATCAGAGTGTTCAGTCTCAGCCTGAAGAAGCTGCTGACTTCACCTGCATGGACATGGCTCCTTGCTCCTCCAACTACTCCTCTATTCACCTCAATAGGACCTCTGAGAAAGAAACCATCAAAGTGAGTACTGGGTTCTACGGGCTGTGCCCTACAAATGTCTGATTGGTTATTGCTGATTTTAATCATGAGCTCACCTATTTCTCTCCACTTCCACAGATGAGAAAACCTTTTGTGGAGAAGATGCGCAGAGATCGCATCAACAGCTGCATCGAGCAACTCAAGATCATCCTGGAAAAGGAGTTCCACAAGCATGAGCCCAACTCCAAGCTGGAGAAAGCCGACATCCTGGAGATGACTGTGAGCTTCCTGAGTCAGCAGCTGCAGGCGGGCCTCTGGAAGAGCGACAGCAGCCAATGCTACTCTAACTTCTGGAGGGACTCTGTGCACTTCATGTCTGCTGGATCCAACGCAGAGGCCTCTGTCACTCCTGTGCAGGGCCTCCAGCAGCAGAAGCAGCAGCTCCATCAGGCCCAGAGAGCCGGCAGCTCCTCCCCAGTCTGCTCCACCCTCAGGCCCACAGCGCTGCAGGACAGCAGCAGCAGCAGCAGAGGCCCGGTGTGGAGGCCTTGGTAGAGACTTTCTGTGCATTTCAATGCCACCATATTTATTATACCAGAAACAGATCAAGTATGTACCAATGCATCAACTGCCAAATGCAGTCAGCCAAATATAGCAAGATGTCTTACTTCATCCATTCACATTTTGCAGTATGCATCCAGCATGCTCTTTTGGGAGCTCGCATATGGGCAAGAGGGTCAAACTTGTGATATTAGGATGAAGCAGCTTGTCCCAATTGAATGCATACTGTACGTACCGTGTAAGGACAGCTGTGTGCGGTGTGGAACACTCACACCTGAGGGGACTTTCCCTCACCATGTAGGAAATATTTTTCCAGCCTGCTCATTCACGATGTTACTGAGTGCTTTTAGAGTTTCATCATATTGATGAAAGATTCGTAAGAGGGATTCTATCCTCTTAATCCCCGATTCACGCTGGAGATCATTCACAACACATGAGCAACAGTGCTTCTCTTCGTGAAACAATATCACAGTGTCCTCATGCCTCCTAGTGAGATATTTATTCCTGTTCCTTTTTGTCACGGAAAATAATGTTCAATAACTTGTTCTGAAGTTTCAAATGTATGTCACGTTTATAGAGTGGTTTACTGAACTTGTCTGTTGTGACTTATTTGCCTTTAATAAAGGAAGAAAGTATCTGACTAAATGCAGGTCGTTTGTGTATGGTGTGTATTATTTTGTTAGGATAGGATAATTGTGAAACGCATGTTAGTTTTTACCAAAACTTTAAACTTGAGTAAGTAACATTGGAGAAACCAGCAAGAGTAAACTAGATTATGAGTATCCAATTTAAAAAACAAGCCCAGTTTTGCCAACTCTTTTTCAATGAAAGTTGTGACAGCAGCACGAGCTCCAAAAGTAGTGGCATCAAGCAAGAAAGTCGCCAAGTCGGCAACACTGACTCCCTTCAGGTCTCCCTCCTATCCAGAGATAGACCATGGCTAATGTCAGTGCTCACGGCTTGAGCTTCCTGCTTGTGGGAGACCAGGTATAAGTAGACAGACAGACAGACAGGTAAACATGTAGGTAACGATCGGACGGGTTTATTACCCGCAACAGCCACAGAGACTTATCCCCCCTCCCTTTTTTCTTCTTCGTCAGAGCATTTGATTTATTGATTGCTGTCAAGATCTAAAGAGAATTTCCACAAATGTAACAAAAACAGTTCTAAAATACTAAATGTTAAATTTGGATTTTGATAAAAAATATGTTTTTTGTTGTAGATCTCTTTGCTGTGAATAGCCTATAGTATAGGCTTTGCTAAAAAATAATATGATTAAGTGTTTAAGGTGTGTAATTGTGTGTTTTCTTATGGCTGGTTTAGGGTTTTTTAAAACAATTTTATGAAGAAGTTTATCAAAGTTTATGCAAAAATAGTATGAACATATATATGTATTTTTATTTTGTATTTATTATTATAAAGAGACATTTTAACAGATTTCCAAATAACAATAGGAATATTAATACTTTGTATATGAAACACAAACTCTGAATTTATTGATTGTATCTTTTTATTTGTAATAATTTGTCATACAAATGTTAGAAACGCGTTTTAAGAGCCTAAATGTGATAGCAAAACAGCAATAGCTACAAAAATGTTAATATGAACATCCATTTACAACAAACACGCCATCATCATCATCCTCATACATACAATTTGGCATAGATCATTCACAACAGAAGAGAAATATTCTCAACAGCAACTGTCAGTATGACACAGTATGTCAGATACCGTTACATCAGGCGGTCCAAAGATAAACTCCACTGGAGTAAACAGTCATTTCACAAGATCACTCAGAATCTACCTCCAGCTTTTTAAACACAAAGGAAAAGCAAACATCAAATGTGAATCACAGTTAAAGCACAACAACCTTCAAATAAGTGAGAGCCTTTGCGCGTACTACTTGTCCATCAATGTGATGAGACAATAAGGAAACCCGTCGTGAATGAGCAGGCTGGAAATACATTTCCTACATAGTGAGGGAGAGTCCCCTCAGGTCTCAGAGTGTCTGTGTGTCAAAGTCTCTACCAAGGCCTCCACACCGGGCCTCGGCTGCTGCTGCTGCTGTCCTGCAGCGCTGTGGGCCTGAGGGTGGAGCAGACTGGGGAGGAGCTGCCGGCTCTCTGGGCCTGATGGAGCTGCTGCTTCTGCTGCTGGAGGCCCTGCACAGGAGTGACAGAGGCCTCTGCGTTGGATCCAGCAGACATGAAGTGCACAGAGTCCCTCCAGAAGTTAGAGTAGCATTGGCTGCCGTCGCTCTTCCAGAGGCCCGCCTGCAGCTGCTGACTCAGGAAGCTCACAGTCATCTCCAGGATGTCGGCTTTCTCCAGCTTGGAGTTGGGCTCATGCTTGTGGAACTCCTTTTCCAGGATGATCTTGAGTTGCTCGATGCAGCTGTTGATGCGATCTCTGCGCATCTTCTCCACAATAGGTTTTCTCATCTGAGGAATTGGAGGGAAATAGGTGAGCTCATGATTAAAATCAGCAATAAACAACGTGTGCATTTTTGACCATAAAAGCTGACGCAAAGCCCATAAACGCCTCTGCGGTGTACTCACTTTGATGGTTTCTTTCTCCGAGATCCTGATGTGGTGAATAGAGGAGTAGTTGGATGAGCAAGGAGCCATGTCTGTGCAGGTTAAGATAGCATGGACTGCAGTGTTAGCTCTGATGCCCCTGGAGGGGCTGCTCCTCATTTTATACTGGGAGATTAGCATAACAAAGCCATGTGGCTCAGGCAGGGCTGGGGTTCCCACACTCTGACCAGTGGGACTCCCAGCACAACAATGGAAGACATGTCAATAACTCAGGGAGCATGTATCTGTGCGTGGCATGTTTTCCAAGATAAGCAACAGGTAATTAACATGTTATCAAGCGGTCATCTGAGATTTGATCATGGACTGAATGTCTAAATTACATTTGTAGGTGTAGAATAATGTTAGGCACACACAAGTGGGTACCTTCAAAGGGGGATAACTGCAATTAAGGACCAATTGCTTCACTGCAATAAAACACTATAAACTGAAGGCTTTCATTTTCTCATGTGTCTTCCTCTAAAAAGCATTTTTAGAGGAGGGTTAGCAGACTAGAGAATCTGTATGAAAATGTTGTTTTCAGAAGAGCAGGTGAACAGAAAAAAATATTTGTTGTTTTTGGTCGCAGCTTGACCCCAGTTAGGAAACACAGCGTTCAAACTGGAGAAGATAAACTACGAGAGAAAGTAAGGAGCGGGAAGGGAGGATGTCAACGTTGTTAACCTCAACTGGCTGCAGGTGAATCATTTCAATTTCCACCTGTTGCTTTTCCAACTACGTGTTGCCTTATGTTAGGTTGTGATGTGTGATTCATTGAATGTGTTTATGTAACTCGAACGCTTCCTTCTGTACACATGGCATCTATTGATTCTGTCCACCCTCTCTTGCTCTCCTGAAGGTTTCTTCCTTTTTTTCCCCCGTGAAAGTTTTTTTTCTATTTCTTTGGATTTTTTCCTGATCCAATGTGAGGTCCTGGAACAGGGATGTCTATGTGTACAGATTGTAAAGCCCGCTGAGGCAAATTCATCATATGTGATATTGGGCTATACTAAATAAACTGAATTGAATTGAATTGAAGAAGACTGCAATAATCTGAAGAGAGACACTGATCAAAGGCATGAATATAAGCAATATGCCTTTATATTACTCTACGCAAATATACTCTCAAGTGACCCAAGCACAGGTGCCAGTGCTAGAGACACCTGTATGAGTGTGAAACCATATGAAACATATGTATGAGTATGACTGCACCGCTCATATTACTGATAACCGTGAGGTATTTTAGTATTTGAACATTATCGCAAACTTTTCACTTGTAAATATTTAATTCATTTAATTTCGTATGGATTTTGTTTCAGTCACTGTACTGCATGTTGAATTACATGAGGTGAGACGAATCACATTTGGATTATTGTAGTTTTTTTTCACATATTAGTCACATAGTTCTGCTAAAGAATGTAGGCAATCGATCATGATGCGCTCCTTTCCGACTTCCCCTAAAGGTCTGCAGACCCTGTTGAAAGGGAACTGTGTCAAATTAGAGTCGAGTCAATGGCATTACGAGCGGGCTGGCAGTGTGCCTCTGAGGGCCTCCTCTCTGGCTGGCCCCAGATGTGAAGCCGGCCTTGTGGGTGCAGTGTGAGTAGCCCCGTCTCCCCAGTTTCCCACCAGTGCTCCACATCAGGGTAAATGAGCTACAAAAGCCATGCCGCTCCTCAATGCTCCACTGGGAATGTTAATTGATCTTTTGTTGCGGGACAAACAGAAACTCTGTGTCTCGGTCCATCTGGGAAAAATCAAGTCAACTGGCTTCACTGCCTGGCACAGAGCAGCCTGTCTGCCTTTGGGCTGTGTGGACTCTTTCAATTTAAGGTTTCAGACATCCATCCACAATGCTAAACAAGCAGTCTTCATTTAGTCAGAGTAGAAATGCCACAACAGAAATACTAGCCCATTCAAATATGTCCCTTAGAAACCTGTAGCTGAGAAATAAATGAAATGGAGGTATTTGAAAGTGACTTAAAACAGTGAGTGAAAGACAAAGAATAAACTGACCTGAAATAGAATGACTTCTAATATTATTACAAATAAATGTAGTTACTTCCAAATGCTTTTAATTTCCAGTACTTTCTTTCTGTACATCTTCATATTTAGGTATAAGTAAACTGTGTCTTAAGCCATCTTCTTGTCACCACCGCAACATTTGAAAGCACAGAAACCGCCAAATCTGTCAAGTCACGTCCATGTTTGGCTCTATTATCTGTCCTCTCCATTGATTTCATTGTGCACATGCTTGTGTGAATTTGTGCCTCCTCTGAAAGTTAGTGTGCACTGCACGGCTGCCGGGGGTCTTTGTCTACAAGTGTGTGTGAAGACGAGTTCCCCTCCCACCAGCGGCCTGAGAGCTCTGAATTCCTGCCATAAAGTCTCGGCCATTGCTCAGACCTGCGGCGGCGCAGAGCGGCTTCCCGTCAGCCATCTCTCTGTGAGTGTGATATCTCCCGTTTCCCACACTCGGTGCCTATTCACTGGCCCAGAGACGGGGACAATAGAAGTGTGTCTTGTTACACATCACATTAGCTACGGTGTTTGATCTCCTGTTGAAGGGGGAGGCAGCTTCAGCCAGACCATCTGGCCTGGACAACTCGACCCTGAGAAAGTCCCATGCATGGCACATTCTCCACAACTTCTGCACACACAAATAGTTGTGAAAGACTTTTGTGGCACTCGAGACATAATTCAACCACGAGAGAGCATGTCACCGCCGCCACAACAGAAGTGGGTCATGTGCTCGGGGGTGTCACCCCAGTTTTTCAAATTTTTTTGGACACCTGTGCACCAGTGGGGTCAGATGAGAGAAAACGTTAATGATCCCCATGTTGGAAACACTGAGGTCACGATTAAGATCGAAGTTGGAGAAGTAAAAAGCTTCCGTGAGCATCAATAGATCTATTTTTTAACATACAGGTGTTTTCATCTCATTTGTTGAAGGGCAATAAGGTCATTCAGATACATCGTCCAGAAAAAGTCATAATCCATACTGCAAACAAATCAGTCTACTTCAAAAAACACATTTACATCCATTAACTTTACTAGGACTATACTTTGTGTTCAACTCCTGAACATGTACATGTGTACAGTATATATTATTATATTGCCTTTTATTTGGTACAAGAATAAATACAATTTGGTTTGTGTGTTGACGAATGTTGGATTTCTACAATTCTTCAGAACAAACCATGCAAAGTGTGTTCACTGTTAAAAATATGATTGCACTGCCCTACCGGGCCTCAATGGCATCAAACACAGTGGCTATGCAGAGTTAGAGGAAGCTATGATTACCTCACAAAGTAGCACATTTTTCAAATTATCTAAAAAGAGTGCTACGGGATTCTCAATCAATCAATCAATCTATCCATTGATTTATATGGTGCTGTTCCCTTGAGCAAGGCACACTCGTGGAGCTGCTGCTAGCTGCTGATATGCTCTCTGTGTGAATGGATATATCTATTTTTTCAAACCTTGACCAGAACACAACCTCGACCTGCTCTCCTCGTCATTGATAACTCATTCAATCATTCCCGACTTAATGTCAGCTCTCAAACACGACCGGCACGTGTTCAGCGCTGCAGGTTTCTGAGGAAATAAAGACGCCAGTATTGTTTATGTTTGTAAAACTTCTCGTGAAGTTTCCCATTTATTTTTCAAGTTCAAAGGCAAACTTCTCAAGGAAGCAATTCAACAGATTCTTTCAGTAAAGATTGATGTCAACACAACATGCCTTTATAAAAGGTATTCACACATCCATTATGAAGATGACAACTGAACAGTAAACAGGTACACATCGGCCAAATAATGGTTACACATAGTCATAATCAAGTATAATCAGAATAAGATTTACAGTCAAAGTGAATCCATGGGATTGAATGAAAGGATGTTGTGATTCATCAGCAACAAGCTGATGAAATGTATCTGTCAGTGATACTCAGTATCAGAGGCAGACAGTCGTTCAGACACAGAAATCAAACAGTGTCTCAGACACTTCAATAGTTTCCACCCCATGGGGGTGTTACAACACAACAACTCAGGGATGTTTGCAAAACAAACAAACAAAAGTATTTTTTTTCCCCACAGGAACAAGAGCACTTTAAATTGTAAAGCGTATAACGTGTATACACGCGGTGTACATGCTCAGTAAAACTTGATCATTTCAGTCCTTCCAAAGGAACACTGGCACATTGTGCCGATTTCGCCACACGAGTAAAACACTCAACAATATTGAATCTCCTGCCAAAGCAAAAGGAAACCGACTTCAATGAGTCTTCAACTTTCTGTCTGTGACGTTCACAGACTTAGTTCTCTCATTCTCTCTCTCTCTTTCTGGGAGGAGGTGATGCTGCCTCCATCCTACCAGGGCCTCCACAGGGCGCTGCTGGCCTCGCTCACACGCTTGCCGGAGCTGATCTGATGGAGCGGCGAGCCGGGAGGGGAGAGGGTGCAGGAAGCGTGGCTGGACGCCTGCAGGCCCTGGAAGTGGCTGAGCAGCCGTCGGTGGGCCTGAGTTTGGACGTCGCAGTGCGACAGGAAGCTGACCGCCTCCTGCACGCAGCGAGAGTAGCCGTCGCCGCCCGCCATCAGGCCAGAGGTCACGCCGGCCTTCTGCTTCTGATGCTGCCAGACTCTCAGATAGGACACGGCCATCTCCAAGATGTCCGCCTTCTCCTGCTTGGAGTCGGGCTGCTGCCTGACGAACTCGGGACTGAGCAGAGATTTCAGCTGCTCGATGCTGGTGTTGATGCGGTCTCTGCGCAGTTTCTCGACCATTGGCTTTCTCATCTGAGGAAAAGATACGAGAAAAATCTGTTAGAATATGAAATCACGCTTTTTTTCGTAGCATTCGAACACTATTCAACAAGGGAGTTGTGTGACTGAGTAGAAATCCGATGTACCTTATGCACAGGAGCCAGGTGTTCCTTAGGATAGCTTGCTTGTCCAACTACAGTGGGTGCCATAGCTGTCAGCTCAGCGCGTTCCTGCTCGGTTCGAAGAGCCAGTTGAATCTGAGCTGCCTTCTCCTCTGCCTCTGCCCTGTATTTATACGCCCAAATCTCCATATGAATGTGTGGGTCTTGGGCTTGTTGGAGTTTCTCACAGTCCTCCCGGCCAATGAGAGCGCTGGGAAGGGCTTTGAGGAACGCAGGGCTGCCACATGCTCAATGAAGTGCTTATAGCCGTGGGGACAATGAGTGTGTCTCCGGGGAGCAGGTGGAGGAATAGACTGCGAGAGAAAGAGTGCGCTGGGAGGGTGGGGTGGGGGGGGGGGTTCAGGGGATGGGAGGGAGGAGGGGGATGTCGCTGGGAGACTGACCCAGTGCTTGTGTTGATATGGGAAAGTGGTGACCCCAGAGGGAAGCACGCCGCTGTCTCATGTCATCTCAACCGCCACATCATTGAGCACAAAGTGCCTCCGGCACCAAGCACACGTGGGTGTTACGGAGGGCCAACATGCAGCCACTTCCACCAGTTTGACACGGCAGACGTTTCTCGTGGCGCGGCGCAACAGTTGAGACGTCTCAAAGAGGAAGAGGAAAAAGAGCTTCTCAGGGGGTTTTGAGACTCAAATAAACTTGGTGAAGAAGAGAGCGTGCAGTGTCTTTTTTGGCCCACACAGTTTTAACAGGACAACATTCTTTCTGCATTGTTGTTTTGTTTGTTCTCTTCGCACATGGTTTGGAGTGGGCAAGATGGACTTTAAAGATAATAATTATTCAAACGTTCTAATATAAACATCCATCATATTTTATAGACTTAGATGAACTTCGACCTATCGTACCGTTTCCGGTATAAAAAGGCATTATTACTGACATTACATGTACAGTCAACACCAACACTTGAAATGTTGCTTCTAAAAATGCTTTTGAAGTTCAAAACTGTAATTTAACGGTAGGTGAACATGATTTAAACTGTAAGACAAGAAACCTGCTTCAAGTGTCAACATCCTAACAGTCTCCACACTCCCAGCACATGTTCACACATCAGGCTAACTTGACCCCCCCACCCCCTCCACCCACCCACCCATACTCATGCACACAGCCACACTCTCATTCACTTTCCCTCTCCCCACACACACACACACAGCTGGCTGACCTGCCTGCCGCTGGCCACGTCTCAGTCACACGCTCCCTTCCTGCCAGTGTGGGACGTGGGAGCCGCTGTGGTCCCAGGCTTCCCACACTTCAGTGTTAATGACACTGAGGCCGGCTGCACAAAGGAAGTGTGCCCCATCGAACAAAGATTGAGTGACCAACCCCCCTCCAACCCTCACACACACACACAGACACACACACACACACACACACAGTGCTGTCAACAGGGCTTCCAGGCACACCATCTGGGCGGATAGTACGCTATTGTCATCCAATCAAGCATGGGAGACGCTCACCGTGAGAATTGGAGAGGATGAAATAGAGACAGAAAGTTAAATAAGAGAATAGGCTGTGTGTGTGGAGAGAGGGATACCTCGTGCACGGCTTAGGCCTAAAGATTATAGATGCACAAGATCAAAAGTTGTAAATAGTTGATTCAGGAAAAAGCACACACACACACACAAGGACTGAACTATAACAAGAACTGGCAACCTAATACACCATAATAGCATAATACTCCTGCCTGAGATGGTTTTAACAGATAGCTGGTCTTTAAAAGGCAACTCTATCTACATTTGCTCGAGCAGATCTCATGCCGTTCAACTTCAGATGAATATCTAATCCCACCATGTTTGTTCAGATACTTCTCGGGACGTCCTCAGACTGACATGTGACCTCCGCGTTCCCACCACATATCACTCCCAGTCGATACAATCACGAGGACATTTCCCTCGTCGTGGCGCATCGGCAGAGCGACGGGAGTTCAACGAAGGGCCCCTCCCACCTGTTTGTTTGGATTGGGGCCATTGTGCCCCATGAATTCAACTAATTCATTCACATCCTATTGTCATAATACTGCTTTGTGATTGGCCAAACCCTGTGAGAACCAGCATCACATTAAATCGATGGGATAGTTGGTCTAAGTATATAAAGGAGGACGTCGCGGTGGGAGAAATCATTACTCTGACCGCCTCTTGTAGCCGGCACGGGCCTGGACCGACTGCGGATGCACCATGAGGGATCAGCACACAACGTAAGCTCCAACGGGGAACACTCGCGTGGCGAAGAAGTTCATTGGACTAATTTCTTTGAACTTCTGTCTGTCAAGGTTATTCTGGGGTCATAGCAATGTTTTGTTATCAGGACCAGGACTTGATACAGGAATGTGACTCTGGAGTAAGACTTATTTATTATGTTAAATTGAAAGTCGTTAATTGCTTTGGGGCAGGTGATCAAAATAATCTGTTCGGGTCAATTCACCCAACTTATTTCTACTGAAAATGTGTTTTTATTTGCCAGTTTTTGAGATTTCTGTCACACCCTGAGACAATGGAGGTGGATTTTTTGTTGAGAAAGCACACCAACAACCTCTTTTCTTGGGATGTGTTTTCAATCGATGAAGAGTCTCTGGACTATACAAACTAACAGGGACATTAAATCTGGGAAGACATTTGTCATTTGTTAATCAATGACAGGAGCATCACCAATGAAACTCCTTTGGGCAGCAGGAGAACCAGCCCTTGAAATTGCTCTCCAGTTGAGGATTTCAATAAACGGCTACATTTAAATCTGGTGTCAATTCTGTGTTCAGCATTAATCTGATGTTTCCCCCTTTTGTTTTCTCCTCAGCATGTGTAGGATGATGGTTTTGGAGAGGAAGTGCACAGACAGAGCAGCGAGGCTCCGCTCAGCAGTGGAGAGCCAACTCAACACTGGGGTGTCCAGCGTGGACGTGTGGGACAAGACGGTCTCTTTCTTCACCGTGAAAAAGGCCTTCATTTTCCACAACGGCTACACCAAATCCTCCAGAGAAGCCATGCGGCTGTTCCCCTCGCCGGCTGAGGACGTGGAACCATTGTGCTGCCAGTAACAAGTGGACATACACATGAGAACAACATGAAATGAGGTGGGATGTGTGGGACTGTGTGTGTGTGTGTGTGTGTCCACAAGCTTCGAAGTAAGGAACATTTTCAAGGTGACGCTTCAAATGGAAAACATTCTACAGATGGAAAAGGACTTTGAATCTGGTTTTCTGTGGGGCGCTTCCCCTCCACTGGGGAGGAGATGGGAAAAGATGGACGATGTATATCATAAACAATGTGATGTTATTGGCCTTTAAACGTGCATTCTGTGCCTTAAGCCTCAGTACTCCTTGAAACTACCTAAAGACCATGTTGCCAGGTTTCTTTTAACGAAAGCCATATTCCTTTGTATAAAAGGGAGAATGTGTATGCCAATGCATACTTTGTTCAGTAAATGTTTTTACATTTTGTCGAGTGATGTCATTTTAGTTGTCATAACTGAGATGTGCAATTTGTGCCTCATATATATGAAAGACAAAAATAAAGTGATGTTTTTCTAACAGTTTGTGTTGAACATTATTTCTGAACACTAGTAATGATGGTAGATTATTACAAGACATTTTTAAATGTAACCATTAATGTATTTAGTTCAGTGGTTATAATAGTTTACATTTCGTTTAGATTAAGAAACCGGGTTAAGGTTTTATATTAGTAAAAATCGCCCTCTAGTGGACATTTCTCTTAGAATAGTTAACACAAAAGTCTGACATGTGATCCGTTTCTTGATGTGATGATGTGATCAGACTGTTGGCAACCCAGGTGTGCAGTTGTATGTTGTGTGTAGATTTAGCGGGAGCCTTTTACACTTTAATGCCCTGCTTAAGGATCCATGGTGAGGAAACAGCAGATATTCTAAAGGCAATGCACGAAGGTTGCCGTTGTAACCCAAAGCTGCATTTTACCTAACTTTAGACAAATAATGTATTTTTTTCAGAGAAGCCCTAAAGCAATAAACAGCTGCAGTGGTTAATTCAAGTAATACTAATCAAACAAAACCCTTATGCTATGTTCACACCAAAACATATTAAAGTAAGAATCTCAGATTTTCATTTCAATGAATGCCTGTCAAGTCATCACAGTGGTTGAGCCTTTATGGAACTCTTGTATGATAACACAGTGGGTGTCTGTGGAAACATTCACAAGTGGTGATCCTCTGGGAAGTGAGATCCAAAAACAAATCTGGAATAAGCGCTTAACGTCAAATGTGCTGCCAAAGAGAGAGAAATGCATATCTTTGAGATTTTAACTATAAAATCTGCATTTTGAACACATCTATTCTTTGCTTCCTGAGAGGCCTTTTACCCAGCAGACATAATCACATAGCAGAGCTGTTATTACTATTTAATAACATCTCTCCGACCTGTTTGTGTGCACAGCGCTGGAACAGAAGAGTTACACAGAATCACATTTGGAATTATAAGGGTTTTATTAATCATAGGCTAAATTAAAAAAGCAGACATTCAGCAACAGTTGAACATTGTAGCAGCGGGATGAGGAGTATTAACAATACACCAGGTGATCTCCACACCATGCAGTCAGCTCTCCAGCTCAGGGACCACCCAGCACCTTTTGGGCGGTCTGGAAGTTGAAAGTCGAGCGCCGAGGATGAAACTCAGCGGCACGTTGCTTTCCAGAAATCTGTTCTGAGGATTGACAGAAATAAAGAAACTGCTGGGGAAGAAACATTAGTCAAAGAAAAAAAGTGTTTTAAGGATATAATGTAGGTCTGTTTTATTATTAATGTAGACAGGTCTGATATTTCGTTGCAACAGATGGAAACGTTCACAAGTCCAAAGTTCACTTTGTCACAAAGGCATAGCTTTATGGGAAAGAAAATAAACACACTTTTACTCATTGTTCTTTTTACCATTTTGCTTCACAAGATGATGAAAGAAACCGTATGCATACACACAAAATCAAAAATCGTTTCTTTTTATCCATCACTCGAAATCCCGTTCGAGACTACAGACCAAACAGCAAGAGCCCCGAAGAAAAGGACAGCTTAGCCAGCAACCATGAGACACTGAGGCCGTGTTATTTTAAAACGCCAAAAACAAACTTAAATCAAATAATGAAAACAAGATAAAATCAAATGCCACTCGTAACACGTGGTGCGTCAAATCACAAAACATTTTTAGTAACCAGAACATTGCGGCCCAATATTAGGGAGGGGGGGGTTGAAAGCCGAATGGGTTTCCAAGATAAAACAGAATTCCCTTGTTATTCCCATCAACCAACCAACACGTTTTATTCTCTCAGCCCGCCATTCTGTGATGTCCTTAAAAGACAGAACAATGGTGAAGTTTCATGTTTGTTGGCGATAACAGCCGTGAACCAGAAAATAAACAAAATGTCTCTGGTTTCAACCACCAGCTCTGGACGACAGCGATCTGACGCAGAGGCAAAGTGTAAACTCTGTTTTAGTGAAGTTTACAGCTTTGTGTTTTTGTGTTAAACGTTAGAGATGTTGCCAAAAGTGGATGACTGTCTCGACTAGACATAGTTTAAGCTTAAAGTTGTCATATGGGAGAAGGAGTGGAGTGAGAGGCAATGTGTATATTTTATGTGTGTGTGTGTGTGTGTGCAAAAAGAGAACATCTTTTTTCAGTTGGTCGGTGTCCCGACTGTTTGCAGGGTTGTTGTGTGTTGGGGGTGTGTGTGTGTTGAGGGTGTGTGTGTGTTGAGGTTGGCCATCAGGGCAAAGAGTTCAACACTTCCTGCAGGAAGAGGTCGGGGTCTGCGATTTCAGAAAGAAGACCTGGAAGAGAAACATGGAGTCAAGTATTTGAATAAAATTCACATCACAGTTTAGAGCTTTAATGTCAGGAGTGGAGACTAGAGCTGCATTAGAGACCGTCCCAGTTCAACCACATTTGTTACAAATGAATTCCCATTTTGAGTTCAATTTGAAGGAAAAGCATGAGGAGTATTTCTACTTCTTCATTTTGATAACAAGTGGGCAGGTATAAAGGTTTTCAGGAATGCATGCATGTATACTGACCTACGACATCACAGAACTCTGACAAGGACTCAGCTGGCATGAGTTCATCCTGGAAGGCCCTGAGCACGCGCTCGGAGGCCTCGTAGATGGGCATGTCGTTGTGACGGACATATTCTGCTAGCGAGAAGGACCAGCCCCCCTCCGTGTTGCTGGTGGGAACTTTCTGTACGACCAAAGAGAAGAAGAAGAGGAGTGAAGAAACAGTCAGCTCTGTATTTGCCGTCACCATCAAGCCTTTGATTAGACGTTAACATTCATTCACTGTTAAACACCTGCAACTTTACCGAGATAAAGAAATGATTGATCAGCGGCCAATTGTTCACAACATCCAAACAAGAACAGGAAAGTATCTGAATGATGTTTGTGGCATCAAGATGCCCAGTCGCTCTGAGATTGTAACATATTTACCCGAAACGTGTCGTAGACCAGATCCACCAGCGCCCAGAAGAGAAGAGGTGAGCGGTAGACGGCATATTCCTTTGGTGCTTTATCTGTGAGTCTGATGATGAAAGTGGAAAAAGAGGTTATTGGTAGAGATAACTTGGATTTTCACTTTCATATTAAACTCTAACATACACAGCATGGTAATATTTAGGTATCTGATGCTTCGATTCAAAATAGATTCTCTATTCACTACATAGGAGTGCAGATTAAAGCATCTCCTCCAGTTAAAATCAGAGATTGAAAACAGAGTAAAGTGTGTATCGGATTAAAGAGTTGTTTATGTTTTATTAATTGCAATAATGCAATAACAAGAAGGCAAAATAGTAAAACAGTAGCAACAGAAAGAGGGAATGAGTTCAGGGTCCTACTTGTTGGTGCAGACGGCTGAGACCTTGTGGGCGTGTGCGTTGACCAGGAGTCTTCGTAGGAAGTATAAGCGTGAACTCCTCCAGCGCTCAGGCGCCATGATGTGCATGGCCAAGATGGTGAAATAGTGCGGCCCTTCCACCTCGTATGAGCTTTCCACCCACTTCTCACACGGTTGCTCCTGGAAGCTCTGCAGGTTCTTCTCCTCCCGGGACGTCGCCCGTGTCCTGCAGAGCAGCAAAGTGAGATGAGGAGGAACAGACATGAACTGTAGCAGCTGGATGGTGAATGGTCAGATCGGCTGACCTTTGGTTTGTATGTTATCTAGCAGCTGAGCATTGATACAGACAATTTCATTTACTCGGCGAGACATATCCCATTGAAAGGCCACTTACGTGTTGAGGACGTAGAGCACAGTGTGGATGATGTAGGGGATGAGGTGGATGTTGCTCTCTCGTCCTCCTCCTCCCGTGTCCACGCTGAACGACTGTTCAGTGGCAAAGCGGAGGAACAGCAGCTTGGTGTCGTGGATGTTGAGTTGGTACGTCGGGTCCCGCTGGCTGGTGCACTCCTGCAGGTATGTGTTGTGCCTGTGCGCCAGAGAGAAGTCCAGTTGGGAATGATTCACCGCGAGCCTCACAGAGCAACGCCTCACTGCGTCGACCTGGAGATGTCGGCTAGTTCAAAGACGGCCGGCCCTCTCCCACGAGACCGACGCTGTGTAATGCACAGTGGCCCGAGCCGGTTGCAATACTCATGAAACGATACATATTTAATTTGTCATCATTGATAAGATACATCGATAGATTATTTATAGATATAATGGGGGACACAGTCATTGCAGTACTGCCGGCTTCAAACCACATGACCGGTTGGTCTATCACAATGTGTCAAGTGGTGTTTTTGTTGGAGAGCTACCCTGTGACACCCCTCCAGTGTGCTGATGGATGAGTCTACCTGGCTAAGCATGTAGCAAAGGCTGATTCTGGCACATGTGGGCCCCACACAGGAAGCAGCCCATTGCATTTGGTGTTGGCGTTCTGGAGAGCAGCACTCTCCCATTCCTCTCGCCCACGAGCCAGCCTGCCCCAGGGAGAAGATCAGATGGGAATTAATTCATTTGTATTATTATGAAATGGCCGTCTAAACATCAGCAGGTACATGGTGGTACTGGTGCTACCTGACAGCTGCCAAATGGCAGTCATAGTGGACGATGTTAAAGTGCGACACAGTGCTGTAGCCCTGCTGCTTCCTCGGCTTGTTTTCAAAGTCCTCCAAGGCCACGCGCTTCGTGAAGGTGTAAATACCCAGGACTTTGGTTGGCTGGGACAAAGGACACAAAGACCAAAATGTTAATTTAAAACACCATAAATTGTATTTAGGATTCAGAACACTCGCTGATACTTCATTGTGTCTTCCTAATTTAATCCAAAATAAAGAAATATTTCCAGAATCATGGATGTGTACCTGAAACTTGTAACCTTCCCTACAGATGCAGCAGGTCAAGCCCGGCTCCTCGATCAGCTCCTCCATTTGCTTCAACAGCGAGGTCTTGGTCACCACCTGACCCTTCTCATTGGTCTGAAAGGTCAACACACAGACAAAAAGAAACAATATAACCCTGGACTGTGTTAATGAAACAAAGTGTCAGTGGTGGAGATACCAAAGAACACCATTTTTAAAAAAAGTGAAGAAAAAGAAAAAAGGAGAACAATTTAAAGTTGGATCAGAGAAGACGGGCGTACCGTCATGCCCAGTGTCCCCAGGGCCTTCTGTCTCATGGCCATGGCCATACGCTTCTTCTCAGATCTGGTCTCCCTGCGGGCCGCTTCAATCTTCAGCTTGACATCACTGTGCACCCTCAGCGCCTCTAAAAGGTTTTCCGCCAGCGTGCCGATGCCTTCATCACTGGATACCTGCTCCAGCTTGTGCAAGTTGGTTATTGAATCTGCGCCTATCAGCACCTGAGCAGAAGAGAAGACGACAACCCGTCACGTGAGACAGGCCGGTTGTTTGCCAAAGTGTTGTTGATGCAAAGTTTGCGAACGCTGTCCAACGGGTTTAAGTCCTCCAGACATTGGAACATTAACGATATAAAATGAGTATATTAATGTTCAGTACCTGTGTGGGAGGATGCTGGGTTGCCAAACCCCGGAGCAATCTGAGAATGAAGGGTAGAGCTGGTCTGGAGAGGAACTTCTTCCAAACTTCTGCATCCAGACTAATGAGAGAGTGAAGAGAACAAGAAGAAAATGGCTTTATCAATCAAGCACAGATATTTTATTATACCAACGGTATTAATAGACTCTGGGCACATGTCTGGGAGATGTAAGGAGACCTACTTTTTGGCATTGGGGATATGCTTCTTCATGTAGTCCAGTGCAATCTGCGTGATTCCTTTCTGGAGGATGAGATCTTTCAGCTGATGGCCGTTGATGTTATTTTTGATCCCAGCAGCAATTTTACAGAAGCAATCCAAAAACACTTTGTCTTCTGCACTATGGTCCTCGTCGTACCTTCGAAAACAAAGCCAGGGTCAATTCTACCGAGTCATAAACTTTAAAAACCCGAAGACTCTCGGAACAGGTGTGGTTCTCAGAGTGGCACAAATGTATGTGAAATGATCAGCCTGGTTTAATAATAGCTGTAAATATTTCTATCCATCCAACATTATCCATCTTAAAAGCTTCAATGTGTGTATATTTGTAAGTAGAAGCTGAGCGCTGCCCACTTGTCAAAGCTGCAACATGGTTTGAACCGTTCCACCAAGATTCTCATCTTCTCCAGCTCCCCAAAGGACAGGTATGGGATGATGCGCAGCAGACCCTGCAGCACGCTGGGGTTGGAGCGCACAAACGGGGTGTTGATCTGGTCCAACAACATGACCAGCTGATCCGTGTCTCCCGTCAGCAGCAGGTTACCCTGCAAAAGACACAAGCATTGAATTTACAGTTACAAGAAGTTTATTTACAGGTGTTTATACTATTATGATGTCAAACATCCGTCTGCTTCTTGACTTAGAAGGCTGCGTCTGGTTTAGATGCTTACCTTGTACTCTGAAATCTCTGCATTGGCTTCGTCCAGAATAATCTCCATGATGCTCAGAACCTGCTCCGCTATGGAGGCGCCACCGCTGTCCTTACTCTCCTGTTCGGCCACTAAAGCCTGAGGGGAAATGGAGTTTCTTATAACACGGACAGTAACAAATAGAGTGACGACAGAATCACCCTCCTACCCACTAATCAGACTACACCACATTACATCACACGTCATTGAGCAGACGCTTTTATCCAAAGCGACCATGTGCATCAACCATGAGGACAATATCAGAAGAACAAAAATCAAGAAACTAACATTTCTTAAAGAAAGTCAAACGACAAAAATACCATAAGCAATACCATCAGTAATACCACAAGTACTACCACAAGTAATACCACAAGTACTACCACAAGTACTACCACAAGTACTACCACAAGTAATACCACAAGTACTACCACAAGTACTACCACAAGTACTACCATCAGTAATACCACAAGTAATAACAAGTAATACCATAAGTAATAACACAAGTAATACCACAAGTAATACCATAAGTAATACCACAAGTAATACCATCAGTAATACCACAAGTAATACCACAAGTAATACCATAAGTAATATCACAAGTAATACCATCAGTAATACCACAAGTAATACCATAAGTAATACCACAAGTAATACCATCAGTAATACCACAAGTAATACCATAAGTAATACCACAAGTAATACCACAAGTAATACCACAAGTAATACCACAAGTAATACCACAAGTAATACCACAAGTAATACCATAAGTAATACCACAAGTAATACCACAAGTAATACCATCAGTAATACCACAAGTAATACCACAAGTAATACCACAAGTAATACCATAAGTAATACCACAAGTAATACCACACGTAATACCATGAGTAATACCACACGTAATACCATAAGTAATACCACAAGTAATACCACACGTAATACCATAAGTAATACCATAAGTAAGTGCCATTCAAGTGCCACTGAAGTGCTAATCTAGTTTTATTTACGGTATATTCCTAAACACGCGCGTATAAAGCCCATGTAACTCTCACCAGGTTCAGTGTTCCCAGCATGACGTTGAGTGTGTTCATTTCCGGTTTGACGAGCCGCTGCCTGTTGATCTTCACCTTTACACAATAACTGAACAACTTCAGCAACACCTGTAAGCGAGACAGATGCACACGTGTCACTCTGCAGCTCCGATTTTATCTGGAGGTTATGGGACTGCAGAAGGGATTATTGCGTGAAACACACTTGTAACCAACGTTTTCTGTATTTGGTCTGGAATATGTAAAGCAAAGCGTTAAAATAATTCATTCAATTGTAATCGAGTTTAAGCATGAAAATCTGATACAATTTCACTCATCAGCTTTCGAAATCCAAACTTTTTTTATTATTATTGTCTGTAGAAGACGTTTGAAAAGTCAGAAAACCAACAATGACTAAAGTTGTGTTGCAAAGGGCTTACTGTGAGAAGATGTCTTCCTTGTTTAAAATCTTTGATTCCAGAGAGCCGGTTGAGCATACACTCCAGTCCCCCACACTGTGCCATGACTCCTGCCATCTTGTACACCTCCTCATCATCCTCCTCTTCATCTGTTATATGGAGGGATAAACAAAAAGTAAGCATTACATGTTTTTCCATCCAAAGACCAGGTCCTTGAGGCGACTGGCTTGCACACAGGTAAAACGGCATTAATATATGCGATGTCTAGGAAAGAAATACTGTAAATGAATTGTAAATCTAACCTGTGGTTGAGTCCAGTGACTCTATGAACTCCTCCGTGGCATCTCCCAGCAGACCTCTCATTCGATAGATGATTCTCATCGGCTCACCCTTGGAGAAAAAAGCCAGCCAGCTCCATGAGTAACAGAAATTGCCTTATTGCACTATTTGGAGAGCTGGAAGCATTTAAAGTCTCAGTGAAGCAGATGTTTGAGCTTCTTTAACTTCTGTATTGGGAAGTCTTTCAAAGAGAAATGAGACCACTAAAAAAGGGGCAGGCTTGATTGGATTATGTTTTGCATCACCACTGTGATGAGTAATCAAACGTATGAAAACAGATCCTAAAGATGCTTAAACTTCCATTAAAAATGTTCTAAATCAAACATTCACTGTCAAACTCATAAGCACTCGTACCTCATTTGTCGGACACCAGACCTTCTTGTAGACCTCAACCACTGACAGATCCAAGCTGATGATTTTGTTGTTTACCAGAAGCTGAGGAAAACAGACACGCATCAAAGAAATGTCTTGCAACAAGTCAGCTTTTAGATTTTAAATAAGGAACCGTAAGGAATTTGATACAAAGTTAGTATCAAAACAGGTATCACAGCAATAAATACATCGTGAATGGAAGTTTAATAAAATTATATCTATTTTTAAGTGACTAAATGCACATTTTACCTCCATGCCACTGTCGTCTTCAAGAAGCGCCACCAGGTCGCAGTCTTGGCAGATTTTGTTCTTGATGTCCCTCATGAGAGGGCCAATGCCGGGCTCATTGCTGCTGTAAGGGTTTCCTGGCATGCGGCCCTGCAGGAAGTCCTCCTGCTGAGGATCCTTCTCCAAGGTCACAAAGAACTCTGTCACCTCGTTCTCCTCCTACACACAAACGGATGAAACAAAAGCGCCAGATGAAGACAAATCCCTGGATTCAGCATTATGCTGAAATACTTTTCTAATAGAAATGCACCGGGGCAACGGAAACTCACAGGATAGATGATGCTGCACAGCCTCTCAAATATGAATACAGGTGTCCTGTAGTCATCCAGGTTGTACCGTTTAGCAGTCTCTATGCACACTGCCATGAAGGCCTTGGTTTCAGACTCTGTACCTATGACCAGCAGAACAAGATTTACAATGCTGATGTACATAAACAATACACAATGGACCGTTGCTGAAGTATCTCATTCAGAACTTTTTTGTGTGGCATTTTTCATTTATTGTAAACAGCAGTACCGAAAGACAAATTAAAATCATTTGAATTTCTTCTTAATTGTGATTGGTTAGATAACTGTGTGTTGAACTTGAATCAGTACAGACCTGTTGTCATGTCCTCCAGCATCTCCAGCAGCATGTCCTGCGTCTCATCGATGAGCTTCGTGCGCTGCACCACCAGCTTCCTCAGACACAAGTAGCCGTTCAGCACTGTGCCAACCAACCTACTTTTGAAATGCCGCTTTATGGACTCCACCTCCACGAAAGAAGAGAGCAGTCCTGCAGAGCACCGAACACATAAATATTCAAGAAAAGGCCAAAATATATATTTTTTACTTGCGTTATAAAATGTATTTATTCTAATGGCTTTGAAAGTCTCTTCTAAACCCTGCAGTACTTTGTAATATCTATTTTTATGTTCGGACGTACCAGTCAAGCTCTTGAGGGCGTAGCCTTGCTGTAAGTCTGTGCTCAGCGTCGCCTCCTCCAGAGACAGCAGGTTGGCTATTTCCTGAACAGAAAATTACACGGAGAATTGAAATTTGCCTTTTATTGACATCAAGTATGATTTAAACATATGATAACTTTACTCTTATATTTAATTACAGTATATATGTCAAACATTTGATGTAATGAAATTGAATTTGAGTAATGAAATGTTCAAAAAACATTTATAAAGTTTATTTCACTGCAGGTACATTTCTCATATATTTAAGGAAACCATTTATATTTCTATGTTTGATCTTATTAAAGACTCAAATTATTTTGAACTGGGGCAATTACCTTGGTGATCAGGTTCCCGATGTAGGGCAGGACTCCGCGGGCTGCCAGGTACACCTTCCAGTGTGTTGGCTTGATCAACTTCTGGTACAGACCCAGGTACTCCACCGCACACTCTCCAGCTACACTCAACTCATCCAGATAGCTGACAGACAGACACACACAAAAACACACAGCGAGTCATTTTACATACAGTGCTCAAACCTAATTTGAGTTTCAGCCTATTTTCCATTTCTTGATATTAGTTGAGTATTTTAACAGTTTTTCTACTTCAGGAGACATGCGTTAACCCTCAATAAGGCGAAGAAGCATGGGATTTGACTGACAGTAGCAAAACCAGCCATATTACAAATGATGTAACATTTCCATTATTGCTAACCTCCAGTGCCAAACTGTCGAAACTAACCTTTGATAAAGGGGAAATTTTTACAGTAAACTCATGACAACTTATTAACTCTCCTAATCCTGCATAACGTGACATTTTCTTAACTTGCTTGAGGCTCATACCTGGTGAGCAGGTCCAGGACTTGTTGCTTGCGGCTGGGGATTGTGGTTAGGGCCTCCACAATAGTGCAAGCGGCCTGTCTGGCTGCCTGAGTGGCAGGTGTGAAAAGGACCTGCAACAAATTAAACTTTCGTAAAAAAAATATGAACGTAACAAATTTGTAAAATAAGCTATAATATGCATCAGGTTTCCTCAATTTTAAAATTCGATTTTTAACTAAATATATGCACTTCTGACACTAATAACAAAAACACGCAGAACACTAATTGTACTTGCAACAAAAAAGTATTTTAAAAAGAAATGTACCTGTCGCAGCCAGTTGTTGTGGCTCAGTTTGAGCAAGCGAGGGAAGAGGCCTTCCCCTTTTCTGGACCTCATGAACTGCTTCCACTTCCAAGCATACTTCTCCAACAGGTACTGCCTTCGCAACTCAGTTTTCCCCTGAGGCTTTGATAAAGATTCCTGACCTGTGGTTATCACACACTTAACAGTGAAAACCATATCATCACAGCTTTACATTGTTTAATAGCAAAACAATGACAGAACCATTTTGCTACACCGATATTATTTATATTTGTTAAGACTCGGTGCTCACATCTCGCTGGGAGACACTTTTTCCAGGCCTCATAAGATGCTTTGGGGTCCTTCTTGAGCCAGAGTTGGGCCTGGGCATGGATCTCATTACTGTAGGGCCTGACTGTGGTCAGGGACTCGATAGCAGCATCCTATGAACAAAAGCAAACAGATACTGTTGTGTGAGGGACCATGACACAAACAAGTCGTAACTGTGAATGAAAACTCATTGTTGTCGCTTGTAAACCTTCTAAACAGGCCATTAGCTGAATGCTAGTTAAACCATATTACCTTGTTCTTCTTGCTCGTGGGAGCTGGGGGCTTGATCAGCTTCTGCAGGATTCTCAGGCACATGAGAGTGATGTTCTCCACCACTACAGGTGTCTTTATATTGACCGACATGAGGAACAGACTGAGGGCTAGCGGGGAAAAAATAAATACAATGCCATTAGATAAAAAGCTAACTTTGACCAGTTAAACGACTTCCCTAACATAATTAAGGCTCCAAAAGCTAAAAACATTCTTACATTTAATGAGTTAAATCCAAGTGTTAATTCAAGAAACATCAGATAATCAGAACAGAATTGCTACAATACGCACAAGAAAGGCACGTAAGGCCAAAGACAGAAATCTGAAAAGTAAATCAGATTAGTGCATAAGAAGCTCCCATGAAATGAATCCCCACAGGCTGATTCTGTCGGAGCGGAAGCGTTAAGGAAATCAGGCTTACCACAACGCAATCGTAACTCCCAGCATCCTCCCTCTTTTGAAATGGAGTCCGTCAGCAGGAGCATTTCATACTGCAGATTACTGACCTGTTGAAATCACAGACAAAGTTAAACCAGTAAATCCAGGAGCGTTGCTGTTTCAATCCCAATGCTTCTTTCACAATATCTTCCGATTGCAGTCGGACAAGTAAGAGGACATACCAGGTCAGGATTGGCCCAGTGGCCTTTGAGGGCAGCTGACACCTTGGCAATAATGAGGTCATTCATCTGTTGGGTGGCATCTGGATGATCTCTGAAGCAAGATAATATGGAGGAAACAAGAGACAGTGATATTTAATCACCACTGCAATAACCTCTATACGTACACGGTTAAATGTAAAAGGAATGAACCTAGCTGTACAGTGTATGCTGTCATTCCAAAAGCTTATTGAGCATTATAACCCACAGTGGATCATATAACAGTGAGGGAAACATCTGTCAAGGACAATGACAAGAAGACGTCCCTAAAGGCTACAAACGACCCTGTACAGTCTCTCCTTCACAATCTAAAATGCACTGTCCCTGAACGCGCCACGCTTTATATACACAGAGTTAAAATCATGGAAATGTTTCCATTTTTACATAACTCTCCTACTTCACCACAAGATGGGAGAGGGACAAACCTGGTGAGGAGACAGACCAACTGGCGCACCTCCTCCCTCATGGACGCTGTACCTCGCCGCAGGTTGTACTCAAACAGTTCACGGATGAGACCCTGGAGGACCAGGATCTGCCGGAGGGCTGGGTTTGTGGCCAGTGCTCGAAGCAGTGTGATACAGTGCCCCGTGACGGCGGAGGCACAGCCATAGCACTTGTTTGAGGAGGTGTGTCCGCAGCCCAGCACGGAGAGGGCGCGGTACTGACTGGCGGTGAAGGTGGGCTGGTGGCTGCTGCGGGATGACTTGGTGGCAGCCTCTCTCTGCTGAAGATCATACTCCAGGAGCTCTTTTCGTGAGGCAAGCACTTTCTGTAACAAAAAGAATGGCCAGGGCGATGTGTGAGCAGGGGAACAAACTAATGCCCTGACTGAGAAAATGTAAAAATGTTCCTCTCCAACCTGTATAATCTTGGACAGTTCATCAAATGATGTCCTGCAGTCTCCGCTGTACTCTTGAGCCAGCTGCTGAATGTATCGGTTCACATTGGCAGAGGACGTACCAAGTCCTGCACCTGCATTAGGGTCATCCTGAGGGAAACACAGGACAAGAGGAAAACAGGCTTCAATCAACATTTCCAAGATACACAACTACAAAACATACTATTAGTACTATGATGATGACCTGATGTCACACATGGGAAGTTCTACCAGAGGGACTTATGAGAAGGACTTGACGTATTACGGCCAGACCAAAACTGATGGTCAGCAGCAATCAAAGTCTATTAGAGTTTCACATTTGTTGAGAAAATATTTTGGAAAGACTTGTATATTAATCAGGGCTGTCAATCGATTAAAAAAAATTAACTAATTAATCGCACATTTTGAAATTCATTAATCGCGATTAAGTTTTTTTTTCTTTTAAAGACAAAATCTTCGAAATGAACGAGTAATCCCTTCAGCCAGCGTGTATTTCAGACACTTGTTTAATTGTATTCTTTTTTAAAGACAAAACTTCACACAGAGCTGTGTTTTCAAAGAGGCTCCTACATATATAGTGTCAGCGAGGTATTTAATATCGTGAATGATAAATTGTTTCTTCAGTGAAACATCCAGATTAGTAAGAAAAGGTGCATTTGAGACACATTGGTCCTGTCATCTTTAACATTCAACAGCAGCAGAACCAGTGGCCTTGGTAAACTGACAAATATGTCACGTTAACCCTCTGGAGTCTGGGCTCATTTTCTCGATTTTACAAAACAATGTAAATTCACCTTTTAAAGTCTTTTGCATATGACACATCCCAGTGTTTCCCCCAGCATTCTATCAGGGTGAGGCCCCGCCCCCTGTAATGTTCTCTATCGCGCCAGATTACAGCAGAAGTAATGTAAGGTTCTTTCCTTAAAGACATCTTTGTTCTTTTATTAAACTAAACGTCTGTTGTTGGTCGTCTCTACAGCAGCATGTCATTCTGTCTCGACGTGTCGGTCACTCTTCTCGGCTCTCCGTCTCGCGCGCCGCAGAGCTCCGTGCCGGCGTGTCTGCGCGCGCATCGGGGCGGAGCAACAAAAAAAAGTCCCCTGCACCTTCCGCCCCGCGTCACCGACACGTCGCCCTCTGCTTTTCTGTGAATATCGAGGAGCAGACGGGAGGAAGGAGGCGGACTGCCGCGGTTTGACACTCAGAGTGCAAAAACTTCAACGCACACCGGAAGTAAACAAAGTTGCGTTAATTGCGTTAAAATATTTTAGTGCGTTAATCGCGGCCAAATTAATCGCATAGATACGCGTTAACGCTTGACAGCCCTAATATTAATACATTTCCCAGGAACGTGTATGAATGATCAGTAGACACTGTGCACTGCATACATTTCAATTAATAGAAAATATAGTCAAAGAGACCTCCTTCACATATTTGTATACCTCAATTTTGACTTAAAAATACTGTTCAGGCCGCTCTTGTGTCTGACCTGTGGTTTCTCCGGTGCAGCCTCATTGACTTTAGACAGGAGGCTCTCCAACTGGGGCCGGTGGCCCATCAGCTGGTGGTAGACCCGGTCAGCTTTGTCCAGCAGGGTGTTGATATTAGTCACAGCCTGCAGGAAAATAATACATTAAAGATTAAGAGATGCAGGGTGAAGAATAGCACATAGTGATGCAGCTCTACTTAAGATTTGCTATGCAAGCTGATTTTTTAAAATGGCAACCCCCCCTTCCTATTCACACAAGAGTGGCTGCTCACCTTTTTCCTGTCCTCTTCATTCTCAATGGGATCCACAGCACAGCAAGGTCTGGCATATAGCATGAAGTCAAATCTGGCATATTTGCAGAAACCGCAGGCGTTGCACAGGAAGGGGTCTTTTTCATCGTAGTTGATGGACCTAATGGACAACAAGCCCCAATTTAAAATAAAATCAACTTCAAAGACTTTTACTTTCCTAAATTGTTCAGACCGGCAGAGGAAACCTGCTGCTTACCTGCACTTGTGGCACTGATACACGTTCTCACCGCAGTTGCCACACACCCCGGGGTTGGCTGGCACAGAGGCGCTGCAGCGTGGGCACTGCAGCGTCTCAGTGGAAGCCTGGTAGTTCTCGTAAAAATCGGAGAACTCGATCATCAGGTTGGATGCGACGATGGGTAAAGGAAGGTCGATCTTCACCTCGGTTTGTCCCGGGGTCAGCTGAACTTTCTTGGCTTTGTGCCAACGAGCAGGCCTAAAAACGGAGTTACGTTGAAAGCTTTTACTTCATACGGTCACGTGAGAGTGAAACTGACATGTGGCTACTAACTAAACGTTGAACGTACTTGTTCTTCAGCTCCACAATAGCCTGCACAGTCCTGTTGTTGTAGTAGAGGTTGATGGTGCGGACCATCTTGGTGCGTTTGAGGTCACCGATTTTCACCGTGACTTTGCTGATGGTGTGGCTGCCAATGAGCTTGACAACCTGCTGTGTTGTGGTGTACCGGGTGTCCACTTTGATCGATGAAAGTTTGATATTCTGGAGGACAAAAACCACACAATGTTTAAAACAGTAGACTGTTGCAGGATCCTAAAAGGCCCTGTGGTGAGTATTCTCGTGACTTGTCCTTGTTCCCTCTGCATATTTGTAGTTCGACCTCTCCAATGCAAAACCATGCAATCTTACAAATGTGTAAAATTCTGCACTGGAATTGTAATAGCTAAACATAGTGTACATTATGGCTAGAGGTTGTGTTGCACGTACTGAGAAGGGAACTTCTGGATTGTTGCACACCAAGCAAGGATCACTTTCCAGAAAGAATCCATCAAACTCCACTAAACCAGAGAGAGTGCTGCAAGAGAAAACATCAAATCATTACATTTCTATGTGCTAATTGAAATTGCATTCTCATGTGAGAATATAGCATGTGGGGAGACCTACTTGTAGATGTTCGAGTTGGGGTGATTCGTCAGGATATGGTTCTGTGCCCTGAGGATTTCAACAGCTTTCTGTGAATACTCCTTCAGCTAGAAGAAAAAACAAACATGTGAAACTATTTTACACACTTTGCAGGATATTCCTTGCGATATACATGTTTTGCTGAATGACAAAAAGGCTTATATATCCAGTATATGATCTCTGAGCGATTGATATTGGACAGCAGTCTTAACAAGATCATTATCATGAAAAGTCTCGGCTGTCCTGTGAAAAAAATATTGTATTTTAAGCAAGATAGCCTAACTAGATTAAATCATTAAAGCATTAAAATATAGCCAAACAACCGTCTGTAACATGCAGGAAACTGTTATTGGGACCAATAGGTAGAGTATATGGCTCACAAACTACATTGTTGGGCAAAATTAAAAACAGCAAGAGATATAGTTCCAAAGTCCGATTTTATAATCTGAACTCATGACATTGACTTTACTAGAAACTAGTACAGCCGTAGCTTGCGAATGCTACAAACAGACCTTTTTCTCTGTCTGAGGGGTTTTGAGTGAGAAGTATCCAAGAAGGTCGACAAACTGGGCAGCTTTGCGGCCATACGCAGGCAGCTCAGGCCAGATGGCCCACGTCAGCTCGAGCAGCAGCTCCTGCTGAGATTTACTGGAGTTCCTACAAACAGATTCACATGCCAAGAATTGATTTTCACCATTTAGTAATATATTTATGCTTTTCTTCATGGGTACTGTAACTTAATATTCAGTCACATTAGTCTAAAATGTAGTTGAGGCAGTCTAAATGTAAAAGGAAACATTTAAAGAGGTTGTCTTGTGTGAACTAGGCTCACTTTGGGGTTGAGTCTAAATTGTCTATCTATGTCTCAATGTCTTAAGATATCTATCGTACCTGTAAATATGAAGTGCCAAGCAGTGGGCTTGCCAGCGCACAGCAGATGAGTTTGACTCCAGCAGGAAGCAACGCAAGAACTGGATCAGTGTCTCCTTGTCTGCAAACTTGTTAAGCTGACTGACCAAAGCCATACACAGCTGATCCTCCTGGCTGCCAACTCCATCACCTGTGGTCAGTTCGCAAAGATACAACAGTGAAGACACGAGCACTTACTATACATTTGTGATATCCAAATATACTGTGTTCATTGGGTGGTGGGTGCTCAAGCATATTCCAGCATTTAATGTGTGTTAAACAAGAATAACTAGAATATAGTTTGAGAACGTGTGTCATCACCTTACCCTCTTTGTCTTTCTCTTTGTCTTCTTTTTTGCTCTTTTTACTGGAGGACTTGCTCTGAGAGGACTGAGAACCTCCTGCCTGTCCAGCACTACTGGAGCCTCCTCCCGAGAATGATGAAGAGGATGAAGAAGAGCTGGCCAGCACCTTACTACCACACAGGGCACAGGAGAGCAGTTGCAAAAGTACTGGGGAAACTCCCTCATCCACGAGGAAGCTGACCTGGAGCAGGAAGTACAACACAGCTGGACAGAAAAGAGACACAGATGAAAAGAGGGAAAAGAGACCCAATCTATGTAAAACGTACCACAAAACCTTAAAAGGTTTGTTTCCAGTCAGAAGACGATCTGCAACAACTTACAGTCATCCTTCATGCAGAACTTCTGCCAGTTGATTGTCCTCTGAGTGGCAATTTCAGCACAAGCTTTCAGATGTTCCATCTGCACCAAGAGAAGTTACACTTGAGCACAGAACGTTTGAAAAAAGTAAATCCTCTCTATGAGTAGTCTACATGACTGTTCAAAGGACACTCACCAGATTGATGAGTGTGTCATACTGCAGAGCTGAGCCAGATGTGGCAGTGACCACACCAGCTCGGAGAAAGACGCCCTGCTCCTCCAGGAGCTTCTTGATGCTTCGCACATGGGAGTCAAGAGTGTGCAGATCCCTCAGCTGACGGTATTTTTCCTTTGAGCCGCAGATGAACAACAGCAGCTTTCTGACCTGTCTCCTGACGAATGGTGTCTGTTGAATCATAAGATACTGAGGAGAAAAGGGAGACAGAATTAAGGGGTCGTCTATGTCTTTTGTGTAGAATTGTGTCAAATAAATAACACACTCGGTTCTCGAAGCCGTACCTCAGACAGATAGTAGAACCAGGAGTTGTCAAAGACCGGAGGCGAGATACGTGGGTTGGTGTCAGCAATCTTCTTGATCTGATACGGCAGCCGGAGCACCATTTCAGTCAACAGCTGGGAGTAGGCTTCAAACACATCAGCAGCGTGTCCCTGATGGCAGGAGAAACAGAGTCAGCTCGCATTCATATTCCTTGAGCAACAATAAGTTTCTTAAGTTTTACAGATAAAGATCTGGTACCTTGACATATTGGCGCAGGAAGAAAGGACTCATGTCTGGAGGAGAGGAGGCCGTGTGTGGGCGGAGGAGCTGGCTGGTGGTCGTAGGCTCTTCTTCACCCTGTTGGCTCTTCCAGAACTCCAGGAGCGATTTGAGCACGTGGAGACAGTAGTCAATCGCACCGAGGCTGAGCAAGGCCGTCGCTGTGGCGTTCGAAATAAGCGAGGAAGACTGGAAGAGAGAAAGAGCGTGCCCCTACCATGTAGTACAATATACAAGCAACTTAGTTTTGAGCAATCATGAAGAAGCTGTCTATTTAAAATCCATAGAAAAGTATATGTGAGGTATAGAAGTACCTTCTGTGGGGTACTTTGAGGTGGCTTCGAACTAACATTGGTGTTCTACTTGTGTTAAGTTTGAACACATTTGAGTAAGGTGCGTCCTACATTAGTTTACGTACTTATATTATTGCAAGAGACATTTAACTGATAGCCTTACGGGAAATCTGTGAGAACTGCAAAAAAAAGAGCATGTACCTCAGAAGAGGATTTGGAGCCAGACTTGGTTCGAGACATGAAGACGCTGAGCAGTCTCATGATGACCAGGTGAACTTCATTGATGGAGCTGCGCTCATTCTTCTTAGAAACGTCCTGCAGAAGAAATAACATGGATTAAGTCAAACAAAAACACGTAAGTCAGATTCATCACAAGGAGACTGTGGTTACCTTCTTGTGCATGCACAGCTCAGCGATGAGCTGTGACAGGAGGTCATCCAAGGCACCCTTATCCTTCTCATCCTCGCCATCAAGGTCAGAGGTTAACATGAGGATAACCTGCATGTAAGGGATGGCTTGGACTCCACCAACATTATGGAGCTGAGAAAGTTGCTGAAGCAAGCGCTCCAGTAGCATTAGACGAACCATATGTAGCCTAAAAAATAGAAATATAACATGTTTACTTATACTGAGAAGACAATATGATATTTGTTCTGATGTAAAACTGCTTCCCAAAAGAAAATGTATTCCCAATTGTCTTTCCTCCCCCTGGTCATGGTAGTGGCCATGGATGGAAGAGAGCTGGGTTGTCAGCAGAGCTTAAACTTTAGCCTATCGATTGATATGAACTCGTACTTTGCAGTCGGGATGTCTGACCTGTTGCTTATGTGGATGTCTCCATCGGTCTCTCCTTCTCCATCTGAGCCTTCGCCTTCCTGCTGGGCTGTGGTGGTGCTGATAGCTCCAGTGCTGGAGCTCACACTGCCTGGACCCGCAGGATGGCCCTCCACTGTTGTGTCCCCATATGCACTACTGCGCCCCGACACTGTACACAGACACAAACACACAAATGCCGGTCTTTAATGGTTAACATCATACATTCTGATAACCTTATTAGCATGCATCACAATCTCAATATCAAGATGGAATCTCTATTTGATTGAGTTCTGAAATGACTCACCACTGTGCTCCCCCGCTACAGAGTCGATAGCAGAGCCTCCGCTCTCTGAGCCCACACTGCCGCCATGCTCTGCTGGGGAGGTCCGCAGCGTGGAGCCGTCAGTAGCAGCTGTGCTGCCCTCATCATCTGATGCTGGGGCTGAAATCATAGCAATAGCTGTAACAGTAAATATACCGCATATCCTGGCCGGGACAAATTATTATAGTTTGACTTGTGCACCAACAATGTGCAAAGCATGCAGTATATTCAATGCACTTCAAACTGACATTAATGATTTTGTGTCTTAGGTAGAACCTATTGGGGGCAATACTCCCTTCTTGAGAAAACGAGTCATAACGTGAGGATAGACAACCGTTTGAATTAAAAAGATACTGAACTAAGACCACAAGATGCATCACAGATAAGATCATGAGCCTCAAGGTGGAATATTATCAAAGTTCACGAAACACACGCTGTATGATTTTGGAATTTAGAAAATGATAATTATTATTAATTTGTTTGCCACTGTGACCTTGCAGATATAAAAACCGAGCTTCCTGCTGATCACACACTATCAAAGAGGTGTTTTCTTTTTCTTCTTTTACCTGACGCGGTGGTGTCTGAAAGGGTGCCAGCATCCAGTGAAGAGGAGCTTGGGGCCTGGCCAGACAGGCCAAGGCTCTGAAGGCCAAGGGCACTGCTGCTACTGCCTAAAAATGTGAAAAAGATATGTACTATGTTATAAACTACATTAGCAGCACAATCATATTGATCTCCTAAAGTGATGCTTCACCTGATAAAGCTTTGGTCAACCTTTTAAGGTAAACAATGACCCAATGCCAACGTTATTAATATTTTAATATATGGGGGAAACATTACACTTTGCAGAGTAGAACATTTTGGTAATTCATATTCATGAGAATAAGTTAAATTAATGTCCGAAATCGTGTTTTTTATAGTCAGTTGTAGGAGGGTTTCAATACCTGCAAGTTCCACTTTTGTGACAAGTGTTACAGCTATAGTAAACTCAAAATGGTTATTGTTTTGCTAAAAAGTGTTCATTTTGTTCGTGGCATTAACTTATTAGCTTCCCCGTTGTCCGTAAGCCAAATTTGTAGGTTCAAACAACTCGTTTCTGGACAGTTGAGAAGTCTTTAAATCACAGATAGGGAGAATGTCTAAATGTCGCATGGCAACCCCAAGCTCGGTTACCAGGGAATGATTGCTTCATTTCACTTACCTTGTTGATCCTGCTGAAGGCTGAGAGCAATGGCCAGCTCGACCATAGTTTCATCATCTGCATCAGGAGGGATGTCCAGCATGGGGGGGAAACCTTCGGCTCCCGCCAGCAGAGCCTCCAGAGGAGATGGATTTCCATTGTTGACGATCTCTGCCGTCTCTAGGACCATGGACTCCGACTGAAGAGACGGAAAAACAAAAGGTGTTATTTATTTCTTTAACATGCACATTTTCTATCACAATCAGTAGATGTTCCATTACTCTTTGTAGAGCTAGTTTATCAGTGATCTTTGTAGAAGGAAACACAACCTTGATGTTACTATGTGATATACGGTCAGCCAATAACTACTGTAATATGGTTTGTGTTGTTAAAAAATTAAGCTTAAACATAACCAAATCATATTTATTATCTGGTTCATCATTGAAAAAATCATTATTCAGATCAGGTATATCATCTTATACATCAAGTTATGCATTATTTTTGGGTGCAGAGGATTGCTCGCTCATTGCCAGTTTCCTCTTAAAATGTTAACAATTAAGTGATGTCAAATATAACCCACAGACTAAATTGGCTGTTTGTTTACCACCATCTCAAAGTCGCCATGGTCCACTTCGCTCTGCTCCTGACTCTCCCGTCTTCCATCTTCTCCTCCAGTCAGCACTGATGACTGCATTTTGTCATCTGCATCGTCGTCATCATCATCTTTGTCTCCTGATAAAATAAATCAACCAACAAGTTTTACAGAACTGACTCAACATGATTGGAGTCTCAAAAGGGATTTTAATTATTTGTTTAGATATTCAGTTTGTTTTACGTACACAAAGCGTAGATAGAATGGGTATGCTGAAATTGCCTAATGCCATGTAATACCAAATGTATAAGTTGTCATACCCTGGTAACGTACCGAATTTAAACAGAGGCTTTGTATGAAAAGCTTGTGAAAACATACCTATAGGCGTGTTGGAGCGTGGGGGGGATGGAAGGGTCACATGTCGCCGTTTGTTTCTTGGTCGAAGCACTCTGATCAGAGCCTGCTTACATGCAAAGCTCACAGACGTGTCCTGAAATCAAATCCAGAACAGTTACTTAAAATCAGCCTGTCTATACTGCTTTTAAATACAGTATTACATGTAACAGTTCCTATCCTAACTGCAAATTATAGTAAGAAATTAGCAGATTCCTTCAAATCCTGATTTTAAAAAAACTTGCACAAACAGCTAATTCAGATAGTAATTAAAACATTCAAAGGAAAAAGGTCAGATTTCTTTTGGCAAAAGTGATGTCATATCTCATGTTTCATTCTCATGGTTTCTTGAAATCAAATAGACTAAAAAACAAAACATTAACCTATATTTTTATATTCATATACATACTGGTATATGAAATATGAACTCCCTCGCGATAAATTGAAGTACAATACTTACTGGGCACAGTAACATTTGCATGTAGATTTTGGAGGCTACATTGATGTAATCCAGTTCACATGTGCAGTATGCATGGATGATGTCAATCAAGGCATTTACTGTTGCTTCCACATGGGTTAGGCCTTAATTAGAGGAACAAAAAGATTCACACACTCAATGCCGTGTTTCAATTCAGGTGGATACTACCAACATCAAATTATTAATTATAAACCGTATAGATAATAATTACAAATCTAAATGTTCTACATAACATTCACATGCGAGTGGACAACTTGTAATTTTCCAGATCACCATCGTCATTAAGATTATCTATATTTCTGAAAGTCATTTTACTTGCAAAATTTTGGGGTCCCAACACTTGAACTTACCAGGCAGGCAAGCAGGAGCAAGAAAGGCATTCTTTGGTTTTAGGACATGGAGCTTCCAGAAGTTATTCATCAGCTGTGAGATGAAATTACAGCTTTCCCCATCCACCTGTTTTTGCCCATCGTCAGTCATTTCTTGGGTGAGAAGAGATGAACATTAATGAGTTTTAATTGAAACTTGTAGGTTCTTTAACCCACTCAAACAAGCCTTGACAGCTGTTCAGGAGACATTATCTGTTAATTATGTAGCAATTATGTAAATACTTTACACAGATTGCTAATCCCTAGCCCTGGGCAACATGCGTCACCAGCAGCATAGCCTCTTACCAGAGTCATGGTGTAGTGACTTTGTTTCTGTGAAATGCACAAGGTTGTTGGGTCTCATGATCGCAATGGAGCGGGCAGTGATCACGAGTCTCTGGAAGACATCAGGGTCGAGGTCCCTCCCCTCACGGCTGCTGCTATTCAGACACTGCACTGCGTTACTCAGCAAGGACTGGTCCTGATGAGAGGGAGTGTGTGTGAGTGGTGTATTCTTCAAAAGCAATGTAGACAATGAGCACAACATTTAACACCTAAAAGTAACTGAGCGCTCAGAAGTGCAGAATAATATTGTAAACTTAACTCTGAAATGTATAAATTTAATAGACTGTTTAGAAATGGTGAACAAGCACCAGCGTTCTTACTGCACTGCTGGCGTTACACTTTTCCTTAACAAGCATGTTGGCTTACTTCCTCAACATGCCATAGGGAACCTCTTAATTTACCATGGCTCACTAATTGTTTCTTCCTCACTTAACATCACTTTTTGTCATGCAATTCATTCAACTTTGGAGGCTAATGATGATCAAAGTGTTATTGATACAGTATACAACATATTGGACCCACTTACAGACCATGAGCAAGAAAGCTGCTATGATTTTGGTTTCATCCGACACATTGGATTTTTGTTTACCTTGTGGGTGTGGTAGGCAGTTCGACTGGTGTGCAGGCTGGCAAGAAGTCCCTTGGTTTGCTGCTGCACACCTGCAGGGGTCGGCATGGACAGGAGTAGCGTGGCCAACTCCAGTGCTGCAACCTTATTCTTCTCCTACAGAGTTAAAGACATGCAAGTCAACAATGTTCCTCAAAAGATGAGCATTAACAAAGGATGTTTAATTTAAGCGTGTCACTACTTTTAAAAAGGTAATCTTTATCAGTTTACCTTTTCATTGGAGGAACCTACTGCAAAGCAGCTTTCCAATGCCTCAAGGGAGCTGACTACCAACCTGTAATTAAGAAAGAAGATCAACACTGCTCCAACTGCAGATGTTGCCTTAAATCAGCCAATTAAACAGAACCCAAGCGAATCTGAACCGGTTGCAGTCTGTGCTGATCTGAATGCCAAAACAACATTGAATGCAAGAATAAATGTCGTTAGGAAAAAAGGAAAATGTAGTTGTTGTAGAAGTGTGGAGATGGTGCATGGCATGTTCAGTCTCAGGCATGGACACACAAACTAGCACACATGCACAAACCTACACAAACAAGCAGAGAAAAGGCAGTTACTAACCGGTCCAAGGTTGATAAGGACTCAGTTTCACAACTTTTTATTGTATTTTTGGGAGCAAAAGAAAAAGAACAAAAAAAAAGTGTGAGGATCACAGAAAGAAACAAGTGAAATTAAATGATTCATTGAACAAAAGAGAAGCATGCAAGAAAAGATGACATCACGATAGCCATGCACTAGATACTCTTAAGAGAACCCAACCCCCATTGTTAAAACTACATAGCTGGAGACATGAAGGGTAAAGATATGCTAGAAGTTGGTCATGTGGATACAATCTATCACAGTATTTAAATATGTGGATATACATCATCCATTAGTATTAGGATACATTTATTGAAAACTAACTGAGAAACCGTTTATAGATCAAATAACCAGAGGAATGCTTGACTAATGCAACAAAATAATACATGTACATAAAAACAATGTTATAATAAACAATACTGCTTAGAGATTTGTCCACAGGTATTAAAAGCATATGGCAAAAAATCTGACGCTGTAGATAAAAAGTAGTTTAACATAAAATTGACAAAGAGATGGTAACGCTATCTCATCAGATCATGAGTGGCTAACTGGAATAAATGTGATGAAGAAGTGTAAATGCCAACTTGTGTTGCCCTTATGAAACATAAGTGAAAGCTCATACCTCTCCAACACAGTGCCGTTGGTGGTGGTTGGGGTGGCGATGTCTCCATCAGAGGGGCCATTGCCCTGGTTGAGGTTGGGACTGCAGACATTGTTAACCGGGGCGGAGGAGAAGTCCTCTGGTGGCTCCTCAGGCCAGCCAAACTGCTCCTTAATTTTACCGTAGATCTTGATTGAATCAAGCATGGTGACTCCGGCTGGGTCAACAGATGCTCCAACTTTAAGAGCAGGAAGATGAAACTGCGTCAGCAAATGCTTTCTAAACCGTCTGCAGCAAACTCAATGATCCAAGTTAACGAAACGGCTTACAGAAAAAAAAATGTTGACATTGGAATCAATGCATATGGTTCATCGATCATGTAGTTGTTCTGTAAGTTCAGAGATTGGTCCCAAAAAAAAAACTAACATTTGACTTCTGCCATATTAAAGGAACAGCGCTATAATACTAGGGAGCGTTTTCACAAATAATCAGTTTTAAAGGCCCTGACCGATGAGATGCGGAGGAATTTAAATCCGACAGAGAATCATCAAATTCAGCTACCACTAAATCATTGAACAGTTGGATGGAGATGCAAAGAACAGAGAATTGTGACACAAAAAATATAAAAATTTGAAATTCACAGTAGCTAGTTCAGAGCTTTCAGTGTTACTATATTAGTTAAATCCTGTAACTTAGATCAAACAGGAAAATAAATGACAAATGATTTAAGAAGTAATAAGTTATACAAATGAATGGATAGTTGTGAGGTTATAAGTAAATCTAAGCTTCATTGTCCATTTTTGCTCTTACTAAAGATGGACAGCTTCTTGTCCGCCTGCAGGGCCTCCTCTCTGATGAAGGGAAAGTCAAACCACCGGGCTCTCGTCAAGTTGATCTGCATGGTGCGGCCAAAGACCTCCACATATGAAGGAGCCCTCTCAATGGCCTGGGTGCCCACCTGCACCCGCATGCCCGTCATCACCATCGAGCTGTTATTGTTGACCGCTTCCACAGTGAATCCCCCAGGCTAGAAGAAAACAACCAGAATCACAACATTTGTTGTGGTTAAAGCAATTTATCTAATAGTAAAACAGCACAGCGACAGTAAACACAGTAAATACGGCCTCAGGCTGTTTCAGCAAAAAAGCTCCTTTGTATGCAGATTCACCCATTATTTATTTAGTCTGGATGCATACTTGTGATTAAGTACTTGATGTCTGTTAAAGGACGTTCAATTGAACAGAGATGGGCAAAGATAGTAAAGTTTCAACACATGTGCTGGTATATGTTAACATACACATGTATACACATATAGTACAAATGAGTACTTTTGAACCTATACTAGAAGAAATATTTAAGTAAGCCCATTAACCCTAGTGCATAAAAAGGTTCAGCCAGCCGTTTGCAGAATGTCGGTACAACCCTTGAACCACGACTTTTCTTTTGTTTGATAAAAAAATAAAAATAAATGTATTCATAACATAAGCCTCCTTTTTAACAGAATAATTCCATTAAACTGTCCCTACCTTTGTGTTGGCCACATACATCCCAGTGGAGTTGAGCCTGTGTTTGATCTGCTGTCCATTGTAAACCTGCAGCAAGTCATTGCCTCCAAACTCCGCCTCTGTCAGCTGCTGGTTGTGTTCAAAGAAGTCCACTGGGAAAGTCACCTGACTGGAGGTCCGAGTGGCTGAAAGTAAAATTCTTGCATTACAATATGAACACTTCTCCAGGCACACAGCGCTGTGTAAGTAAGCACTTTCTGGCACACACAACCCCTTTCCTTTCAGTTTTGGGGTACGTGTGTTATGTCGACTGGTTTACTGCGTACACTGAGACGGTACTAAGTGTGTTTACAGAAGAGCCATTGTCTGGTGTGATGATAATTTGTGTATGCTCAGTCTCAGACTGCTTTTATCATGCATGTAGGCATCCACTTGCTTAAGTAACATGACACAAAAATGATTGCACTTTACTCACTCGTGGCAGCAGCTTTGCGCTTGCGGACCGGCTTCATGATACTAATGCCACAGCTGGGCTGCAGTGAGGGCTGGAGCCAGAAAGAGGTGTTGTCTACATTGGCCATGTAGATTCGCAGGCTTCCGTCCTCACAGAGAAGAATCATGGTCGTACGCTGCTGCTCGTTGCTGGCAGTGTGTCGGATAGCTACCATATCTTGAATCTGGGCAAAAGATTAATACAATTATTGTTAAGAAACAGTAAGACATAATTTATCTTAATGAACAAAAGCTTTCTATACAGGTCCGTTTACACTTCAATGCGTACACACATTTGCTTGTGGATAGGGGATACATTGATTTGTGCACTACAATCAGGGGTCTGCGTATGCAGTTGAGCAGATGAGTTCTACATGTGCACGAGAAAACCAGATGGCAACCACCTTGGTGACCGTCTTGGTTGTCTTTGACTGAGTAACTGATAAACACTGAAAATGGGTTGTGCTACTACTTGACAAGAGGATACAGGAAGGGGAATACCGGGCATTAGCACAAGAGATGAGAAGCACATGCGTTTCAGCACACTTTTAGCTCTTCCCACTGGTCTTTCTTTTTCTATTTTAGAGACCATTGCACAGTTGAAAAGGCATATAAAATGTGTCCCAGTTTATTTCCTGTTGCAGTGAATGTGAATGATATCAGCTGACAGGAAGAAAACATGCACCCAAGCGTAGCAATGCATTTCTGTCTATATGTCACTGTTTCTGATAGAAGAGGAGAGCTGGTGGCTCTTCCACATCAGTACAGGAAGTGGCCCGTACCTTAGCTTTTGCTGGCAGAGTTTTAATCTCTTGGATGAGGAAGGTGTCTGGCTTGATCATGATGACAAGCGGGATGCCAGTTGTCTGCTGCACGCAGCACACCAAGCCTGGGTGGTTCATGACCTCAGACCACTGGCATAGGGCAGGCGATATCTTACTGCTGCTGCCATTGGACCTAAAGAAGGCAGGAGGATGAGAGATATGGAGACCGTTAGCTCATCCAGGTGCTCATTACATTTAAAAGACCCAGTGCTGTGGTAGATGTACATGAATAAACTGTATATGATGTGGAAGAAAAATTACCCTTTGACATTGATGGTGAAGAGCCTCTGCACTTCAGTGGTGCTGCGGCTTATTGTGGCAGCAAAGGACTTTCCCTGGCTGTAGCTGAAGAAAAGCATCTGAAGCACGTGGGAGTAATAGGCAGACACACCACCGCCGGCGACCTGCCCGTTGCTATCCTGGAGTCACACAGAAAGAATTTATATCAATATTGCTTTCAGTCATTTAATATTATCAAGAAAACTCACACACAGATTTTAAGTTTTGTGTTAACATGTAATCAATCAAATGTACTCAAATAAGAGAGCAGGAATGCACCGAAGGGCTTGCATATGTGTAAACCTTTTAACAATCATACAATTTAAGTCACCGCACATTTTTGTGGGAATAATTCCACTGCATCACTATACGTCCCGCTTACCTTTAAGTCTTCGTGGTTTATCTCCAATACATTGGTGACATAGAAAGGACCATGTTGGGCACTGCTGGATTCGTCCATGAGCTGGGTGTACAAGTAACCTGCTGAAGACATGATGACTATGATGTTCTTGCCCTCCTCATTGAACAGGAAGGTAGCATCGCGGATCTTGGAACTCGGTAGCAGGAAGTAGTACATGGGACTCAAAGCATCCGTTGACAAGTCATAAATCTGTTTGGCAAGGGAGACAAATAAAAAGTATTATTGGCTGCTGCAAATAGAATAATCAAAGTCACATGTGTGGTGTCTTCACAAATCAATGGATAATTTAAATCACATTCCCAGTAATAGGTCAACACGTTGATTAAAGTTACGCACTAATTGTCTATTCTCTTCAAACATACTTTGACGAAGTCAGCAGTGATGATTGCAAGTTCAGTCTGCGAGCCTGGTAACCAAATAGCTTTGATGATGAAGTTGCCCGTCGCCAGTTGAGGGTGCAACACCAGATGGTCCGACACTGAGCCTGTGCTGCTGAAAGTTAGTACATGGCAGTCCTTGGGAAAAAATAAAAGAACAACATCGTCAAATACCAAATTCATTTATAGCAGAAATTCTTTTTTAAAAGTACTTCTAACGCTACTTAGCATGTCAATTTGCATGAACAGCTACTCTGAATTCTACCATGATTATGATTGAGGGTAACTTGGTTGTGGTCTTCTCTCAAAAGCAAAATGCCCACATTGTTATCTCTATGGGATTAGAAAACACACAAAACGATCTTAAATTGAGAAGAAGCTGTCTTTCTGACCTTGAGGCCGCACACAGCCAGATAATCTTCATTACACGGGTTGCCTGTGAGACTGAGGACCGTGAAAGGGACCGGGGCAGAGGCCAGACGGGTCAGCGTTAGCTTCCTCTTGCTCGAGTCGGCCTGTTTCAGGAGAGTGGACAACTGCAGAACTGTTATCTGAGAAGAGGGGGAGAGAGAAACAGGTCATCTGGGGTTCAAACAAAAAAGGAAATACAAACTGGTGATGTTTATATGGCAATTATAACATTAAAGTATTATTTAAAATCTATCCAATGACATTCATAGTATTTTATGTTAGCAACACAGTGTTTGATGTCTGAAATGATTTGATGATTAAAAGGTCAATGTCTGCCTTCATTTTTAAAAGTATACACAACTGTCCAGCATTATCAAAAGTGCAGCTTTGTTTGGGAGAGGAAAATTCAACTTTGGATTTCAAAGCAAGATTTAAAGAAAATGTTCCACTTTTTGTTATTGTATAATACTGTTATTACAGGATTCAGATTGCTGGTTTATGCCACTTACCTTTCCCTTTTCATGGCTGACTGCGAGGTGCTGGCGGCGCCCATGGGGGGATGACAGGACACACATGGCAACACGACGCAAGACATGTGCACTTATGAGTTGGCGTATAGTTTGTCCCTGGTCACCACTGTAGTTCATCCTCACATTCTCAAAAGCCCCTTCCTGGGAGCCGAGTGTGGGCACCTGAGGAAGAGCACAGGAATTTACATACAATTCATAAATGACATACATTGAAGTTATGATGGGATTTATCGAAAAATGATCGAGATTTAAGGAACAAAGTGTTTTTTCTAACCACTCCAAATTAAACAGGTTTTCATACCATTAATTGGTCCGTCATCTCCACAGCTTTGTCCTGAGTATGCAGTTCATTAAGCGCTTGCTGAGCCCTGCTGCTGCTTCCCACTGCTGACGCCTGCTGGAAGTTGGTCTGGATGGCTTCCATGAGGAACATGAGCATCTCTAGTATGACTGCAGCAGTGGACGATCCCATCTGTTGTGGAGAGAGACAAAAACTTGAAATGTAAAATACATTTGAAATAACTCTATCAGAAAAGCAATCATGTTCAGAACCTGATGCGACTTGAAAAGAATACACTTCATGAACACACTGCTGTTTGTTGTATTTTGTCAGGTTTTTCTTGTGTAGCAAATGAGCAACAACTGCATTTCATTGTGTAACCATGTGTTGCCCAATTGAAGTCATTCGAGTCTGGGGAAAACAATAGAGACATGACGGACGAGTGACTTGGTGATAAATTATATTTAGTTCTCACCACTTGTGTTAACAACTCCTCCTGGCAGCCCTCGATGCTCTTGCACACACTACTCTTCTTAGGTCTGTCTTCATCTCCAGGTTTGCCATCACAGATGGTGACCTTGCCCTTGTCAGAGGGCGAGGCATTCTGGTGGCGGATAGCACTGTCAGGCATACGCAGCTCGCTCTGGAACGCAGAAGACTCTTTCAGGGTGGAGCTCATGCCGCTGCTCGGGCTGCGTTTGACCAAGGCCTGTGGATGGTACATCACAAAGTGGCACATTGAGAATCGCAACCGTAATGATGTACGCATACATATACAACTGGTTATGAATCAAATACAATATGATACAGTACATATTTTTCTTCAATTTATCTACAATTAGGATAACCTGCTTTTGTTTTCACATGGCTAGCTCCTCCACAATGTGGAGTATAGTTAGTCAAAAGGAAGGTCAGAGATTGTTCTGTTTGGAGGCTTTCTAAAGTGCCTCCATAGGAACACAAAATCATGACTCCTGATATTCCTGAAGCAATTATTAACTGTATTAATATTTGGAATTTGTTGCATGCCAATTCCATATACTTTCACTTTGTCACTGCCTTGAACAAACATTTGTTGCTATTTTAATAACATGATTGACACAAAGACAAACAAAACATTACTAACTAACTGAATGTCAAACGTAGTTGATGGTTTGCTCATCATCACATGCACATTTACATTTAACTAGGAAAGCTGGCCTTTTCAGTCAACATAATGTTGACAGACATCGATAATATGATTTATATTTCTGGCCACATGTGTGCGCTAGCTATTACCCTACACAAATTAAATGACTGGACGAAAGACAATGGAGGAATGACTTGCAA
This sequence comes from Pseudoliparis swirei, assembly GCF_029220125.1. Taxonomy (NCBI): domain Eukaryota; kingdom Metazoa; phylum Chordata; class Actinopteri; order Perciformes; family Liparidae; genus Pseudoliparis; species Pseudoliparis swirei. The sequence goes on from NC_079396.1 coordinate 9,473,866, forward strand.
GCCAAAGTTACCGCTGTTGTTCTCTTTCCATGATGACCTGAGGTATTCGGTCTCACCTGGCAGCTGCCATCCTCTTTGGCACCACAGTCACAGAAGAACGAGCCATATTTGGCATAAGAGATCTCATGGTCTTTGTGACAGACCTTGGCGCACACTGTGCACACACCTACCCCATCCACCATCTTACAGGTGTGACAGTGGTACCTGCAGAGTGAAAAGGACAAGACTCTAGATTTCTACATAAAGGCATTTTAACTCTCGACCATTTTAATCCAATTGCTGTTTGTGCATGACGGAAGCAAACTAATAAAACAAAGTGTTAAGAAATCAAAACGAAGCAGTTTAATCAATACTAAGTGAACTTATACCATAGCTTATACAATTTACGTAAATCATTTTGACCCGATTCAATATTTAACCCTCCTGTCGCCTTCGGGTCAATTTGACCCGATTCAATGTTTAATGTCGGTGTTCTTTCGGGAGTCAACAAACAAACATAAAGTACCTCACACTTAAACTTGGAAAACAATATTAATACTAATAATTTTCTGGGGATTTTAATAGCTGGGGTCATATTGACCTCAAGGGTAAAATATGTTAATAAATATAAAGGTAACAGGAGGGTTAAACATTGAATCGGGTCATATTGACCCGAAGGCGACAGGAGGGTGAAACATTGAATCGGGTCAAATTGACCCGAAGGCAACACAAGGGTTAAAAGAACCAAATCATGGTCTCATTTTAGAATAAAAACTAAATAAAACGGAACAATAAACTCTTCTTTACCAGTGCTGGTTCATGAACTCCTTCTGAGTAATGGTGAAGGTGCATAGTTTGTTGCAAAGTGAGTCTTCATCCTGTAAAACAACAGACATGTTAAGATGTATTGTTCCATTCAGCCCAAACACAAGTACTGGTATCTGGATAAAGAAATTGTTTAACACTGCCTTTGGTAATTACTGAGAAGGTAAAAACCCATTATATGTTATTTTTCTTCTGCTGTACAGTGCCATGATCTAGAAACCATCTAATTCCACCATGATGTTTTATAGTTTATGTTGTAGAGATTGGTCTGATGGGGTAATTGCATTGTTTGTCTTTTATATTTGTTCAAAACTGTACATTAAATACTGTTATTTAAAATGCAGCAGTTTTCACAACAATTCCAAAGCAATTCAAGTTCATGACTGTATGCTGAGCATTTACAAATCAAGGCCATGTTTCAAGAGGATAAGATAACAATGGAGACAAAAGGGATGAGATCTTACAGAGTCCTCTGCTTGGGAATCATCGTCCTCTACTGCAAGTTCCTCCACCCAGTCCGAGTCCACTTCCATGGCCTTCTCCTCTCCCTCCATCAGAATTGCTGAGGTGCCTTGGCCACTGCTTTGCCGCAAGGCGTTCATCACATCAGCCAGATAAGAGATGATGTGGCACGAGCATTCCAGCATACTGGCGTGCTGAAATCAAGGAACAGGGGCATCAATTATTTGACCGTAAATGGTAAACTAAAAATGCTCCTTTTGGAAATGGCATATTACACATTAGGCCAGTGTTTTAAATGGAATTACACCTGGATGAAGTCTAAATAAGGCACGTCTATAAAGTGGTGAAATATACTGATCAATATAAAGACATACCTTTCCTTGGGATAAGTTTGAGCTCACTTTTTCCACAACATTCTTCTGTGTCAAATACTTTTTGCTGCAGAGAAGAAAATGTAAATTCAAAAGTAAATTTCCAATCCTTTCTAATTACGAGAGTCCTTTTATCAAGCAGTTGTTATGGTGATGTGATCCGGCAGCAGAATACCATTGAAATACATTTCTTACCATCTGGTCAGCCAGTCGATAGCTGCCCTGTGCAGTTGCAGGTGTCCGGCTCCCTGTCCAGCACTGGCAAGTGTGGTCATGATGACCATGAGCTCAGGGAAGCCTGTTCCATCACCATTGGCCAGCATGTCTGTTGCCATAGGAATGAGTGTGCTGAGGAGGACCGTGCACACACCTTCGCCCACCTGGCTGTTGTCACGCACGATATGAGTGGTGAGCACTTGAAGGAGCTGACGGTTTTCTTGCACAATTTCCAGCTGCTCTGAGTCTTTTGGTGGGGTGGCCGTCATGCGCGTCAGCCAAGACTGCAGACGAGAGGGCTCCACACAGGCCAGCTGGGCCAGGGTGCCACACAGACACAACAGACTGGGGTTTGGGCTCTTCTCCGCTGGGATGGAGAGAATCACCATGAGATTTAGGCTTTTTGAAAAATCTGATTTATCTGAAGCATTTAAGATTCATGATTTGACTTTTAACATGGCTTCAGGGTGCTTTAAACAAAGTATTTGTTAGAACAATTGTAGCAAACCTCAGCCCTGTGAAAGCTTTTCTTGGTTGAAATGAAGGGCAGACTTACTGAGCTGGAAAAGCTTGGTGAAGAATTTCAGCACCCTGTTGCAGAACTTTGCAGATAGATTTTCATTGGCTGTCGCCATCATAATCTGGACAAGGTCACCGCTGAAAAAAGAGCCGTACAGAATATGTGAGGTAGCAATTTAAATGTGTAACTATGCAACCAGTGTCATCAGTTGAGCAGATACCTGAATGAAAAGAACTCTTCCATGGCCTTGCGGACTTGACTGTTCTCAAGCTGCCTTTCAAGGTACTGAAGGCATTCCTCAAGGACAGACTCGTCCAAACCACTAAAAAAAATGATCAAAGATTGATGAGAACAGTGAGAATCAAGCAAAGAGAAAATATGCAGGCAAGTAAAAGAAGATCATTTGCTAAAACCGGCACAAAGCTCCCCAGTGGGGCGTGGGCTGAGCAATACAAACAGCCGTTTCACACCACACAGTGGTTAATGTAAATATCGAGAACCTTCTGAAGGCAGGTTGATTTAATCATCATGTTGTACATGGCATACCTGGTTGGGTCTGCGTGATTGGCAATGATGTTGTAACAGCCGGTCACCAAACACTCATAGATGCGGGCGAGGAAGGCGTCCGACTCTGATGGGCCGAGGATGCGCTCCAGTGAGGTGCTGCACATCTCAGCCACACTCTCTGTGCTGCTCTCCAGGAGGAGGGGCAGCAAAGTGCGCACAACCTGTGAAGGATTCAGCTCCTCTGTGCTGAATAGAACAACACACACACTATTAGATTAAGTTTACAGTTGTTTTAAGAAATACTTTTTGTAATATGTTAAATGACTCGGACAAGCACTTACACAATGAGGTCGCCAGTGAGGCGAACCAAAGAGAGTAAGATGTGTTTCAGAGAAGAGGCCAGAGGCAACGACTGACAACTCAATGTGCCCAGGTGAGCTGCTTGGATGGCACTGATGTAGCTCTCTGATGGAATGGTATCATTGGCAAATGCATTTCGCTAGGAAAGAAAAAAACAAGGCTATTAGTCTCATAATTGCTGTTACAATTATTATTGTAAATATTGTAATAATTCATTATATTGGATATAAAGGTTGTTTAATAGCTTTAAGGCAATGTTTTGCATAATATGTAGAATTTAAAATCAGTTGCCTATAACACATTCAAACAAACATAGATAGGACAGTGCATTATACCTAAATGTGGGTTTATGATCCATTGCAAACCTATACCTAATGTTTAAAATGAGCTTAGCCAACATCAACAGCAAAGTGTTTGGATATATCATTTTGACCTTTCCTCTTCAGTGCTGAGGATTGGAATAGGAGTGGGTGGTGCAAAAAACATTATATTCACAAATAATCCATTAAGCTCATTCGATGGCTTAGTACCAGCCCACTAGTATCAGAAAATGCAAGAAGAAATCGATATACAGTCACGCTCAACCATAATCACAGAGACACACATACCCATGAGCCAATGTTGGGGAATTCATTGGTGTGGATGCCATTCCAAGTCTCACATATTGTCTGTACAGCCGATGGCAAGTTCTGCATAATACTATGACCTGTGGAGTTTTATAGGATGAGAAGTTTAGGCTAAAACAGTGGATGCAGAGAAAGGTTGTGAAAGTGACTGTACCGTTTGACAGTTTTGTTCTTGGGTAATTCTTTCACATACCCAGCTGGTTGGCCTTGCAGCGGGTGGAGCCAATAGACAGAACTGCAGCATAACCTTGGAGCTTCGCATCTGTTAGCTTGTTCTCCCCTTCTTCCGGGATGTTCATCAAGAGGTAAGACCTGGACATGACAAGTTTGCTTTTTATTCATTTTATTTGGACAAAGTTAGTACTGCTTGAGCCTTGATGTTTTTTAGGTTTGAAGCAAGTTTACAGGTAAATGCCAACAGATGGTATAAAATAGAAACACCTCGACTTCGTGTTTGGATTGAAAAATAATGATGGAAAAATAATGTTTGGCCCAGTGCATGTAAACACTGCATCTCTCATTGCAAAATGGCAGCGGAAAAGCTTTTTAGTAAGTATTGTAATGAAATAAAATAAAAATGTCCATTGTAGTTTCGGTTAAATACTTTTAATGACGGTGTTAAAAACCCTCAAGTCATTAACTCTGGGGTGAGATACACGCACAAAAATGTCATGTATTTACCTACTTTGTCCAGAAGATAAGGTGATGCGGAAATAAACCCTGCAGCTATTTCCAACATATACTTGTATTCCAGCTTGCTATACTTAATATGTGACCTTGATGTTCAGTGTTTAGCAAAGTACAGAGGTTAGTGATCGTTTCCTTACCTGGTGAAGGCTGCGTAAACATCCGTGAGCTGTAGTGTGGCAGGCAGTAGGTTCTTCGTGATCTCAGATGTCTTGTGTGCGTCTGCTTCAATGGCAACTTTGGACAAATGCTCATCGAGAGAAACCTGCACTTTTGAGATGACAGCATCCAGTGTATAGATGGCTTGTAGGGAGGGTAACTGATCCAGTGGAAGGATGGCGTTTGGGTCGACACTGGAGAACGTAGAAATCTGCAACAGAACCAAGTTGTCAAAGAGTGACAGTCATGCTCAAAACTTGGTTTGGAAAACAATCAACACAGAAATCCACAACGGTTACGTTGTAATCATTACCTGTCTGGCAATGTACTCCTCTGCCAGATCCACGTCATATTTAACAGTGCTGCACTTAGCAGCAGTCATCTCAACCAGAGAGTCGGCTTGATCTGCGGTCATTCCCTGCTTCACCAAGTGTTCCTGTCAGCGGTGACATGGGAATAGTCAAACATTAAAATGAAACCAACATTTTTAAAAAGACTAGATATTACAAAGCATGATTTATTGGAATATGTAAAACAATTGTGAGAAGATTGACGAGTAGAATAATCAAAAATATCATTCCCATTACATTTGACATCAGCTATGAAAAAGGTTCAACAGACCTTGATCCAATTCACGTAGGTAGGCACCCGGAGACGTGAGGACCATCGCAGTGTGTGCAGGATGTCACTCTCACTGGGATCGCTGCAGCCAGTCTTCAGCTGCTCCATGTAGGCTTTCGACGGCGGTAAAACACCCAGAATCCTCCACAGTATCAGGAAGTAATACTGAAGGGAGCATGCCTCCTGTACAGGTAAACACCAACATGCAGTTTTCCAATCTGCACTCAGGTAATGTCACGGCTGGAGACCATTAAGTTACTATTGATTCAAACGTAACACTGCCGAGTCATGCTTCACATTAAAAGGCTATTTGAGCAGCATCACAAATTAAATTTAAATAATAAAAGGTAGTGGCACAAAGAGTTGCTATGTGAATGCACTGAGTGAGCCTGGGATGCCACCTGCTTCATGGATTTGTTTTCCCCATTCATGGTTTGTTCATGTGGTGTGTTCTCACCATCGGAGTGATAGGCTTGCTCTCCTGTCTTCTTGCTGTGTCAAACTGAGAGCCTGCCACCAGGAGTGAAATGAGCCACTCATACAGTTCATCATATTTCACTGCTCCATTGAACAGCTTTGGAAAGACCTGCCAAGAGGAAAAAAAGAGTTATGTTTGAATACAATTAAAATTGTTTAAAATTGTGTGTGTGTGTGCGTGCGTATATATACGCGCACACACACGGTCAAAGTCTCACCTTGCTGTCCAGTCTGCTGATATCATCTTCAGACGTTTCAGGGGACAGAACGCAGTAGAATTTGGGCTGAACATTTGAATCTAAGAGGTTAAAATGTAGGAAAACAGAACAGATTATTTTTCTCATCTACTTCCACCACAGCCACATCTTCCTCAAAGACAAGAAACCAGATTACTTTAAAATACATGTCGCCATACAGATTGGCACGGGAACGAGCTCAGGTGTAAAAACAATGCGTCATGCTCTGGCCAGTGGATAAAGAAAAAATAATGTTGTTCATTGGTCTTACCTGCTGAACAGTGTTTGGCCCAGTTCTCCTCCACCTCTTTCAATCCGTAGTAAAGTGGGATGCCGTTGCGTTTGCCCCCGTCCTGAACAGAACTCAGCCCCGTGGATGGTGGGGTTAGGAGGTTATACTGCACCTATAGTGTTCATGATAGAGAGAAGCTAAATTTCCAGTGCTAAACAGACAGCCATAATTATTATTATTAAAGACGATTCATACTAACATCTTGTTTTGCTTGTTTGGCGGGTAAATCAAAAAACTCAAAACAACAATTTACAGAATCTGGAAACCATATAAATATGTGAATCTGTGCTATTTACAAGATATGGAGCCAACAACTGCTCGAAAATAAGTTAGTGGGAAAGTGACTGTCGGGATATTACTCCAATAATATAATACTAAACTAATTAATTTGCTGGACAGCATTTTAACTGAAATGAATTCACATGTATAGAAATCAAATAGATAGATATATGCTTAAGCTATGCTATTCATCAGGACAAGAGCATCAAAAATGGGCAGTTAACCTGTTCAAAAAGGTACAACGGCGCCTTGGAGTAGTGGCGCAGCAGGTAGTCGAACACCAGACACAGGCGGGCCAGGTTGAGAGGCACTGCCTTCAGCTGGGAGTCTTTGTTCTGGGCCACTTCAGCGATGGCTTGGGTGACCAGGGTCAGGACTGACCGCCGACCGCACTCTGACAGATTGTGGAAAAGGAGCAGTAGGAGCTGGAGGTGCTCCACATTAAGGTCGTCTTCTCCATGCACAGAACTCTGGATGGTGTGCTGCTTCAATGTTCCCAAAAATCTATAAAAACAGAAAATAGAAATAGAAAAAAAGGAAGAAAGAAAAAGTATAATAAACGGTGTGCAATTATGAGCTAGTATATGTTTTAACGAGCACATTTCCATACGTTCCAAGTTTTGCAAACCAAAACACTGTAAAGTGTATTATTATTATGATCTTTATTTAACCCTTGTGTTGCCTTCGGGTCATTTTGACCCGAATCAATATTACACCCTCCTGCCGCCTTCGGGTTAATTTGACCCCATTCAATGTTTAATGTCGGTGTTCTTTCGGTAGTCAACAAACAAACATAAAGTGCCTCACACTTAAACTTGGAAAACAATATTAATTCTAATAATTTTCTGGAGGTTTTAATTGCTGGCGTCAAATTGAACCCAAAGGGTAAAATATGTTAGTAAATATAAAGGTAACAGGAGGGTGAAACATTGAATCGGGTCAAAATGACCCAAAGGCGGGGGGAGGGTTAAATATTTAATCGGGTCAAAATGACCCGAAGGCAACACAAGGGTTAAAGGGGACCATGTACAGTTCAAACATAAATGTCACCATTTGATGCTCTGTACTAGAGTGTAGCTTCAGTAAATTTGCATCTGCGTGTCCCCGTTATTCACTAATATTGGTGAAATACTGCCCTGTTCCATATTTTTTGTGAAATACGTCACTTTTCACCCATCTTGCATAACACGGATGACAAAGTGAAGCAGAGCCTTTTCTGGGAGCACTCTCTAATGCGTGCTTTCCGTAGTGTAGCTGGCATGAGGCGCCAGTAAATGACATCACCAACGGCTTGTGCAATGGCACCGCATTTTGTGAAGTGCCCGCTGCGCACAGGAATTTTCAACATGACTCTCCCAAATATTTTACCGATAAAAACACTGTTAACATGTCTGAAGATTACAAATCTACATTTTGCCAAACAAAATAATTGTTTAGAGGACATTCAACCTTAATTTCACTATAATGCATCGAATACGTGACATGTTTTTTTAACAGGGATTGTATAAAGGCGATAAATGACTTCCATGAATAGGAGATTCAGGTCACTTTGATTCTTCTTGCGCCACGGTTTCTTCACCAAGTATGAACAAAGTTGGTGACAACATTAACAGCATCATGGGAGCATTTAGAGCAGTTTATTGAACATATGAAAGGAAGAGAACTGTAAGGGTTGCCATACCTTTCCCAGACTTTCATACACTCTGGTACATCTGGCTCTCCTTGCAAGCTTGCTTTGTGCTGCCATATGAGGAGAAGTCTGGAGAGCACTGATAATGATTGAGGGTGAATGTACAGAGGCCAGGGACCCTCTGAAAAGGGTGCAACACCTAACTGCTGAAGAAGGGTGCTCTGGAAATTACAAGAGATACAACAAGTCTGGCATGAATAAACAATTGATAAATAATAGGTTCATTAATCAGTTACTCACAGAGTAGATGCTGGCAGAACAAACAAAGTCCTCTTACCTGCAGGGCTGGCGATGGAAGATCTGATGTTACCAGGGTGTGGTTGAAATGATACAGAGCCAAAGAAAACGCTTCATCTGAGGAGCCTGAGGAGGACAAAATGCATTAATGACCACAGCCTGCATTGCTTTCTACATTTATGGGCTACAGCATTCATTAGCTAACAAGCCAACAAAGGGAAATTACGGTACAATTTGAGTTTTAAGACAAGCAGTTTTTCTTCTGGTGTACCTTTGACATCTTTGTCCACATCTTTGATGATGCTGGCGAGTGTAGCCATGTGCTGCTCTGTAAGAGACACGCTCAAGTAGTTGCGGATGAAGTTGTTCCTGGACTTGAGCATTGAGGCGGTGATGAAGTTCAGAATGCTGGAAGCTAAACTGAGAAACTTTAGGAACAAAACATAAGCAGTTATTAATAACAACAACAACTATTGATATTGCACCTTTACAAACAGACAAAACAGAAAAACTGAAAGCACAACAGTGAGGCCCAGCAAAGCAAGACAAACTAAGGTAAGAGTTAAGCTCTAATAAAACAGTTAAAAACAATTTATACGATAAAAATAAATAAAATAATTTAATAAAATAAAAAACAAAATACAAGCAGTAAAGCGACGACATCATGTCATAGCCAGTCTGTCAAATTGGGTTTTAAGGAGTGATTAAAAAGTGATTGCTGATATTACAAGTCTCATCTGCTCATGCAGGTCGTTCCAAAGACGAGGGGTCCTGATGGCAAAAGCACGGTCACCTTTATCTCTTGGCCTCGGCTTTGGAGCAGCCAGAAGGGCCCCACCTGAGAGCTGGCTCATACGGCTAACATTTCTTCTATACACTAAGTACCAAACCCAGACGTGTTTTAAAAGTTAACAGTAAAATCTTAAAATAAATTCTAACACAAACAGGGTGCAGTGAAGAGAAGCCAGATTGGGGTGATGTGATGTCGTCTGTTAAAACTAGTGAGAAGTAGAGACCTAAATACAGGTACGCTAACATTACTTTCATGAATGCAGGTGCCGTTTACGCTGGACTTAACGCTGCAGCATTATTCTGCAGGTTGTCAAGTACACAAATCAGTCCTCACCAGTTCGGGGTCTTTACGTCCAGCTAAAATGTTGCCATTCTCACTAGGATTCTGCTTGCTGGGGCTCTTCAGTCTGGGAGAGGTCTCCAGAGGTGGGGGTGGTGGAGGGGGTGGTGGAGTGACTTTGTCTTTGGTGGGCGAAATTGTCTCTTCAAACCACAGCCCCAAGATGGGTTCACTGTCATCATCTGCAGACAAATCATATATATTAATTTCTTGGACTGAGATATGTCACAAGACTCACAAGATGTGTGTGGAGTGGTAGCGGTGTGACCAAAAGACAAAATGTAAAAAGCTTTGACCTAGTGACACCTATGACACTGAAGGCGGTGGACACGAGCCAAAGACAGCAGTAAGGAGTGAACATATAAACATCCTGTTGGTGAATATCCACTTAAAGAACTGACAATAAGGAAACGCTTGTTCATTTTATTTATTTCCATAGCATTTCCCTTTTTAAATCTAAATACTTGCCATTACAACAGGCGGTGAAACAATAGGATAGAGCTCATGCTGTAGTGGTTCCCTATGTCACCCCAGTTGTTAAAAAAAACTAAAAAAGTTCCACGTAGTAGTATCTTCATACATGCTACTGGCAACAAATAAACAGACAATGATATTCAGGTTGACATATTTAGCTCAAATGGCAGCTGAACAGTGTCTGCTGCATTATTACAAAGCAGAACTCAATGGGTTACAATCAACAGCTCACACGCATCAGATATATTTAAATTACTATGCAATAGAAACATACTCCAGCTATTAAATTTAAGTGAAAATCTACATATTGTGAGCTCGACATTTTTAAGCACTGGATTAACTATTATCTTGGTGTAATAATAAAATGTTAGCAGTCGCAGTTTGGAAAATATTAATGTCTAACGACAAATTCTCTAAAACAACATTTAATGTGATTCATTGTCAGGGACTTGATCTGAACTGATGCAAATTAACAAAAACATTCAAATATAATTGTCTCATCTAAGAGAATATGCAAAGAAAGCAACTCAATCTTTGAGTCCCAAAAGGTCTCTTTCTTCAGTTTGACTGCTTCCCTCTTTAGGTTTTTAACAGGTTCTTTGGTCTGGCGCCGCTGAAGGTTTCCTGTACGTTTTAGCTATAACTTTCAGCTGGTTCATCCACACTAATAAGTTACTGTTTAAAACCAGGGTTTTAAAAAGGAACGAATAGATTTCCGTTAATACTCTCACGACTGAAAATCGGGACTATTCACGTGGAGTGGACGTGCGGGTGCCGGTATAAGGCCGTGCTTGATTTTTTAGATCTTTTTGTTTTTTTGTCACTTTTTTTTGTCACTTGTTTCCTGGGTTGCGTTGTTGTTCCACTTGTAGCTCTGCTGGGTGGTTGAAAGTTCGTGTCCAACTGGAGAGCATGCATGCCTTTGTTTGTTTACAGTATCCTTGTGGACTTCACAATAGTTGTGCAGAAAGAAATGAGCATTTATAGAGAAATTAAAGTCCTCCGTTTTGTGTCAATTGCCCTCTTCAAAGCTGCCAGCAGTGACTTCAGAGGTCCGCTCCGTTGGGCTGATAATGCCACTAGACACGCCGCTCGCTTATCGCTCCAATAAGAGCTTGAGCTTCCACATGTAGGAAGTAGGAGCATTATAAAATACGGAATTTAACTTAACAGCTGCTCGCATAGTCAACAAGGTCAGCAACGTCTGTAATCCTTTATCCAAATTCAAATAAATCCCCCCCTGGCTGTTCGCAAAAGATATGAGTTTTAAAATGGAAACAGAAGTGTGGATGTAGGCCAAGTTTCCCAGAACGATGGAAGCATCAGTGCCTTCTCCCAGAAATCCCAAACCAGTACTCAAAGTTGTTGTTTGTTGCTTGGGCACAGATAACGGTGCTCGCCTTTCCCTACAGAGAGTTGATCCTCCATCAACACTATGTTTGTTTTCCCACACCCCCTCTACACCTCTCAGCCTGGACCATAAGTATTGCTTATATCCTGGGGTTTGGTTCCAGAACTGGTTCTGTGTCCAGATGGAGCCCAACTAAATCGAGTGCATCACTTAACCTCCCTCACTAGCACCGACTGCTTCTCCATCAGAGGTTGCATCGTAAAATATAGTTATTGTTGCCGGGGGCTGGTTTTCTGATGTGTCTGCTTACGACGCACTGAACTCTCCATCCTTCACAAGGATGCCTATTTCTGTAGCTATGAGCAAACTAAATATATTGTAGGAACATTAGACTTGAAAAACCTCTCACAGCCAATGTACCCAGTTTAGGTATCTACAGATTAATTCAAACAGAAACAAGAAACCATGTTTAAGTGTTAAAAGAATCTCACTTTAAGTTGATATTCACAGCTGCATGCAACATACAGAAACCAAATATTTCCGGTGACAGCAAGACGTAGCAGTGTGTTTAAGCCCAGAGTTTACAAGCACAACTTGCATTTATTGTGTTCAAGGATAATACCACGGTTTTGACATGGGTCCTACATTATGTTAGTATTGGAGGTAGTTTTCCAACATGTCGGACGAGTAATGCAATGAAAAGTAGGAAGAATGTGACGGTCAATGGAAAACATCAAATAAGATCTGAAATAGGGCTACAGTATCACAGGACTGATTAATTACCAATTGTAGAAAAACAACAAACTACAAGTCTGTATTTTTTCAGGGCAAGGTCGGGGCACAGACAAATGTTTTTTTTGTTTCGTGTTTTCAGGACACGGCTCTTGAAAGCACTTTGTTCAGGCCGACTCAGCCCTGGAGCAGAATGTAGTTTGCCAGTGACAATTTATGTAGGTATCAGCAACTTTTGTTATTTATTACCCAGCTCAGATTTGAATGCTTGTAAAAACAAGAATGAGCTCCCACATGTCAACACTGCTGGTATTGTCCTTTGAACCATACTGAGCCACAGATGAATGTCTTTGACAAAATATTGTCATAATCACATTAATTTCAGTCAAAAGCACCTTTCAGACTTTTGCTAAAAGCCTCTTCATCTGTGGCTCTGTCATTCTCTAAGCTATTAGGGCGACAGCTCGGAGCCTACATTGTGTGACAAACAATAACAAAATGAATCTAGGACAGTGAAGTGGACACCAAGTCTTTGACCTGAGGACAGAAAACTGCTGACCTGAGACACAAGCTGCACTTGTCTTCTCCTGTCTTCTCTCTGCTGAAATAGTAGACACTGTCATCTACACTGTCGCATTGTGCGATGAAAGGACACAAATTTGAATGACATGTACTGTGTGCATGTGTAGGTTTACCCATCTAGCTGCTTCAAAAACCTGACTGACTGGTCCACTGACAGCACATCAGTGTCACTGATACAGCGCAGCACAGACACTCGCTCAGAGATCAAACTCAACACGATGAGTCATCTGAGGCATACCTCCAAGGCATTATACAAAGTTTCAGGAACATTTGTTTGTTGTACCATTTACTCATTTAGTGATGGGTAAATTGGGTATTCATTTAAATTTCTTTAAATTAAACATATTCTTAATTATTATCTCGCTATTAAATACCTTCGTTAATATTTGAATATGACTAATTCATGCCAGACATTATCTCCTCGTTGAAAATTGTCTCCTTAATGACAAACATTTGTAGGCTACAAAATACATTCAACAAAATTACTTTTAGTTAATTTAAGTTCAATGTTTGCTGGTAAATTGCTGGAACTGCCTTCCATACTTTGTTACACTTATGGTTCAGGAACAGAGTCATGGACAACTTTAAACTTTTTCTTTCTCTCCACTGGCCTCTGCTGTCAGCTTCGTGTGTGTGAAGAGAGCTCAACCCGACTGTCAATCTAAGTTCTCTTTCAAGTTGGATGAACTGTTTAATTCTCAAGTCTTTTTGTGCTGCTGTTCCAATATATATGATGAACAATATGTTAATTGTTTCTTGTAACAGTAAGTAAGAAGTATGCTCAAACAGCCAGAGGTATGATTATTAACTTGTTTTGTAAACATAAAGCTGCTATGTGAGTGCATACCTTTTCATTTTAAGTGTTGAAGTAATTGCTGAAATGCAGAATGATAAAGTACCTTGACTGCTATCCTCCTCGGTGCTGCTGAAATCGTCCTCATAGTAGGTGTTTGAATCTGTAGAAGCGCTGGCGTCACTGCTGACTGAGCCCTTCCTCTGGCGTTGGAGAACACAAGCCTAATGGAAGCAAAAAACAACATTTGTATTGATGATCAGACACCAATATAATGAACAAGGCAGTATGTAGAGAACAAAACCATTTGTTCCATCATGCCATCATCACAACATGTTGTATCCCGGTATTTGGTTTGTCACCATCTGAATTTAGTTACACCCGTCTTTCTCAACTATGTTAAACATGTGCGTTATGTTGCATTGCACAGATTAAACATAATTGCTTGAAGAAATGTTTTCTTATCAGACAAAATGTAAAACTAAAGTCTCTAGAAATAAACATAGGCTGTGAGAATTAGGCACTCCCCTTGAAGGAAGCTGACAGAAACTACCTCTTGGGATGTTTATTTTAATCAGCACAATCCCTTTTCTATTTGCGATGGTGAAATTACCCGCAATTATGCAAATTACAGGTATATAAATATATAATGAGTGCACCTTTTTGTAGGAAGTGAAGAGAAGGGTGAAGAGTAGATTGGTCAGAGGGACAGAGTCAATGAGCCTTTGGACCCTCTGGATGGAAGTGCTCTGTGCCATGATGTTGAGCTCGGCTGGCGGCCCGTCACTCTCACAATCCTGCAGGAAACATGGCTTTCAAGAAATAGAAGGTTCCTTTTTCAAATGTTTGTTAAAAGTTTTCTTTGCATGTTTCAAGCATGATTTTATTTCAGCAAATAAGACATTCATTTGTCATTATCTCTTTTGCTCAACTTTATTTCTATACAATTGTTGCTTTGCATACAGCTAGTGAATGAGTAATGCAGAATGAGATGAAAACAAGTTGACCCTTTACACTCATTGTAATGTTTTTAACAGAGGCGTTATGTATACAATCGCTACAATGACTTGTCCTTATATGATGTAGTAGGTACAAAAGTAAAACACCTTTTGTAAAATAATGGAAATATACTTTAAATTACAATGAATAGTGTGTATATTTAGATTTTTGCTCGACTTACCCGATGCAAAGCCTCAACTTGCAGATCCTGGAAAAGCGAAGTCAAAAGTTTGATGGCGTGGTTTGCCAAGATGACGGACAAAACACCAAACCCTTGGTGCCTTAAGGTTAAAAAAAAAAGGACAAATAATTAATGCATACGAATCACTTTTTCAAGTGTGACCATCTTCTTAAAATGTAATTATGAAATAACCATTTCATATCAGAGACATGCAGTTCTTGCTTTTTAATTTATAAATAACCAACTAAACAAAATGTCTAAGATGTTATTGCATAAATGACACATCTTCAAATATATATTAAAAAGACAAGACAGAACCAAGCCACAGTGACCCTAGAAACACTAAAACAACAGATTTTGTATTCATGAGAAATTACCCTTTGCCAGGACCGAGTTTAGGCGATCCCGCGCCATCCTTGGTGCGAGCAGCAATATCACGGACACGCAGGGCAGCCAGAGGATCCTTCTCTTTGCCTTTATCCGCCAGGGCGGTGGGGCTCAGGTTAAGAATCAGGTACAGGCTGTTTAATAGGCACCAGGCTCCAAGCAGCTGGAAGTTCTGATAATGCTGGAGTACACAGATAAGTAAAAAAAGTAACATTATATTTTATAAAAATCGGACATTTCTTTGCTTAAACTTAAAAAACTGTTCACATCCTAAAAGGCACCGAACTCTTATTCTTTACTCTTTGTATTGCACTGAACCCGAGTACTCACCTCTCCTCCAGCTCTGCGAGAGTTGCTGATGGCTTGTCCAATCATTTCATAGATCTCCAGCTGTTGCAAACACACATTTTGTACTTGTTACTATTTTAAATGTGCTGTATTGTGTTACAAATGCTGGCAAGGAAGTCATTAGGGATTGAAATATGATGCAATGCCAAAATATGAGACAATAATATGATAACCATATCTCCCCAAATTCATACATTGAGAATGTTGCACTCATAATACTCACACATTTCTGGACAATTGTGGCTGCGTCATTTTCATAGTCCTCCTCTTTCGTCCCAGTGGAGGCTGTGCGAAGCTGCAAGCCGCTACCCACCTGCAGAATGGCCATGCAAGTGGCCACACTCACACCTAGATGAGTAAAAACATTATATTTACCAATTTGACTCGTAAAACATTCAGTAATGGACCAAAGTAGTGGATGGCACAGTAGTGGTTGTTCCAGTTGCTGCTATTACATTCAAACACATGTCGTATTGCACTGCTTAATGGTCTATTGTTTGGAGAAGACATTTGGTATCGCTGTCCCGTCTACAATTGCTACGCGTCTAAATTACTGACGGTAGTTTTATCTACAGGGAGTTATCACCTACCAGCATAGAGACAGCTCAAAGCCAGCACGGTCATATCCAGTAATCTTCCTGGTGTCAAGGGCTCCAGTACAGGCAGGGAAAGCGTGTCCAAAGCCATGGTTACGTCTATCACCAGCGAATGAAATCTGGGGATGGGTTTTAAGTACGGAAAGGTAATTGAATATTTGAGAGAAACCAAATCCGCTAGTAACAAAATACAGATACATAAACAAATAATATCGCTCCTTCAAAATAAAGAATATAACAGTATATATTATCATAAAATTAAAAATAATAACAAATTTGACATTTTGACCGGAGACGATCAGTTTTATTAAATTACCCATTGCGGACAGCAGTGGCATCAGCCACCGTAGCAGGCATGATGAAGAAAGAGTTGGCTGATACAGCATCCTGGAAACGGTTGATGTAGCGCAGAAAGTAGGGCAGGTTGAGGCACACTCGCAGCAACTTCTCAGACCCACCTGGAATATAGATTATGAAAAAAAGAAATTATTAACTCTAGTAAACAAAACAAAAAAGAGAACAAAACTGAAGACTAGTGATGTGTTCATGTGGCCTGAAAAGGTTGTGGGAAAATGCACTAAAACAAAATTCTGTGAAATTACCATTAGGATCCTGCTGCAAGGTGATTCAGGCTTCACACTTAAAACAGCGTGTCTCTGTTTCATACATTTACTGACATAATAGGCAAATAGATAACACAGAAAGGCCCTAAAATTCAAAATTAACATTTAATTTTGAAATTAGAGCATATTCTGCACATAATATTCTGACCGGGGGGGTAAATGCTTCCACGGCTTTAACTTTATAGCTTTACTGATATAATCAAAAGCCTCAGGAATAGTTCATTCATCGTATTTCGACACCAACAGTCGGGGAAAGCTTTTGAAACAAAACACGTCACGAAGTAGTACAATTAATAAAAACTGTGAACAGAGTGTTTATAAAATAAAATAGGTCCTCCAACAAAGAAAAAAACACTCACCAAGTTCCTGTAAACTTGACACATTCTGAGAGACAAAGGCGTTTTTCATTTTGGCCTGAATAGCTTGATCTGTGGTTTGGTCTTCGCAATCACTCTCCGCCTATAAATGAGTTTTTTCAAACACAAAAGTCATGATTAAGTACAACCGTATGCAGAATTTAATTGTGTATATGGCAAGTTATATCACAAGTTCTAAGTGAGTTAATCATTTTTAAACATACTGGGAAGAAAAAAATGAAACAAGTTGTAGTGGTTAACCCAAGCTGATGGAGCTCAAAGGCTGCAACACTTACCTGCATGTGAGATGCTGACGGGGATCCCAAGATGGTGGTAAGGTCAGGGTTAAAAACTGAAGTCAGTTGATTGAAGAAGTTCATTTGTACTTCTTTATGTCGAAGCTCTGGGTTCACAGCACTGGGCATCTCCTTCTGATCTTCCACTAAATGAACAAGGAAAAACACAATTGTTTACATACTAAAGCTATGAAGATTTCTCCATTCGCAAAACCTCCTGTTGGATGATTATGCCAATTTTCAAAGTCTCAATATGGACAAACACCAAATAAATGAGAAAAAAAACACATGACAAAAAGGACAACAAATAAACTGGGCTGTAAATGTGTTATTCCACTGTGAGCAGTAATGACCAAATTACATGTTCTGCTAACCCTCAACCATCATCGCCTGCATTTATGAATCAAAATGTGATGTATTCAGGATCGTATTTCCTCACCACACAATTGGTCTTGTACTGGCACAGGGTTGTCTTCCAAATCACTTTGATTTTAAAAAACAACCCATTTAGTGTCACTGCATAAGTAGCTAATGTCACCGCCGTGGCCCACTGGATGGTGCTCTTGAGGCCCATCAGTGGTTGAAAATAGCTGCCAACGGCTTAGTTTATTTGCGTTAGTAAAGCCGAAACAAAATGACATAATCACAACCGGCATTTGGCTCTACGCGAATATAAACAAAGCTTCAAGGGACACTTACCATCAGAAAGGGTCTTGACAGTTTGAGGCAACTTGGCAGATTTCATCATTGCAGTGAAAGTAATGATTTCTGTGCGATCTAGTCTGCTGCAGCCAGTGCAAAGTCCTTTTATTAGAAGAATCAGGTGTTTCTGAAGAAAAGGGAACAGTATTACCCAAGTAAATAATATCCTTTCAAAACCGACAGCTGTCCTACACAACAATCTCCCGTGCAGTTCGTTTCTCTCACCTGTGATACCGCACATGCCTCATCTGGGTTTTCCAAGCGCAGCAATGAGAATTCAATCAACACTTTGCACGCCGCAGCCACCGAAAGAAGCTGATTTCTCGGTACTAGAGAGACAGGGGGAAAGTAATTTGCCAGCTTGAAGAAACAACCTGTAAAATTCAAATATTTGGGCTGAATGGCAGTAGCAATTTCTATTACACTGAAAAGAAAATTAAAGATACGTACTTTGCCCACATACTGTGGTGATGTAGTGTGCAGAGAGTGCCACAAATGAGGAGTAGAACGGCTCATATTGTTTGTCGTGGTGAAGGATGTCTGTTTCACTGCAAATGACATGGGAATTATCTCATTAAGCACTGTCAAATATACATTTATGTAGAACATTTATAGTATTTAGTTTTTATACACAGAAGAATTAGGAGAGACAGAACAGAACAATAAGTCTGTTTGAATGTGAGACAATTAAGTCTAATGAACTAAATACCACCTATAATATTTAGTTGTAACATCGATGTCTCCTTGAGCAAGACTGAACCCCAAGTTAATCCCCGGGCACTTCGGCCCACTGCTCCTTAAGAACTAAGGATGGGTCAAATGCAGAGAAGAATTTCTCCACTTTGGGGTTAATAGGATACATTATTATTATTTAACAACAGTCTGAAATCGTCGTACAACCCATATCCAGAAGAAGAAAATATATTTACAAATGTAAATATTAACACTGTCAAGATGATGTGAAATGTTACCATTGGATTAATATGGAATATTGATTATGTAGCCTTTAATGTGGATGCTGATTCACAACATGTAAAGCTTCCTAAACAGGCCTGGAGAAATAGTATGCTATAGGCACACCTGTATGCATTTCACAAACCAAGAAAGTGTTTTATTAATGAGTTCTGATGAATAGATTCTGACGAATAAGAAAACTCAACTGACTGTAGCTGTCAATATGGTGACATTACATTGCCCTCATGCAACAGCAGAGCCTTTAAGCACATTGTTATGCTATATCTTCTTAAATGTCTGACAGATCTGCTTTTTGGCTACTTGCTGTTTGTCTCCAGGGAAAACCTGTGTTTAATTATGCAGTTTGGTGTCCGAAGAACAAGGGAAAACACACATCTGATTGGTTCTACCGACAGGCCTCAACAGTGTCCTACACCATCTAGAACGGCCACTTAAACTGCCAACACCATATGACACCTCTTAAATCTGCAATCTCATCACATACTTCCAGACAGAAGGATGGCCATCTTTGTTGCTAGAGACCAATCTGTGCAGCATCAGTTCACCAAAGAGACATGAACAGTATACATCTAGATGTATCTATATGTCTATATTATTGCTTTTTCTGAAGCCTCCAATACATCAATGTGTTCAAGTGACAGTAGAAAACCACTTCAATGTGCCACAATATGACAATCATATTTTGCTCATCAACAAGACAGTCTACAGTTCTCCTGATTGCACATCACTGAAATGTGCTGATTTGTCTAGAAGCAGCACCCTTGAAGCAAAACATAAATAATTCCAGTTGTAAACATAAACATTTTCTTTTCAAATGTCATACTACTGTAGCACTCACTCTGCATTATCTAACCATCATGTTCATGATCTTTAAGATGTATGTTGCCAGAAAAACATTGCTGAACAAATGCTTTGGATTTGACCCTGAAGCTAAAGAGTGAGCATAAGAAGTCAGACAGATCAAACGTGTATACAAGTTAGCCGGTTCTTTGGAAAACGAAACTAACAGGCCTGGTAGTAGTGTTGCTGTGTATTTTCTCAGGTTGAGTGTTGCTTTGAGAAAATTAAACCGAAACATATTGGCAGAAGCTCTTCGAGTGTTTACCCAGAGGGATCAGCTGATGCCACCACTGACGACGAGCAGCGGGTGCAAAGACAACCTGGCTGCTGTGAAACGTTTGATCGTCCCTCTAAAAAGGTGACGGGCCGGTAGTTTGTTGTGCGAAATGTGGGCGTTTAACGATAAAAACAACGAAAGGTTCCCTTAGATATCTGACGTTCCCTTAGACATCTTGAATCTTGAATCTTGTTCCGGTTTCCACAAACAAGTTCCCTCTGCGTGACAGCCACTGCACCAGATTCCTTCGTGTAAACCTGGCACGTTTCCATCAAGACACGTAACCTTGCGTTGAATTACACAGTAGCGATATCGACGAGCGTTAAATGTAGTTTTATTTAACATACATTCACTGCGACACATCACTAATCATCCAAAGGAGAGTCGAGTGTAACATGACAAGGACCCCGCCTACTTCCATCCCAACTACAGACACACAACAGTTAACCCGACAACACGACGAATCATTCATGTACAACGTGTCTGTTGACGTGCCAAGACTGGATACGACTAAAAAAACATACCCAAATGTAGCCACCTAATGGTGGCTGACGGAGTCAACACGAACTCAGTCTAGCTCAGCGCTACCTCCTTCTGGAGGCCCGCTGGCTAATGTTTGTGTTAGCTAGCTAATGATGAGGCACATTTTCTTTACGTTACACTGCGACGTCGACTGATTACTGCACAGCAACGACACCATATTAAAGACCAATGTCCCGTCGACACAAGCGGAGTCGTGTTTCATACAGTTTGAGTAACCAGTCTGGGCAAGCGGAGTAGCATTTAGAGTAAGTTCGCTAACATTAGCGTCAGCAACTCGCTGCCAATACAAGTTAAGCTCAAGTAGCAGCTAGCTGCTAAGTTAGCTAGCGAGCCAGCTCAACCGTGGCTGGACACGGCTCGCGTTTGGACAAATAAAGACACGCGATGCGTTGACATGTCACCGGTTACCTGTTTATTATAGACCCGATGAGCTGAGGTAGCTCCTTCGTTTCAAACGCAGTGTACGAAGCTGATAACAGCGGCCGAACCGCCGCGGTCCATTCGCGTTCCCCATCTCCTCCGCTCGACGCCATCTTGAACTCCCATAGAAGAGACTGTGAAGGTAAACTACAGGGGGCGCTGGCAGCACACTACTGTAGTGAAGGTAAACCACAGGGGGCGCTGACAGCACACTACTGTAGTGAAGGTAAACCACAGGGGGCGCTGACAGCACACTACTGTAGTGAAGGTAAACCACAGGGGGCGCTGACAGCACACTACTGTAGTGAAGGTAAACCACAGGGGCGCTGACAGCACACTACTGTAGTGAAGGTAAACCACAGGGGCGCTGACAGCACACTACTGTAGTGAAAGTAAACCACAGGGGGCGCTGGCAGCACACTACTGTAGTGAAGGTAAACCACAGGGGCGCTGACAGCACACTACTGTAGTGAAGGTAAACCACAGGGGGCGCTGACAGCACACTACTGTAGTGAAGGTAAACCACAGGGGCGCTGACAGCACACTACTGTAGTGAAGGTAAACCACAGGGGGCGCTGGCAGCACACTACTGTAGTGAAGGTAAACCACAGGGGGCGCTGACAGCACACTACTGTAGTGAAAGTAAACCACAGGGGGCGCTGGCAGCACACTACTGTAGTGAAGGTAAACCACAGGGGGCGCTGACAGCACACTACTGTAGTGAAGGTAAACCACAGGGGCGCTGACAGCACACTACTGTAGTGAAAGTAAACCACAGGGGGCGCTGGCAGCACACTACTGTAGTGAAGGTAAACCACAGGGGCGCTGACAGCACACTACTGTAGTGAAGGTAAACTACAGGGGGCGCTGACAGCACACTACTGTAGTGAAGGTAAACTACAGGGGGCGCTGACAGCACACTACTGTAGTGAAGGTAAACCACAGGGGCGCTGGCAGCACACTACTGTAGTGAAGGTAAACCACAGGGGCGCTGGCAGCACACTACTGTAGTGAAGGTAAACCACAGGGGGCGCTGACAGCACACTACTGTAGTGAAGGTAAACCACAGGGGCGCTGACAGCACACTACTGTAGTGAAGGTAAACCACAGGGGGCGCTGGCAGCACACTACTGTAGTGAAGGTAAACCACAGGGGGCGCTGGCAGCACACTACTGTAGTGAAGGTAAACCACAGGGGCGCTGACAGCACACTACTGTAGTGAAGGTAAACCACAGGGGGCGCTGACAGCACACTACTGTAGTGAAGGTAAACCACAGGGGGCGCTGACAGCACACTACTGTAGTGAAAGTAAACCACAGGGGGCGCTGACAGCACACTACTGTAGTGAAGGTAAACCACAGGGGCGCTGACAGCACACTACTGTAGTGAAGGTAAACCACAGGGGGCGCTCACAACACACTACTGTAGTGAAGGTAAACCACAGGGGGCGCTGACAGCACACTACTGTAGTGAAGGTAAACCACAGGGGCAACTCACAGCGCACTACTGCCAGGTCAGCACAATATTTTCATCAAGTAAATGTCTCTGTTTGCCCCCAATTCACAGTTTTTCATGCCAGGGTTAATACAATTCCCAATTAGTTCATACTAATTCAAAAATTGCCTTTTTTATTGCATGTTATGCCATATACAGAGAATACAAATACCTAATATTGGGTTTTAGAGGTCACTTATTTATTATATTTACTCATTGCATCTTTTCCATGTAAAACACAGTGTGGCTATTTCAGCATTCCTGTAAATTAATAGGCTACTCATGAATGTTTTTTTTACTAACGAAGATTTGACAGACATCTGAAATCTGAGCAGCAACCATATTGCTACAGGCTCAGAGTTGTATTGTTGAACTCTTATGGAGATTAGCTTGGCTAACAATATATTTGTTTGTGTTAAATCTTTCTAAATTTTGGGGTTTCAGCTATATTTATACACACATTATTATATTATTATAATATATGTTTTATTATTATCCATTGTTAACCTTTAGTGCACTTAGGTTTCTGCAATTCTTGCAATATCAATAACATACACACATTACAAATCAAATTTATAACATTTAGGGGGAAAAAGTAGAATTTGTGCATAGAAAATAGATTATCTTGGAAAAAGGCGTGTTTGATTTATCACATCCAATTACAACTAACTTTTACCGATAACTTTTGTGGATATAGTTTTTTTCTTTGTGATCCCTCCCTTACATTAATTGAAGTCGTGTACCATTCTTCCCTGCAGGGGGCAGCACCTTCCAATCCCCATTAGAGAAGGAAGCACGTTGACTTCCGGCTTCCTCCTTCGCTTGAAGCACAAACTAAAGCTAATGCTGCAATGGCAAAGCTAATTTGGTTTGGTCTTAAATGTATCCTGTTGTGCAGCACTGTCGGGGCTGTGTTTGAGGATCAAGTAGGGAAGTTTGACTGGTAAGAGGCGTCTGCAGAACGATCAAACATGCGTGTTGTTTAGGGCCATGTTTTAATGTAGACATGCTCATGCTAACACCTGTCACAGCCTCTAGCTGCGACCCGGTGTGTTTGGGCTGGTGTCGGAACCGATATTTACAAAAGACACTGCATTGCATTTCCTAGCTGACTGCTGTAGCTGTTGGCTTGTTAACGATTTTGTATTTGTATTTGGGAAACCAACGGTATAGTAAGCTAATTGTGTGACAGTAAATGTGATGTTTAACCAATTGGATTGTACCAAGTGTGCAATCCACCAATATTTCCCCTTTAAAAATAAATTATATATATATATTATATTAGCTTATTGTGTATCTCTCGAGTTGATTCTTGTATGTATCGCTGCACTAATCAGCATTATTATAATCAGCTATAATTCTATATGACGTTGTTTGGTTTTTGACAGGTTGTTTTCTCATTTGTGATTAACAGGAGGCAGCAATATATTGGCAAGGTTCGCTTTTCCCATTTTGACGCACATGTGCAGTCATCCAAAAAGGTGCTTTTGGCAACTGAGAACAATGTTTTTGCTTCAATCAATACCAAGACTGGAGAACTCTGTGAGTACTTTGTAGTAGGGCCAAGTACAGAAAGACAACCCGTCTCTCAGTTGACATACTTTGTGTTCTTATGTTAGTATTTATTCACTGTCTGTTACAGTCTGGCGACATGTGGATATGACTGGGCCCGAGGGGAACATTGACGCTCTTTTGCATCATGGACAAGGTGATTCATTCATTGCAGTTGAGCTTACAGAGGTTGAGTTCCCCTATTGTCTTGTAATAAAATGTATTAAAAGTGTTGCCTGAGTTTTTAACTTTTCAGTTCCCGATTGAAAGCACATAGCTCTTTAAACTGTTCTTGTCTCCTAGATGCGGTGTTGGTGGTTGGTGATGGCCGCCAGCTGCGCTCCTGGGACATAAATATTGGGGGTTTGAACTGGGAGATTGTGCTGGACTCTGGCAGGTGGTTACCTCTTTTGTTAGCAACAGGTAGCAGTTAAGTTAAGAATTGCTTGTATTTTGAAAAGATGTTGATTTTTGTTTTTGTTCCACACTTTAGTTTCCAGGCCGCATGTTTAGTTGGATATCAAGACACCGTGAAGCACGTGGCTGTTTTAAAGAAAACTGTCATCTCTCTTCATTATCTTTCTAATGGTCATCAAAAATGGATCGAGAATCTACCGGAAAGGCAAGCAGAGCTGTGTGTTAATGTCATTGGGTCAACATTGAAACCAGAAGTTTGTCTACATATACCGTTAATATGTCTTTCTTTGTTAACTTCTCCACTGAAATTCATAATCCTCTCAACATGTTTGATTTGTTTTAATAGTAATTGTTTGTTTGAAAATTGTGTCGTGAAAAAGTGTGACTCTAAACGAATAGTTTATAAAAATCCTACTACAACTACAAGATTTTGAAAAATAAATGAATGAATGAATAAATGCGTGTATAAAAGTGCATATTAATTCAAGCATTAACATATTGCAGAAAATAGAAATGGTAATATTATAAGGAATGTCTGTTGTGTAAAGGCGTAATCATTTATCTTTACAACAAATATTGGCATTATTAACACTATCACTGTTTGTTTTTCATCTCAACAGTGAAACGGTGGATTTCCAGGCTGTTTATTCTGGTGGAAATGGTGAAGTCTATGTGCTGGGAGTGGTTCCTCATTCCCATATTACAATAGTTGCTTACAGTTTAGAGGATGGAGAGATAATCAAGCAGGTAATCCTGATTCATACAAATGCTGTTGACTATATCATATCATTTTTAGATAATACTTACTTTTGAATACAACAAGTACATTTGTAGTATTGCAATATATTTACTAAATTCCTTATTCCTTTAATTATTTGCTCATGTTGTGCTCAGATCTCGGTGGAAGCTCCGTGGCTGTCCAACATACAGGCCAGCTGTGTAGTGATCGGCCGGGGGATGTTGACGTGCGTGGACTCGGCAGCTGTATCTCTGTACACGCTTGACTTGCATGTGCAGTCACAGATGACCCAGATCTCCCTGCAGGTACCCACCGCAATGAAACCAAGAGCTTTTTATTTCATAAAATTACCATATCCTGTTCTCTGGTTTGGACAGGTCTCCATATGACACAATGGAGCTGTCCCTCTTTATACCGACCATATCTTATATTTTCTTTATATTCTGTGTGAATGCATTTCACAATACATTCACCGTACGCTCCCATTTCTCCTCTTTTAGTCTCTGGAACTTGAAGCCACCCCCGGCTTCCAACCAGTCCTGGTGTCCACCCAGCCCAACCCAGCTCTCCCGCCACTTTCAGAATTCTTCCTTCAGCTCGGGCCAGAACACCACCTGCTTCTCCAGCTCAACAGTGGTCAGATAGTTACACTGAGAGATTTCAAGCCCGTACGTAACTGTTTCACTGCCTCTCTTTCATACATGATGGATAAAAGTGTGCCTTACTATGTCTAAAATGTATATGTGACTTTGTTGTTCGAATATATCATATGTGTTGGGTAACTTTATCTTTATTATTTAAAAAGGGGCCATACTAAACACGTCATACCGGGATATTACCATTGTTATTTTAAGGAGTAGGGATAACAAATTGTTCATGTGTCTTGCTTCATAGGCCATGCTGGTTGCATTTGCTTCCCCTGGAGAGAAGACTGTTGCTGCTGTGATGTCGCCCAAGAACAAAACCGTGAGTGAAAGAGAAATGCATCCTTTGCCATTGTGCTCTCTTGGTATAAAGTAATAGGTTTAACACAGACTTAGTGGTCTCTGTGTGTGATTGGCATGTTCGTTTAAATGAGCGGCTAAACTATGTTTCACTTAAGATTAGATGCATTTTCCTATGCTTTGTATGATAACCTGCTTTCTGCCCTATAGGCTTGCAGTCTTAACCTCTTTAGTGCAGAGAGTGGACGCAGACTTCTCGATACAACACTGATTTTTAATCTGGATCCTTATGGTGGAAAACCAGAGAAGGTGAGGTTCTTCCCAGTGATTCTCCAGCATGTTTGATATCTGGCTCGTCAAGCCACCAAGGCTTTATCAATTTAATTTACCCACAGTTTAATATTATTAAACATGCATGTTTTCTTTTTAATATCATGACAGTTTGCATTCTGTCTTCCAGCTGCATGTACAAGCTTTCCTCAAGAAAGACGACGCTGTTGGCTACAGGGTCATGGTGCAGAGCGAAGACCACACACTCACGTTCATACAGCAGCCAGGTATGGGCAGAAACAACTGGAAGCTTTGGTCGTGTTGGAAAGACTGCTTAGTGAGTCCGTTATATTTGCATGCAATACTTTTTGCCATGGTGTGTTTTTTAATTCTACCACTGAGGGGCACCAAAGTCTGAAGATAGTTACCGTACAAAATATGAAACCTTTTTTCAGGTGTTTCTTTTTGGTCAGATCCCAGAAACACCCTGCTTGACCTTTTGCTTTTTGTTCTGCATGGAAACGGAGGCGTGTTATTTGTATTCAGGTATTGCATGGTATTTATAGCCAACCGGTGGAATCCCTTGAAATGTTTGATTTTTGCACAGCCGGTCACTCATTGTGTGTACTGTTGAGATCCAGTACTAAAGTGCAGAGGAACTTGTACGCCATGCTCTGCCTTATGATAACATTGAGATCAACTCCACATAATTACTGCCAACATCAAAGCACTGCAAAGCGTAAACAGGGTCTCTGTTTTCATAATGTACACGCAATCCCGGGTGGGGCGGGGGGAGTCTTTCATGTTGTAATCCACGGAAAGCGTCAGCACAAACTGCATACTGTTAGAGGGTGTGTGTGATGTGGAATGAATGATTACAGAACAATAATGAGTCTTGTTTTCCAGGGCGTGTGATGTGGACTAGAGAGGAGGCCCTCTCAGATGTGGTGACAATGGAAATGGTGGATCTGCCTCTCACAGGAACGCAGGCTGAGCTGGAAGGAGAGTTTGGCAAAAAGGCCGGTAAATGTCAAACCAGAATCCCGTCAGTTATTTTCCAGCATAAAGTACCATTGCGGATATATATGCAGTGTTTTATCCATTACTTTAAGTCGTCACTCCGTCTGAGAACGGCAGCTGTGGTAATTTGTCGAGCTTGCTTGGTCCATCATTTTTATGTTTTCCACTAATACAGAAGAATGGTTATGTCCACTTCACTGTTGCGTTTTCGTCAATCCTTACTTCAACTGCTTGGTACCTGCGTTTAATCATCAAAGTTGTAGTTTTGTTGTTTTTGAGGTTGCCACAGGCTTGGTAAAAACAGATGTCTTTGGGTGTGTCCACGTGGTTGCTATTTGCTTCACTTTCTTTTGTCTTTGTCTTGTCTTTATTGCTTCGCTTGGATTCAGCCATTCAAGGTAACACTCTTCTCTGCTTTTCTTATTTTAAACTAGATTAACCACTTATGCCCCATGTTACGGTTAGGATCTCCTGCCATTGACTATAAAGCCATATCCATGTTATTGTTGTGCACCAGTGCTTTGCCTGCAATAACAATCGCACAATGTCCAAGTTGTGATTCTCAATCCACTGAAAGTCGTTAAGCAGCGTCCGTGTTCACTCTGTAATTTGTGTAGACGGCCTGCTGTCCATGTTGCTGAAGAGGCTCTCCTCTCAGCTCATCTTGCTGCAGGCCTCGATCGCCCACCTCTGGAAGCTGTTCTACGATGCACGGAAACCTCGCAGTCTAGTCAAGAATGACGTGACCATTGAGAACCTCTCCAGAGACGAGTTCAACCTGCAGAAGATGATGGTCATGGTTACTGCATCCGGGAAGGTACGAGACGAAAGCCTCTCATGGAGGTTAATGTGAGGTGGGGGTTTCAGGAGAGTTGAGCTGCGCTGCACATTTGTGGATAAACAAGTTTCATTCTTCTTTTATTTCAGTCAATGCAAGTGAAATTAAACACAAATTAGTAGACTCCATCCAAGAAACTCTCATTTTTCCCTTTTGCTCTTTTTCGTTAAGCTCTTTGGTATCGACAGCAAGACCGGCACTATTCTATGGAGGCACTACCTGGACAACATCCCATCTCATGCAGCTTTCAAACTAATGGTGCAGCGGACCACTGCCCACTTCCCTCACCCGCCACAGTGCACACTGCTCATCAAAGACAAGGTATCTGATAACTAGAGCGCTCTGCTAAAAGGTATTCAGGGTTGAAGTCAATACGTGGCCATGAAGGATCTATTGCTAATTGTTGTACCTCGCGCAGAGTGAGGGGACCTGAAATGTCTCCTGAGCATGCCTGATACGCGGCCATACTTATCTTTCTCCTGCAGCTACCTGCACTTAAAACATTGGCGGAACTGGTGAAATTGGTGTGTATTCATTAAAAAAAATATTCTTTTGATCTATTTTTACCATTAGGACACTGGCCTGGCCACACTCCATGTGTTTAATCCCATCTTTGGAAAGAAGAGTCAAGTCACCCCACCTGCTCTGCTTCAGCCGATGCTTCAGTCCCTCATGCTGCCGGTCATGGACCAGGATTACGCTAAAGTCTTACTCCTTGTTGATGACCAGTACAAGGTCGGTGGCCAACTCGGATGAACGTTCTGTCTGAACTAACGCTGGCATGTTGCGTATCCGTGTGCATCAGGGCAACACGGCACTTGTAAACTCGTATGCATCTATTATTTGTCCGAAGGTGTCTGCGTTTCCTTCGACAAAGAATGTTCTTCAGCAGCTCCAGGAGATGGCCTCGTCCATCTTCTTTTATATCGTTGACTCCGACCAGGGAAAACTTTCTGGCTACAGGCTACAAACGGCAAGTGAACCTCTGCTCAATTATTTCACTGTTCTTTGCACATCAGGTCTCAAATGTTTTAGGAAAGCCAAGCCGCCACCAATCTTGACCTTTGGTTGCCATAGGTGACAACAATAGTTCCCTTATTTCTACATTTGCAGATACCATTTAGTCTATATTTAAAAATTGAAAGAGTGCTGAGTATATTTTCAATGAAAAATACCTATTATATAGAGTCGAGAGTATACTTGACTGGGAGTCAATAGAACACAATACAAGCAAATGGAAATCATCCGACCCCTGCAGCTCATCCAGAATGCAGCAGCTCGACTGGTCTTCAGCCTCCCGAAATTCACCCACACCACTCCGCTCCTCCGCTCTCTCCACTGGTTACCGGTGGCTGCTCGCATCCGCTTCAAAACACTGGTTCTGGCGTACCGTGCTCTGAACGGATCGGGCCCCGTCTACATCCGGGATATGGTCACACCGTACACCCCGGCACGTTCGCTCCGCTCGGCAACAGCCAATCGACTTGTGACTACTGCACCTCGAGCTAATCACTCGAAATCCAGACTGTTTGCTGTCCTGGCTCCTCAGTGGTGGAACGAGCTCCCCACTGACATCAGGACAGCAGAAAGTCTCTACATCTTCCGTCGGAGACTGAAAACACACCTTTTCCGACTATATCTGGATTAAAACACAGATTTGCACTTCAGTGGCACTTAGATAGCACTTACTTATGGTACTTTTGTAGTTCGACTATGTTGAGGAAATGTTACTTCCTGTATTCTTGTTGTTCTTAGTTTGTACTCTAGGTTGAAATGCACTTATTGTAAGTCGCTTTGGATAAAAGCGTCTGCTAAATGACATGTAATGTAATGTAATAATGCTGACTCGGTTCTGTGAATAAACATTATAGCCAGAAGTCTGTTTTGTTGTTCTTGCTGTTCTTGAGCCACCATAAATTAATACTTAACTGACTGATGACTGATTGGCAAAAATAATAAATCTGAATGTTTTTGTGCGCTCAGGACTTGTCGACTGAGCTGATCTGGGAGATCGTCATGCCAACCGAGGTGCAGAGGATCGTCTCTGTCAAAGGCAAAAGGCCCAATGAGCACGTGCACTCCCAGGGCAGAGTAATGGGAGACCGTAGTGTTCTCTATAAGGTAGGACAACTTCCCCTGAAAGCTTTCTTTACACTGTGGTTTGGAAGGAGTGTTTAAATGTGAAGATAGTATATTATCTCTTACTGTTTCCTCGACGTCTCGCTGTCCCACCTCATTCAGAAAGACAGTCACTCCTCGTGTGCTGATGTCGGCTGAAACCCTCCCATGAAATACTGTACCTTGTGTTACTGTTTCCCCAGTGACTCACATCCTCTTCACCGCTGAAGCTGAATGAGATTAAACCCTGTTTTCTTCTACTTGGGCTCTTACACTCAAAACAATAAAGCAATAGAAAACTCCTAAACTCCGTCAGGGAATCTGGAGATTACAATGCTCATCCCAGAATGCAAATAGTGTGTGATGAACAAGAAACCGGTGTCTTTCCCACACTTGGAGCTTTATCTGTGGTGTGGGAAAAAAAACATCCACGTTTTAGGCCCTGCTGCTAGTGGTGCCAATATATAATTGCATCTATGATTCTTTCAGACGGCCAATCTGTGAGGGCAAAATGATACTTTCTTAACAAACACGGCCCATTTTCTTAGTCAATTATTGTATGATGTATGTTGGTCAATTAATTGTTCAAACATTTTTCTAAATGAAGACGGCACAATTTTTCATCTTAACAGTAATCATGGAGGTTGTTTATATTTAACATGTTAGGAAAGGCGTGGCTGAAAAGACAATGTATCCTAACTGTAGTCGGCTAAATAAGTTTGAAATGTCTTTTAAAACTAATCAAATGTCTTGTCTCTTTAATGTAGCAGTGAAACAGCTGTGTTCATTATATTTCCCATGTGAAGTCTGCAATAGGCCAAATCGTATATATTTTCAGTAATCCAGAAGATATTCTTTCAAAGTCACAGTTGTTCTGGAAAATAAAGATTTCTTGGCCTTGATCAAGATGCTGAATTGTGTTTCTTCTGATTGCTCTCAGTACCTCAATCCAAATCTGCTGGCTGTGGTGACGGAGAGCACAGACTTGCATCCGGAGCGAAGCTTCATCGGGATCCTCCTGATTGATGGTGTGACTGGGCGCATCATCCATGAAGCTGTTCAGAGAAAGACTAAAGGACCAGTGCATATTGTGCACTCTGAAAACTGGGTGGTGGTGAGTAATCTGTACAGCTCCAGTCACTGTTACCGGTTTTGCTTTGTTGTTCTTTGCTTGGTGACAGTAAGAATATGGTGTTTGCTCTCTGCAGCTGTTTAATGACTAAGCCCCGCCCCACTGTAATTGAACACATCAGTCGGCTATTGTTGAAGGGGAGCAGTGATCCTCATGTGTCCCCTGCCTCTGTTTGACGCCGTAGTACGAGTACTGGAGCACCAAGTCTCGCCGGAACGAGTTCTCTGTCATTGAACTGTACGAAGGGATGGAGCTCTACAACAGCACGGTGTTCAGCTCCCTGGACCGGCCACATGCTCCTCAGGTGCTTCAGCAGTCTTACATCTTCCCCTCCTCAATTTCTACCATGGAGGCCACACTGACCGAGAAGGGCATCACCAGCCGCCATTTGCTCAGTAAGTTTAAGCCAGCGCCACATTTTTGTATCTGCACTGTAGAGTAAATCACCTTCTTTCCAACATTGCCCCGTTGCTTTAGAAATAAAAATGTTTTGGTTTTCTTCATCACAGTCGGCTTGCCATCTGGAGGGATTTTGTCATTACCCAAGATGTTCCTTGACCCTCGGAGGCCAGAGATAATGACGGAGCAAAGCCGGTGCGTCTTCCAGTCGAGTTTGATGTGAAACGTGTGTTGGGCTGTTTTTCTCTGCCTCACGTGTTTTCTTGATGTCCAGGGAAGAGAACCTGATACCGTACGCGCCGGAGCTGCTGATCCGTTCAGAGTGGTTCATCAACTACAATCAGACTGTATCGAGAGTGCGAGGAATTTACACTGCCCCGTCTGGACTGGAGTCAACCTGCCTGGTGAGTCTGCCATAAAAATAAAGACGAAATCTGAAAGAAATGTTGACTTTTTTTGACAGAATGATACTTCAACTTTATGTTGAACTGCCACTGTGAATCCAAATTTTAAAAATGAGTTTTCATTTGTTTTATCTTCTGAAACCTGCATTACTTATCCTGGTGTCTTCATTTATTATGGTATTTCATAATATCTGCTTGCCATTTTAAACTCATGAAACTAACAACCACTGAAGGGTAACTTTACGATAATTTAGGATGAAGAAAATATTGTATTTATTATTAGTTTATAACAAAATCCCATGACATGTGACGGTGTATTTTGTCTTTTCAATTAAATTGTCACTTGTAATGTTTTTGTTCCCTGTCTAGAGACTACAGATGTGAATTAGCATGGTCATGTTTACATCTTGTATTTTTATACTGATGTTCATCAATAGGCGCTCTCCTTATTAATTAAATAAATAATGGATGCACCCAGAGCAGAGATTTGTTCTGACACGATACTGAGTAATAGCCTAAAGAAACTCTAAAATAGCCAAACAATTTGTAATCCTTCCCAAACATGCAGTCAAGACCATTGATATCAAGATGACAATGTTATTTTTTCTTCCTCTAGGTTGTGGCATATGGTCTCGACATCTACCAGACGCGCGTCTATCCCTCAAAGCAGTTTGACGTACTGAAGGACGACTACGACTACATGCTGATCAGCAGCGTTCTCTTTGCACTTTTCTTCGCCACCATGATCAGCAAACGTCTGGCAGAAGTCAAACTGCTCAACCGGGCCTGGCGGTAAAGCAATTGTCAAAATCCCATCTCTTGCAGCCCGGAGGCTGCACGAAGAGATGAGGCAGCTGAGGCGGTGCCCGTAGAAGAACACAGGCCAAACTAAATAAGGCCCGTAAGGAACTGCAGAGGGGAGGGTGGGGAGGGGTTAGTAGTAAGTGTTTACGTGTTTATTTTTTAACTTATTTTGCAAGCACAAGGATTAATTTCATGATAGAATAACTTTTTTTTTTTGTGCCATGTAATTTTGAATAAATCTTTAACACATAACAAATGAATGAAACCGGATTTAATAAAATGTGGAGTTTGGAAATTCCTACACATGTGAAAGTTAGATACTAAAGCAATGTTAGGTTTTCCCCCCCCCCCCCTAAGATTATAATAGTGACATTTGTGCTTCATTAGACTTCACTAATGGAGAGTGAAAGTATTTGTGGAGCTCAGCGAAAACAAGCAACTTGTGAGCATGATTTGAAATTTGAATCCCCGTGATGGTAAATAAACTGAATTGTGAGATAATGCAGAATGAACAATAAATGGTTATTTGTGCTTTCCCGATGACTCCCAGCACAGTCAGTTGCACTGTTTTCACTGTCACATGCTTGAAAATGACCATCAGTAACCTTGATTTATGTATATCGATCATCCTGCGGCTCATACCTGTGAGCAGTTTTGATCCACTGTCGGCTTCTGTTGATGCTCCATTAAAATTTGTCACAAAACTCCAATTTAAGTGTTTTTTCTATTTTTCCAGGTTTTCAGTGTGCAAAAATGTATTCTTGGTACAAAGACAATCAGACCTAGATCATAGAATGAATAAGTTATTTTATTTCTATAAATAGATTAAAAAACAATTTTACAATGATTTAGTTTTTACATTAACAACAATATGAACTTATAAACAGCTTTTGCTTGAGCCAAATCTGACACAATCTTCATGAGAACTTCCAACCTGTTGATGTAACAAAGGTTGTAGTCGGGCTGCATCTCTACAGTGTAAACGTAACGTGGCTTCCATGCCCACAAAGAATCATAAAAGGCCCAATCTGTACTTTTTCTAAAATACATTGAGTTAAAATCACATGCATAACAAAAACAATTCATCAGAAGTGAAAATGAAAGCTTCTTTTACTATGTATGAAAAAGTAAAGTTATTATTCACTTGTTTACTTCATATGTATGAAAAAAGACCTGTCAATCATGTTGAGGGTGGCTGCAGGTTTCAGTCATGTGTTCTGGTGGTAAGGCAATTCTTCTTGTTTCCTTTAAATAAATTCAACTTTGTGTAGAATATGATGCAAGAATAAAGGCTTATATTGTATTTTGCAGGAAGCATTTAGCTTGTTCAAAAAGCCTGCAAAAACCATAAGCACTAAAAAGAAAGCAAAGTTAAGAGGTTTATCACATCAGTGTTTGTGTCACTAGTTCAAAGCATGTTTTGTTTGTGTTGTGTCGTGCTAATATCGGCCACATTGTTAAAAACATCAATCTTAATGTGAGAATTATTCAGCAAAACATTAAATCTATCAATAAATCATACTTACAATTTCAAGCAGCATTGTAATAAATAAAAAAATGCCTGGGATGATCCGTTTGGTACAAGCCCAGCTTGTACGTACAGTAATTATTAGCTCTCTTGTAAGACGTATAGTATTAGTGATATGAGCATATGGCTGTCAGACTTAAAGGTGAATGAGTGATAAGACATAAAAACTGCAAAGTCTGGGGAAACCAACATTTAAAAAACAGTTATTTAAATATTCTCATCTATTAGTGAAAATACTGGAATGCTATAATTATTTCATGTTCCTAAAATACTGACCGGTAAGATTTTAAATAACAGATACAAACCTCACAGTGTTGTGTGACATACGTGATCTTGAAATACATCATTGTAAATAACACTAATATGACATGAGACGTGCGACTGGAGCGTGTAGACGTTTCCACGCGCTCCGTCCGATGCGCCACATGGTTATGAATAATGTCCGTCACAGTTTTGTACTCCTCAAGTTTCAGACGGTGACATTCGTGATGGTTTCTATCTGTTCTGCCAGCTGCTGTTTCCCGTCCTGGTCGGTTCACTCTGGAGTCTCTCCCGCCTGTCTGGGTGCGCCGGTCGGCCCGGCGGCAGGAGGATGTAGTGTGTCGCGCTGGCCTTTCTGCCATCCTTCAAAATGGGAACGATGCAGGGAGAGAACTGAGCTGCCGGTGCCACCCTTTCGTTCTGCTGCCTCTGTAATGCCTTACTCACGTAGTTTGGGTTCGCAGCAAAACTCTGTGTGGCAGGCATCACGCCGTTGATATAAATTGGAAGCCTATTGGGGCTCGGGCTACGTGGCGGGCAGGGTGGGACTAAGGGGACCCGTGGGGGAATTTTGGGAGGTTGGTCTTCCTCGTTGGCGCACACGGTCTTGAGGAGAGCGGGAAGCTTTGGCGGGATGGGGATACGAGGAGGGATGAGGGGCTTGTCAGTGGGGCAGGTTGAGGTGATGCTGTGGAGCGGCTGGGAAGCAGGGCCTGAACAGGGAAAGTGAAGTCTGTGTTGGTCCCCGACGGCCGACGCCACATGCTGCTGGTCCTCTCTCCGGGCAGCGAGTGCCCAAAAC
Source organism: Pseudoliparis swirei (assembly GCF_029220125.1). NCBI lineage: Eukaryota > Metazoa > Chordata > Actinopteri > Perciformes > Liparidae > Pseudoliparis > Pseudoliparis swirei. Next base: position 9,509,738 of record NC_079396.1, read on the forward strand.
CCGCATCCTCCACCGGTCGGTCTGTCCGCTCTGCTTGGCCACGAGAAAGCGATGGAGTCGGCCCCAGTACCAACAGCCCGCCACGAGCTCTCCTGGTAGGCGTTATTCACTTGGCCAAAGCCTCTGGTCATGCCCCTGCACATGGTCTTTGGACAGCTTTTGGGCAAAAGGCGGCGTTGGTCATTGGTAAAAAACTCCACCTCGCTATCGGCGGCCTCATCAGACATGACCTCCTCAGGGTCAGGCAGAGGTGGCAGGGGTTTGGCTTCCTTCTGGGGGGCCCCAAACAACGTCCGTCTCTGGGAAGAAGGGACCACCTGGTCTCCCTCATGCGGCCGAAGCAAGTTATCAGGCGCGAGGCGGTACGTGTCAGAATAGAAAGGAGTCTGGGAGAGCGAGATGTTGCCTGGGAAAGGGAAAAGCAATCAGGTATTTAAACGACTGTCTTCATGAAATCCTAAATTGAACTGTACACCGAGAAACCGTTGTCCAACATGGTTTTGCGATCACTGTTGTTTCACTGCAGAAACAATTCTCAGAGGAGGAAACATGGAAAACAACTTCCAACGAGACAACAACTTTAACTAGAGAGTGCTGATGGCGTAGGAGGGAGAGAATACCAGGGGGAGTGGGTTGCCCACTCCGCTTAGAAAAAAAACATCCTGTTTTGCAGGAAACGTGAGTAAAAACATGCCGAAAACAACCGCTTAACCTATCACCCTCTTCGTCAAACATCAGCCACAACACCCTGATTAACACAGGAATCGTCATTATCTGCAGCGCAGGCCATAATCTTAACGGAGCTTCCCATAACTTTCTCTGTGGAAACATCCGACATGCCCCAGACTGAACAGCTGGTGACCAGGGAGCAATCGCTTCCCTCTCTTCTGCGCTCCCTCTGCTACACAGCTCAGTGATGGAAACTCACAAAAACCCTGTGAACATGCTGTTTTATCAGTTAAACAGGGTTTCAACTCTGGTGTGTCCAGTCGAGACATTATTATTATTATTATTCTCTTCATTTAAATTATTATTATTTCAGACATACTGCCGAATATTGATTTCTACCAGATAAATACATTTAGCAATTTTGTCAGCGTGAAAAAAATGCTGGATTTTGTACAGCAAAAATATAGCATCATTGTTTCACAGCAATTCAAAAAGATTGAAATAAATAAATATATATATATGTGTGTGTTTTGTTTGTTTATTTTAATTAATTCACAGGGAATTAACAGTCTACTGTGTGTTTAAACAAATGTTCCTTTTCTATCTCAATTAATTAATTCTAATTCAGCTCACCCAAATCTAAAACAGGTTATAGTTACAATTCATTTTCAAAAAGCGTAGCCTCAATTATCAATAATTACAGATGTATATTATCATAACAATATTCAAATTCACAAAGCATTTAAGCCATCACAGGTGTCACACACATCCGAGTTAACTGAACTGGTGCTAGTCCATCTGTAGTTGTTGTTGTAGAATGTAGTGACTTTATAATAATAATAAAATAACATGTCAAACACTCACAGTTAAGTTCCTTGGACATTTGCGGTTGTTGAAGCTCCTTCAGGTTTTGTTCCATGTCAACACTGGGGCCTAAACACTCTCTGCAACAGAAGAGAGGTTGAGAAATCCGTACAGAGCAGAGCATGGTTGTAAATCATTCCTACACATAACCCGTCATGAGTAAGTCATTATGTATGTGAAATAACAAGCATGACATATGCCTAAACAGAACATATGTTCCGCCTCCTTCATGTATGTACATTATATAACAGCAGCACTGCAGGTTGCGTCTTCTCCGAACTATTTTCTTCTGCGTGTAAGACATTTATTTCGAGGACACTGTGTTAAGGGTACATTTGTGTGTGTTTTGGAGCTATTTACATAAAATTGCCAATATCAAAGAATACGATGGATTCGGATCACAGACACATGAGGATTTACTCTGTGAATATTGTTAGATGTATAACATCTTGAATATTTCTTTTTTTTACGCTAACGGGACTGAGCTATTAGTATATAACTATTCTCTTAGTTATTTTTCTTTCTGTTCCATATGAAACGGGATAAATAAACACAAACAATAATTATATAAAATCCTTTGTTTTGTGCCACGTATTTAAAATGAATAGTGCCAGAATTATACTCTTGATATGGTTTGTTGAAAGTTATGAAACTGTTTGCATTGTCACACTATGTAATAATAACGGATCCTTGTTTACATTTTGTATCAGTCTTAGAGCGTTGTTGGCGTACCTGTCCAGGTCATGTTGTGCCCAGTAGTTATTCTGACTTCCAGCCATTTTGTGGCAGAAATTGTGTTCTTGAAAAGCACGAAGGCCTGTTTGGTATCCGAGCACAAGTCAGCTCCATCAAACCCATCACGGCTTCATTCTAGCCAGCAGAAAGCTGTTGGAGAAAACCAGAAAACAGAGTATTAGAGAATTCACCCGGCTATTTTCACATGAGCAACAGGAAACGTGTACATTCAGGTCAGAATTAGGCTTTTAACACAAAATATTAACAAATCTTCTACATTTGGCTTTTGCGTTACATCACCACTTGTATTTGTTCCGGTCACACCTTTGCCAGTGTGAAATGCCCATTAACAGGGCATATAAACAGTGCACATCTGGAGCACAACCAGCATAACCAGCTGCACGCTCTCATCTGAGCAGGCAGGTCAAAGCTCAGGGCAGATATTCTAGAACAAATACTTCTCGGCGAGAAACACAAAAACATGCATCACCGATGGATAAATCATCACACTATCACGACACACCTACATTATACCCGTCTACTCTGTCTGCCCGTTACTCACTCTGAAAGAGCGCGGCCTTCAAGGAAACATGACTGAAGTACATTTAAAGCATTTCCTGAAAAAAAGTTGTATGCTGTCAACCTCCATCATTTTAGGTGAGCCTTTAAGAAATAACAGTCACAACAAAAGCCCAGTAGAGGTCTTCGGTCTGCTCGCGCAGCTGCCATGTGTATGTCTTTGTGGTTCCAGCTTAAAGCCATTTGACTGATGAGCAGGCCATTGCGCAACCTCTGGGTCAGATGTGGGAGGGCAGCCGTACTCCTCGCCCTCCTTCCTCTCTGTGACCATGAAGCCCCGCAGTATCCGCCCTTACAACAGGGGCTAATTGTGCAGCATTCCTGTGATACTGCATGACAAGCTCCACCACTGAGACACACGTATAATATTCGTTATTGCCTGAAATATGTCACCATCTGCAGAGTAATGAAAAACAGATTTGTTTAATTGTGTATTCAATTTCAAAAGCTAAAATAAAGACAGTGTCACAAACACCAACTGATATCCTCCCTACGTGGAGATGAACACATGTGAATTTGAGGGCGGATTATGATATCAACAATTATCTGTTTGTTGTGACAAATATACGCAAATCCCCACACAGAACCAGGTTTTAAGTGTCCCGAGTCTGCACGTCATCATATGTGATTATCAGCTGAAATTCCATTACCAGATAACAATAACGATTATATCATTTGGCATCCCTAGTTATCCTGCTTTTATGTGACAGGAGACACACACACTTGGTTTTCTTGGCATTACTCACAAGGTGGAGGGTCAGAGATTTTGTTAAAGAGTCCATTTGACAACGTAAGTGGGTTAACACAGAGTGATGCCCCTGTGTCATCAACCCTCGACCCTGATGCACGGTCCACAGGAAAAATACTCATTCCCTTCCAGCTTCCAGAAGGGATGCTGCTCAAAACCTGAGGCTCTTCTGAGGTGGAATATTTTGAATATTTTGACTGATGACATCAAAGAAAGTAAAAGTCTGGTGATATTCAAGAAAAAAATTTAAAGACATGACTCTGGAGAAGTACAGGCGTATCAGCATTGATGAAGCATCATAAGTAACGGTTAATGGGGACAAGTTTTTTGTTTTGTTTATTGTTTTCTGTAAATATGTATGTGTGTGTATTTATGTGTGTGTATGTGTGTGTATTTATGTATGTGTGTGTGTATATGTATATATGTGTGTGTGAATATATGTGTATGTATATGTATGTACATGTGTATATATGTTTATGTATATAGGTATATGTATATGGTTCTCTGAAATAAGTTTTTTCGTGAAATTATAGGTTAGGGCACTTATAAGCTTGATAGCTTCAGCCTCGACCCTTTCGGTTAGCCACTTTCTTCTTTTGTTGAATTTTGATTTTTGTATATTTTGCTGATCAAAATAAACTAAGCTAAACTAAACTAAACTTCTTCATTAATTGTAACATACAGTAAGATAAAGGAAATTTCACCTCTGCATTTAATCCATCCGAAGCATTTCAGGAGCTGTGGATTTCTATGAAGCACCCGGGTTCAGTACAGTATAAACAGCAATGTAATAGCTCTGGGAAACTTTCAGTTGAAAGTAAAAATACTGTTTAAAAGTATGTGTTGAAACTTGAATGCATTTAAATTTGCTTCATGCCTGTATAATAAAATGTTCATAATCACCCACAGTAAACGGCTACATTTCACAATAAAATGCAAACGGAAAGGAAAATACACTACAAATGTATGTTCCTGCCTATAGAATTGAACCATGCAGCAATTCTCCAGCAATCCTCCCTCCTACTTGCCCGGAGGGCAACTCAAGGTCTCAATTTTACTATCTCACTGCAATCTTATTCTTCAAAGTCCGGCTCTGTTTCATGTCACTAACAGGCCTACGTTCGATGTGGGAAGCAAATAATGCCGAGCATGCATAATGCAACACGAAACCCACCACAAACAAAACAGTGACCCATGCGCGTCCATTTGAATATTTATGTCATCCTTAAAACAACCGACTGTTGCGTCATTTCCGCCAGTGATTCTCGGAGATGGAAGACGTCGAACAATTATGAATTCTACCGGCAAGTACTCAGTGTCCATGAATGGAGCCACTCTGAGGCATGAATGGGGCTTTGTGTCCCTTTGGTGCGCAGTGAAGCAAGCCTGAAAATACAAGTGAACTCTCCCATGAGGTTAGGACTGAAGATACGCCATGGAGACACGCTGACATGGCCAAGGTATGAGCCTGTGCTACAAATTGTGCGACTGGCACCGTTGAAAGGAGAAGCAAAAAAGAAAACAGTTTGTTTATTTCATGCAGGAGCCTTCATGTGTTGTCCTTGGCTGTCCCCGCCTCTCTTTTTTTCAGGCAATAGGCCATTCACTGATTGGACCTTTACAGATGATTTCATTATGGTGCTGGTATAAAGTATACAGTCATGTGATTTACAACTTGCTGTTAATTCCTTTGGTATAGATAATCTCAGCTCAGCCGGCTGGATAGAAATCTCACCAAAAGCCTTCATTGTAAATGTTTCCACCACAACATTAGCGAGACAAAATACAACAACAACAACAACAAAGCTGGTATATATGACTTGGATCTCTCAACACCAGTATTTGCAGCCTGGATGAACGTTTCTTTTCTCAAATAATCTAAATAGACAACTGTAGTTGGTTTCTTTGAAGGGAAGATATCTACATTTTTGACTGAGGCTTTCATAAAGTAAAATTATTATAGTATAGTTCAATAGTTAACTAACAACCAGACAATTTGCAGACTGTCTAATACATTGATCTTTAAAAAGTGCGTAGTTCAATTTTTTTTATAGTTAATTTTACAGCTTTGACATGAGAATACTCTCTTTTACATTGTAGGCCCATGACTAACATGTTATATCTATTAAAAAAATACAATGCAGGAATTCAGCCTTTTTTCATTAATATTTTTAATCTGGATTATTTGCAGAGCCCACCAGGCCAATATATGCCACACAAGGACTCGGCCAATATTAACTTTCCCAACTTTATAACATATATATTTATAAAAAATTAATATATTTGATTTTTGAAACTTTGGATTTTTTTTTTACTTTTAGCAGTTTGTTAGGATATTAATCATTTAAACAATGTTCAGATTATCAAAAGTCATATTTAGTTTGAACCTGATTCGATAGGTGTGACAAAAATCTCAGCTGAGCTGATTCTCATTTCTGAGTGACAGCCATACACTGTCATTCTTTTCTCAGTAAAGATTCACATTTAAGGTTGAACTACTTGTATTTATTCTATAGCTCATTTATATACAGCTTTCAAATGTGATTAGCTGTTAAAAAGATTCCATAAAATGAAATTAGGTAGGCTAGGAGAGTCATTCATCATGTTCAACAACTTTATACAACTTTATTAAAATGTTAGAGTTGTCTAACTAACTCGGCTTTGTTACTGATCACAACATATATATATATATATATATTCTTTAGTTCCTTTATATGGATCAATATGTAGATACGCTACTTTTAAATATAAGGAACAGATACATATAGTTACATATATATATATATATTCTTTAGTTCCTTTACATGGATCAATATGTAGATAATCTACTTTTATATATAAGTAACAGATACATATAGTTACAGCACATGTATATAGAACAAGTTTATCTAAAAATAGACTTATATCTTTTGTAAATGATTAAAAAGTGTTATCACTAGAATTAAAGTATGTATTTATGTCTAACTACTGACACCGACTCCACCATATCCCCCGTGACTTCAGCGCCCACTAGCGGCGGACCGCGGCGGGGCCGGGCGGTCCTCACCCATCCCCGGACGGGACTTCATTTGGCGGACATCTAGAAACCGTGCAGCGGGTCAAGAGAGCCTCCTGTCCCGCTGCTCACAGACCAATGACCCCGACAGACAGCGCAGTTCAACCAAAAGGACGTTCATAGAGAAACAACCGGCGGTCACTTTACCGGCCGCGTCTCCCGGTTCTCTTCACGTTAAACGTTGAGTTCCGCGCGAGGAGTCCGACCCAATCAGCAGGCGTTAAACGCCGCCCCCGGCAGCCCGGGTGACGTGAATGGAAAGCCCTGTTTGATCCAGTGACTTGTCATTTAGGAAGGAAGTCTTACCATTAAAACGCAAACGTGTCCATCCCGTACAGCTGCGTTCAAAGACCTGTTCCGGTCCCGCGTGAGAAAAGCAGCAGCTCGTAGGATCCGGTCTCAGTCCAACCTGAACCATGTGCAGTGTCCCTCCTCTGTCAACAACAGCGCGAGGAGGTTAGACTCGTTCTGTCAGCGTGACGCGGGTTTCCACATCTCCTTATAAATCCTTCCAGCACCCCGACAGCGTAACTGTGACTCCTCCCTAGTCCGCCTCAGAGGGAAGTAAAGATAAAAATCATTAGGAAAAACCAAACACTAGGAAAAGTAGTTTATGGCTTATAAACCCGCAGAGGTGGAACATATGTGTGTGTCACGAAACACTATTAGGCTACTTTGATATTCACATTAACTCAACTATTTTCTGTGGATATATTTATTTATTTTAGTCATATATTTTATTTGTTTTGATTCCACTTAGTTTGGCAATTTAAATTGTATCCACAAAACACATGATAGTTTGTAGGCTATGATCCATTGTTCTTGTTTAACATTCAAATCAGTACAGAAAAGGTTCAAATCAGCTGCAACATTAAAATGATGCTTGTACTTTAATCATTAAAAAGACAACAACGCGTTGATATCATTTGCAGCTATATTTCTGTGCTTTTACTTCAATCCAGGATTTTAGTAAATGATCCAAAAATGTCCTCCGGCACTGTGAACCAGAGAAGTTGTCAGTCAGGTCGAATTTTAGTTCCAACTGTGGTCAGATAAACTAAGTGCAGATGTTATCGTGTGTGTCCTCGCTCCCAGTACATTTGGAAGTCTGTACATATAAAATAATTGCAATAATATTGACAGCTTTTAATAGAATACACATTTGATGTATTCCAGAATAGTTTCTGTTAATGTTCATCAGTCAGATTTCCAGTTTTGCAAACAATCTTTCCCATGCAAAAAGTTACGATCAAATAGAAACAATGCCCAGAATTACAATAATATAATTGTATCTGCCTTGTGTGATGACTGTTTGGGAAATTGCCCTTCATAAGGCAGTAAACAATTTTGTACTGACCTGTGTGGGAGTCAGAGAGTGTGTGGGTGGCTTTTGGCGTGAGTACAATATGCGACTGATAGAGAAGAACACATATAAGATTGGCAGCCCAGTTATGGTGGATGTGGACTTGTTTTGAAGCCTGGATGTCACATAGGAGTTCACTGTCTGTGTTTGTCTTCGCCCATTGCTGAGAGAGGCTGAAGGACAATACAGCAGGCCATTTACCAGAAAATAACAGGGAAGTGAACGCAGCAATTCTTCCAGTCCACAGACCACACTGAGCCCACAGTCTTCCTCCAGAATGCCTAATGATCGTTTTACTGTGGTCACGATTCAAATAAAGTCTTGGGCAAATAGACACATTACAAATTGTAAAGTGCTGAATAAAATAACCACCTCATGAAAGTACAAATGACCCTGTGACGTCCCCTCCTTCCAGTGTTAAATTTTTCCATCGTTTTAATAGTCCAATAAAATCCTTATAGGGTCATATATGGATTAAGGAGTGTCTTATACCTATATACCTACTGTAAATTACAAACCCACAAAACAAATACACCACATGTGCTTCTATTGCTGCAGTCATCAACGGTCCCTCTTTCACCAACATAATATGTTTGCTTAAAGGAATACTCATACTTTTTAGCAAATAAGCCGTTTGAACTTCCTGTGATGCAATGAAGTGACTGATATCCCATGTGACTCCTGTTAGTTGTCACACTGCACTCCACAAATGCAAAGCTTTGTCTTTGAAAGGTAATGGTGGTGAAACTTACACTGGAATAATATAAATTCCTTTTATGGTCTTAGTGTAGAAGTCAACCATGCAGCACCATTACACATTTAAACTTGTTGCCACTGGGGCCGGCAGATTTTCCTACTGTTGCTCTGAGGCCCTCCGTGGGCGCTTGTGGTGACCCATGATGCTCAAAGCTGTGGGGGTTGTTGTCGGGGTGGGATGGTCCCCCACAGGGGAGGTCAACTCATTTCCTGCTTTGAAAGACCTCCGTCCCTCACAGCTGTCAGTGCAGTCAAAAGCCCACCTCCCACATCTGTAACCCCCCCCCCCACCCCCACCCCTCTTCGTCTGCTTTTTTTCAAAGACGGGATGGATTGCTCTGAAGGAACTCCCTCGTGCCGCTGCAAAATGAAAGATGGATCATCAAAGCTTGTCATCAAGGTATTCTGTCTCTGATCATTGGAATGAGTTGAATTTGATTAAAGACAAGGAACATCAAGGCTAAATTATGCATCGATATTTGGTAAAAGTTGACGACAACCTGAAATACCAGAGGCGATTTTCAAAATGCTGTAAACAGCAGATAACCGCTGAAATGAGAAGTATCTCAGAAGATAAATGTCTGCCCACCATTTAACAAGGTCTCAAGCCGGAAGAGGAGGGAGGAAGTAAGTAGGTGTTCACATACGTGTTCTATGGTAAAGACATCTGTGTAGGTTGATGTGCTGACATAGTGACACAGGGAATTCTCTTATGGAGTAACCAGCTGTGAACAAACATGTAATAGTAATTAGAGCCCTGACAGACAAGCCTGCTGCTGTTTTCAAAGTCACGGTCCACCAGTCTTATGTTTGAGTTTCACATTCCTTTTATTTGTCGTTCATCCTGTTCGAGGTTGTAACGACTAATATGACGTGTAACACAGACGGCTATTAGGTGTTATGGAAATGTGTCTAAGTTATAGCTGTTACATGTGGGAGAAGTTTAAATGTGTGTCCATTAAGAAAATGAGTTTTTGAGTCGATGAGTGAGCTGTCATAGGTTACCAGAGCTGAAACAAGGGGCCTCATCAACCAACTCTGGACTGACATTGCAGTAATCCTGTAAAAAGAAAAAAGTGACAGAAGTTCTCATGAAATGAAAGATAGTACATTTCACCTCTTTGTTACCACCCACTACTTCCTTCAGCCTGACATGCAACAGTCATGTTTGATGTCCTTCCTTCAAAGTAGACTTGAAAGTCGAGCATTGTCTGTCCATCTTTTTTTACGATTACTTTTAGGAATAAGGGATAAAAAGGTTCATGGAAGTTCTAAATCAGTACCATTCATTCAGACTATCTCCGAGTTTTGTGTGATTTGAAAAACACACTCGTCTTTTCATCTTCTTTAAATGTAATGGATGTGCGGTTGGGTCTGACAAGTTGGAGGCGTTGGGGATGAATCAGGCTCCTCAAATGTCTGAGTGGGCTTCGCATCGTGGCCTTTGACCTCATCCTGTGAGGAGAGAGCTCAGTTATCAAAGAACCAGCAGCCACCTGGAGGAAGAGGAGGATGGGCTGCAGAATGATGTTTGTGCTGCTTTGATTGTCGGGCCGTTCAGGAACTGCACTGAGGGCCAAAAAAAAATACTCTCTGTGAAAGCTATTGTGATCAGATGTTAGATTGATTGATATAAATTACACCAATAGCATTACAGGACGCTAGTGTGCCCTGTGAATAAAATGTAGCCACAAGCAAATGAATGGATTAGAGGTGGATAAAAAAGCAAAAGCAACACTGGTGCCATCCTTAGAAAGGATAAGAAAGCAAAATACTTTTTTCCTTCAGGGGAGCGACAGAGAAAAACAAAACCGTCAGTGGGCAAAGAAGCAGAAGGAAGTAGCAAGGATTACAGTGATTTAAACCCTGTGACATCTGATTTCATGGTGACAGCTTCAATGAATGGCAGAGACTCGAGCATGAAAAGAGTGATTCTTTTACCCAGGATGCAGCATTGCAGGCAGCTTCCCTTCCCGCGATTTCAGGCCTCAATGTGGGCAGAGGGTCCACGGGCCCAGCAGGAGGCCTTCCGCATCCCTGTCAAGTTGATCTCCGGTTCATGAAGATATTCAGTTCAACGGAGTGAGGATGAAGGAAGGAGAACATTAAATGCATTTTAAGGGCAAGGAATCTGACTTTATTTTTCATATCATCCTCAGTGTCAACTCTCTCAGTAAAAACATGTTATTTGTTAGCACGGACACAAGATTGCATCATTATGTGCCAGGAGGACACTGTCAATATTGACTTGTCTTCACAGCTTGTTCCGAGGTCAAAGTCTTTTTGAACAACCACACGACAAACACGGTCACTTTTCTGGAGCGGATAAACAGCCACGTTTGGTGATATTGTTGTGGACGCCATGTTGTGCAGCAATGAGAGGGGCCATCAGTGTTTGCACTGCTTCCAGATTTCTTCAGAAACCTTGGTGCGATGCATCTTAATGTGCGTTTCCTCACGACATAGCTAAGAGTCCTGAGGCATGACAAAGCCGGTCTTTCTTTTTTTCCTCACTTTATCTTTCCTCTCACACCCACCCTCCTCCCCCTCCGTCTCTCACCTAACTTACTCCCGCTCCATCATTTCCTGTTGAGTCACCAGTCGAGCCAGACTGCACCATGTTTTACAGTTTACTGCTCCCTGCCTTGCTTTCCTCCTCCACTTCCCTGGTCACATGTGCCTGTGTGTAAGGGACACTTGTACAAGTTGTCCAGCAGATAAGTCCCAAAAAAGTCAAAGCAGATGTGGGAGTCTCTTCCTGGCAACGTGACTGATTCATGCAGTAAATGACTGGGCGGATTACAGGATTATCAGCATTTCTGCCGACAATGCGATTGCCACTGTGTTGATTTAATCCCATTGGGAAATACTTCTATTTTGCTACTGGCTATTTGAAAGCGGTAAACGAGTAAAGTGTGAGGAAGTGATGCTGTGGTGAGGTAATGCGCTGCGTTAACGTAGGCAGTGCGTGCATGTGTGTGAGGGTGGGTTGAGGGCAGGGCTCTGAGAAACGAAAGGGATCCGTGGTGGACTAGTTGAGTCATTCAAAAATGCAGCTGCTGACTCAGTTTGCAAACTTGTGTCCAAGAGCACGTTGCCAGTCTATCCGGCATATTGTGCATGTGGCTGGTCCGTACTTGTCCAAACCTTTTAAGGAACGCCTACGGGTTGATCTTTATTACTCTGAAAAGGAAGAAAAAAAGATGTCGACAGATGTTAACGTTATCTATTTAGCTTTCGTTCTGTCAAACATTATGTGCTCGTGGTTTGTTCAGAAGCCGCTGAAAGAAATGACGAGGAAGATGACGACATCAAATGGAAAATGAAGCTTTGCCTGAAGGAGTGCCTGTAATTCCATCCTGGCGTCAGGTCAAGGTTTTGCTGTGATTCAATCGTTTCGTCATGACTTCTTCACACACCCTTCTTGCCACAGCAGTCAGTGTCAGTCCAACCACCAACACAACGTGATCCATCTGGGAGTATGGACTCTGGGACACACTCCAGAATTAGTCATCCTGGATGTGTTGCAAGGTCCACAAATGGTGTGCTGTTGTTGACATTATTACGTTCAGAGGGTAATTAAGAGGGACACCTCCCTCCACGATGGAATGTGATTTTCTGATTAAATGGTAGACTCCTGTTCCACCTGAGTTTTTTTTTGAGTAACGCTGTATTTAAAAGACTTTGAGAACAGTAGCCTAATAACCTTATCACCAATACTTACATGTTTAAATTATTACAATAAAAATACATTTTATCTCAAGTTTAGACCTGAAACCCAATCAAAACGTACTCGGGGAAACATATATATTGTTTCCGATATTATCTGTTCAGAGCATCCTTCACGAAATGTTTAGACGACAAGTTTGAGCAATGGTAGTCGACTAAACGTGCTCAGAGAGGCGGCCCTATGTTATCTCATGTTAAGTAACGTTACTAGGCCTATTAAACTGGCGCCATACGTAGGATGCACATTAATTGAACACAACATTGTATTTCATTTTAAGTTAATTAATAATACATTGTATATATTTAGTTCAATTAGAGTAGACTATGGTGACCTAATCTACATAACGAGCGTAACTGCGTATGTTCCAGACGGTTGCGGCAGCTTGATGGGAATTCAAATTAAGACGTTGAACTTTAATAAAGAGTTCAATCACTAGCTGCAGCTAACCTTTCACATTATACGGTAAGTAACAACTAAATCTAACTGGCTTGAACTAGTTTTAACCTTCACCTGCGTCCATTATTTCAAGATAGAGTGAAGGAACCGAAATTCCTTCTCATTAGGTTAACGTTATTTAGCGTTAACTAAGAAGTACTTACGCTAAAATAAGCTAACGTTAGTTTTGTATGTGTAACGTGCCATTTTTCTGGTATTACGCTAGTCTATATATTTTTCTAACCAATGGTGCATCCTTTATTTTAACCCAGAAACTAATGTTCGTTAACTTATGGATAAAGTGAATTCGTATTTCTAACAATGCGAAGCTATATTAGCGTTATGCTAAAGTTAGTTGAACATTTAGCGTGAGCTATACTAAGTTCGTCCTGTCATTGTTCAAGAGGTTAAAGCTTGAACGTGATTTTTATTATTTGACTCCAGGCGGGTGATAACGTAGTGAATTCAGCATGAGTCAGCAATCCTCTGTTGACAGGAGCAGTTTGCTTGTGGAGTTTAGTAAGTTATGCCTCCTTAATATGTAACTACCAAATTAATCATATGACGTTAATTGATTGAAAAGTGACGTTGGTTGTGAAATGGGACACAGCTGACGTTACATCGTGTATATTAATGCAGCTGAAACAGACCTGAACAAAATGAAGGTTTAGTATCAGAGAGCAGAAGTAGCTGAGCGGGCTTATAATGAGAAAACCCAAGGCTTCGTCGGTAGACAGAAGTAAGTGGCCTCCTTATCAACCACTTGTGGCCAGCTCCAGAGTCTTTCACAGAGATTCATTGATGTTTCAATTCCATGCTGAATTATTTTAGTCTACACGGAACAAAAGATTATATTGAATGTAAATCCTCAGTAGTAAGATAATTATTTAAACAAAACAGCTAATACTCCAAAGAATTGCTCAATAAGTGTTTAAAAGCAACTTTAGTTTGATGTGTTAATTCTGGCCTGAGGCATAACTTGTTGTGTCCTCTTTAAGTTTGACATATTTGTCCAAACATTGTGTGTACTAATATGTTTGTGTATCTGTGATCAGACCAGAGATCAAGAGGCTCCAGGATGAACGAGAAGAGCGTCTATGCAGCCTCAAAGCGTCTCAGAGTGGTTTTAACCGCTGCACCGATGCTTGTGTTGTTCTTACTGCCATGTTGGCCAGTGAAGACAGGATAGATGGAGAGCTGGAAGCAGAAAAAAGAAAAAGTGGCTTCTTTGAATGATCAGGTAAAGTGCTTTTTTGCCATGGACCATTGAGTGCAGAAGAGTAAATCTCTCTTGTTGTTCTTAGGACAGGTGAACATATTGGTTTGCTTTGTTTTCAGATTTTAAAATGGGAGAGGATGTTGGTAGAACAGAAGACTGGTGGGGGAACTGAACACCACATTATGAACTTAATTAAAAACACCTGCCAAATAGAAGGCATTATAAATTAATAAATTAGCATAATTGCTCTTGATATTCTGCAGGTTTTTGAGATGGTCTAGTCCTAAATTAAAGACTCTTTTATGGACCAATCACTTCCACTCCAGGCCAGTGTTTTCAAACTATGTCTTTGATTCTAATCAAGTGAACTAATGACACCTTGTGTCTAAAAGATGTTACTGCTTGACTAATTAACACCTGTGAGGACAAGAATAGAAGGTTTTTCTGTTGTTATTTATTTATTTTGAGAGAACAACATTTTTGAACACACACAATTAATACATTTCTGTAAACTAAGACTCATTTCTCAAAGAAGGGGGCTGTACATCATTCCACATAAAACAGCAAGTCTGCCGCATGATTCACCCATTGGCTATGATGGATGAATGAATCACCTTGTGATGCATGAGTTTCACTTAATTTGTCCCCACAGTGAAACACAATAAATTGGAGTCTAAGAAATTGTCATTGAGGGATTATGAGGAGGCTTTCAAAAAGATCTTCACAGAGACAAAAGAAGTCGATCTGGACAAACTGGTCAGGAACTTTATACAAAGTAAGTCCCAATTAAAAACTACTAAGGCAACGGAAGTTGTGTATTTTTTATCAGAGATGAAAATATGTTGTGATTTATTTACATTAGGATGAAGAGCAGAACTACACTTTGCTGACATATTTGTCAACTATCAGCACAATGAAGCAGGGACCATTCGAAGGCAGCTCTCCAAGGTTAGTGCGTGCGTTGGAGTGAAAGAGAGAGGTAAAGAAAGGGGAAATGTAAGCGTGGCTGTACTCTGTTTTTCATTTTGTGAGCTTTGCAATGAGAAAGAGATCTTTGTGGCCGAGGAGCAGCAGGAGCAGCATCATGCTCTTTGGAAAAAAATACCGTTTCACCCTTATTTGTCAACTACCCACATATATATATGTATATATATACATATATATATACATATATGCATATATACATACATATATATACATACATATATACATATATATTGTTTTTTAATGCAAAGTAGCGTGAATATGTGTGTGAATAAACTTGATTTACAAGCATTAGTCTTCTTTTGGAGTAATTTGATTCGTGTGTTTTTCTGTTTGTGTGCTTTCTGTTTGTCCTGGCGATTCGAGAGTCGCCGTCCCACCCACCCCAATGTGAATCTCAGAGCCCCCCCTCCCCAGGAGGGTGAACCCGCGTGAGATTCACAGAGTAAATTCCTGCTGGAAATCACTTCTATATATAAACTCTGTTTCGGCGCTCTGCCACTGTAACAAGTCTGTGCTGAGCTTTTCTGAAAGCTATATTTCACTCTATGCTTTTTTTTGGGTGAATGTTTAAATGGACATGATATGATGGGGAACTTTAATGTAAAGGTCATTCAAGAGGGAATAACCTACTTCATTTAAAAGAAGTGGGAGACCTAATGGCATATTTCTGTTTATTGTGTATTGGTGTGCATTGTTCAATCAGCATTAGTTACAAATTCAATACATTTATTTTGGTTATTTAATGAAATTTTAGTAATGTAGCCTAAGCATTTCAAGTCGCTGTTCAGAGTGAAATAAACCATCAACAAACTGGTCGCATTCATGCATATCCTGAGATATGAATTCTGACAGGTCTCAGTTATGTGCGTGGGACGAAATGAAGAGCAAACAATGATTCAAACACAATTTCAAGAACATACATTTTTACTCTAAATTATAGGAACACTTCACATGAACACTACTTAATCCAACCATAACAATATGACATGCTGAACAACAAATGATCATGTTCTTGGCTTGGTACGGCACTTGAACCAGTTCACTCACTCGCCTCAATCACCTCGCCTCACTGGCCTCTCCTCACTCATTCATACAAACAAACAAACAAACAAACAGACACTTAAAATCCCTGAGCAATATAAACTCAACAATGATTTGGCCCTCAGTTCAGTCGATTGGTTTAAAAGGAGACTACAAGAAATAGGGTTCAAATGTTAATTTATAGATATAAACATGAAACTTACATTTAGACATTTATATTTTTGATTGACACATTCTCTGAAATGTTATGTTTAAATATCCAAATTTAGTAGTTTTTTTAAGAGATACTTTTTAATATCTCTTTTTATCAGATACTGTTAAGGAAAATGTTCTATAAATCTTCTATGAACAAACTTGGTCAAAGAAACTTCACAATTTAGGCAGGAATGAAACTGAAAAGTGTGGTTGAAGAGCTAGTGAAGTGGAGAATTCTGTCTGGGAGGAAGAGAAAACTTTTTTTTGGTTTAAAATTCCTTCATTTTGCGAGACACTACTACGGATGAAGAGGGTACAACAATTAACAAATTGATACCACCGTGAAACTTTAAAAATAATTAGTACACTTTGCTCAGCTTCAATCTAGTGTTTGATTTTCAAGGTGAGATCATTTTAACATCGGTGTGTTTTCCGCTCATCGGTCTTTGGCCAATGTCGCCGCAGTACACCACCCGGCTCTCCAGCCGGGAACGCTCCGCTTCAAACACCAGCAAGTGGCTCAGCAGCGTCTCTTCAGGACCCGAACGGATGTGGGAGGGATCATTGTTCTGCACTCAAAAACACATCAAACCATCACAGTCAGTGTTTCCAAGTCCTATTGAATGTTATGTTGCCTCCACCAGTCCTAAAACATCAATACAGTAACTATTCTTAATCTGGTCTTAATATGGCAAACAACTGCACGTACAAGTCATCTGTCAGCACAAGGCAAAGATTTTAACCACATGGCTTGAGGAGGAAGACGAAAACTAAACTGGACGCTGTACATTGACAAAGAAAATGAAAATAAAGTAATCATCAGCACTCACAGCCACAGCGGAAATGAAGGCCCCCATGAGGTGGTAGTCGGCTCCACCATGTCCACTCATGCCAAAGTGCCGGGGGGCGTCGTTGTGTGCCTTGTGCTTCGTGGATCTCTGGGTCAGAAAGTCAAACACACGTACCTCGTGGCCGTCACATGACAGCTCCCCCTGTAGAGACACAGTTCATTATATTCACCGGTGGATCCATCGAGAAATGTATATGACAATATGATTTTGTTTGGTGCAACCGGGATACAGTCTTGTAAATGTGTGATCGGGCTTCTAACTGTTTGGAAGAGGCACTTTCTAAATAAAATGGTGGTGTGAAAGAAATTTACTCCACACACCTTTAGGATGAATTGAATGTTTTAGACTTTCAGCATGTGGCTAAATGGGATCCAATAGCTGCAGACAGATTGAAACAATCTTGTTTCAAGCCTTCCCTGAAGAGTGGAGGCATTAGATTACATGACATATAATTTAGCTGATGCTTTAATCCAAAGTGATTTGTCATAGCAGTATATTAATGCCTGTAATTAACAATCACATATTGGTTTAACATGTGGGTGTTCACATACTTTGACGATACAGTGTCTGTGGTCAACACTACTTTGATATTTAATGTTTTCCCTATCAGCCCCCTTTCGGTTGAAGTGTTTTCATCCAGCAGAATTACTTTGATTTCTGTGAATCAATGGCTGATTTATCTTTTTCCCGCAAGCTTCCTTTTTTGTAGCATTTCTTATTTCTTCAGTTTTAGTATTTCTCGCCCTTTTCTTTTGGGTAAGGCATGTTCCCTCCAGTCCTACCTTGCTGCCATAGATTGTTGTTTTTCGCTTGCATATCTCCTCAGTGAATGCCACCATGGAAAAGGATGCCGTCAGACCCCCTTCAAACTCCATGTTAACAACCTGGGAGAACAGAATACATTCAACAATGGTCTGACATGACAGTTTATGTTTGATAGCGCCGTTGATACAGGTGTGTCAAGTTTAATTTGAGCATCAACAAAGCTTAATTGGTCAGTCAGAAGAACGGTGTTGATATAATGCCAGCCTATCTAACCTGGTTACTGCACACATCGTTGTCACACTCGTAGACACAGCGGCCATACGGCCCGGTCCTCAGGGCCTCAGTCACGGACTCGATGTCTGGGAGCGAGTTCGTACATATGACTGATACAGGCCAGCCAGTGTGACCCTAGGACACACACAGGAAGTACATATGACATCATGTATAGCAACCTATGTGTCATGTTCACAGATTGTTCAGTGTAATTGATCATTGTTGGAATACGGTGCTGAAATGTTAACCTGTTTCACTCTGTCCAAGTAGATTTTGGAGGCCGAGTACGGACAGTTTCCTTCTATTGAACAATCCAGGCAGCGATTTCCGGCACCTGTCGGCTGACAAAGAAAACTGTCAGTGTCATATTTCATATTAATGCTTAGTCTATAAAGTGTCGGTTTGTTCGGCTGTTTTGGTGAGGCGACATACTGTGACGAGACCACAGACCTTGTTTTCTTTTCCAAAGTGGCTGACGGATCCGAAAGATGACACTTTCACACACCTGCCAAGTACAAAGTTAGTTGGAATGAAAAACAGGACGACCTCACAGAGAACAACCATCTCCTCCGCCTGAAAACACAGAGACATTGGTCCAACCAGAGCGTGAGCTTAATTCCCGAGCACCAGATGAGCTCGGAGTTGATCGCTGGCCGATGGTTTACCTGCGTGGTCTGGCCCAGTGATGTATCAGGTCGATGTCATGGCACGATTTAGCCAAAAGAGAAAAAGAGCTCTCCGCTTCATTCCTCCAGTTCCCTCGAACAAACGAGTGAGCAAAGTGATAGAACCCGACCTGGAAGAAGAGGTTGACAAGACTAATCTGTTCAGTTCAGCCTTAAGTCATTTGTGACGGATTTTACACTGCGTCTTATACAACAATGTGTTTTACTGCTGTCAGGACGGCATTACTGCAGTGTTACGATACAGCAGGAATCATTGAAGACACACCTGCTACTGAGGACACATTTATAATCTGCATTATTACCGGCTCAAGGTGCTGAATGTGCATCACATCCCCGATTACTCCGGCATCTATCAGTTCCTAGAAACAAAACAAAAACATGGACAATTTATTACGTAGACTTTTGTGATTTTCTGAACAACTTGTGAAAATGTGTGTGTTCTGTTCTGAAACCGTGACCCATGGTGGAGAAAACTGTCAAATGTTATTTAATGAACAGAAAATACGACATTACATGTTCACCTTTATCTTGTGGATGACCGGATCATATCGGAGAACGTGACCCACGGATAGCATCACGCCACTCTGAGTGCAAGCCTCCACAATTGCTGTGCAGTCTTCGGCAGTTGTCTAACGTCACACGATCCCACCGGGGTGCGAGGGAGGCACGAGTGTCACACAAACACAATCATGGAAAGGAGAAGGGAGAGAAGGGCGTTTTCGTATTTCAGAAACTGACACGAAATAGTATATGTTCCGAAGTTTGTGTTGGGCTTAAAAGAAATGCAATCTGAAAAGTGATGTGTATTATGGAAGCATGTTTTTTAAGAAATAATTAAGAAATGTCAATCTATCATGAAACAAATAAACCTGTAGGATCATTTTCACCTATATTAATGTTCATGTCTTATAAAGATTTGTTTTTATTTACTCACTGCCATTGGTTTCTCCAGCAGAATATGGTAGCCCTGCTTTGCAAAGGCCACCGTGGGGTCCTGGGGACCAACGACTAGTTTATTAGATAGACTAGCCAAAGAACAATGACAAGTTATATAATTCAGGCAGATAATGAGGTGTATACACACAAACATACAGGTAGAGTATATCCAATATAGTGTATGTTTACCTTATGGAGGCGGTCAGGTGTACAAATTAACACTGCATCTGCAAACTTCTCTCTTTCAACTATACTGTGCCAGTCTAGTTAAAAAACAAATGAAAAACACCTTTCAATAATATAGTATGAGGCAGATCATTTTTGACAATTCAATGCATTTGATGCTCACCTTCGAATATGTTTTCATCTAAAATGTTGTGTTGCTTTTGAAGTTTTGTGCGAGCAAATCTCCTTGGATCCGCTACTCCAACAACCTGAAATAGGGAAGCTAACAACTTAATACCAGAGACGTACAGTACAGATAATTGACTTAACCTTTTAGAAACCGTAGACCCCCTATGGGGCCTGGGGTCTTTGTTGCTATACAAAACAAGCAAATATAATAATATATATATTATATATATAATATAAATATATATATATAATATATATAATATATTAATGTTGGACATCAAATTAAACAACAGAGCCTGGGCTCAGCCGTTTAACAAAAACTCAAATAATCATAAATATAAGATTATCATAATTTATCAGGAGTGGGACCACTCGGCACGTTTCCTGAACCAACGACCCGTAGCTGGGTGTTTAGCTCCTCCTGGCCATGCAGAGGTAACATGTCCCCAGGTGTAAGGAAGTTATTTTTCACAAATGGCGACGCCTTTCAGGATTCTATTGGCTCCCAGTGCTGTCAATCTTGTCTTGGTTCGTAGCCCTCAATTCTATTGGCTCTGAAGTTTCCAAAGGGGTGTGGTTTTCTAAAACAGACCCATCCTCTCGGAGCTCAAGCGCGGGAACAAGTCAAGGGCTAAGAAGAGCTTCTTCATAACGTACGTGGACGAACAGGACGAACAGCCCCAGCTTTGTTTGCAGCCTTGTTTTTTGCGTTTAAAGGGATTTTAGAATCATTTAGCCAACAATGCCTTAGAAATATGTGAAGCCCCTCACTGCGGAGCAAATCCTGGCCAATATGGAGGATTCATCTTCTGACGAAGAGGATCTGCTCCATCAGGAACACATCAGTGACGACAGGTATGGATTGTCTTATAAATGTTATTTTATCGATTTATTGCTGTCGAGTCTTATATCTACCTTTCTCAATGTGAAGTATGTGTATATATCTATATAGGCTATATGTATTATATATGCGTAGGCTATGTATGTTTGTATATATATATATGTATATTATATATGTGTGTGCGTGCGTGTGTGTGCGCGTGCTGCCTTAAGCACAGCGTGTTGTGTATTAAAATTGTAATACATGTAAACATGTTTTACAATTTTATAACCAGACCACTAAATGCATATATTTATTTGTCTTTCACTTATGGGTTTACAGTGATGAGGGTGAGGACGACCAGCAACTCCATGCATGTGTCCCAGGACCTTCAAGTCGAAATGCACCAGGTCTTGTTCAGCCTCAGCCAGGGCCATCGACACAGATACCTCCTCCCCCCAAGGCACCACGACCTCCACAGCCATCAAGGGCCCTCAGGAGCACCCGTCGGAATGGACCAGGTCTTGCTCAGCCTCAGCCAGGCCCATCGACACCTCCTCCCCACGGCACCAGGACGTGCTCGGCCAGGGCCATCAACACCTCCTCCCCCTGCCACTAAGCGGAAGAAAAGAAGCTCCTCTTTGGGAACTTCAGCTGCAGAGGGCAGGTGGCATTCCAAAGAGGAGGAGAGCACCAAACCTGCCCCTCTCCGGTTCAAACCGTTCAGGAAGCCGGGCCCCACATTTGACACCACCACAGCGTGGTCTCCCCTCGGTCTCTTCCAGCTTTTCTTTTCGGCATCTGTTGTAAAAACAGTCATTGACAACACCAATGCCAACGCTGAAAAAAGAAAGAACACTGGGTCGAAGTTTGAGTGGAAACGGCTCGATATAAAGGACTTCTACATTTTTATGAGCATCATCATCGTCTCTGGCCTTGTGACGGTGCACAACTGGGCAGACTACTGGAGGAAAGAGTGGCCAGACAACTTTCACTACCCTGCTAACAGCATGACCCGGCAGCGCTTTCAGGCAATCTTGTTGTCCCTTCACAAAAGAGGACGAGGAGAACGAGAAGAAGAAGAACACCGACGAGTACGACCGGCTGTTCAAGCTAAAGCCCCTCTACACGCAGATAGTGGACACCTGCAAAGCCAACTTTCAGCCGTTTCAGAACCTGTCCATCAATGAGCGAATTGTTGCCAGCAAAGCACTCATCAGCACGAAGGACATGGGCTATAAGCTGTTTGTGCTGGCTGACCCATCCAACGGTTACACCTGGAACTTCTTCATCCACTCGGGCAAAAGTGAGTCCACCACAGGCCACGAGCTGAGTTATTCAGCCGTGATGGACCTTTTGCCCTTTCGTCTCCTCGGCGCCGGGTATTTCTTATATACTGACAATTTTTACACGAGCCCAATGCTCTTCTCAGATCTGGCCAAACACAGCGTGCTCTGTTGTGGCATGATTAGAAAAAATTGCATTGGGTTCCCTCAAACAGAGGAAAATGACCTGCCCAAAAAGGCTGTGAGGGGCGACATGAGGTGGATACAAAGTGGCAAACTGCTCTTTGTCAAATGGATGGACACAAAAGAGGTCACCATGTGCTCCACCATCCATCAGGCCTACACAGGGCAGATGGTGAGGAAAAAGGTGGAGACTGCCGGCGCGTGGGAAATGAAGAACATTCCAGTTCCGGACGGACTACAACCGCAGTATGGGTGGGGTGGCTCGGTCCGATACACTTATCGGAACATATGGCGTACCACACAAGACAATGAAGTGGTATAAAACTTTTTTTTACCACTTCATGGACATCGCCGTTGTGAACAGTTACATATTGAACAATGAACTGCTCAAGCTTAGGCGGGACCCCACCCAGACAAAGTCCATGACCCACAAGGTCTTCAGGGAGGTGTTGGCACAGGAGATGCTTGAGTTTATTGGCGGCTCAGCAAACACCATCAATCCTCCACCGCTTGCTTGCCCCTGTACTATAGTGAGGATTCGAGGACCCGCCGGTATTGTAAGAGGTGCCAGGATAAAGGAATCCTGAGGGTGAAGACAATGGCATACTGTGAGAAATGTTTAGTTCCTCTCTGCAACAATCGCAAAAGGAACTGCTTCTGGCTGTGGCACAAAGGTCAGTGAGGTGATGGAGGGACCCCACCCAGCAAAAGAGAGCATGACTAAATAGTTTTTTACTGCGTTTTCACACTTTGTTTAATAGTGTGTTGTTACAGTTTGTTTATTAGTGTGTTTTTACACTTTGTTTATTAGTTTGTTGTTAAAGTCTGATAACAAATAAATCTGTTCATTCAGTTCATTTGTGTGCTTGTTGTTTGTTTTGCAGGAAAATAGTTCTATGAATTTCCTAAAATTAAAAAAAGTAGAAAAATGCTTTATTTGGATATATTGAACACCATAAGTAACATACCAGTGAAATATATGGTTTAGTAAATCCCAAATGTCCATTTTGGAGACCGGGCCTGAACTCTCTGTACTAAAACCTCTCTAACTTTGTTCTGCTTCACAGTTCCAAAGTCGAACTTTGCAGAGACTGTGGAGAGGTTTAAACTTTTCAACTGCATCATTCCAAAGAGATCATCCTGAAAGTGCTTTTTTCAATTCGGACCTGAAACTTTTATTTTTGCGATCTTCATTTACTCTTAACCAGTAACATATACACTGATATTTACACTTTCTTATTTTAACATTATTTTAAAAGCCCTAGTGGTTACAGAGATACAGCCTTTTAAGTTTGGGTGTGCAATGTTCGAACAAATGCCTAACAATATATTGGTGCTTAAAAGGTTGAGTAAAGAATCAATACAGCAAGAGGAAATCCTAAATACGGTGAAAACAAGTCATCTGGGATCTTTGCATGCTGTCAGGTGATTTGACCAATACAGAACACGAGACTGACTTATTGCCCAGTTGACAGGCTGCAGGGCAACTTTTCCTCTACTGACCTTAACGCGGTCAGGGTAGAGGGACGCAAACTGGGAGTAGATCTCTCCTCGACTGCCCGCTCCCACCACGATCACACGGACGGGCGAAGTCATTCTAGCACCCTGTGAACTGTACACGAATCAAAGCTTGGAGAGGAACACTCATCATTTGACACAGTCTACAATGGGACACCATACTTCCAATGATCTGTTTTTATGTTGTATTTACTTCATCTAGTTATCTCAAAAGATTATTTGAAGGGGAACGAAATACATAATGTAAACACAGCTGTATGCGTTCAAATGCTCTGATTAACAGACGCATAACATGTATCAGCTCATGGTTGTACCTGTGTTGTCCCATACAGCTGTCACAACCTTCTGTCGGTCTTCCGCGTTGTTCCAGTTTTGTCTGAAGTCCAACACAAACACATTGTAGTCAAGTGAGCAGGACGTGTGACTGGTCTTCCTAGTCTGTTTACAAGCGGGGAGGTTACTTCTTCGAACAAAAAGTCAAAAGAAATGCAGTCACTCAGTAGCGTAGTGCCCCCTAGCGGAGGCACGAGGGACTTCTGCTGCATTCAAAGCTTCTTGTAAATAATTGCTTGTTAGAATGTTAAAGAGACACAAAATGCACCTCAATTTTAGAAGTCACATTTTTCTCTGTTCAAAAATGATCTTTAATCGTTTTGTTCACAAGCAGGGCAACACAACACGTCGCACTCGGATATTAAAAATATTACCGAACGCAGCAGAAGGCTCCATTTGAGTTACATCTTCGTTGTATTACTATCTTCTTAGATAGCTACGGTCTATGATTAGTTTTTGTGTGTGTGGTGACAGTAGTAGTGAACCCAGTCCTCAGACTGGGAGGACACGCTGGTTCCTTATACACACAGGTAGCGAGAGACGTGGTTCCAACCCATATACAATATTTATTCGATCACACAATGTATAAAATGCAAGATAATAATAAAAAGGGCCGTTACTGAAAATAAAGGTGTAGGGCGGGGACTGACCGGTGGCGGGTGAGGTAGACCAGCCCGGGTGGGGTCCCAAAAGAAAAGTAAGCACCCCAATCACTCGTGCACGCCCTCAACACACTCACACAAACACACGGGACGGTCCGCACCGGAGATAACTTAAAAACACAACACACAAAGGGAGACCCCAAATCCCGGAAGCACCACTCGCGCCACCTTGGTCTGCGAGCACCTACAAACACAAAAGACGAACTCAATTAATAACAAAACCGGGTTTCCCCACGAAGGGAAAACCACACGTGGCAAAATCAAACAAAAGACAAATAATAAGCAGGAGACAAATGAGAAACCAAAAACAACAGATAAACACAAGACAACCTAATAAACTACAGTAAACGGCTCCTACTCAAAGGGAGCTAAATGGCGTCACACGCGCCGCAGAGGCAGTGTTGGCTCGGCCCTGTGTCCGGTCGGGCCGCGACGCAGCCACAGCCGACGCAGTTGCTTTGGCGTAAATAGCGTTTGTGGACGCTCAACAGTGCCACGGCAGTGGTTAAAACTAGTGTTGTTACGAGATGTGCCGACGCTTCGAAGCGTGTGTGGAGTAATGGAGGGGGCGTTTCCTCGAAGCGCGTATCGAGGCTTGCTTCATTTAGGGGAGGAGCCAAAAATTATGACGTCCGAAGCCTCGCTGCCCGGCTGTACCACGTGACTGCTTCGGGAAGTGGTTCAGATATTGCCGGGAGGTTTGACAGCAACATAAACCCCTCAGGCTCCATTCAACATGTGGGTTGTTGGTTGAGAGTTTGGAGAGTTTAGAGAGAGAAATAGTTTGGAGAGTGAGGAGAGAAGGAGAGGTGATAAGATGGAACTGTTGAGAAACTGTTATTGCTGAATAAAAATGAATAAAATGTCCCTTGTCATGTACATCACTGTCCAAGTTACACAAGCATATTCAGTCCCCTCTTCCTAGTTCCACGAGCACTTTCACTGTCCTCGGCCCATGCCATTTTCCTAAAGGGACATAACATTATTACACAACCTGCCATATCATATGATACTACCATTTTGGGAACATTAACACACAGAATACATTAAAACAATATTTTATTATGCACATATGTGATAATTTATGTACAGAAATTATTTGGTCATACATTTTTGTAATTCATAGTCATTCCCAACAGCCATAACAGACACACACACATTCAATGCATCACATTATGTGGTTCAGATACAGCTGCCTGTAATTATACACTTGGCCAGTAGGGGGTTTCGTGAGCACATGAAGCTTCGAGAAATGAACCCTTTCTCGAACCAATTGGCTGAAGTGGTTCGATGCCTCATGAGGCTTCATCTCACCATCACTAGTTAAAACAATCCTAGGCAAAACAGCAGTGGCCCATATGGAGTGGCAGCGTTCCGCCGACCCGGCCAACAGTCTCCGATCAGTCGGGCATTCCAAGCATTCCACTTGGAGGGTGGGAGGAGGCAAGCTGCCGGCAGCGCGCACCAGAGATGAACCTCTGTACAGGAGGAGGGGAGCCCAACGCGTCCGCAATGCTTGACGTCAAGGGGGAACTAAACGCTTCCCCGTCACTTTTACCGGGCCCCGCGCACCATGATTGGCTCCCCAGAATCAGGTGTGCTGACCCCCAGAGAGTGAGGCTA
This sequence comes from Pseudoliparis swirei, assembly GCF_029220125.1. Lineage (NCBI taxonomy): Eukaryota > Metazoa > Chordata > Actinopteri > Perciformes > Liparidae > Pseudoliparis > Pseudoliparis swirei. The sequence goes on from NC_079396.1 coordinate 9,536,404, forward strand.
CCCTCTGCCACATGTGCCTTGATTACTTTCGTCTGTTCATTACAGATTGATAAACACATTAGGTTAATTCATCGACATTAAAAGATAACACATAAAGGTCTTTAACAGTACTACTACGAGCTTAGATTTTAAATAAACGCCAAACCGTAATTCTAGAACAGTTTCGGGAATCTTCGGCTACTTTCGTCATATCCGATCAAAGGGTCACGTGACGCGACGAGCTCCTCCACAGCACGAGCTGAGCCTTCTGCTGCTCGTTAACGCTAGCTTCAAACATTCCTGATGCTAGTTAGCTAGCTCCTGATTCAGCTATTTTAACAACATTGTGGTTAGAAAACCAGCTTTATTTCACAACGCAGGTCTGTGTAGAAGGCTCGTGTTGCACCTATACGGCACAGGATCGCGCTTTTTGGGCATATTTGTATATTTTTTCTGCGCTAGCTAGCCAAGGTTAGCGCGTTAGCTAACTGTACCATCAACATGAACATAGACAACGTTAATCAGTCTGTCACAACCGGAGTGTCCTCCTCGACCTCTTCCACTTCAAGTAACTGTATCGTTAACGATAATGCAACTACTAACGTCAGCAGCATCCATTCGGTCACGAGTAACGGTAACGTGAACTTATTTGACTTGTCATAATGTTATTTCCCATGGTGTAGTCGTACTACTTGTGTTAACTCAAGGCAGGACAGCTAACGCTAGTTTATTTGGTTTGTAAGAACGTGATGCATCATCATGTGTAACTGTATTGTTCTTTCTGCTTGGACTTTCAGCAACCGAAGCAATTAATACCAAATATGTGTGTTTCAGCTTCAGCGGCCATGGTGACCCCATCAGCGGACTTGTCTGTCTCCAACGGCGTGTATGTTCCCGGTGGGATCACCAACGGAGACATGAAGCCGGCCCTCGCCACCACGCCCCTGGCAGATTTCCTTATGCAGTTGGAAGAATACACTCCCACGGTAAATCAAGTTGTGTCAATCAGATTGCTTTATGACGCTGTCACAAATTCGTAATGCTGCATATAAGTTAACAACTACATTCTGTCTATTGTTGGAAGTGCCTGGCAAGTTGTGTCTCCCCTGCAAGCCACATTAATTGATCACCATCACCAAGGCAAATTAAATTAATTTAAAAAAGCAAGACATTCAGTAACGTTGAAGCAAAAGTCCTGTATTGCCATAAAGCCACATTGCTGAATAGAGTATGTTGGTACAAACAATATACTGCAATAGTAAAATAGCAGACTATTGACATTCATAGAAACGTATCCCCCTTCCCTTCGTGTACATGAGTTTTTTTTACCAAGCACTGTCTGAGACTAGGCTGATAGTTTCCTTCGGGGCTCAGGCTGTACCAATGTTCTTGCTACTTTACATTTCATACAATGATAATGTTCTTTACAAACAAGTGAAAGTTGGATTTATTAATCTTTTTTGCAGATTCCTGATGCAGTAACAGGCTATTACCTAAACCGGGCTGGCTTTGAGGCTTCTGACCCAAGAATGTAAGTGCAACAATAACTGACTCTTTGGAGTACAGGCAACGTTTAAGCTCCAGTGTGCATGGCTTCATCCGATACCCGATTGAGCAAAATGACACAAATCAAGATGTGTGTCATTAGACTTGCAGGACAGGCACAAAAGGAGTGCTTCAGCAGCAGTAGGTTAAGCGCTTAGCATGTGTGAATGATAGGGACATTGTAAAGCCCTTGAAATCACTGCATTTTGCTATATTTAACTTTTAAAATTACTTGTTGGTTCAAATATTTGAAAAACTGATTACTTAAATTTTTCAAATAAAATGTCTAAGCTAACAGTGTTGCATGTGTTGGACTTACGAAGTAGAGAATCCTCTCTATGACACATTTTCAGGATTAATTTATTTTTAAAAGATGTTAAAAGTCGTGAATCAGAGAGTTGTTGGTTTTCTTGTTTTTTCTTAAAATTTCTACCTACCAACTGAAGAAGAACCAGCCCTCTGGCCTTATATTCATACCTGTTGTTATAGCGACATTCATTGCACCTACAGACGATTTAAATGGGAGTGGCTTATAAATAACACATTTTGTATATTTATTAATGTAAAACCTAGAACACACTACTAATTTATATACACATGTATAGCATTTAACATGTATACCACACATGTAGTCTTAAAAAAGAGACTATGTTTAATCAATACCTTGGACAAGCTGTTAGTATGTTTCCTTATGCTTTTGATTCATGGAAAAAGTACTTTGGATACACTACCGTTCAAAAGTTTGGGGTCATCCAGACAATTTCGTGTCTTCCATGAAAACTCACTTTTATTTATCAGATTAATTGAAAATTGAATAGAAAATATAGTCAAGACATTGACAAAGTTAGAAATAATGATTAATATTTGAAGTATTAATTTTGTTCTTCAAACTTCAAGCTCAAAGGAAGGCCAGTTGTATAGCTTATATCACCAGCATAACTGTTTTCAGCTGTGCTAACATAATTGCACAAGGGTTTTCTAATCAGATATTAGTCTTCTAAGGCGATTAGCAAACACAATGTACCATTAGAACACTGGAGTGATAGTTGATGGAAATGGGCCTCTATACACCTATGGAGATATTTCATTAGAAACCAGACGTTTCCACCTAGAATAGTCATTTAGTGTGTATTTTTGATTAATGTTATCTTTATTGAAAAAACAAGTGCTTTTCTTTGAAAAATAAAGACATTTCTAAGTGACTCCAAACTTTTGAACGGTAGTGTACATTTTTCTAATAATTTCTATTGTTGTATTGACTGTCATGGTTGGCAGACTTTAATCAATTATTACGTGTGGTTGTATGTGGTACACATCAGTACTACTACTAATCTTCACTGGCATGTCTGAGCAGAAAATACAGACTAGATCCGAGTCGCCCATTTATTGTCACCGTTATGATGGTTGCTGTCATGATTTCTTGGAAGTGAAAAGTGAAAGTTAGATGAGAAACGTATTTTTAAACTTATTTTTTCCCTGAAAGACAGACATGCTGGCTGTTTACGGACAGTGAAAACTAACAATGATTTTCTTTTTAAAATTTCTTTTAGAATCCGTCTGATCTCCCTTGCTTCTCAGAAGTTTATCTCAGACATTGCCAATGATGCGCTGCAGTACTGTAAAATGAAGGGCACCGCCTCGGGAAGCTCAAGGAATAAAACAAAGGTTGGTGTTTCTCTCAGCTTCACATGTAACGCCTACATACAATCATTTTAAACCGTCGTTAGAAGATGATGAGAGTTGTCAACCTTTACCCAGCTTCATGGTCTCCCTGATGGTTACTGGTTTTGTATCTGTTTTTCTTCTCTCTCTAGGATAAGAAGTACACTCTGACTATGGAGGACCTGTCTCCTGCTCTATCAGAATATGGCGTCAATGTCAAGAAACCCTATTACTTCACATAGAACCAACTTTCTTTGAGGCTTTTTACTTTTGCTAGTTTGGTGTCCCTGCTGACCCACTAGAGTATGTCACCACCTTTATTGCTACATGTTTTTTTTTTTTAGATCATGGCGCTGTAGTACAGCATTGACAAATCGTTGTAGTTACTTTGCCATCTGTTATTTTTTGTGGAGCCACATTTGCATTGTTAAATTGTTCAATTAAGTTTTGTTGTGAAAATAAAACCCTTACAAAAAACGTTGTCTGTGAGGTTAAATTTTTCTAACGGATGTATAAGTACTAAACATTTTTTACTATACTTTGTCATAGAGGCACTTATTTAACAATCTTATTGTTCAAAAGTAAAATGCAGCTCAATTAAAATACATTAATACTTCGTAGAACTTTAACTCAAAAGATTGCTTGAGGATAATCCCTAAAATAACAACTACAATCACAGGTGGAAATGTAGCACAAGTCCTTACGGAGGGAATCGGGCGGGTACATTTTCGTTTGTGTTTAGGTGCAAACGAAGACATTTAAATGACCGCCAGGTGGCAGTCTGCTTGATAATCCACTCTATCGCGCTTTCTCGCGAGGGCTGTATTTTGACCCTAACTGCGATCCGTAACATGTCTCTCCTGGAGATTCAATGGTTCCCACATCTATGGTGTTATCCGGAAAATAGCATTTATATTTAGTCTAGACGAGCGAGGAAACGGTCACAATGTCTGTGCAAATAACGAATCCAAGCAACCCGATTGTCTTCTTCGACATAACCATCGGAGGACAGGTGAGTTGAGCAAAAACTAACTCGTAAACAGAAGTTTATCTCCGAGCTAACGTTGTTACCGTCACTACATCTCGACTTGATATTGTGTTCGCGTTGCGATCCACGGAACCACGTGGGTTGGTATCTAGACGTATTTATTTAATACACGTGTCTGATACTTGGAGCAATAAACGAGGCTGGTTCTGCATTTAAATCACGCGGTTTATATTGATGTGCGCATCTTGTAGCGGAATAAAGGTAACGTACATTACTGTGTTTTTCGCCGACCGATAAACAAATCCTTCCAGATCGTGATTAAAATGTATATGGTATTATCTTCAGTACCCCTCTTGTTGTATTCCACATTAAACTAAAGCCCTCCACGCATTTCGTTCCTGTAAGATCTCAGGAGGATGGCTCTGTGCGCCCACATGCGTCCGGGAGGGAAGTTTTTAGGAGGCGCGATACATGGAGCAGACTACACGTACATTTCCACTACATGTTGGCTTATTTCACTCGTTTGTACTATTTTTAATTATGAGTTTCAAGTTGTTTAACCTATTTCCTATTTGTTAAGTAAATGGGGCTTTTTGGCATCAGTGGCGCGCAGTAACCGCTTGGCGCCACTCGCTGTCTGCAGGTAATCACTCCGGCGCACAGTGATGATGCGGCCATGCTATCCGCTAAAGTGGCAGCACAAATACACTTTATACGTCAAACGGGTATTTGACGTTTTCATTAATCGCCGTTTAAAACTACGTAACTGCAGCTTTATGATCTAACGTACACGAGCGGAGGCGATACTTCTCCCACTGTTCTCATATTATTGCTCATAAAGATTCCCACAAAGTGGTCCAGTCAGTGGATATTAGGTTGGAGGAAGAGCCCGAACTGCGAGTAATGACCCGGAAGTAGCTAAGTGATAACAGCTGGTGAGCTTTTATTGAAGCTAACACATATTTTTTAATGTTTCCGACGATATGCACAGATTAACAGATGTTTCATTCATCCATGAATGGGGTGCAGGATAAATATGAATGGATTGTGACAAACATTTCGTTTCTTTATGTAATTTCATCATGTAACAAGTACAAAACCCAAACAAGAATAACAAATACAGTGAACAGTCAATGCAGCATCTGTCAATAAAGAAATATTCATGAACAACAAAGTATCAACATAAACAAATGTACGGTGTCTGAAAAAGAGTCGAAAACACGCACACACACACAATTGAAAGACCGGGATTTTGGATATTTATTTAGAAACCTGTTTGGAACAAAGTTAAAAAAGAATAGATTTAAATCACGAGTCAACGTAACTTTTCCCTTCAGGGATGCTAAAAGTATCTTAAAAAGGTCCTTCATAACAAACAAACACATGTAGAACATTGTTGGTGATTAGTCCATTTTTACAAAAGCTTAGCTTAATGCTCACAGCTTTCAGCAAAACGTTGCTAAAAAAAGAAGAAACGCATCTTGAAGTCCAATCACAGCCTGTCGGCTGCAGCATTTTGCTATTTGCTCCAAAGCACTTCTGCTGCTGGAAATATGTGCGTCTGGGTCTTGGCGGCAAACCCAACTTTTACACCATAGTTGCCAGCTTCAAGTCTTTACTCACTTTCTCACATCACAGTTCTCGTTGTCTGCCGTGTCTCAAGTTTAATTGTGGACCTCTTCGTCCTCTTACACACAGAGGAGAGTGTGCCTCTTCTCGTGTGGCGGGTTGATCACCGCTAGAGGGAATGGCTGCTTTTGTGTTCCTTTGCTCAAATGCCAGTAAATGGGCCACATGCACACATTCTCTGGGAGCCTGTATGGTCCTTGTGTGCCACTATTTGCCCAGAATACCACACCCATCAGTAAACTGACGGTGCACTCCAACCACAGAAGATTAACAGTGATGTAGGCCGGTACTCCAAAGCCGAGCAATATGCAGACCACAGACACAGTGAGATAAGGCATCCAAAATAGGCTAAAGCCCAATATTATACTGAACCATAGAGGTGGGCGCGGATAGACGGTCTCCTCCAATGGCTTCTCCTCGATGCCTTTTGTCTCCATGCAGTTAGTTGGGGTGAACAACAAGTCGCTCCGGTTTTCTGATTCTGCCCTTGCTATAGATATCCGATCGGCCTCTCTCACCCACTGGGGAATCATTGACCAAAAGGGCAGCATTGTACACATTACTGCGAGGAAAAGCCCCACAGTGAAGTAGGAAATCAGTGTGGACTCCTGTACTTCACACACTAGAACTGATAGCCCATCTGGTAAATCCATAAAAATCAAATCAGATTTGACGGACCCAATGGAGTAAATAACAGCTAGGATCCACACCAGCAATGCCAAAGCTGTGTGTCTTAGGAATTTGGAGACGGTGCTCTGTTTGCCGAGGCAGGTAGCTGAATCTAAACCGTAGTCCAATAAACCCAGGAACAATATGGGCAGCGGCAGCGCTTCATACGTCGTCGAGGCATGGGCCAAGATGAGGCACAGTGAACCAAGATAGCTCTCGGGCCCAAGAAATAACACGCTTGAAAAAAAAAGCACCATCACAAAGTCGGCCAGGACCATGTACAGACTGCACATGCTTAAAAAGGAGGTATACCATTTCCGGCAGCACATGCAGAGGACCGTCGCGTCCAGGCCCAGCTTGAGAACCACAAGTACCAGGTACTTGTCTATGTTGTCCGTATGGCTGCCGGACGTCTCATCCTTTTGCGCTAAAACGCCCAGCATCCTGAGAAAGGGGCTCAGTCTCTGATACGCTGTCAACGTTTGAGCCGACGGGGCTCAGTTCAGTGCGGAGATGCTCCTGGGAAGGCTGCGGAGGACAAGATTATATTGGTCAGGAACTCTGGCTGAACAAATGTTAGACTGCAAATGGTTCATGATTTCAAGAAAGCGTGTGGAAGCAGTCCACAAACTGAAATGGCAAGAGGCGGTTGCGTAGGAGATGCTAAGCCACCCAGATCCGGACACGTCTCATCTTGTTATCCATTTAGTATTTAGATGACAGATATGGTGGTATTCTAAATTAATAGTCCTGTTTAATGGCAGACCCCAGAGCAGCAGAAAGGTCCCCCCATATTATATATAGCAACGGTAACCACGCTCGGATCAATGACTCACCGTCGTTACATTACCCCCGCAATTACTTAATAATAAGAACAAAGTAAAGCATAATAAATCAAATGAATGTAGTCCTCTGCAGTTTTAAAAGACTTTGGTTCTCAAAAGTTGTCACTTTCACAGTAACATCCTACAACAACAGTAATCATTCATTCTAGCGTTGTTAAACCAGAGAAGCACGTTCTGCCATTTGGAGTGTGTATTTTACTTAGTTAAAATCAACAAAACAAAGACTGCCGCTAAGCCGTCTGTACCTGTGTGCTCAGGGTTATCCAGTGAGTTCCAGTGGAGATCCGGGCAGAGGCCCTGCATGCGAGAGTCGTTGGAATATGACTCGTCGGGTGAAGGTTTCATATGAGATGGCTATTTATGGCTCCACCTTCCCATTGTGAATACTAACAGCTAATGAACCACGCCTTCTGCGTCATGTTGGGAGGCTGACTATTCTGTCAATATGCCCCAGAGCTGTCTGCCTCTCGTTTGGGCTTAAATGTCTTTATAGCAGCAGATCAACTGGATGGAAACACAGCTTCTGTGCTGGTTTAAACAACATCCCCGTATTTTTGAGCCACGGACCGGTTCCGTGTCAGAAATTATTTCCACGGACCGGCAATATACATGACGTAATAAATATGACGTCATACAATTATACGAAGGGCATAAAGTGCCAAAACTACAACTCATCATTACGCCGAATTAGTGTGAGCCGTGCGCTTGTTTACCTGCAACGAGCCGCTGATGGAGACGGCGACACAGACGTGTGTTTGGTCCGCTGCTCCTCACCGAGTTCTGGTCGCTGTCATTAGAACAGGCAGAGTTGTTGTGTGAAATGTCCCTTAAGGCCACCGTCATTTGCATCTCCAACACATTTTCTTCTAGATCGGACGGGCTCGGTTCACCGGGTGGGTTTGTTTACGAATGGGTTGCCGGTCTATTCTTTTGCAGTCGGGTCTTTTGTGGTTGGAGTACCGCTCAAACTCTTTTAAAAGCCTCTTCCACCCGGTCAACGTCTGAAACATGTAGAATATTCCGCTGTTCACTCGCCCACACAGCAGCGACTTTATCGGCCAACTTGAAAACAGTTGTCATTTCCCTGAAGTGACAGAATTCATTGAGCAGGTTGAATATGTTTTAAGATTCTTTGTCACTGTGCCGCCCAGCAGAGTTCAAGGGCGGACTACTGCCTGCAGCGATAAAACCGAACTTTAAGACTCCTGAGCAGCTCGCATAACACACGGTGGTATCCGTCCTCCTTTTTATAATATATTTATTTTTTTTTTTTTTTTTTTTTTTTTTTTTATTCACTTTTTTTCCGCGGCCCGGTTCCAGCCAAGCCGTGGACCGGTACCGGGCCGCGGCCCGGGGGTTGGGGACCCCTGCTCTAGAGTGTGTTGTCAAATATGAGCTGGCAGCTAGTTTACAGAACGTTATCTGTCAAGTAAAAAAAGGTTGACTATTAATTTAATGTCAGAGGCATTCGTCTGTGTTGACTGTCAGGTGAAACACGTTAGCCTCATATGACGATCACTGCTGTGCACTTTTCTTCTTTTCTGAATCCAAAATTATCTTTTGACTTAGAACTATAAACACACATTTCAGCATCACAGCATAAGTAGTTCAACAATATACTTTATTAAAAAGGTAGGCAACACAGTCATAGGTCTGTGTATTTATCATAAGAAACATTCTTTGGCATTACAACCTGTCCTACCTGTTGTTAGGTCCAGGAAGAGAAAACCGCTCCGCAGATACAATGTTCAGCTGGTGCTAGCTCCAAACCAACACGCAGTCCTTGTATTCATTTTCACAACCTGGAAACTATAGACATTCGGGGGTTTTCTAAATGCCATCGAATGGCTGTTTTACTGCGTGGACTGGAGAGAGAGAGAGAGAGAGAGAGAGAGAGAGAGAGAGAGAGAGAGAGAGAGAGAGAGAGAGAGAGAGAGAGAGAGAGAGAGAGAGAGAGAGGGTTGTGCAAAGATGTCGCTCTCTTACAACAGGACATTGTTTTCTCAGACGATGTCACAGTCAGACATTTGCATGTGCCTCCGGGTTGCGGGAGGCCTGGATGGACACACACACGCACGCATACACCCACAAAACTTATGGAGATGATTTTAAAGTGTGTCACGAAGATGTCATTTACATTTTACATTATGTATGCTTTGACCACTGGGAATCCGAAGTCAGACAAAAGATGTTGTGCAGCAGTGTTGGGATGAAACGGAGTCGTTCCAGAAATCCTCTCCCAGTTTTTCAGCCAAAGCCTCGTAGAGAAGAGTCTCTGGGTATAACTGGTTGGTGCACATGAGGCATTCTTTCTCCGAGTACTTGCCCTAACAAGACTGACCAGTTTCTGGCCATGCTGTGTCGTTTTGCATGAGGCGGGTCACTCTCTCCCACTTTGTTTTTAGGTGTATACGTTTCATTGTTTCTCTTTAAATGTGTGTTTAACTGCTTGCTCATCTTTATTCCAGGATATCGGACGGATGAAGATCGAGCTGTTTGCCGACGTGGTTCCAAAGACGGCAGAGAATTTCCGGTGAGGCGAGAATCAGCATGACATACGTTTGCTTTTCAGGACTAACAGGTCCGATTGTTCTAAAGTTGTTGACTAAACTTGAATCTTCTGTTACAGGCAGTTCTGCACTGGAGAGTTCAGGTATGTTTATGAAATGCGTCCGCCACCGTCCTCCACACATGCACTCAAGAATTTCCCTTTATCAGATTTTAGGAATATTCATGTGTTGCACAAATATAACCGCATACGTGCATTCATTTAAGTGTCATCTGTATGTCTCGGTTTTTGGTTAAGACGTGTGAGCCATTGCACAGCGTCTCTGCTCTGAATGGGCTTATTCAGAGAAAGCATGCTTTCAGCCCATGGTGCATCACTGAGGCTGATAAAAGTGTTGATATGCACCTGACCCTGGACCTGCCTTCCTGGTGCTCTTGTATGCAAATATGGCGTGCGACTCTCTCCACACACACACACGCACACACACACACTGGGTTGAACAGCTGCCAGTTCAAGATGCTCGTCCTGTGGCACGGCCTATTTCCTTGTTTGCTGATTTGCCAGTGGCGTAACAGGTCAAAGTTGATTCGTGATCCGAACCATTTGCCTTCACGCTTCGGCTCGCTCGTGAAGCGCGCATTAAATGCACCATGTATGGAGGTTCCATTCGGTCACATTATTCAATTCAGTTTATTTGGTATAGCCCAATATCAGAAATTACAAATTTGCCTCAGGGCTGTGTTCATGCTCTGTTCACTAAATATGATCATTGGGCGGAGTTAAATTATAACTTTATCGTGTTTTCGAATGTAATCTTGGAAGACACTTGAATAAATGGAGTTGTTTGAACAACTTGTTTTCACAGCAATATAAAGTAGATATTAAAGAAGGAATTAAGAGCTCTTTAGCGTCCGAACACAAGCCCAACACTCCAGGGGTGCTCTGTTGTGGCCTGTGCCAGGTCTGTCTGTGTGTAGGGCTCGAACGTTTACTGTGGAAACTCGCATGATGAACGTGGATAAAACTGCTTTGTGGTGTAATTGCTTGTATTACATGACAGTGTGTCTTTACTTGACTTAATTGTGTTCTGTCCTCCAGGAAGGATGGCGTCTCCATTGGTTTCAAAGGTTGCCTGTTCCACAGGTACACACTGTTTACAATATGTAAATACTTATAGACACTCCTATCAACTGTAATTGTCTACTGTAATGATGTATTTTCATTGAACCAGTCTACTGTATCCATATGTTTTCATTGGCAGGGTGATAAAAGACTTTATGATACAAGGCGGGGACTTTGTGAATGTAAGTACATGAACCTCTTCTGCTGCCTGGTTAACGCTCTTATTTGTATCACTGTTTGCATTCATGGCTTCGATTAAAGCTACAGAAAACTCACACTCTCAATCTTCTTTGATCTTTTTTAAGATGGCGATTACTGGTAGGCCTTTTTACTTTTACATTTAAATTGTATTTATTTATTTGAACGGTACACATCAATGAACCCAGGGATAAATGTGTCAGTCTTAGCTCAGGCTACATTTCCTACCGTAGTCTCTGTGGCCACATATTACAAGCCACTTCTGTCTACTATTTCTTGGATTCATTAAATATAATATATCGGGCCATGCTGTCAGACAAACTGTGTATTTTGAATTGAGCAGGAGCACAATATGCGATATTCCGCCTCCTTGTGGACAAGTGGTGAATTACAGCTCATTTTATCTGTGGCTGCTTCTTTCTACTTAGTGAGGTAGTTAGGGTCTTATGGTCTGTTTGTTGTGTGCTTTTTCTCGTCTTTTTGTGTAGGGTGATGGAACTGGTATCTGCAGCATCTACAGAGGTCCATTTGTAGACGAAAACTTCAAAATGAAGCACTGTGCACCTGGTCTTCTGGCCATGGTATGTATGTAGATCAAGACTTAGAGGTTGGGGACACTGCTTAATCATGAAGGGGACTCTTTTCTTTTGTTAATTGATAAATCCTCTTTTATTCTGTAAACACAAAAGCTAATTAATTAAGACTTGATTATTCCTCTCAAAGTGGATTGGCCCCAATAGGATTTGTTTCATTCATTCAAAGGTAATTAACCCTGACCAATAGAGACTTTTAAAATTGCCCCACTTTTGTGTGTCTTACTCAGGCAAACAGTGGGCCTGGGACAAATGGTTGTCAGTTTTTCATTACCTGCACCAAATGTGACTGGTTAGATGGGAAGCATGTGGTCTTTGGTGAGTACTCTACGATGTTAACTGTGCATTCACATCTATTTGAAGCGCTGTGTAAATGTGTATGTGGGCAAAAATTTAAATGGCTTTATTTACACCTGTTTCAGGAAAAGTGGTTGATGGTTTGCTGATCATGAGGAAAATTGAGGTAAAAACACATTGTAATATTAATATGTTGATAGAATTGTGAGGGGAAGGAAACTACTCATAATGGTGAAAATGTTGCAAATGTGCAACATGTTTAAAGTTTAAAGGCCTGCTTTACTTATTGTCTATAATATTTCACTCATCCCTCAAATCAACTATGAAGAGAACTACATACATATTTCAGAATGTGTGTTATATGCTGTTTAACATTTTTACCTCAGCAGTGATGTTTAAAACATAAATGTTTCACAACATCACAGCCTATGAAACCCCATCATTGACACTTACAGTATATTAACACTGATTTATGTTTATGTAATGCAAAAATGTGCTTACATTCACAAGGATCTGTGTATGATGTTTTTTGATCCTTCCTGCCAACAGAATGTTCCTACGGGACCCAACAACAAGCCCAAGCTCCCCATCCTCATCGCCCAGTGTGGAGAGATGTGATCCAGCTTCCTCACAACGCCAGAATCATACGACCTCTGTGTACATGAAGTAGTTTTACTTGATACAAACATAAACCTACATGTTCTCTCGCGTGTGGATGATGCCTTCTCCCATGGTGCACAGTGAAGAGCACTTGCACAGTACATCATTTGGGCAATTATCTTGAGTTTGGTAGAAATGGATTCCAGGTTATCGGCTGAATCCAGATCCAGATAAGATTATTCACACTTCACGTTGGGTTTGGAACTGACAAGATGTGCTTAATATATTAGTTTTAATTTGTTTTTGCAAAATGTCATGTCAGGTTGTTGGGTCCAAGTGGAGACAATTTGTGGTTTCTCTTAGGATAAAGACGAATAAGAAATTGACTTTTTTTAAGCCTTAAGAAAGCATTGCTTGGCAGTTAAAACATTCATAATGGCTGTTTCAGTCAAACTGTTCATTGAGGATGAATAAATTGTTTTACTTTTTCATAAACTGTTGTTTCTTTGGAAAAGCTGTTTATCTGGAATTAGCATGATATTTACAGTGTTTATTTTAATAGTTGGATTATATTTTTAATATACAACATTGTAATGTTGTTCAACTACATTTACCGACAAATAGCAAATATGTATTTACTTTTTGAAGTATGTTTTAATTTTAAGATCACAGTAGTAACAATAATTGTAATTGCAACCATCTTATACGTATCAATTACAATATTACCAGGAGCCAAACTCTGAAATGATCTTTCTTAGATCCACCATTTTATCCATATAATATGTCTTTAAATTCAACTGATGCTTCTATCTAAAGTGACTTATTATAAGTGCATTCAACAAAAATTAAGAAAGTACAATTTCTTCAAGAAAGCCAAACTACAAAGTGCTATAAGTAAGCTCTTAAAGAGAAATTGTTTTTGGGGGGGTGTTTTTCAGCAGTCAGTGTGAGAACACGACACCCAGTGAAAATGCATTGTTTGATTTTCATGAGCTTATTTCCCCCAGGGATGTTTTCCTCTTGAGTTTGGAAATCCATAGAGCGAGTCATAGTCCAGAGACCTACATCTGAACTCTGAAGTGATACTCGGAAATAATCAATCTCAACTCCCAACGCCATGAGGGGAATCCTTCCCAGCCAAAGGCGCGACAGTCCTCCAAGTCGCACACTCAGCGCCGAGCAGTCCCCTGCTTAATTTACGGCTGCCTCCTCTTATCCACAGCCATCCATACAAATCCAAGCCGCCAGACCCCCATCCACGCTCTCCCTCTTCTACGGTGGACCTCGTTCCCGTGGCACAAAAGAATCCTTTCAGATGGACACTCTGTTCTTATGGAGGCACGAAGAAGGTTTTTTTTAGGGAAGGGGGGGCGGGGTTCTTCGTGGAGAGGCTCGCTGGGGGCCAATGCTGAAGCCCATCTTTGTGTGGGAGAACATTAACAGCAAGCTCCTTACACATCAGCCAGTGCTCTTAAACAGTGCCAGTTGAGCATTAACATGACAATGGGTGGGGGCTGCGGTGGGGGGGTCTCGGTCTGGGTATGTCGGCACTGCGCTACTTGGAATAGGTTTTGGGATGCTGACTGCATTTAAACCGTTTGGTTGGGCAGGGAAATCATATAGTATGTTCATACACCAGGATATTATTTGAGCTTATATGTACCATTAAGCAATAAGGAAATGTAATAATTTGAAGAAAACACAGCCTGTCAAGTGTCTGTTCTGCCTGTTTTGTGATATACATGCCTAAAAGGTGCCTAATATTTCTAGACTGAAATAATATCGGCATTATAATTATTATAACTATGAGGATTTTTTTAGTTGCCTATTTTGTGGTGCCCACTCAGGACTTGGTGCCCTCCTTCGCACAGCGCGTAGTGCGTGTTATGGGAGCGGCGGCGCTGGTCTTCCCTGTGAACAGGGATGGATTAACCAACGGGCCTACCGGGCCCAGGCCCAGGGGCCCATGAGCTCAGGGGCTGGGCTGAGAGCCCTCCGTGACGTCGCTGTGATTAACATTGTATTGATATGAATATGATGATATGACACGATGCCGTATGCGGTATATGCTAGGCTTAAGTCATTCATGTCAGTAACAGGGCCCCAATAGTCCTACTGAGGGATGGATTACGAACGAGCCTACCGGCACCAGGGGCCCGTGAGCTCAGGGGGCCCGTGAGCTCAGGGGCCCGTGAGCTCAGGGGCCCGTGAGCTCAGGGGCCCGTGAGCTCAGGGGGCCCCTGGGCCTGAGCCTTCTCGCGTGACGTCGCTGTTATTAACATTGTATTGATATGAATATGATGATATGACACGATGCGCCGTGCGGTATATGCTAGGCTTAAGTCATTCATGTCAGTAACAGGGCCCCAATAGTCCTACTGAGGGATGGATTACCGAACGAGCCTACCGGCACCAGGGGCCCATGAGCTCAGGGGGCCCCTAATCCAGAGCCTCTGCGTGAAGTAGCTGTTATTAACTTTGTATTGATATGATGATATGACACGATGCGCCATAGCCGGTATATGCTAGGCTTAAGTCATTCATGTCATGGTCATATAATTCGCGTTATGTTGTCTGCTCAGCTCCGGTATCGTTGTTCCATACGGACTGTTTTGTTAGCGATGTAATTTTTTTTTTTATATTTACATTTTTTTATTAGACTTTTTTTTTGTTGACTTTTTTTTTTTTTGCGGGTGGGGGGGGGGGGGCCTTGACACGTCCAGGCCCAGGGGCCCGTGGTTTCTTAATCCGTCCATGCCTGTGAATGGTAAATAATTTAAAGACGCAATCAAATGGCATGTTTGATCTTTAAATTATGAAGGAACATTACGGCTATTGTTCATCCTCGTGTTGTGTGTGTCCTGCTATGACTATGACCTCCATTCAAAGCAATCAACACATTATTTGGCATTGATCTCTGACAAAATAATATCACGTTTCAAGCGTTATAGGATATTTGGAATAGTGACTCAGTTGTTCTGTATATAGGTGTTCGGATAAAAACTGTTGACATTGACATGCCGTGTATAGATGGGCTGCTGAGAGAACTTCATGTTCTTACAGCACTTCAACGTGCTCTCTTCCTAATGCTCCCATGGGTTTTGTGTATGTTCGAGGCAATTAACTGTAACGATGCAGTAACAACTAGAATGGGCACTCGGTAGAGCGCATACCTTCGCATATCACAAGATTGGGCATTGAATTATGAACATTTTGGCATTAGTTGCATGCCAATTGGACAAAAATGTATCGTGCTATGGTAAAAAAAGAGTTTGACCTTTCCATGACCTTGACCTTTGACCCGATTGATCCCAAAATCTAATCAAATGGTCCCCGGATAATAACCAATCATCCCACCAAATTTCAGGCGATTCAAGAACATTTTGACCTGTTCATGACCTTTGACCTTGACCTTTGACCCGATCGATCCCAAAATCTAGTCAACTGGTCCCCGGATAATAAACAATCATCCCACCAAATTTCATGCGATTCGGTTCAATACTTTTTGAGTTCTGCGAAAGATTTTGACCTGTTCATGACCTTTGACCTTTGACCCGATCGATCCCAAAATCTAATCAACTGGTCCCCGGATAATAAACAATGATCCCACCAAATTTCATGCGATTCGGTTCAATACTTTTTGAGTTCTGCGAAAGATTTTGACCTGTTCATGACCTTTGACCTTTGACCCGATCGATCCCAAAATCTAATCAACTGGTTCCCGGATAATAAACAATCATCCCACTAAATTTCATGCGATTCCGTTCAATACTTTTTGAGATTTGCGAATAACACGCATACAAATAAATAAATAAATAAACTAGAATGGGCACTCGGTAGAGCGCATACCTTCGCATATCACAAGATTGGGCATTGAATTATGAACATTTTGGCATTAGTTGCATGCCAATTAGACAAAAATGTATCGTGCTATGGTAAAAAAAGAGTTTGACCTTTCCATGACCTTGACCTTTGACCCGATTGATCCCAAAATCTAATCAAATGGTCCCCGGATAATAACTAATCATCCCACCAAATTGCATGCGATTCAAGAACATTTTGACCTGTTCATGACCTTTGACCCGATCGATCCCAAAATCTAGTCAACTGGTCCCCGGATAATAAACAATCATCCTACCAAATTTCATGCGATTCGGTTCAATACTTTTTGAGTTCTGCGAAAGATTTTGACCTGTTCATGACCTTTGACCCGATCGATCCCAAAATCTAATCAACTGGTCCCCGGATAATAAACAATCATCCCACCAAATTTCATGCGATTCGGTTCAATACTTTTTGAGATTTGCGAATAACACGCATACAAATAAATAAATAAATAAATAAATACACGGCGATCAAAACATAACCTTCCGGCATTTTCAATGCGAAGGTAATTATGGATATAACATGTACATCATGTTCGGTAAATAAAATATGAGGACTTTCCCAATCCTCCCCTTAAATTGGGTCAGTATTCCCAAATTACATTTCCACAGTGCTGCAGCCAGTGTTTATGGGGCAGTGTGCAATGCATATTAGACATTTTAAATTGTGTAGTGATGGAAGTTACACACAAGCTTTTCAATCAATCTCGAGCAAACGTCCAGTTTATAACATTACAATTGTAGACACAGTTTTAAGACAACTGAAGACCTGCTCCCCAAAGAGTAAAAGCATATTACATTAAGATACTCTCAAAATCGTGCTGTCTCTTCTGAGATAATTTGATGACACAATGTCATGTACGAATTGCATAGTAATAGATATATTCCTTGCGTTTTGCGGTCTTAGTACATTTAGTTAAATCCGTCAAAAGGCACACTTCCAAGCAGACACTGTCCCAAAAGTGTTACGGTTTTCTGTCTGACTTGTCTGGCTTTGACATCCCCACGGGGGCGGTGTGAAGGAACAGGTACAATCTCTTTCAGCCAATCACTTCCAGCAAACTCTTCTCTCAACCTCATAACAGTTGTCTCAACCAATAGGAATGCGTTTTAAGTTTCATTACAGATTCCAACCAATTGCAAGACGAGTTGGGCGGACCCCTGGCCAGGAACATTCCCCAGCACAGTTTCTAATTCTGCCCAGTTCGATCGGCAACGGGAGCGGAAAGAGGAAAGCTGAGAGCCCGAAGGCAGTAGCCCCTACCACCGCCGGCCCAGGTTACCATCTAGCACCGGGAAACATAGCAAAGAGCCGCCGCCGGCAGAAGCCAACCAGTCGTAACCATGAGCAGCGAGGCCGAGACGCAACAACCACCCGATGCCCCTGCGGATGAGGAGAGCCCATCCAGCCCGGCAGCCGAAGCTTCCGCGGCGGATAAGAAGGTCATCGGTGAGGCTCCTGGAAACGAGCTAGTTAGCTAACGTTAAGTTAGCGAACGTGGTGTTGAACGCGGTGGAGGCGATGCGCAAAAGCGGCAGTTCAAAACGTTAACTACCCTACAACCGGGCCACTTAACCGTTGAATCACTGACTGTTACTCTAACAATTTAAACGTGTCGTTAACTCTCATGGAATGACGTTAACGTATGTTCAATGTGATAGGCAAAATAAACGTTCATTTTGCCCAAATGAAGGCTCACGCTACGACCGACTATGTATAACGTCAATTATTCTGTAGTTGATGCAACGTTGGTTGGGTATGGACTATAATTGATAATATCTTGAGTATGTTTAAATCAAATGTCATTTTGCTGTCAATAGGCGAAAATGAGTCCTGGTGTTCGCTCGCAACACACATTTTTAAATGTCAGTTGGAATATAGATCGTTATTGCTCACTTTACCTATTCACTAGTTGGATGATTATGGATCGTTTATCTTGAGAGACATTAGTTTCAGATTAGAATATACGGTTTTTAAAAGTAATCCTTAAATCCCAACCGGTCAATCGCTGCCGTTTAACGGCCTTCTAACGTCTAATAACTACCACGGAATGCCATGTTACGGATTGGTCACACGCACGAACGTTGAGGCTGTTTAAGGACCGATGTTTCTAACGTTTGTGCCGCTAACCGCCAATATCGAGGCAATAATCGCTGACGTCAAGCCGTCAGACTGCTAATCACGTATCACAGTGGGACACTGAGTTATTTAATATAGCTCATTAGCCGGCCACGATTACTGTCGTATAAAGCCAGCTAACTGTCCCTTTGTTCGCACGACGTAGTCCCGGTCCACGTTAGAAGTACGTTTGTCTCAAAAACTGTTCGAAACGCGCCCTCTAACGTGCGTCAGAAACGTTCGGCAAACGATTCTAGCGAGGCCGGTTTATAAACAAATTCGGATATTACTGTCAACGGTTGTCAAACGTGTGCCCACATTGAAGGGCCTCGCTACTTAACAGCGACCGTAGCTCGTTGGCTAACGAAGCTAAGCTAGCTATTTACATGGCTGAAGGGGCGACCCAAAATGTCCGCCGTATGATTCTACGGATTTCGTTGAAAACTGATTTTTTTATTCGATAAAAACACGGAAACGCCGACCTATTTAATTGTTCTGACATAATGTGTGGTCCCCACTATGCGTGATGTGCTGCGCTACGGGTGTTTCTGTTTGCTGGCTTTAATCCAACCACATGGTTGAGCCCCTGTTAGCTACTGTGCTAACCAGCCAGCTGGGCTCGCTGCATGCTAACGCACCCGGGCGCGACTCCACCACGTGTGAACGCTCAAGTACTGGGTTGTGCGCTTTAGAATGGGGCAGTATGTATAGTAACTCCGCTTGGAAATGGCATTGACGACAGCGGACTATGTTATTGCTGCATCCATCTGAAATATGTGCCCAAATGCCGCTCTTTAAAACGGATACACTGTTAATGTGAATGATTTAACTAATCTTGCGTTCCCCATGATAAATGGCGCAGTCATTTCTGGGCCATAATGCTCTTGGTTCACACCGCACACCGAGTGCAGCTGCCACAGTGCACCCCTAAGCACCAGGATCTATAAAAAGGGTGACAGTTGAGAGTCAAATATAACTTCCACATTATTTGGCCTTGGTTAGATTATCATCATGTCTCCTGGTTGGATTCTATTACGTTTGACTCATTGGTCTGAGACATGCTAGTTGGAAAGTGTATTTGTTATTGAGTATGTTGTCCTCTTCACAGTGTAATATAATGGAAAAGACTGACCCTTGAACTTGGTTTTCTTTTATTGTGTCTTGTTGCAGCAACAAAAGTCTTGGGTACAGTCAAGTGGTTCAACGTCAGGAATGGATATGGTTTTATCAATCGGTAAGTGGACCCCACCCCCATCCTTGCCTCCTAAACACCCTGATATCATATGTGGTTGTGAAGGAACATTCCCAATCCTATTATGGCTTTGATTTGCTTACGGAGCTGACCAAGCGATTTATCGACTGGTCCACATGCTGTTACGCACACGACTAATCCTGACACTTCCTGGTTTAGTTTCAATCCGTCTGCAGATACGATGTTGCTTTCGTGGCGCAACAGATACTGCTAACTAGAAGTAACTTGAGTGTGTATTGCTCCCTTTCTTTTTAAGGAATGATACAAAGGAGGATGTTTTTGTACACCAGGTATGTTGCATCTAGTTTTACATTCTTAATTTTTGTAATGATTATGAAATCTCACACCTAAACTATTCTTGGGTTTTATAGACGGCCATCAAAAAGAACAACCCAAGGAAATACCTTCGCAGTGTTGGAGATGGAGAAACTGTGGAGTTTGATGTAGTTGAGGGAGAGAAGGTGAGCTGTTCTTTGGTTGTTAAAACAATCTGGTTTTTACTAGGTCTAAAATCCACAATTTTTTTTGCCACTTTAAAAAAAAGCACCTTTTTAATTGTTAATTTAGATAATTGCATTTTTCTTTTTTAAAGGGAGCTGAGGCGGCAAATGTCACTGGCCCAGGAGGAATAGCAGTCCAGGGAAGTAAGTACGCTGCTGACAGGAACCGCTATAGGCGCTATCCCAGAAGAAGGGGCCCTCCTCGCAATGGAGAATATCCAGATAACTACCAGAGTGACGGAGAGGGTGAGCCAAGCAGCGGTGGCGGCGGAGGAGAACGAGAACGAGGAGGAGAACGAGAACGAGGAGGAGAGCGGGAGCGAGGAGGAGAGCGGGAGCGAGGAGGGGAACGAGGAGGAGGAGAGAGAGAACGAGGAGGAGGAGGAGGAGGCGGTCGAGGTCGAGACAAAAGCAGCCGAGATGGGGGGGAGAGTGCCCCTGAAGGAGATGTGCAGCAGCGCAGACCCGCTTATCCTGGCAGACGGCGCTACCCACCATACTTTGTACGTACACAAACGCACCCAGCAGTCCCAGTGGGGACACTTGATAGATTGATGTCATACACAACACCCTCTCCTTTAAAAATCTTGGTGTATCGGGGGTCTGGTTAATATCTTGCAAATTGACTCAAAATAGGCCCTTAATCTCAGCTACCTGATGAACTATCAGCCTCAATCGCAAAATGGCTAGTTTCATAACAAAATGTGTGTGTGCTTACCTGTTGGCTTTGGCAATTGCTTCATGTCATTTGTTGGTTTGAATTTGCTTTCAGGGAGGTGAGGGTGATGAGAGCCAGGGAGGTCCTGACCAGGGCAACAAACCAGCGAGGCAGAGCTACTACCGAGGCTTCCGACCAAGGTTTGTTCCTATGTTTGCATGTTGGCTCCATTGACAGTGCTGCAACAATGGAGTAAAGCACTGCGCTGTCGCGCAAATAGTTACATCCCAGAGTCTACCGGCAATCCTGAATAGGGTTGGGTACCGGAAACCAGTGCCAATGTGGTACCGGTTCCAATACAACCGGTATTACCCGGACCGAAATGCAACGCACATTTCGGTGCTTCCCTCCGGTGCCTGAGCCGATTAAAATTGAAAACAACTATTGTTGTGAACTTCTCTGGTGACTCCGCCCTGTCAGCAGGTTACGATAGCCTCTCATTTAACTTTGACAGCGGAGGCTGCGACTGCGTGAACCCGTGTGGAGCACACCAGCGTCAGGCTGGGCGCGATGGGGAGACCGTCACCGGTCCCCCTGAACACGTGGAGACCGATGATGACGAGCAGCCTGAACTCAGATTAGTACCGTATCGTTGATTGCAAGTCTTGCATTCATAAAAGTAGCCCAAGAAATAATAAATTAGCCATTATAACCATGTTTAAGCTAGCTCGTAGCTACGAGCGTGACAGTCTGCTAGCAGATGTGTTGGTGTCCAGCGGTCCCGGCTGTTTACCCGATGTTACCGGGAATATAATGACGGAGGAATAAAGACCGTGGGGCGTCACTTTGTTTCAGTGTAACTCTCGCTGTCAGAAGCAAAACTTTATTTGTCACATGTCATCTTCAGTCCCTCTGATTGGTTGTTCTCTTTGCCCATCAACACAGTGACAGGATTAACCCTATAAGGTCTGCACATGACAATACATATCACATCATGGAGAACATGTGTTGTGTATGTTAACAGTCTGATATCCGTTGTGTCGGTGCTCCATGATAACGGCTGCTACAGGGAATATGGCCAAAGACTTTTTTAATGTCCTCATTGTGCGTTTTTAAAAAAAAGTATCGGTTTAGGCACCGGTATCGGAAAAACCCCCAAACAATACCCATCCCTAATCCTGAATTACTTTCACCTGTTTGGCCAGAGACTCTTTCCTTTTATTGCAGCCCACCCTCAAATTGCAGCTTTGCATTCAAATTTTGTTCATGTACATTTCTTTTGGCGCAATTTTTTTGTGCCTTTTATTCTTTGCATATCACCACTTAGTATTTTTATAATTCATGATTCCATACCGCCCTTTGCTTATTGCTTGTTCTCTCCAGGGGTCCACCACGTCCCAGACCTGCGCAGGATGGTGAGGAGGACAAGGAGAATCAGGTTGGCGAAGATGGTCAGAACCAACAGCCCCGCCAGCGCCGCTACCGCCGTAACTTCAACTACCGCCGCAGACGTCCACAGACTGGTGACAAACCCGGAGAAACCAAGGAGGCCAAGACAGGAGGTGACCCATCTGTAGAGAAAACGTCCGCTCCCGAGGCCCAGCAGGGTGGGGCTGAGTAAGAAACAACCTGCCCACCGGCACCTACCATCTTTTACCATCGTCCGGGTGCGTATTGAGACCAAAATGGCTGATCTTTGATCCTAATTTAAGCTTCACAAATATGTGGTTTCAGATGTAGCTGATGTGGAAATAATGATGAATTCCAGGAAAATGTGAACATCAAAATGATAGACAAATAAGGCTGGCGAGCTTGTCAGTTGCACTTTGTTGGCTCTGTAGTGGAGATCCAAAGCATCGGATTGCACTGGCTTTGATGGTAAACTGCCGGACAACATAGAGCCTGTGCTTTTATCTCCTCATAAGAACAGCTTTAGACTTTTTATTTTTCTGCTCTTTCAGATGGCTACATGACTAAATAAAAACGCAGCATACAAAATTTACTAATTTGCCTTTTTTTTTCCTTTCCAGTTTTTTTGTCAACAAGATGAAACATCAAACAAGATCTGAGCAATAAAGATTTGACTTGACGATCGTCACAAGCTTGCACCATGCATTTGACCAGATTACCACCGATTGCCTGCAAAATCTATGCAGACTTTTTTTTCCTCCATCATTTTTATGTGACAGCTACAAACGTTTTGGGGAAACAGCAAATGTTTTTCTAAATCTGTCCTAAGTTTTTACACCAAATGGTTTTTAAAGAAAAAATGGAATTTGATAACTGGTCAGTTTGACATTTTTAAATAACTTTTTATGTATTCAAACATTTTAACAAAATGCAAGCTCAAATAAAAGTCCAGAAACCAGGAAAAGTTTTGTGTTTTATATTTCAATTATATGGTCTCTCGTATTAACTTTTTTCAGTTAATTTTATTTCAAATGCAAACAGACAAATCTTGTACAATACAGTGATAATTGACACATTAAGTGTCAAACTGAATTTAAGTCACATTTCTAAATTTCCTTATTGTTAAAGAAACCCAATGCAGCATCTTGAAATGACAAACGCAATGAAATACACTAGAAATGCAAAGTCACGCATCTTGAGCTTAGTAAGCATACATTTGAAGCAACTTCTCTTACATATATACAAATTAAACTTTGCAGCTCCTAGATTTATTAAAACTTAGGACTCAGGCTCATTTTTCTTACTACAGTAATATGAGTGTTCAGTGAAGTCTGCCTGAAGTCCAGCTATTGCAAATGTCCATTCTTTATTGGCACAGGTGGACAAAAACACCTTTTCATACAGATTTAACCTGATGGTAATGTCTTTAAATTGGTTTGGACAACATGGACGCAACCCTGGAACCTCATGTTCACATTGTGTGTTGACCGACGACTGGGACAAACAGTCACCGATTTACCGGAAGGTGTTTGTTATTTTGTCCACCCTTGGTACATTGAGTCTCAAACGTTGGTCTCTTTGCGCAGGCGCTTCATGCGTTGCATGTTGTTCTCGATGGCCGTGAGGTTGGTGATCTCTGTGGCACAAGTAGCAGGAAACCAGCCTCTCTCTCCATCTCTCATTCTCTCCCCATAGCACAGGCCTAGGAAGAGCAGAAGGTTAGTGCAGCACTCCTGCATTCCTTTAAATCCGGACGATCGAGCCGATAGAAGCTGCCACACACCTTCCTCTTTCTGCAACACAATGACGAGCTCAGCCTGTTTCAGACCCAACTCATCGAGCTCTTTTGGCATGTAGGTTTTGTTGGCCTCGTACTGTGGAAGACCTGAAAAACATTCCCATAATGCAATTCATGAAATCAAAGATTTTAACCGACTGCTTCCCCGTTTTCTGCTTTGAAGCACTATACGTGGTTCATCTTTGCCAAGAATCAAACCATTTCTTCCTGTAACAAACCTGTGCCACACCGATTAATATCTAGAGCACATTACTTCCTGGTAGGTGTCATTTATCCGGGAAAGGCACACCCTTTGATAACAATGTCAAATATCTTTTAAAACAATTGCCACTACACAAATAGGAACTAAGTGCCACGTGAGTGAATGCGCTATCTGTGTGTTTAGGTCATCGCAAACCCAAAGTTAGGCTTCACGTAGATTATGACAACATTGAGAAATAACATCTGGAAAATGATTTATTCAGCTCTCAATAAGATTGCATTATAAATGGAAAATGAAAGCGAACCATCTGCCTTCCATAAAAGAAAAAAAATCATTTACAAATGGCGTGCCCGGACTAAAAACTGATCAAGCTCAGAACTCTAAGAACGACTCCCTTGGTAAATAAAGCATGCGACTTACCGTCTCTACAAGTAACGACTCCTGCCTGCTTGTGTTCGGTCAGAGCAACGATCCAGCGAGCCCGGTCCACCCTACGCCAGAGACAAAGAAAACGCATGACTCCAGAGCGAGTGTTGCATTTTGAACACAAGAAGTCTGTTTCTCAGGAATGGACTCCATGCATGGGAGCATTTAATAAGGTTGCCATTAAAACGTCCGTCAGTAGAGGGAGCCAGAAACAAAACATCAGATCTGGTTTGCACAAGCGGTCTCTCTCCATGTACTACTTAGTAGCAACTACACGTCTACGGCCGTTTATCAATTCCAAGGAAGCCGAGTACACTTCTGTACTTTTGGAGTTTGGACTTTGTGTCCAGACTCCTAAGGACGGGAGGACGGTCTTTCTGCAATTGGAACAGCAGCTGACTTGATGTCACCACATCAGCTGTTCTTGCTCATGAATTTACTCTCTTTAATAATTATTTTTTACAGTCAAACTAAATATGATAACCCTGCTTTTTTCCTTATACTTAATATAATTTTTTTCTAGTTTGAATTGTGTGTGGATATATATATACAAAATTGCAAACAATTGTCTATATAGTTCAACTTTAAAGTTTAATTAAAATATTAAGTTATGAATTTGAACCCTGTCAAACTGATTTAACGTTATCTGTGAATAAATAATAAACTTTGATCCTCCAAACCGAATTATCTCTCATGTTTAACCGCTACGGAGACAGAGCCAGCGGAGCATTTAAAAAAAGTCCTGCCGAAGTCCTCAGCGGCCACACAGTGCGCTGACCGCCCAGCGCTGCGGAGCTCACTGAGCGAGCAGAACCTCATATCTCCGGCGCATATCTTTATTAAGCTGAATCATAACAAACTCATCACAGATTTGATTTTTAAACTACTAACTTCTCGCCTAATAACATCCTAAAATTACATTCAGTGACCCAACAACAGTCGTATTTAGAAGAAGTCAACTGTCAGTTGTTTATTTTCCCAACAAGACTACGTTTCCCAGATGGCACCTTACCCATGATCATCAGTAAAATAACAGATAGCAAGAGCGTGTATGAACCAGAATGTGACAGAAGATCAGATGTTCAGCAAAATGACTAGTGTCCCTGCCTCCGGACGAAATGATGAAGTAAAGAGTCCATCACGATATTCTCATTACTTCCAGGAATAACAACTGGACTGATGTCCAGCTTGTGGCCGGGCGCGTGTTACCTGGACTCGGCCACCAGGCTGATCTGCTCCGCTCGGCCCTCACTGTTCCTGCTCATCTGCAGCTTGAAGGAGAGATAGTAGCTGTTCTTGGCAGGCGAAGTCGTTCGTCCTTCTGCCTCCTCCCCGACCTCCACCTCCACGTTCTCCAGAGTGGCGTAGTCCATCACCACGAAGCTCTCCTCGCTGGAGAAAACAACCGATTTATACTCAAAACTTCTATTTGGAGGTTTCGCTTTGATCAAACTGTGCAGGGACAGTCACAGACATATTTGGATTTTGAAATGACCCGTCGGCACAGAACACCGTCGCTGAACCTCGACACTATTTTACTTTTGTGCATGCGTGTTCAAACTACATTCCTTGACCATCTGCCAAAAGCACTTCCTGGACATTATCACCTGAGGACTGGGTCCCAGTGTCAACTTAACAACCCCTGAGACTGACTCCAGTGTTGTGGGCAGCTCCTTCCTTGTGTTGACATTGTTTGCTTTCTCCCTAACTCAAAACAGAGCGCTGAGTCCGTTGAGCTGCCCTGCTCAACGCAAGATTGAAGAATCTCAAGTATGCACGCACCACATCCATGCTCTCTTCTTCTGTCTCCTTCCTCTTGTCATTTCACGCCATTCCTCACGTTTCTCGCCTGCCAGCAGTTGGACCCAAAGTCACGGAGAAACACGCACAGAGCTCCTGAAACGCTTCAACATCTGGTCGTGCTTCTCAAGTCGGTCTCGTCTGGCGGCCGATGCCCTCCGAGGCTCTTTCATCTCAAACGAGAGCGACTATCAGCTTCTTGCTCTGGTGACTTCATCTCTCACGACAGACTACTCAACCTCCTAAATATTGAGTAAGTTGATATACTGGAGGTTATTTTGCAGACACTGTCAGTTTAAAGTTGAATAAAAAGCTCCCCTCCTCCCCCCCACAAAATATGAATATAGAATTAAAGTGTAAAATATTCAAACGGTCCCGCTGACCTCTTCTTCTTGGTGACGATCAGCACGTCGTTGAAGAGGAACAGGTAGTAGCTCTTGCTGCTGAACGCCCTCCAGATGCTGAGCTCCTCGGTGCTGAAGGCCAGCTCACCGCGCTTCTTCAGCCAGCGAGACGCCGACACCAGAGGAAATGGCTGTGAGGTCACAAGAGTTATCGCCGTCAGTCCAGGTCGGTTCACCGAGTCTGCGTCACGGCGCCGTGACGGGAATCAGTCCAAATCGTCATCCAGGTTCCGTTACGTTCCTGGCTTCTTTCCGTCTACATCCACGGCCGTCATCAGGCCCAATAAGTCAAGCCCTGTGAACTCTGTGCTCACTTTCCTTGAAGGCGTCTGAGCAGAAACAAAACGTACTTTGATTTTACCAAAATCCATCTGTTTCTGGATGGTGTACATCTGCTCGGTCCTCTCCATCCGCTGAGCCCCATCATTGCAGCTGGTGACCAACTGTTGAATTCACATCGAGGACATAATGATAATGGGGAACTTAAACACACATCGACTTCATTGTCCACTCTCAAGAGCGAGATGGGGACGAAGAGATGACGCTCTCTCGGAGCTCTCTACCTTGCTGATGGCGTGCAGAGCCCAAACAGCAGCAAAGTACTCCGCGGTCTTATCTGGAGTCTTCTGGCAGATTGTCTGTGAGGAGAGAACAAAATGTATGAGACTTAGTTAGTACCACTGTACATCCTAAGAAGCCGAATCTGGAGTTTACAAAGGAAATAATAATAACATATCATTAACTCAGGTATACATACATACACACACATATATATATATGCACTTATACATGCTACATTATAGCTGTGATTATAGCTGCTATTATGATACATACGTTTTTAATGCCCTTTGATTTGTATTATAGGTGCACAGCTTTACCAGCTTAAATGAATAACTCAATTCAAATTGTTTTTTGACGGCCGATTGATGAACTTGGAAATAATGTGCTGAATGCATACCTACATTGGAAAGGAGGGAAAAAAAAACATAAAATGTGGTCCTTAGCATCCTATTTTCGGCAGCTACGCGTTGACCAACTACTTATTTATGCAAGAAAGAAAAAAGGTTAAACTGACATCCAGCAGCAGTGGGAGTCTGGTGGCTCTCTGCATGGGAAGGATCAGGAAGGAGATCATGGGCAGGCCGCCACAATCGCTGCTCCCTTCAATCTGCTTCAGGGTCTCTTTGAACGCCGTGTTACTGGCCCTGACAGACGGAAACAGAACGGGGAAAGTTCAGCTCACTCTGCGTGAACACAGGTTGTTCCAGTTTGTTCCGCTACTCACAGCAGCTTCTGCAGTGTCCTCTGCTGGAACGTCTCGTTGGAGCAGTACACGATGTAGGGATCGAAGTGGTGGGCAGCGTGGTTCTGAACAATATCGCTAATGTCCCGGATCACTGGGTTGTCATGGTGACGCCGCTCAAGGTCCTCAAAAAACCTGAAAATTAAAGAGAGAAGGGGGAGGTGTAGGGAAGAAGTGGAACGGGCTGCGTTTCTCCTCCCACAGACCGATTACCTGAGCAGAGTGCGTTCAGGCCCAACTGGACGTGGGAACTTCTGGTTGTTCGGAAGTGACAATGACACTCGCAGAATCAACATGCAGATTTATTCATCAGCGGTCTCATTTCAATACCAAATCTACCGCAATCCAATCTGAGCGACAATTTTAAGTACTGATCCAATGTGAGATCCTGGGACAGGGATTTCGTATGTGTACAGATTGTAAAGCCTTTGAGGAAAATTTGTAATTTGTGATATTGGGCTATACAAAATAAACTGAATTTAAATCTGGCTCGGACATCAACTGTATGTATTAGGGTTTATTACAGGGTTATGTCCCTTTTAAATGAAGTTTTTTTTTTTTTTAAAGTTTCATTCTGTAACAATTGTGTCCCTGGGAGAAGTTTGAGTCGATCATTTTGAAAACAAAAAAAGGTGTCCTTTATTTAATTCAATGGACTCTGAAAATCATTTCAAGCTGCCAGTACATTAAAATACTAAATCTATGCTAAATGTAATGTTCTACTATAAGACCCAGGTGAACCCTTCTGCTGAAGCATTGTACAGGCCTTCCATTATTAGCATTACTCTAACAATAACCAGGACTTTCAGCCCTGCCCTCGCTGAGAGCCTTTTGGACAAAAAGAAGTAAAATGACACCTGGAGAGCAGCCCAACCCAGGAAGCTATGGCAGTACAAACATTCACACACAGATACTGCAAGTGATCCCACACAGGAGCTCCTGGGAAACACTCTGCCTTCTAGTTCCAGCAACCGGTTTTACTTGTAAACAAAGAAAAGAAAGACCCGTCTTCTCTTGCTGCTAGAACTCTCTCTTTCCATTCAGATATATGTCGCGAGCAATGCACAAAACAACCGGCGGCTCTCGAGCGCGTTATCATCTAAAAGCCCGGGAGCAGTCGAACCGGTTTGGCTAGCGTGTATTAACATGTTGATGGAGCCTACAGGATCCAGAAGACAAGGGAAGGACAAATACTCCACCTGAAACTAAAACACAACCCATGTTCTGCTTCAAACCCACCTCAAGGTCAACTGTATGACAAAGAAACACTCAATGTGCAGCCCCATGTGAATCTGGAGACTGTATGCAGAGATTCGACTATGTTGAGGAAATGCTACTTTCTGTATTCTTGTTGTTCTTAGATTTTACTCTTGGTTGAATGCACTTATTGTAAGTCGCTTTGGATAAAAGCGTCTGCTAAATGACATGTAATGTAAAGATCAGATCCTGTTTACGAGACCAGTAAGACCCTGTTGCACCCACCGCTTGCTGACCTCCTGAATGACAGAGATGTTGGAGAAGAGGTGATGGTACTCGGTCGCCGTCATCGTTTTCCTCAGAGCTTCGCTGCTCTTGAAGTGACGCACCAGGATGCCCAGGCTGTGCAGGTACGAGTGCTCCGATGTGAGGATCTCAAAAATGGCCTGTCAAATGACCACACACGCAACCAAATAAGTGTGAATGTGAAGAATGTTGACCAAAGTATCCATAAATCAGAAGCATATATACGAGCAGACAACAAAACACATCGGCAATTTGTCGCATCGTGGAATTAGTTATTTTACACGATGATTATTTTTGAAAGGGAGGGCCTATTTAACCTCTGCTGGCTGTGGTGATCCAACGCCCCTTCACATCCTGTAAAGGCGAGGTGGCGCAGGCGGGAGCAAAGGGCACGAGCTAAGCTGAATCAAGATCACTACTTCCTGAAAACCTCCCGCCAACAGCACAAACCGTCACTAAAGAGCCGTACATGATGGCAGCGCCTGGTGGACCCGGTAAAACTCGGCTCCGTCTGAGCCAACATGGGGAGACATTTTTTTCAGAGGTCACCTCTTCCTAATATCACAGCGTGCACGCCAGAGGAGCAGTAGGTTTAGTTCATTTCACTTGGCCTCAAATCTCCGGAATATGCTTTCATGTCCCTAAAAAAGTAGCGTTAAAGTTGCCATGGCCGGCTGCCAATCCGGAGCACAGCGCCGGGGCGCTGGAACGAAACCCTGAAGGTTCAAAAGAGCAAGAGCTCAGCACACAGAGCGAGTGGGAGCACACTGGCAGGGTGCGGCTGTATCCAAGGGCAGCGGCGCACACGGGGTGGACCTTTGGTATGGACGCTGCCTGTGAAGACACACGACAACAAGAGAAATCCACCAGCTGATAGTGTGACTCTATAACGATGGTATCGGACTGCACTCTGGGCTTTCTGGGAGCTATTTTTACCTTCGCATTGAAAATGCGGCAGGTTATGTTTGAATCGCTGTGTATTTATTTATTTGTATGCGTGTTACTCGCATAACTCAAAAAGTATTAAACCGAATCGCATGCAATTTGGTGGGATGATTGGTTATTATCCGGGGACCATTTGATTAGATTTTGGGATCGATCGGGTCAAAGTCATGAAAAGGTCAACATCTTCTTTTTACCATAGCATGGTCAATTTTTATCCAATTGGCATGCAACTAATGCCAAAATGTTCATAATTCAATGCCCAATCTTGTGATATGCAAAAGGTATGCGCTCTACCGAGTGCCCGTTCTAGTTTGTAATGAGATCATCCGCTTTGTTGTTATCCCTCGACGTGTTTCATCTACTTCTGCTCAGTCGAGCCTTTAGACACAAAATATGAGTTTAAACCTGTGGGATGAAAAGCAATATGACTGTATAGTGTATTTTTAAATAAGCACACTGTTATTTAATAAAACGCCAGAATTACTCATTAAAAGTGTGTTTTTATGGGAATACTTTTGAGTTGCATTATGGGAAATGTATGATCCTGTGTTTGACGAGCGTGACAAATTGCGATAGCTTTCAATGATTACTGCAAGAGAGTTTAATTATTCAATTAACCTCGTCTATGGTAACCACATGCTATGGCTGCGTTACCCTCCAACTCGGTGGAAAAACACAGAAACAATAAATAACATTAAAACAGAAACTGACCACTGCTGAACATTAAAACTTCACATCTGGGGCTGAAATATTGTCATTGCCGCTGACTTGAATTGCAGCGTGTTGCATGGTTGCATTGCATTGTTTAAAGTCTACTGTCTGGTGAACAGTTACACAAGCCAGGTATATGTTCTTCTCCTTGTGCGACTAATTCTAACCAGTGAGTGTGACAAGAGTTTCTGTTAAGATCTTCAAGAACTGAAACACGTTCTGCCGTTGAGCTGCATCATAGCTGTCCTGCAGCACATTAAACCCCTTCTAGGACATTACTGTCGGCATACTTGGTATGCACACACACACACACACACACACACACACACTTACCTCTTGTCTCTTTCTCTCCTGAGGTGAGATCAATGTCAGGATACCCGTATCCCTCACCTTCCAGACGAGATAAAAAGATAAATGAACGTTTTACTCCACATCCTGCTGTATATTTAAGTTCGAATTTTTTTTAAATCGTAAAGAACTATTGTCAACGACTCCAGCCTGTCAGAAAAAGCATGGTGGGTATTCTGACACCTAGAGCGAACTTAGCCAGCACGGGGTCATGGAGTGTGGAAGCTTATGCAGCAGCAAAAACATACAAGAAGCTTTTTAGACAGCAGCTGGAGTTAAGGAGCCAGAAGGATACTTGAGAGGAAGATAAACACGTCAGCTGTCAGTGCTCTGATATAAACGGTGTCATATTTGTGTACACTTGTACGACCATCGATTCAAACACCTTCACAGATGTCCGAGGCGGCCCCTTTTGGTTTCCCTCAATCTCTATTTCGATTGCCAGTGCAGTTGGAGGTTCACCTGAGGGAGCTGGCTCCAGGTGAGCTGTGCCGGCCGGTAGCTCTTCACCACGATGCCCTGGTCCTCCACCTCCACGGGACGCTCCACCACCACAAAGTCTTCCAGCAGCTCGTCCTGGTTGGTGGAGCGCAGCCCCTGCTCGCGGATCTCCTGGTAGAGTTGCGGAGTAGCTGAGGAGTACATCGACAAACACGGCTTACGTTTCAGTTCGGAGTCTCAGCGTGCGATGAGTTCGAGAAGCAGGGCAGACGCTTTGCACATTCATGAACAGCACACATTTAAAAATGTTGAAAATACACAGTTTTTAAACTGGAATATCTATCTCACAATGGGCGTATGCACAAAATCCGGATGTTATTCGCCTACAAGTCTGTCGAATGAATTGAAATAAGTGTCGAGTGTAAAAATAAATGAAAGAACAAAGCAGATTGAGAATCTGCCAAGATTATAACTTGAGCCATTTTGAGAATTAAAGCGTGGGAAGTGCGAATGCATTCGTTTGGAATAAAGCTGATTGGGAGTTAGATTTAAAATGCAAGTAGTGTGTGGGCACTGGAACGATACAGAGACCAGTCAGGTCACAGGTTTGATTCTCAGTGAAATGAGCAGGTGAAAGCTGATTGTTCTTTGAGCAGCAGCTCAGGGAGATATCAGCTCAACAGAACAACTGATTATACCTGGAAAATGAATCAAACTCATACTTGGAGAAGTGACACTGTCTGAAGGCACAGGACATCAAGAGTCAAGACATAATCCAGTTTCCTGTTCCGTCCTCTCCTGTTGCCTCAAGGGATCTTTTCTAAGCTCTGTCACAGATTGTATCCATGTGTTATTGTTATCATTTTCAATGAGAGAAAAAGACAAATGTCCCCGTTATTTCCCATCTATTTGTAGTTTGATAGCCACATTTAGAGAAGTGGACGGAGTGACACATCGGGGACATACCATCTTTGAAGGATCCACGTTGATTCTGGTTCCTCTTCCTCCCCAGGGTTCGCTGTGAGGGAGACAGCAGTGCAGCCTGAGTTTCACACTGTGGAATGCATGTGCCTCAATAATACTCACGATTACATCTTTCTAACATCTCATTCTCTCTTCAGCGATGCCTTGTTCCTTTAATCCTTAAGCATTGTACTGTGTACTCTGTTAAAAACACTCTTGGGTGTGGAAGATAGGAAACAGTTGTGGAAAGACGACATCACTACCATGACAAAAGGAGAATTTTGGCAGAAGTCACCGCCAATGCTGTTGGCTATGCTGGCGTGGACCTACGAGGCTATTGGAAGAACAACACTGCATCAGCTGGGCTCTGTGTTGGTCTGAAGATCATAACTGGAACTGAACTCGCCACTTTAATTTAGCCAGTGGCTTCGGATCGACCGCTAAATTAAACTTCTTTACATATATATTTTTTTTAATTCGCCATCTGCAACTGCAAACATATTTCGTCAACTATGAGATTAATGGTCTCCTTCCTGTACCTTGCGTCCAGGGCTGCGAGCTGGACCGGGACTGACTGCTCTGTCCTCTCTGACAGGTTTCAGCGTATCTACGGCCCCTCGTCCCGACGCCATGGCGTCAATGTCCAGGCTGGTCACAGCTGCTCTGTACGACTTGTTCCTGCGGTTGTTCCTCAAAGAAAAGCCGTCTCCATCACTGTCATAATCCTCCCAGGACACATCTGGCCCCTGGGTGGAGTGCCGGCTCCGGGTCCCGCCGGTGGAGTGCTCCAGTCCCACTGGGAACGTCACCACGGTGGTGTGGTGGCGGATCTTATGCCGGCTGGCTAAATTCTTGGGAATGAGCTGGTGGGTGCCAACCTTCTGCGCTGCAGGACTCTGGGTGCTCAAGACCACCTGCGGAGATACCACCACCCTGTCTACGATATCTTCCGGGGGAGGGGATTTTTCAGATTGGGTTGTGGGGGGGCTTTGCGGCTGGCGGCTGTCATCACCGGGCTCAGATATGTGGAGTTCTGTGGAGAAGTGGTTCTCCAGAATTAGAGGGGCCTGGTCGCCCTCGTAGCTGTCCAACTGGTGGTGGGACATGGTGTCCTCCCACTGTCACCTCGGCCCGGTCTAGTGAAATCTTCAGCACCTACAACATTGAACGAGTCTGAAGAAAATAGACAAATAAACAGATGAAAGTCAGACTACAGGCAGGGAACATGTATAAACCAGCACCTGACATGGACACATGGGGGAAACAGTTCTGGATGACCCTCAAATACCACCAGTGACCTGCAGTGGGGGCCCCAGATCTCTTCCCATCGAAGAAGGGGAGCCAAACCCGTGATCTAATTCCTCGCTCACACACTCAGTCAGCCAGTTGTGTCCGTCCTCAAACTCATAGCAAGGGACTCAACCCGTGACTCAGCGCCCACTCCCACACTCACACTGCACTTGCCCACACAAAAGCACACTGAAGACCTGCTCCACAAAATATGTGCGCCACAGAAACTATTAAAAAAGAAAGATGTAATCAAAAATAAATCACACTTTTTCTCTGATAAATGCTTCTAGTCTGCCCTGTGCGAAGAGTGTAATGTCCCGTGCAGAACACAGGGCCTAGCTCTTAGAAACAAAACATTATATAGCGACAGTCTCGGCAGAGAATATAACAATAGCTATAGCTGCAGTTTTTAAAATACACTGTTATAACACCGACAGTAAAATAAATAAATAAATATATAAAGACAAATTCAGGACGGTTTGTCCATTTTTTGTTGTTGTCCAGTCCCAGTCTGAATTTTCCAATAACTTCGCTGCGGAACAGACGGATTAAGGTGGGAACTAAAATGTCGGCCCCGCTTTCCCATGGTTCATAACAGTGCGGGGAAACGTGGTTCAACGCATCTTGAGTTCAACAGCTGCCTTACCTGTGTGAGCTGACCGGACACACATACAGAAATCTTCTTAGTAAACGAGACTATCCAGTGAGTCCTGCGGGTTGTCAGCGAGCTGCTGTCGGTGCGACTTCAGCAGCAGACGTGGTCCTCTCCGCTCCACTCGGGCTCATTTTTCTTCCGATCCACTCACTTCCTCCTCGGCTCGCAGGCGTCTAATTAAGCCGCGTTGCCTACGTCACGACAGGTGAGTGTAAATCAATCATCGAAAAATGGGAGAGGGAAAGCTGACTTTTCACAGGAAAGCCGCTTCATAATTTGGATGTATCTGTGTTTCAGTTCCGCACGACTACTTTACAAACTTTGACAACAAAATTAATTATAATTAAAATCCATTGTACAACCCCGGACTGACTTTGACCTGACTACATATTATAATTATTTTGTTTATACGAAAAGATATATATATATTTTTTTAACTATTTAAATCGCCCATCAATTTACTTCTGTTTCTTACTTTCCCGATGTTTGTTGACTTCCTATCTTTCTGATTGGTGACAAATAGCTCTTTGCCCTCCCCTGGTGAAAAATAGGAAGAACTACAGCGTCGTCACTGATTAATTTACAGTACACCGCATGAAGACAATGAATGGCACATTATAATTGTTTCAAAGGTTTTCCTACATTTCAGACATTTTGGTTTGAGTTTTCCTGTCATACATATTCTTTGAAAGCAGTAACGAGTAGAAAAGTAAAAATGGTCTGAAACACTTCTGCATGTAGGTTGTGCAGCACCTTTTTGTTAGTTTATTCATTCGTTATTTTTAGTTATTCCTTATGACACATATGTTGACAATAGTGGTATTTTAGTAGTATTCATTTAATTCCATTTCTGGTAAGTAATCCCCTTACTTTTCAAGCCGTATGTTCCTGATAATGGAGGTAACAAACAGTATGTCAGTTTTTTTAAAGCATAAATATCCTTCTATAATTCAGTCCAATACAATAGCACAAATATAGTCCACACAATTATCTCAGGGGAATCAACCTCAATAACAACATTATGAGCTTCAAGTCACATTTATTTTAGAGCTTTTATTGCACTGTATGATTTTAATGTTTCTGTGTTTCTGAGGTAAACTTCACACTCTGAAGTTGTTTGGTGATTAAAGATTTATTGTCATCATTTAACAGTCTGAAAATATAATTATACATGAAATAGCCAACATTCTATTCAAGCAAGGCTGAGACATGTAATATAATGCAATATGGAAACAATGAAACAACAATCTGAGAGGGTCACTATATACAAAGTTTAAATATAGAAAATCAAATGGCAATGATGTTTACATCATTTTTAATTTCAACATCATATGGCATCCGATGAAAGTGAATTTGAATATTTCCAAATGATTCCCCAACCAGGACCCCGTCTTTCATGACTTGATACCCTACCGCTGAGAAAATGTACATCCAACATAAATGTATTAAGCATAAAGAATATTTTCCATTGTGTGGGAACACTTATGTGTCATGCTCAGCAAGAGACATCCGACACAGATTCATTCTAACATTTCAAATGTTACTCACATACACTCAATAAAGCTTTCCCACATTTCAATATTTAACCCCACATTGATGTGCGAATCCTAGGAATGTTTGAAAACCTGGAACTGGAAGTAACAGTTTAGAAATTATTAATCAAATTAGCTGTATAATTATCAGCCCTTTGTGTCATTTCTGTCATCTAAAAAGAATCTGCCCAAATGTGAATTATATAGTACAATGGATAAGTGTGGTTCATCTTATTATAATTAAATGTATTGAAACTGGACTTTTCACACCTGCAACTGCATATTATGAATACACAGCTGACATTATCTAAGGAAAGGTACATTTTAATGTTACGCCTGTTTCTGGCAGAGAGCAATATGAGAATCTATATTCTGTAAGCAGATCTGCTCATCAAAGATTTATCCTGCAGGTTAGTGGGGCGAAGGCCGGAACAGGACGCAGGACCAACTGAGGTCTTTTCTCTGCCTTTGAAATATTCTGTGTGCAGTTGAGGCATCTGGATGCTGCTCGTCACATGTGCATCTTGTTTTTTTATTTACGAAAGGCCATGTCCAAAAGGAAACCTAGAAGGATTGATCTAACATTGTTTGTCTTCTGTTTTTCACTGAAATGCCAGGGACCTGGGTTCAAATGTGCTTAATAATACATGACAACATGCTCGATACACATAATGCAACACATCCACGCAACAATTCACATTCATGATCACAATAGCTTAACATTTAGGTCACACATAGAAAAATTTAAATTGGTTCATTTTTCCAGTGATATTTTGTAAAATTAAATTTGCACAGCTAGATAATCTTTACATTATTCGAAATATCATATATACCAATATTCCAAATCCACGAAGAAATGACAACACACTTATCTAAAGAAACAGAGTTAGCTTGAGGATTGATAGGATTACAACTCTGGCAGTAAAATTAAATCATTTAGAAAGCGCTTGAAAAAATCCCATGACTAAGAACGTAACATTATAAATACATGATATTGTCTACATAGGGTGCCATAGCTGCTTCAGGGTTCAATAAGCATTTGCTGAGTATGTCCATGCTACCTTCAGATGACACACCTAAAACATAGTTACTTTTCTATTTATTACATGGTGAGGATGGCTAATGGAGGGAAAATAGACATGAAATTACCCATGGCAAAATGCTCACAAGTAGCCCCTTTCAATCTATCACAAACCTCTTTGTTTGTATAACTCTTCTATGGGAAATAGCTGCGATTGATCTAGAGGAAAGGGAGTTTAGATACTACAAATAACCTTAATACAGTAAAGGACACATGTATGTATAGAAAGTGTTTTTAAGTGCGGAGAATCAGCGCAGTTGTAGTTGTTGTTAGCACTAATAGAACAAGAGTTTGTGTCAAGGAGACTGCCAGGGGAGGGTGGTGCGTTATGCCACCCACGCTGAGCCTCAAAGCCGACGTGGACAGCAGCAAATGGTCGACATGGTCCCGTGTTTCTGGAGGTCGAAGACAGTGTGCAGAGGGAACAGGCTCCTCCCCACTGTCCAGTGTGCAGTGCAGGGTGGAGGATCGGGGATGGGGAGGTGTTCAGTGAAGGCCTTGGGGTGGGTGGTGTGTGAGGGTGGGGATTGGAGAGAGAGACGGCCCAGTTCACTGTTTGGCTCCATCCCCTTTCTTCAGAATGAGCTGTCGCTGCCAGGGGGCCAGCTTGGTCTCGTCGTAACCCAGGTTCCGTAGTTGCTCTAGCTCCATCTTCTCCTCCTTCTCTTTCACCTGTTTGGCCTGCCGCTCCACTTGTCTAGATGCATCCATGGAGAAAGGTGGACAAAGGGCGAGCAAAATATTGAATTTAAAGTTGTAATGGACGCTTTAGTGAGGTTTTCTTCAAAAGAGAATTTGTTAATAGGTCTAAACACTATCTCACATTAAATCAGTTTATTTATTACACTATAGATACAAGTAGTACTTGAGTTTACCTCTGTAATGTGCATCTTCGTCATGCATGTCTCTATTATTACACCGCATGGCCAAAAGTGTTTGGACAACACCATCTCATTAAAAAAACTTGTGGCATTAAAATGCTACAGGGATTAACTCCCATTCAGCCACAAGAGCATAGCGTTCAGGCATTGATGTTGAGTGATGGAGTCCGGCTCATAGTTGGTGGTGGGTCAGTGCGCCCTGCTGGTTAGTCTAGATCTTCAAAACCAAACTGGAAACACTATGGACATGCACAGGAGCTCTGTCATGGTGAAACGCTGCATTAAGATGTATTTTCACTGGAACCGGAGGACAAAACTCTCACCATAAAAAAGTATATTGTGCTGGACATATAGGCTACTTTTAGCAATACAGTGGATTCCATACACAGTACAATTGTGTTGGGAAATTCTTCTGTAGCCTACATATAGCTCCAGAAAGCAAATAACAAATAGTAAAAATATGATAACCAGAAGCTAACATATAATATATGTGTAAGCTACACATGACTTTTCATGGCGGGAGTGTTCCAGAAAGCCATAACAGTGAGCCAGCGTGCATCAGGAATGCAGTCATTTTTTTATCTTAGCAATTCGCATTCACCTGTGGTTTCTTGCTCAGAGTTGCCGAAAATATCTGCTGTGACAAATGTGTAAAAGCACTGAGGTCAGCAGAGTGAAGAAAAACTAAAAAAATCGTGAAATTACGTCACTCCTACGTGGGAATAATTAGGAAAACGCTTAATATTGTTGCGGCAGTTGATTGAACCCGTGACACCGAGCCCTAGTAACAGTTAGCTATGCTAAGTTAACTGCCCTCACTAAAACACAGCAATTAACTTTTGGATTCGTCGATTTTGGACAACACAAGTGAGTGTTGTGGTTGTGACTTTAAGCTAGTTTATGGCGTTAGCATGAGCCTAGCTATACATAGGATCGGGCCTCTTAGCTCATCTTTGAGAGAAAATAGATATCACTTTGAGGACTCAGCAATGTAGTTTTATCTTTATTTATTCATACATATTTTAATGTAAGATAACCTGTCCGTCTCATTCCTCAGTAGGGTTAATTTTTTCAGTGAGAAAAGCAGGCCGAACATGAAGAAAAGAGATGTTAGCCGTTTTGTGACTAACGTTAAGATAATGGCACACCGCTTCCTCTGAACTATTCATTGTTTTTATCCCTCTTCAGGTTTTATCATAGGCTTAGCTAGTTCATAATGTTTTGCTGTTAGTATAGATAAGGACATATGTTATGTAGTAAACATATGGCCAAGAGTTGTTTTCGGTGGTTTAACAGTGTGTCAGTTTGATTCATCTATATAATAACCCTGTTTAACTGTAATGTTTTATCCACACAGGCTTTATCACCACTCCATGACATAATCTGACCATTTAAAATGTATTTTCTCTTGTGCAGTTTTAAAAAGTACAGAAACTAGTTCTATAGACACATAATCGTGTAGAACAAATATTTTTTTCTTACCGTTGTTGTTCCTTGTCACATCAGGAGGACATAAGCACAAGAAGAAAAGGTGTGAATATTTTAAACGGCAACAACAAGTTATTAAATGAGTCAAAGCAAGTAAAACAATAAGAAAACAGAACGGATCAATCAACAGTAGGTGGAGATGACTGTAATGGAACACTTATATACGCTATACAATAAATAAGCGATATCTCTCTAAACAGATGTCTAATACAACACTGAAGCATCTTATAGAAGGTTGTTATAGGACACATTTGTCATCTTTTCTCCCAGACATCTCACGTTCTGCTTTCATAATCAAGCCATCTTGAGATAAATGCCATCTCACTGTAGACCAAACCTGCATGCCCCAGTCAAAACACTTTTAGACCACAGTGCTGGTACCCTAGATTTAAAATATCATCCTCATCTAAATAGACACTGGCCACTCATCTTAAGGAAAACAAGGCATGCAATACTGCGAATGAAATGGATCGTGTTGTGGTGTTGTGTAGAAGGACCTCTCACAGTGCAAGATCACACAACACACACATACACTTTCTGTTGTGTCAATGGGTCCATTCTATCAGGAAAAAATGGGACATTATGGAGGTGTAATGTTGCAAGAAATGTTTTCTTGGCACTTAGTCAAACTTAGTACATTGGACACAAAGAGATAAACTTGTTAAGACATTTGTTTATCATAACAGTAGAACACGTATACCTCCATCGAGATACTGTGTTATCCTACACTGTATTCATCATCAAGATTGTCTCAGGCATATACGCTTTACTTCAGCATCATGTACATCCTCCATATCTCAACCTTTAGATGAGAAAATATTGATAAAACTCTGCAGGAACTGTGTGATGCTGTTGCATCAGCACCGAATAAATCTCTGTATCATTTCAAGCCTGTTGTTAAATATACTTCAGACTCAACTCCAGTTAAAAGAGAAACTTCCCCGGTACGGTACATTGGCTCAGTCCACCTCATAAAGTGGCCCTAGACTATGTCAGAAAATAAGAAAAACATTGGTACAAAGACTGGTCAGTTTAGTATGAATCTCCCATTCTTCTCCGAGTTTATCTTTGTGAAGAGATACCCAAACACACTAAAACATTTGAACTCAATGAGCGCAATCTTTCCCTACTGGCACCAGGATATAATGAAAATGGTACAAGATAAGACAAAAAAAACGGACGTGCAGAGCAACACAGCTTCGTTACTCACCTATCTTCGTCCATTTTCTTCTTCATCATGTCTCTTCTCCAGGCCGGCAGCGATGCCAGGCGTGCAGTCTCCTCATCAACCTGTCGAGAACCAGAGGGGTCAGGGGAGAGACGGAGACAGTGAGCAAAGAATTTTTATCTATAACAGTTGAAATTGCTAGAACAACACAAATAACCGAAAACACAATTTAATTTATGTTCAATGCAATAAACCGTTTCCCACAGTTATGTATTGCATCAAACAATTGACATGTGTAAAACAAAGTCATTAAACACTAGATTTTAAATACTTACATCAATTTGCGTTGCAGTAATTTGGCTTTTCCATGGTCTTACTCTGCAAAGTTATTCACTCAATAAACCTGCTCACTTTAACTTGAGTTACCTAGGGTTTCAAGGTGGTTTTAATACTTAAAGAAATTATGTCAAGGGCTTTGAAAACCTTAATCAAAGATGGTATTGATGTGCTTCATGCTTGCAGTCTCGCATAACACCTCTCTACATGCTGGAGAGAGCAGGACAACACCTGCATAGAAAAACTGTAATGAAACGTTAGCTCAATTTATTAGTGCAGCATACACATTCTCAAATGTCAAACCTTTGACAAATGGCTTTTATGGAAGTGTGTATATAGAGCATATAGTGTACTGTGTAAACAGATGTATGAACTCACAACAGCAAATAGAGCACACATACACTCTCTCTCACACACACACACACACACACACACACACAATAGGTTCTCTTCTCCTATTTCTATCAACTCAGATAACGCCTTTTAAATGGACAAGACACTGTTTTCCAGGACATTTTTGCAGATGGCCAATACAAATGGTAACTGGATCTTTTTCTCTGTTTCAGGCTGTAATCGGAGGTGGAGTGGGGAGAGAGAAAGAGGGCAGCAATCTTGGATTTCTCATCTTCACCTGACAAGATAGATTACACGTTTGCATTCCTCTGACATTTCACTTGCCCTGGAAAACATTATCCCATGTAAGATTATATACACAATTAATTTTTAATGATTCCCCCGGGAATTACAGAAGAGGAAAAAAAAACCTCAAAACTAAAATGTGCAGATTTTCTATGAAGAATTGTGATGTGAGATGATAATTAGTGAAATGCTCAATTGTGGGTTGTATTGCTACCGGAGCAACTGTTGATTACTACTCTTCATCGTTGAAGATGTACTTGTGTTTGGTACTTAAAAATGGGTCATAGACACCATTCAATACCAGCTATGTTGTATGATCAGCAGGAAAAGAACATGCACAAATAATTAGTACCGTATGCAGTATTGCAGTGTTGAGTTGGTAGTTTATCAGGGGCTCTTTGAACCTCTAAGCAAAGCAATGTTACTGTTATGTACTGCTCATTTAACTTGTATTTAAATCAGTCACATTAAGATCATTAGTGAATTCATCTGCCCACACAACGGAGGATGTGTTTTAGAGGTAACTACAGCACTGAATGGAGACCAGATGAACATGGAGAAAACATACAAACTGCACAAGATTCAAACCCATCCTGTTAGAAATGAAGTTCTGTAACCTCGCCTATGCCCAAAGGCGTGAAACAGGTTATTAGTTTTTGTGGCAGGTTTATGTCTTTCTTTGTGCCAACAAATTAAATCAGTGTGAGCCAGAAGATGTCGGCAATACATTGCAATAGCCTGGCAAGCATCTATTACGATCAATAATATTGCAATATAAATTGTTGTTGA
This sequence comes from Pseudoliparis swirei, assembly GCF_029220125.1. Taxonomy (NCBI): domain Eukaryota; kingdom Metazoa; phylum Chordata; class Actinopteri; order Perciformes; family Liparidae; genus Pseudoliparis; species Pseudoliparis swirei. Next base: position 9,579,566 of record NC_079396.1, read on the forward strand.
GTTGTTGGTTCCCTCAGGGAATAAGTTATGAATTCACGTTTATCTGGCTAATGTTAGTAAAAAGGGTTGTTGACGTCGATACTTACAGGTCAGGTAGACGCTTTGTTATTATGATATTTGAGAAAGCATGTGCTTGTAGTTGGTGCCAACTGGCATGTTAAAGGAATAGTTTATCAGCTACTTGTATTTTGTGCTTGTGGATCGCCGTTGGTCTTGATTTGTCATTGCGACTCTGATTCAGTCTCGATGCGGATACAGGTGAGAATGGGATGTCTACGTCACGCCTGAGCAGACCTCCGCTTGAACCAACTATAAACAGTTACACAACCGTGTACACATTTTGTATAGTATAGTTTTAGATTTAATTAAATCTTTTCTTATGGGTTCCTAGACAATGACGTATTTATGAATTCTAAAAAGTTAACAGTTTTTCTTGTGTCATAACTGTGAATGTTCTCCATTGTCTGGACTTAGTGTTGACTTAACAATTGCATATGTGTAAATGCAAATATTTGACCTTGTGCAGAGTGCAAGCTTAGGAGATTAAAAGTGAAACAAACTGTATAACTAATCAAGTATTAAAAATATTGACCCCACACGCTGTGCAATTTACATTCACCAAATCTGAGAAAAATAACTATCCATAAATACAAATCTATGTATATGCCATTAAGTGTACCAGCTGACTGCCTTCCTTTGTGGACTGCCAATTGATGAAGATTCACAGTAACCTCCTTATGGCTCCTGTAAGCCACCGATAGCATGACGGTGGGGGGTGCTAAGAGGGTTATTTCAAGGTAATCTTGATGCAACTGAAGAGACGCTACTGTGGTTCTGCACTGCTGCAAATCTGGCAACCAGGATTACGCAATCCTTGTTAGACAATGGCTCTTTCATTGGCGCATATCAGTGTGATTATTTAAAATTTATTAATTTTAAGGATCTGTATTCAGATAATTGTAATATTATGTTGGCCATGTTTGTTGGTTGAGTAAACCAAACAAGTAGAATGTTTTAGGAAAGAACTACTGAAGTCATGTATTCACAAAAATGTAGAAACTTTATTTCTAACAGGAATGTAGAATATTAAAAGGATCACAAATTTAAATCATGGAAAGCTTGAACAGATCTCTTAACAACACTCAAATTATTACAAAACGAACAGACAATTACAATCCTTGATTTGATGTATAATTTAGTTGATAATAGCTTTGTCAAGTGAATGCTTCGATTTGTTGACAGACTGTTGCATTTCTTTGCGATTTTGAGTTTAATGACTCGTGAAAAAGCTAGGATATGTTTCTCCAAGCCTAGCGTTAATCTTTGTTGTCCATACCGGCACACATTGTAGAAACAAAACCACACAGTCTCAGGTTTAAAGACAACGGCCATTTTTTAACCACAAAGTAACCAGAAACTCTTGCAAACCCACTAAATACCTTGTTTCATTGCCTTTAATCTCAAACAACAAAGATCCCTTAAAATAATGTCATTGGGTTTCCCCCTACTGGCTAAGAAGAATGAGAGTATTAGTTTGATCAAAATGTCAGTGTTTTATTTCTGGTGACTCTGACCATTTACTCTAAGGAGTTCGATTTTCAAGTGAATCCATTGTCTTTCTGAGATAGTGAATCACTAAGTATCCAAAGTGTTCATAAGTTTGACCAGTTATGTCCTTCGTTGCAAATATGTTTTGAACAAACACACTACATTACCTTTATGGCAAATCTTTAGTAGTAGAGTAGTGTGCCACGGCAGTCAATCATATTAGAATAAAAAAAGCTCTCGGTTCAACACAACTCTAAAATAAATGGTTGTCTCAAATGTGTCTTTCTGACATTGCATGCTTTTCTTTTCATCAACTTCAGCAGATACAAAAGTTAAGTAAGTCCAGCTAAGTGGATGCTCTTTGCTTTTCTGCAGTTAAGTCCCTTATGTGACGTGGCCTAGAAGCTAACACACCAGATTAGTTTCCTTTCTAAGCAAACTCCACTTCGCAGGTTAGTTTACCGGATCCTGCTCGTGATGCATTTCCTCTCCGATTGTGCGGCTAAACTGGCCTTTTAGTGAACCATGAGTCCACATATTTGTTAGATATCAAAAAGCTCAGCTTCCTTCTCTTTCCAAAAGGCAAAGCTTCGGTCTATGTATCTGATGATCTCCTCATTGCTGAACTCTTTTAGCTCATAGATCACTTTAATTGAGTCTTCATCATGTTCACCCCTGGGTGAAGGTTTATCAACATCTGGTTCCTTTATGATTTTAACAGTGAGAGGTGGAACGTCTTTCACTGGATCTGGTTCTGGTCTTTCGGTTGTATTCTGCAGATGGTCCTGCGCTGCACTTTTTCCATTAGAAGATGTAACATCAGGTGAAGCTGGTGATGATGGTTTAGAAACATCCGATTGTTGATGAGTAGGTGGTGGAGGAGGTGGAGCATGAGATGGTGGGGGAGGGAGTGAGTCCTGCACAGTGGACATGTCAGGAGACATGGAATGTAGAGAAGCCGTCATCACACCTCCATCATTTGAGTCTCCAAAATACTTGATTTTTATGTCTTCAAAACCATCCGTCCAGTCTCGGTTCCCTGTCTTAATTTCATCCATGACGTCCTTGTGAAACTGCCTTATGACCTTCCATTTATGGCTGCCAAGACGGTCAAACATCTCATAGCACAAGAGGTGGCGGAATTTGCGCTCATCACGAGAAATGTTCATTTCCAACAACTGGAAGTATCCAAGCATGAAGAGGTCAAGGGTTAGGCTTTCATAACTCACAGGTGAGCCGTTGATGTGTGGCAAGAAGTGCTCTGGCCAGTAGATCATCTGGGCACGACTCAACCTGCGGATCTGGCGTGTGGGCACTTGACTCATAATTGTCCTCCAGTGGCCAATCAGATTCCCAACTACCTGCTTCGACTTCATGAAAAGGAGGAGTTTATCGTCTTCGCTCTGCATCTCCCCTCCAATCTGTGCACTAAATTGGTTGTAGTCCTCCCAGCCCACGTCCAAATGACTTCCTCTCTGACCAGTATGTTTAGTCCGGTAAGTTTCAGAGATGGTATACTTCCGCCAGTGTTCAAGGAAGAGGAAGACAATTCTTTCTTTCCTCATTTCAATGCATTCCTGGACATAGCTGAGATCTGTCTGAACCTCCAAGCTTCTTGTTAGTTGACCATTATTTAAAATGGGGTCTGCGAAAATAACCTGGTTAAAGTGTTCAATGTTCGTTGGAGCCAATAGCTCTGAGGACGCATATGTTTTAGGAGCATGAGATGCAATAAGAACGGTCTCTTCAACAAGTGGTAACACGGATTCTTCCACTAACTGTACATCTCCATTGGTATAGGACTGAGCCTTAGCAGAGGAACTTGGGACAGCATCCTCACAAATTGTCTCTGGACGATAACTAGACTGACTTAGCACCGGGAGGGACCTTTTGCGCTTGTACACCCTATTTGCATTATCTGTAGACTGCTCATTCTGAATTTCATAATTGGCCTTGAGGTTCTTCACTGAAACTCCACACTGCTTTATCTCCTTCTCTACATCCTCTCTTGTTGAGAAAGACTGAGATCGTCCAATAACGCCAGTGCCGACAGATCCTAGTTCAGATTGACCTGTGCTCACATTCCTTCCCTCTTCGTGGGAATATCCAGGATGTATTAGATCCAATATGTCGATCTCTTTCCCTCCCAGGGTGGCAACAAGAATTGCCATACTCTTGAGCAGGGTAGAAATCTTGCTGCACCAGGCTGGAAGATCTTCAGCTTGGCCATGTACCTGCTTTGGATTGACTGAGAAGTGCCCTTGATTGAGGGCAGCAGAAACTGGAAGGAGCTGGTGAAGCTGCCGCTCTATTTCTTCCAGCTCCTTCTCAACTTCTGAAACCTTGTGCATAACTTGCAGGTTCTCAATTTGCTTCTCAATAAGGTTGAGGTCATCCTCTGTCATCAGTTCCCCAAATGGGCCCAAAATGGCATTGTGGACAGGGGAGTAGTGCCATTCCTGAGGCTGGTAGTGTCCACTTGCCGCAAACTAAATCGGAGGTCAAAGGAGACCAAAAGAAAAGAACAAAGGGAAGTAGGGGGGATTCCTTCAGCTCAAAGTTCCTGGTGTGAACACACGCTTCAGTTCAAATCCATCTCGACACACATGATTTTCATGGATTAAGTGGTGCAATGGCACTGCCTCATTACAAGCACAGGGCTTTTCATTTTGAGTCAAAGAGAACAGAGAAAGCTTTGTCCTTATATATATATATAGCTGATCTCTCCCATTGTCAGTTTGTAAAGTCTACATATTCTGCTTTGACTACCATCCAGCAGTTACGTTTTTCCTGTGTCTGCGTCCCAACTATGTCGTAACACTGCACTGTAGTACAATGTTGCATCACTGCCGAGTCCTGGCAACAGTGCAACCGATGGATACACTTCAGTCCACACCCAACAGTGATAGGAACCACACTGGGTGTGGTTGGAGGTGCAGCAAAGTTGAAACTGACCACCTGAAGAGGTTAGTGCAACAAGGTTGTTTCTGATTCAGGGACTTGGTATGGAGTTCCGCTTAAACGCATCACAATCTTCCTCTGAAAGAAAACTATATATAGTATATATTATTCTTGTTATTATTACTGGTGGACCTGAAGTGTGAATGGGCTCGGCATCACACCACTGAATCAGCATGTAACCACTTGCAGCCACAACGCTCCATCATCAGGCACCAGCCCACACTGAGAATCCAAAGTGTGCTAATGTTGTGATGGGCATTATAGTCAAGTATTTAGTTCACTGCACCCCAAAGAGTCTATTTGCTAATAATAAAGACTGTAAATATAACAGAAAGGAACATGCATAGAGATGAATCAAGAAACAAAGAAATTTGAAAATGAGTATGTATGGATGACTACATGTAGTAGTACATGTGAGGTCTAATGTTGTTTCATACAATTAGTAATACATTATCGTTTGTATTTTTTACAGGGGAAAATATCATTAAAATACTCTATCTTCAGCTGAGTTTACTATTTTTAGGCCCCACAGCCAGTTAGACTCTAATGACTAAATTCCAATGATGCCTCTGCACAGATTGTTCCTAAAGGACGCATTTCTAGCTGCTGGTTCATTTAGGAGGATGAGATTGCAATTCTTGAGAACAATAACTTTAATAATCAGTCAAATTTGATCATTCAAATCACTTCTTGTATTACAGAGAGGACGAACGAGAGTTCAGACTGCTAAATGTATGAATTAATAATTCATATCTTGTCTAAATACACATTTTAACACACTGCATTGAGACTACTATATATCATTGGGCCTTATTAACCAACCGTTCTTGAAAATAAATGTCTTCCTAAAACCCACGTATACAGTTTTCACAAAGATCCTGACATTCACCAACATTTTCATATTAGGCATTTATTTTGGGTAAAAACACAATCTATGCATACTAAAGAGCACACAGATAAGATGTTGCAAATAATTGGATAAAAAATAGTTTGTTTTTAAATACAATTAAATAATTATAATATATATATATATAATTATATTATCAGATCAAATATTAATAGTTAATCTTTTTCACTACTCCCACACTACTGAATATATACATTTGGCGTTCACTCCTGTAAAAGTATTTTAATTGTTTTACCTCTTGTAGGAGTAGTACTTCATGCTTTATTTTGGTTCCTTATTGACAGTTTTCCAAAAAAGAATGCACATAATAAATAAAAAAGGAAGTAATTTAAGTTTGTTTTGAAAAGGCTATGTATATCATGAGCGGAGATTGACAACTCATTGTACGTGGATACGTTGACCCAACAGGCAAACCTTTTACTACCAGGTTTCTGAAAACAAAAACAAATGTTTCATAGAAAGAAAAAAACATTCCTCTGTTTGGTGTTTATTGCCTGTCTTTTTTTTGCAGAGTGCACAACACATTTCACAACTATGCAATTCATGCCCTTCAATGGATATTGGCATAGTGTTTAGTATGCTAATTAGGTTAAACTGGCACATGCCTTCACTTGACGATGGGATTCATCCGTACACGTAAACAGGTCAAACAATTATTCAGTTTAACATGTCTTGATGTAAACTTTTCTTAGGACTTTTCTTAAGAACAAATTTAAGAGCAAACTTAAGATATTGGTGAATGGGGTCCATTGATTCAAAAGCCAAATAATCATATTGTGAAACAAGTTCATTGTGCTGACTGAAACCTTTGTGAAACACTTAGGCCATTTTATTTGGTCTCAAGGTAAGTGTAAGGCAGCTAAAGGCAATTCAAGTCCCTCTCTGCTTATTATTTGATAGTACAACAAAAACACTCAACAGCAAATATGCTCAATGAAGGTGTAGTCTCAACTGCCATTGGCTGTTTTACCCTGACTAACTGTTTCACTGAAAAGTCAAAAACACTGCAAACCACATGACATGAATGAATCCTAGAATTACATTCATACAACCAAAACCAAAATCACAAAAAGGAACATTCAAATCCAAGCACCAGCTATCCCCTTTGTGTTGTTAATTATTTCCAAACTGATCCATATAATAAAGAGCATTTAAAATTTACCTGACCACAAATGGGATAGCTACACAACTTCTAGATCTTTCCATAGCCATGCACCATCATGCCTACCTTGCGCTTGTGCTCCTCCTCCTCTTGCATCTTGACCTGAAGCTTTCGTACCATCACCTGTCTCTTCCATTCAGGGATCGCTTTTCCCTGTTCGTCATGCGAGGGCACGAGCGCTTCCACATCGGCAAGGCTCATCTTCCGCCCCGACTCAGCTCCGCCACTGTTCCCATTGATAACAGCATTGGAGGACAGCTGCTCGTAGCTCGCAGAGGTCGACATGGTCTTGGCCATTCCAGAACCAGTAGGGCTGGGACTGGGACGAGGGGTGGCGAGTGGTGAGGTGACAGACGTTGCAGCTGGTGGAGGGGATGGCAGCTTGGCTGGTGGGCTAGTTGGGTGGGTCTCTGGTGGGGAGGCAGTGGTTTCCTAGACAAGAAACGACACATGAGCGATGACAAAACTGACAACCATGGGATCATTTTTTTTCCCTCTATTTTTTGTCCTATTATTTACATTCTAAGAAAGAATTAGAGTTTAATGTAGAAGGTTAATGTATCACACAATTCTTCCAGATTTGGACATTATTATTCTAGTTGGCCTTTTCCTACAGTAGCTTAAGTGTAACTCATTCATGTATGACCACGTTTACTCGGACTCATTCAGTATAAATCATGAAACTATTATGTGTATTAAGTTATTAGGACAATGCCATTTCTAAATAGATCAAAGTACAATAGTGTAGTTCCCACGATTGAGTGTATCTATCTGTCTAGTTTAGAGAGCTCTGGTGTCTTTCGCTAACATTGAGTATAGTTTCCAAACTTATCAAACTCGGCAATTAACAAATTTGATTTACATTATAATGAAGGAAGCATTACTAGTGGATTCCCTGGTAGACAGTGATGTAGAGGTGTGTCACAGGCATGTCCCTGAATACCTATTTATCACACCTTTGACGGGTTTGGGATAATCTTGCTTAATTTCTGTGATTTCTTCCGATTAATTTAAGTCAGTGTGTCTTTGCATTGGCACTTGGTTTAAAATGGAGAGACAAAGTGGCATCACATCTACAAGTGATTGATAACTCTGTGGCTGAATTACGATAACGCGCAATTCCATATTTGTCGGTGACTGTGACATAAATGCCTCATCAGTAGTCGTGGAAGGCTGTGGACCTACATTGCTGCCTGTGGGTCCACTGTTGGAAAACACAGTGGTGAAGCCTTTACTGTGAGATGTTGCCTTGAGGTTCCTCCCTGCTTTGATCTCTGCCAGCAGCTCAGAGTTGTCGCCAGTGGGGGACATCATGTTGAAAGATTTTGTGCCTGCAGACAAAAGGATGGAGTAGAAAAGTGAAACCGAGTTGAAAGAAAGATGGGGAGAAAGAAACGGAGAGAGCGAGAGCGAGATACACTGGAGAAGAGGGAGAGAGAAAGAACGGTTGGGTGGCATTTCAGTGTTAAATATTTCATCCGATCAGGCAGGGAACAATGCAGCCCTCGAGCATGTTACACAGTGACGGCAGGTCATTATGGTGTCTGCGGAGCCGGTCTCTCAAGGATAAGCCACCCTTTCGGTTCAGGGTTTGCTCTACATGCGTCTCTGACACACAATTTGGATTTATCAAACGACTTCCCAGCTACCAAACTCCCTAAAATACATGTCCAAGACATTGCATGTGAACCAGTGAGAATTCAACACATTAGGCAACTGTTGCTCATCAGCAGTGAGCGGGGATTAGATGAAGCGAAGCAATTCCACATTGTTTCACTACAGTGAACCCAAAGAGAGGAAGCACACAATCTCTTTTAGTGTCACCTGCTGGACTTTTAACTTTTAAAAAAAGAAGGTTTCCATGAACCATAATCTACTTATAGTGAACAATGCAACAAATTCAGACCGACTTCAAGTGCAACCTCTATTAATACTCTATTGAATACAAAATAATTTAGTTTTCACTGTTTAAGGACAGACGAAAGAAAGAGAGAAAGAAACAAAGGAAATGTAGTTGCTAATCATGTGATGTTAATGTAGCCTAAATATGAGACCACATTTATACAATACATAATGATGTTTTTCCAAAACATCAATATTTCAAAAGGGTAAGCAGTTAACAGTTTCAATATAGTACCACAAATATGGGACAATAACAAAGATATTATTCTGTTTTCACAAAAATTCAAGATGTAATTTCTCTGATCATCGTTGATAATGTAACTTACAGCCAATTATTAGAGGAGCTATACATAATTATATTAAAACATTTTCACTCCGCATATATTGGCCAAAACACCGGAAACCAACAGCTACCTCACCTGTTTTAGTGACTGTAAACCTCCAATGAATTCAATATCCTTAGTCCCTCATTGACCACTCATTTTGTATTAGGGGAATGGAAAAAGTCCTCCCGTAAAAATGTTCCTTGTTGAGGTGACCACAAAGGTCTAGCTGGACACAAAGCCTTGCTAGCCTGCCACCCTCCTCCCTCTCACTCTCCCTCTCCCCCTCTCTCTCTTGGGGAGGAGAGAGCAGTATTCTAGTATTCTCCATCATCACAGTTGGGGGAAATCTAAAGGAATCACCAGTAACCAGAAGTGACGGCCAGGAATTAACACACATGCACACACACACACATGGAGGCATACAGTTAGGTAGGCACACATACACACATACACACAGTCACCCTTCAATCCCCAGCTTGTTAGTCCACCTTATCAGACCAATCACACACACACATTCTTGACAAGCATAGTCTCACATTTACTGGATTACAGGGAAATAAAGAGGCTGCCAGGTGCAATGAGTCTCTTCTCAAACTTATTGACAATTAACTGGATCAGTCACAAATAAAAGTATGTTTTTTAATGTTCTGCAATATAGGCAGCCTACCTTCATCCATTTAACCCGGACAAATCTTCATCGCAGAGCTCCAGCAATATCTGACTATCCCAAATCAAATGGACTTCAAGACAAAAAAGTTACAGTGGCCTGAAGTCGGTGTACATCTGTTTGAATACAGCGTCGTGTATTTTAGCTCAATTCTGTCCGGGCTCAGGGGTGTGGACTCAACAGGTCTGCCAGAGTAAATGTAAAGGAGGGTGGAGCTGTGACAGGTAGGGAACAATTGACAAATAGCCTTTCATGATGGACATCCTGTTACGGTTTCGAACCCGCCACGGGGTTCGAACCCGCCACCTCTGCGTTCTGCGGCTGGAGTTCCTGTGCGCACATCCCACGCCGCCCACCACGCTCACACTCACTCATCTGAGCCTCTTCCTCCTGATGACTGGACGACTGGGCGGCACTGCACACCACCTCCTGCTCATTCAAGATCAGACCCAGAGACCGTCTTCCTCCTGCCCCTCGCCCTGCTCCTCGCCAGATCCTGGCATGCACACCTGGCAAGTACCAGAGGAGGCTTTGACTGTCCCAGTTGCTACCGTGTTGTTTTCTTGTGCTGCTTTTTCTTTGCTTTTTTTCCTTTTTCACCCTTTTTCACTCCAGACCCTGCACTGGACCCTGGCCCCTGATGCCCTCTACTCTTCCTTTGCCCTTATATCTTTATTATCTACTAGAATAACCTGATTAACAACAGCCTGTGAGTTTTATGTATTCAGGTAGATTTATAGATATATAGAGATATACATCTTTTTGCCTTGTTGACATTAAAAAACGCCGTTAGGGGCATTACCTCATTCCCTGCCTTCGGAGTACTGCATTTTGGGTTCAGACACCACTCAGTCCTAACACATCCCAGCACAAAAGGTTTCCTGCTCTGGTTTGGAAAGGTAAGTCAAGCCGCTTCATCTGTAAATAGCTGCACATTAGATAGAGATGTGTCCAGTAATATAAAAAGAAAGATCCTCTCCAGGTTGTTAATCATTAGAAATCAATAGGGAACTTCTAACAATCTACAATATTGCAGCAGCGTTTTCAATCGGCCATCTGGTCTGTTGCCATCGTCAGAGCGTCTGAGCTGTAAATTGATCTTGAGCTCTCCGTGTTGGTGGCTTTTCATTTTATGACCACTTAACTGCCTCTTTATTACCTGATTAATGCTGAAGCATACATCTTGCCATTAGTGAGCACACACTGCTCTCTAGCTGTAAAAAGGTTATTGGTATTCTACCATTAGGCAGCAGGTGGAGCACAAATAGATCAGACAATTGAACATTTGGTGAACAAAGCGTACAGATAAAATACCACAAAAAGGATCCTAAATGGAACAATAAATAGTTTACAGCTGAATTGATGTTGCTGTTTATTACTGGTTTATAAGCAGTAGTGTATATTCCCCTAAGAGCTGCTTTTCAGCTATGATACAAAGCTGAAACCATATTATACTGTAAATGACCTTTATTTAAAATAATGAGCGTCCTCAGATACCGTTTCCATCCCAAACATGCTTCACAACATAATTATTTGTATCTGCACCCTATGTACTGTTTTAATAATTATAAAATGAGGTTATTGGCAAAGATAATTCACAATACACATGATAGTAATTTATTCCATTTGTTGAAATGAGAACATTTTGTCCAGATTTAAAAGCTTAATGATTAAATGAATTACCCCGAACTATCTTTTGCTTTGATGAACTGGATACACAGGTTATATCTTAATATGTATATACAAAACTAAAGGTTATGATGATTGGAAAGTGTGAAGGCCTACGATGAACCCCAAATTTGATGCGCACAAGGAGTGAACCGGTCTAGTTGAAAGACCGGTGGGCAGTCTGTACTTACTCTTCATCAGTCTTTGTGCCTGAGTAGCAGACATACCCCGCCTTCACACAGCAGCATTGAGGACAGGCCTTCACACAGCAGCATTGAGGACAGGCCTTCACACAGCAGCATTGAGACAGGCCTTCACACAGCAGCATTGAGGCCTTCACACAGCAGCATTGAGACAGGCCTTCACACAGCAGCATTGAGGACAGGCCGTGGCAAGGAAAAAAGTGGAAAACCCAAAACAAAAGACAGAGAGGAAACAGGTGGAGATGCAGCAGATGAAAGAAGAAACATGGAAACAGAAATGTGAAGGAACTAATGGGGGAGAGACATGCTGTATTGGCAGAAGAAAAGTGTTGGCTTGCCAATTAAGAAATGTGAGCAGAAAGAGAAAAACAATTAGGCTGCTGATATGTTTTATCTCGTCACTCTTCATGTTACCGCTGTTTGTTGTCTGAACCGGATACCTTTCTCCATTTTTTGCTTCACAGACTTCACTTATGTGAATTCTTTGATAGTGCGATGTGCTTCAACTACTTCCAGGTTTGTTGTGATATAATGAATTACTTATTTTTGTATTGTGGTTGATAACTGATCAGTTAAATCTATCTGAGGCATTCACGTGATACATTCTGTTAGTACATTATTTGATCTTAAGCATTTAACAGGGCTGAGACATTTTATTAGGCATCATCAAATTTGACAACTTTTAAATTTTTAACGCTTGTTATCTGGACTTAAATTGCGTATTTTGGCGAAAGACGGACACATTAACCACACAGTGAGGACTAGAACAGCAGGTCTGACAGCTGCATCCAGGGGAGCAAAGTCACTTAAGGAAATGGATGAACACTAAACCAGTTCTCAGGGTAATGGTAGCCCGACATCATTAATATATAATTCTTTATTTCGGATGCTTGGGTCAGACTCAAATAATTGTTACCCAGTCAGATAACAATTATTTCAGTGTGATCAAAGCAAAAAGCTGCTTTCTATAAATAATTGTACGATAATGTGAAGAAGCATACATTTTGCTAGAAAATACATCCATTGCCTTTTAATTTTTTTTAAACTTTAAACAAATGTTTAGTGCTAGGGGACAAAAGTAGGAGATGAAGGGAGATTGTTTTTTTAAATTGAAAGGATGGAGAAAGAGGGGAAAAAGCACTCACTTCCTGATGAGGAGGATAGACGTCGCTGGTTGGAGTAGGTGCCACTGGCAGAGTAATTCTGGGTGGTTGTCTCCGGGGGCAATGGAGGAGGCGGAGGTGGTGTCTGGTTCTGATTGCTTTCAGAAAGAGGAGGCAGAGGTGGAGGAGGTGGTGGGGGCATTGGAAAGTCCTCTGTGGTGCCATTCTCTGAGCTATGGGCGGGGCTGTTGGTAGGCTCCTCCAATGACGCAGAGCCCTGATGGGAGAAGAGGGAGGGATTAGTCATATATTTCTCCCATCAACTTTTTCCAGGAAGCCACATTGTTATATTACTCAGTAAACCAATATTTGATCAGTGATAACAGGGATGTGACGGGTGTCCCACTAAAATTTAAACACTACTTGATCAATGATAATTAAAATCCCAAATCTTTTTTTGCCTTCGGAAATGTTGTGCTATTTGCATTCCATATGCCAGCTGTTATATTCCTAAAAAACGTGAAGTAATGGAAAATATAAAATATAATAAAAATACAAGGCGTAAATAAAATACCTTTTTTCAAATCCATGAAAAATAAACCACAATATATTTTTTAATTAAACACAAACTGGTGACAGTGGATGTGCTTGTCGTGGCATGTCACATGAAACTCCCGCCGGGCTGAACAGGCATTCAATTCTTTCATGGACTGTCGAGAGTGACAGATGCATGCAGCCCTCTTAGATGTGTCCTCCCTCTGTTTCCTGCCATCTTTAATCAATTCATGAAGACATAACACCCTGTTGCTAATATGACTTAATCTCAAGGGGAAACTGAGAGAAAACAGTGGGGAGAAGCCATCTGTCACTGCAAGTGATGGTGCTTGAACCCCCCCTCCCCCTCCCCCCAGCACGCTTGGTCTGACACGCTCTGAAAGCGTGCCATAACTCTGCTGGGGGCAAGTTAATGGACCGTGACATTTAACTCGACCCCTCCTCCTCCTCCTCCTCTCCCTCCTTAGTTCTTGGGACACGTGCTCATCATTGTTGGCCCCTTTACTTTTCAAACCCCCCAGAGAGTTGGGGGGGAGGGCGTAGTCCAGATGGGTCGTGGCGGCACGTGCCGCTACTCGCGTTGATTAGCCAGCCCATCTGCTAGGGGGCCTCTGAGACCAGCAGAGGCCCCACTGAGACCTTAATTGGCTCAATGCGGATTGTAGTCCGTATCATCCAGCGTTCCCCCACTACTGACACCCTTGAGATTATAAGAACACCTCTCCAGGGACATTGATGAGAGTCTAACAGGCTCTATTCATTCAGCCGCCTGTGCAGGTATGCGGCAGCAAGCAGATGCTTTATCACTTCCACTAGCCCTAAAGAAGCCTTGTCAAAATGTTTACTTCATAATTATATCGCATTTCCAAATAGATTTGACACGGTGCCTTAATCACAGCATTTGTGTTGATCAGGAAATCAATACGAACATTTGAACGTTTCCCTCAAAACCTAAAGGATTACATTTATATTTTTGTATTTGAATGTGATCTCGCAGGCTGTTGTTTGGAGGTTAACACATTTCTGTCACTATAACAACCACATCCATAAAACATTCTTGGCCGTAGAAAAAAAATGTCAGTTCAAAAACGTGATTCATTGGTATTAATGGCTGTCATTGATGTGTGGTTGTTCTGAGTGTGTTCCTTTGTAGGTTCCTGTTTACACAACAGGGTGGAGATATGCGAGGTAATGGAAATGAGGGAGACGTTTGCATCAGGTGGCAAACAAAAGCTCAGGCAGACACAAGACTATATAATATGCTAAGTTGCATACTGCACAGGCAAATAGGTCATAATGGAAACATAATGCCAACACACCATCACCCAACTAAACCTCAGCCCTAATAGGACCGTATAAGCACCCCACAGCACCAACAGTACAACCAGGGCAACGTACATGAGCCTTTTACCAACCCTCCACCAGAATGCATTAGACTAACAGCCAACATACTGTTGTTTTCAATACTGCAAAATACAAACATGGCAGTATGTTATAATCTATCTTAACATTGAATTGTTTTAAAAGTCACTTTGTAATATTAAACATTGTGTGAAATGAGCTGCTTCCCAGATGAACACAGCTGCACCATAAAGGGCGAGACACATTAAGCATGTGAGGTAACTCGTGATGCCACTTTTAAAGAACGGTGGCATTTTCCTTTCAGTCATCGGGTCAGCACTGATTGTGCTGAGAAATATGATAGATCCATACACTTGATTTGAAATAATTGATTTGTTGAAAGATTTTGTTGTTGTGTGAAGTTGTTTAAAGAATCAGAATTGTATTTATTGCCAAGTAGGTTTTCACCTACCTGGAATTTGTTCTGGTGTATGGGTGCATACAGTGAACATAAAACATAAAAATATACAAACACAATAAGTACTACTAAAAATACAAAAATGCAAAAAGTGCATGTGCAATGATTAGTGTGCAAAGCATTGAACATATTGATGTCACAAACAGCAGAGACGTGGCTCACCTCCTCGTTGGGCGCCATGCTTCCTTGGGGCTCGACTGAGTCGCTGCCTAGGGCCTTGTAGTAGTCCCCAGTGCTGGGCTGCTTGCTGAAGCTCCTTGACCTCCTGTTTGAATCGGCACGCCTCAGCTTGTCGTGGTTTTCTCCAACAGTCAGCTGATTAAAAGAATGTGAAACATGTGCAGCTTTAAATAACTGTGATAGTTGCCAACATTAGTATTTAAATGACACAGGAACAGAAACATTGGCTTTTTAGAAATACAGAGTGGTGAATGGCTGAACACGACTTTTGTTATTTGTGGGTCAACACTCTGGAAGACATACATGGTAACTTTTGTTCCAAGGTTAGCTCTCCCGTGTGACCAAAGCAGCCTTATTTGAGTAGCATAACAAGGCTTTAGTTTAATATTGGCATGTAAAGACTGCCGGGCCACAGAACCTACGAGTTCACATGCTGCTTTTGTACGTAAGAAGAGAGACCCGTATGTCGAGAGAGAGGTGAGAGGTCACCAACTCGGCCCTTTCAGTTGAGCACTCTCACTTTCCTGCTGACATCTATCTCAGGCAACTGGACCTGGAAAGATAGGATATCAAAAGCTGTGTAAATGTGAAAAAGGAAGCTGCTTTTTGACTGTATATATTTTTTAAACGAACGCTGAAAGCTGTGAGCTCCATGCATGCCTTAGCCATCGTAGCTACATGTATAGTTACTTTGCCTTTCAAATCCAGGGAAATAATTAACATCTGACCTCTGACCTCTCCTCCATTAAGGTGTCATGTTCTTGAGTTCTTATAAGCCTGTTTAATGTTGTTGACTCATGCTGCTGTCAAAGAAATGGTCCCTGAGCACTCATCAGATGGGAGGGTATTGTGAGCAGGGGAGCGCTACCGATAGTTTGATTGTCATCCTCTGGGGAGGCGAGCCAACAAAAGCAATTGCAAAAAGCATTTTAGCTGCCCCCCTCCCTCACACAGACGTACAAACGCCACCTTTCTTCCATTATACGGATCCGTTGTAGATTTGTTTTTACAGTCTAATGCATTCGTTAGCAACATCAAAGGTTTTTTAGTCTGGTCGTGGTTCAGCATGGTTCAGCACATCTGCATGTGGTTTTGCAAAAGCCTCATATAATGGAAGGTCATATACAGGAAGACAGATTATAAAATGAGTAAAAAAGTCACTTGCACCAATAGGAAAGTACACAATTCAAACATGACATCATGCAGCACATTCATTGTTCTACCAAACAGCAGCTCAAACCGCTCCGCAACCTCTCTACTACCTAAAATACACAAAGAAATGTGTTATAATTTTCCGCTATCTCCAGCCTAAACTGGTAACAACCAGCTATCCTTCTCCTCTTAACACCTTACCTTAGCATTAACAATCCTCTCCTGCAGCTCTCCTCCTATCTGAACTCATCCACAAAGCCCCGTAGAGCACAGAGAGAAGCTGTCACCAAATCCAGTGTCACCTCCTCTCTGCTCAGTGCTGCGCCCGCCTCTCAACCTGCCCTCTCACTTTACCTACAGGCCCCATCAATAACCTATCAGACCGGCCTCAGCCGTAGCGATGATGTCACCACCAGCCCCAACCGTGCGCCTCTTATGCAAAACACAAATACCCAGGTTCTGCCCTGACCATGGCTGACCACAATCAAATCTCTCCGATTTTAGGGTTATTCTAGACTTCAGTACCATGAATTAGTGGCAGAAAATATACTAATCACAGCTGAGATGTTAAGAAGTCCAGATTTTGTAAAGAAACTACCTGAAAAGAATTGAGAAAAAAAAGTGTAAGAGGCAAAGCAGTCATTTGTTTGGCTGCTTCTCACGAAACATTTGACTTCAGTCAAGGCAAATACAGACAAATGAGATGGGAGAAGCAGCAGGGAAAGCCTCAAGTAACAAATACAAAGGTGCACAACTTCCTTTCCTGACAACTCCATCCAATAATACATATTTTCAAACACAAGTTTGACACTCCAAGCTGTGATACGTCTACATGTCGTGAGATTGGTCCATCTGATCGGCTGTGTACGGTTACTGTTCCCTGTTACTATGGCGCCCAAGGTAGATTGTTTTTCTGAATGTATATGGCAGACACTGATCTTTATCGTGTCACTTTGTGTGTTTGCACGCATCTGTGCATGTGATCTGAGAACTCGCTTTTCATAAAATGTTAATGAGGGCGAGCCCTGGGCTGGTCACCTGGGTGCAGAGAGGAGAGGGGGTGGCACTCATTATAAAAACTCCCCCCTATGGAGACACGCACACACACACACACACACACACCTGGGAACTTTATAAGATCTAAGAACATCTGACTTTGCGTAGCAGATCTTTAAACAAAGTCTCTTTCTGGAAAACAAATCAGAAGGTTTTGCAGCTCCTTGACTTTATAAACTATACTTCTGCTTTCAGATGAAAAGATACAACACTGACAACCTTTTCATCCGGCTGATTTAGAGATGTTACGACAAATTATATACATTAACAACTATTCTACACAGCCGCACATAACCACCAGAAACAGCACCGAAAATAATTGCTGCTCCTTTATAACTCACTTTTGAGTGATCCGCAGCCAGATTAATTACTGAAATTAAGATCGAGCCCATCACAACAACCACTGTGTGTGTCATGCGTGCCACAGTAATGAGCGTCTTTGTTAGCCTCGTTAGCCATGCTAACACAATAACATATTTGTAGGCACCGTGACAAGGCACACTGTTACACAACCGGAGCAATAGCCCAACTGATTAGACACAAGGGAAAACGGCAGCTAATTGGCAATTCATCCCGAACACACCGGCCCTTCTGCTTCACTCATCATGTCACAGACTTGGCAACAATTTTCTCCCAAAACTCGTGTTGTCTCTGCATGTTTGAGAGACGATTACCGGACCTAGTGTATGATATACTGCCATGTGCCAGGCATCATCGCATATATGAAACACAAGGAATTACTTCACTGTCTGCTTGTCTTTTGATAGGCATGCACAAACAGAGCCAATCAAACATTGGAGATTTCCCTCTAGATGAGGAAATCCTCGCACAGCCGACTCGACTTTCAAACTGTTTAAAATGTGAGCTTCAGCCGCAGCTCACCACCTCTGTCCTTACCTCCGTCTTGCTAGTCTTGCTCTCCACGTGACGCAAGTTACTTTTCACCTTCAGGAACTCCGCAGATGTCGGCTCCTGAGGGGGCTGTGGTGCTGCGTAGGTTGGGGGCGGAGGGGCCACCTGTGACTGTGGGGGAGGTGGGGGCGGATAGGTTGGTGGTGGCGGTGGTGGATTTTGGGCAGTGTCAGCTGGACTTTCGTTCTTCTTGGGCATGTCAGAGCCAATGTCTGGGTTTAGCATGTCCATGTACGCCTGCATGTCTGAAATGGCGGTCTCTGATGCACCTTTGACAAAGAGGAAGACAAAGCATGAAGTGATCTTTTCATTCAATCATGAATGAGAAACATGAGTTACTCCTATAATGGTCCACCTCTCCTTCAACAAATAATCTGCCCACTGCCACTAGGGTGCAGTACCAGTGAAACATGCACCTGTGACATAAAGCAAAAGGAAGCCAACTGCTACATGACATCAGCGTTACCTCAGTAAATAGCTTGGGGCTGCCCCATTGCTCTGATCAAACACTCGCTTAGGATTTATACCTGAATGACTGAAGAGAGCAACGCTTGCATTACACGCCAATTCTGATTATGAGCTGATACAAATATATTTGACTGCATCATCATTTGATATTTCAATGTAGAAACAGATGAGGACATTCTTGGTTATTAATTCAATTTAAATACAATCATACATGTCCAGCCACCTTGTTGGTTCATCCTATAAAACCAAATTATATATATATACACATATATATATATATATATACACTACCGTTCAAAAGTTTGGGATCACTTAGAAATGTCCTTATTTTTCAAAGAAAAGCATTGTTTTTTTCAATGAAGATAACATTAAATCAATCAGAAATACACTCTATACATTGTTAATGTGGTAAATGACTATTCTAGGTGGAAACGTCTGGTTTCTAATGAAATATCTCCATAGGTGTATAGAGGCCCATTTCCATCAACTATCACTCCAGTGTTCTAATGGTACATTGTGTTTGCTAATCGCCTTAGAAGACTAATGTCTGATTAGAAAACCCTTGTGCAATTATGTTAGCACAGCTGAAAACTGTTTTGCTGATGAGAGAAGCTATACAACTGGCCTTCCTTTGAGCTAGTTGATTATCTGGAGCATCACATTTGTGGGTTCGATAAGACTCTCAAAATGGCCAGAAAAAAAGAACTTTCATGTGAAACTCGCCAGTCTATTCTTGTTCTTAGAAATGAAGGCTATTCCATGCAGAAATTGCAAAGAAACTGAAAATGTCCTACAGCGGTGTGTACTACTCCTTCAGAGAACAGCACAAACGGGCTCTACCTAGAGCTGTGAGAGAAGTGGCAGGCCCCGGTGCACACCTCAGCAAGAAGACAAGTACATTAGAGTCCCTAGTTTGAGAAATAGACGCCTCACAGGTCCTCAACTGGCAGCTTCTTTAAATGGTACCCAAAACGCCAGTGTCAACGTCGACAGTGAAGAGGCGACTCCGGGATGCTGGCCTTCTAGGCAGAGTGGCAAAGAAAAAGCCATATCTGAGACTGGCCAATAAAAAGAAAAGATTGGTATGGGCAAAAGAACACAGGCATTGGACAGAGGAAGATTGGAAAAAGGTGTTATGGACAGATGAATCCAAGTTTGAGGTGTTTGGATCACACAGAAGAACATTTGTGAGATGCAGAACAGGTGAAAAGATGCTAGAAGAGTGCCTGACACCATCTGTCAAGCATGGTGGAGGTAATGTGATGGTCTGGGGCTGCTTTGGTGCTGGTAAAGTGGGAGATTTGTACCAGGTAAAAGGGATTTTAAATAAGGAAGGCTATCACTCCATTTTGCAACGCCATGCCATAACCTGTGGGCAGCGCTTGATTGGAGCCAATTTCCTCCTCCAACAGGACAATGACCCAAAGCACACCTCCAAATTGTGCAAGAACTATTGAGGGAAGAAGCAGGCAGCTGGTATGCTGTCTGTAATGGAGTGGCCAGCACAGTCACCAGATCTCAACCCCATTGAGCTGTTGTGGGAGCAGCTTGACCGTATGGTCCGCAAGAAGTGCCCATCAAGCCAATCCAACTTGTGGCAGGTGCTTCAGGAAGCGTGGGGTGACATTTCAACAGATTACCTCAACAAATTAACAGCTAGAATGCCAAAGGTCTGCAATGCTATAATTGCTGCAAAAGGAGCATTCTTTGACGAAAGCAAAGTTTGAAGAAAAAAATTAATACTTCAAATACAAATCATTATTTCTAACCTTGTCAATGTCTTGACTATATTTTCTATACATTTTGCAACTCATTTGATAAATAAAAGTGTGAGTTTTCATGGAAAACACGAAATTGTCTGGGTGATCCCAAACTTTTGAACGGTAGTGTATTTACATAATTTAACGACATGCATTGCAGACCTGTGTGTGCGATCTTGTTCAGCTGGGTGGGCGGGCCTCGTGACATCGACAGGCTGCTCCTTTTCTCCCCGGTGCTGGACTGGCTGGAGTTGGCTGAGTCGTAGTTGGACAGGGAGCTGGATGGTGAATTGATGTCAAAGTGTGCCGCCGGGCTGACGGGGGGCATGGTGGTGTTTGGGGACGAGAGGCCCGAGTCTGGTGGCTGCTTGTACTCGAGGTCCATAGAGGGGTCCCGGGACAAAACACGGTGCTCCACACTCTGTCAGAGGATACAGTTTGTCAATACAAGTATCATTATATTGGTTTTGTCCAACTACACAAGATGTGGTCATGATTTCCAGAGTAGTAAAAAAAAATCATAAATTCTTAAGTATTCATTATTAATTTAGATGTACAAGGGTACAGCTTCATTTCACAAGTCTTTCATAAATTAGTGAAAATGAATTAAGTAGTTGTTCATCAGTTCATAAATCCCACTACCTCCCTGATGACTTGCATAAGGGGAACAGCATTACGAGTTTAATTAGTGCACACTAATGAAACACCTCACAGCTGATCAAAAAGGCTCTGGAGCCCTCTGCTTTTCCCACAGTGCAGAAAGGACTTGGCTGAATGTCCCTAATGGGAGGAGTGTAAGAAGGGGAAAATATGTTTCCCACACACCAACGAGAGTTCAGTGCGGAGGCGTTATTATTCCTGTGGCCACTGGGGGATATCAGTGGACTGAAGCCGTGGAGGCCATTGTATATCGAGTGGTAATCGCACCGGCAATGAGCAGAGAAAAACTGAGGTCAGTCAAGGGACACGTTGGCTCAGGGACAGGTGTTAGTTTTTTTTGACTAATAATTTTTCAGAATTTGTACTACAGTCATGGAACATGTTGTAACCATAGAATACATTTTTACAGGCTTGACAAAGATGAAGCTATCCATCATCTCATGATTTGTCCTGGGTCCCAAACCTCGGTTAAGAACGACCGACTTAAATAAAATAACTGATATTAATCATCAGAAACATAATTTTGTGGATATAAAAGTATTAAAAGGATCAGCCAATGATTTTATCAAGATCGAATAAACACCAGGTTTCTTTCTTACTTGAGTTATTATTGAAACAAGATTCAAAGTTGGTGTAAATTAAAATAATTTGACCCAGACTTACTATCACCTCTTTAGTCAGTGTGCACAGCTGTGACTCTTACCATGTTCTCCACATTGTGCAGATACTTGGCACACTGGGAGTGGCCGTTGTATTCAGCCAGATCTGCTGATGTGAAACCGTCCTGGTCCCTGATGCCCAGGTCCACCCCATTGACCACAAGGATCTGACAGCACTGGAGAGGGACACGAGAGCGACAGAGAAAGTGGTAGAGGTCAGATAGACGTAAATGTACACCACAATAGAGAAGAAGAAGAAAATCAGCATTGTGGTAAAGTATAAAAGAGATAATGTACATTTATGCATTTGTTGATTATATTTACACTTATGTAAACCCTCGCCAAGAGGACGCAAAGTATTCCCTGATTGTCTGTCCATGATTGAGATGGTTAGTGACCAAAGATTTGCTCGTAAATTACTGTCATATGTAACAGGAAATTAAATATCCTAGAGCACTAGTGGGGGAGGCCTTCCCGCTAAACTGTAGAAAGCATCTGCTGTTAACCCTCCCTGTCAAGTGCACCCTGTCAGCCTGGGTTGGGGTCGGTTTCCTTGGAGTTTCATTTCAAACCCCTCTCATGCAGTGCAATAGCAAACATCATAAACAAATGTCTCTACATTTAAATCTTGGAGCTTATATAAACAGCTGACTGACCAGAATTGAATACAACAAAACATTAGTCAAAGTAGACGGTCAGAGTGTTGGTCAAACCATAAGCTAGAGGCCTCATTTTCAAAACAGATGGTTGAGTTTGCAACTCGGTATGAATATGAGCACCAACAATCATAATGCTCCAACACAACTGATCATCGCTGCTATTGCAGTGTTGCCATCACTATTAAAAAGGATAAATACAGTCAACATTTTGCACAAAGTCACGCCGTCCGTACACATGTACCAACACCAAATCTGTATTTACAACGCATGTGCATTCTGATTTTAGCATGTCAGATGTTTCACCGTGTTTGGTAATATAAAGTCAAAAGGAAGAGGGTTATGCACCTTTATTCTATTTTACTCTTAGATCCAGTCTGTCTGAGCACCACAGAAGTGAAAAGAAACACAAACACACCTCCAGTTCACCGTTCTCTGCAGCGTCATGAAGTGGGGTTCCTCCCCAGTTGTCAGTGGCGATCTCTCCGCCGTGCAGCAGCAGCCAGCTGAGCACCTTAGCGTGACCTCGACTGGCTGCGAAGTGCATGGCCGTGGCCTCGTCACTGTCCCTGTCCGACAGGCGGATCTCTGTGAAACTCATCTACAAGGAGGCGGGACAACGATACGAGTTAAAGGGAGCGGCTCAAACATGTTTGTGTGAATCAATTAAAACTGCTTTGCGGGAAAAAACAAAGTAATCATCCAACGTTAATTTGCCTCATCTCAGACATTTGTGAGTTCCTAATTTCTATTTAATCAGATTTGTAACAAAAAACACATTATATATATATATAACGGCATCAGGATGGTATGTGGAGCAAGACGTACATTAATGTACCATATGTGTTAACAAGATATGATCCATAGTGTCCTGACATCACAACATACCAGCCAGACAATGACGGTGTTGTGACCCATCTGGGCCGCAGCATGCAGAGGTGTCATCCCGTCATTGGCTCTGATACTCGGATCTGACCCACAATCCTTGACCAGGTATTGGACGACCTCCAGATGACCCTCCTGGCATGCCAGGTAAAGCGAGGTGGCACCATTCTGAGTTTGGGAGTTGACAACGCTGGAAGGAAATGACACAATAAAGTAAATAGAGAGACACATGGATAGAAAATAGCTATAATAGAAGGTGTTAGTCGGAGGTTGTGCTTCCTTCATCACTGAAACCTAAATAGTTGGACAAAAGCAAAATAAGTTACTTGTTGACCTATTACTAACATACAAGTATGCATCTATAAAATCTACTGACACCCAGAAATAGATACTTACAATTGTGGATTTTAAAAGCAACTCACTGGAATTTCAGTTGTTATTCGGCTTTGTACTATTTCAGTTCAAACTTTACTAACTGGATAAAGGTTTTACTATTTTCATGTCCCAACACCCTCAGATGCCTCAAATACTCTGTAGAGTACTGCGTCTCTGTAATTAATGCAAATATGTAAGTTATGCAATTTGCAATTCCAGTATTTATAAGATGGATGGGTGGATCTTCATTTTGGACAGAATAAACTAAAGCGAATTTGGGTTTCAAATTACTTAAATTTGAATGCAAAACATCCTGTGAAAAAACAAAGCAACATATTGCCTCTGTTGTTGTGCATAGAAACGGTCTCAGTCACTGAAGTCACTCGATTTATGAATTCAGTTTGGTCTTGAATTGCCCATTTAAATCTGTAATTCTATCCAAAAAACATCAGACTTTCATCAGGCTTCATTTCTTGCAATTTGAACTGCAAGACAGTAAAACTGACTATTGAAATTTGTAATTGACGACAACTACAACTCAAATGTTGCATTCACATTTTCAACATATAACTGGTTCTATACGATCTGCAGGGCAGATTTCTTGTCTACTTCCTCTTACAACTCTGATTATTCATTTATATCACACCTTGTGTCCTTTTCAGACATGGCCGTCAAATCATCGTGCATACTCTTTCAGCTGGGCATCTTACGGTTTGCATATGTGAATGTTGTTTGAAGGCAACAGGTACCTGACAGGAAACATCCCTTCTACGGCTATTTTAAGCGCAGACAGCAGTGACGTGATGATGAGCCAATTCCCGCTCTCCTATTTGCAAAGGCCCTAAGACAGAGAAGAGGAAGCGAACGAGCGCTTCTCCACTAAATCTCATAAGTGAGCTTTATTTGGATACTGACAAATGAGCAATACGCCTCCGAAGAGGATTATCACGCCACTGGCTTTACCAGACTTCCTCTGTGCTTAAAGCTGCCAACATATGAACCGCTCTGCACTGGCGGTGTCAATGTGGTCCAATGGGGAGGCGGAAGCACGACCACCCTTGGCGTTAAAATTGCCACATCGTTCCGCTCAAAGGCTCAATTATTTCCACTTTGACCGTGGTGGCCGCTGACTTTTCACTGTGCAGCCATTGTGATGACATGGTGTCATATTCTGTATCTGGGCTTTGCCGCTACACATGTCTGCACTGTGTTCTGCGCCCTACCTCGAGGGGAGCAAAGAGTACATTTCTGAAGGCAGCTTGAGGAAGAGTTGTCAGTGGCCAAGGCAGACTGAGAAGGTGAAGAGGAGCGGAGAGGGGGAGGGATAGGAGAGGTCGGGTTTAAGTGGACGGATGGATCCTGTTGACACAAACATGACCCTGACAAACTTTCCCTTCAAGGCTAAAAGTCCAAAGACTCAGGATCCTTTATTAAAATGACATGGATGGTAACATGTCCTGGTCTCTATCTGCCCATGATTAATCAGGTCATAGTCTGAGCCAGAAAAAGGATAGAGATTCTTTAAATAACATCTTCTGTGGAAGTTGTTGGTATCCCAGATTAATATAGTAAGACATGTGATTATGATTTAGGCACAGGCTTGATTTTCAGAAATGTTTTCAAATATACAATAGAAGTCTGGATGATAAAGGGAAATTTACAAGTAAAAACAAGCAGGCTTTAAATATTTGTAAATAAGAATGGCAAGTAATCTACGGTTCTGTCATGAGGAAGTGGGGAGACGGCTACATTATTGATAAGTGTAACCAAAGTGTTCCCCTGCTTACCGCGGACTGTATAGCACAGACAATTACATCTGTCATTAATCCTAAACACAAACGCTATGGCGGAGACAACGTTGAGTGTATTTGAGGTAAAAACGGATATGATTCTAAGAAAGCCTTTTGCCTTCGTCTCCAACGTGAAGAAGCCGAAACAAGCCACCAAAGAGTTGCTTTTTGAGGACGGGTGTGGATTTCAAAGAGCGAAGAAAGAGGTTAGCCTTGTAACGACAGAGCGAGCAAGTGGCACAAGGGGCGCTACGTCGTCAGTCACTCAAGGCAGAAAAAACTCACTTTAAAGTAGCAGACATTTGATATATTTTCAGTTCTGCTCCAATGAGTTTACCCCAGTAATTGACTGCACAATGTCCCCCCCCCCCCATGTACACGAGAAGAAAGGTTATCTTCATTACTAGCAGAGTAACTGATGTCACACTAATGGTCTTCTTGCCTGACAGAGGCTCGTTAGCTTTTTCAGTGGCTTTTCCTATCTAAATAATGAAGAATGTTATGGAAGAATTCAGACACTTTATTCAGCCGTGTGATCAAAGTTTATTGTTTATGACATTTCGACCGAATATATTTCATCATATGCATTTACTGAGTTAGATAATGCACCGCTTTTTATCCATATGTTCTTTTAGAGGCTGCAACTGTTGACAGCAGAGCCCAACAACTACACAAAGACCACACAACTAAAACACAGACACACATGTATGGCCAGCAAACAACATGCAGATTGCCAGTTTATATAGTGCGTTTTTAAACATGTAGAGGAGCATCGTACTTGAATTGAAGAAGTGCACATGTATGGTTTTAATACTTAAAGACTCTCACAAAGTGTACAGTCGTAATACTGCGAGCCTTTTGCCCGAAAGAGTCTCTCAATGGTATGTTACATTCCCTCAGATTAAATCTCTTGTTATAAAAGAGAACTTAAGTTAGTTAAGAAGATTAGTCCTGAATGAAAAACACTACTCACCTATGAAGCCCTTATATTATGTTGTCATCTTTAATAATAGTCCCACGTTTTTTAACTCGTATTTAGGTTTCGCCTTGCTACTACATCAGATACTTGGATACAAGACGAAATTCCTTTTTTTCTAACAAAGTTTTTACTTTGAAAGTGAGGAAATGAATGCTAGTATGAATTATTTCAATGCAGGGCTAAATGATGCATTTGAGTCATACAGTACATATTCTTGCTTCAGCAGCTGAGTTGTAAACTGAAAGAAATGAGTAAGACTAAAAGATTTCCTGAATCCAAATAAAATGTAGATGACGAACTGTATAGAATGTCCAAAGGCAGAGGTCCAACCTTTTCAACTGCATGTTGGAATTAATTGCTTGGCCAAAGATCGTAATCTACACTAATTGATTGCATAACCTGTCTGTAGCCTCTCGCTCACTTTCACTCTTTTGTGTACCGATGCCATCGACAGAGACACAGCACATGAGCCGGTTGGTTTTGGTTCTCTTTGAGATTTCTAACCTCCATCTGAATTGGTAGCTTCTCCTCCAGTCACACTAAACACGAAAATATCGGGAAACAGAGCCGCAAAGAATATTTGCAACCATCTCAGTGGGTACTGTACGTGCGGTTAAATCAGCAATGGCCTTTCATCACATTTAAAAAATATACATTTTACCTCAATAATGCTGTAAATGTTGTGTCTAGAATACATTTGAGGAGGAACATTTTAGATCCTTGCATTTGCATCATGATTGGTCTGATTGGATACATATACAGTATAAATCGATTGGTACCAAACTGTAATCCTCAAACCAGCCTTCATAAGTCTATTTTGGTTAAAAGTGGTAGTATGAGGTGTTGAAATAGTTGGTATTGATATGAGGATGAAATATAAATATAACTTTAAACCATTGGTTTAGTGTAATGCTGCAAAAGACTAACATTGCAGTTGGTGTTCCGTGTTTACTTCCATTACCTCTGCAGAAACATTGATCATGTTGTACCGCCAATCGGCTGCTGGTTACTAAAGTGATGATGTAATTGAGGAGGTCATGTTGTCTTTGTAATTTTTCAAGCAAAACAAACTGAGCCATACAATTTACCTCTTAAAACTCGCCAATACAAATTTGCAGCTTGTAATAAACCTTGAAACACGAATGCTATCTCTTTTTTGCAAAGTTCAATTCTGAACAATGCCTGACGCTAAAAAGCAACCCGTCTATTCAAATGGATTTGTTTTCCTCATTATCTTATCGCCGGTTGGCTCAACAGTGGGTCGCCGTGGAGATGGTGGTAAACAGTAACACTGTGTGGTGGTGGAGAAGAGTGAATGGCGACCAGCTATCAGGGAGCTACCATGTCGCTCTGGCTCATTAAATTTTCAGCAGCTATATGCACCTGTCTGGGGTGCAACCCCACTATATTGTAGGGACAGAGGTTAGTGCCTGGACAAGCTGCTCATCAGACAAGGCTGCTTAGCTTAAAGACATAGTCAAACATTATGTACCTTTGTATTTCTTAATGGCATTAGTTAGCGGTCATTGTTGAAGGCTGAAGTAGACACCAGCAAAAATAAACTTCCATCCGCGCAACGGTGATCTCCATATTTTCCTTTTTTATTGTTTTATAACCAGACAGGTGTTGCTATTGATAAATGCTAAACTGAAAAACAAACCAAACTAGACCAATAGTTCTGCCTATACTTGACGTTGCCCACAGATACCTGGTTGTGTACTGAATTCACTTTAATATCACTAAAATAGAAATTACAAATGTATTTACCTCTCAGCAGCCATACGACTGAGCAAGTAGCGGGACCTTACCCTCTATGTGTGAGTTCAAGGCATGTGTACGTAGAGCTGCAATTCAGCAATGTAAAATCAATCAAACAAACACAATCAGACAACCACCAGAAAGATTGCAGAAGAAGAACAGCTCACACCTTTCCTCACAGACAGTTAGTGAGTCGAATTGACAGATCAGTATTCCACTCCCCTACTTGGCAATGTTAGACACAATCCCTGTGAAGACCTTTGGCGAAAGAAGGTGATCTGTTGGTACTACACTGTACAACTAAATCGCAGTTCCCAATGCCAATGCTGCATCTCATATATAATCTCATATCTCAACCGGCAGCTCAGAGGTGAGCACTGAATCTGAGTGGTTTTTTTAATGTTCCTTTTCTTGCTCGATACAGTTTTTCTTATTTCCTGCAAAGAACCTGGTTTGTGCTCATCCTGCTCAGAGCTGCTTCCCAGAAGAGACAATACCTGACTCGCGTCCATCGAGTTGTACTGGTCCATACAGGAAGGCGTTATCTCTGCAGGGCACTGGTGGGTCTGCCACTGAACTGATAAGGGGTGATTTTCATCAAGGGGTAATCACGAGCTCACACAGACACTTCTCACTGAAGGGGCAACAATTAGTCAATCAACAGGAAATTATTCTGCAACTATTTTGATTAATCAATTAATCGTGATAACATTTTTGCTTGACAAATGTAGTAAACGCTTGATGATGGTTCAGGTTCTCAAAGGTGAGGATTTAGTAAATAATATATAGTTTTGTCTTCATTTTGTTCTAAAGTTCTATATAACAAATAATTAATTGAGAAAGTATTTGGCCGCATTAGGTTGGACCTATTTTTGCATTCAACAGTGTAGGTTGGAAACAACATATTTGGTCACCTATTTGAATATAGATATGGCTCTCATCCAGACTTAGTTTGTAAATATTATGGAAATGATTGAAGATGTGTTACACAAGCAGCACATGTGGTTATGCTCGTGTGCAGTATTTAGAGAAAGTTGCACCATAAGAGGTTTTTGTTTCGCAATGGGATTTGAACACAAAGTCTTTTGGTTGCTTTACGGGTATCAAAAAAGCAAAGCTCGGGTTCCTTCCTGGATTTGCCAGTTAGTGCTGTAAATACTATCGATGATGAACACCAGCTTTTTCTGTGTCATTTGTTTGGGAAGCATCTGAGAAGAAATATGACCTTTGACCTCTGATCATTTGATAATAATGTCAGACTGTTGAAGTGTCTGCAGTCTGACATCTGAATCTATACGGTGGATCAACTGCAACCTGTTTCAGTTTCAAACTGTAGGAGCAATCAAGAGAAAAGAGGAGTAGATAAGTGGTGGATTAGGTACGAGAGTTTAGCTATATATCTATACTTTATATAAATAATGCTAATAATTCACTTTTATATTGATTTGGGATGTTTATCCTAACTTTGTTGTATCTGTTGAACGGTTAACATGACTGAGCAGTCAGGAAGTGATAAGACTGTTGTTCTTGGGATTTACTAAATATCACATTTTAAATGGATGTATTTAATTAACATCTTGTATATTTAGTGTATATAAAATACTAGATAATTCTATTGTTTTCTTAACAAAGGCATTTCCAACACAAAACAATCCCACAAGTTACCAGATGAGACAACAGCAAAATAAATCACCGACTCATAAATCCCAATGACGGATCAGATTTTTAAAACAAAGCGTACAGAGCGCTCCAAAAGACCAAACCACATCGCTCTTACTTTGGGCTGTGCCCCAGTAACAGTCGGAGTGAGGGCAGGTCTCCCTTGGCAGCAGCGTAGTGAACAGGAATGGCGCCCGTATCGGTGGAGGCCCCGGGGTCCACCTCGCCGCTCTTCAGCAGCCAGTCAGTGATCTCATGGTGACTGAAGCGGGATGCAAGGTGGAGAACGGTGGCACCAGAACGGTCCCTGTCCTGTCAATCAAACAACAGAGGAATAGAGCTGAATGTTAGGGTTTTGAAATAACATGTCCAGTTTATTTTTTTCCCAATAAAGGCTAATAATCAACTTCAGATTCTTAATGACAGTCCAGACTCCAGCAAATATCAGACCCATCGATACTTCTGTATTTACATGCAAACTGTGGGCATGCAGAGCCTGAACATCAAACTAGCAACCAGTATCAGAGGCTGGTGCCGCTCCATCACAATCCACTTTAGGAAGGAATAGAAACGGTTTGGATATTACTATTTGTTGCTACTATAATTGAGGGTCTGGTTATTCAGAGAAAGGGAATCAATCACAGAATCCCCTGTGCTGTGTGAGATAAACAGGTCATAGAAAATGTTCATAGGTTGATGTTTGGTGGATTGTTGTTTACAGTAGGCTTGAATGATTCTGCCGGTTAATTTAGTTCAATACTCAAATCTCTATGCTGTGATTCAGTCGTGGGCATTTTTTGAGCAAGGAAAAAAAGTCTGTATAAATGTTACCCTTTTCTGTGAAAATATTCAACATACACTACAGTGCATGAGAAAACTTTAGCTTGTAACGCTGTGTTTCTAAGCTGCATAGACTGACTCTAACTTAGAGTCAGCGGAGCCAAAGAAGATCTGAAAGATCTAAAGCCAAATACTGTCAAGACTAGAGTGGTTATCTAACATGACTAATTGTCTAAAAGACACAAGATCATTGCTTTTTCAACAGATCCGGTTTCCGTCTTCTTTAAAACACTTTCAGTCTTTCTGTCGGGGGATGGACCAGCAGAAAAAATAATAATGTATTAGCACATTCTGTGATGTGAATACTGGAGTCATCTTATGAACAAAGGAGGCCGTGAAGTGCCTCGAACGAGCATCATTGGCAGATAAAACCCGGGGTCAGAGTGCAGTCACGCACGGCAAAAGACACAATGGTGAAAAGTTAAAGCTAGCATTGATAAGTCATCAAGTGGATTGCATTGCGATGGCAATTGATAGGTTTTACTTAATGTCAGCTGAGTATCGAATCAGTTAGTTGGTGGCTGGGCCTTCTTTTTGGCTCTTTTCGGGCAGCAGAAGAGATATTAAATAGATGTTAGAGCTCTTCTTACTGCATTTCAAATTAAGACATATTAGAGGATTGGTTGAGTGCGTGATCGACTAAGTTTTGGTTCATCCGTTTGTGTAGTCTTGGTCTAAATATTTTTTGAGCTGGAGTAATATGGGTCAGCTCAGGTGCTTAGTCATTCTCACCGCCCAGACCCACAAAGTCTTGGGGGTGAATCTAAGTGGCTTGATTGTGTCTCTGTAGAGTTTGCATGCTACAATGTGGATTTCTTTCTGCAGGTTAGGTGAACTAGGAAAGCTTCGTCGCAAGTAATCGTGAATATTGTAAAATCGACTTGGAACCAGAGTCCCTTGCCACTCGCCAAAGCGTGCTGGACTAACTTGCAGCATGTTCATCATAGTGTAAGCAGGTGTAGAAAATTAAGAATTATATTGTGTTACTAAAAAAAAAAAGTACTGGTAGATACATGCACATATACACTTCGTGGTACATGAGGGTTTACTTCAGAGCACACCAACGCACTACTGTATTTTTGCTTTTACTGAGGCTCCTTCAACCCGAGTGCTGCTTTCCATCCCTGATGTGAATAGGTAGTCGAGTCATAAGCGCTCAGAAGGGTTAATCATGAAGGCCTAAATATCCTCCTGACCAAACATCTTGCCCGCTGTTGCATCAAGCCACGCTATCATTCCTCATATCAACGTCATAATGTATTTGTATATGTACTGTGTGTGTGGGTTAAGGGGCATTACTTGAGCAAATCCAGCTTTGCATACTTTATTACCATGGAAACGCGAGGCAGCGCAGGGGATATAAACAAACTACAACCAAAGATGGAGGATTTCTTTATTTTTCCCCCTAAGAGTGTTAACATATGTTGTCTTTTAGTATGTTGTCAGCAAGTAAATATGCAGGTGTGT
This sequence comes from Pseudoliparis swirei, assembly GCF_029220125.1. Lineage (NCBI taxonomy): Eukaryota > Metazoa > Chordata > Actinopteri > Perciformes > Liparidae > Pseudoliparis > Pseudoliparis swirei. The sequence continues at coordinate 9,611,643 of NC_079396.1, forward strand.
GTGTGTGTTTTCCACCAAAGATCACCATGTTTGTATTGATAGTATATTTATACTAAATCTGTTATTGGGGATTTTTTAAAGGCAGTTGCGATGTTGGAGGAAGTTTGCTTTTGTTATGAACAAACAGATCACCACTCACGGATATTGCACCTTGGGAATTGTGAATTAATGTCGTAATGTAGATTTGAAAACAATGTATTGGCATTTTAGTCATGAAGGTTTCTTCCTTTTTTCAATTTCTTGGGAGTTTTTCCTGATCCGATGTGTGGTCCTGGGACAGGGATGTCTATGTGTACAAGTTGTAAAGCCCTCTGAGGCAAATTTGTAATTTGTGATATTGGGCTACATAAAAATAAACTGAAAATCGTCCACTGACCACTTTTTGAAGTGTCTGTTTTAACAACAACACATGTTGCTAAGTCCGCTACACCTCATCGTGGACAACTGAAGCTCAAGCCACTCACCTCTGGGTGACATCCACCCTGGGTCAGCAGCCACTGTAAGCACGCCAGGTTGCCGGTGGCCGCTGCGTCATGCGCCGGGCTTGCCCCGTTGTTCGCCAGGCAGTTACCCGCCAGTCCTGCCTCTTCCACCAGGAAACGCAGGCAGGTCAGTCTCCCGGCTCGGGCAGCGTGGTGGACCGGGGAAGCCCCCAGCCCGTCCCTGATGTCGCCGGTGAGCGCTTTTTGCGCCAATTGCAATTTCAGGGTCTGCACGTCCCCTCGCCTCGCGGCCAGCAGCGCTTCGTCCTCCTCCACGACCATCGCGGCTTCTGCAGTTCGGACGACTCCTTCCTCTGGTTGCCTGCTGTTGAGCCCGATCAGTTCACCGCGCTAATGGTGTCGCCATTGTACCTACACAGCTTCACACCGCGTCAGTCCCCCGGTTGGTTTAGTTAACTAAGTTGTCGCGCCGCCTCATCACAGAGCCAAAGGATCAAACGCAATGTCCGATTCTGTTCTTACACATTTAAGTTCAAGATTTATTTTTACATGTTGGAACACAACGCAGTTATTTATCTGAGCGATACACTAACCTGCTTTCTATGTTTTTGCCCGTCGAGGTGGCTCATTTATCCTCTCCTTTTCTCTCTGGCGCACACGGGTTGCTGGACACCTGTTGCGCAAGTTTGGTAAGTGCGAGTAGGCTACCACGAAACTATATCTTTGTTTAATTCGTTTAGTTGCCCTGTTTGCTGGCGGCATGTGCCCCGGAGAATATTCCGCAGTGTTTTTCTTCCTCTAGCAGGTGGCGACATGGGACTCAGCGCCTGTTAAATAATCCATCAGGGGGAGGATCACTGAGCCTGTTACAGGTTGCTGCTCTTTGGAAATCGGCTCAGAAGTTAAAGGGGCAGTACGGAACCCTGCGTGAAGCCCACTGCCCAATGCGGGGAGGCATGGCGAGCATGTCCTATAGATGCACTCATTTAGCAGGGGGCTGTTTGAACACACACACACACACACACACACACACACACACACACACACACAGGCTCGGCATTATTGGTACATTTGGCAATGGAAGCTGCACCACTGCGAGGTAAACACTTTGTTAAACTCAACTCGTCCACGTGTGTGTATGTGCCAAAGAAAGACAATAATGTGGTACTCATGAGTCCACTATAGACAGGGATGGGAGAATATGTGGGAGATCTCTCTCTCTCTCTCCTAATTTGCAATACCGATATTAGATTAGATTTTACTTTATTCATCCCCATGCAGGGGGAAATGATGTGAAGCAGCAGCAAACATGTTTACCAATATAAAATAAATAGCATTATACATTTAAGAATTTTCAATGAAATGCAAATGTAACAAAAATAAAATAAAAAATGTAAGTGTATACTGTGTATCTATTCTAAAGTATAAAGTGAATGCAGTGCAAGGCTTATTGATGTTCATTTGAGGAGGATCTGGCCAAAGGTATAAAGTAACAATCTTATTGCAGTGGGAGAGAATGTTCTCTTATATCTGGAATGTTCTCCTGTACTCGGAATGTTCTCCTGTATCCAGAATGTTCTCCTGTATCTGTCCTTGTGGCATCAGAGCTGAAGCATTCTGTTGGAGAACCTGCTCCGCTGTCCCTGCAGTAGGTGGTGGAGAGGCTGCTCTGGGTTATCCAATATGGACAATCATTTCTTCATGTCCTCCTCTCCACCACCTGTTCAGGAAAAACCTGTTTGCAACCAACGATGGAGGTGGCCTTCATGAGACCCTCCCATTCTGTTGGACCAGCATGGCACCTTATTTCAGTTGAAATTGTGCCATGAATCGCACATAATGTTTGTCAAATTAACAAATGTTGCATTTGGTCGTAAAGCTAACTGTTGAAGGTAATTAGAAAGACTACGCACCTAAAAGCCACAATGTACTCCCACGGACAAAAGGCCTCGCTCTTTTTTTAATAAAAGAGTTGTTGGATTATGGATTAAACAGAGAAGATAAAGTATAAATCTATTTCAAATGAACAGTTCGACATTTTGAGAATGTTGTTATGCACGTTTTCTCTGAGAGCAGGATGTGAAGATGGACATCGATCTCCTATATAATGTTTGCGTAAGAGTCAGGACGTTGTAAGCTTAGGTTAACAGGGGAGGAGGACACAGCACACCATTTTTAAAATCTCGCAGTAGGCCTACTATAGATTTGTCTCTGAATATCTTACAAAAAGCAGAAGACAATTAATAAATTCCCTAAACAATTTCTGAAAACAAACTGAGTTTTACATTGATTAGAAACTGCAATAACCTATATTTGAATCTATTTGACACATCCGAATGTCATAATAAAAGTCTAATTTAAAAAAGGTGAAGGACACGAGATTATGAGCACTTCATGCCTCTCGACGGCTCTCAACATGGCGGAGGGCCAGCAGGCGACTCACAGCTAATGTTGCTAACAGCAAGAACTGTTGTGAAATTGCTGACCCAGCTCAGCGCTGTGGCTGTGAGCTGTTTGTGTGGGACCCTCACGTGCACTAATAGCCACGACTTCCCCACCTTCATAGTTATATTCATCCTGCCTGCTTAATGAACTCTCCTGTCCTTCCAGATCCTGTCATCCTCACCTGATTGTCTCATTTCCTTCACCTGGTCCTCACGCCCTTCTCACCTGCAGCCCATCCCCTCATTAGTCCCTCACTATTTAGCTCCCTCACTTCCACTTGTCCTCTGCCAGATTGTCTTGTGTGTTCTTGCCAAGAGCTCCAGTATATTTAAAATATTAATTCTGATCTGGATAATAAATAAATTAAAAGAATTCTGACACACTAATCTTTTTTTAAACACACACATGCACACACACACACACACATACACACACACACACACACACACACACACACCCACACACACAAACACACTACTCTGCAACTGACCCTTACTCTCAATGTCTTTTAAAAATTAATTTATATTATTATATTATAATATTAATACATTGACATCATGGGGTGAAATCTCTAGAAATCTTACAAGAGAAAAAGGAAAAAAAAAAAAAAAACTTTTTTAATTAGTGTCCTACTTCCAACCAACTTAGATATGGACTCCTCTTCAGATTCAAAGAACAACACATATGAATGAATATACCCTAGAGTTTTCTGAGTTAGTTTGGAGTTAAAGCCAAAAAAGGTCAAACCAAAAAATTCTCTTATATTCGCATATTTCGCATATTTTGACAAGTAAAAAAATAAATAAAATATTAGTCCTGGATATCCAAGATAAGATTGAACACAGACACTCAGGATGGGGCCTACAATGAGGTGATGGGGGGGTGACACCCCCCACAAAACCCAAGAGTTAATTGTCTGTAATTGTCCAGGACTTGAGGGGGTGTGAAGAGGGAGAAATCTGAGATCCTGTTGAGTGGGCTGATTTTTTTTTTTTTTTTTTGACATTTTTCATTTTTTAACAGGTTTAGCTTTTCACTCCCAATGGGACCCAACCATGTAGGCAAGGCAAACCAAGCACTTAGCATCCCCTGCTTGGCAGCGGTTTAAAAGAAGAACAAAAATAAAAACTTCAAAAAAAAAGAAAAAAAAAATGTCACAAGTCAATGTGACTCAATTAGCTGTTGGACCAGTGCCTGAACTTCTCCGTAGTCTGCTGGGGGGAGCAGCATTGTAACTGAAAACCAACTGACTCACTAACTGGTGTGTGAGGGCGGCTCTTGGCTGCAAAGAGGGGACTAGGAACACAGGGAAGAGAGAGAGGACATGAAAATGTTTTGTCATATTGGGAGAACCCGGACCACCACCCACACCCAGGGACAGCACAGCGACCGGCGTTCTCCAACAGACTGCTGTTTAGCTGCTTCACAAGGACAGACACTGGAGAACATTCCTGATAGAGGAGAATATTCATGATATACAGGAACTTCTTAAATGTAATATGTCCTGTCCTGCTTATTTTATTCTTCTCTTCTATCTAGTAGTTTAGAAGAAAATAAAATAGACAGACAGACAAGACAGACAGACAACAGAGAGAGAGAGAGAGAGAGTTGAGGCCAGGTGTCAGTGATCAGGCTGATCGCAATCAAACACAACAATGAACCCGGTTTCGCCACTTCTCCGCAGTTTTGAGCGGCGCTGCTCTCTCTGCTTCAGTGACTCCAGGAAACCAACGCGACGACAGCCTGACTGACTGACTGTTCTTCTTGAGGTAAGAATGCCAACCAATTTAATAATTCGTTGTTAACGTTGTATTGACGTTTGAACGGGTGACACTTTTTGGTCTCTCTTCTCCTCCCATGAGTTCCCCTAGCCTCTCATGAGCTAAGCGCGGCTGCTTTTTTTATGAGAGGCATAGTTTTTCTTCTTCTGTATGCTGTGGACCTCAAGAGTAAGTTAACTTGGCTATCTGTTAAGTGTGAAGTGTGTTCACGTTTCTTTAACATCGTCGATGTAACGTGGGTTGTAGGTTCTGTGTTGAAGTTTCTGAAAATAAAGCCATTACACTTACTAATGTTAATAGCCCAAGTAATGTGTGGTAGGTGTTAGTGGTTAGCGTTAAGTAGGTGAAGCAGGACATGGTCACGTGTCACACTCACTACACACTTTTTCCTTTTGACGATTTTATTTGGTTCTCCAAGCAGGTTCCACAAGACAAGCTCACAAATACCTCACCAGGCATACCGGTCAGTCAGACAGTCACGTGACCAGACACGTTTCTGTATTGTTCACGTCTGTTCTGCTCGGTGCTGACTCACGACTATAAACTACGCTGTGTCATATGCTGGCGGGACTTTGTGTGTGATGCTGTTAACGTGATGCTGTGGTCACGGTGCTGGACCTGTTCGACTGTGTTGTTTACGCTTATAACTGCGCGCTGCACGTTCTATGCTGTCTCTGTTCTGTTGACGTGACGCTCTTTTACGTGATGCTGGACGTGTGGTCGTCACGTGGTTCACGGCACGACGCTTAACGTGATGCTGTTGACGTGACTGTCTTAACTGTTTGCTGCTGATGTGGTGATGACTCTGTTCACGTGACGCGTGACGCTCTTAACGTGACGCGCTGACGGACGCTGTTGACGTGGCTCTTAACGTGACGCTAACGACGCTGTTGACGTGGTCGTTGACGTGTCTGTGATGCTGTGACGTACATGACTGCTGTGTGGCGGAGCTGAGAGCTCAGAAGCTCTCGGGATCCTCAGGCTCTCCAGTGAGTATGCAGTGAGGGATGGTTTCATGATCAAATCTTCATTATGAGTCAGTCACCACAGAGTGTCCTTTCACCAAAGAGTCAATGTTTACATTGTTTTTTACCATATGTGAAGTAGAATATTATGATAGGGACAAGGGGATACGGATAGTCAAGGATAAGTCTTAGTTTTTTAAGTAAGTTCAGTGTCTTATTACAACAGAATACATTCTGGACCCAATGATTCGGACACAGTCTTTGTCGAGCTAAATTGAGGTGTGTGATGTATGTGATTCAGTTAGCATGGATGGGATGGGGCGCACAACTCAAACTAAAATAAATATGTGGTGGTTTTTTTTTTTCACATTCATTTTCACATTTTTCAACACTGATAATAAATAACTAATTACTTTTTTTACATTTAAGATCAAGCATTGACGGAAAAACACCCAGTCCATCACTACGTACTGCAGCATATATAATATATATATAAGAACCACTCCATTTAAACTAAACCCGTGAATAATGATTAATATTATATATTAATTATTAAGTACTTTTTTAATGATCTTAATTAACTTTTTTTTAGACATTTCCCAAACTGGGGAGGCTTTTGGGAGCTTTCTCTTTTTCTTTCTTTTGGGGAGGAGGTGGAGGGCAGGGCATGAGAGGTCAGGCATAATAGACAAATAGCTAATAACAAGAACAAACAAAAATTAAAAACTTCATCAATGTGACAGCACATGTGCAGCATTTAAAAAAAACTGCAAAATTCAGACGACACACAACAGAAAGCGCTGCAAATTAGAAAATTAAGAAAAGGTGTTTCAAAAAATCGTGATGAAATGCGACATGAAGGTTTGCTGCTGCTTGCTTGCTGACATGTGAAGTTATTGAAATGTGTTGTGTTTTATGAAGTGCATGCTAAAGCAGGCTTTAAATAGGTAAAAATTTAATTAAAATCATTCTAAAATCTTTTGATTCATTTGTTGAGATTGTGTTTGTTGTTCATAATGGAATTGAACAACACTGAATTTTTAAATTTTTTTTGTTTAAAGTTTAAAAGGAATGGTAAAAACAAAACTCAAGGAGAGGACTTCTTCTTTTTTTGTTTGTTTTTTCTTCTCTTTGCACGATATTCTGGCTGATTACTGGAATTTAGGATGATTGATGATTGTTCTTTTAGGATGATTGTTCTTTATAAATATTTTTTTTTTATGTAATATTTTTGGACCTTAATCATTTTTTTGATAATGATGGTTGATTTGATAATGAAATTTTTGTTAAAATGTTTTAAATAAAATATTGGTGTTTGTGTTCAATTTTGTATTAATATTGTTTCTGAAGTTATTACCCTAGTTAATTGAAAGTTTTAAATGTATTTAGATTGTTTAGATGTCTCTATATTTGTTCTGTTAATCTCAAAGCTTATATTTCATAATTATTGAACACTTTAATGAAGGTGTTTGTAAAAGAAATTTATCACTTTAGAAATCTCACTAAAAATAGAAATATCCTGTATAATTAAATATTTAATTGTAATAATATAGGAAAATCTGTAATGGAAAATTTGAAAAAATCACTTATTGAAGGTATTTCACTGTTATATAAGGTATTTGACTGTTTATTTATTAGTAATAAAATCTTTATAATTAAAAATTATTTAATTTTAAGTATTTCACTGCAAAACCTTTAGAAATATTTTGACTAATAATATAATAAAACTTAATATTACTTTAAACTGCAGATTTTTTAGAAATATCACTTAAATAGTAAATTTTGAATAATGAAATTATAAATAATGTATAATTAAATTAATATTTATTGATATTATTTATCTTCTGTAAAAACTTTAATCAATAATAATAAACCTATAGAAATATCAATTTAATAAAGAAAAATCCCTGTAATATATTATTTATTATAAGTAGAAATTTAAATATTTTGTTTAAAATCTAAAAAAAAATTTTAAAAAAAATCTTTGTAAATTAATTTTTTTGATTTTTATCATTTTACCTTCCTTTATTTGAAGTTTTTTTTTACCTTGTGCCTGTTCTGACCCTGTTTTCCTGTTTACCCGACTAAAGAATTTTGCCAGCCCCCTTTTGGATGTGTTGCCCTTGGATGGACCACCTGGTTTTGACCCTGCATGGCACTGGACCCCCACAGTATTATTTACACAGTAGAGGTCCATCTGGTGGCCTTTTGTGAAACTGAGTGTTTGGAAAATTGTTGAATATGTGTTTTTTAATTTGTTTAGTGAGGGGTTGTCAAATATATCTTGTTGTGGAGCTATATTATCATTATTCTTATTATTAGTATTAGTAGTTATTGTTATTAACTGTCAAAAGCAGCATGTTCTGCTTCATGTTACAAATGATACAAAACCCATCTCCTTTCTTTTATTTATCTACTATATCAAAATATCATACGTTTATTCTTACTGCCATAAGGCTTAGTGGTTTTTTTTGCTCAATTACATTGTTGTGGTCACAAAGAACCTTTGAGCCTTTTGTGTGTGCGTGAGCAGCTGATGCATACACATCCTGCCATGAGTGGAACTATTTCCTCTGGGAAATTAAGGTTATAACAAAGATTACACAGTTGGAATTGCAATGATTTGTTGTGATGTGTAGTGGTGGAAGCATCTATTACATTTACTCAAGTACTATAAATATGATTTTGAGAAACATAGGCCTCTTGAGCATCTCCATTTTATGTAACTGATACCGCCAGTCCACTCAAGGAAATATATTTGATTTACCAATTTAAACTGACATTAGTTACTTGACAGATTTCGAAAAAAATTATCAAATGATCTCACATATGACAAATCTTTTTACCGAACAGCATATGCAGTTGATGCTTGCACATTAATCGACATATAGCAATAATCTAATAATTTAAGCTCTGACATGGGACCCTCTTATAAGAATACTTTTGTGTACTTTAGGCTACATTTGGCTGCCAATACTTTTACTCAAGTATAATTTTGAATGGGGCACTTTTACTTGTTACAGAGTAGATGTAAGGATGGTTGAGTATGCCTTCCATGCAACATGTGTGTGAGAATTGTTCCTCTGATAAAGCTCATACACTCTCGAACCGTCTGCTCAGCTTTGACTTCCACTAGCAGTTCATGAATGCTGTTAAAATAAAACCCACACATTATGATTTTGGTTTGCTTTAACCTCGTCTTATGAAGGCTTGATATGTCATACCCATATTGCATAAGCCTGACATTGTGATGAACTGTAAAACTTTATATCACCAAATGGTGGCAGGAAAGCTTCATATTGACCAAGCTGCACCTGTGGAGGTGTTCAGGTGTCAAGTCAACTATTTGTATTGCTTCACTAAATCACATCATCTCACACACGATAGGCCTTTAAATAGCTCCTGTCCGAATAACAACATAATAAAAACAACTAAAGTAAGATACTATCAAAACAATAGGCCAAATTCAATGCTGCATGGCTTTTATTTACACAAAGGCTATTTTAATTCAAGCTATATACTCGTGCTCAGTCTTGTTTCCAGATGTAAGTATTTTACATTTTCGTATATTTTCACTGGATAATTTGGGAGCTAACAGCAACATGAGAATTTTCATTCCCACAGGTTCCGCACTTTATGCCTCTTCAGTTGTCAGATTAGGTTGATTGATTTTTGCTTTAAGCGGTTTCAGTCTGATGCGGGTGGGGTTTGCTGTAATGGGGGGGAGGGGCTAGTGGAGGGGGGCGTGGGAGATGGCAGACTCGTGCTCGGCGCGTGCCTCTCCGGCCCATCTGCTGCACAAGTCCAACTGTCACAGACACCACGCGCCGATCTGGGAGGAGGTGAGGGGGAATTCCCACGAGCGGTCTGACTCATGTTACAATTCCCTAAAGGACATGGACAATAACTTCCTAACACGATTTAGTGGGCACTCCATCAAGCCATTATAGCCTAACACGTATCTCGGGTTACAGGAACGATAGATATACACACACACATATATACATATATATATAACTATATATATTCCACAATATATAACTATATATATATATATATAACTATATATATTCCACAATATATATATATATATATATATATATATATATATAATGTTTTTCATGTAGCCTATAGCTTACTATTTGTTATCATAGTATACTGGAGAGAAATATTGTGGATTGATTGAATTATAAAATAGAAAAAAACATAATAATAATAATAATAATAATAATAATTTAAACAGTGTTTGATACCGACCCAGTTTTAAAAAATGGAAGTGCGTTAAATGATTAGGCTAACGTTTGACAACTGGACACTATTTTTCTTTCTTTCTATTAACCATATACTTTGTAAGTATGTTTATTTATTTGCCATTCTGGTTAATGAGGTCGACATAAAACGTAGAACACGTCTTTGGTGCAGCTGCATCACAGCTCCATGGAGGGTTGACAGGATGTAATCATGTGGAGATGATGCGGAGTCTTTTCCCAGGCTTCGTCCAAGACGCTCTCACAACTTTAAGCAGCGCGAGACTGAATCCCTATTCAACTGGAAAGGGGCTGCCAACGGTTTTTCGTCAAAGCCTGGGAAAACTGGGATATTTCTTGCACGCGTCAGACGTGCGACAGTTATTCAAATTACACTCAATTATTCAGCGCGTGGGCTCCATCTGTCGTATGGCCACATCTGCTGCTGCGCGGGAACATTCAAATGACGAGGTGTTCTGCCCATGCTGTTTATATCAGGTCTAACCCACGGCCTGTTGCAACGGCACACGGACCCGAAACGCATTGAAACAGTTCAACCATTGCAATTCAGAGGAAAACACAACGTGATCTATAAAAGTGAACAATTCAGGACTGTTTTTAAACATTTGAGCATTGAATCAGCGGGCCATATCAAAGATAATTAATGAGTACACATTTTCATAACTGACCCCAAACTATAATCTATTGTGAGAAGACAAGTCTCGATAATGACTACTAAAACATTTTATTTCGAGTTTTAATTTTTTCTGATTTAATAATAATAATGATTACTGCACTATTATTATTATTAATAATAATAATAATAATTATGACAATAATAATTTGTTAAAACTCAATTTACCATGGCAGACGTCACGGTTTTAAAATCCCTTTAAAATTGAAAAAGCAATAAGCAGCACAGCTCCTCGCGCGCATCTAACTGCCGAGCTGCGGGGCGCGTGCACTCTGTAATTGCTTTTGTGTGAGTAAACCTGGGCGCGTGCTGCGTGGATGCCTTCAGTCTATATGGACCACGGAGAGAAACGTGTAATTTATAAAATAATAATAATAATAACAGAATCAGATACATGTTTACTGAATACCACACACAGAATATAATTCACATAACGTTTCACAATAATTGACGCAAGAGGCATACACATAGTTTATAAAAAAAAAAGAGACGGACAAAATACATTTTATTAAGCAGATGAAAGAAGATTAACACACAACGAAGAGGAAATCACTTTATTCATAATTTCCCCCATCCCATCTCCATACTTAGTGCATTATTTAATATTTGTCTGAACCTTTATGTCTTTCAGTCTTTTGGATTCGCATTTCTGGAGCTAAAAATAAGTAAAAATCAAATCAGGAACACATATTAAATCAGTCTTTTGTGACGTATTCTCTGCACGAGACCTTACGAAGTTGATATTAATGGCAGTCATATTATACATGTAACATATTTGACATAACAATTTGTAATATATTTTATTTAGATTTATATGCAATGAGATTATAAAAAGGCTCATTTTAATTCAAACTTCATAAATTATGCAAATGCAGTAATTGAACACTACAGGTTTTGTTTTCATTTACAAAATGCATTCTGAAACACTCACATTTAGCCTACTTCTGTTGATGTTTATTCTAACTGAGTTCACCTCATAGCCCCGATTTCCGTCATTTTTGCTGAATTAGAGTGATTCTCACCCCAAACTAAAGATAGTAATCTGACAAACATTAAAAGTATGCCTCTATTTCTGGTTGTTTTGGATGATGAACAAATATGAACACTTGAACATTGTCTACGTCTGAATCATGTTATTTACTGAAATAGGATACAACCTCTTTTATCAATTGCAACTGTGTGGATGCTGTGGGGAAGAAAACTACAGGTTTCACTCGTTTTTAGATGGATACATCTTTTTCATAAAAGCATCATACTGAACTAAATGTATATCAAAAGATAGACACGTGTTCTTTATAACCTATAGTTCTAACTTATAATTCATGCTTGTTTTCCCTGATGATGATTCCTGGAACTTTTAGTGCAGGCAAACCTTTAGAAATAGGCACCATAGAATAAACATGAAGTGTCTGAATTTGTTGGGCTTCGTTGCATCTTTCTTCTTTTCAACACGAGTTAGATGTCTTCTGCCCTCTTGAACTCACCATGCCGGCGGATGCCGCTCCCACAGGGACCAGACATCTGTGAGCTGCAGTGAGAATTTCTATGGTCAGACTTTCTCACACTCGGGCTCATTAGCAACTGACAGAAACAGCACAACTGATTTGACGAGACAGGCATTTTAACAATGAAGCATGTGAACATTTAGCAAAAAAATGACTGAATATGGTGGAGTTGAGTTTGTCTCTCTTTTTCAGATTATATTATTTGATCAATTATAAGGCCCAGTCATTTTCTGTAGTCTACACCAAATAACTGTACATACACTGGCGTCGTATAGCGGAACCCTATACGTGTTAATATATAGCATACATTAATGTGGCAATATAATACAATATAATCCAAACATTCACAGTCACGTGTTACAGTTATAGCTCTCATTTTCAACTTGATATTCAAATGTCATTGCTTAATCTCAGACGGCGTGACATCAAATACTGACAATACATTTCCCGTATAAAACTACACACATTTATCATATTAAAACGTCGAATTGAGACAGGAGACGATACGTGTCGGGAGTGTCTTGAGATTAAACCTTGCATACTACACACAAGTGACATGTTCAAAGCGTAACATAATATAAATACAATTGTAGGGGGGAAATAACATACCAGGGTGTGACTTCGTTGTCCCTCTGCTCGTCATTTAAAGCCCAGCAGCGGTGGTGCAGGTCGTAGCTGGTGGAGGACCGCGGTTGTATTGAGCGCCCTTTTCCTGCACGAGGTTTGGGGCCAATTGACAGCGACGCGCTTTCTCTGTGGGCGGAAACCTCGTTCAGGCCACGCCCCTTCACATCGTTGCCCATGCACTCCTCGAAGACTGCAGGAGGACCATGCAGCAGCTAGAAAAGAAAGGGTCTACAAACTGATTTAAAATTATTTATTATTTGTTTATTTTTAAACTTAAGACTGTATTTGCTAGCTTTTGGGGCGGCTTTAGCTCAGTGGGGTAAGAGGGCCGTCCTGCAACCGCAAGGTTGTGGGTTCGATCCCCGCTCTCCCCATTAGTTGCAAGTCGAAGTGTCCTTGAGCAAGGCACTGAACCCCCAGCTGCCTCCCGGGCACTTCACCGCAGCCCACTGCTCCTTAATAACTAAGGATGGGTTAAATGCAGAGAACTAATTTCCCCTTGGGGATTAATAAAAGTGTATATTCTGTTCATATTCTTGTGTTGTTGGTACAAAAAGCAATGCAATTACCTTGCTGTTGCAGGCATATTTTAAATAAAGAAATGTAATTAAAGCATACATTTCTTGTACAAATGTTCCAAAATAAAAATAATCCGAAAAGCGGAGAAAGGAACACGTCCGGTTTAACGATGGTATAGCAACAATGAATACATTTTGAGTATTCAGACAACTTTAAACTTGGGCCTGAACCCTTTAATCTGGTTTTAGTCGTTCTTGCAGTTACAGCAATGATATTTACTTTTTTATAAGTACTTTTGGTAACATAAAGATACATCTGCCACATCCTTACTAAACCACTTGGAGAATAAATTTCTTCTATATTGGACATTATTGGAATATAGAATATTTTCGTGATTAACCTCCGACTCTTTAAATTTCCCCTCGACAATTCTTAATGGTACCCACTAGAAAAATAATTAATCGGAGCAGGAAAGCCATCTGCTGCCTTTGTTCTCCTGGCTCGTGCTGTTCTCGTGCCCCTGATATGGCAGCACAATGGATCCACTCAATCAGAAATCCAATATTCAAAAAACCCGCCAAGAAGCCGCCTGTCCTGTCCAATACCTCGACTTTATGGGGCTTTAATCCCCAATGTCCAAAATGCTTTAATCCCCCATCCCAAATGCATGTTATTAACGAAATTATTACAAAAATAAACATTATATTATTTGCTGTGTTAGTGTTGCTATTGTATCACCAACTTCTGTTTCCTTAACATTAATAGCGCGTCAGACCGCTGAGCGAGGTGCGTTACATGCGTGTCAGAGCTGCTGCTATTGGTGGAGAAGCCAATGCGACGCTGTAAGTTTTACCTTTGTCAACTTTGAAGAGCAAAACAAATGTGCGCCACCAGATGTGTGCTGCGCCTTACAGCTTGGCGTTTGGCTTGGTTAGGCTTGGGTGGATATTCAAATCCTGTCTGAGCCATCCCTCTGATTTATGCAATGTACTATTACGCATACAAATGCGTGTCTGTTGAAGACGCCATGCAGGTTCGCTGCTTCGCTCTGTAATATACTTTATTTTCAACGGGGGACATCGACAATATGTATTGCACGTTTGTAAAGCAATAAAAGCGCCAGTGTTTGCATTCCAAAACCTTTCAGTATTTCATTCAATCATTATTTGTATAACTATAATTCAATCAACATGGAATCTGTAATTCAATGATCATTTTTCTGTTATAAGTATAATTCCTACCACGTCGAAACGACCCTTAGTGGCTGTGTGTTCACTTTAACAGACTAAACAGTCTTATATCCTTCAATTAATGAGCAGAGCACAACATTATAGGCATTGCATTGTTAAGAGGATGTGACATATTATACTGATTTAAGGTCTTTTTAGGCTCTTGGATTTACATATATTTTGCATATTGATCAAGAGAACACTTTTCCGACTTAATTTGGCCTGCTTAATTAGTGGCGCTTTATTTAGAGAGCACTTTAAATGAACACTAAAGCTATATCTTTTGTTACCGTCTCATTTAGCACGTGACCTAGGGATGCTCGACGCAGACTTTGGACGGAATCAGTGACGTCAGATGGACTTCGTGCGGGAGAAAACAAGTTTGGGTTTTCGTCACTGCGGCAGATGCTTTATGAAACTATAGCGTTGTTTTAGGCGTGGGAAGCTTCTGGGCACATGTTGATAGGTCTTTCTTCAGCATCAGAGAGAGAGAGAGAGAGAAGGCTATGCCTCTCATGTACCTCGACAAAAACATGTGCAAACGAATATTTGACTATTTTTAATCTACAATTAAAAATGATGATAGCCTCGGGTTTATATGCCAAGTGGGCTCTGTCCTTTGACAATGCTTATGTATTGAAAAGGGGGCACATATTATACTGTCTTTCAATATAATGCAAATGACGTTGATTGTGAACATAAAAGAATTGACACCCTTGTAAAAGCAGTACAATGCATGCTGGTGTATTGTGTTGCTTTATTGTACCACTTGGTGTTTTGTTGTTGTTGTTGACTTTCGCCAAAACAGCCATTAGCCCTTTTATGCACGTGTTGATGTCACACTCAGAGTGTTTATGAAGCTGGATCTTTTTTGATTGTTTCCTCGAGACCCATGTTAAATAATCTCACTTAAACTGATAATAGAGGTGTGTTGGTGTTGGAGGGTTGATTCATTCACAGAGTTAATAAGTCCTGCTTACAATAAACTCCAAACTCTCTATTTCATTAACACACGATTTTCATAGATATACGATGCCATTTTAGCCCTCTAAAGAAAAGAAAAGACACAGCTATCCAGAGCTTCAATTACTACATGAGGACCAACATAATGTAGTGACAGGCCTGCATGAGTGACTCAAGAGCCAGAATGGAGCCTCACACACGGATCTCCATGCTCAAATACCCTCTTCCTCTTCAGCACCACGGACAGTGGTCACCTCATGAGCACCACAAGGAGCAACAGTGTCAACCACACCTGCTCCTCTTGAGCAGAGAAGCAAAGCCACAGATGAGGCTCTTAAAAAGAAGCAAAGAATTAAATGTATATGCCCTCACAGATATAAGATCCCTTAAACCACATCCCATCTGAGCGTTCATCATATGCAAACTCAATCTGCTGCTATGGTGCAGCTTTAAACCTTACAAGATATTTGCCATTTGCAACAAAGTCAAATGAATTTCAATAAATTGACATGGAAATCAAATACATCCACAGAGAATAAGACCTGTCTCGTGAAATCCATTATTGCATGTTGTGTTTTTACAGTGACACTAAGAAAGTGAGACTAAACACAGTAAATGCACCTCACATTTTACAGTATACTGTGAGGACGGTGTAATATTTTAGCTACTGTAACCTGCCGTAATAAATAGTGTTTCTACTGTGTTGTTACATGTACCATTTCTAACTGTGTTACAGTGTACTGACAAGTTATCTTCCTATTTATAACAACCTACTGAAATAAAAATGCTATCACCAAACATATAGGACAAAAAAGGGGCAGACAGTTTTATGGATCAGAATTATTATTATTTTAAAGGCTGAATAGGCGGATACATCTTTCAAATACAAATGTACTGTTGGAATCCCATTACTGCCGAATAATTTCCAGCCGCTTGATCTTGACATTGTTGGTTGAGGATATAAGGCGGCCATAAGCAGCACGCCCTGATAAAGGTCAACTCCCCGACAGACCATTCACCTTCAGGCTGGTCATCATGGTCTGTCCTGATGCAGACAAGGAGAATTGTTTAGTTTATGAAATAATGGTTGCTTCTCAGATATGTTTAAGACAAATAGCTCCAGTATACATCAGTAAATTCTACAATATTTGAATACGATCATATTCAAGTCAATTTTCTATAAATTAGTTAAGCTCATTGATTCCTCTGCATTGACTGTTAAACAAGGACTGGCCGGTAACGTCCTGGTGGCTCAGCATCTGCTGCAAACCCCTTAAGCACATTGATCAGAAACCTTAGTGCTATTAATTTACATTTGAGCGAGGTTGGTATATTTACTGAATCTCCCCAAGAAAAAGAAGTCGTACAAATATGTTCAAATATTCAAACATCTGAAGACAAACGTTTCTGAAAATGCTCTCTTATATCTTGCTATATAGATTACACTAATTTAATGTAAGCAAAATGTGGCAATATTTGTGGAGAAATGTCATCCTTTTTATTTATAAGAAAAAATAAGTGAACATTTTCAACTAAAACACACCACGCCTCAAACCATTTTAACAAGAATTGTATTCATTTATTCTACATTTAAATTCTTTGAGCGTTTCATGGGAATCATATATAATTGTTCATATATGTTATAGATTTGAGAAATGTCCTTTTTATTCTTTTTGCATACAAAACCTGGTATATTGTCTAATGGTAAAAACAATGTAATTTAGATACATTTAGTCTAAAGTTGAGTCACATTTGAGCACAAACGGGGAACAAAAGAAGTTCATTCGAACTTGTCCGTCTCAATGCTGACGTCAAACTGCAGCCATGCGGTCTGCAGACGCTTAAATGCGGATAATGTTGGCGTATATTTTGGCTTGGGATGCCAGACATCCTTTCTTTCTGCAGGTTCCGGTAGTCTGGTCCACTTCAAGTCTGGAAGTCTGCATGGAGCCGATCGCCTTCAGCAAGGCGGAGAGTCCGTCGACGCTTTTGTTTCCACGCATCAGCGCTGCAGGATCCATCTGTCTGATCGCGGTGGCTCGTGTCAGTCTCATGCCGTGTATTATACGACCACCTTCTCACTTATATCACAATGATGTTCTCAAACTCACAGGTTAAGATTTTAGATATTGTCGGGGAATACGTCAAATACATTTCACTTTTTTGTTGTTGCTCCAGATTCTCGTGCTCCAAACTGTTTGTGATGTTGTTACTTGTTATGATAATCCGTAGCCCAATAGGCATATTCATATACATTTAGCGAGTTTTTCTCTTTATTTTACATAAAATACGATTACTAGCAGGTATTGAGTTCAATAGTGTTTAACAAGAACAAAACAAAGAAGCGAATCATATCTCTTTCCCGTCCACTTGCTGGACAAGTCCATCCTTCAACAAAGGATCACATGTGCTCAGCTTGCACAGATGGATACCCACGCTGAACCCAGGACAAAAAGGGTCCCAACCGAAGCCTCTCGTGCACTTTTTAGGGTTTTATCTCTAAGGGCCGCATGGTTCAGGCTGGACTTGATGGCAGTTATTTGGGGCCCCATGGGGCAGGACGCGTGCATCTATAATGCTTTAAAAAAGAAAAGAGAGGGTTGAAACCCCTCAAGCTATAGGACAGCTTGCAACCGAGGAGCAACATTATACCTTAACCAAAATGATAAGAACGTGTTGAACTACATATCTGTTTCCATAATGGAAATGCACATCAACGGAATTAACTGATCTTTCAGTGTGTTGAGCATGTTCCCGCTCTTTATATTCTCTTAAATCAGGAGGTTGGAAGGGTTTCAATAAGCATTTACAGAGTAAATAGTTTGCTATATCTAACAGATGTATAGTTTCATTCTGCTGTATTTCCTGTGAATGTATCGTATTACGTCAATATAGCATCTTGTTGTGCAGTGTGGTTTTTTACTTGGTCTGCTTTGTATTACCGTATAGGCCATGTGTCATACCCAAACCTCCCCCCTCCGAAAAAAACGAAAAACGTGAAGCACATTGACGATGAGCGGGGATGCTGATGGGACCAGCAGCGCAGTGGGAAACAGAGGAGGGGGGTGTGTCTGGTGTGTAGAGACGGGAGATGAGAAGGAGGGGGGTTGGGTTCCCATCTGTTGCGCGGTTGTGGCACGTGCCGAACGCGTGAATCCTACAGGCAGCTCGCTGCACTGTGTTTGGTTTAATGGTCAGCAGAGACGGACGGAAAGTCTTCGAGGGTGTCAAAATGTCATCTAGTCTATACTTAACGTCTGACATTATCGATTTTAAGGGAGTAGCCTATCACTTACACATATAGGTCCGGTTCGGCTGAATCATGCCTATATTCTCATGCACACCGTGTTGTGTTTGACCGGCTTGTGCTGCATGACTCCTCTTCAAACTATACGTTCATACGCAAATGCACGCACCTCATTGCGTGTGTTCAGGTTGTCACGTCACTCTGTCTCCTCCCACTGCTCCAGGTAAACACGGTGTTGTTGATATTGGAAACAAGCTGCCGAGGGTGCACAAGCAGATGTTAATCCATACATAGCGTCGCTTGGGTATGCTTTATTTATTGAAGAAATAGATTAGTCCTGTCACCTCAGAATCACTCATCAGCAGGTTCAGGTTCTTTTATTGTGGCAGATTGGCAAATGAAGTCCAGAAGAATACAATGACTGAATACTTTGATTATGTGAATCAAACGTTTTAATTGTTCAGTCATAGCAATCCAGGGTTCAGGCATATCTCATTCAACTTTGTTTTGATACTTTGACCTCTTATTTGTGGAATTATTAATGCCAAAACAATAATATAATAATAATAAACTGAATACTATTTTAATTTAACAACAAAGACATGCAGGCGAATAATGAAGCAATCCTTACTTAATATTACAAAATAGTAACTACTAAAATCTGCTAAAACAGCATCATTGTTTGCTTGTATGCAAAGTGAATCCGGATGAACGTTAAAGCTTTACATTAAAAAAGTATTAAAGTGCAACACCATCACGGAACTCCGCATACCAGCGGTATAGACGCAGAGTCCCAAAGGGACCAGATGGTCCAGACCGGAGCTCCGCTCCTCTCCCAGAGGCGTCGCCCCCCTGAGTCAAACCCCCCGCACAATGGCTTGTGTTCCCGCCCCTCTGACGCGCCGGATCCACATAAATAGGAGGCTCTCCAACTCTGCCGCACACTTTCAGCTCAGCAGCTCCAAGAGCAAGTATCTCCCCTCAAAAAGCACAACAACAAACGAAATGAGTCCCAGCATCACTACCGAGGCCGACCAGCCTCTCGCTGCCAGGTCCACCGTGGCCCAGAGAAAGCAAGCCAACGAACTGAGAAAGGTAAGAGAAGGAGAGATACGCGTATACGTACTTATAATACGCTGGTTATGTTTTCTCATTTGACCCTTTTAAAAGTGCCGCTGATTAACGTCTTTTCCTTATTTCTTCTAGACTCTCAAACCCTTGCTGGAGAAGAAAAGACGTGCTCGTATCAACGACAGTCTCAGTCATTTGAAAAGCCTGATTCTCCCTCTGGTTGGCAAAGACAACGCACGCTACTCCAAACTGGAGAAAGCTGACATTCTGGAAATGACCGTCCGTTTCCTCAGAGACCTTCCTTCCGCTCCCGCCAAAGGTACGCCCCCTCTCCTGAACTATACACCATATGCATCGCACAAACCATCGTATCTGAGATTGTGGTCTACGCATGGAATTCAAGTCACTAATCAAATCTTTTTCCACTCCAGACTCCGCAGACAGTTACAGGGAAGGCTACAAAGCCTGCCTCCAGCGCGTCTCCACGCTGCTTCCCAAAACGAGTCTGGACCAAGACGCGTGTCAGCGGGTCAACGAATTCGTCCAGCAGTCCATGTCCGCCACCGTCACGCCAACCTGTCTGAACTGCTGCGCTCAGAGCTCCAGAACCTTCCCCGAGATCCAACAGAAACTCCAGAGCCTCAAATCCAGTTTCAGCTCCAAGGTGGAGAGCCAGTCCCGCAGCGGCGCAGCGGCTCCATGTCGAGCGCAGTCAGGGCCGCAGGCTGTCGGCGATGCCATGTGGAGACCTTGGTAGATCAGATGGACGATCGACCTCATGCGTGTTATTTATTTTGTGATGTTATTCATGCTATTTGTGTGTATAGTCTGAGCGATCCAGAATGGTTGGAGTTGCTGTCCAATAATGTAATTCAGCATTTAGCTCATTTCGCGTTTAATGCCAGAGAGCGCACGAGCACAGACCTAAGAGAAACTGAAGTCTTTGAGCTTTTTAAAATGCAATCCTCTTTGGGGTTTCAAAGATATGGGTTGTAGACAACACTTTTGTAAAACCCCAAGGGTTATTTTGTTTGAGGTTTGCACAATGGACTTAAAAGTATTTTGGTCTGTGCAAAAGAATAGTCTGTAAACACCATGTGTTATATAGGATTATGTTATTCATTGACGTTATGTGTATAAAAAAACATGTTTTGTGACACTTCAAATGTTTTGTTGTCGACAAAAGCTTTTTAATAAATGTACATTTCTCAAATATTGCTGTTGTTTTATCTTTTGATTTGGTCGAATTTATCA
This sequence comes from Pseudoliparis swirei, assembly GCF_029220125.1. NCBI lineage: Eukaryota > Metazoa > Chordata > Actinopteri > Perciformes > Liparidae > Pseudoliparis > Pseudoliparis swirei. The sequence continues at coordinate 9,632,633 of NC_079396.1, forward strand.
TAAACTCAGACGAGACGAATCACAGTAATATGAAAGGAATGGAAAAGGCGCGTGAACGCATAAAGCCAGAGGTCAGCCTGAGCCCATTGATGCTGACGAGCAGCTGCTCCATTGTTGCAGATGTGAGCTGCCTCCCCAGTTGCCGCCAATTTGGTGGGAAAAAGTTTGACTGGTTGTGAGATGGGACTCAGTGAGATGACGCGTCGGGAATTACAATCACTCATTCGACGTCACCCAAAACACACTGGTTTCTCATTTTACAATATGTAACATTTCCGAAATAAATAGTGATCATATGCTCATGGCTTATAAGTGTGTTAACGTATTAGGTTGTTTATCTGAAATCAGAATTTAACAATTTTTACAAATTGTTATTAAATGTATTCCATGTTATTATTATTTATACTAGATTATCATATAGCCTTTAGATTTTTATTTTTACATTTTCTTTTGCATTAACCACTCACAAAGTGAGCTAAATTCTGAATTTAAAAAATGATGTCCTCCTCCTCAAATGCCTCTGCAGTGAAGGGCACCGTTTATATGCATTTAGTCCTAAATCCATGAAGAAAAGTATTTGAGTGATCGCATACATTCTCTATGTATCATACAACTTTTTAACAAGTTGTTTTAACAAGGGCAGAATAATACTGAACATGAAAACTTGATGATATTCTGTGTGAAAAGATCACTGACAATGCAAATGACATGCAACCATATAACACCACAGCCATTTAAAGCATACGTTTTGGTTACATTCTTTTAAAACAATACTCAATGCCAATAAGTGCATTAAAACACTTCTGTCACGTTATTATTCCTTTCCTGCCGTCCACGAAGAGCTCTTGTGCATCTTGAATGGAAGTGATGAGAACAAACCTGCTTATATTAAACTCCCTCTTTGTGGTTTCAGACAGGGTTATGAGCTCCAGAGGAGCAATGGGAAAACAAAGGAGGAATTTTGTAAGCTTGATTTGTTTCAGACTTAAAACAAAGAGTCATCTCACGTTAAAGTTAAACTATAAGGAACCTCTCAATGGGTATGGCCTGGAGGAATGATCAGAGTGAACGATAATGTCATGTGAAGATATTTTTATTTTATTTTTAAAGTTGTTTCTGGAGGTTTAACATTCTGGACAAAAGATCTGGTTTTCCAGTGCACTCAGAAAACATTTAGAGCCCTTCATTTTTTTCACTCTACTTACTATTTTTGCTTATCAATATGCTCAACAACAACCTATATATATTGATAAAGTGAAAATAGGTTTTTAAATGTATTTTCCCATGTATTAAACATCAGAAACTGAAACAAGCTCAGACTGGTCCCTATGCTCTATCGGGTTATTGTTACGCTATAGAGCAGGTTTCTTCGCTGTCTCTGGCTGCATTTATCCTTGCTTAAGTTCTGACATGTCTCCCTGTCTCTGCCACTGAGAAGCACCCCATGATGCTGCCCCACCATGCTTCACCATAGTGATGGTGTTTGCCAGGGGATGCTCGGCCCCCCGGTGTTAGTCAGACATAGAGTTTGGAGTTCTACCAAAAATAAGGACATCTTCGTCTCTCTGGTCTGAACCAGAGAATCTTTTCCCTCATGTTCTCAGAGTTCTTCAAATGCTGTTTGGTAAACTCCAAGCCAGCTGGCATATGCTTTTTATTCAAGAGTGGCTTCCATCGAGCCAATACCACAAAGGCCTGAGCGATGAAGTGAGTCTGAGAAGGGTCTTCTATCTCTGCAGAGGACTTCCGCAGCTCTAAAAGAGACCGCTGCGTTCTTGGTCACCTCCCTTATGACTCTCCTTTCCCCGTTATGCTCAGTAACCCTAACCCGGATGCAAAAAGGGACAGAGACTGTCGTCTTTTGGAGCACTCCTAAAGACATTTTTCGACTCTGTGGTGGCATCGGACATCTTTTATTGGGTGGTCTGCTGCAGCAGCATCTCGACAGCCGACAGGAAGAGGCTGAACAAACTGCAGGCCAGTGTGCTGTATCCACTGGATACGGAGGTATGAGACATGTGGATGATGGCTAAGCATCCTTGATGGACAACACCATGCGGGATGCCCTGGTGCAGCTCTTCATCAACCGGCTGCTTAACCACCCCCCCCCCCCCCCCTGTCCACCCTGGAGGGGGATGAAGAGGTAAGGCAGGTGCTGCTGTCAGGCTGCAGCCATGCTTCAGACCATGGAAAAACACTTACAACCTGTGCAATATAAATACACTGTGCAATAAGTTATTATGTCTGAATATAATAGTTCAGTGTGGATTCTTTATTCTTTTTTTATGTATTAAAGTTTTTTGTACTGCTTATTGCTTATTTATAACTTTTTTTCAAATCTTGTTTCTTTTTTACGTCTCTTGTCTCAAAATCCAAAGACATGTTTTCACTTTGTCAGTATGGCTTATTTAGTGTGGATTTGGGTGGCTACATTTAAATAATATAACATTGTAAAGAGTTCAAAAAGTGACAGGGTCTGAATACTTTATTTAAAAAGGAAATCTTATTTTATCCGCAACACATAAAACATAGAGGTTGCAAAACGTGAGACTTAGAAGGAATTTAATGAAGTATGAAGATAATTATCATGGATCACAAAAAACATATGACAAAAGTTGTGTGAAAGTAATGTTGATAACAGCCATATAGCAAAGAGGAGGTATGCGAACATACATTTCTTACTTGAATGGATAACAAGTCCACGTTGCTGAGTTGAACAAAATAATTGACGTAACCCATTTATTAACTTGCATCTTATGGCACAAAATCTTGATCGTTATCGAAGATAAAATCCATTTTACTGCCACAAGAAACACGCAGGGCAAAGTGATGTGTACCGACGCCGTGACCATGACGGCTTTCATTACATATCGATGATAATACAGCGTAATAGTTGTATATAATATATATATATATATATATATATATATATATATATATATATATATATATATATATATATATAATACTAGTTACACGTTATAGCTGCAAGGATATGGCTCTCTCATTGTTTGAGTCAGGTGGAGTCCGCCTCGCGGGTTCTCCCCCATCCCGCAGCCCGCACGTGACTCTTAATTCGCATGAAGTTTCGGAACATTTTCAGACAAAGGCTTCCTGTTATCCGGCCTGCACAGATGGGTTACTGACGCCGAATATGCTTGAAAAGACAAAAGGGGACTCTAACCGTAAGAGCAAACCGGAGAAGTGTACCTCCCCCATCCCCCATCATCCCTCCACAGCGCGGAGAGGGGCGCGTGCAGCAAGTGTGCCTCTCAGAAGGCAGCGCTTGGCTTTGTTGAACGATGGAACCACACCAATATAATAATATAATGATATATATATAACATTATATTAGTGTATATATACAATTATTTATATATATATATATTATTAGTGTATATTTTTTCTTTATATATATATATTAGTGTATATACTAAATGATATATATGTGTGTTTCATTGTGTTTCCATCATGATATATAATATATATATACATATATGTATGTATATATTTAGTTATATAACTATATTTAGATATATATGAATGACATTTATTCAAAAATATGATAGAAATATGGACGAAATATATTTTAAATATATATTTTAAACATATTTTATATAATACAATTATGAATATGCTGCGTTTTACATATTTGTTTATATGTATGTATATATAATATATATTATTATCATATATATATATGATAATAATAGAATCATCGTGATGTTTTAGATGACAGTGCTTTCCAGTGTGCATTTAACATAATACTCTTATAGACCAGCATCTTTATCTCCACCAACAGCCTGAGCTTCGTGTTTCGTCATCACCATGCATATTTACTCTATTGATAAACAAGCATTTCCTCACAGCTTGGACGCTAAAATATCCAGCAGCCAAGCTGATGGAGACAATTGCAACATATTTTTCAAACAGGGGGGTTGAGAATGGTTAGTTTCAATTGGACAAAAACATGGACCCATAATGCAGATGGGGCACCCACGCCAAAACTGCGTGGAGATCATGTGTCGTGCGTGTAAAGTTGATAGAAAAAGAGCTTAAGTATATGCAATGCAGAATATGTGTGTGTGTGTGTGTGTGTGTGTGCTCGTGTGTGTGTGTTTGTGTGTGTGTGTGTGGTTGTCTGTGTGTGCACGCATGGATAATATATGGAAAGATCCATGGTGGGGCAGGGAGATTGGCTGTTCAGGATGCTGGTGTAGAGTGCAGGTGGAGTATATGCGGGGCGTGGGGTTGATGGTTGGAGGTTGGGGGTGGGGTTGAAGACTCAGTAACAGACAGCCATCTGGTCTCCAAGGCGCGTGCTACGCCCGTGGTTCCCCTGAATGCCGTGGTATTTGATGGGTTGTTGAGTCTCGCAGTTTGTATTTTACATTTTAAAACTCAAAGCTGTAATTGGAAGTTTAATTCATGCCACATGACACGATGGTTGGTTGATAAAACCACAACATCCATAAGGTAATAGTCTAAATGTGCAGAACACCTAAAAGGTTATAACACACGGTGAGCGTATTGTATTTTTTGTGGCGTTGTCTTGTGATTGGAGCACACGCTCCCCCGTTATACCCCAGCCCCTGATTTCAGCCCCCACTGCCTTGCATGAAGCGTTGGTAGCAGCGGGATACACCCTACAGCTACAGGTAGACCCCCCTGGGCAGAACTGCATAAACCTCATATGCAAAACCTATTGTTGTCTCAATCCAACAGCAGATGTTATTTGAAAGTAGCGTGGCTTGGGTCTGAGATTGGAGTATAGAGTCTGTGGCTCTTTGGACACTTTTTTTATACACGCAAGCCTGCCCCCTATGCCAGTCATGCATGTATTGCACATTGTTTTTCTAAATGTGCACATTTATTTTCAAATAATATGTAATGTAATCGAACGTCGGCAAATTAGACACAATAAAATAGAGTAAAACCTCTGTGTGGAACATGAAATGCAGCACGCAAACATATCCTAAGAACTTAAATGGAGAATATGGTGGACACAAACAGTATATCTAATTAAATCGTTTTACTTGTTAGCTCATACAATAAATAACTAATATGTTCAATCATCACACTAAAATAACATACTTTATTAATGCATTTTGCTTCCCGGCCATAAATGAGCACTGCGTAATTACGCACCATATAGTAACTGATGTTTATGTTACGAAAAATCTGATACTATATGTGAAATATTTAAAGTAATTATTTACTATTTAGTACAATTTAAATTGTATATTTTGTAGAATAGATATTTGGTGAATGAGTATTCATACACTTTAAGCTTTTTTACGCACACGTTTCCTCAGCTTGTTGACGCAGATCTTTTTTAATTTGCTCTATGGATCATAACGCAGACACGCACTGCAGTTGTTATGCGTGGATTAGAGTAGAAGACAGATGGTTATCTTACTAAATGTCATGGTTTTGTGTTGTTTCCATGGAGTAGCGGCGAGTCCAAATCGTTTCGCGTTGGCTTGGGGGCGTACCCGTGACGCACGTTAACCGACGCCACCGACCTGCATATATACCGCAGCTCTCGGCCGTTAGAGACACATCTTCACTGACTTCGGTTTTCAACACTTCTCTCTCACAAAGAAGACGCTGAAAATGTCTCCTAACATGTCTTGTGAAGCTCTCCAGTCTTTTTCTCCAAGGCTAACTGTGGCCAAAAGAAAAGAAGCTCTTGAACTCAGAAAGGTAAGCACTGCCACTGCATTTGTTTTATTATTCTAAACATTTTCTCTGATAATTTACACGTAACGAATGAATGAATATATGCTAACTATGATGTGTTCTTTTCAGACAATCAAACCTTTAATGGAAAAAAGAAGGCGCGCCCGTATCAACGACAGCCTGAACCTTTTGAAAAACCTCATCCTTCCCCTCACAGGCAGAGATGTAAGTTGTTATATCCATTTCAAAATATGCAGAAAACTGTTTTTTTATATGAACAAAAGTCAAGATGTTGAAGGTTCATGTTATAACATTGGCTTTGTATTGTTTTCTCCAGAAGACTCGCTACTCCAAACTGGAGAAAGCTGACATTCTGGAAATGACTGTGAGGTTCCTCGGCGACATCCCCCCTGTTAACACAAAAAGTGAGTTATGCTTCTGCTTCTTTAACACTTTTATTGACATATTTATATCCAGTGGACCATTGTCGTTTTTGAAAAACAAAACTAACATATCATTGTCTTTTTTCAGACTCCGCAGTCAGTTACAAGGAAGGCTACAAAGCCTGCCTCCAGCGCGTCTCCACGCTGCTTCCAAAAACGAGTCTGGACCAAGACGCGTGTCAGCGGGTCAACGAATTCGTCCAGCAGTCCATGTCCGCCACCGTCAGCCCAGCTTGTTTGAGCTGCTGCGCGCAGAGCTCCAGAACCTTCCCTGAGATGCAACAGAAACTCCAAAGCCTCAAATCCAGCTTCAGCTCCAAGATGGAGAGCCAGTCCCGCAGCGGCGCAGCGGCTCCATGCCGAGCGCAGTCAGCGCCGCAGGCTGTCGGCGATGCCATGTGGAGACCTTGGTAGAGTCCCTAAATCAACCCGGTCTCCCAAACCATGTACAAAGACTGTAAAGTGTTTCATATAGGCAGCATTTTGAGATGTATCAATTGTACAAATGCACAGTGATGCATAGCCTCGCTACCGTTGATGAAAAGCCAGAATTCATCGTTAAATCGTATTGGTTGAGTATTATATACTTACGTTTTGCGCACGAGTCTATTGTCCAGTATCAGATGACAAGTTTAGACAGTCGTATTTGTTTAAATCTGCATGTATGTATACGGTAAATATTTAGTCCTATTCGTGGACTAAGTGATTAAGGGCCATTGAAACCGCCCTGTAAGACCCAAAGGGTCAGTCTATGAATTTGCACAATAGACTTCAGTGTTTTGAGTCTGTGCAGATTAACTATGTAGACATATTATGTGTCATTGAAAGTATCTCTGTCGGGATGTGTTTTATTTTTGCTATTTAAAGCAAATGTTGTATGTATGTTGTATAAACTAAAATAAACTACGATGTCGTGGTAAGATATTGTGTTATGTTTTGATTATAAGTTGGCGCACTTCACAAACATATATAGGATAAAGTGAATTCACCTGGCATTGGGTTAGAATTACAGGGGCAGAACACAAATTACAGTGTAATCATATGCATTGTATTGAAAGGCATCAGAAACACATGTTTGAATAAATAAGGCCTGTGCACCTTCCAACCATATAGGATCATAAAAACTGCAGCGTCTCCAGACTTTGAGCTGGTACCTTTGTTCAGCAAACACGTCGCACTGTGTTACGCGTGGAACTGTTTAATGAGCCTGGCTGAGACATCTGCCAAGCAGTGTTAAATACAAACCGTTGGCCAGTGTGACTCCGGGGTGGAGGTTGTGGTGAAACGCGCTCACAGCTGGCACGGTGCGATACTGCCATGATCATGGTCGTGATGGAGTAAATGCGGTCTCTGCTGCCCGCTTCCGACGGCTTACGGTATTGGTATGGTTATGGTTTCTATTTCCGTTGTATAACTATATGTGTTTCCCCGCGTAGCTCTTTTAAATACACCGGTCGCAAAGCTCAATGGCTGTCGCTTGGTGTGCGTCACATTTCTATAAACAATCGCGCTCCACAGAGCATCCTTTGAGCATCGTCGAAGTGGTTTCCACACAGATGAGTCATTCCTCAAGGAGACCAGACAGAGAAGCAGACACGGGACCTCGCTGCAGCACGAGACCAACTAACCCAGAGAGCCCATCGTCATCATCATCATCATCATCATCATCATCATCATCATCATGTCGATGCACGAGGCAGCATCCCTCCTTCAATTATGCAGGTAGGCGATTTATTACGAGCAACCTTCACACGCTATGACGTCCAGTCGAGCGAGGCGCAGCGGGGACAGAGCAGCTCCTCGCGGGGTTATCAGCCCGATAATCCTCTTATTGACCGGTCCGGTTGCTCGGTACACTCCGAAGTCTGAGCGGGTTTATGATCGTTCAAACTGCGTGTTTGTTCAGATATTGTAGCCAGTGGGCTCCCGGCAGAGACTGGGGACCAATTGATATCGTTTGTGATGACGTCAACGCGGTTAGCATCGGGTTGGTATACGCGCTCCAACCACCGAGGACACATTAAGGTCGCCGTCCCTTCACTAAAACTCCAATAAAAGTTGTTTTCTAAAGCGTAAGGGACCGTTTTGCTCCGGTAAATGTGTTTGTTCGGAGTGTAGAGGGTGGTCTTCTATCGCGTGTCTGGCTGAAGTAATGAACAAACAGTGAGCAACGTGTGGTTGGTAAACTCCTACACATATCTTTGCAATTAATCGGCTTAATTGCCCAGCAGCATGCAAAGTGTTTATATAGTTAGTGCACTTGTAGTCAGCCAAAGTCGGAGCCCTTGATCACTGTCACAGTCCCAAATATCTGTCTGCAGGTGTGACGAAGTAATAGTCTGTCTTTAAAGGTGTATTCTTTGAAAGAATGGTTTATGTCGCCAGACTCGCCACCGTCCACACCAGGGGCGTCTCTAGGATTTTGATACATCTGGGGCTTAGCCAGTGCCGCTGCTCGCCATGTTGGTGCCCTAAGCATAACTCCTTCATGATGCCCCCCTGAGATAGGAAAGTGACCCACGGCGAGCGTTTTTATTTATTTTTATTAACCTTCGGGGCTAATTAAAAAACATCCGGGGCTTTAGCCTAGGGACGCCACTGGTCCACACCTTGACACAATTAAGTCAATCAAGTTATTGGCACAGTCAAGGAGACATTTTCAAAAGCTGTCTTCAGCAGATGGCTCAACAGTAGATTTTGCTGTTGAGTCCGCCATCATATATATATATATACATATATATACATATATACAGGCACGTGCACAGATAGAGCCCTAGTGGTGCTCAAGCACCAGCCCTTTTGCCCTGGATGAGAAAAGTGCCCTTATTGCTGGAGACACATTTTTTTAATTCATCCGTATTTAAGAATAAAAGTTACTCTCTCGGTCATCAAGTCCCTCCAAATGTGTTTTAATATCCGACGGGGCATTTATTTGAGTTATTGTGAGAATTTCGCCCGACCTGCTCCGCGGCGCTCACGAGCCCCCCTCCCCCCACCGCGCTCCTCCCTCCTCCTCCACTTCCTCCTCCGCGCAGTGCTCCTCGCGCCACGAAACGGATGCACCTCCTACTCCTCTGACCCGCAGCACCAGACACACAGGTCATGACGCTGTTTGTCCCCTGACGTTGTTTTGTGATAAATCAACCACAACATTAGCGCTGCTGAAAACATGACGTCACAACTGGTCCGACGTTTCCTAAAAAAATAAATAAACAAAAACTCACGAAATCCGTGATTTCAAAGCCTCGTCCAGCTGTTTACTGACGTAAGTTATGTTTAGAGAATAGAGAGAGGGAGAGAGAGGAGAGAGAAGAGAGAGAAAAGAGAGAGAGGGAGAGAGAGGAGAGAGGAGAGAGAGAAGAGAGAGGAGAGAGGAAAGAGAGTTCTTATTCCGTTCTATTTAACAGGGGCTAGTCTAGGATTTGCGTGGCCAGACTGAAAACAAAATAATAAGGCCTCTCTGGTATTGTTCAGAGGGCCGGGCCAAATGTGGAGGCGGGCCGTATTCGTCCCGTGGGCCTTAGTTTGAGGACCACTGCTCTTGGCTGTTGATGTTTATCAATATCGCTCATTTTGAAAATGACGTCAGAGGGCAATACGGATCCGTATCAGACCAGGAGGGCAATACGTGGCTGGGATGATGACCCATTAGCCAATCAGAACGCTTGTACTATTGTTGCTATAAAATAATTCATCTTTATTCATAAAGAATATGTAAGCTAGCGGTCTGATGCTGCCCAGAGGAAACGCAGGTCGAGGACAGCATCATCAGTGTAATGCTGCTAATGCTTCAACTCTTTCAAAATTTCTTTTTGGCATTGGGTGCCCTTTTTTGGGGTTTGAGCACCTGCCCCCCAAAATGTCTGTGCACGTGCCTGCATATATATATATATATATATATATATATATATGTTTTGTTGTTGTTACAGTTTTCTGAACATATTAGACTGTTAAACCCAAATAAAATGAACAAAGACAATAAATCCACCTGTTTGTCAAAAGTTTCCCTTGTTTAAAAATATCCTGGAAGCCAAAAGTATTTTGGTCATATAACATGTCCTTGTCACAGTCAGTCATAACCTGAAGGCTGAAGAGACGGTTGATAGTTCACAGGGAGAGAAGCTGCATTACTGTACGGTGTTGTAAAGAGTTGGAACATAAAGCTGATGAGTGGTTTCTGGCCTGAGGGGAAGCTGTGAAACCTTCTGGACTTTAGTGATTTACCTGCTCCCACATTCTCTTGACAGAAATATGAGAAATACTAGTTTGTGTATTAAGTGCCTACACGTGTGTGTTGATGCAGTTTGATGCCAGCAGGTGGAGACAACTGTTTCCCTGGACATGAACGACATGCGGTCAAAGTGTTTGGGGATTAATTTATCAACCTGCCTCAGAAAAGAATCCCTACACTTCACACAATAACCTTTAGATATGTCCAAACATTGTGTACAGTTATGTGCAGGCATGGACGCAGATGTAAGCAGTTGGTCGACTAGCTTGTATAAACACGGTTTTGGCAAATCCCCTTACCCAGAATTCATTGTCTGTACTGGTCTGATGTCAAAATGTTAAAGGGCGGGTCTTCGGCCTACTTATATTTATCAACAGTAAATGTAACAAGAAAAATATTAATACTTTAACTCTCCTGTACTCTGCTTTTCTAAGTCAAAATAAAAAAATCCTCGGACTTTACCGAGTTTATTGCCAACGTTTCGCTTTCCGGACCACTGAAACTTTCTGTCGAAACATTCATTATGCACCTTAAACGTGTCTACAAATACTACTGCCTGCGTTGTTCTTCGCCTCTCCAAACTTACAGCAGACAAAATGTAGTTGTTGTGTTCCAACTTCAAAATCAATATGTATAAGTATACCTGTATAGAGGATCTGAAAACACTAGATATGTAATTTTCATATACATTGCTTTATCTATACCTGATACCTCAGTGATGGAATATAGGTTGTACATTACATACCATATTCGTAGTTGTTGACAACTATATTGCTATTGTGCTCCACTGTGTGTAATAGAAGTGATCATCATGTTGAAAGGGGATGTATATATGAACAAGATTAGAGGGCAGAGGGACTTTCAGTCTTTCCCTCTAAATCAGTTCCCCGTTCTCGTGGCTTTAGGTGTGGCTGTGCCTTTTTGCTTGTTTGTCTTCAAGTGGGGCATTTCTAAAACCCATAACTACATTTTCGTATAGTTTTTTGTTGTGATCTTGGTCCAGTATTGTTGTTCTAATTAGAGATTTCCTAGCGGTTGTTGAAGAACAATCCCATGGAGACAGGCTGTCATGAATGAAGCAGTTGGCCACACAGTTACGGAAGAAAACATCCATTCCAATGGAGAAAAAAAACCACATTGTATATTCTTATCATGGGCACCACATTTATGAGACCTTAAATACTCGTCAGCTGTGACACACACATCTAGGTGTGATCATAGCAGATTTTATTGGTCAGTTGCTGTCGATCTGTGCATCAGTGTTGAGATCCAGTTTGACCACTAAGGCGGGGTCACATGCATGACGTCACTCGCCACGACAACATCAGAGCCCAGAATCTCAGAAGATGTGAATGTAGTGATTGTACAAAAGGGAAGTGAGCCAGAGAGTAGGACCCAGAGTCTGCGAGTGCAAAGATGCGTTGCTTCAGGCCTCGGAGCAGCAGGCCAGCAGAGGAAGGGAAAGTCGTGGAGCAACTACAAGCCAGAGAAAGTCAGCAAGTCAGCAGAGATGTCAGGGACCCCGAGGAAACACGAGCTCAGCAGGACTCTAACCATCAACTCAGCAGGTAGTTTATTTTCTCACTAACCTTTAAATAAATGCTAGCGTATGTTAAACCTTTGAATAGCTGTTCCAACTGTCAGAGAAGTGTTGACTGAACTCTGTCAGCTTTGAGGCTTCATCTTGCAATATATGAAAGAGTTTACATCCCTTTTTGCTTCCTATAATTAATATTCATATTATAATACAATTTCAATGAATACTACAGCCTCATATCTGATGTCTCTCCATTTCACAATAATTGTCTTCATCACAGTGGTGTAGTTGTAGAGTTTGTCATTTATTATGTGGTTACTGCGCGTTATACAGCGACGTTGAGCGTCCCGATTCCAGTGAACTGTTACTATGTGTCGCAATTGTCAAATTCCCCATCCGCTCTCATGCACCTCGGACTTTAAGAGGAAGTCGACAGCACAAGGAACATTAATTGTTCTTCAGAAGGTTCGTCGTTGTAACAAGCTGACATAACTAATGCACAGTCATTTTAATTAGAAGTCTTTCCTGTGGATCGCTTATGGTGTCTAGAGGTGTATCTCCTGGCTTAGTTTTTGGAACACACCTTTGTCGAGCCTTTGTCCGATACCATTCATGAGTCAGATCTCAGCGCAGAGCTGCATACCTGTCGTGTGTGACAGTGCAGAGTATGGGAGCAGCTTAGATTGTAACTCGTTAAACTAGTTCAACCCACACACTGAGGAATTGGAAACAGGACAGCACGCCAGTGCGTGTCAGAGATAACACTGTATCTGGTCATCAGATAGACATGGAGGATGGAGTCCAAACCTTTTTGAAAATACTCCAGCGGGGTAACGGGTTTCGCTCAAGAGAAGTCCTCCCAACTCATCAGTACATCATAGCGGATATGTCCCGAGATAGTCTTCCTGGTTTCAGCAAACAACCTGCGATAACAACTGTGAGCCTAATTCAACTTAATATATCAGAAACTAAACACGTCAGGGGTTTGAAATGCTCTCCGTAACTGCTCAGTGTCACACAGCCTCGGCACATCTTCTGTTGTTGGCTCAGGCCTGGATTTTAAACATTTAGCACAGATGTTGTTCGAGTAAGAAGAGAATAGGTCATTGATCATTAATGTTACAATCTATTGCGGCTTCCCCTTGTTTAACATTGTTACGTCCCCTTCTTGGTCTAGGGGATAAGCGGGGGGACGAACACATGAGTCAAAGAATATGTGAAAAGATCAAAAGTAGGAGTCCATCCATCCATCCATTATCAATACCGCTTATCCTCATTAGGGTCGCGGGGGCGCAAGTAGGAGTAGGAGTAACGGGTTAAAATAATAATTATTCTTACATGAAAAACAAAGGTTCCATGAAGTAGGAGAGATTGGGACAGTTGTGATTGTGCCAAACAAATAAAATCAACACAACAAAACTCAGCCTGGCTAACTTCCTCTCTGAAAAGAAACAAACAAAATGGCTTCACCTGCTTTATAACAAAGCTATTGTCAAAACAATACAGAGGGAGTTCCAACTTATAGTCAAATGTTTCTCGACACACCTACGTGAGTGCACAAATGTACACGGTACCCCAAACTTACCTACTGTCCTCAACCTCTCACCACAACCCTGCACACCTTGCAGTGTCAGTGTAAACATTACACAATCCAAAAACCACCCCTGAACTCTTCAGGCATCCTCCTCTTAGACGGGGCCCACGCAGCCGATTGGCCAGCTAGCCTTCTGGAACCCAGGTGCAGTCGGATTGGCCTGTACAGGTGGTAATTGATGGCACCTGAAGGGAAAACAATGAGGGAGGGGAGAAAACACAACACTGAAGTAACAAAAATTTTTTGATCAATAATATTTAATTTTCAAGCAAAATCATGAAGTCTTCTTACGATCCTAAAAGCAGATGTTGCGATCCTCCCATGACATCCTCAGTCATGCTCACCAATCTTCTCTCGACTGCAGGATCATGCGGCCAGACGACACCAACATTGTGGGTAACGTCCACGGCGGCATCATCCTCAAGATGATCGAGGAGGCCGGATGCATCGTTGGCACGCGACACTGCAACACACAGAACGGGGTAACTATATCCAGACCAAACCCACACTGGTTACTGCACTGGGAGTAAATTGCGTCGGAGGGGGGGGGGCATGGGGGGGGGGTGACAACTATGCAAATAATAAATCTTCAAAGGGAAATAATGTTTCTTTGTTCGTGTTGATTCTCTCTCCACCATGTGATGAGTCTTTGTTGTGTTTAGAGATAGAAATGTATGAACATAATTGTTTTAGAGATCATAAAATGTTTTATTTACACAGTTTTTAAATAATAGTTTGTTTTTTAAATTTGGAAAAATTCCACATTGTTCTCAACAGTTTATAAGGGCTTTTAAATCTCTGATGTCCAAACTGCATTAATGTTGCTGTTTTCAGTATTGCATCACCCAGATTGTCTTTGACCTTTCACCTGGTAAACTTTACCTACCTTTAACTTGCATCTTTTTGATCGTTATCTCACCTACGACTACAATCTAATATCCACATCCTGCAGATTGTTCAGATAATATATGACGACAAACACATTTGTGGAGACAACACATATTTACACATGGGATTGTTGTGATAAAGAATAGCCATGTATTCTTGAAATCATCAAAGACATTTGAGTCACAATACAAATTTAAAAAACGACTTTCGGTTTTTAAGCTAACTCCTTAATTCTGTTATATATTGTCCACCATTTATAAATGCAAAAGTATCTGGAGTGTTTTTATATCTAATGCTTGATGTTGTGTGATCTTGTCATGTCATTTGAAGGGTCAGCAGGGTTTTGTTCTGGTGTTTGCAATTCATTGAGTTTGAAGTATTTGAGATTTCTGGCAGCTCACAATAAAGCACAAAAAACGATTGAACTTGGAAACAAGTTTCAACAGTTGCTCATTGAAGTTACACTTCATATAAAAACACCCAGCGTGAACCAGGAAGGTAAAGAATTATGCTTCAGATCTAGGTTTCATGTGTCCATGCCCATATTCCTCCCCTGATAACATTTTTCTTTTTGTTTTCTATCTTCTATAGACATCTCGGTACCTTTAACTTGTCTGATTAGCGTCTCTGTGGAGTCAAGTGGCACTGGAGAAATTATGTTCAAATGTCTTTGAATGCTTCATTTTTTAAAACTCCAATTCCGTTCCTGTTTCTTCATCTGGCTTCGATGGAAATTGTTAATGTCTGCACGAAGCCCCTCAGTATTTGCCTTTAATGACACTTATTTAGTGACTGTTTTCTCCTGTAAATAAACTACATCACTGCAAAACACGCACTTTCAAAACAAGCAAACAAAGCAAAGCAAATATTTCTTAAATTAAGTTGAGATGTCTTGCTACCAGAAACAACTTTAGTTCATGTCAAATAAGATTAGTGCTATTCTGGATTCTAGATTACACAGACGAAACTGGTCAAGAGCCCAACAAGATGTTTTACCTAAAATCTTCAGATTGGAAGACTCGAATAAAATGTGTGTTGTAATATCATCGTTTTTAATCAATAATGACGTAGTTACCTCAAAGTTAATCCCTTTTCATGGGCTTTCATGTGTCAAGTGTCATGTCATGATCGGTCTACATCTTTTTGTGTAATCATTGCTGTAGATATATCATTTGTGCTATTTGGGTTTATATTATTTTCATCATCAGTCTGTAGGTGTGTTTGACACAACACATCTGGAGCACAGCTGTGATAAATGGAATACGACAAGTTGAAAAAAGACCAAACCTTTAAATGAGATATTTTGTCTCAAAATGAAGTTGAGAATATAACGTCATGCAAACCCAAACTTGAAAGAGAAGTAGTTATATCTTGAAACGAAGGTCCTGTAACAGATATGCCCCTTTAATCTTGTTAAACCAATCCCCAAATTAGATGCAACTGCTAATGAAGAGAACGCAGGCATTCACTTGAATCAAATCAAACAGCTACAGTTGTAGATATTATTAGTTTCAGTATCACTAAGCAGGTTAGATTCATTTATTAGATTTTATTTCGACCAAATTCTCAGCCTGATGCTTAAGAAGATGCATGCTGTCATGTGCTGGTCATTTGTGGGCTGAAATGAAAGTAGTTTCTACTTAAACCTTTTTACATCTTGTGAAAGTACGATATTGGTATAACTTTTAGGTTGTCTGTTTCTCAAACAATGACAAGGATGTTTCTTTGTTAGTGTTGATTCTCTCTCCACTATGTGATGAGTCATTGTTGCGTTTAGAGATAGAAATGTATGAACATCATTGTTTTAGAGATCATAAAATGTTTTATTTACACAGTTTTAAAATAATTGTTTGTTTATTAAATTTGGAAAAATTCCACATTGTTCTCAACAGTTTATAATGGCTTTTAAATCTCTGATGTCCAAACTGCATGACTGCATTAATGTTGCTGTTTTCAGTATTGCATCACCCAGATTGTCTTTGACCTTTCACCTGGTAAACTTTACCTACCTTTAACTTTGATCGTTATCTCACCTACAACAACAATCTAATACCCACATCCTGCAGATTGTTCAGATAATATTTGACGACAAACACATTTGTAGAGACAACACATATTTACACATGGGATTGTTGTGATTAGATTAGATTAGATAAGATAATCCTTTATTAGTCCCACAATGGGGAAATTGCAGGATCACAGCAGCGGGTGCACATTAGAGCATTAATAAACAAAATACAATAACAATATTAAATGTACAGAGGAATACAAAATATATATATATATACAAGGTTGTGATTAAAGTGAATTGTCAGCAGGTTAAAGTGATCCATTTCTACATCTGAACATTTAAACAAGTCTAAGGATAATACCAATTTGGGGTTGGAAAAAATGAAAAATGAAAAATGTCCACATCATTGGCATCTTGGAGTGTTTGGCCAAATAAGTCAGCCCATCCGATGTTGTCCCACAGCGCCGCTCGTCGGCTCCGTTCGGACAGTCCTTCGGCCAGCAGCGCGCTCTCCGTTGTCCTGTCCGCTCGTATAACCCGTCGAGCGCAGCGTGCGTGTCCGGAGTGAACAATATGAATATATAATAGAATAGCCATGTATTTTTGAAATCATCAAAGACATTTAAGTCACAATACAAATAAAAAAAAGACTTTTAGGTTTGAAGCTAACTCCTTTAATCTATTACATATTGTCCACCATTTATGAATGCAAACGTACTTGGAGTGTTTTTATATCTAATGCTTTATGTTAAGTGATTTTGTCATCTTTTATGTACGATATTGGTATAACTTTTGGGTTTTCTGTTTCTCCTCTCTAGGACCGCTGCTTGGCAGCTCTGGTTCGGGTGGAGAAAACCGAGTTCCTGTTCCCCATGTTCGTTGGCGAGGTTGCCCACGTCACAGCTGAGATCACCTACGCCTCCAAGCACTCGCTGGAGGTGCAGGTCAAAGTCACAGCTGAAAACATCCTGACAGGTGATATGCTCAAGATGATGAATTAAAAGAATAATGAACTGAAATATAATTTCAGGCATACAATTGAAATGCTGCCTTTGTTAACAGAAGTAATATACATAATGTTACATCTCTGGTAACAATATATGGAATTTTAAAGAATTCAGTTTAAACACCACGTTCACCTTTTAGCCTTCTGACCCACATGACTGCAGAGGAGCAGCAAGAAGGACAGACATTCAGGTTCACACGTATTCACAAGAAGGAAGACGGACAACACACACATACACAAGGATACCCACAACATAAACACACACTGCTTGCCACCGATAATGAATGCTCTAACTAGATGGGCATGTGGAGAGTGCAGTCCTCCACAAAGCCGATACCCGATCTCGCAATGCTCATGAAAGTGAGAAACCATTTGAGTTTCCTCCCTGTGATTCCGGTGTGACACCTTTTCATCAGGTTTCATGGAAATTTAGCCAGTAGTTTTTTTCCCATTATTCTGCTGACAAACAAGTCAAACCACCTAATAAAACCTCCTTGGCAGAGGAAATAACTCGGGCTGCAAAAAGACAAGCAAACCAAAACCGGTTACGGTTGTCGTAGCGAGAGCGAGAGAGAGGACCCAAATGCCGACAACTTCTTCCAATGAAATATTTAATTCTGAACTTACAGGTAATACAAGACTAAACAGGACGACAAACACGAACCAAACGGTACGAAGACACTGGAGAACAAATTTTATTTTGGCTGCATGGTGTCAGAGTACTCTTCTTTTCAGTGACTCCAAAGAATCTGACTATACAAAAAAATTTCTTGAATGCTGTGAAGCAGCTGTTTGTGTTTGTAGTCTTCTTTGTTTCTTTATTTGAAACATTTTAAGTCCAAGTTATCCACAGACTCGGGTCCAGGTTAGGTCAGGAGGAATAAAAACAGATCTCTCTGTGATACTCTGCTATTCTACCAGTAGAGGGCAGCACACAATAAGTAACACAGCCCTGAGAAGCATGAAATATGAAACACTGCTTCCGTTGAGGCCCTGCACTAGTGCCATGACAGGGAACAGAAAAGAGCCATGATACTTTCTAGTTTTATAATGTTTGCCAAGTGATGCAGTCTGTAATTTGTGTCTATTATTAAGATATGTGTACACTTAATGCATGCTATGTACACATACGTTTATTATACACGCATGCAGACTTACACACACACACACACACACACACACACACACACACACACACACACACACACATTGGGCTGACCTAGCGTTGTCTCTGAAATGCCAGTGAGAACAGTGATGTGCAGACTGTCGGTAGAAGCGCTGACCATACTGTACTGCTAGAGTTCATGATGAGGATGTTTATACCTACATGTTAGACGCACATGCATAATATACCACGGTCGTACTGGTGTGAATGAGTTTTAGTAGCATTATGAGGAAATGTTTTTCTTGATGTAATTTAAATGTTCCTTTTTTTTACTTGAAGTTAGTATGCCAGCTTAGAGTAACCCGTCCACCTTCAAGACAGTAAGAGAGAGAGAAGACAGAACGAGGGAGCGAGACAGAGGCAGGCAGACACACTGATAAGTAAAAAGATAGCACAGGGAATGAAAGTGGAAGAAAGAGTGAGAGTAGGAAAAGGAAAGACAGAGGGATGAAGAAAAAGAGGTGTGAGAAATAAAAGAAGTATCCCCTAGACAGCCGTTGCCCTAGCAACAGGCTTGTACTGGTTGCTTGGCTGGTTGCTGGGCTGGAAGCTGGTTGACGGAGGCGGAGGCAGAGATATGAGATGGCAGGTGGAGAACAGCGTACATGCATACAGGCATGGGCACGGACAGCCTGCTAGATGGCCTATTGGGAAGGACCCCGAAGGGTAAAGATCGGGAAGAATTTAATTTGATGAATGTTACAGTGCAGTGATCAAGACTTTATTTCTATAATCTTTATTTATTCATATAATGGACAAAAACAATGTTCAAATACAGTTTACAGCATGTAAAGCCTCTGTATTTTGACAGGTTATCCTCATATACACGTTTGCTTTAAACTAAATTATAATGAATTCCTTCCATATTATCATTTAATGTTACAGATAATTCCTGCAATAAAACTGAATGAAACTGAAAACAGGTGCATGTCACTTCATGTCTTAAGTCTAAGTGCAGGTTTACCGTCAGGGCAGTGTGGGTGTAGCGTAGATGAGCGTCGCTTCAACTTGTGTTGAGAGCAGGCGAAGAGGTGAGGTCCTCTGGGACACGCGGGCCAAACACAACATCTGCCCAAATCTCTCTCTCTCTCTATCTATATATATATATACTCTTCCGTCATCCTGATCACAGGAATGTCAGTCTAACAAAACAACAAATATTCAACATCTTTCCCAATCTAGGAGCATTTATGAGAATACCAGTGTACATTTTCCAGTATTGTGTAGAGTGAGCAGACGATGTGCTCAAATCACATGTACGAGCAGTTTCTACATGAAAAGGAGAGGCGGAGGAGAGGCGGAGGAGAGACGGAGGAGAGGCGGAGGAGAGGCTGCGGCTCGGTGGTCTATGAGGTCATGGCTTTAGGAAGTAGGTCATATATGGTGTGTGCATTTGAGTTGACACAGCTGCTATCCATATGAACGTATGAATGTTCATATGTTTTTTTAAATTAGATCCTATTCCAACCTCAGAGGAGTTGTCCGTTCTTATATCAAAAACTGAGAGACAGGTTACGTTAGATGTGTGTTTGTGTGTGTGTGTGTTGCTCTTTGGGCCTTGCATTTAGATGCATAATTTTGCGAATGTGTGTTTGCACATGTGTGCACGTGTGACACAGTATGTTTATGCATCGTGGGTGAATCTACTTGCATGTGTGTGTGTGTGTGTGATTTAATCAGTGTTTGGCCCTTTAAAAGGTTCCTGCGGGGCCGAGGGGGAGGAGAAGATAACGGGAGCAGACATTATTTGCTTCTGTCATGTCGGCTTAGCGTCAGGCCTCACACACTGTCAGACACGGACGCCAAGTGGATGCACCTGCACACATGCTCCCCCACGACACACACACACACACGGACCCGACACAGACTGACACGCGCGTGGGGTTTTAACCTGCTTGCATACAGAGCATGATATGCTCATGCTGACACAATCTGCATCGAAAAGAAAAAAAATCACACACCTAGATGTCTTCACACACACACACACACACACACACACACTGAACACACACGTGTCCCTTCTTTATATATAAATGTCATACTGAGGCAGGGCTGGCAGGGTTTTACATGTTCCTGGCCAGATCTTTTTTCAGGCCAAAGATTGATGGAGAACAGGAACACACAAGAATATGTTTTACTATTTTTCTATAGACTTGTATTTGTGGTTTATATTTAGAATTGGATCCACCTTTGTGTTTTACGCACTCTAAATTCGAGGTTCTATATTTGTGCAGCCATGCATGTTTTTGCAATTTTGTGTAAAGATAAATGCTCATGCTTTTTAAAAATTCTGAAACACTATGTAGATTACGCATCTGCACGCATCTTTGTAATTTTGCATTGAAGTTTATTTTGTGCGTGTGTGTGTGTGTTTTGGGGAAGGAGGCCAGCAAACCAAGTTCCACAGTCAGTCAGGCAACATCTCGTCAGGCAGGCCTCAGTCACGGCCCCCAAGGGGGAGGCTGCCTACTGTGGGCACGAGCCGTGATGATTGTCACCGCTGGGGGGTTTGAACATGCGCACTAACATACACACAGACCCACACATTGGCACACACAGATTTGCATGTACTCATTTATGTACAAACATGCATGAAAATTAGTGCTGTGAAAAATAACGCGTTAACTCAGTTAATTCAATTACAGGTTTAACTAGTTATTTTTTTAAAACGCATGCGCAGAATGAGCTTCCAATCAGTCTGTTGTTGGTCGTCTCTAACCAGCAGCATGTCATTCTGTCTCTAGTGTCGCGTTAACACGACTCCGATCTCCGTCTCGCGCGCCGCAGAGCTCGGATGCCGGCGCGTGCGCGAACATATATATATATACCTGATATACCTGATAATATGCAATTTTTTTCAGAACTCTAATAATAACAACTGACTAATAACCAAAACTGACAACTTTAAAATTGCTTTGCAATGAAAAGTCAGGGAACCACCAACTATATTTGGATTTGGGGACAATGAATGTCTGAAGAATTTCATTGCAATCCATCAAACAGATGTTTAAATTAGTGCTGTGAAAAATAACGCGTTAACTCAGTTAATTCAATTACAGGTTTAACTAGTTTAAAAAAAAAAACGCATTTAACGCATGCGCAGAATGAGCTTCCAATCCGTCTGTTGTTGGTCGACGAAAAAAAAAGTCAAATGAAAATGGGCAAGCTACACCACTTCAATCTGAACTCTGTCCGCTCGCCTATGCAGACGGTCTGTTCATCGGTAATGATCCTTCCGCAGGTTCACCTTCGGAAACCTTTTACGACTTTTTACTTCCTGTAGAGGGTCTCAACACGTTGATGCGACCTGCCAGTCGATCGATCGCGCGCGTGTTGGTAGATCGCATGACATTAAAAGATTGGCCCGCCCCTGACATGTTCTCTAGAGCACGTCTTTGTTCTTTTTATTAAACTAAACGTCTGTTGTTGATCGTATCTCCACAGCAGCATGTCATCTCTGTCTCTACGTTAACACTTATCACTATCGCGCGCCTCTCGCCACAGAGCTCCGCGCGCGCCGCATCGAGAGCAAGAAGTCACTTGTCAATCTGTCCACCTGTCCGTGCCGGTGAGGTTTCAGCGTTGCAGCGGTGTCCCCGCCGTCCCTTTCATCCCAGTTCAGTTCAAAACCCACACAGTCAGTTTGCCTCAGCAGCTGCTAGAGGAAGACTAGAGGCCTTTAGATTGTATCATGGTGGAGTTAATGGTTGACAAACAAGATAAACATGTTCTGTTTAACCCTCCTGTTACCTTTACATTTAGTAACATATTTTACCCTCGGGGTCAATTTGACCCCAGCAATTAAAACCTCCAGAAAATTATTAGAATTAATATTGCTTCCCAAGTTTAAGTGTGAGGTACTTTATGTTTGTTTGTTGACTACCTAAATAGCCCTTTAAATAAATAAAAAAGTTGATATTTCTTATATGTTTGACAGTGAAAAACAGCCTGGGGTCAAATTGACAATGACATTAAACATTGAACTGAATGGGTCAAATTGACCCGAATGGGGTCAACAGACCCGAGGTTAAGGGTTAACATTCTGTTTAGGATGAAGATGTATTAATGGAAGAAAACTGCTAAATAACTGCTGAGTTGCAGCACCATTGTATAGAAGAATGTATAAATGTATATATCCGTCTTTTGTCATAAATCTCTATGTTCTCACAAAATATACCGAGAATATCGGTAATATGTGATTAATCATGATTAATCCACAGAAACCTGTGATTAACCCGATTAAAATTTTTAATCGTTTCACAGCCCTAATGAAAATACATATGTATTTCTCAGAAGTCACCCCTCCCCCCCCCACACACACGTAGATAAACACACATATTTCCGCATTAGAAAACTGCATGTGCTCAAGCACACACACACACACACACATCACACACAGATCCCGATTTTGCACGCACCAGAACTGCTGATGTGAAATTGTCAGACAAAAAAAAAAGACAGAACATTAACGTATGAATACACACGTGTTTGCACACAGCCACCGTTGGAACAAACACACACACAGAACACTCCTGCAGAGGTGATAATGCTTGTATTGAATGTACACTCAGGCACACATTTGCATAAACACAGCATACACAGATTGTTCCCCTTCAACACACACACACACACAAACACACACACACATACACACACACACACACACATGCATATGCAAGTATAGACAGAGCTGAGAGCAATGCATTGTGGGTTGAGTTGAGGCTTAAAATAAGCATTGCAGTTCCTTTCATGATTCTGGTTGGTCACACAGCTGCACATGCTACGTGAAGATACACACACACACACACACACACACACACACACACACACACACACACACACACACACACACACACACACACACTATTTTGATACATATTTAGGTTTATATTCAGCACTACAGCTCAGAGGTTGGTCAAGGACTTCATTTGTTCCATGTTGCCTGCCAGCCAGGTGGTGAGGATACACTACACACCAGAACATATTCTGTGAATATCGGTGTATATTTTATTACATTGTTTATATATATATATATTGTATATATATATATAGTCTCAAAAAGTGTATATTTTATTACATTGTTTTATATATATATATTGTCATGATGTATATTCTATTACACTGTTTTATATATATATTGTTAATACTTTCTTCGAAACTTGAAACTTGAATAAAATGAGTCATGCCTGTCTGTATTATTTAATTATCCAGTCATGATCAACCACAGCAGGAGACAAATAAGTAACTATAAGATACAAGACGTAAAACTAAATATCAAATGAGCGCAAAATCATTTCCAAAGGGCATACCTGAGGTCATCACTGCAACAGGGTAAAAGTCATGGTGCAACAGAAAATTATGTTTTTGTAGAATCACTTTAGAATCCATCAAATGTGGCACACATATATCATAATGCTTACATTGAGTATAATATATATTTATCTTCAGTCAAAGTGCTCTCCACCAAAACTTTACTTGTGACATGATTTCATTCAGCCCTATCAAGCTCTAACATCCCATATTGGGCTTTTTAGTGTCGTTAAAAGTAACCTCAGCACAATGGAAAATCTGTGTTTTTGATCATGGGGATCAAGCACTGAGAACGATCCTCATGTCTCTGAGTCTGGAACATGGTGTTGAGGAAGGAGGAAAGGGGGATTCTGCTCAGATAAGGAATGAAGGATAGTGGGCAAAGAGTCAAGGGGAGAGCGGAAGGGTGAACGAGTTAAACAGAGTGATAAATCAAGTGAAACTAGTGGAGGTTAAAGAGATGGATGAGGGTGAAGGGGCAATAAAGGGAAAGAGGACAACAAAGAGGGGGAAAGGAGCAACAAAATGAGAAATTGAAGATGTCCGAGCAGACTGGAATTGTGCATTGAGGAAACTTTAAAAATGGTATGAAGTAGTGATTGATGCCTTAGACTTAGATAAAAGTGGATTGGATGTTTGCATAAGTAGTGCTGGAGGGATGTTTCGCCCACTTAAGCACCTCTGTGAACACTCAAATCAGTACCCAATAAGGCTCTAATTTATAATTAAATGACTGAGCAAAGCGTTTGGAAATTCTGCTGCCTTATCAGACAGTTACAAAAGAGCCTGGGTGTCGAAGGCTTCTGGAGACCAGCTATTTGCTTTGTAGTTAAAAACCCAATTTGCTGGATTTTTGTCCCATCATGAGTCAAACGTTTTAGGATAAACACACTGACAATCCAATAATGCTATTTTGTATTTGTTTTCAGACTGCTAGACTCTCTGGCTGTAGTTTCCATTGTTGCTACGGTTACTTCCGTATAATTTATTACCGCTTCCAGTTTGCTGACATTATCCTCCTGGAAAATCAGCCAAGTGATGCTACCTGGATTGTTTCCTGTATAATATCCTGCCGCTCACGGGCAGATCTCTCACATTAAAGCTCTCGGTGCTCGTCTGCACCAACATACCATCAATTAAAAAACATGGCACCACCACTGCCAGGTGCCATTTGTCTCAGCTGTCATAACAGCTGCCAGAGTGTCCTTTTACAATCATTGTTATCAGGCTGCCACCAGATGAACGTGAAAGATCAGGCACAAAGTCACCGTGCTATGTTTATTGAGCATTGTGCCACAGAGTGTGGGCATTTGAGTGAGCAGATTTGTGGAGCTTGTGTTCAGATTGCAGCCAAAACCTTCCTATTCACTAATTAATGAATGCTATTGCTAACTAGGTAAGCCAGCTGTCCCTCCTGCGAGTTGAAGCCTCTCCTTCGTGACTGCTTTCAGCTCACCGTTATCACAGAGGAGCCGACAGATACAATAAACCCATTTCTCAGTTTTATTTATTATTTTACAGCCATTTTACCAGATGAATATGTTGCAGGAAAGCGCATGTTATGAATGAGGTCTGTTCAACTTTCTTTTCCCCTTAATAATGTGCATGCTACTGCACGCATGATGAGGAATAATCCGTGCTGTTTTAGGAGACACACCGTGAAGGTAATAAGGATGCAGTCCATGACATGGTCAAACATTGACATTGTCTCATTTGATGCAGAGGGATTTGAAATTCAAAGCCAGTTCCCTGGTTACATTCGAGACAAAAAAGGTCATTAGGCGGCCTGGGAATGGATAATTCCATTGGTTCACCCTCCACCCTCCGTCTTTCTCTCACGCCTCCTCTTCCTCCCTCGATCCTAACCACAGTAACTTAAAAGGTCCAGCAGGAGCTAATAATAGACTTGAGTCACTCAGTCTTGGTATAGAGTCAAGGATATGTAAATATGCCTTTCTCCTGTGGGCAACTTCCTGGTTGCAGGCAAGCGTGGGAGCCAATGAGAGGAGAGAAGCGCGGTCGGCATGGCAACGCGACCCGGCTGTCTGCACAGTTTTAACTCGGGTGTAAAATGCAAATGTTATTCCCCAAGAGAAGTCTGCCATAAGCCTCTGCTCCCACTCGCTTCTCTAAACTTCACATCTCCAACTGCAAAGTCTCCGTCTGTTTACCGTTGATTAGAGTCCACACAGTCGTTTACAATTCTTCATTTCCATTGCTATCTTTTTACAGATGTCCCATTTTGTCCATGTACACACAGTGCACAATTACACAGCTCTAGGCGCCGGTGTATTTGGGACAAGTATAAGTATAGTAAAACATTCCATGGCATCAAATAAATGAATCTATCAGTCGTAACGAGACGCATCAATCCAATGCTGCCGCCACAAGGAAGAGCCTTCAATGCTGTAAGGCAGTGATCTCATGTGAACCGGCTGGCCCTGTGCTGTCGTTAATCGGTGGGCCTCCCCTGTGTGCCGTAACAACACTGCCTCAAAATAGCCCTCTTCTCTTCGTTAGCGAATTAAGAGTAAAAGTGTAAGCAGAATAGAACTGATATTGCTATGGCAACCTCTTCGCCTGATTGCTATGTGATGTGATTTCTGCGAGTTTTGTCTTCTGTTCTTTTGAGTCTTAACTTTCTGCGGGAAGGCGGAGCTAATGCCTCCAACCACCCAAACATTTCATGTGCTGTATGGAGGCAGATGGAAATCATATATCTATTCTTGGGAAGATGGGTACATGACCCCAATGATGACATACGTCGCTCAATGATGATGAAGTTGGTTGTATAGGGATTCACAAGGTCAAAGGGTCAAATGTTCAGGTTACATACATTTTCAAAAAATAAAAACTTAAATAATTTTATTATTTAATGCAGTTTAATTCAACATGTGTTTTTCAGTCCAAATGAGATTTAGGTAAAGAACGGGGTAATTTTTTGGATGACAGAAATATAAAGTTGGCACATTATTGAGGAATTTCTCAGTTTCCATTTTTTTTAAATAATGTTACCTACATATTCAAAAACGTTGTTCATTCGAATCTTTTCAAAGAAAAACTATGAGCGTCTCAATGTTTTGGCAGTTGGCACATTATTGTGACGCACTATTGTGTAAACTGCCAAAAGAAGAATATTTGTACAAAGAATGTAATGAGTGAGTTGCCATTGTATTTCATCCATTTTATAATCATAACATGTAATTGCAGAGTTCGGGACAGCGGGATTATAATAAGCCTTGCACGGACCGAGGCAGTGCGTTCAGTGAATGTGAGCTTGTGTCCTGAATGATTGTCTTTGAACAAAGCCCTCATTTGTTTTCCGCTCCTTTTGTCTGTAGAAGAAAGACTAATGTTCAGACAGCGACACTGGCTTTCTTAAAAAAAACAAATAGACTTTTATTGGATTATTAATAAATGTTTCTGCTTTCACAACAGATATTTCAAACTTGTTTTTATTTACAAGAACTGTTCAAACTTGTTGCTTATTGGTATACAGACACACGACTCAGAGACGTTTTCCTCTGTTTAATAATTCAACCTTTTTCTTTGTGATGCAGGAGCCAAAAAGCTGGCCAACAAGGCAGCTCTGTGGTACGTCCCCTGCTCGCTGCAGAATGTCAATAAGGTCACGGATGTGCCGCCCATCAAGGTACATGGACACTTGGCATTTTACCTGTCAGCTTCTCTCCATCTCTATTTGACCCTCCCTTCATAATAAATATTCCATTTCACTTGTCTTGTGTCTCGAATGTGAACGTGATAAACCTTTTCTTCTTCTGCCTGCAGCCATGCAGAGACAGGTACTTCAACGGGTGTGTCCTGTGCCCACCTGGACACGTGCTCATACTGTGTGTGCTCTGTGCTCTGTTGTCTGTAGTATGCCCGTCAAGAGCAAGAGGAGCAGGGCAGAAAGCGCTACGAGGCTCAGAAGCTGGAGAGACTGGAGACCAAAGCGAGGACTGGAGAGGTGGTGCCACCTCCACTCAACCCAGGTAACATCCTGCCCTGAAGGCCTTAAAAGAAATCCTGTGAAAGCGGTTCCCTTAAGCTAAAGCAAAGTCACTGCCAGACTGTGTACAAAGTTTATTTTCAATACATGAGTGTAAATATGATTTGAGAGATGTTTGTAAGTTCACGGGACAAAAGGCTAAAAAAGGGATTAAAAGAAGATGTATTTCTGCTGTAGGAGTCCAATTTTGGAATATTGTTGAAAGGATGGAAGAATGGTGAACTCCTTTTTGGTTTTCAAGGGAATTATTTAGAAAACAATTCTTGAGAGTTATAAATGTAATTAAAAACGTATTAATATGGAAGATGTATGTGGTAGTATATATAAATATATTTTGTTTTTTATTTTGTTTATTGTTGTTTTGTTGTTGTTTTATTTTCTTCTTTATTATATATTAATTTTCTGATTTATTTTGATTTCAATTTAGGATAGGAATTTATAAGCATTTTTTGCTTCGACCTATACCTTTTCAGTCTTTCTCCTTTGTATATTATATAGAATAATATTGTATTGTATTTGATTTGATTGACTGAATACACAAACAAACAAACAAACTTATAATGCAGACCTGCGCTGTACAAAATGCGCCTGCTCCTGAATGAAAGTTGCGAACATCAGCGGGAATCTTTGTCTTTTATGATTACAATAAGTGCCATTGTTGTTTAACCTGCACATTCTGTAACACCTCTTAACACAGAGGTAGTACGGATACTTATCTGAGCCTGAATGTTGTACAATCAATCGAGCAGGAATCTAAGACGGTGTTGTAACAGCAGAACATTCAGCTCAACACATAATACGGGGCACAGTCTTCTGTGTCAATATTACTATTGCTGCACCCGTTACAACTCAGTGCTGTGATTACGAACAGCATCATGAAGTCAGATACTTCCTTCAGCATGAGACCTTTTATTCAAGCTTTAGTATGTCTGAACGTTTTGTTTGGACTCACAGATAGAGACGGAGATTTATCGTTGAAACAATTGTTCACATTGATATTGTGTTATAATGTTATGGTGAAGTACTGAGGTAAAACAGTGTGAACTGTCTCTAGAGGGAAGAACCCCTCGTGTATTTTCAGTATTTAACGTACTCTGGTGCACTGTTGCTAACTTGTGCCTTTCGCTAAAAAATATATCTTGCATATCTTTAAGTTGATCAAAGGAACATAGTCACTCTGTAAATGTATTTCGGCATCGTGACGGTAAGATTGATTACTACTTCTGTACATTTGTCGTGTTCATTCAAACGCAGAGCATCCACCAAAGGGTGAGCTTACCTCACCAGCATCATGTCAGTACAATAACTTTGAGGGGGAAGCATTCAGAAGCATGCAGTTCATGTCTGTTGGACAAAACATATACCAGCGAGGTTTTCAAAACAAAAAATGCTATTTTTCACATTTCTTGTGTTGTTGTGTGTGTTTGCGTTGCAGAACCGCACACAGTTGGTTTCAGCCAGTCCAGTCTGATCCATTTGGTGGGCCCCTCTGACTGCACGTTGCACCAGTACATCCATGGCGGTGAGTCCAACCCTTTCTCCCCAATTCACACCCAACTCTCTGCAGCTTTGACAGCCACTTGTAGCTCATTGTCTTGGTCCTCCCACCTCACGCAGTACGGTTGATTCATTTGAAATTTCTATCAAAGTATTCAGATCCATGTAATTAAAATCTTTCGCACTGCTTTGAGTTTTTTTTTCAAAAGTTCAAACGTACGACCGCACAGTGGGATTGATCCAGTACGAAAGCTGCTGACAAGCCGCTTCAGAGCCCAGTGTTTCCAAGTCGCCCTCTGCCACTTACTCCCCAGTATCTGTCAGTTTCCTTTGTCACACTCACACATGTGAAACAATGAGCTCATGACCAGCATTTCACTGTTTGGTATTGAAGGCAGGAGAACACGTGACCCCACGTCCTCAGAACAGTATGGACATCCTGCAGGGGGTTGGGGGGGGACACAGACCCCTACACACTAAAAAAAACGATTCAAGCCCTTCTTAGAGGTGACACATTTAAATATTGTTTGATACATTTAAATAAATCAATTACAAAACGAAGATATTTATTTTGAATGGGTGTAACACAAAATGTATGAATACTTTCATTTATTAGATTTATTTAGGTTACACTCACAAAAATGATTCAAGCCCTTCTTCGAGGTGACACATTTAAATATTGTTTGATACATTTAAATAAATCAATTACAAAAATAGATATTTATATTTAATGGGTGGAACACAAAATGTATGAATTCTTTCATTTATTAGATTTATTTAGGTTAGATGGTGCGCATATCAACTCAAAATAAATGTGTTTCATTGAGGACTACCCTTTGCGCATGCGCCAGCTGAAAATCAGTTGTTTACAAGGTGAAGACACTTTCAGGGCTGTACGGTGGTGTAGTGGCTAGCACCGTCGCCTCAAAGCCAGAGGGCCGTGGGTTCAATTCCCAGTCGGGGCTTTCCTTCTGTGTGGAGTTTGCATATTTTCTTAGTTAGTTTATATTTTGAGTTGGACAAACACAAATTAATTTAATTTAATGAATATCGTTATTTTATTTTAGATGTATTTGATACAAATGAGTTGGACTAACCTAATTACATTGTATTGCACTGATGTGCTAAATTTGAGTTGGAGTTGCATATAATTATTGGATGGAAAACCTGCCAACAATTTAATTGAGTTCATCCAATGAGTCATTTCTTTGAGTGCACTAGAGAACAGTGAGATGTTGAAAGACACGAAGGGTTGGGTGGAAGGAGAGCGATTGATGGGAGAAGAAAAAGAGATGTATACATAAACTTGAGGCAAGGGAACCCAAGTGCAATATACAGTATGCAGTGCACGTTGACATCGCACGTGTTTACAGTATCAACATTATTTCCTCTATCTTTAGAGGTTTGCTTATGAATTGCTGACGAGGTTAATCCCCGTTGTATAGCCTTTTGGATGGGTTATCCAGGGTTGGTACAACATGTCCTGCGGCAACACAGCAGAGACCCAGAAAGAAGAAATACTGCTCAATTTAATCCAAAGAGAAACGTCCTTGAGAATTGTGTGGCTGTTAGTACTGAGTTCTCCTTAGTGAATGGACGATGGAACGGTTGTTTGGTTCGGAAATGTCTCGCGGTTTTTGTGACTGAGTATGAAAACGTGGGATTGTAGTGAGAGATTGTTCTGTATTTGTCGGCATGTGTGCACTGTTGCGTTTTTAAACCACTGCTCTGGTTGGTACTTGCATTGACAGCACTCCGTGCACTTATGAGCATGGCTGTAATTGTGAAGAACAGAATGACAAGGACGAAGCGGGAAATAGACAACGAGAACAACAAATGGGAAATAGAAGGTCTTGGTAACAAGGATATATGGGGCTGATGCCGTTTTCCAATTCTGTGCTTCGCAGACAAGCTAGACGACACGGAGGCATGAATTGTTCCTCCGTGACTCGTCTTTTGACCTCGTTAAAATGTCTGACTGGGCCTCTTCGATCATCCTTAAGTAGAAAATCTATTTTGGTTACACGGATGGTGCTCTCAAAAAAGGCATTTTGAGGCTTCTTGCTACAAATATTTCTTCTGCATATATCCAAAAAAGCTCTTTAATGGAAACACTGTAAACACATCAGAATCCTGAATACATATTTACACTTTGCAAGCAAGAAGCTTCCTGGAGTCTTTTTCTGTTTCTTCCCAAGCCCATTTCCTCCCGGCAGGATTTTATCAAGATTCCTAAAAAATATAACGGAGAGTAGCAAACTAAGATTAAAAGCAAGATAAACGACAAATGTAATGAGTGCATGTCCAGATTGAATGGTTTGGCCACCCGTAATCAAAAACCTGGTTTATCTGAGAACGGGACAGGAGAGCAGGATGGGAGGAGGACGGAGCAGGGCGGGGCAGATAAGTGTAGCACTAGTCGTGGTTGCCTTTTTAATTTGTCGAGCTCGCTGAGAAACCTGTTCAATTAAAACAAACAAATGTGGAACAAGCATGCAGGTCATTTAAAGCACACACACCGCTTATCTCGCTCTCTTTCACTCTCACTCACTCTATCTCTCTCTCTTCATGCCCTTGCTCATTAAGCAATGTTCCCCGTTTTTCGCTGCCGCTGCTCTCACGACACTTATTTTGTTTACATAACCGAGTCAGGTCATGCAACCAGGGTGCTCGCGCTCGCTTTCTCTGCTACTGTGTCCTACCCTCTCTCGCTCCCTATTCTTTCTATACTCTTGTTGGAGAAATGCAAACTGACTTCTACATGACAGTGTCAGGCTATTCGCTTACTCTGTTTCCCCTTTTGGGGTTTAAAAAAGTGGCACACACACATATACATGCATGTTCATATTGTAAACCAACACAGTGGATGCAAACACACTTTGGCAACAATTCTTAATTATTTTCTCTGTAAAACAACATATGTTTAGGTGCAGTGACACATCCTCGCTGACTGACAGCAGATTCTAATAGCGAGGCCAACATGTGACACCACATCCATGCAGCCAGAGATTTGACAACTATGTCACTGATGATAATGCGGCCCAATATAATAGTGTCAAAAATGATTTGACAGTCGTATAGGATGCCCTTCTTTGTTGATTGGGCATCTCAATCTTCATAAGACACCCTATCTCACTTAACTCGAGTGGTGTCAAGACGTGCAGATAGTTTTGGTGGAGATTCATGAAATGTTTTCATTTGAACAACTTTCTACTGAAGAAAAGGGTTCCTGTGAATATGTTAACAGCGAGGTCTGTGGATGATCCGGAGTCACTGAACATGTCGAAAATCACATGTTGTTATTAAATATGGTTTTCCAATTGTTTGAGCAGCACAATGGATTCCTTTCATCCTCATATGCTGCGGGGATGGAAAGATAGACTGAAAATTGGCCACACAACCAAAACTAGAGGTTTGAGGGGAAGGTATCACATTTGTGAAGTCAACATTTATTAATTTGATAAAAGATGCATTCACCATGGGGCAGGTGCTTGGCAATAACAAAGGACACAGTGTGCAGGCTACTCTCTTTCTGAAAAAAACCCACTCCAAATATTTGGACATCTATTCCAGATGTTGAGGGACCGAGGCCTGCAACTGGGTAAGTAATGAAAGTTTCCAACATGCCGAACAAAAAGCCTGGACATTGTCTAAATGCTGGAAAAGATCAGAGGATACGAAACTTTGAGCTCACCACGCTGACCATTACCACATATCATTTTCCTTTCTCTCTTAACTTTCTTTTTCTTTGTTGCTTATTCTTTACCATCTGCCTACCTCATTATCTCTGTGAAGTGTACCACTTGTTTCCATGGAAACAGTAGTTGATTGCCACAGGTAGACACAACTGCAGTCTGATTAAAATAAAAAGACTGAAGATTTGATGTTCTGACATTTAATGTTTTCTTTTTGATCTGTGCGCAGATGTCAGTGTGGGCACTGACACATCCAATTTATGTTTTCATTTGTGCATTTGATCTCTATTTGTGTGCACACTTTCTTTCATTTATTTGTGTGAAGCTACATCATTCCAAGTATTTACAGTACGTGTGTGTGTGTGTGGGGGAGAGGAGGACATACAGATGTGTCTGTGTGTGTACGTGAGACAGAGTTGGGCCAGGGAATGCCTGAGCACAAGAACACATCCATCACTGAGGCTCTATAATATCTGTCCTCTGCCCTGGTCTATGCTCACTGGGTATATAAACATGTCACTGCCTGAGACAGAGGAATTTAGGGAGACAGGGATATGTCCACTGGAGCTTGTGTGATCGACCTTTGTGAGGAGTGTGTGTGTGTGTGTGTGTGTGTGTGCGTGCGTGTTTGTGGAGGGGGATTGCTGCCACTAGCTTCACCTCTAGCCTTCTCTCCTCCAAAACCAACATTGATTCAGAAATAAAATACAGAATCAGCGGCACATGGCTTTTTAGAGACCCAAGAGAAGAGTCTTTTAAGATTTAGGCATCCAGGTATAAAAAAACCAGTTCCTGGTATAGAAGAGACAGTGGTTCTTCCTTACTTTGTAGATTGAAATAAAGATACTTCAGTACTTCATTAATAACAAAAGAAGAATGTTCTGGAGTTATAACAGCAAAATCCCACATAAGAGAACATAAACTCAAAGTAAATCAGGAAAACAAAATTAAAAACTGAGCTACAATTAAAAATGTAAACCATACTCTTGATCTCTCAACTATAGTTTAGTGCATGGTCTTGTATCGATATGGCATACGACGTAGAGGACGGGATGACCAATAGCAGAACTCAGAACATGAAACATCCCCAAATATACTTCTGAAAACTCCCGTCACGTCCGACTGTCAGCGTGCTGAAAGAACCAACTGTTGACACACTTCCACCTCAAGTATTAAAGCTGGAGGAAACGTGATCTAAAATCAAGTGTTGTATAAGTTTACTGTGCAAAGTCCATATCATCTGTGTAACAACCTATCTATATACATTTTGAGTAAAATACATCAAACCAATGTTAAAAAATCACTATTTGGTTTTTGGGATGGAAGTTTAAACTCCAGAATTCTAGAGGTGCTCGTGAAACCAATGACTACAGTTGAATATGTTTATTGTGACGTGCAGCAAATCCAACGGTTCCGAGACACGAATGAGTTGAACCACAAAGCAGAACAGCCTCGCTTACATTTAATTCATGGTTTGTTTACTTGTGAGAATCGCTGATGTAAAATCAATACGAGAGAAAAGGCACCACTAGCTGTCAGTCGTTAGAAATACTGTACAACACAGTGAAAAGAAAGTCTGAGTTTATATTCCTTTTTGGTTTTTGTCAGTCAACAAAGCAATGATATTGGTTTCTCGAAGGTTCCTTTCTTCTTTTAATGAATGCAGAGAATGAGAACGTCGTTTTCTGCTCACACATCCTCTGTTGTTTGTAAATGTGTAACCATTCCGGTAAACTACACACACAGTTTGTAGAGGTGGTTTCTTCATGTTATGATGCAGGGCTTCAGCTGAAGGCAGAGGAACCTGAAGGATTTAAGAACATTTGATTCCTGAACCGTTCAACCAGAGAGGGCAGTGAAACACTGATTTAAAAGCTGGTGTCAAGTTACTCTTGGTATCTGCAGCTCTTCAGGCCACAAACAGCCCCATAAACCACAACCAATCACGGGTTATATAGGCTGAAGGTGAAGCCACGGGCAAAACAAGTCCATAGAGCATGTTGTTTTGACTGTACGGTAGGAGCTTAAGACATCCAGATGAATGCAGAATTGTTTTTCTGCTCAGAGCTTCTCTCATCTATAAATTTGAAAAGTGATGGGGACCTTGTTACCCAACCCCTAGTACCTTACCTAGTACCAGTATTACTCGGTAGTACAGTAAAGTATTACAAGCCGATACTATCCAAACATTAAAAAAAAAGAACAAATACTCAATTAATACAAATTAACCATGTGTTTTACTGTTACTAAGCCACGTTCTACTTTTAGAAAAGTAATTTGCAGGAGTCGATGACCGTTAACTTCACAGCAAGAGGTGCATTTGATCTGAAAGCTCTTTATCTGACAGAATTTCCACTACAGGAATCGTATCTTAGTGATTTTTCCAGGCCTGTGTTGTGCATGGAGCTTACAGTTTAACAGTAACCATGACAGCGCTCACTTGCAATTTCCAGGACTTAAAGTCACAGTTGTTAAGGTGTGTGGTAAAGCTCCCCACAGCTGGAATGGTAAGATATATATTTTTTAAAAAGCAGCTGATGGGACTTTCTTCAAGGATACAGATGGGTGGCTGCGTGGGAGTAATGCTCACAGGAGCTGTTTCTATAGTAACATCTCGTTAGGAGGCAGTTGGAGCCGCTTGATAACGTCCATGATTAAAGCAGTTGTTGGGGAGGGGATGAGAAGGATAGACTGAAACTGATGGAACTGTCGATGGTGCATGAAGGCACAGGGCAAGACATGAAAAGGGAGATATGACCAGAGGTGGAAGGAGTAAGTTTAGCAAATGGTGAGAGATTACGTGAGAGAGAAAGAGGTCATGGAGGCTTTGTCAATGTCTCTTGGTCTTACACTGTCTCCTCCTCTGCCTTGTGTCATGTGCTGCGTCTGAGCTGGTTCTAATTTAAAGGGCTTGAAGTTGGTCGAAAGAGTTGATTTGCAACAAGAGCTGCCCGGAAGACCCCCGTCATTGTTCTCATGCCCGTTGCCGATGGACAGGATTGCGCGCGAAGATTTGGGTAAATCGTCAGAAAGAATCTAATCACAGAGCTCCTCTGCCCTGTGGCAAACTGGGCTGCACTAGGGACTTGGTTACTAATTGCCCTTTCCCCCCCATTTGGAGGGAGCTGTCTTTCCTCTTCACACACACTATCTCCACTCTGCCATTCGTGTTCCCACCCGACGGCAAAGGGAGAGTCACAGTGTGCCATGTCACCCTGTGAATGTGTAACGCCAGGCCCAGGGCGGGCTTGGCCTCGCTTGTCCTCATTTGCAGTCTCACATTGAGCATCACATCAATCTTTTACATCGACTGTGCAAGGAGAGCGGCTTTTGCAGGAGTTGTATTCACCGTTCCACTGACGGTAGTGATTTATAAAGACGGGCATCTTTGATACTCAAGGACGGCGCGGTCCTTCACTTGATTTGCTTGACATTTTAGTCCCAGGTTTCTAGTACACCAGATAACATTTATATCCAGCACAATCTCATAATTCACTTGTGAATAAATAAATACTGTGTCCGCATGGTTGCATAGCAGAGGAAACTAGGGGGCAGTATGAAAGAATGTAAGACTATAGGTAAGCAGCAGACTTTGAACAAACGACAACAATGGGAGGAAGCGTTGTAAAGAAAATAATAGAGCTTGTACTCAATTACTAAAATGTATGTGATATCTCTTGCTGATCTTCTGTCATTATTAACAACATTAACACAATTGCAACTTCCCCAACTTCTTATTTAGAAATTGTTGTCTTGTGCAAATTTGGAAACTGTCAAGGCCGATGTGATCTGCCTTCTTGTGGATGCACGTGTTAATATTTCCGGTGCACACTACGTATGCAGGCTGCTTGCATCGTGGCTGCTCTTGTGTGTGCAATATGTGGATTTATTGTTAATCTAGAAAGTATTGATGGGTGGAGTTGTGTGGAGCACTTTATTTATGAAAAAGTTCTTGCCAGGATTTGGGACTTGAACCAAAGCCTGAATTGAGGATCTGTAAACTAAACTACAATTGAGCCCACAATGCACCACATCCACATGTCATTTCTCCGCAGCCTTATGAAATGTTAATATTCCTCTTTAAAGGAAGGAATGCTACTGAACCATTTTTTAGGAATGGCTGAAGCTTTCTCCCCCAACCCTAACCCTAACCCTATGGTAAGGAAAAATAAGCAACTAAAATTCAAACAATTTTTTGTTTTTTTTAATAGCTTTTAACTATACTCATAAGCTACTTTTAGGCCGTGGGAAGGAGTGTGGTAAAGTGAAGAACTCTGAGCAAACTGGGGTAATTATCCCCCCACACCTACCAGCCTCGTTTTCACAAGGCATCTGGAGAGCTGCTAACGCCGGGGAGCCGGGGAACAAGATCACGGGAGCCCAATCTCACTGCTACACTCAACGTCGCTCGGAAAGTCACAGTCCAACCCACAAATAATCAAGTCCTCAGTGCACTTCGATTTATTTATTTATTTAATTTAGTTATAGAGTTTGTATCATCGTATAAAATTATATTCTCGACTTCACCAGTCTATCCATTTACCACATTATAATTCACTTCATACCATCGTATGCTGAGTTCGGCTTTCGCTCCATCCCTTTATA
This sequence comes from Pseudoliparis swirei, assembly GCF_029220125.1. Lineage (NCBI taxonomy): Eukaryota > Metazoa > Chordata > Actinopteri > Perciformes > Liparidae > Pseudoliparis > Pseudoliparis swirei. Next base: position 9,670,309 of record NC_079396.1, read on the forward strand.
ATTATTTAATTTCCTAAAGATTGTTTCATTCTGATAAGAGCCCTCATGCTATTGCAGAGAAACAGAATGAATACAATCTAATTCTTTCCATTCAATATTCGCAAATGGAGGGATCAATGAGATGAAATCTCAAAGATGCGTGGTCATTTTGTTTTAAGGATTAATATCATCAGAGTTTATCAGCTGATGTCTGTCTGCTGCTACCAGAGCTGCTGTTTCCTCACAGCACTGCTGAGAGAAAGACAAATAACAATATTTGTGTAGAAAAGGCAACAGCAATATGTTGTTTATGGCCGCTTAGCTGGGTCAGTTAGATTATCTGAATGATACTTTTAGATTTAATTTGTAGTTGCTACTGTATGTGTTATTATTTTATCTTATTCATAGTAAAAAAGACTATTCTGTTACAGACCTAATATGAAGTCTTCTTCAAGAGATTATTTCGAGGGAAGGTACTGGACCATATCAGTCCTATGAGAAGGAGACAGTTAAATTCAATATACTGTAGCCATAGGGAACCGGGCTTTATTACGATGGTGTTCAAGAGCTCATGCCTCAAATAGAAGTAGATAACCTTTAACACAACACCATATTAGCGTATGTTTTTACAGTCTAGTCCAGATTAATGGTCTTGAAATATGATCTTTTGTGTCTTTAAACCTACAAACACAGATTCTTTTGAAAACAACATTGATATAGAACTTTTTATGTTGACGTGGAGAACTTGTCAGCAAACAGTTGCCTATTTAGGAGTCTTGCAGCATTTCTTACACGGTAGGTGCGACACAGTAACAGCGCGCCGGCTGAGATAACACAGTTCAACTTCGGGTCATAAGAGGAGGAACAACCAATCCAACCCATATCTTTTATTCATTCCTTAATTAGCAGTCTATACAAATATATGAAGAGGTTAATCATTTTAGCGCGGGGCTACCCAGAGCTTTACGATCTGTCCCATGTACAGACGACTCTCTACTGAGACGTCCGGTTTGGACGTCAGCCAAACTGCCGCAGACGAATCATGTCGTGTAACTACTGTGGGTGATTAATGGTGCTGGACATTCATTTCTCTTTGTCTGGTTTAGTTTAATCAGTGAGGCTTATTGCAAAATAACCGGAACTTAATCATCAACATCTTTTTCGCAGCGGGCAGGTTTTGGTTGCTGAGTAACGGCAGGAACACAACCTCCCGAGCACCTTGGATAAAATGATGTCACAGCTGGTATTTTCCACATGTTTTTCGACACATGTGAACGGCCTCATAGCTTCCAACGGATACAGAGAGAACATTATCATTCATTCGTAGTCCTCTGTCTGTCCACCAGCTGAGTGCAGATCCAATGTTTCCCTTCATTACCTTTGCATTGAAAATGCGGAAGGTTATGTTTTGATCGCCGTGTATTCATTTATTTATTTATTTATTTGTATGCGTGTTCCTCGCATAACACAAAAAGTATTAAACCGAATCGCATGAAATTTGGTGGGATGATTGGTTATTATCCGGGGACCATTTGATTAGATTATGGGATCAATCGGTTCAAAGGTCAATGTCAAGGTCATGGAAAGGTCAAACTCTTCTTTTTACCATAGCATGGTCAATTTGTATCCAATTGGCATGCAACTAATGCCAAAATGTTCAGAATTCAATGCCCAATCTTGTGATATGCGAAGGTATGCGCTCTACCGAGTGCCCGTTCTAGTTTAGCTCTGTTTTGGTCGCCACCAACTCTTGAGGCTAAAGTCTGGTTCTTGAGATGCTAATTGCTCCACTATGTCACCAGCTCGTTGTATATTATGTCTGTATGTGGCTCGGTGCTGAGCACGATGGTGCTGAGCAAGTATTCCTCCAAAAACAGCTGCAGGCTGCGGCGGAAAACAATGCTGATGAGAGCAATGAAATTGAACCAAAACACAAAGGTTGCAGGGCTGAATACCTCAACAATTAGCTTTAAAATAGAGTTGAGGTCAAACTGCAGCGCTGGTTGTGGGTTAATCACATTGAGTGACTCCCTTTAATATGAATTTGAGTCTCTTTAAGATATGCTATAAATTTGTTGTAGCGCTTGTTAGCATGTCATTATTTTAAAATTAAGAATATTTCAAACCCACGTTTTGAATCATCAGCAGTAAACAGGGACGGTGCCTTGACTTTTTTTTAAAATTCAGTTTAGCTTAATCCAATGTTTACATTCAATGTCATCATCTTGTCAGGTCATGATCCATCTCCACTAAGTGTTACATGTTCAGACACGACCCCTCAAGGCTTTGAATCGCAGCGGCCTGCTTCGCCTTGTCCCCCAGGAGGAATTTTCAATCTTAGGCGAGATCCCATCAATTTTCACAACATAGCGAGTTTGGATTTAAATAAAAGAAAACATCCAGATGGGTTTTAGGAAAGTGTTTCACAACAGACTTATGGAGTGATGCATTTCTTTGGCCACACACATTTTAAGCCGGACATGTTGTTGTTACCTTTCACCACTGTGGCCACATCGTGAGCTTTTATCAGAGAGCGTTTCCCTCCCCAATCAACAGGTTTTAGTGTGAGTTCAAGAAGCCTCTCATGTGATGGCCTGAAATCTGTCATTTTCACAGAGCCAGGCCTGAGTTTAGCCACACCATCAACGACAGGGCCCGATTACATTTCTCTAGCATCAAGGCATTTTCTATTTTGAAGTAGAGTTGGAAATAAGTGCATTTTCTTTTACCTCTGACAAAGGTAAGCTTGGCAAATAATCTAATTCACTTTCTATATTAAACGTTTGTATGCACCATTGTTATCAGCATTACATGGTGGAAGTGATGGTGAGGCAACATTTGTATTTTGTGATATTGGGCGATATAAAATAAACTGAATTGAATGGTCTGGTCATTTGGGAATAAGAGGTTGACAAAGTAATGGCATGTTTAATCAACTCAGCAGGCCCACTTTTACACTGAATGCCACGTTTGGGAGCAAGCAGCACATTCTGTTTGTACTCCCACACATTTGGCTGTCATAAATAGAGCCACACAGTGCAGATGGTAGGAGCCGTTGGGAGCCGAACCAGCCATCAACAAGCAGACTTATTGATTCTCTGTCGCCGTAGATATGCAAAAAGCAACTCGCAGTGAACGATTGGGGCAACTGGAGTGTCTAATGAAGGGTCTGAATATCTTTAAATGAGAATACGCTTGCAAACGCAAGTACAGACCCCCCCCCAACACACACCTGACAGACAGATGTCACCCTCCTAGCTTTTCTCATTTCCAACCCACCCACTCCGTACAAGATTCCCCAATTTCTGCGAGAAACTCACAAACAACTGTTTCCTTCACACATGATTGTGTCATGTGTGAAGGCCATGAAGTGGTTTTTGACATGGATCTCACATCTTAAAACTCTGAATGTTAGTATACATGTTGGTTTAACAGATGGCGGGTTTGTAGTGAAGAACTGCGCAAACAAACAACTTCACATTCGAAACTGCGCCTACTTGGGTAATCAGCCGTACACGTGTAATTTAACGCATGTAGAGATTTCCAAAGAGGCACATTAGTCCCTTGCTTGACATAACCACCGCAGGTATGAAGTCGAGCATGGATTTAATAAGCTGAGGTATTTTGGCGGCGATAACGTTATATGTTAGTATGGCAAAACGTACACAATTTGAGTTGCAATGACACTGCTCCTGGAGGCCATACGTACGCTCATGCTTGTTGACTCCAGGGAAGTGAAGAAGAGTTCAGGTGGTACATCCAGCATCCAGCAGCCAATGAGCCACAGCCAGTTGTCGGCCCTGATGCTGAGGACATACTCCGCAGAGCCATGCAGCCTCGTCACTGCACAGAGCTCTTCGCTTGGTTACAACGTTTATTTATTTTGATGTTAATGTTATCCAAATTGCACCAATACCATTAACTATCAAAACAATGAACTTCCATGAAAGCAATGAACCTCCATTGCTTTAATAGTTAGAGAACACTTTTCCATTCTTAGTGTTCCTAAAATAATTTACACAAGTGTTTTGGAACTGATTAAGTTTGGGAAACTAAAACTACATGGTTAGGGTTATAAAATGATCATCTTCATGGTTGAAGGAATATTCTTTAGTTTTAGAAATATGGTTATTTTAAAAATTGTTTTTAAGATGAGAACGTTGAAAGAATGTTTACCATTCCCATGTGATGGATGATATCTTGGCCAGGAGCAGTAATTTCCTAAACTCTCTCCTGGATCCAGCACATAAACTTCCGTAAAACCTCAATTTGTTTATTCACGCAGAATGTCATCAATCTTCCCAACTCTTGACAAGAAATCATATAAGCGTATTACTCCAAGTGTCATACTATTCCTTAAAAAGAAAGCAGCGTCCGTCTCTTGTTCCAAAGTCACATACTTTGTATGCTACACACACACACACACACACACACTGCCTCCCGGGACTTTGTTTCATGCTATTATTTGCAAGAGTTTGCTTTAAGGAAAATGTAAACAGAGGTAATTTAAACTTTCGGACACATTACTGATGCTGTCCTGGTGAAGACATGTCTCCATGGAGAAATACAAACCTGGACTATGTTGCATAACAATGTTTATGTTTACTTCAACATTCATAACATTTATTGAAACACTTCTTGTTGGCAGTCACATGCTCAACAGTGGACTGATGAGTCTTGAGGAGAAGCTAATTTGGGGGAAACCCATTTATCATTAAGCGGCAGCTGTGTAATTCTCTGTTTGCATCAGGAAACATATTAGGTTCTGCATAAAGCAATCTCAGTGAATTAGGGTCTCAAACTCAATGTATTTAGGCTTGTTGGGATTTAAAGAGAGTGTTGCGGTGTGTTTCACCGGTGATGAGTTGCTGTTTAGATATTAGAAGTTGTACAAGTATACACTCATAGATTAAGGTCAGTGTTGGGTCATTCGTGACCTTGAAACAGCAGTTCAATAAATGTCCACTCAAAAGCCCCTCATGGGATTGTTCTGGAGCTTTGGATTGTTACAACTTCTACTTTCATATAGTTTTGTATTGGATGTGTTTGCTCAACTGCCCTAGATCTGCACTTCCTATATGTTGAGACTTGACTCGCATGACCGACTGTTTTATTGATACAAGGGGAGAGAACATTATATTGAAAGGTTCCCTTAGGTTGAGTCAGCAGTATTTATCTTAGTGAAACTAACAAATACATCAATGAAAATACTGGATGCTTAGTTTTGAGTGACATTGTGCTGTTCATGTACATGACAAATGTTATAGTCAAAGTTATAGTTTTTTTACAACGACTTAGAACATATATCTATGAATCCCCCGCTATTGATCTTGAATATCTTACAAAAGTGAAACTGTTTGTGTGTCTTGAACAGGTGTGACGATGAAGCTGATGGATGAGGTCGCCGGCATTGTGTCAGTTCGGCACTGCAACAGCAACGTTGTCACCGCTTCTGTGGACGCCATCAACTTCCATCGCAAGATCAACAAAGGTGAGGATGAGATGGAAAACACACTCCGAGCTTTAAGTCACTGATACAGAAGTGATCCACAGGTTGATGGATGTGTACCTCCAAAAGACGTACTGCAGCGCTGGCCAAAGGCCGCTTTTCTTTAACCTGTGTCACCTGCCCATTAATAAACTGCACTCTCAAAGAAACTAATTCCATAATAATGTGGAAAAACCCAGCGGTCTATAAATTAAGCCTGAGACAGCGCTGTTTTAAATTGGGCTCGCCAACATCAACAGCTGTCACACGGTTGCTAATCAAGACCTCTTTTGTTTTGTTGGGCTGCCGCTACATCTGGAAAAACAAAGCATTGTTATGATTGAACTTTTTCCATGACCAGGCTTTCGCTCGAAGCTGTTTCCTCACTGTTTAAGTGAGATATCATTGACACTGTATTTACATCGCCTCTATATGCACTAATTCAAAGCCTCTCATTTTAAAGTTTATTCAAGGATTTTGACAAAACCATTATCCACCTTAGCCTTTGGCATTTTAATGGGAAAAAATGGTCTTCTCACTAAAGTGTTGTAGTAATATATATATATATATATATATATATATATATACGGCTTTTCCATTCTCAAAGTTTAGCGCTTTATTTGCAACACAGTTTGAGTGCTCAAGTGCTTTTCAGGACATTTAGGAGCAAAGATGGAGTACATAAATCTAAGAAAAACAAACATCCTCTGACAGATACACACGCTCACAGAACAACTAGATCAGAACTAGAGGAGTGTTAGAATTAGACCGACTGTACTTGTTTCTTCATTGATTCATAATGTCATTAATAACATATGTTACTGCTAAATTATCTTATCAGGTCGTCATGCTGGCCTAGTGGGCAAACAGCATTTTGACATTAAGATTGTGAAGCAATTGATGATTCGTCGCAGTCATTAGACTTTCATGGATTCTAAAATGTCAAATATGAGAGCAGCTTCTTCAAAGTGGTGAAGAACAATGTGTTACATTCATGGACTTCAGTTTTTCTCAGCTCATTGTCTGTTTTTTGTCTATTCGTGGGCTGGAGATGATGTGATCAAGACATCCAGTGCTAACATTCTGATGTTATGATTATCTCTGGATATAACGTTAACAACGGGCCCGCTACATCTCTGCCCATTACTGAATTGTGAAGTGGAAAGTAAATGTCATATACTTCACAGTTTTTCAAGTGGGCTAGGTCAGCTGTAAGTCTACGGCATTTACGATTCATGTATTTTCAAATGCAGGTGCCTTTATTCAAGCAGGATAATTCACTCAATCCCAAAGTGGTTTTTTTTCAAGGAGGCTCGAGGGAAAGAGTTAGTGGCTCAAAAGGATTTTTTTGCGAGGGGGCCATTTAAATATTTAAAACACACTTTCCTGTGTTTCAGGAGTGAAAACAGTACAGATCCGTGTCCACAGCTTCTAGTCGCTCCAGTTGCTGCCACCATCTGTCCTGTGAGTTTAGGTGCTGGTGGTGACATGATTTCCACTAGCTTCCACAGGGACTTAGGTGCTATGTCAACAGTAGATTTCCCATTTTGCTCAAGGTGTTCATAGCAAGTAGTGTGCTTAGGAAAGGAATGGTCAAGGATCAAAACAGAAAAAACAAACATCCAAAACAGCTACTGGCATTTAGTGCTGTACCCCTATTTTTTACGTTTTAGAAAGAAAATAGTTTTTCCATTCCATTATTTACTACATCAAGCTAAATGTAAATATTATGACTTGCTTTCAGTTATTTCTAGCACAACTGCAGTCGAGGTTGAAGCCAAACACTTTAATGGATCCTTTAAAGTGTTCGACTTCAACCTCGACTGCAGCTGTGTTGAATTACAAGACGTTGTTGTGTTTAGAGCAGAACAAGTGAATTCATTAATGACTTCTCCATGTAATGTAAAAGCTAGCTGGATGCAAGAGACCAGGTAAAGAAATCACTTCCGGAAAAGAAAATCACTAAAATGGCAAAAAACAATTTGTAAAGCCGAATTCATACATTTTCAAAGTGCTTAAATTGACTTTATTGTATGTACGAAATAATAGAAAATCCAAATGAATCAGCAGGGCCATGGCAGGAGGCATCAGACACAGCCAGGTCCAATGGGCCCTATGAGACGTGAAGTCACCAAGATGTTCATTTGTTTTTGGAGGTGCCGCTGTGTATCGCCGGAACAGTCCATTTATTTAATTGCTCTGATTTTTAGTCTCGTGGGGTCCAGCAGCAGAAATATCACTGGTTTACAATGCAAACAATTATCATCAGGGAAAAGAAACACAAGACCTGAATTTCAACTGCAGAAAATATTATGCTTTGTTTGAGGTTGAACGAAGCAACTTAACATGAACAAAGCAACTTTAAATGTCTTTATTTGCAAGATCAGAGATCAATAATGATCCCAGATGTTAAACGGAGGTTTTGCTCACTTTTAGGTTCATGCTTGATTTAGTTTTTTAACTGTAACATGTGTGTTTACATAAAAGCATGTACACACACATGCTTTATAAAAAACGTAATTCATATTTATATTCTATCTGTCTGAAAAAGCCCATTCTGTTTGCAAGAAAAACACAATGCACCTCTGCACAGGCTCTCAAGTCGTGTACAACAAGCTGCATGAGACATGGAAACAGTGGCCAAATCAGAAAGCTTGTTGAATTACATGTATTTTGAGTTTTTCATGATTTATGCCACCTAACTTGCTGCCACATCTTCCATGCTGCCACATCTTGCTGCCAAATCTTCCACGCTACACAATATATTTATGAACTTGATATGGTGAAATGCAGTGAAAGATGGCACCATCGTTTAAAGCAACATGTGGTTTCATGCATTAACAATGTAAAAGCGTGACAAAACTAAAATGTCATTTATTCAGGACATCTGAACATCTGAACTAAAAAAAGATGCACATTATAATGGAGAAACTCGCTCACCCTTGATTGAAGGGTTAGTGAGATTGCCAACATTAAGGAAGGGGTTAATTCCATTCCATCCATGATCCAAACCGCTTATCCTTCTTTAGGGTCGCGGGGCGCTGGAGCCGATCCCAGCTGACATTGGGCAAAGGGGTTAATTGATTGATTAATTAATTTAGACAATACAAATAAAGAATGAGAACTTAATTGTATTTGCATTGTATGTGTGTGATTAAATACATTATTCAATTAAGTTGAGCAGGATTGATGTGAATGTGCTAAATTGTTGACTACTAATGTTTATGCCTATCATATTCCATCTCACTGCCCATTTCTCAACTAATTTACAGTGATGGCTTTCCTCTGTCTTTTGTGTTTGCAGTTCATGAATATCTTGTCTGTGACACTTTTCATTTGCATGTTTTGAGACTAAACATCCCAAGCCGTGCGAGAGCTACAGCACCAATGTCCCACTAATATGACATCTATGTTGAGTGAATTGATTTTCCATCGCAAAGACGTATGAATAGTTAACCTTTTGAATGTGGGTCTTAGACTTGTTGTCAAACTCCAGCCTGAGTGGAGCTGTGACACTACTCAGAATCTTCTAAACATTACAACATGGCTGCAGTCATGTAACAGTTGGTGGGTCACTTGTTCAATTGTGTCTTTAAATGTTCTGCTCCTACACAGAGAAGCGTTTCAACCCCCGTTTCCTGTTGTCGCCCTAATGAGTTTCTGGAGAAGTTGTCAGAAGGGAGGAATGTTATTTCACCTGCATTTGCCGTGTTTCTTCTTCGTAGTCTTCACTGGTCATTTGCTTATGCCAACATGTAATTTTAAGCTTTTTGTTGATAGAATGTTTTTCACAATGTACATAATATATTCACTTTGGTCCAATTGCTATGGAACGAGTAATAAAAAAAAACGTAATGCAGATTGTGGTTAAAATATCACATCTATGGCTCAAAGGCGCTACAACCCCAGTTTCGTGCGTACCACACGAGGCTCTGGCAGGGACTCTCCTCACAGCAGATTAGCTTCATCAAACAGCTCCTCCGAGATGAGACTCTGACAGTTTTTCAGGTTGGCTGACCTTCAACGCTGCACATCTCCAATATAAACTCTCTACATAAATCAATTATTAATCACGAAGGCCTTTTAAAAGAAAATCACCCAGTCTCATCAAGGCTCATTTTTGTGTGTAATGTCATTGCGCAGAGCACGCTTTGTTGAGCCTAATACATCTGTGCCAGAGATAGTTTTCTTGAGACTCGATTCACTCCCGGCAGTAACATGAAGGCTACAACTCCTCAATAACAAGTGAGAGAATGGCCAGAAGTATTCTTACACTTTGGTTTTGAAAAGTTGCCAAAATATGTATAAGCAAAGCTCCCAAAGGCAGCATAACTAATGTAGTAACAGTTAGTTAGTCTTTTCCTAGAGTAGCATTTGCACCTAACACTTCAGTGAAGTATGTGTAAATATGATATCATGATATAATTTCATTTTCTGTACTTTTGGATAATGAGATAAAAAAAATTTCTCTCCACATTTCCTCACACCAGATTATTTTAACCAAAACAATTACATTGGCACATGTTTTGTAAACTCTTCCACATCTCTGAAAATCTACTCGCACCTTCCATTAAGTCTGACTTCAGTGGAAAAGTAGGATCAGTCTCTTCAAAACAAACCATATATTACAAAATCAATTATGAGAATTTTCTGATCTGCTGTGATGGTTCAGGCCGAGTTACGGCGAAACAACACAATTTGATTGAGGTTCAAGAAGGATCGTGGTTACGGTTAAACTAGCATTGAGTTACTAAACTATGATTGGGGTACTAAACTAGCATCAAGGTACTAAACTAGCATCGGGGTACTAAACTAGCATCACTGTAATGGTTAAGACCAAACCAACTGTTAGCAGGAGACTGGAAGCAAACCATGATCTCTGATGTCAAAGGCACACAATTCGTTCAGCCAGAGTACGGACATTATTTGCATGAACCGCAAGCGCTTAAACATAGGTTGAGTTAACAATTTAAACAGTCAATGTTGTCTTTATTTTTAATCTCAGTCTCCTGCTCGAGTAAAATGGTCCTTCAATGTACAACTCCATTGACACTTTACAATGGAATTTTCTTTGAATTAATTTACAGGATATACTTTGATAAAAGCAATTTTTTTTCATTTTCCATACAGATATGTTATTGTCTTTGACTGTTTTATTAGATCTGTCATAGACTCCAGATTGGTCTCAGGCTGCAGGGATAACACCTTTTTTTCTTATCTCTATGGCAAGAGCAGTAATAAAACACATGCTATAGAATAAAGAAACACACAATGTCCAGTCCTATCAATGTACTTCTTTTTTGTACCCCTACCTGCAGTGACACAAGGGAGAAGTGCACTTATGTTTGATGAGTCAAGCCCACGAGATGGATTAGATGGAGCTCAAGATGAACTCAAAAGAAAGGCTAGCAAATGCTGTGCAGTATTATTATTCGTCAATATTATGTGTTCACTCAAAGTTTACAGGTGAATTCAAACTTTTGTCCTTTTGGTGTGAGATAGTTGCAACACAATATTTCTCACAATATTAATTATCTATATATGGCTGAAGAACAGAGTAGCTTCAATGAAATGTGATGATTTTTAATTATTAAACCAGTACACTGGATGAGAGTCAAACATACACATCAATCATATGTTTCTCCTCCCTTTCTTCATCTCCTCTAGGCTGTGTGGTGACGGTGACGGGGCGGCTCACATTCGTCAGTAACAAGTCTATGGAAATTGAAGTGTTGGTTGATGCTTCCTCACTAGTGGAGCCAGATAAATATCGCGCTGTCTCGGCCTTCTTCACCTTCATGTCCCTGGACAAGGACAATAAACCTCAAGCTATCCCTCCTCTTAAGGTTGGTATACCATCCAGTCTTTCTAAAGTCATTCATTTGATCCTAAACTTCATTCTATATCCACATAGGGCGTGGATTATTTGATGCATCCACCAAGTATAGTATAGTTTATGTTGAGCTCTTGCTTAACACCTGGTGTCTTAGTCAGGCCATCGATTTGTTTTTTATGCTCTGATAAAATATAATTGGAAACCTGTCCCTGGAATTTACAGAAAAATAATAACACAATGAAATATAAAATGTACTTTACGGAACAAAAAAACATTTTCACAGGCTAACAAAAATAACTTGTAAAAACATTACTACTTCAGTTAATGGTGGATTCCTAATCTCATCACAATGTCATGTCTTCTTCTTCTTCTTCTTCTTCTTCTTCTTCTTCTTCAGTAATTCAACCTTCTGTTTCTCTACTTTCGCCTTGCTCATCACATTTCCTCAGTCAGTGTCCTTAATTTAGCAATGTTGCACGTCAGTGTCTTTTCATTGCATTCAATTCTTTGCTGTGTCTGCGCATTAGCCTTTTGCAGGGAGGGTTGAATGCTAATATCCCGACAACATCCCTGGACATCTTTGTCTGGCTGACTCGGCACTTCTCGTCAGCATGTAAAGTGGGGATAGACAGGAGAGACGCTTGCTGGTTGTTCTGGCTTGGCAGTGCGTGTTGATCCAAACCCTGTTTGCGGGGCAGGCCATCTGTTTAACATTTTAATTATTTCATGGAGCCATCCGCACAGCCTGATTGTCTTTGTGATGATCCCCTTAAAACTCGTCCAACTATTCTGCGAGATGAAGTCAGCTTGTCAGTGAGTGGGATTTAGACAACAGAAGGGCCATTAAAATGGCATTCAAAGCACCTCAAAAATAACATTAATCTTTATGTTGGGGCTCATCAATTCATATTCTGTTTCATGTCTTTGGACATGTCTTATTTTTTTAATGTGTTTTTTTGTTTGTTTTTGTTTCACAATATGGTATGAACCAATTTCTTGAAACATTTGGTAATGATAGCATTTTCTTTGTTTTGATTTGGAGACAAACACCATCCCTAACAATGGTATGCGCTAGGGATGCTCCATCCCACTTTTTCAGTATTGGCCAATACCCATGTTTTATTAATACGCTTTATGCCTTCCTGTGGAAGTGACTGCGCAACATTGCTTTTATAACATTGTCAAACTAAATTAAACAAGTTTATACACATATGTATTCAATTATAATTTTTTCTTAAAAGGACAAATTGTACACCAGCAACTTGGTACATTTTCAGTATAGCATGGTCTGTCTGAGTGGGCTGCAGCAGCAAATTATTCTCTCAAGTGCACACTTGTACAAATTCCAGAGAGTTTGCACTTGGGCTAATCTTTACACTGTAAAGTATACGCAAAGAACTGAGAAAGCCAAGAAAATGCATTCAAAGTGAAGACAAAGCAACACTATTTTAAGTAATAGCTATCAAGCACACAGCCGTTTTTCGGATTAGCCACTCTCGAGCCTCTTACTTGAACCTAAGTACGTAGAAAATATCTAATATAGTAAGTATGCATACTACACATGGCTAACTCAACCTAAGATCCAAACAGAAAAGTGGTGCATAACAGCATGTCTTGCTGGATGGAAGCCGAGCTTCGCCTTAAGGACGAGAATGAAGCGTGGAGGGCTGTTGTAGGTGGGTTGTCATGCCGCCAAGTGCTGCATGGACCCCTCTTACCATCAACATTAACACACTCATGCCACAGCATTAGCCTTCAACACCATGACACATCGATTTGAAAACAGACTCCTCTCCTTCTACCCCTGCCAGATTGAAATGTGCATCTAATGTGCGTCACCGCTGGTCGGCCTTTTCAAAAGCACCCGTCACTCTCCCCATTTCCATTTCACATAAACCTGTGTTTGGTTTGCTCCATTGTCTGCCTCGACCCACGCATTCATTACAGCGATGATTAGAGTCATTGTAATTTCTCTTTTCACCTGAATTTTATGAAAAGAGAGGCAAAAAAAATCTCCTGGTAATTTTAATAATTCATCTTCAACACTATAAATGGAAATCTAAATGGAGGCAGGGCTGCCAGGGCTCGGATGTAGCATGTCAGATAAACAAGGGCAGGAATAGAGTAATGTGTGTGTGCATACAAATGTTAGATAGGGATGCAATGTAGACCGAGTGAATGCGTGTGTGAAAGAAAGAGAAATAAAGCTCTAGTGCATGTAGGTTGAATAGAGCTTGAATAGATCTCTGAGCACTGTGTGTTTATTTATACGAGTGGGCGAAGGAGGACGAGGCTCAATCAGGGCTATTTCTGGCTTCATCACACTTACTGAAGGCTTAAACATGGAACTAGACTCGGAACAAGGGAGTGACCATGCAAACTCAATTGATGAAGGTAAACCTATTCTTAGACGTTTAATCACATGCAGGAAAAATGTTCAACACGTCAATCCAATTAACACCTGGAGATGAATCTGTGCGGAATGGAAATGCGATGACATTAATTAGCCCAGTATGTTGTGTCGGGCGAGGTTTGGACCCAAACGCAGCAGGCAGAGTTTCAAAATAAAAAAGGTTTTTTGTTCACTCTTCACTGAGAACCACTGGCAACACAGGAGAGAAACAACAGGAACAGGGACAAACCAGAGAGGAACAAAAAAACCAGACAAAGAACAAGCAGAAAGACAGGCTACACAACACACAACAACAAAAGAGACACAGAGACACATCAGGGGCGCGGGCGTGGGCAGGGGGAATCAGGAAAAAAAAGGGAGCACAGGGGGAAGGAAAAAGGGAAACAGGAAAAACAAAACAAAAACAAAAAAAAAAAAATAACAACACAGTAAGCCAAATAATGCTGAGTTGAACAAAGCACAACAAACAATTGGCCTCCCCGTCCTGCTATTTGAATTTTACCCCAGGAAAACTACCATCTATTATTCTAAGCAGTCTCATTAAATAGCATTTACTTGTTGTGATAACAAATCCCCCCCCACCCACACACACAGCACATATGAGAATAGATACTCCTCCACACAACCTCATCTAAAAACAGAATTTTCATATTTCACCCCTCAGTTTGTAAATGAATTAAACAATCAATATATAGTGTTTATTTAGTGAGCTTTTAGAGAGGCACGATTTTTTAAATAAGCTCATTTCCCAAAGTGCCAAACTATTTCTTTAACAGAGCTGTATTTTATATTCAGAACATTAATTTAGCAGCAAACAAATATGATATAAAGATGTAGTGGAGAGTAATGTCTACTTGAGCAGAGAAGGAAGCGTCTCTTACTCTGAGTGTGTTGTTTTACGGCGGTGACAGAAGATAATGCTGTCCCGACCGATGGGGTCTTTGTGAAAGAGTAGCACCCACCCTCTGGTTCCCCCTCAGCAGCACGGGACCACGCTGTCAGCTCTTCTGCAGAGTTCGCGCCGTTAGAAGCGCTGGCCATCAGGCGCTAGTTCAGCCTTTAACAACTTCCTGTTCGCTCAAAGTCCGCTATCAAAGTGAAGGGGGTCCAACGTCACGAACCCTGGGTCAAAATGTCACTTTCGGTCAAGTTACTAAACAAGTATTTTCACAATAATAGTCCCGTCTTATTGTCCGCATTAAAGTCACTTCACAGGCTTCAACCGGCTTCGACAATTCTGAAGTACTGACTAACATTCATTCCATCCACATACACAACATTACTTCTTGCCATTGACATGTGCATAGAGTAAACAGTACCCCTATGCACAGGGGCGGCCCTAGCACATTTGGCGCCCTAGGCGAGCTTCACTCGTGCCCCCCCCCCCCCCCAAAAGAAAAAATTTAAAACGATTTTGCACGAAAACGGAATTTCAACTTTCAAACGCTATTTTGCCCTGCAAGACTGAATTTCTTTCAAATAAACAGAACAACGATCGCAACAATGAACAAACATTAAATAAAGAACAAAATCCCTGAGAAAATGTCACGTCCGTGCTGAACTCCGCTCCGGCGCCGCCCCCCTGATCAACGGTGCACATTCATTCCCTTGTCGTGCCCAAAAGAATGTGAGCGCCTACGGCTGCCTGTAATCCAGCTAGCTCTATAGCTCAACATGATGAGTGTTTGACTGGACACCTGGAGATGCGTGATCGATTCCAGGTCAAGGTAGCTTTTTTTCATCACTTTTTTTTTTTACATTGAATTTACATGACGTGATCTACACTTCACGTAGGGACACATGATGCATGAATATGTTCACAGACTCAAAGCGCCACCTACTGGCTCAACTGGACTTTGTCGAATCTGCCCCAAACTTCTCGTGCTTGTTACAAGTCACGGCCCGAGTCAAGTCCGACCAGCGTGCCTGCGTCCTCGGTCCTCGCTCATCTGCGCCGGTCGGGGGCGTCTCGCCGGCATCGCGTCTCGCCGGCGTCCCCGACCGGCGCAGATGAGCGAGGACCCGTTCGACGCTGCTTGCAGCTTTAATGTTTTTTTTGTTTTCTGTTGTTAACGGCTGGCATTGCCGTCAAAATATTGGTTGGAGATATAGATGGGGGCGCAACAAAAAAAACTGCCCAGCAAAAAGGCGCATTTTTTTGCGCCCCCCTCTGAATGGCGCCCTAGGAGGCCGCCTATACCGCCTGTAGGAAAAACCGCCCCTGCCTATGCACATAACACATTCATAATAATAATATTCTCCCTAATATTTCCTATTATAATATCTTTCTATATGTATTAATTTAAAGCACAAGATTACAGAATCAAAATAAACTATTACAACCTAACACCATGTTGAGAGCCGCATCAAAATGCTCCCAATCTGGGGGAGTTTACCTAAATATCACTCCAAGTTATCTTGTCTGATTTTCTAAAAATAAGTCCTCTCCATCTGCTTGGACTGAAACTCCTCTCACCCTATCACAAAACAAAAAACCCTCTCTACGTTCTACTATTTGTTCCAGGTGCTTATTTTTTGCCATAGCATGAGTCTCGTTTGGAAGGTTTGTGCCTCAAGACGCTGTGACTGTGAAACCTTAATATTGATCAATTCAATTCAATTCAATTCAGTTTATTTGTATAGCCCAATTTCACAAATTACAAATTTGTCTCGGAGTGCTTTACAATCTGTACACATAGACATCCCTGCCCCAAAACCTCACATCGGACCAGGAAAAACTCCCAAATAACCCTTCAGGGGGAAAAAAAGGGAAGAAACCTGGAGGAGAGCAACAGAGGAGGATCCCTCTCCAGGATGGACAGATGCAATAGATGTAATGTGTACAGAAGGACAGATTTAGAGTTAAAATACATTCAATGAATATGACAGTGTATTAATAGTTCATAGTAGGCATATTCCACGATGGAGACCTCCACGATCCATCAGGCAGATGGCGGTGGGGAGGAGGAGTGGGCGGAGTCTCAACAGTAGGCGGAGTCTCAACAGGACAGTGGCGTAGTCAGGAGCAGGAATTCCACGACCCAGACCTCAATGATCCATCAGGCAGATAGGATCTATGACGTCTCATAGGGTCCGATGACCCCATGAGACGTGAAGTCAAAAGGACTCCGGGGAGAAAGCAGAGTTAGTAACGTGTGATTGAGAGATGAAAATTCATCCTTAAGGAGAGAAAAAAGAGGAGATAGGTACTCAGTGCATCCTAAAACGTCCCCCGGCAGCTATAAGCCTATAGCAGCATATCAAGGGGCTGGACCAGGGCAAACCTGATTCAGCCCTAACTATAAGCTCTGTCAAAGAGGAAAGTCTTAAGTCTACTCTTAAACGAGGTGACTGTGTCTGCCTCCCAGACTGAAATTGGAAGCTGGTTCCATAAAAGAGGAGCTTGATAACTAAAGGCTCTGGCTCCCATTCTACTTTTCAGACTCTAGGAACTACAAGTAGTCCCGCATTTAGTGAGCGTAGCTCTCTAGTGGGGCAATATGGTACTACAAGCTCCTTAAGATATGATGGGGCATCACCAATCAAGGCTTTGTACGTTAAGAGAAGAATTTTAAAAGTGATTCTTGATTTTACTGGGAGCCAGTGCAGAGCAGCTAGTGCAGGAGTGATGTGATCTCTTTTCTTAGTTTTAGTGAGAACACGAGCTGCAGCATTCTGGATCAACTGGAGGGACCTAAGAGACTTATTAGAGCAGCCTGATAATAAGGAGTTGCAGTAATCCAGTCTCGAAGTAACGAACGTGTGAACCAATCTTTCTGCATCTTTTGAGACAAGATGTGCCTGATTTTTGAAATATTACGTAGATGAAAGAATGCAGTCCTTGAGATTTGCTTTACGTGGGAGTTAAAGGACAAGTCCCGATCAAAGATAACGCCAAGATTCTTTACAGTGGTGTTGGATGCCAGGGCAATGCCGTCTACAGAATCCACATCACCAGATAATTGATCTCTGAGGTGCTCAGGGCCGATTAAAATTACTTCGGTTTTGTCTGAATTTAACATCAAGAAATTGCAGGTCATCCATGTTTTTATGTCTTTAAGACATGCTTGAATTTTACCGAGTTGGTTGCTCTCCTCTGGTTTTATCGATAAATATAGTTGAGTATCATCTGCATAACAATGAAAGTTTATGGAGTGTTTCCTGATAATATTGCCCAAAGGAAGCATGTATAAGGTAAATAAAATTGGTCCAAGCACAGAACCTGTTTGCACTTTAAGATATCATCTCTAAAGTAGTTCACAGGGTCTGGTTGTGTCTCCTCCTCTTTAAAGTATTTATATTGTCACAGAATATCTTTCTTTTACCTAATACTATTCAACTGTTCTACTGTAACATAAAAACACGTCCGCGGCGAACCTTGGTTAATGACATTTTCATGGCATCGCGGCAGATTTTGCTCCAGTTGTGTTCTATAAATAGCCTGCTTGAAAGCACGGCTTCTGCTATTTTTGACTGCAGGTGATTTTCCTCTCATTCGCGTTCCCTTCAGTGAGCCCGCTGTGCTTACTATTTTTAGATGTTCCTGTTTTAGCTCAGCGTGCGCGTGTGTGTGTGGGTGTGTGTGTGTGTGTGGGGGGGGGGGGGTTGTCACCAACGTAGCACGGTGTGGGTAATGCTGAAGTGGGGAAAGAGGACAGCATGAGCAGAAGGGAGGATATCGGGGATGCCTCGCCTCTCTGCAGCAGTACCCTTGAAAATTACTGAAATAATGTATGTGCACGCTGAGCCAGCAGAGAAATAATCAAACAATGCCCGGAAGCACCAGCGTATGTGCTTTTTGTGTTTCTGGTGATTTTAAATGGTGTAATAGTCGCCTCAAGGTTAGAAAAACTAGCTTGTAATCAGGAGGTCGGCACTTTGAATCCTCGGCCAGTGGCCAGTGCATTCTGAACATCTGTCGGTGGAAGGATGTGGTCGTACTGATGCACTATAGATGTGTGAATAAAGAGGTTGTTGCTCAAAACTGGTTTAAATACACAGTTCGCAAGGAAATTAATTATTAGTGAACATACAGAAGGTTTGGTACTCAGATCTTGCTCCCTGCTGGTTCAGTACTTCATAATATCTCCCTTTTCTTCCATCTTCTATTCTTTCATCATTTCTCCCTTCTGCCTTTATTCATCTTTCCTACCCTTCTCTCTTTATTTCCATCTTTCCTCATCTTCTTTTCTCCATCCCTCTCCCTCCTCCCTGGCAAAGACTCAGCTGGCCTCCCGTGACACAAAAACAAGCCCAGTTGTCATGGCAACCCCCTGTAGTCCACATGAAGTGATGCACATCTATTTTTAGATGCCTCCTATTCAAGACAATCAGCAACGGGTTAACGGGTACACACAGAGTTGCAGATATTTCTGACTGTGTGGTAACGCCTCAGACCATGAATCTGTTGTGGATGGTTAATTATGAATATTAGGCATTTTGAATTTGACCTCATTTCCTTTTTAGGTATTTTCAATCTCATATATGATCATATCATATATACTCGATCATTAAAAAAATTATATTTCCAACATGTCCTATAGCGACCCTCAGCCGTACCAAAAAATGATTTCAAAAGTGTGACTTTAAGTTCAATACAAGGATGAGCACTTCTGAATGTATCACTGTGTGTTGTGTGTTACCAAACATTTTTCAAACCATACAAATGAATACAAAATTGAGTTACTTGTTCAAGTTTGTGATTTGGGTAAATCCATTTCTGAAAATCAACTTCGGACTTTAAAACTATCTTTTACTCAAATAGTTGGCTGGTAGGACACTGCTGTTGTTCAAACTGTGACTGAACTCAGATTATTGAGGAAAGTGTGATGATTTACCGGCTAAACTACAGACAGAAAGAACATTCATAGCGTAAAATATTAATGACTGAACAGACGCATCCATTGAACAGTCAATGAGGAGAATTTGAAATTATTGTTTTTCAATGTCTCCAAATGAAACACCTTTCAACATTGTCTAAAAGGCCTTCCTCTGTGTGTACGTGTAACTCTATCTCTGACACATTCATTGAATGTGTTTATGTAACTCTGTAATGTTCATTCTGGACACATGACATCTCTTGCTTCTGTCCATCCTGGAGAGGGGTCCTCCTCTGTTGCTCTCCTGAAGGTTTCTTCCCTTATTTTCCCCATGAAAGTTTTTCCTGATCCGATGTGAGGTCCTGGGACAGGGATGTCGTATGTCTACAGATTGTAAAGCTCTTTGAGGCAAATTAGTAATTTGTCATATTGGGCTATACAAAATAACCTGAATTGAATTGTATATCTTTGCTGTTAATTGTGTAGAGCCGGTTGCGTACGATGCCTCGTGCCAACTCTAATAACAGTGTGTGCCAGGAACCCCTCTGGCATTTAGCTGGCATTGTCCGATCAGCCCCATTAACGAGCCTTGTCCCTGCTCCAAGTTTACATAATTTGTCACAGTCCATTCAGCTGTCCACCTAATGGACGACCAGCACGCCAGGTGAAACGGCTGTTATTCGTGTCCGTTTGACAAGGGCTCTGATGTCTGACTTGGTCTCGGTCATCGGTGGGCGACATTGAAATGATTAGTTTCATTTGTCACAGTGCGATTTATTAGATAATGATTTATTCTCTTTGGGGGGTGGGGGAGGTATTGTAACAAATGTGTTTTTAAAATGTATTAGCCACACTAGCAGCACGGCTCGAGGGTTGTCGGTTTACTTTGGTCCTGACGGAATTACCTCAACAACTATTGGATGGATGGATGGAGATGACATGCAGCCTCTGCGGGAGCAAATGTTTGCGTGTTAACATGCTGGTGGTCAACCAGGTCAAAGAGGAGCGTTTGTTTTTGACACAATGTGGGCCGTGTATGAACTGTTACACATACAGTCACATGGATAGTCACAAGTTATTGCACTATACATACTCAGTAATTGCACATGGATTTTATCGTTTGTCTGAATTGTAAAAATAAATGCGATTGGAGCCATTTAAGTTGAAGACATAATGAAACAAGCATGACTGCTTTTATCCGGGTTCTGCATCCGAGAGTCATCAGTAGAAGGTGATGATCCTGCATTGATCATAGTTATTAGACCGGAGCCACTGTGGGAATACCAATTACATGGGTACACCGAAAGGCCATTTTGAGCCTAGCATTGAATTGTCACATTGGGTGATGCATATGTGATCCTCATGGGCATGAACATTGCATGCAGACTAGAACAAATGCACACAAAGTATAAGCAGGACAAACAATGTGCACACCTAGACACATGGACAAAAAAATAGAAACACCGGTATCAGTGCTTTGTGGGTGTGTTAGAAGTGATGTCATGGATCACATTAGAACTTTCACAGCAAACGAGTGAACAAGCTATTGTAAATGAGCTAAATGATAATAATTATTAGAAAGGACAATTTACTTTGCATTGTGCTTGAACCAGTATTAAATGTTGTGTAGAGTCCGAATTACATTATAGTGTGCCAGTTGGTGAGCATTTTTTTCCTTTTGGACTGGTTTACCCAGCACTAACCTACAGCTAGTCTAACTTTAATTACTTTGTAAATGTTACCCACTGCAACTGTTACTTTTCACAGATTATTTTGATCAAATGTAGTCCCACCATCTCACCGTTAGTGCTTTACTTGGATGTGGTTGCGTGGCTGCAGTCCCTCTGAACTATCTTTGGGATTGTAACGGAATTATTTTAAACCAGTGTGTGTTGTGTTAAATGATGGATGTCTTTGCCATGAGGAATAGCTGTTTAGTGTCAGGCTCCCAAATGGACTTGTCGGGTCTTGTTTCAATACCGTAATGACCAGCTCCAGGTACCTTTTCCCTGCTTGCAGTCCAATTGGAAATGTTAACTAGTTTCCTAGTTATTTTAATGTCACTTGTTACAATATGGAGCAACAACACATTACTTAAATGCGCTATACTTGTACTTGTTGTGTTAGTACATTTGTGTTGTATGATCAGAGAGCAACACATCTTTTGTCTGTAATCATCGTTGCCCTTCATAACACACAGAGACAACTGCAAGTGTGTGAAAGGCCTCAGCAGATATTACAGTATTTCTTATTTGATTTTATATTCATGACTTCGACGTGTCTCTGTACACAATCAGTAACGTTCACACACTAGAACAGTTCCTGATTCTGTACCTTTCTACAAATTGGGAACAAGGAAATTCAAGTTTTTGAAAATGAGATTGTCTCAACCAGCACGTCTATTCTGCAAATATTTGAAAATACTGAAACTGTGGTGAAACTTGGTCTCTCTTTTTTTTTTTTTTTGAAAGTCAATGAACTGGAATTATCCATTACTTTCAGTTGAGTGGCAAAAGCAAAATTGACCGAGCAATATGTTGAGTATTATATAACTAGCACACAACACCAATACGACAGCTGTACGCTCCTGCACCAGCCCTACAGAGATGTTCCTGTTGTGTTTGTGGCACAGCAAACTATATTTGAATATTCTCATCATATTTGTGTTGCGACCCCTCGACTTGTCCCTGGCGTTGTGTTTTGTCATATCCGTTACCGCCCTGCTCTCTACATGGCGTTAAGGCGCCATCTGTCAGCTTTGCACCCAGAGCGCTGCTGAGTGGCAGGTGCTCTTGAATCTGCCAACCACCTGGTGTGTGCAAAGCAAAGAGCCTCCATCTGAACACACAAAAACATGCATAGGCCTGTGTGTGTGCGTGCTCACATACAACCCACTTCCCCACTCCCGAAGAACAGTGTGCAGATGAGGGAGTGGCGAAGCGGGCAGCACCATAAAAGTAAGTCTTGACACTTTCACCGGTGGTGGTATTGTTGTCTAAGGCACAAGGTTTCTAGACGGTCCAAATAAACCGCGCAGGCAGTTCCATCCCACCAATCGTTAGCCACACTGAGCTGAGTGAAGGAGAAAGAGAAGATTTGGTCTTCAGACTTGATGTGTTGATGCTTCAATATGAAAGTTAAAACCAATATATTTCTGACCTGTATGCTAAAACTCAAACTGATTGATATATGTAATACACACCATGTTAAGGAAGTAAATTATTAATTATTATGCAATCATCCTGCATAAAGCATTAGGATCCATGTAACCCAGGAGCTGTGAATATTTACATACATATTCATAGACTCTGCAAGATAGTTTGAGTTTCCTTATGATGGTTCCAATATTGGTAACGAGATATATTTACCTGTGTGTGTGTGTGTGGTATTAGATGATATGCCAACAGTCACAATTATTATATAGGTAATTTTAACTTAATATTCTCAGCTAATTACACACTAAGTTATTCCTCGCTGCCATATTTGCAGACATATATAATTATCTGTAGAGGACACTAGTTCACAAGGCTCTGCATTGTTTCACATGTTATTGTAATGACTTGGAAATCATGAAGTTTATGTAATTTAAAATGGTTCAATGTTCTTTAAATGTATTCAAAATGATCTCATAGGGTGTCTTTCAACTTTACCTTGATGCATTCTGCTTCTTCAGTCTCCAAGAGAAAGCCTCTCCCTGTTTCAGTCATTCATTCTGTATTGTATGAAGAAAATAAGGAGGAGATAAATGACAACCATAACTACAGACTGGTCCATTAGCTCAGAGCTTCATGACCATCGGTAATGTGATAACCGCAGGGGAAGAAGCATTCCAGTGCACTTTATGTGTAAATGATAAATGTGTCTGAAAACACATCATTTGTCTTTTTTTTGTCTTTTCTTCAGATTGACGGAGAGGAGGAGCAGAGACGTTTCGAAGAAGGCGAAGCGCGTTACAACCAGAATAAAGCAAAGCGACTCGCAGAAAAGAAGATCCAGCAGTGACTCCGCTGCTCACCAGAGTAAATCCTCTACTGCGACAGTATCAACCCCACACGACACTTACAGTATAGGAAATAAGAAAACCTCTCCCCATTCTGTCATTGTAGAATCCTGTGAAATCAAACAATGTTAAAAATGTTTTCTGTGCTATTTTCCCAGTGAAAGGGTTTTTTCCATTTTTTGGGAGTTCTTCCTGATCCGATGTGAGGTCCTGGGACATGGATGTCGTATATGTACAGATTGTAAAGCCCTCTGAGGCAAATTTTGGCTACACAAAACAAACTGAATTGAATTAAATTGAATTGCTATGCACCAAAGTGTCCACATATGGCTGAATATGTATTTAAAATTAAGAGTACATCTTTTATTTTGTGGATATTTGTATTGATTTAAAAAGACAATTCATCATCCAAAGTGACAGACTGATTGTAAAATTACGATAACTATTTTTATTTTCGGAAGATGACGACTTCATGTTTGGTGTCGGTGCAAAGTGATAGTCTGAGTGCATGTAAAATGATGAATAAGTGAGTGAATAATGATGAATAAAAGATCCAAGTGTGAGTCTGGGGCTCTCGCCTCGTGTCCTTGCTAGTTTGATGCTGATGATGGTGATGTCATTGTCTTGGGCATGCCTTGGCAGAGAGGGCACACACTCCCCATCTTTTCAGCACAGCGTCTTTCACAGAGAAACCAGGGGAGCTCGGGGGCTTTGACTCAACTCACATCTCTCCCACGCCTGCCCTCCCTTCCCCTTTCCTCCTCCTCCTCACCGCCCTCCTCCTCCTCTGCTAGTCTGTCACACTGTCTCCTGCTCACCGCCATATCCTAATCCATCTCCATTCTCTTGCAACGTCACTTTCTCCCTCCTCTCATTCACTCAATATGTCCCTCTGTCTCCCCCAGTCTTCCCACTGTCTCACTCCCTTTGTCTCCACATGAGATGGGAGGACTCATAGAGGGAGTTGTATCTGTATGTCTGGATGGGCATCGTTCTCTTTGCATATCGCCTGTGTGTGTCTCTGTGTGTACAAAGACAGATCAGGAAGATGAATCGAGGCCAGCCGCCGCCAGTGAGAAATCAATATCTACTGTATATGGCCATGCTGGGACTGGAAAGGTTGTGATTATTAACCTGCCATAAAATACCCTGTTCAAATATTTAGCAGGATTGGTTTTTCATTTGTGTATTTAAAGCACTCTCAGACCCCAGGAGGACTTATTGGGCTTCAATCCTATCTAACAGATGGAAAAGACTAATTTGAGATCAAAACTAAAGTGACATTTCAAAGATTAAAGCCCAGTGAGCGAGCTCTATGAAGAACAGAAGGCGACGCAGGTCTAAACCTCAGCAAAAGGCCTTTTAGTGTGGAGCTTTGTTCTTCCTTGTACTCTTGTATCTTGAAGGTTATTGTTTTTTCCCTTTGTCCCTCCAGCACAGTGCGTGTGTTTTTTTATTTCCCTGCTGAAAAGGAAGTTAGTCTCAAGCTGCACCAGGGGGATATATCTATTTTTAACCCCAGTGAAGTCGAGGCGTCTTGTGGGAGAAGGAGATCACAGGGCGGGAGAGGAGGGAAAACTCCGTCCAGGGAGATTTGATCCATCTCAGATGGCAAGACGAGCAAATACTATGAGGAAATATGAGCTTATAAAAAGCATCTGCCTCATGCACAACAGCAGCACAGGCATGCCAGAATGTCCCTGTCCAGAGAACATCTCATTCTGTATGTGTACAGATTGCAAAGCCAAATTTGTAATTTTGTGATAATGGGCTATACAAAATAAACCGAATTGAATTGAATTCATTCACAACAATATTCATTGCTGTCTTTGGCCATTAGAGCTGGTAGCAGCTGGCTTTTATACAGACGGACCATAGAAAGGGAGAAACACAATATGGTAACCATGGTTACTTAAGTGGAAGAACAGACTTGAAATGGAAGCTGTGGCAGCTGTGTCTGATTTGGCCTCGGCTGCTGCTGGTGACTCAGCAGCAGAGCAGCCGAGGCCTATAAAAAAGCTCACTCGAGAGTGAGGGAGGAGGAGGAGCAGAGCACGGTTTTTGCGGTCTGGTCTTGGTCGTGTGATACGTGAAAAATATGTCTAACAACACACCTGGGAAGCGATGACATTATCAGAAATAGATGTTTCTCTTTCAGGTAAATCTGCTTTTAATAATTCATGTTTTGCATATAAATGGAGTTGGTGCCTGCTGCTCATTAACTGCAGTATTGACTCTGCGCTGTGCATCAGAAGAAGCTGCACGACAAAAAGCTGATCTTGTTTCCTCATGTTTTTGCATCTAAATTAGTAAACTAGCAGCCCCCTCACATTCTGCATCCCAGTGTAGAGAGACTGGCAAGTCTACCTATAAGATGAATGGTCCGCTGGTGCATGAGAAAAAACCATTAAGGACTGAGAAGGAAGGATAAGCGATAAAGCGAGGCGACCCGCTTTGCATTTGCTCCCCAGCTTGGGAACGTCTCCATCATCAGTCATTTTCTGACAGCAGGGGCTTTACTTGCACACATGAAACAAAACACATAAACCCAAAACTGCACATTGTACTTCAAGGTCACTTGTGAAACACTGCTTCTTTTGACTTTTGTTGGCAGGAGCTGCAGGTGCTCGAAGACGTCAGCTTCACAGAGTAAACGGTTAAACAACTCAATGCTTGTTTCTTTTTTTTGGTGCTATCTGGAAACCCTTCACAGAGCAGAGATACAAGTCCTACATTCAGTTATCTGGGCTTGGAGCCAGAAGGGCGTTCCTTGCAGAGGAGTAGGTGATGGGCCGTACTTGTCTGGCCTGGAACATCCCTGTTTGCCAGCCACTGGCGACCTAACTGGGAGGACTTAATTAGGTCATCTGACTGCAAGGCACACACACACACACACACACAGTCCTCCACACAGAGAGGTGGAAAGGCTGACAGGACGTGGACAAGAAGATTGTAACAGAGCACATCAGCAGTGCAATCAAGTATTAAAGAGCTGCTCTGTGTGTGTTTGTTCGTGTGTGTGTGTGTGATGTATGATAGTGAAGCCGATGGGGAGAGTGGGGGCAGCACGGTGCCAGCGGAGCCAGTGGGCTGGAATGCTTTCGTAACTTTTTACTTCCAGGTCACCTAGCATCACACAGGAGAGGCCGGAGACGGACAGTCTGACTCTCTTAACAAACTCCCCATGTCTGCTTCTAATGACAGACTTATTTAAGTCTGAAATACACAAATAAAGCACCCACAACAGGGTACACCTACCCCGTGTCTTTATCCACACACCATTATACCTTGTCGACATAGATCTGCTCATTTTATTCCCCCAAGCTTTATCAGAAATTGTTTTATATTGATTTGTTTTCTGCAATCCATTCATATAGGAGGCCCATTATAATTCTGTAAATAGAATACTAATTCACCTGCACCCTCTGACTGATTTGCTAAAGCAGACTCGTCTCACTTTGCCCTGACAACTTAATAATGAACATCTTTGAGATCAAGGTGGATTAGGACCGGCTCCTGCAGGAGTCGGATGCATTCAAATGCGACAACGCCGCTCACTGAATTCTTAGTTTGGACACGTTTTTGAATAAAGCAAAACAAATTAAATACAAATGAGAATCTGCCATCAAGAAGAAAAAAACGTTCCACCTTTTGTTCTCTCTCACCCAAACTGAGCGCCGAGTCATCAGAGGGATGTTGACCATATACTATCATAACTGTTGGGGTAAGCTGTTAATGGAAAAATATAGTTTTCTATAACCTGGGTCGTGTTTACTTTGCCACTTTCTACAATGTAATTGCTGAAATCAGCAGAAACAATGACACACTTTAAAAAAAACAGGACGGTAAGACAAGCAACTTGAATAAGACGACCAGAGTTTGAACCCAGTATACAGTTCATCCCAACCGGTATAACTGTTCATTATATCTGCACACAAAATGGATATACTTGCAGATAAGGGCAGGAGGTCAAAGGTGAAGTGTTATGGAAGATAAATTAGGACCCAAAACGTAAATGTTCTTCTTTGTTTTCACACTTGGAGGATAGCCAGCTAAATCTAAAAACGCATCTTTTTAAACTCTCTTACTATGCTAACAGGCATTTCTTTCACCAACAACATGGTTTTGAAAACAGGACTGAACTATGTGTTTATTTTAAACCATTCTAAAGGTTTGTTTGGTTGTTATTGGTAAAAAGGAAATAGAATAAATATAACTTTACATAACTGCGACTAAAGAGACACGCTGCAGGGATATGAAGCACGCTCCCCAAGTCCCTCTTTCTCTCCATAAAAAAATCTTAAAACCTTAAATTTTAATGTCGGACCAACAACAGGGGGGGGGGGGGGACATCATACCCATCTGCCTCTGAGGAAGGAGGAGAGAGGACGTGTGTGTGTGTGTGTGTGTGTGTGTGTGTGTGTGTGTGTGTGTAGTATCTGTTTTAATTAACATTAAAGCGTGTGCACTGCAAATCTGACCAACTAAATGAAAAACAATCCTTATAATAAAGGCAGAATCCAAGGCACCAGGGACCTCTCCGTGTCTCTCATGGAGGCCTCTTCGTTTTCTCACTGGGTACAATCGAGGCCCGAGGGAGGAAAGCGCTCCAACAGAATCATCCAGGAAAGGAGTCTTACATAACAAGTCATATAATGTCAATGAAAAGAGCTAATTTAAGGGAGCATGAATAGCATGAGAAAGGAATGTGCATACATTGACATTACATCTAAATTGAACCTCTCAATGTAGATATAATATCAATAGATGATGATGATGATATAATTTGATACTGTGGAACATGAGATTCAGGCTGCAAACGGGCCACCACAGCCCTCTCTTGTTTCCATCTCCTCTCGGTGAAAGGAAGTTTAGTGAAGTCCGTTTAGAATCAACTCATTCAAATGAGACCTTTCATGAACAGTGGCTTCGTGTTCATTCAAAGGTTGCAGGAGTGAAGCGGACAGTTTGCGTTCAAAGCCCATGTGCGCCGCGCACGAGCAGCGCTCCGACCTCTTTCCCATGAATTATTTCTTATTGCGGTTCACTCCCACCACCACGGAGCGTCTGACCCGCGCACGAGCCTGTACTGTCGGGCGCGCGCAGTAATCATGCCTCATCCGTCGCACGCCTCGCTAGTGTCGGGAAATAGAAGGGGACGTCCGTCTTTTCCCTAAAAGAAAATACAAAAAGACCAGCCGCTCTTTCAGCCCTCGTGTTGACGCGCTCCGTGGCCAAGAAGGGAACATTTGAATCCAAAACTCGTCCATATTTCGTGAGTCATTTGTTCTTCCGTCAGTGAGACAAAGAACAAGACACAAGAGGAGGACAGCTGTGGGGATGTGCTGTTTCAGGGCTCATCCCTCATTTCGCAGGTCATTCCTTTAAGTTGACGCTGTCGACACTCGGTTCAGCTTTGGGATGTAAACGCGACTTTAAGGGATCTGAAGTGGTGCGACCCAGCGAGTGTTTCCATGAGCCCCGTGGGAGCTCCGAACGTCTCGTGAAAGGTAAGATAAGACGCGCACAGCTGATTGCGATGAAGCCAGACTCACTGGCGCTCCTTTTGAGAGGCGAAGGCTGAGAAAACAACGAGGCTTCATCCGAACAGGTGGTGTCCTGCAGCTCGGCGGATGAGAGGGAAAAGTAGACGAACACAGTTCAATGAAGATGTAACATTCCTGCGGACCTGCCGTGCTAATATGACCTATTTGGAGGGGTGCGTTACAATTAATTTCCATGCAAGACACATGCGGACGAGGAAGTGACCTAATTGAAATATTGAATTACAAACGCGTCATATAGGCTACTATAACAGTTATACACACATTTAACTGAGTGAGCAGTGTCTGACATGAAATCAGTTTGACTGATACTCAGAGCTGCCAGGTCTGGGATTACTAGAAATGACCAAGATTAGACGCTTGAGTTAACTGGAGACAGAGAGAAAAACTCACTGTGAACCAATACCCAGCTACTTTGACGAGGCAGCTTGTGATATAATAATACTGAGAGTCCTGCAATCACAAAGATCATCACACATTCTGCAATGTGCTGAGCACAATCTTAGCAACGCTTCACACCGTGTTTTATTTAATGTTTAAGTCATGTAACTTCTTTGTTTCTTGATGGCCTTTTTTATCAAACATGTATTTGTAATATTCATGGTTACGGGCTGCGTGGGATTCGCCGTTCTTCCACCTTTTTAAAACGAAGCTGCAAAAAAGTAAGTTTTACAGATCAGCTTGAGAGAAGTGAAACAATCAAGAGAAACGATGTAGACACCAACGTGTAGTTTGGAGTGTTGAGTATTCACAGATACAACAGGCTCACAGGGATGGTGGACGTAACCATTTCTGACACTGATGAGGACATTCACAGCTCCCACACCAGGCCAGAAGATTTACCCTTTTAAGTTCCAACCATCTCTTTCTTTTCTCCCCCCCCCCCCCCCCCCCCCCCCATAACATATTACACATGTTGACAAAGAAACATGACACAATTGCATACTCTTCCAAAGCAAATACTTTTTTAACAAGATGTCATGACTACTACAAGTGAAGTAATACACGAGAGTATGAGCTGGCTCCTATTATGTTAATACCGTTTGTTTCCCCATCAGAGCAGGTCAGAAAGTGACCGTTCAAGCCAGTGATCATTCAATTCAATTCAGTTTATTTTGTATAGCCCATTATCACAAATTACAAATTTGCCTCAGAGGGCTTTACAATCTGTCCACAGACTGCGTCCCTGTCCCAGGACCTCACATCGGATCAGGAACATCTCCCAAGAAATAAAATAAACCCTTTCACGGGGAATTCACTGCTCAGAGAAACTGCTGGAGCAGTGACAGTTGCTGCTACACCGCGAGAGCCTCACAACAGATCTCAATGTTTCGCGGGGCATATGTGACATTTTGTTTGTCACACATTTGGCTCTGTCATTTTGTGACCGTGTTAGCTCGTGTTAACACTATTCTACTTTTCCCTTCACACAGGACACATTGAGTCTGCCTGTTGTTATACAGCATTATAAGGCAATTCGGTAGTAATGACAACAAGAAGAGTGTTGACAATTATATTCCGGAGGCTTTAAGTCTTCTGCGCAAGTTTGCCTTGATTATTATTAATAATAATAAATATTTTCTGTACAGTGTGGCGTTAGCCTACCAGTGCATTTTCAATTAAATTCAATCCCTGTTTCTGATACAAGCTCTAAACCCTCTGCCACATGGCGGCCAGTGATCCAGCTACAGTCAGAGCTGGAGGTAGCTTAACATAAACAGAAAGAGAGGCTCTAGGGTTACATTTGTGATGGAAAATTCAACGACTTACTCTGGTCGCTCAGCAAAAAAAAAGAGCTTACAACGTGCCACAAGGCGCATGTAGAATTCTGGCTTGTGACCTGATGACTGCACACCCGATTTAAGAACGTCGGTTGCAAACTATTAGATGTCTCGATTGTTTGTTTGTTAGCCTGTGAGAACGCATTTCTAACAAAATGTCTCTAATCGGCTGCAATATAGGTTTTAGATGCCTTAACTGTGGTAGAAAATACCCATTGAGGATGTCTTGATACAGACCGCTGAGTTTTACTGCACCGTAAAAGCAAATTAGAGCTGGAGTTTTACATTTCACATTAATATTCTCCTGCTGCCTTGTACAAATACCTGAGAGCATAATTATATTGATATTATTTGATGGGTATTTAATCAGGGCTACTTGATCTAATGCTTTCTGATTTCCTTGGTTTTAATCTATGTTGCTCCAGTGAAGCGATGTGAGGTTTTGGGGCAGGGATGTCTATGTGTACAGATTGTAAAGCACTCCGAGACAAATTTGTAATTTGTGAAATTGGGCTATACAAATAAACTGAATTGAATTGAATTGAATTGAAGCGCTTGGAATGTGTGATTCATGGGACAGACGAAACAGTTTCTCTCTCATTTATTTTATTAGTGACCCCATTGGCAGATTGATCTGGGTGGTTGCTTAGCATTCAATAATTTGCCAGTAGCATATATCATCTCCAACAGGAGGTTATACACTACCGTTCAAAAGTTTGGGGTCACTAAGAAATGTCTTTATTTTTCAAAGAAAAGCACTGTTTTTTCAATAAAGATAACATTAATCAAAAATACACACTATACATTGTTAATGTGGTAAATGACTATTCTAGGTGGAAATGTCTGGTTTCTAATGAAATATCTCCATAGGTGTATAGAGGCCCATTTCCATCAACTATCACTCCAGTGTTCTAATGGTACATTGTGTTTGCTAATCGCCTTAGAAGACTAATATCTGATTAGAAAACCCTTGTGCAATTATGTTAGCACAGCTGAAAACAGTTATGCTGGTGATATAAGCTATACAACTGGCCTTCCTTTGAGCTTGAAGTTTGAAGAACAAAATTAATACTTCAAATATTAATCATTATTTCTAACCTTGTCAATGTCTTGACTATATTCTCTATTAAATTTTCAATTCATTTGATAAATAAAAGTGAGTTTTCATGGAAGACACAAAATTGTCTGGATGACCCCAAACTTTTGAACGGTAGTGTAGATTGAATATAAATATTGTTTTAGTTTACGTCTATTGACAGGACGGAGAGAGGTCACGGTCAGATGAGCACCGCTATAGAGCTTATTGTGAAGCCCTGTAATATCTGGCCACAGGGACTACGGTTGACATTTTGCCTTTGCTAAGACTGACACATTTACCCCTGGGTGGATTGATGTGTCCCTGTTCAAATAAATAAATAAATGAAAATGAAATGAAATTTCTTTCTGATGACTGTAGCTGGCGGTGTTTAGGGACTTCAGTGGCCGACACGGGGCCTTGAATGAGGTCCTCTGGTTGGAGAGCAGGCTGCCCACTCACTGGGCCTCCGTCTGGGCATTAGAGAAATGCTGTGATTAAACAGAAGGGGGCATTTGCGCACAGCATTTTGTTTTGTTGTTGTTGTTGTTGTTGTTGTTGTATTTCAGTACTTGAATATGGCTGGTTGTGCATATTTGCTGCTTGGCGTCACATGCTGTCCATGGATACTTTACCATGACAGCAGCTAAGCAGAGTTACTGACCACAGGAAGACTACACAGATGTATGAAATGCACATTGTCGTCTCTGACCAACATTCAGGGTGCCATCTATTCAAATGTTACATTCATAGTTTGAGGGAATATAAATATAAACCTGCTACTGGAAACTGAACGTTGCCCTTGTTTGACCCCAAATGGACTGGAGGAGAATGGTGATGGATTTAAGGAGCTTTTATTTTTCTAGCATGTAACCGATTCCCATTCAAGACATTCAAGCCATTAACAGACTAGCTGCTGAAGCAGATGGAGCTGAAGTCGTCGTCTTTCAGTGAGGCTGGTTTGGTCTGTATTTGTGCAAATGGACCTCCTACACTACAGTTTTAAACATTGTTAATCGTGGATGAGTGAGAACCATGCAGACTGAACTCTGAAGCACTTCCTTCCATTCTATCGTAAAACAAGAAGCTCAGAAGGGAAATTTGCAATCGAATAGGACGTATAATATGACTTCCTATGTCTTTTCCTAACCCCTTTTCCTTGACTTGAGAGATGGGAAAGATAATTCATAAAGACGTAGGAAAGCATAACCACAGTGTTAGAGAATCCAACTGCATTTCTATTACCTTGCAACTTTATTTATAAGACATAAAATGAGTACAATGGGAAAACTCAATGCTGCATGACTCATGTCCAAAACAGAATTACACCTTCGAAGAAAGATGTTTTTATTTATAATAAACAGTGACGTTGGATGTTACTGACTGCTGAATTGTGCTTTGCTTTAAATGTTGCTGCTACAAGGAATTGTGGGACGGCATCATTTTAGTGCACCCTAAGAGATAACAGATTAGAAAGCATTGAAGCACCTTTCCTTAGCATTTAGAGGATTTAGCCAGCTCTTATCACTTTAAATGCTCCGGGGTGAAACTACTTGGGAAGAATGCACAGGGTGAAGTAGCTAAGATGCACATTTAGTGGTCCATCTTCTGATCATTGCCATCGGAAAATTACGCATCCTAGTGTAAGTTCTGTTTTTTTTTTTTAACACTGCGGTTGTCTTTTCAGAAGTCCAGATGAATTGCCTTTCATATCTTTAGTTGACTGAAGACAAGGAGGAAGTGTTCAGGAAAATACATTTTGTTTTACGGTTCCAGTCGATGGCTGTGTCAGGATGACTCGGTCAACAAGCTCACCTCGTGATGAAGTCATTACAACGAAGAAGAAGATATTGTGAAATATAGCGACATTTAATGTGCCATTATCTTGTAATGACCAATTTCGGATACCTTTGAAGCTTGATTTAGGAAATAACACACGTGGAGTGCTCAGCCGTGTCGGTTTACTGGTTCAGCATTTTATTTCTGTATATTTGAGGGAGACATGCAGATGGTAGTTTAAAGTTTGTTTCCTGCTCAATGATTTCTTTAAGACTGAAGCAGTTGCTATGCAACGTACGCAATAAGTGCAACAGAGTGCCTGATGTGATGGTGATTTAGCAATGCTGAACTTATGAGGGGATAAAAAGAGGTATCAAATATGCAATAAGCCCTCTGGCTGTCATGTTTATGAAACAAGTCCTGGATTTTGACGGAGGGAGGAAGGCCACATCTTTGCTTGAAAGTTCAGCTGTTCGGTTCTCGCTACTTTAAAAAGTTTGTAGTCCTGTGCTGTGCTTCCTCCTCTGGGTATAGAGCTCAGTGTGAACACACCGAGGGGATCTTGATGGATCTTAATTAAGCATACAGGCTCATTTTAGGCATTCACTCAAAAGTCACACGTATGCAAACTGGCAATAAGGATGACATTTCTAATTCTTTTACTTTTATTTATTTTCCTGTCATGACTGTTATCTGTGTTTGTGACACAGTTAAACCAAGTGTTCCAAAGAGGTCACAAATATCAACCGTCTGGGCCCTAATAAAAAAGAGGTGCGTCCCTTTAGTTGACAGGTATCTTCTTTCTGCAGGACCGTCGGTGAAAGCCGGTCCTGCTGATCATTTGTCACTCTTAATGAGAGTCCAGGAGGAACCTCTCCTGGACTCTTATTGATAACTCGATAATGAGCGCTCACTGGAGATGAGTAAGATTGATGGTGTTTTGCCCACTGAGAGCCATTGAAATCCCTCATATGGTGAGAGACAGCTCTTCAGCAGCACTTTGAGGGTGACACCGTGCGCCATGAGGAAGAGACAAGTATGCCTCAACTGCTGGCCTCAACACGTTGTTGAGCTATACTGATTCTACAAATTAAAAAATAAATGAGAAGTATCCATTTTCTTTTTGTAAGAACGTTGATAGACGTGTCAAAAGTATGTAATTCTAATAATCTCAAATGTCAGAATAATTTACTTTACTTAACTGCTGATGAATTCTGATATGTGATGTATTAATACTGTGGAAGTATCGAAACGCTCAATCCCCAGAGAAATGCACACAGCCCGTATTCAGAAACTGTTCATTTCAAACAATGTTGTGACGTCACTAGAGCTCAACCATTCATTGACATATGGATCACAATATGGCCTACTGGAATTTATCTTATAATTTATTAAGGGCAAAAATGCGTGTCAAAATACCATTTTGAATTATATATTGTTATGATGAAGAGATGTTCTGGCCTATACACTTAACTCTATATACTTGAGAACACATATTTGCAGATGCAATCACATTCTGATCATATTAATGTCACGTCAATAAAGAAGAGGATACTAATGATAACATTGTCATTCCCTCTATTCCTTGTAATATCAGAAAAAAATAAGTTGTATTCCTCTGAGCCAGTGACAGCCGAGGCCATCTTTCCATAAAACTCTGCGTACAAACTTGTGAAGCAGTGATTTCGAGTGATATGTGAACATTTTAAGGACCAAATATTTTAGTTAAATCACATGTTGATCCCGAAAATCCCCAGCTCTTTTATCACCGCAAACTACAATCTGAGTTAAGATGGAAGTTGCTTGAAATTCATGAACAGTTTAATCCTGTAACATACAAAGGAAAATAAACCATAGACTTCAGAGTTGTTTTTTAACTTTAACAGGCTATATGTTCTGATCATAATGATTACCTGATCAACAGTTCAGCAAGCTAACATAGACATGTGGGTTTGGGACTCGTTGCCTGTTTATAATAAGTAGATTGATAACTGGTTGTTAATTGTATGCGAGGGGACCATGGATTGTTTTGTTCACCTGCTTCTCGTGAGAAACTGATTGCAGCGCCAGGGGTTCATCAATACACAGCACAGGTATATATGATATGTCAGAGCCTTGGTCTGGGCAATAGTTTCTAACTTGCACAAACCGCCATCAGATAAAGGATCCATGAATAAGGCAGAATAGACAAACACATTCAACACACTGACCGTGTTTACATGCATTCACCGAAAGTCAGACAGGGAGGTCTCGCACCCCCCCCCCCCTCTCTCTCTGTTAGATTGCCCCAGGTCTGTAGAGTAAGAAAATGGACCAATGGCTAATCCCCCTTTTTTATGGGCGGCCATTCGGTGGTAGGGCCGGGCCGCGATATTTGGCCGGATTTTTTTTTTTTTTTTTTTTTTTTTTTTTTTTTGGCCGGCTCCGGCCCAGCGGCATCTAGCGGCCAGCGGACCATGCCTATCCAGCCCTGATGCATTCGAATAACTGGCTTAGTCGGACTGAAATCGAATTATCCGTTTCATGTAAACACCTTTGTTGGACTATGTGCGGTCCGACTACGATCCGATTAACACCCCTGGATAACTCGATCCGATCCGGTTGATAATTCGACTATCGCGGCATGTAACGGTGAATTGGATTAGGAACTGAACTTTGCGTCTTTGCGCATGCTTGAGATCCCGCCGCCCTCCTCCCTCCCTCCCATGTCGTGACCCGGAAGTCGAAAGAGACGATAAGTTGTCACTGCCGGGAGCCTGGCCGGCAGAAAACAAACAAACAACGCTATGGAGAACACAAAGAGCCACCACACATTTCTGGACCAAAGAGCAGACAGAATTTATGCTTAATGTATTGAAGGAGTTGAACATACTAAAGTTCATGGTTCTTTCACGAAATGTTGTTGTTGTTGTTGTTGGTTGTTGTTGGTAGTGGTGAAGAGGTCAAGCGGAAATGGCTGTATCACCACGAGTTGTAATGAAAACAGCACCGCCTATCGTATCGGATATGACATGCTTTCGGCCAATGATTCGAATTACTCACTGCCATGTATATTGGGATAATAGCAGATCCCCCAAAAGATAGCATAGTCCAACTAAAGCAAGATTCGAATGATACCATCATGTAAACACACTGACTGGTGTCTTCCTCTGCATTCTCTCTGCTCCTCGGTGAGAAAGAGGGGGGATGGCCGGTTAACAAGGGAGATGCATTCTGGGCATTTTGCTTCCAAGGGGACTAACAAACCCCCTCACATCGTCTACTGGTTATAATCGATGGATTACTTTTTGGTTCTTCACTTATGAAGATCGTCGTAGGCTGCCGAGTACAAACTTTCATGATTCAGAAACATTAACAGACGTAAATATTACAGAGCAGTTCACGTAACATACGTCAACACTCTGGATTACAGCCAGAGAATAAACATAGCAGGGTGCTGTTGGCTGATGAAGTGCAGTTTCTTTTTCATACTTTAGTTTTGTAATTGCCTTCTATGTGGGACGGGGAGACGAGTGACTTCCCCTGACATTCCCTGCACACGGCACACGCTGCAGAGGACTGAACCAGTGTGGGGCAGCTCCCTCGCATGCGTCTCTGTCACTGTGTAAAAGTGAAGCTGCTGCAACAATAAAGCTTACCTCCTGACTTGACTTTCAAAGTGAAGCACCTGTCATGTGTAAGCATCAGAGACGTAATATCAAACACTCAGGCTGCGCTCTGGGGAAAGCTGGGCAGCCTGCCAGGACCGAGTATATTCCTCTCTGACGGCTCCGGGAGTGAGTTGCCGGTCGGGCAATAAGACCCGATGCATCCCACCTGTCAACGAGAGCTTATGAAGTCCACTCCAGCTCCTCAGCCAACTCAAAGCTGAGAGATGAGGGTCAGGACGACACACGCACGCCAGCTCTCACTTTGTGCTGATGTTTAGATCGAGATTTGAAAAATCATCATGTTCCTTGTAATAATTGGTCTGATTTCATTCAGACACATTGTCATCCATTTTGGCCTTTTTTTAATGGATACATGCTTCTTTACGCCTGCCAAAGTCTGACTCGGCACACTTGTCTCTTCCTCTCTCTATCTCATCTTATTGCAGTTTGAGATAAAGAGTGAACTATTGTTTTGTCCCTTTTTTTCCCCGCTGTTCAAAATGTGAATAATGTGCCAAGTCATCCAGGAGAAGAAACACTCGGTTCCCTACACAGCAGTTTCCACCAGCCCTTAATGCTGATGGTATTCCGGCAAATGCTTTTGTTTCCACTGACGGCTACATCGTTGAGGTGAATTATTACGCTGTGTCTACAAACTAAACGAGCAAGGTTGAGTAATCTGTATCGAAACAAACTCAAGAGATCATACACTGAAACAATGGGGCCGAAAGCATTATAATAGATACAGGAAAGCAGTCCCTTTGTGTTTTCTCATATTTCCCACTGCTTGCTGAAGAAAGTTGTTTATTTCTAGCTAATGGAGCCATTTGAGGGGAAATTAAACCAGATAATACTTTCTAATCTCTTTCATTTTTATATTATAAGCTACTCTTGAGACATCATTTTGGAAAAGGTAAACTGACCAATTTATCTCACTATAATACAAAACCCTGATAAGACATTAGAGATGCACTATATTCCACCCAAAGCGTTTAAATAATTAAAGTTAAATTGATTTTATGAGCCTGTAAGCAGAACCTGATTTACTTTTATGGAAAACATTCTCTAGCTCTGTTGACGTCATAGTTATTATATCAGAATCAGATTTAACATTTATTTGCTACGTGTGTTAGACACACGAAGAATTTGACTTGGCGGCTGGTGTGTACATTAGACAGACAAACAAAACAACAACAACAATAAACAGTAAACATAGAGCAATAATGTAAACATTACATTTACAATGTTATAAGATAAAATAAAGTGCACACACAGATAACAGTGCTGTAGACAGGGTACTGTAAGTGTGTGTGTTTAAGTGTAATGTGTGTTAAAGTGACATGTGAAATTAGATGTTAAATATTAAGTATAAAGATGTGTGCACAGGAGAGAGATATAGACACAATCATTGATGACAGATGTCTAAGAATTCAGTTATTTCTTGTTCCAAGGCAAATTTCATTAGGTTGAAATGATTTACTGCAGTATGCTTTTAAGCGAGTCGACACATCTGAATGTAAACAGCTTGTGTAGACGAGGAGAAGTGCAAAATAAGTAATGATTAAAATACCGTTAAAGCTACCAGGAGCCATTTCTGACATCTTCCTCGATGAATGTGTGCCACTCTGTTCACATTCAACATCTCCATGTTAGAGAGGAAGTCTTGACAGCCTGCGTGTCATTGTCGGTGCTGATTTCCCCCGTGTAGAGGACAGATTTGGCTTGGAGGCCCAGGGGATTGTGGGTGATCGAGCTGTTCGGTCCACGCTGGCCAGAAAGCCTACCAGTGACGTGTGAAAATACATCTAGTGCTACGACTACTATAAACATTGCTATTCCTGTTACTACCACTAATACTCCTATGACTAACATTACAACACCTATACTACCACTACTAATACTACTGTGTAGTTTAAGTATGTAGTAGTGCCAAGGCAATTTGCAATATGATGTTTTTTATTGTAATTAAGCATCGTTTAATTCAGAATAGATTAATTTAAGCATGTAAACATGTCTAACACTTTCTGTCATGAAAAGTTAACTTTAAACAGTTTTTTTCTCTCTTGGTAAAATCAGCTCAGAATATGCTTCAGATTGTAGAAAGTGAAAAGGAAAACAGAAAGAAGACGCAACTGAGCGTCTGATTATGATCCAGAAACCTTCAGTTGAACCAAACAATAAAAGGTTAAACAACAGGATGTTAGTCAGGCCAGCTAGTCCTTGAAGGGTTAATAATGAGCGAACTGAGTTGGTCTGAACAAAATCTTCTTGGTTGTTCCTGCCGGTGTTTACACTATTTGCTCTCTTTCACACCAAACGTTGCTGCAACTGTTGTAACACGATATCCAGTGAGCTGCTTGGCTTTAAGCCTGGAGACTTGAAATATAGAAAATACCTCACACATCTGAAGAGGAGGATTGTCTCTACGAAGCCTTGAACCAACAAATTAAACTCCCCAAATGGACCGACTCTTATTTGGATGGGAGCCAAACACTTAAATAAGATAAGTCCAGGGGAGATATCGCTCTCTTGATCTTTCATTTTTCGGAGTCGTATGTCTTAACCCTTTTATGTGGCCTCCAGTCCCTTTTATTACCTTCGCATTGAAATTGCAGAAGGTAATGTTTTGATCGCCGTGTATTTGTATGCGTGCGTGCGTGCGTGTTATTCGGAATAAGTCTAAAAGTATTAAACCGAATCGCATGAAATTTGGTGGGATGATTGGTTATTATCCGGGGACCATTTGTTTAGATTTTGGGATCGATCGGGTCAAAGGTCAAGGTCATGAAAAGGTCAAAATCTTCTTTTTACCATAGCGCGGTCAATTTTTATCCAATTGGCATGCAACTAATGCCAACATTTTCATAATTCAATGCCCAATCTTGTGATATGCGAAGGTATGCGCTCTACCGAGTGCCCGTTCTAGTTAAGAAATGTTTTAACTCATCCTCCTCTTTTTTCTTAGGCAGGCAGAGCAGATAGCACAAAAAAAACATAAACAACATTATCAAGCAACGGTAAACCTAAATGTTAGTGTTCCAATCCACTGATTATGTTGATTTCAGGCCAGTATCCTATGAATAACCTTCCTAGTGGATGATTATTTGATGTGTTATGAGTTTGTGTCACTCGTTTTGTGTTTCGCATTATCTTTTCATTTGACTTACACAAGAGAGGAATTTGGTGAAGTTTATCTTTTCTTATCTCGTTTACAGTCTAGGTGACTGTCGTACTTAAAGTTGTATTGCAGAGTTTACCCACTTTGTAGACATGATTTAGTGTGTCTGCATTTTTAATTTCTGAAGGCAGTGTAGCGCAGCACAGTGGTGAGAGGAATTCTAATCAACCTTTATCACAAGTTTCGCTCTGGTTCGGTCCTGCTAGATGACACTGCCTGGTTTAATTATACGTCAGTCCAAATGATGAAGAATTTCACCAAGCATAAATGTGCTGAAACAAAAGATGCTTGAGATTTTTTCAGTGGAGTCTGATATCGTATCCAGTCACACATAATGTCACTCGACACATCTTATTTCTGTATTATGTGAACAGTGAATAGCTCAAACTTAGATAGAGAGTGACTCGACTGTGTGAATAATAATTAAAAAGTGCAATATTCTCTCCGAAATGTGGTGAAGCACAAACAGAAAGTTGCATGGAAAGAAAAGATATAAGAAGACAGTAGAAGTACAACACATTTGTACTTCAGTACAGCACTTGAGTAAATGTACATTTGAGTTATTTTTCACTGATAACAGCTTCAGGCTGCGGGAAGAAGTGACATTATGTCAAAGACCAAATGAAAGAATGACAGAAGACCAAAACTGTAAGATCAAAACAACGATCTGAAAGAGTAATCATTGTGTATATACTTATCCTCATTTTCCACATTGTTATGCTGACATGATTTTAATGGAAAAGGTGTTGAAAGGGTTGGTGACAGTCAGTATTCATTTCAGCTGGGCTCTTCTGATCAGCGGCTCTGCAGCTGGAGAATAGCCTATGTTTATTAATTCATCTTACAGATTCTCGTAACAGTGACCTGGAAAGAAGATATGTGGCCCATGGTTTCACAGAAAGGGGTCATGGGGGGTACAATAAAGCATATTGCCACTGTGGGGAAGATGAGGAGGAATGGTGGGCTAATCTGTCACAGAGCTATTAGAATGGACCCAAAAGCACGACTCCGGAGACAGCACTGCAAATAATTATCTTTACTTAGAACATGATTCAGAACAGAACACTACGAAATATCTTGACTCAAGTAACACGTGACGGCTTGGGCTGGAAACGCAAGACTATCTGGCAAAGGACAAGTGCAAGTGAGGGAACTTAAGTAGACAGGGACTAACGAGGGAATGGGCAACAGGTGAGAAGGGCATGAAGACCAGGTGAAGGTAATGCGGGACTAACGAGGGAGTGATCAGAGGCAGGTGAAGGGAGTTGGACTGACGAGATGGGAAGCAGGATCTGGAATGACATGATAGTTAGACAGGATGAAAACAACTAATACAAAAAGGAAGGTGTGGAGCTAAACTGTTACATAATCGGCAGAACGCTAACGTAAGAATCTTGCAATCTCAATGTTGGTGTTTAGTGACACATCAACCAATAATTCATCAGGTTTCTGTTTTAGTTCCCTTCTTTTCTTGCTTTTTCAATCCGACTCACACAAGAGAGGAATGTGGTGAAGTTTAAATTCAAGAAATTCAAAACTCAATATTTAAGCCACAAAATAAGATCTTCTTTTTGTAATTGTATCACTGTGACCAAAATGAATTATTAGGAAACCCTAGTGTATACTGTATACTTTACAGAATTACATTGACTAAGATGGCATTCCTGCATCGGTTTTGGTTGCTTAAAAAAAACAAAGTTATTATACTTCCCAGTATTTTGACAGTGTTAATATGTTTTTTGGTGTTTTACTGAACAGTTTTCAGTCAGACTGCAGGTCGTTTTTTTATGTTTTCTTAGGGTGTGATAACGCCTTTTTCTTTCATCGTCTCCACAGTAAAATGTTGATTTGTTATTATCTTTTCTTTCATTTTTTGTGTTTGGTTTGTCCAGAGTCCCACTGCCTTATCACACACAACGTATAAAAAGTCACATGGCCCATGAGTAGCTTCCTTATTAGAGAGTTGACAACCTGTTTTGTCTGCAGGGGGATCACAACACACGTGGTCCCTTTAACTGGAGCTACGTACAGTCTGTGTTAATCTGTGAAGAACACGGCAGAAGGAAAAAAGAAGATAAATTGACAATAAAACACTGCTGAAGGTCAGATGTAATTTTGGCATATTTTAAAGTGGTACGTGTGTTCAGTAACATTATCCCACAAATTGTGCCACATTTTTACTTCGTACACAAATGAGACTTTACTTGGTCTTATAGTTAAGTCACTCCAGTTTAAGGTTCTAGGGTAAATATTTAGGTCCTTCCTAAACCAGCAGAATATTTAATCCTGTGGTTGCAGGACGACCTCCTGTTTTATATGGCTCCACGGGTCCTGAGGAGGTGGTGGATGCTGCTTCATAACCTCCTGCTGCCAGACGTTTGAGGCGACATTGGAGGGAAGAGTGAGAGAGGAGGATTGGCTCGGTGGCAGTGAGCGCAGGGTGATGATGACATGGTTCTTGTCATTTCCAGTGTCCCCTCTTTGGGGTCTTGCCTAAAGCACATCAGTGTTTGGACAAGCCAAAAGACAGGAAATAGATGTGACAACACGCTCCAGCAGTGCCAAGCACTTTTCACTCCACGGTGGGGGAACCACAGTCATCCTCTGCTGATTATTATCTGGCTGAAGCTGAACTATGCTGTAAATAACCCTAAAGACTGACAATAACTGAAGCAAGCTTTTTTTCTGACTTCTTGTATCAGGATTTTCTTACGATTCAGCGATGTTATGGCCCGGTTTTTAAGAAGTATAGCGGTGGGACAAAATGGCTGAAACACCTTAAAATAGTGCAACGCCCTGTACATCAGCACAGCAAACTGTTGCCTCAACAATGGATTAACATTGTTTCAGCAGTAAGCTTTACACAATGGTATTCATTGTGTTTAGTTTTTGTTATTTTGTAGCATTTTGGTATCAATAGATGTGTATGTGTCAGCAGATTCATGTTTCAGTGGCTTCACAAGCAACGTGTTCCCATCATGCCTCCATCCAGTCGAAAATAGGAATTGCAAATGGCCGTATCTTTATGCCATTGTCCATCATATCACTTGCAGAACGAAAACATACAAATGAAATCAAATGACATGTATGCTGCACATTTAATTTCCTGAACATCCTATGTCTCCGATCACTCTGTTAAATCTTACCCTCTCTCCGTCCTCAGACTCGTGAGGGAACCGTCTCTTTCCTCCTCCGCCTCTAACAATCCGCTGTGTCGCACCTCCACCATGTCCTTTCCCTGCCGTGGCGCTCCCATGGAGAGTGGACGCCCACCCAGATAGGATGCCTGCCTTGCCCGACGTCCTGCATCCCCTCCTGCCCATCACCACCTCCTCCTCCTCCTCTCGTGTACCTGCTCTTGCTAACAGTTCCTTGCGGACCCCTGGGCTCCGCCCTGCTCCACTCCAACATGGTGGATGAGGTGACCACCATGAAGGATGACGTCATCAACGCCAACACGCTGGCTTGGCTGGTCTGCTCGGGCGTGTCCATCCTGGCCAACACTTGGAGCATCCTCAGCGTCAGTGCCAAGCAGAAGAAGTGGAAGCCGCTGGAGTTCCTCATCTGCACGCTTGCGGGCACGCACATCCTCAACATGGCGATCCCCATCACCATGTACTGTGTCATCACACTGCGCCGTCAGAACTCCGACTACGAGTGGAACGAGGGTCTGTGCAAGGTGTTTGTCTCCACCTTCTACACCCTCACACTGGTCACCTGCTTCTCCGTCACCTCGCTCTCTTATCACCGCATGTGGATGGTACGCTGGCCTGTGAACTACAGGTAAGAGGACTTGCTGTTGCTCAAATGGTGTTGTTCATGCACATTCAGATTAAGCTCTTAATTGGTGGAGCCATTTTCAAAGGATAATTTCACCCAAATTACGAATGCATGTCTCGGAGTATCTAGACATGTATCATACCAACAGAAGACAGCTTTGCCTTCATTTAGGTTGTGTGGTATCTGTCTCTGATATTTTTTTTTTTAAAGAATGCTAAGTGGAATATTGTTTGTGTGTCTCACAGCCTTAAAAAGTATATATTAAAAGAGAAAACAAGCTACATATCTTTCCAAGAACAATATGCTGGTTACTCTGGATAACCCTGAAGCGTGTACAATACACCTCAGTGTCTGCAGTTTGTGTTGGAATTTCCCACTCAAGAAATAGTTGCCATAAAAGCTGTATCTGCTGATACCACTGAAGGAAAGTGAGAACATATGTTTTATTTGTAATTTAAGGGGTGCCAACCCGAAACAAATCAGCACAATCCATTGCACACATTAAAACACACACAGTGTATTGTGTACGTAAGTATTGTTTTACAAAGCAAGAGCCTATG
The DNA here is from genome assembly GCF_029220125.1 of Pseudoliparis swirei. Classification (NCBI taxonomy): domain Eukaryota; kingdom Metazoa; phylum Chordata; class Actinopteri; order Perciformes; family Liparidae; genus Pseudoliparis; species Pseudoliparis swirei. Next base: position 9,715,211 of record NC_079396.1, read on the forward strand.
AGTACATTGTTATAGATTCTGATCAGGTAACAGTACTTTGCCTTTTTATACATTCAACCATCAATCTTCATAAATTTTTAAGCATTATAATTTCTAAGCAATAACTTTGAAGTTCCAACCTCCTGCCAGGGTTTACATGAGCAAGTTCTGACATTTCAAGCTGCCCATTTTGGACCACTTGCGTAGATTCTGAGCAGATTTGTCAGATGGAATGAAAACAAAGTTTAGGTTATTGTGTCTTGCCTGTTACCTCTGAGGGATGCTCTGCATCAGGTGAAACTTCTCTCCTGCCAGTGCCAACACATGTAACACCATGTAAATCCCTCTAGACTGAGCGTCTGCCAGATCTAGAGCCTCCAGCTTCATTTGGCTCACAACAAGTAATATTACTAAGTAATACTGAATAATAAAGAACAGGTTCACATCACATTAACAGTCTGCAGTAACACCATTTTTCTCTCGTCCTGAGACATAATTAGTTGTTCTGAACATTGCTGCTTCCTTTTTGTCATCTTGGCATTTTATCTGTAATGATACATGATTATCACAATAACTGTGCAGCAGCTACACAACTAAAAGAAGACTGATCATATAATCATACATTTATAATTTTCAGCTGAAGCACACCTCTGACATCTTGGCTTTGTTATTCAAGATTAATTTCTGATCATCGGTTGCACACGCATGCCTTTGTAGAATAAATACTGTGGAAAATACAGGGGGAGCATATATGAAGTTGGTATTCAGGATTGAAAAATACAAACAAGCTTCAACATGGGTTATAGAAATGGTGCAGAAACTAATCCTGTGGTACATATGGTAGAGATCAGTATTCTGTTACCGCCCTCTTCCTCCCCTGATGAAAAACAAAGAGCGATTTTACATCGGATGCTCCGATAGGCCTGCAGACGCACGGCCCATCCACCTAGTCAGCGATGCCAATTTTGCAGATAAGCAGATGTTCAAATATTATATGCAAACTTCCGTTTAAAATCTTTGGTCAATCTTACTATCGTTATTTCCTGTGCAGCTGTCATTATTGGCTGATGTCCACACAGATATATACGGCTTTTTAATCGCCCTCATCTGTTCTCTCACTCGTCTGACTCTATTTTCTCTCCTCTCCTGTTTGGAAGCGTTGCGTTTCCTCTCCGCTGCTCCTCTTCTTGTTTCCAAGTCACTTTTAACAATGATATGGGGGAGTGATAGCTCAGGCGATAGCACCACGTAATTGCTGTTCATCTTTCATTTAAATGGCTTCACGTTCGCCCTGCTGAGGCAGCATGGCTGCCTTGTCTCTGACGTTGACACACACCGAAGGACTGAATTATGAATTCCGACCTTGTTCTTGGGCAGCTGTTCTCATCATCCTGCGCTCACTGTCTCTCCGGAGCTTTTCCCCCTCGCAATGCTCTCTCCCTGGTAATAGATTCAAGCAGCTTGGTGACGTAACTTTGCCGTCATATGCACCCCAGGCACATTCAGGAAAAGCTAGCATAATTACTCAGTGACAACAAGACCTGCTTGTCTTTGCACACATCCAGAGTGCAAAGATAGAGGCGAGACATTTCGGAGACATTTCTGTTCATGTAAGCTAATGCATTAGAACACATATTTCAACGATATGTTTATTTCACTGCCTCCTATAGTGCTCCAGAGGATTTGAATGAGAGGAAGAATAGGACATGTGCTTTCCTGCAAAACTCACACCGAACAGAGAATGTACTGTATTTCTTCCCAACACAAATAATACAAGAAACAAGAGACACACATGTGTATAAACTGCCTACATGGCCTTCTTATTATAGCTTTTTTTTAAAGTAGGCCAATTTATAAATGCGGGACTGAGGGAAAGAAAAAGCCATGAAATAGACCATCTACGTACCTTAAGGAATCAGGTGTGTAATCATTGAGGTGCTGTCTGTCCTGCATTTGTTTGTCTGTGTATGTTGAACTGTAGCTGGGTTTGTTCTGCCTGACGCATGCAGCAGCCCGTTATGTCTGCTCTGGTCTATTGGTGTACCTTTTCTTCTTACTGTGTGTTGGTTTTCATCTATATGTTGTTGTCCGTTTGTCTTTGAATTTAATTTCCATTTCATTTTGAGATTTTGCTATTTTAGGCGGCCTTAAAAACATCTGGCCAGGGACAGCAGATGGAAATGAGCCTCTCTGGCTAACTGGCTCACTTACAGTCCATCTGTTGATTGGTGTGCATTGTCCCTGCAAAATAAATGAAAACATAAAAAGGAACGGCCTCTCCGTGTGACTTGTGGCTGATTCCTTGAGCAGCACCTCTTTGAGGTGCTAAAGAATAGCACAATGTTTTTTCTCAATGAGAACACAAGTAGCTGGCTGTCATATTGTTAGATGTATGTATGTTGTTACCAGAGGGCAAACGCATTCAGCACATTTCTCAACAGTAACAATTACTTGGAGGGGAGAGGAAGTGGAATTCCCTTCTTGCTGAAATAGACCTTGACGACAAAATAGACCGAGGGACGTGAAAAGCAATATTTATCAATCATCAACGCATTGATTTCCCTCCATTCAACTCCAGTTCATCTGAGTGATGTATGTGTGGGATGGTGCTTCTTCAGCTTTTATGTCTCTGTTACATTTATGGTGTAGTTTTGCTCAATTATGGTCCTTTCCACTGACTTTCTCAGTGAGACATATTTCTTCTCCATCAGTTAGTTTGTGTATAACCGTGCTGTCGCACACACAGGTGAGTGGTTTGAGTTGGTGCCACCTAATGTGCTATTAGGAGCCCACTTTTCACAATGTCCCTATTTAGTCCTTTTTTAGGCTATTCTAAAGTTTGTGTAAGGTTTGAACATACACTTTGAGTCTGTTTGGTCCATGTGCCTGCACTCTTTCCTCCAGAAGTGATATCACATTTCACTAGTGTAAGACTTATGAGCTACAGGACATGAACAGCAGAACAAAAAGCATATTCCTCCTCAAGGCCTGACAGCAGTTTGACTTAGTTTAGGCTCACATCTTGTTCTGCTTCCAGGTTGAGTAACACCAAGAAGCAGGCAGTGCACACAGTGATGGGCATCTGGATGGTCTCCTTCATCCTGTCCACGCTTCCAGCTGTGGGCTGGCACGACACCATCGACCGCTTCTACACCTCCGACTGCCGATTCATTGTGACGGAGATCGGTCTGGGCTTCGGTGTGTGCTTCCTGCTGCTGATAGGCGGCAGCGTGGCCATGGGTGTGATCTGCATCGGCATCGCTCTCTTCCAGACCTTCTCCATCCAGGCGGGCCACAAGGCCGACAAGAACACGTTCAACGTGCCCACCATCGTGGTGGAGGACGCTCAGGGGAAGCGCAGATCGTCCATTGATGGATCGGAGTCTCTCAAGACATCGCTGCAGATCACCTACCTGATCAGTGGGATCGTCTTTATCTACGACTTCCTGACTGGTTTCCCCATACTGGTGAGTATAACGCTTCATTGCAGGTAATGATGGAGCTGGCTGAAGAGCCAACCGGTTTAATGGTGCATCAAACATTCCAAATGAATTTGTCTTTTACCATAAGCTCTGTTAAACAACTTTAGATGACTCTTCTGCTTATTTGGATACAACAATGTGTTTTCTTCTGCACAGTGAAAAAGAGGTTGTTCACTTTCCCTCCAAGTTGCAACTTTATTTCCTAATTTTTTATTTTTTATTCTTGTGTGTTTAGTTTATTGGTGCTGCTACTGTTACGACAAATTTCCCCTTGGGGATTAATAAAGTACATATCTATCTATCTATCTAATACCTAATCCAACCAAACATGGTGGCTGCAACAAACATATCTGTCTCGGATGATGGAGGTTAATGATTTAGCACTGGAGAGAGAGAGGGAGATGGGGATAGTGGTGAAAAGCAAACATTCAGGTGGAAAGAACGGTTTGAGGTTTGTCCGCTGTAACCGTGAATCATAGCACGCTGTTTTATTATTCACAATAATTATTCTGTTTCCGCTCACGTGCGGTAAGCAAGTCGCTCAGACTTTGTGTGTTGTGTCTTCAAATATAGTGTATAGCGGGTGACTTGCATGAGGTAAGGGGTGTTGATTTAATTTTGTCAATAATAACAGCTATAGTCATACAAATTCTAATAATATATAGAAGAACATGTTGGCTCAGAGACCTGGTACAGGTGACTGGAGGCATCTTCCCGTTGTTTTCTCTTCGGGAACGCCAGGCTTTGAAAACAGGGCGTAAACCACAGTAATAGTACGATTATTCGCAAATACATTGATATCAATATTGTAGGGTTATTGTTGGTGCCTTTACAAAATATTTACACAATGACATTTTTAATAAATAATCATCAGTCGTGTGGATGTAATAAATAAGTGGGTAAAGGCAAATAATACCATGGATAGCACGGTGTTGTAAATTCAGAAAATTACATCACTTTACTTATTGCAGTCTTTAAAACCATTAAAAGACAACACATTATGCTATCCAAAATTATAGTTTCATATCACGATATTTTGTATGTAATCGATTTGTATTCCTCAGAAACCTGATCCTTCAAGTGCATTATCGGTGGGGGAAGGAGCGAGTGGGGTTTCAATGCGTCGCCATTTGGTTGTCGTTAATATTTAAACGAGTCAATTCATTGGTCGAGTACGCAGACTTGAGAGGCGTATTGCTTATGATGCAGCTAAACCAGCCATGCTGCTAGAGCCATGTTTTTCAGTGTGGAAGATTCACTTTGACAGTTTTTAGTTCTTATTCAAACCCTCGTCTGACGTAATGATTACAGTCTAAATTATTTAGATGCAAGTGGGTATTTTGATGGTCGAGGTTTTCTTATGTTAGATGTGACTCCTAAATGGGAGAACATTATGCATCAGTTTAAATATAATGCATTGCCTCAGTTCTGTTCTCAGATATATCTGTTCGTAGGTACTTTTAAACCCTTTACATTAGGCAAACCCGTTTTAATTAACCCTTGTGTTGCCTTAGGGTCATTTTGACCCGAATCAATATTACACCCTCCCCCCGCCTTTGGGTCATTTTGACCCGATTCAATGTTTCACCCTCCTGTTACCTTTATATTTACTAACATATTTTACCCTTTGGGTTCAATTTGACGCCAGCAATTAAAACCTCCAGAAAATTATTAGAATTAATATTGTTTTCCAAGTTTAAGTGTGAAGTACTTTATGTTTGTTTGTTGACTACCGAAAGAACACCGACATTAAACATTGAATGGGGTCAAATTAATCCTAAGGCGGGGGGAGGGTGTAATATTGATTCGGGTCAAAATGACCCTAAGGCAACACAAGGGTTAAGTGTTGTACACTTTAGGCAAGCCAAACAGAAACGTCAGCACTACTCAAGCCTCTGATGCTGAAATCTGAATCACACAGCAAGATAACTCGAACTTTTCTGAAAATCACAGGAGAAGCACGCTTTAATTGCACGGTTGTTTTCTTTTCTTTAGCTCCAGCAAGGACTTCACGAGGAGCCACCAAGGCATTTGGCCATCTGAGTAATAATAAACATTGCATAACAGCATTACACTGCTTGAAAGAAGAATATATAATGTCTTTGAATCTACTTTCCTTTCTGTGTTCTGCAGCTTACATAAGTATGTCTTACCGTTTGGTTTTTTAATGCTATCGATCATCAACCTGAAATAAGACATCACTCATTACAAAATTCTGGTTTGCATAATATCGTCTCTTGGCTACAACAAGGAGCATGTCGGGTCCTAGCTGGGATTTCACGGAGAGTGCAGCGTGGCATTCATGTGAATAACTATATGGAGAGTTGGAGACTGAATGAGCTATAGCTGTTAATCAGTTGTGACGATGAGCTCACATGTCTTTAGTCATCATAGCTGTTGTTTGTTGTTACACTACAAAATGCTTTTTATGAATTTGTACATTTTAGTGAACGATAACAATACTGGAAATGCCGCCGCTTCTTTGTGTAAAGCCTCTGTTGATATGTTGTGCTGCTTAACTAGTTTGGGTATCTTTTTTTTTAACAATCGGTTTAACAACACGGACCTGGATCTGTACTATGAGCTTCTGCATGACGTCATTCACACATTCATACACTGATGGCAGGGGCTAAGCTTCCACCTGCTAACATTCACACACAGGGGGCACAGCTACAGGAGCCCTTTTGGGGTTGAGTGTGTTGCCCAAGGACACATCAACATGGGCGAGCGGAGCCGGGAATTGAACCACCGATCCTCTGAATGAAGGACGACCCTGCTCACCACTGAGCCACAATCATTACACCATCACACCTGTGTTGCGTTCATATTGGGAACCACAATACTGTTGCTTCATCCTATTATGTGTCTGTGTGTGTGTGCAAGACAGAGACGGTAGAATAGTCCTGTTGAAAGATGCTATTTCCAGGGCAGTAACAGAAACAACAGAAGTTCATGGCCTCATGTAATGAGCTATTTAAATGCATGGAAGTCTGTAACGCACGTACAAATGTACTGCATTGCACAGAGAAATACCGATGAATAGACACGAGGAACAGAATAGAATCACCACATTGTGTGTGCTAAGAAGCAAGCGTATAATTTTTGATATAAGCTTATACTCAAGAGCTGGTGTCTGAGTTGATATACCACTTACTGTATACTCACAATATTTTGTATAAGAAAGTGAAAGCCTTTCTTAGATTATCTTTGAAGTAAATATATGGTTGGCCAATGTTTGTTACCCGTTATATAACTCTTGGTAGCCGTAGTAGTTACGCAATTACCCGTTGAAAAAGCCTTGTCAAGTTGACATTTCACTTTGTTAAATGTCCTGTTATCCATTAATGGGCTAAAATAAATCATATTTAGAGGTTGAAATACACAAAGCTACTGATAAAACTCCACCACTCATAAGCTCCCTAAAGAACACAAATAAGTACCTGTCAGTGTAAAGTACATTAGCTGTTACAACATCATAACAAAGATTTTCCAGACTCCTATTGCGTTGTAAGGTGTTACGATGAGTGTCGCGGAATCACTTTTCTGCAGGTGATGTGTTAATAGAAACAAAACCTGAAAAAAACTAATTCCTCATATTCGGAATTCATCAGTCAGTTTTCAGTCCTCATGTAAATATAAATAACATCTACTGTACATTTGATCATACTTTAAACAGCAGCACAAGTAAAGGCTGAACTGATTAGTTTATTAATTCATTATTCAATGGACAGAAGAAATATTTGCTGACTGTTTAGAAAACATATTGTCTTTCCTGCATTCTCGCTCATCAAATATGAGGATTTGCTGTTTTTCTCTGTAAGTGACATATTTTGTGGTGATATTGTCTGCTTATTTAAGTGGTTAATACCAGAGCTAATGCCTGTATATATTTATAGCTTGATTATAATAATATTAATAAAAAATATTATTATGATATTATTGAAGTGGAGTTGGACTAAGTGTTTAGGAACCTCCGTACAACCATTTTTAGAAAGTATTACATTGGTGAATGTATCTACTGATTTAAATAAATACTGTCTGTCTCCACTCAATCCATGTTATTATCAGCGCTCTGAATACTTTAACATTCCAGTCCTCACCTTTCCGTGTAACCCTGTGCTGACCTTTACCCTGTGCTGACCTTGCCCAGGTGGTGAGCTTCGCCAGCCTGAAGTTCGACCGTTCCTACAACTGGATGGTGCTGTGTGTGCTGTGGTGCTCCATTGCCCAGTCCATCCTGCTGCCCATGTTCCTCTGGGCGTGTGACCGCTATCGGGCGGACATCCGCATGGTGTGGGAGAAGTGCGTCGCCATCATGTCCAACGACGACGTGGACGAGGGTAAGACACTGTCGGAAATCTTCCCCCTGTCCTCTGCCTCTTTTCCCCCTCCTCTTCCCCTGATGATGTGAATATGGATGATGATTCCCGACAGGCACGTGCACAGACATTTTGGGGGGCAGGTGCTCAAACAAAACAAAAAGGGCACCCAATGCCAAAAAAAAATTCGGACAGAGTTGAAGCATAAGCAGCAATACACTGATGATGCTGTCCTCGACCTGCATTTCCTCTGGGCAGCATCAGACAGCTATCTTACATTTTCTTTATGAATAAAGATGAATTATTAGATAGCAACAACAGTACAAGCGTTCTGATTGGCTAATGGGCGTCATGCCAGCTACGTATTGCCCTCCTCGCTGGTCTGATACGGATCCGTATTGCCCTATTATGTCATTTTCAAAATGAGCGATATTGATAGACATCAACAGCCAAGAGCAGTGGTCCTCAAACTAAGGCCCACGGGCTGGATACGGCCCTCCTCCACATTTGGCCCGGCCCTCTTAACAAGAGAGGCCTTATGATTTTTGTTTCAGTCTGGCCACGCAAATCCTAGACTAGCCCCTGTTAAATAGAACGGAATAAGAATTCTCTCTCTCTCTCTCTCTTTTCTCTCTCTCTTCTCTCTCTCCCTCTCTCTCTTTTCTCTCTCTTTTCTCTCTTCTCTCTCTTCTCTCTCTCCTCTCTCTATTCTCTAAACATAACTAACGTCAGTAAACAGCTGAGCGCCGCGGGTCGGGGCGAAATTCTCACAAGAACTCAAATAAATGCCCCGTCGGATATTAAAACACATTTGGGGGGACTTGATGACAGAAAGAGTAACTTTTATTCTTAAATACGGATGAATATAAAAAAAGTGTCTCCAGCAAAAAGGGCACTTTACTCATCCAGGGCAAAGGGGCTGGTGCTTGAGCACCACTAGGGCTCTATCTGTGCACGTGCCTGATTCCCGATACCCAAGACAGCTGTGTGGACTAGTAAAACGTCAAAAGAGTAGAGTTGGTCCAGTTAAAGCAAAGACCGCATTCTCAAACGTGGTTTAAAAATCCAGAATTTGGGATTACTTTGCAACGTTTTAAAACCATTTACCCTCTGAAGTGAAATTGCTGATAATTTGCTTGAGTTTACAAAATCCAAGTAAGAGTTAAAAATGAGTCATGAGTTTCTGAATTCAGGGTTGAGAAGTGCTCTGGACTGTCTTTGGCCAGAGGAATTGCAGAGACCAATGTGATTCATCAACCTGAATGCTTTTGTCTCTCAGCCTCGGGAGTTGTTGAACTGGGGAAATTGAGGGCAGGAATATTGCAGGAAGGGAACGGAGGTTAGCTTTAGCCGAGAACTTTTTAGTTTAGAGCCTCGTGCTTGTCTCTTGTCCTTGAGGTCCAGTATGGTGTACACTTTGTGATTCACAGTCGCATTAATGTGATAGCAACTGAGACATGCCACAAAGAGCCCAGTGGTCATGATAATAACCATGAGACGGGTACCTCGTAAACATCTATCCAAGCCAGTTGACATTACAAAAAACCACTAACTTTTCAGACTGTTGCAGAGAGAAGGTGCACTCCTGCATATTATATTCCCTCAGTTCGTGAAGATAACTGACCCTGAAAGCACAGGATGTGACTTTGGAAATATCATCTATTTCTTGCTTACATTTCTGTGGCCAATTACAACTCGGCACATACACGGATAATATAGCTGTTTAGATAGAGTTGTTGTTCGACAGCTGAGGGCGAGGGACTTTATGAATGTTTTGACGCTTATTGTCTTGTCACCAGCCACCTTTCTAGAGCCGTCACAGAGGGTCAGTGTTTGGTTCCCACGTGGTATATTTTGGAAGGAAGATAATATATTCATGATTCAGGTTTAAATAGCTCCTTGACTCCGGGGCACCCATGATTACCACAGCATCACACCCTCGCCCTCTCTGACGGCTCTGCTGGGTATTCTAAGTATTAAACTATGCAATTACAGTCCATTACTGCCATCTATTTCCAGCCCGATCAGCCAGGTTCAACCAGATTACAGAAACAGGAAAGCAACACATTACTTGTTACGAAAATATTCAGCAGTCTGTGTTGGTCTCATTGATGATGATCTAAACTGGTTTAACCCTCCTGTTACCTTCGGGTCAATTTGACCCCATTCAATGTTTAACCCTCATGTTACCTTTATATTTACTGACATATTTTACCCTCAGGGTCAATTTGACCCCAGCAATTAAAACCTCCAGAAAATTATTAGAATTAATATTGTTTTCCAAGTTTAAGTGTGAGGTACTTTATGTTTGTTTGTTGACTACCTAAATAGCCCTTTAAATATATAAAAAAGTTGATATTTCTTATATGTTTGACACAGTGAAAAACAGCCTGGGGTCAAATTGACCCGAAAGAACACCGACATTAAACATTGAATGGGGTCAAATTGACCCGAAGGTAACAGGAGGGTTAAGGTGTGATACAGGATGACCCCAATATATAGTACACCTAGAAATTGCTGCAAATCTCTAAATATTGGAATTGATCATTCTAAAAATGTCAAATGTATCTTTTTAAAGTGGTTGATTGGGTGGATTAACCCTTTTGGGGAGAAATATGGACACTTCTGTACACATTACATATATTGCACCTGTCCATCCTGGAGAGGGATCCTCCTCTGTTGCTCTCCTGAAGGTTTCTTCCCTTTTTTTCCCCGTGAAGGGTTGTTTGGGAGTTTTTCCTGATCTGATGTGACGTTTTAGGACAGGGATGTCTATGTGTACAGATTGTAAAGCACTCCGAGACAAATTTGTAATTTGTGAAAATGGGCTATACAAATCAACTGAATTGAATTAAATGTTTAGCCTGGGCTATCAGAATAATAATAACAAAATAAAAATGAAAGTAAATAATCAGTAAAATAATAATGTCTATTTAGAGGTACATTTTTGTAACCATTTTGCTCAGTTATTACAGAGTAGTTTTACGATAGCAATCATGATTTGGGCTGTTTGTAAAAAAAATTTTTTAGAAATAGTTATACAGTACATATTTAGTTATATTTAGTTATTTTTGAAAGGTTATTTGTACTCACTTTATATGTTGTTGTAGTTTGAGTTTCGAATTCAGTGGTCAAATATTATCATGTGACCTTTGTTGTCAGGAGATGAAATGTGTCTGTTTAACGTTCTGCACTAAAATATATTTGTTCTGTGTTTTTGTTTGTGGTGTGTATGTTATGGAATGCTTTACTTTACCATGATATGAGATTGATGTCATTACAACAAAAATAAAATAAATATGGCTGGGAAAGGACATAATTACCTTGCAGCACTTTTTTTTACATTTTTTTAACTCTCGTGTGTTTGAACTGCACAATCTTCCTCTAAAAGGCCACCGCATGAGAGGCCCATCAAATAAATGCTTCATTTATTCTGAACCAAAGTGAGCTGAAAAGCACTTTCATCTCGATCTGATGGTCATATTTCCCTCAGGTCACAAAGGGATATACCCAAGTATGTTTCTTGAAACACAACTTATTTTATTGTTAATATTGTGTTTGTTTTAATTCTTTTTTTTCTTCTTTTTGTGATGTGCACTCCCATCTAATAGTCAGATGAAACTGACTTTAAGATAAAAAATAGTATATATTTTAAGGCAGAAGTCTGAATTAAACTGCACTAAGTAGATATATGACTAATAGATCAAAAGAGAACGACAGTAGTCTACACATTCTAGATTGTACCAAGGAATCAAAGACACTTCAATTTGGTCCCAGAATTAGGTCACATGATAATCATAGAACGGCTCGTGGAGTGCGCCCAGTAAATGCTCGACAATGTATACAAAAAGTCTGAACTCTGGGCTCTGTTTAAACTCAACCCAATCTGAACCCCATCTCTCCTGTTTCTAACCCTCCAACCCTGTTGATCCTCTCCCTCTCCACATCCTCCCTGATAACTGCTTGTGTCCAGCAGGAGCCGTAAAGCAACACAGAACAGGCCGTGTACTCTGTGTGATCATTAACACTGCCAGTTCTCTGCTTTTTTCCCGCAGAGGGCTTGCCATGTATAACTCATCACAGTTGTATGTATAATGATTGTTTCCTGTTTTCCCAAAGCTACTGAGTTGCATGCTCAACTGTCTGTGCAAATAGCTACTTTCATCTGTCATCTTTTTGGCCAACATTTTCCTCAAAATCAGCATTTTACACTCATCTCCAATTGATCTTTAATGAACATAAATGCAGTAATTGGGAAAATCAAATTTGTTGATGGGTATATATGTATATATATATATATATATACATACTCGGAACACTTTGTGTAAGCCTTGTAGCTTTGAAGATAATTAATGCAGCTCCTTGAGGTGGTTTCTGAATTAGATCCCCTTACTAAATACATTTAATGATTAGAAATTTTTGTAGCGACATCTTTTTAATCCAAACCTCATATTGCAGAGCAATCCCAAAGGCTAAATCAACAAAACGGAGAACAATGTAACTTGTCTCTCTTATCTATGCGTCTGTCTTTCTGTCTGTCTGTCTTGTGTAATGAGATCGTTGCTCTCTAATCCTGACCTTCGTGCTTTTCTGCACTTTGCAGAAAACAGCCAAGATGGAGGAATTCATGCCGACTTAATATATGACAGACCATATGACTATAGCTTGGCGCCTGAAATCGTGACGGTAGACCGTATTGCCAAGTATGAGTTCTCAACCTTAGAAAGGGGGGTTCTGCAAGGGCATCCATTGAGGGAACAACAGGAAGATAAAATGCAGTATTTGCAGGTATATTTTTTAATTAATTTTCTTTATTTCTTTTACTTGTTCTATTGAACTATTTTAAAATGACACTGTGCATGGTGAAGTGGCCTGATGGGCCTTTACTGTATCTTGTTAGCATTTTCTGGAACCATCAGACATTTTGTGATGCTATCTTTACCAGATATGCCACATATCTCTTTGTTTATTTTCCGTGAATCAAAAAATACACTCTGGCTGACTAATGTTTGGTTAATATGACCATCGACAGTCCCATCAACTTAGATGTGCTTCACTAGTGAGTCCTAGCCATGGGCCTACTTGCAATTGACTATTTTTATTTTGTGAGAGGGTAAGAGCTTAACTTAACTGACTTACCTTCTACATTTCAGGAGCCTCTCAAGGTTTCTTGAAAGCACTAAAAACATTTGCTCATGTTCTACCCAAAAGCATTTTGTCCATTGGATCGGACATCCATCCCAGTCAGATGCAGAGCTGTGAAATGCTCCTTTTCAGCCTGCATTTATGCCGACACGTTCTTTCCCAACATGCAGCCTTCTAGGTCAATTAACAAAACCTTATGTCCTGCTTTGGTTCCAATACTGACTTAATGCTGACAGTTCCAAGTTCTGGCCCACAATCCAATGTTGAATCAATTTTCATGAAAATTATTGATGATGATGAACATCTTGCTCGGCTTGGCCTGGAAGGCTGTGATGATGATATTTAACTTTAGAATCAACTGATGCAACCCACACAATATTAACTTTTAACAAAGCATCTTCATACTGTGTCATCTTTGTCAGAAAACAACTGAACAAGGGCTTCAGTTTTCTTAGTGCAGCCTGCAGCTGAAGCAGTCTACATTTACTTGGACAATTTGCTCATTGATATATATACATATATATATATATATATATATATATATATATATATACATTTAAGTCCAACAATATAGTGGACATTTTAAAGACCAATGATTTAAATTTGATTCAATTTGACTTCTTACAAAGCCTGGAAACAGAGATGTATACAGTAGTAGTATCATTTCATCAGACCAAATCATTACCTCATCCATTGTTTTTGTGGACACATTGTCATTAGATTTAGAAGATTATAATAATAATCATTTGATTGTAAAGCAATATTTATTACCTGTGCTATTCCCTGCTCTATACATGTGATGGTGAGTCAAATAAGATACCTTTTTTATTTCAGTGACAGGACAATTGGCTAAACTGTCAAATTGTTGGTAGAAGGGTTTAAGGCCCAATCTGACCATGAACAAACAAAGCCCTTTAAATCCTTAATCAATCGATTCAATGGAACATCCATATGATAAATTCACTTCTCACATGGTTTGTGCAGAATAAAGCCTCTTTGGCTTTATTAGCTTGTTGTGCAAGTCTCTGTCTTTCCTCATCATGCATCTTACTTCATTCGTATGCTTGTGCTGCCCTCTGCTGTCCAGCCCTCCCACCTTACACACTCGATGCTACTGTATCGTCTGCTGTCTCATTTCTCTGTATTTACTAAAACCCACCACAGGGGGGCAGGCTGATATCAATCTTGTGGCTCTTGACGTCACCTTGACAAATCCTCTCTCTCTTGCATAGTTGTCAGAGCAGAATGGAATGTGAGTATAACATGTAGGGAACAATCACCTTTTTCAGTTTTCATCTCCAAATAATGGAGGCGAATACTAGTTCAGTGATAACCGTGTTGATGTATGTTAAAATGTTCATACATGTCCGAGGGATTAAAATAAAAATAAAACAAGTTAAAGTGGCACTTACCATCCTGCACACACAATAAAGGTATTGTGCTGCACTACAGCTGAATAAATGATGGACCAAAATAAAATGGATTTTGATACTAACCTGACAGATATTACTGAGCTCAATGTCATCAACATAAACATGTAAACAAAGCAGTTTATTGGGACTATTACAGATCAGAGTTATTACTAAAATGGCAGTGTACTATCACAGTGGCACTGATAGCCACATAACCTCAAATTAACATGTTACGTCCTTTTTAATTGATAATGTAGGTGTAATGATAACATGCCACAGTGCTTCTGCTTTGCTGTCGGTGAATGAATGGCCGCGATATTTATACACTGAAGGGTTTAATCTGTGTGTTGCGTTCAGGTGCCCCCTACAAGAAGATACTCCCACGACGAAACCGACATGTGGACCAGCGACCAGATCCCCTCATACCTTCACCAATGGGGCTCCACCGAGGACATGATATTGACTGCCCACTACAGCTCCACCTTACCGCGCCGCGAGAGGCGCAGGAGCAGCCTGGTGTCCTACCACGAGGAGAGCCACCGCCACCAGCACCACCCGCATCGCAAGCGGCGACGCTCTGAGGAAAGTATGCACTCCCTCAAGCACCTGCCGCGCGTGGTCTGCGGCGGCGAGCACTACGAGGACGAGCTGCGGTGTTTTAGCCGCGACGAGGTGATGAACTTTATCGACGAGACGCCGCTGCCGAGCCCGAGGAAGAGTCCGCGGCGCGCGTCCACCGTCTCCCTGATCCCACACGTGTACGAGCAGCACGCCGTCTTGCTGCCACACTTCCCGCTCACAGACTTCGAGTGTGAGCCTCAAGCGCTCCGGCGGCTCTCGGAACACAAAAGGAGCAGCGGCAGTCGGGCCAGCACGCCCGAGGCTTCCCCCAAACCAGACAGGCCTGCTGGGAAGAAGAGCCCCGGGGCGTGCGGCTCCGGTAAAGGCTGCCGGGAGCGTGCGCGAGACGGGAAGCAGCCGTGCGAAGCGGGCTCACCTGGCCGCAGCCAGCACTCTCCGGGGCGCTCTGCCACTCGGCCGCGGACAGGCGGGGGAGGCCGGGCTGACGCGGCGGCGGCTGCCCGCGGGTCCCAGAAGCACCCGAGCAAGGCTGAGAGTAAAGTTAGCAGGAACAGTTTTGTAAGCGCACCCTCGGCGTCGTCCAAGGGATACATCACCTTCCACTCTGATTCTGTCGGCTCCACCACCTAAAAGCAAAGATGACTCTTATTAATATCAACATTATTAATGATTAAATGACCACCACCGCAATACTGGTGGTTATGTGAAAGTGACATACTTAGATTATTTGTCCTTTTTACCTGTGCCACTATTCTGTTTTATTATACCACCAATACATGTGTGTTATGCTAAATGGCCTTGGGAGCTTTGGACATATTTTCTGAATAGGCCTAATGTGTACTTCATATATGAAGGTTTGTAAAAAAAGGTTGGGTGGTCTGGTTATTCAGCTTTCACCTCACAACACATCACCAAATGACACTTTTTATTTCCAGCACTGACACAAATCAACTTTATTTGGAGGACATTGCCGCTCCTTGTTTTTGATGTTCAATGTTGTTTCTTATGAACTGCTCAAAGAATTGAAGGAGGTATTGTTAGGGTGGTGTTTTTCCCTGAATACTTAAAGTATTTTATTTTGCCTTCATTGGCTTTGTGTTTCGTTGTATATGGATACATTGTCTTTCAAACCAAACTTGTCTGAATACTATATGTACCTTGATATTTACTTAAGGACATGACCCTGTCCATGTTTTTTTTTAAAATCTTGATCATGTTGCACAACTTGATTATTATTCACAACACCTTTAAAGTTATTATTTGAAGCACCCTTTGTTGAAGTAAACTGAGTGGTAATCCCAAACACTGTATTGCCTCTGATAGTTTTAAAGTTACTGTGTGGTATTGAGATATAACGTGAAGACCCTTACATTTCTAATGAAAATTTGAAGTCATTTTTTTGAAAGAAGATTGATGGGACATGTACATATGAAGGATATTGAATTTATGGTTTTAGTGTTATTTTTTGTTGTTTAATGAGAGCGTTGCTTGGAACATTTCCTCCCAATTCTTATTCCAATGTTTGTGTTAACTTTGGAGATGATCAGGTACAACAGTTGCCCCACCACATTGCATATTTCCATTATAACACATCAGACTAATACAGATGGAAATGTTGCTTTGTCCCCATCAACTGAGCATGTCAGCCTGACCTCACCTCTTATTTGTTTCAGCAACGTGTTATAAAGGACCAATAATTATGACATTTTTTTAATGGCTCTTGAAGAAGGAACCTCTAAAAGATGTCAAATGGTCCAATGTTTGAATAATTGCAGCCTTCAAGCTGACTACATGTAGCATCATTTAAATGTGGGTGTGCTAACAAAGATGTTAGCACTAATGGCTCTATTTTGGGAATTCTGTTGAGTATGAAGTGACTTTTTCAGAGACCCGATAAATCCGTAAGCATCCCCAAAGAGTCAGTAAGAGATGGTGTTGGTGAAATTAAAGAAGAATTTTGTTTGTATTTCTTATCAATATATATTTGGAGAGAGAATATGATTATTTCTCATTATAGCCAGATGTATAAGGGGAAGGACAACATGTTATTTCTAAATGATCAGTTTCCATGATTTTGAGAAATTCTCACTTTGTACCCTAACTCCAAATGGACACTGCAGTGCACCAGCCCAGTGCTTCACAGCCCATTGTTAAATTAATGAGGAGCATCTCACGTTCACCAAATGTGACAATTTGCGGAATAAAAGGAGTTAGAACTCCACTGCTGACAAATAATAGCAGAACCAACTGGACTTTTATGCCTCAAGGACAGTAACTGCTTACCTAAAGAATGTATTTGGACCGTATGGAAAATATTATAAGGTATAAAGAGAACATGAAATTAAAATGTGCCCTTTGACAGCCATATTATCTGCGACACTTTTTTGATAATATCCAAGTTATAAAGTTGCACATGTTTGGCATTTACGTTTCTACCTTTCTGCGGTCATTTACATGTTTAGTTTGGATTATCATGTATTAGTGTATACCTCTCACTCATTGCCACCTATTCAATTAGACTGAATTGTTGTTTTTAGCTGAGCTATATCCTTCTTTGGAAGCATAACATCACTTTCCCCTGTCAAACTTTGCTTTGTCAAAGATATTTGCATTTTCTTGTGTTGACAATATAAAATAAGAATTTTGTAACATATTCAAAGATTTATGACTCAAATATGAATTATGTTAAATGTTATAATTTTCTTGTTCACATGATGACTTTGTTAAAGAGATATGACTGATTAAATTCACAAGACAATGCTTCTGAGAGTGTTTTTAGAATGTTTGGACAGTGTTGTTATATATGATTGTTGTGAGGCTGTATAACCATGAGCGATGGACAAAATGAAGTAACATACTTTTTTGTCACTATGGCCACATACAAATTATGACTATGTTCCCAGAAGAAGACCTATATGTGTTGTCCTTCACACTTATATGAGATATGAATGACTGGTCTCCCTCGTTTTGGCAACTTCCTGCTTTCAGTTCGATCTACAATATATGTAAACATATACACTACTGTTAAAAAGTTTGGGATCACTTAGAAATGACTTAATTTTTCAAAGAAAACACTTTTTTTCAATAAAGATAACATTAAATTAATCAGAAATACACTCTCTACATTGTTAATGTGGTAAATGACTATTCTAGGTGAAACGTCTGGTTTCTAATGAAATATCTCCATTGGTGTATAGAGGCCCATTTCCATCAACGATCACTCCAGTGTTCTAATGGTACATTGTGTTTGCTAATCGCCTTAGAAGACTAATGTCTGATTCGAAAACCAGTGCAATTATGTTAGCACAGCTGAAAACAGTTATGCTGGTGATATAAGCTATACAACTGGCCTTCCTTTGAGCTTGAAGTTTGAAGAACAAAATTAATACTTCAAATATTAATCATTATTTCTAACCTTGTCAATGTCTTGACTATATTTTATATTCATTTGATAAATAAAAGTGTGATTTTTCATGGAAGACACGAAATTGTCTGGGTGATCCCAAACTTTTGAACGGTAGTGTAGTTAAAACCACATTTAGCTGGCACTGCACAGTCACTGCATTTGCCTTTGAACACTTAAGAATCGTGTTGAAATGGTGTGATAAACCCGAGAACTTTAGGAGACAATTCAGAAAAAAATATTGTCCCCATAACATTTGTTCATCTTACAATCACAATAAGTGTAAATGATAAAGATCTTCAATGAAGAATTTCAGCAGCAGAAGCATTTGTCATGAACATGAAATTAGCACTTCCTGTTCCTTGAGATGTTGAGACGATGCAGGTAAGCAAGCAGCAAAGTTACGAGCCAACATCAGCGAGTCGCTGATAACACTAAACACACATGTTTAGTGAATAAAAGGTTAATGTTTTGTCAAATGAAAAAACAACACAGTTTCGGACCACTGTGTCTAGTATTTGTACACAACTAACTATCTCGTGTATTAAACGAATGAGTTAACAAACATTTGAGTTGGTTTATATATTCAAGTCAAATTATAGGTGCCACTACAGATTCCTGCCAAGCAGAGTGGCGCAGCGGAAGCGTGCTGGTCCCATAACCCAGAGGTCGATGGATCGAAACCATCCTCTGCTAACTTATTTTCACCTCCTATCGGCATGAGTATCTTTCGTGTGACATTGTACTCATACTGACCATTCAAGCTTGTTTTGTTCCCTAAATCTCCACTTCCAGACAACTCGGAGTTCGGAATTGTTCTCTGTTGAAATGTCCAACTTCCTTCTCCAAGATTTGCACCGCGCCAAACGTCAAAAAAACCCATGGCCGACCTATACACTAACTGATGTTTGTTTGTCAGTGTACACACGAGTGTATTTACGTTCATCATTTACCATTACAGTGTTGTGTGACAGACAGACTTTTTTTTTTCTTTGCCTCTGAAAAGTCGAAATACCGTAAATGCAGCTGTATTTTGCAATTGTATTGGTGTGACTTTTTTCAGGAGGCCTGGAAGTATACATACGTGGTCAAATGTAAACCCAAGGTGAGACCAAACACGGGGTTTCTCCCGCAGCTGTCTGACTGAGCTGATATGGGAACGGAAGTGACTGACATCTCTGCAACTAATTTTAACAAAGAATAATGACATTATATTTTGTGAAATTACGGGGAATAGGTTGTGTATTTGGTACAGATAACCCATGAATACAACTGAACTACTTTTCCTTCCAGGGAAAGGCTCTCCCACCTATTATGATGGAAAGTAATGTCAGCTCAAAATAAAATATAGAAGACTGAACAGTGACACCTAGCGGGGTGTTTATGTACTTTTAGAAACGGCTTTTCTTGTTTTTGATTGATAAACAAAGTTGTTTATGGATATATCTTTGGATAGCTGCAGTTCAGACCTAACATGGATCTGCTAGAGGTGCTTACAATCTTGGGTATAGGTTCCCCCTCTAGAGTTACTCAACTTTAGCTCTAAAACGTCAGCCTACATGAAATTTTACTTGCAAGGAAGAGAACCAATTATACAACATGTCACTGAAATTATATGGATAAGAACCATTTAGGATATCCATCCAGAAATCTGTTAGAAATTATAATTGAAGTTAAAGGAGCCCCTTTAATTTGGTCAAAATCACCACAACTATATTTCTTTCTTTCGGAGATATAATCCAACTATTGTCTGTACAGTTCAAACACAAGAACAGCTCGCAGACGAAGAAGAAAAACACGACTCCATGACTCAGTTAAAGTGTAAACAAATAAAAGTGGTGAAATAAAGAAATACATGAAGACATGCAAAATATCAAAGGGATAATATTACATATGATGAAGTCATGTATGTATATATGTAGTTTTGTGTGTGCATATACATACATTTATTTGTATATGTATCGATATGTGTGTTTGTGTGTATTTATGTATGTGCATGTGTATGAATGTATGTATATATATATATTGTACATATATACTTTTATGTCCATACAGAATGTGTGTAAATATATATATATATAGATATATATTGTGTTTCCCCTACCATTATAACAGATGTCCATCTTTTTTGAGAATTTGGAACTTTAAACTCTGTGAGGTTTTTTCTCGAACATTTGTGAGTTTTTCCTCAGACAATATCCACTTTTTTCTTGGATCATTTCCTCTCTCCCCCAGCTCCATTATTGTTTTAGTTTTAACATAGCCAATAACTGTAACACTCTGTTCTGCATGTTTCTCCTGTGTTCTGTGTCTCCTGTGTCTTCTCTGTCTTAATTGTTTAATTCCCTGCACCTGCCCTCAGCCACTCTTGTCTTGTTACTGTCTGATGTCGTACACCTGTGTTTCCCCCCCTATATATTGTGTCAGTCGTTCCCTTGTCGCGGTCGGATTGTCGTCTATAGTGTCCTTTTCCTGTCGTCCTGTCCGTGTTCCTGGTTCTGCCTGTTGACCCTGCCTGCCCTGAACCTGATTCTCTGCCTGCCCCTTTTGGACCTTGTTTTTTGTAAACTGTTTTGCCTCATGAAAGAGTGCTTTTTTTTGGTTATTCATATTGCGTCCAGCCTGTCTCTCTGCGCCTGAGCCTCACCCTGTCACAAGAACCTGACACCGACCACCATGCTATGTAGAAATGTATGTCGGAATGTTATTTGAGAAGTTTTCAGGAGTTATTGGTTGTTACTACTCACGTTTCCTATATTTTAATTTGTTATTGCTTTTTTGCTTTCATATATTATTACAATGTTTTTACACTGTTACAACAATATTATGTTCATTTTTCCCCTTAATTTTTGTCTGGCCTCACTGGTTTGGGCGTCTGATGGAATGCAAAAAGGTCAGAGGATTAAGATCTGTGTACACCAAAACAACCCTCCTGTAACAGCATAAACACTAACATGTTGCATGGTCCTAATGAGCAACAATGCCTCCTTTTCAATAACAGATCTTAAACTTTTAAGAAAACTGACTGGCCTCATCTTCTGGTGATCACCCTGAAGCAAGACGGTCCCTGCATGCTTCCCACCTGGCATCTGGAGCATGAACACCTGATCAAAACAAGAGCAGAACTGAGATTTTACATGAGCAAAGCTCTCCAACAGGCATGTGCACAGACATTTTGGGGGGCAGGTGCTCAAACCAAAAAAAAGGGCACCCAATGCCAAAACAAATTCTGAAAGAGTTGAAGCATGAGCAGCAATACACTGATGATGCTGTCCTCAACCTGCGTTTCCTCTGGGCAGCATCAGACCGCTATCTTACATTTTCTTTATGAATAAAAATGAATTATTATATAGCAACAACAGCACAAGCATTCTGATTGGTTAATGGGCGTCATGCCAGCCACGTATTGCCCTCCTCGCTGGTCTGCTACGGATCCGTATTGCCCTCTTACGTCATTTTCAAAGTGAGCGATATTGATAGACATCAACAGCCAAGAGCAGTGGTCCTCAAACTAAGGCCCGCGGGCCGGATACGGCCGCCTCCACATTTGGCCCGGCCCTCTGAACAAGAGAGGCATTTTGAATTTTTTTTCAGTCCTCGCAAATCCTAGACTATAGCCCCTGTTAAATAGAACGGAATAAGAATTATCTCTCTCTCTTCTCTCTCTTCTCTCTCTCTCTCTCTCTCTCTCTCTCTCTCTCCTCTCTCTCCCTCTCTCTATTCTCTAAACATAACTAACGTCAGTAAACAGCTGGACAAGACTTTGAAATCACGGATTTCGTGAGTTTTTGTTTGTTTATTCTTTTAGGAAACGTCGGACCAGTTGTGACGTCATGTTTTCAGCAGCGCTAATGTTGTGGTTGATTTATCACAAAACAACGTCAGGGGACAAACACCGTCATGACCTGTGTGTCTGATGCTGCGCGTCAGAGGAGAAGGAGGTGCACCCGTTTGGTGGCACTAGGAGCACTGCGCGGAGGAGGAAGTGGTGGAGGAGGAGGGAGGAGGGGCACGGCGAGGGGAAGAGGGGCGGGGGGGGGGCTCGTGAGCGGCGCGGAGCATGTCGGGGCGAAATTCTCACAAGAACTCAAATAAATGCCCCGTCGGATATTAAAACACATTTGTGGGGACTTGATGACAGAGAGCCATTTTTATTCTTAAATACTGATGAATGAAAAAAGTGGGCTCCAGCAAAAAGGGCACTTTTCTCATCCAGGGCAAAAGGGCTGGTGCTTGAGCACCACAAGGGGTCTATCTGTGCACGTGCCTGTCTCCAACATTCAGACAACCAAGCACATTTCACAAACCCATGCAGACCCATAAACTATCCACATGCGTGGCGACGGAAATTAATCAGATTTAGTCGCCAATAGTAGCAATTTATCTCACACTCATATTTTTTTCAAAGAATCAACACGTTGTGGGAGAGTGACACAGAAATCTCAGCTAGAGATGGGACCTCCAAAACGTCCTCAACAGTGTTGCCTTCAGATGAGACGTCGGGATCTGATCTTCCCATCGTAGAACATGTGAAAACGCAATATGAAAAGACCTCTGGCCATATCCTGGAGCTCCCATCAGACACAGAATCAATTGGACAATATCTGACAACCGCAGTGCAGAGTGCCAGTCCAAACTGGGCTACCAGCCAAACCGTTGCTCAAAATGAAACCTTCAGGCAACGCTGAACGCCGAGAGCCGAACGTCAAGCGCAGAACGCCGAACACTGAACGTCGAGCGCCGAGCGCCGAACCCTGAACGCAGAACGCCGACAGCAACCACAACCATAACCAGCTCATAGTCAATATACTGGGAAGACACAAGTTTACAGACAATAACGTATTGAAACAAGGTCCTGAGTAGCCCTCTCTGACTGGCCATTGGTCGGCGGGTGGAAGCCAGAGGAGAGACTGACCGCTGCACCAAGAGCTCGGCAGAACAACCTCCAAAACAAAACAAGGATTTGCAAAAAAACTAAAATGACTTGCTATTTAAGTTTTTGGATTCAGACACAAAAAAATTATGAAACATTAATGCTTTTCAGTTTTTTCCGTTGTTGCTTTCAAACAGAAAACGAAAAAAACATATTATTTCTGTATTTTCGTTTTTTTAAAACTAAACAATCAAGCAAACAACCAGCATTTTATACACAGACCACCGTGCAATGTGTTTGCTTTATGTCAAGAAAGATATGCAACACTTTCCAAATTGCCATTGCACGAGTGATCAACTAATAGTATATACTGTATGAGATCATATTCCACATCCACAATTGTGCAGAACCTGTCATAGCAGAAGAGGGGGGGGGGGGGCAGCGCACTTCATCCACGTCTGCTCTCTTAAGAGCGCTCGACTGAGCCCAGTCTAATGCTAATCACTTATTCTCTCCCTCCCTTCGGTTCTCAGCTCTAATATGCGTCGCCATTATAGTGCCAAACCAAACTAGCTTACTTAAACAATACTGAGAAGAGTTCATAGACATTCTTGGAAAAAGTTCATGGGCATTCAGTTTGGAAGTCACATGGCATTTCCTTTCTTGGCTAAAACAAACTTGCTTTGTGTCACGGGCCTCTATTTGGTCTCATCAAAAGAGTAGCTTTGACTTTGTGAAAGTATGAAGACGATTTAGAGACGGGGTTTATGAGCCGGTAAGACCAAACAAAGAGCATAACAAACAATTGCCATACGTTGCTTGGAGCTCTGCGGCTACTTGTTATTTTGCGGGCAAAAAAAATACTTGAACCAGGCAGTGTGTACTTTTTGTTGTCCTTGGTACTATGCCCACTGCATAGGAGCACCACTCTTTCAGTGGGCAGCAGTGTCTTTTCAGCATGTACCATCTGAAAGAGCTGTGGGCGTGTCTCCGATTCTCCTCGCTGTAGGTGCCATCCTTTCCCTTAAGAATGGGGAGACACTTTATGACATCTCTGCCAAAGCAGCGGAAGAAAACTATGAGGCATTTTAAAAGAGCTTTCTGACAGGTGTGCTGTCTGGCGCATATGCCTTACAGCCCAAACGTTCATTCGCGATATTATGAGTCAACACTGTCTCTATGCCGAATGCATGTTGACTATGTTCACTATATCATAACTTTAAAAAACAGAAGACGTTCAAAGACTATTTCACTATATATACAAACAAATACCACTATAGGCTACTTTACAAAAACATAAAAGTCAGTTGTGGTTTATTCAGAAATATCCATTTGATTTCTATGAGAGACTGATTTACCATGTGGGTCTTTGGACTAAAACAACAACAAACAAACACACGTTAGAAGGTACACATGCATAATCGCATGCAGAGGACGACTTTAAGTGTACTTGTACATTTGGTTTGGCACTGCAGGTACATGCCCCAGAGGTTGGGACTATTGGAGGCTAAAGATATTCTAAATTGCGATTCAGGACGGCATTGGCAACAATTAAAACGATATATATATGGTCCGATGAAACAGGTACGGGTGCATGGCGTGTAATTAGCAGCCTGGAGCAGAACATTGCTGTGCTGTCCGACAAGCATCTGATTTGCCCGCCACTGTTTCGGTACTTATGTGTGAAACCAGAGAATAATGGAAGAACTGACAGTCAAACCCCCACTCTTCTGGATCTGTTGTATACGTCAACTCCACAATATAAATCCTACTTGAGTATTGCCGTAATATATAACTATATGCTAAACAGTATTCTTATAATATAAACGATTAGTTTCTAGAATAAACTGTAGCCCATTTTCCTCTAATTGGTCAATTGACCAACCCTGTATCACAAAAATTACGTTCCCCCAGACCTAAAATGCAATTTGCAGTTACATTTGACTGAAACGTATTTCTCTCCAAATTACGTTTGCATTTGACGTATTATAATTACAAATATGTCTCTGATCAACGTATCTTTGCCGTTTGTTAGGCCTATCTCTCTTTTCTACAATGCTGTTATGAATTGTAAAAAGCGTCCTCTAGTCTTATTTATTATTATTTTATCTGTTGTTTCGTCTGCGTATTATGACAGCAATAGGCGTTGTAAAGGCGTGAAGACTTACTGCTGGTGACTCTCCTTTATTTTCTTTTTTTAGGTGACAATACATTAATTAAAACTCGTACACTATCACCACCTCATCACCACCTTAACAGAGTTAGTCCCATACGGGTCAAATCAACTATTAAACTTGTTATAAAATGCGCATCTGTCCGTAATCTATACCATAAAGTTCGCATTTTAACCTAAAAAAAAAGTGCGCTTCCTTTTAACCTTTCAAAATAAAAGTCCGATTTATCTGTTAAGCGGAAGTAGTATAAAACGTCTATTTTATTCAAACAATACAATATAAAAGGCATACATACATCAAAATCAAAAAGGAAAATGCTAAACAGTCAAACAACTCAAAACAATAAACCCTTCATGGCGTTATTTACAGGCGTTTACTTCTCATCAAACAAAAGAGCAGGTACCGGAAAAATCTGGGAAATAATTTGGGAATTGTAAATAAAACATGATTTACCCTTCAACTTCCACTGATATGCATGCAAACTAAGACATCATTTCACACACACACACACACACACTGACAGAAACACATAGACACTCATATACGTACACACACACAGGCAGAGACACACATACTCACACACACAGACACACACTCTCATACGCACACTCTTACACACACACACACAGACAGACACACACACACACAGACAGACACACACACTCACACACACACAAAATGACAGACACACACAGACACACACTCAGACACACACATACAGACACTCACATACATACAAACACAGGCAGAATCACACACACGCACACACACACCCACACACACACAAATACACACACACGCATACTCTGCAGACTGACCTTGACCTCCCAATTGTCTCTCAGATATAACCCTACTGCTTTATATTTAATATATTATATTTACCTAAATATAAGACTTTGAGGTCGGGGAATCCTCCAAAACTTTCACAAGAGAAAATTGTCACCGTGCCAATAACCCTTATACGATCCTAAAACCAGTCTTTTAGTTAATTTTCATACATTCAATCAACTTAAAGATCTGGATTCTTTTCAAATTCAAAGAAGGGCATCTGAATATGAATACCCTACAGTTTGGACTGATAGCTCTGAGTTAAGGGCCCCAAAATCAGGTCCAAAGGGTCAAATTGGGCCTTATTCTCTTAAATTTGCATATTTTTGACAAGTGCAAAATGGCCATAATCTCCTAAATATTCATCCTGAAATCCCAAATTGAACACAGACACTCAGGACAGGGCCTACAATGAGGTGATGGGTGAAATTTCCTCCCAAACACCCACAAGAGTTAATTGGCTGTCTGAAATCCAGGACTTGAAGAGGGTGTGTGGTTTAACAAATCTGAGACCCTGTTGTGAGCTTGGGCTGATTTTAACTTTTTTTTCTTCTAAACATGTCAGAGCTTAGCTTTCTTTTGCAGGTTGTAGCCACTCCCAAATGGGGCCCAACCATGTAGGCTGGCAACATATAGCACTTAGCATCCCTGCTTGGGAAGGGTTTAAAAACCCGGAAAAAACAAAATTCCTTCCTTCAAAGGTTAACAACTCCTTAAATGTTTGTACTATATGAACAATTTCAATTGTATTCTACCCCATTTAGGAGTGGCTACAACCTGGAAAAGAAAGCTAAACTCTGACATGTGTACCCAATTTGACCCTTTGGACCTGTTTTTGGGGCCCTTAACTCAGAGCTATCGGTCCAAAACTGTTGGGTATTCATATTCAGAGGCCCCTCTTTGAATTTGAAAAGAATCCAGCTCTTTAAGTTGATTGAAAGTATAAAAAATGTACTAAAAGACTGGTTTTAAGGATCGTATAAGGGTTATTGGCACGGTGACAATTTTCTCTTGTGAAAGTTTTGGAGGGGATTCCCCCCACAACCTCAAAGTCTTATATTTAGGTAAATATAATATATTAAATATAAAGCAGTAGGGTTATATCTGAGAGACAATTGGGAGGTCAAGGGTCAGTCTGCAGAGTATGTGTGTGCGTGTGCATGTGTGTGTGTGTGTGTGTGTCTCTGCCTGTGTGTGTATGTGTGACGTCTGTGTGAGTGTCTGTGTGTGTGTCTGTGTGTGTGAGTGTCTGTCTGTGTGAGTGTGTATGTGTGTGTGAGTGTCTGTGTGTGTGAGTGTGTGTCTCTGTGTGTGTGTACGTATAGTGTCTCTATGTCTTTTCTCAGTGTGTGTGTGTGTGTGTGTGTGTGTGTGTGTGTGTGTGTGTGTGTGTGTGTGTGTGTGTGTGTGAAACGATGTATTAGTTTGCATGCATATCAGTGGAAGTTGAAGCGTAAATCATGTTTTATTTAGAATTCCCAAATTATTTCCTAGATTTTTCCGGGTACCTGCTCTTTTTGTTTGATGAAAAATAAATACGCCTGTAAATAACGCCATGAAGGGTTTATTGTTTTGAGTTGTTTGACTGTTTGGCATTTTCCTTATTGATTTTGATGTATGTATGCCTTTTATATTGTATTGTTTGAATAAATATAGACGTTTTATACTACTTCCGCTTAACAGATAGATCGGACTTTTATTTTGAAAGGTTAAAAGGAAACGCACTTTTTTTTAGGTTAAAATGCGAACTTTATGGTATAGATTACGGACAGATGCGCATTTTATAACAAGTTTAATAGTTGATTTGACCCGTATGGGACTAACTCTGTTTCGGTGGTGATGAGGTGGTGATAGTGTACGAGTTTTAATTAATGTATTGTCACCTAAAAAAAGAAAATAAAGGAGAGTAACCAGCAGTAAATCTTCACGCCAATTCATATGATCCGTTACAAAACTTATTGCTGTCAGAATACGCAGGCGAAACAACATATATAACATAATAATAAATAAGGCTAGAGGACGCTTTTTACAATTCATAACAGCATTGTAGAAAAGAGAGATAACAAACGGCAAAGATACGTTGATCAGAGACGTATTTGTAATTATAATACGTCAAATACAAACGTAATCTGGAGAGAAATACGTTTCACTTAAACGTAATTTGGAGAGAAATACGTTTCAGTCAAACGTAACTGCAAATTGTATTTTAGGTCTGGGGGAACGTAATTTTTGTGATACAGGGTTGCAATTGGCACATGCTCAGTGATTTTTGTTGAGTGCATCTGACACGCTAAACTGCACAACAACCAACATATCAGCCTCAAACGGATTTTTCTTTTTTTTTGTCTACTATGACATTTTTATTTAACTTTTTTTGTGAAACTGTGGATGACGACATGAAATGTCATTAACTGGTGCCACAACTGGAAAATTGAATGATACATTGCTTAATATAAAACTGTTCTGCTTTCAAAGGTGAGCAATTCATTTATATCTCACTGTATTCCAGCTAGTTTGATTGCATAACAATTCATGCATGAAGTATGATTTAAATTCATGAATTGACGTGTGAAGTATCATAGCAGAGATTGACTTGATACTTTACGCATTCATTAATGCATTAAATCATTATGAGATGGACACTAAGCATTCTACTTAATTATATAATGTGTAGGCCTATGATTAAGTGTTAGCCATTATTGTGAATACATTCTCTGTATTGCAAAATGTGACAAATAAAGTTTCAAAAGATAACACAAACTCATGTGTTCATACAGGTTTATAAAACGTTCAAACACAAATTTATAAATGTAAGATTTAATTTTAATTCCGTACCCACATATACTTTCACCATAGCAAAAAGGAAAAATGCACTTATTGTTGTTTGAGGCTCCAAAGCCAGTTCTATCGTTTTATTTCAGTTCCACGACTTAATTCTTTTTGTTTCTTACCTTACATATTACAGGTACCCACAGTCTTTTTTACTATACCTATAAGACATCGACAATTTCACATGTTCACGAGATCAGCTAAATCGGCCTCATGTTATGTAAACGAGCCCTTTTCTACGTGGAATGCACATTTCTATACCTCAACAAACAAGACAACACATTATTTCCGTCGTTTATTTTATTAAGCACATTAAAAAATATATATATATACATTTTATAACCTATAATAGCATTGTGGTAAACTATACAGTGCAATTCTGACCATGCAATCGGACACATCACCAGCTTCACCAAGGCCGCCACACATTGTGCTGAGTGTTTGCAACTTCATTCCTGTGACTGGCGGCGTGAATCTTCTTGTTCATGGAACTTTGTTCGGGAGTATTTAGTTTGGGAGCCGCGGCAGGAACCGCCTGTTTGGCTCCAGCGTCTCCATTCGGTAAAAGGGAAGACGTGCTGGCGCTCTGCTCTTTCAAAGTTTTAGATTTAGCCGTTTTTCTTTGCTCTGGTCCAGCTGCGGGTGGAAGAATCCTGCGCACTTCCTCCTGCGCGTCCGCTCGGTCCGGAGCGCTGTCCATGGTGCTGAAGGCTTCCTCTCGTCCACGGGAGCGGCAGAGTTTACTGGAGAGCTGCGATAACATCCAGCGGTCGCTCCCGTTTAAGTTGTCTGCCATCAGCAGATACTGGTTGACGTTTGCCAGGCAGCATCTGAACCCACTTTGATAGTCAGAGAACTCTGAAGCAGCGGCTGTGCCTGAAAGTAAAGCAAAGACATCCAACGGTAGACAACATATACAACGATGTGTGTAAAGCCTGGATTAGCCATAAATAACCTTACATTAGATTATTAGAATATCTGATGACTTGGTCTGTCAACATGAGGTTAGAACTTACAGCTGTGGATCTTTTGGAGGTTCCTTAGATGTTTCACAGTAAGCTCCAGGATGTCGGCCTTTTCCAGTTTGCGCTTTCGAATCTGAAAAAAATAGAAAGATTTCATTACAGCCATGTTCTTGTTGTAGTATCATAAGTTAAACATTAATTGCAAGAACTGGTACGAGGTCAAAATATGTACAGTATGCGTTTAACATTCTGTACACTCACACTAGTGCTGTAGTAGCTCTCCAGGAGAGATTTTAACTGGTCCAAGCATTTGTTTATGCGAGCTCTTCGTTTCTTTTCCATGAGTGGTTTGGATACCTGTAACATGAAGAAATAAAGTAGCTGGTAAAATGAATATTCCAGACAAGAAACTTCTATAATTTCGTGGTATTTAATTATCGGTTTTTGAATCATGTTTCTCTTAATAAGTTCTTATAAACACCTTGTTTCCAGCGATGGGTTTGGACTTTTCTACACAGTCTGTCGTCGCCACCATTCTGTTATTCCTTTTCTGATTTCCTTGAAGTTATTCTCTTTTCCTCTTTGGCGCACGAATGAAGGAGTTGATCCTGAGTGGATTTTTATAGAGACACCCACTTAACATCTCAATGCAGACAGTCCCGCCTGTCTCTGGCGCTCAAATGAGTATCACTTGCGTCATTTGACAGCCAAAACCAAATAGAGGCTTAGATGCCCCACACATAATGCGGTGCTGTTTGAAGGATATATTGTAAATTGTTGAATGTTTTGGAATTGAACTCCTTTTTTCGTAATATATTTCTTCTACAGCTCATTTTAATGCACTAATAAAAAACTGATATGCCAGAGGAATAGTCAGACACCACAATGTTATGCATCAAACGGTGTCCCTTTGGGATAAAACGTACCCTGTCTGTCTATTTATCTATAAGCTATTGGGATTATATTGAAGTCAGTTAAAAACAAAACATACACAGCCCACTAAGTTTAGCCTTCGAAATTTACATGCAAGTGCCAGCGCGAGAAACAACGTGTGGGGCAAAAAGCTAGCAGAAGCGTAAAAATCATAAACATAATGGGTAATCATATAATGGTTCTGCTTGGCGAGCATGCTGTGGGCACTATTGACTCCTGTATTCAATCTTTTATATGTGAGTTTCACGGCCCCAGGTCGAAGGCAGCACCGTAGTAATTCCCAGCGTGTCCCCACAACATTTCGATTTTCTGGTGGTACAAAGTTTTACACCTGCAAAATGTGATTACAACAGTTTTAAACGCAAAAGTGCTTCTTTTTAAAAACATTAAACGTTAAAACATGTTGCTATAAAACCACAAGAGATGTTGCTAAATTGTTGTTACTTAAGGATTTGTAGACTATTGTGCGTCGCCAGTTTTTGTCTTCATACCCGGCGCGGTGAGGCACCGAGGAGAATCGCGGGCCGCCCCTTGTCCTCGGTCCTTCGCCTCCCGATTTTCCACACTTCTCCCTGAAAGGAGTGAAGGCTTGGGAAAGTCATACCAGCTGAACCAATGTATTGATATACTGCACGTCTTGTGCTCACACACAGAACCTATGAACATATAGTAAATGGGGTTAAATTAAGGCTAAATATAGACACCAATGTATGTGATGCTCTATATGTTGGCTGTAGCAGTGTCTGTAAGGTAAATGCGATCATTGTAGCCAAGTAACTCTATAGATGTGCGATGTGGGCTTCCTTCAGTATTTCCAGATGGCAGAAAGTCAGTTTGGATGCTGCGTTTTGACAACACTGAGAAAACCTTTCTTACGTTGCCCACGTCTTCCAGCCTGATCCAGTACACAATGCGTGTGTTCAAGGAGGGGCATTTGTATTCAGTCAGGGGAGAGCGCGCATGCATGAAAAGAGGCCGGTTTATAGTAGTGCTCCATTGATCTTTTCTTCTGGCATGCTTTGTGACCACGAACGTGTGCGCATCAAACGATTCCACTCACTTCTAGAGTGAACCAACACAGCTCTTCTCTTCATTCCGTTAAGATAAATATAGACTATACGTTTCATTTGGTGTCACTAAATGCTATACGTAGTGTTCTAGCTCAAACTGAAATATGCTGCAATTAGTAGAATATTTTCGTTTATTTAATTGCACAACATATTTGTAAAATATATTTGTTTTTCTTCAATAGTTAGGACTGGATGGTTAGTCTCGGAGAACTAAACTCTTTAGTGCCAATTCGAAATATATAATTAAAATGGACTATTGAAGCACGGGCATGGCACGCGCGTGTGTCAGCCACTAATTGCGTAAAATGTACCGAGAACTTGCGGGCCACAAGTGTGTTGTTATATGCTGAAGCATTTAATCGGTATGAAAATTGCCCGTAGTGCCCTGGTGTAAGTGAGCTTTCTGGTGTCTTTTGTCATCTCTGGACGCCACATTATGCGTTTTCACGCTTGGATTTAACACAACACCGTGGTGCGTCGATTTCAGCACAACAGTCGCCTGCTTGGTTATTCTGTGCCACAGAGTAGAAATGTCACCGCTGATTATTCGGTATAATTTCAATTAGTGTTGGCTCTCATGGGGTCGAAGGAATGCAGCCGGGCTTTAAAACGGTTTCCCTCCAACCTCACTTATCTCAAGAGTCGTCATCATCTATCCATAAGAATGGCGCAACGAGAAACTTGTGTCCCGAGTGGACATAATAATGCAAGTGCCATTAAATGACAAGTTAAGTGTATGTTTATAAAAGGACTCGGGCTCTCGCTCTACTTTCACTTTTCAGCCCCAGGTCATTCATTAACCCAATCGGACCTTTGTCATGGATACATGGCGGCGGGGACCTGACAATGCTGCTGTAATAATTGGACTATTGGGGAACCTGTTAACAACAATTAGTGAAGCAATTATGCAATTACTGCAATAAACTATGTTCTTCCTAGGGAAACGGAGACATTTGCAAACCAATGGTTAGGTCGATACCTATACAGAAATGCAGAGATACGTCTGCTGTTTTGCATACTTCTTAAAAAAACCGAAGATGATAATGTCTATAACATATAATATAGGCTACTATGTTTTAGCAACATGCGTGATTAGTGTAAACTTTCCGCAAAATAAAAAGCCTACATTAACGTTATCTGATGGAATCACTTCATTAATTTTCCAATAATTAAAAATGCCTGTGCTGCAGTCCAATGCATTCTGCAGAACATAATTTAAAATAAATAGTGTGTATTGGGGTACATTTAGTTCATATTGCAAACGAACACATTAAAAGGCTTGATAGCATGGGGTCGGAGAGCGTTGTTAAAATATGCAAACGTGGCCCATAACTTGGCGCATCGTGAGCGGAGCAAATCGATGTACCGCCTTCCATTCAAATGGACCCGAGGCAGCCCTGGTGTGACCAACACGCTCATTGTGAGAAACACGGTCACAGTAAAAGGAGCAGGTACATGGACAGGTGCACTGGAAAAATATTAGAAATATATACAGGACTTTCTGAAAAGCCACGCGACGGACCTGTTGCCGAGGCTCTGATCAAACATCAAATAGAAATAGCGTCATGAATTTCTATAGACTGGTCCTCGGGTTATTTAAAGACTTCTTACTTTGGTTTGGGAACACAATGCGGCTGTTTGCCTGTGTGTGCCGGGGTTACCGCATGAAAAGACTAGAGGTGCACATTAACATCGCTTAAGGTTTTCTCAAGGACCGAAATGAACTGGCTGGAAAGTAACTTTATAACTCGCTGGAGGATGAAGCCTTTGTCGAGCTCTGAACTGAAAGAGACAAGCGCCTAACAAAAGGGGAGCGCCATTGTTCAACACTAAAGCGCATGGGTATTGATGCGCCTTGAATTGCAAAACATCTGCCATTACTCTGAACCACGTGAGCAAGATTTCAATGAGAATAACCAAGCTCCCTTTAGCGCACCGCACTTAGCCGTGCGTAAAACAACAGTTAGGCATATGACCAACGTTGGAATTAAGCATTTTGTTTTAGATTATTGTAGCATAAAACAACCCTCTGAGCAAAGTATATTTAGCCTTTTTTTTCTGTGCCATATTCCCTCAGTGCTGACTCTCACTTCTGATGGATTGACACTGTCCCTAAATTAGGCATATTTATATTAGTGTTTCTCCGTGCACTGAAAACGAAATATTATCTGAACGTCACAGACTTTGAGTTTCGGTTTGATGGATTTATAGCTATTTACACATATAGTCATATTGGTTAGATCCATCTCTTTACATATATACACAGCCTCATCAAACCCATTATCGTTTTGAACAATAGCAAGCAGGCTAAAAATTAACCCAACTAATTGTCATGACTTAACGTCTTGATAGTGAGTAAGATGTAAAGATAGTCCACTCAAACAATAATTCATTTGGTCAATAAATATTCTCCTTGTTGAACATCTAATTGATATTTTTATCGTCAGGACCAACATGTTTTATTAGTGTTTTTAGGAGATTGATATACTAAAACGCGGATATTTGACTTATGGGGGCTAACCTTTTGGAGGAGTCCAGATATCTCAACACCAGCGAATCCCATATGGCCAACAAACACACAAGACACTTAACGTGTGTTTCTGCGTTCAGCGTCAAAGGAAGGACCCGTTGCTGCCCAAGTTTGTTCCCAGGCTCTTTCCCTTTATCTGACCAGAGTGGAAAATTGAAAGGTACAAGTGAAAAGCCAGTGGGCGTTCCCCCGATTTTCAACGCTCCATATTTTGTAAAAACCTAAAATGTGTGCACTCAGCAGAAATGCCACCTCCATTGGCTTGAACCAAATAACGAAAATAAAAGATAACAATTAAATTAATCAATTGTTGAATACAAAAATTATGCGATTGTGTACGTTTTGGGAATTTAGGCAATTGACTTTATATGGACCGTTTTCAATATTTAGATTAAATAGGATGTAGGCCTATAACCCTGCCATCTTTAATCTCAAAACTAATACACACATCTTCAACTTCTGCCCTTTGGAGGAATGGGTTGAATTTCCTCGTGCATCGTGTGTGGCGAATGTAACTCTGAAATTGGTATGAAATTGTCAATTTGTTGGTGTCAGCGTTCAGCTCTCCAAACGCGCCATATGCCATGCTAAGTGGCACCATTTACCAATTCGTTCCTAGTTTCACGGTCCATCCTCCCCTTCTCCTCGCCAGGAAACTGAATAGCCACAACAAAATGGCAATTTACCCCTCTGGAATGGTCACATACCCCCTGCCGGAAGGCTCTTTCCGTTTCACTTTGTTGGGCGCCCCAGCCTAACTGAGTGTCACAGCGTGAAACTTTGACTTTCAAATAGAAGCAGAGAGTGGTCGACCGACAGCACTCAGGTCAGCGTCCCTGAAGCATCCGTTGTCTCCATGACAGACTGTCAGCGAACCTGTCAAAACGACCCAAAACACGTTGCTGCATGGGCATTATAGCCCCTTTTATTGTTTGACAATATGAAATAACTGTGTTGGCCAACGGGTAAGGTTGAACAAAAAAACAAAAACATTAATGATGAAATAAATAAATAAATAAATGACATTGCATGCAATCCCTGACATACTTATTAGATCTATGACCAAATAATCAATAGACGAGAAGATCTTTAGCCCACACTATAAGTCATATACTGTCTGTATAGAGGCCTTTAATGCTTTCAAATGAGTCACATGCTAAAGACCTCAGTATTCATCAGCATGGTTGCCAATAAGGTTGCACTCTCCAAATGATTATGGAATTGATTACCAAAGTGATTGCTTCCAAGACAGACCCAGAAGGTTAGATAGAAAAATAACTATATAGTGCTGGATTAACTTAAAGTATACTAATCCCCAGCTCCACAGGGGATAAGTATGCTTTAGTTCACTGATTCTCAACTGGTAGGTCGCAACCCAAAAGTCGGTGTGGGGGAGGGGGGGGGGGCATACCCGTAGTGTATGTTCATTATCAGGCGTTGACTTGAATAATGACATTAGATGATAGATTGAGTCAGAGGATAATGGTGACGTCTTGCCCGTAGACAGCATCACGGTGAAGCGGCGCCATCATGTGGTCAGATTGTTGTTACAGCAACTTCAAAAAAAACATTTAACAAACAGAAAAACACACATTCCATTGAATTGTTTTTATTGACTCACTCTTACTATTTACCTGCTGTTTATGGACATGACACCATCTGAATTAGTACAAGGGCTTAAGGCTGTTTAATAGTATATCACTTCAACACATGTTAAAGCAAGAACTCACCACAGAACAATGTATATAGCCTATACAATATGCACATATTCTTAGACATAAGAGCTCAGAAATGTTTTATTAATGAGATAAAGTGCTGAACAATTTGATGGGAAATCATTGTTGTTGGTATTTAAAAAATTTAATTGAAGGAGTATTTGTTTCATTGTGGCTTCAGAGCCTCAGATTTGCAACACTTTTTCAACCGTATCATCTGTGGGAACCCGTTGAGAGAACACAGATTTCATAGAACAAGACTATCTTTAGAATAAACTAGCAACTATTTAAGGTTAAGTAGGGATTGATCTTTTTTTAAAATTATCTTATGTTTGTGGCAA
Source organism: Pseudoliparis swirei (assembly GCF_029220125.1). Classification (NCBI taxonomy): domain Eukaryota; kingdom Metazoa; phylum Chordata; class Actinopteri; order Perciformes; family Liparidae; genus Pseudoliparis; species Pseudoliparis swirei. Next base: position 9,751,791 of record NC_079396.1, read on the forward strand.
CGTTTTGGATTGTACAAATATGTTTGCTGTACCTTGATTTCTGCACTAGTTTTATCTTCAAAAGCTATCCACTCATGTTTATTGTGAGGCTGTTGCAGCCGGTTGCTTCTGTTCGGTCATAATAAACAGGAGCACGATGAGTAATATCATAAAGTCCAGCTTTTAAATATTCTCCTTCCAGCTGAAACTCTGAAGCTGGGGCAGTGCATTGAGCCACCATCTGGAGAAAAGCTCCCAGAAGACACAACAAAGAAAACAAAGTGCCATTCCTGTAATTACACATCTGATGTGAACACTATTTGCCTCAGCCTTTAGTCGTTTATGGGACTCTGGTGATGGCAAAGTCCAGAGTACAATGTTACCAGTGTTTACTAGCATTTGTGTAACCACACCCCTTTGTTAGACATGACAAGGTAACACAGTGATATAATCAGGTAACGATTGACGGTTGACTGGTGTTTTTCCCCAAAGTTATTAAAATATATCTAGGCCAATGGTCTTCTTTATTTATTAACCATAGTCTGGTTCAGATGAAAACACCAGCTCATGCTGTAGTGTCTCTCTGTGCTCAGTCTATATTGTCATATACATCACTGAGTTGCTGCTTTCAAACATCCCTTTATTTGTATATTCTTCACAAATTCCACATCACACAACAGCCCTTTCTCCCGTGTACGTACAGTGTTCATGGTCTGATGAGTCGTTCAGAATTGCAGAAGTTTAGATTTTGGAAATAGTGTACAGATTTAGTGAACAGTGCATGTGTAATACTTGGAAGGCCAGAAGTGGATCCATTACAAGTATTACACAGCATGCAACTTTATGTGGAATCAGCTCGATAATATAGCAGAATATTTGGCTAAATAAATGAAAAAGGAAACCACTACACTTACACACCATTTTGGAAAATACACTGTGATGTCATGAGAGGAAGTGACATCAATGGGAGAAATGTCCCCTCTCAGTGGTTGCAGCAGAGACTACAGCCCATCATGGCAGCTGGGTAATATATATTGGATCATGGAGGTCTAGATCGTGGTCCATGCCAATATACCAACATACCAACTTTTCAAACACTCTGTCATACTCATTGATTGTGTTATAACTCTGTAATGACTCCTTCTGTACACATGCCATCTCTTGCTTCTGTCCATCCGGGAAGAGGAGTCCTCCTCTGTTGCTCTCCTGAAGGTTTCTTCCCTTTTTTCCCCGTGAAGGGTTGTTTGGGAGTTTTTCCTGATCCGATGTGAGGTCCTGGGACAGGGATGTCTATGTGTATGGATTGTAAAGCCCTCTGAGGCAAATTTGTAATTTGTGATAATGGGCTAGACAAGATAAACTGAATTGAATTGAATTAATGAACTACAATCCCCATAGTCAGCAGGGCAGGCGGAGCCAAGGCTGCTGCCCAGCTGAAAGAGAGAGATGATTACCTGAAGAGAGCTGGCATGAGGGAGAACAAAGGAGAGGAGCAGAGGAGATGAACAAGAAGGTTACTTATGTTTGTTTTGTGTAACGGCTTTTCTGCCGGAGTTAAGTTTACCTTTGATAAATACAACAGTTTTAGATGTAAACCACTGCTTGTTGTCCTGATTTGTGCACCACGCCTCACCATCCGACCCCGACCTCTCAAGACATCACACCACCTATTCACTTTCTTTATATGCTGCCTTCTTCTGATTGTAACACTTAAGATAAGTCACCTGTGAAGATACTCAAATGTGTCGGTAAAATGAAGAATTAATTCAACATTTTAGGAAAGATGTTTTTTCATGTTCTTGCGGGAAATTAGATGAGAAAGTTGATACCGCTCTCCATATAAGAATAGTATTAATCTCCTAATCTAACTGAATCCAGGGACATGTTGCCCACTAGCTCCGAAAAAACTCTTGCCACAAAAATCCAAAGTGGTTCTTCCTCATTTCAAGGCTTTTTTATTCATATAGTTCTCAAAACAAGAATAAACAATGCAAACAAGCGTAAAGTATTAGTTTACAACTCTTGTAAAAAACTGAGAGAAAGAGATTATAAATGTACTCTTAAAGGCTAAAGTATTGATAGAAGAACAAAGGCACATCTGCTTTTCTGTCTGTAGAGATTTACTGGAAGCTGTTACTGGCTCATGGTTTTGGTATATTTCTGAATGAGACCTTGGAAGTACTCATTGGTATTTCTGTGGGGTTGAAAAATGATGATGTAGCATTTTGGGAGGAAATACCACAACAGAAAGGAGTAGAGACTGGAGAGTACTGCCAGGGCGTTGAGTGTTTGGATGTACTTGCCATGGTAAAGTAAGTACTCAGTGGCAAAGAGGACCCAGGTGAGGATCAGCAGGAGCAGGCAGAAGGTTATTGCTTTGGCTTCATTGTAATTTTTAGGAAGGTCTTTTCCCATGTAGGAGAAAATAAAGCAAAGAGAGCACAACAATAAAAGTAAAATCACAGGACCGGAGAAGGCGTTGAGATTAATATCACAACCAAGTATGATTTTGTCTGGGTACTCGAGTGTTTCATTGTAGGGCTTGGGAGGGCCAAAAATATAACCAAAAAGAAGTAGGAGTGCCTGAGCAACAAATGCCACAGTGATGAGCAGCCATTGTCCGTGATATTTCATCCACCAGCTGTGGAGCATGGGGAACTTGGCGGCCATTTTGAAAACGCAAACAATCTGAAACGAGCGCACCACAAAACATGCGAGACAAACCGTGTAAAACAAGAGAAACGGTAAGAACCTTAAGATGCAGGAGGAAGTGGTCGGCTTACCAAAGTAAAAGAACACACTGAGACTACACAGACTGAGGCAGCTAAAGATGAGGAAGCACATCGGTCCCCCGGCAGACCTGACAACAGGCGTGTTGAAGTTGATGGCAAAGAGAGCGGACATGGCGAGTGTGAGGCCCACCAAGACCCCAGCTGCCACCATGATCATCATCGCCGCGCTGTCTGTGAACGGGACGTACTCCACCAGCCGCAGAGCACATGACGTACTTCCTGGTTCAGACCATTCCGTTTCCTTACAGCTGATGCACTTGTAGGGATCCTCTGTTCAACATGAGAGAAGGATAGATTTACAATAAAGTTAAGATTACGGTTGACATAAAATATGAGATGGCTGAGGTCGTTACACTTTTTTTATACGTTTACCTACAATAATGTAGGGATCCTCTGTTAAAGCCAAGGATGTTGCATGATGGTACACAGACTGTAGCTTTTTAGTCTTCTAACCATGGGACTACAGATGAAAAATAGCCTCTTGGCTAACTCTGGCACATTTACTGCAATGTTTTTATCAATGTGCACTGTCCCTTATTAAATAAACCATTAAAAAAAATAAAAAAAAACAATCAACACCCTTTAACATCACATGTCATCATTCACCCATTCACATTACACCGCACGCACAGCCTGCAGGAGCAATTTGATGTGTCTTCACCAAGGACACATCGACACGGACGAGCGGAGCTGGGGATCAAACTGACGATCCTCTGATTGAAGGATGGACCGACCGGCTACCTGCTCTAGCACTGAGGCACAGTCACCCCAAGATAAAAGGACATAGTCCATGTGATCCATGAGGTATTCGTTTAGTTATTAGATGTAATTTCATTGGTCAGAGGAGTGGAGATCAGATCCTATATAGATATGTCCAACTAACACAATTATACACCATCAGCTATGGGGACAAACATGCTGAAATGAACTCTAATCAAGGCCACTGTTTTGACTCATTTTCTTCCTCTCACCTGTGATGTTGATGTAAGTTTCCTTCTTACAGATGTGACAATTAAAGCAGCATTTGTGGATTCCATCTTGTTTTTTTGCAAATCCGACATCACATTCTGGGGAACACAGAGAAGTAGGCACCTGGACACAACCATTTTACACAAGGAGAGAAAAGAGAATACTGTGAGTTATGGAGGTAAATCAAAAAAAGGGGAGTGACCGTCAACAACAGTATTTACAACTTTTACATTTCTCAACAGTATTTGTTCAACATCCTGGCACTGAACCACCACGCCCTGCTTATTTCCTTGATCACCCACTGGCATTGTTGTTAACAAACTGTTTTGCATACACATGCACACACCCATGTAATAAGAATAATTTGACTTACTTCTCCTTTTGTGTACCACTGAATGTTGGCGTCGTCGATATGAAAATGAACCGATGGTTGAAATCTATAGTAGCCAATGTCCTCTACATCACCACTGTGGTTCCAGAAAACTATAGAATAGGAGCCGAACTGGGGGTCACCATTCCCATAAAAGTGGATACGTTGATTTAAAAGTGTAAAGTTTGACTTCTTCAGCTCTGCTAGAACCTGATGTGGGTACATAAAGTTAAAATGACCATCACTTGATTTGATTTCACACTGATCAAATACGTTGTTAACATGCTTCTGTGAAGGGAGACATTCCTGTGTGATGCTTTTTCTTATTCAAATTTATTTGGTACCTTGTAGACTATTCCTGTCCCTCAAATGTCTTGCTAGGCAACTGTAAATATACTTTGATGATGTTAAGTTTTATATATATGATGACAAAACACAAGTGGCCAATATTTTTAATTATGACAGACTTCCATCATTCTACTCGTTAACGCTGTTATATAAATGTGAAAAAGTACAACACTTACCATATATGGGTGCACTGTAATATTGCCATTACATTGATCAACTCCACATTGCAAGGTATTGTGTAAGGCATGAGCGATGGCATACACAGCAGAATAAACAGGAAAATTAAAAGATGGGTCCACGGTGAGGATTTCTTCTGGAGTCAAGCTGCTGCAGTTGCAACCTTGATTACAAAACACATTTTGTTTTGCATTTTTACAACGTGTCTTTTTTCTGGAAGAATAAATAAAATCACTGAAACCAGGTATTGTCACCACTGGCTGAGATACTCCAAGGACAGTTCCAATATTGTTGATTCCTTTCTCTTTGTGAAGCCTCTTGTTTAAGGACCAGTTGTCCCCAGCTATCCACACTTTGTTGGTGACATTTAGTTTGATTGCTGATCTAATGACATCTTCAGCAGTCATTTTTGGAGTAAAAACAACAATGATGTGTATCCTCTGTGCCTCTATCTGTTTGAACAATAGTGAGTAATTTGTTTGGGCATTGAGTACTGCAGTGTATGCCAGGCAAATCTCCGTATCTCTAATCCTCTTGATGAACACATCTCGTCCGTCTTCACCAAAAATGTCATCACTATGAAGAAAAGCAACCCAGCGCCAGTTGAAGTGTTGCACAATTTGAACAATCACGTCAATCATGTTTTTATTGGAGTGCACTGTTCGGAGGAAAGAGGGAAACTTTTCTTTATCGCCGAGGGCAGAGAAAGAGGCTCCATAACTGACCTGATAAAGAGGTGATAGAGAAATTGTCATCACTTTCAGCAACATTACAGTCTCAAATGTAACAATATTGAAAAAGTTTTAAAATGTTAATAACTTTGTTTAAATTACTGATTTCATAGGGGAATTTTTTGAAACACAATAGTTGGAAAACGTACCATAGGAATGAGATCCATCATGAACAGTGGGGCTACCGTCAGGACCTGAGTGCTTGAAAAGGGGCCGACCAACGCGATCACCTTGGACACGCTCTTGGGTTCTTTGCTCCAAGGCTGGATCATGCCATCGACTGAGAGGAGTTTAAAAATGCCTGGAAAATTGTGTGTATCTGAGCAGTGGTCAAATATATCATAGCCCAGAGATACATTTGGAAGGAGGCTTGTGGAGTTATTGATTTCCTCGACTGAGAATCTCATCAACTGAAACTTCCGATAACTTGACAGAACCAAGGGTCGACTGAGAACAGAGAAGTGACAACAGGAAAATAGGATTAACGTTCAGTTAACATTATTAGTCTTCAGAACTTTGTCCAGATATGGAAACTATGAAAGTACTGAAGTAAGATTTAATGTGACTTTGATAATTATTGGATTAAGTTGAGGGAGTCGCCCTGACCCAGCATTCAAAGTTAATATCTTAAATGTGACTTTAGGAGTTTGTCATAAATTTAAATTTGACCAGTTATTTATCCAGATATATTATGAAACTCACCTGGAGCAGTCCATGGCTTCGGGTCTGTCATGATACGTGGTGTCACTATGATGAATATCAAAAACTCCACCCAACATATAATCTCCATCCAGCTGAAAGTCTGAGGCTGGGAAAGTGCATTGAGTCAAGGCATGTAGAAAAAGTCCCAGGAGACACAGAGAAGCAAGAACACGTTTCATTGTTGTCATTACTTTTTTAGCAGTCTGATGTGTACCCTCAACCTTTTATGAAACAATGTGATGCTCATAACCACAGACCACAGATGTTTATTTCCATGCACTTGGAAATGCATGACATCAGATGTCATAAATGAATACCTGTAATTGGTTGGCAAAGAATACACAAATCAGTATGCAAAGATAGCTGCACAGACTCGGCGATGATTACTCAGAGTTGAACAGCATTACGATCAAGTAAATTGAATTGAAATGAATAAAATGGTGCTACTTGATCCTTGAGCCAAGATGACACGTGTACCATTTACAGTGCCACACAAGGTGTGTAAACCTTCCAGAATGTTCCGTATTTCTGCATAAATGTGATCAGATCCAGATTAAAATCCCAAAACTATAAAGAGGGCACGACAAATAATACAAAAATAATCATATTAATCATTTAGCAACATTGTAGTTTGGTTAGGTGGCCCCTGCCCTGTTGAAAGACTATAAAGGGCCATTTACCCAATATGATAGTAACATGGACAGAGTTGTAGCATCCCATCAATATTACAAACGCTTCCCTCATCAGCACACTTGTACAGACAGGTGCTGTCATCATAGGATCCCAGCTATAGACATATAGACAGGGTGTTAAACAGTTTGAACCCAGGGCCAATATCAATGGTTCCACGACGTGGTCTTGTTTGCACATTAAAGCGTGAGAGGTGGATAAAGAACGTTAGCTTAACTAGACCGGTCCCCTTTGTTTAGAAGGGAATCTAGTATTCACGCAGATCTAAACCCAGTCTACAGCAAATGGCCGGGTCAAATGGGATGTGGTTAAAATAAGTTATATAAGACCATCTGAACAAGAATCTTGCAGCACACACATATTGCTGCTATGTGAAGATACACGCTACTGGTGTCACAGTTGACCCTATATCAGCACTGTTGTGGTTGTGAGCGCTGTTAGTTGAACCGCTATCTGCCAACGTTTCGGCTCAGTTCCCTCCACGTTAGCTCGTGAAGTCGGAGAGCTGTTTGTTTGAGTCTGGTCCGCTGTGACGTCCTCCAGACAGCTTTCACCATGGAGTCCCTTTACGGAGGTTGGAGGGAAGCAGCATTTCCAAGATGCGGCCCATACTGTGCCGTGTCCAGACATGGTCTCTGTGAGATAAGATCATTCTTGCCCCGTTTAGGAGGATCCTTACATTGTCCGTCCCGCTTTTGATTTCACCTTGTCAAACCTCTTCTTGACCTCTAGCTCACAGGCCCAGTACTTAAGACGACACATAATTATGCATAAACGTGTGAAAGGCAGGCACGGTTTCATGCAAACTGTCACTGTAAGGCTCTGTTCTGTGTATCCTCTGTCTACTCTGTGTCTCCTCTGTGTCTCCTTGATTGTTTAATTCCCTGCACCTGCCCTCAGCCACTCTCGTCTCGTTACTGTCTCATGTCGTACACCTGTGTTTCCCCCCCTATACATTGTGCCACTCTTTCTCTTGTCTGTTGCTGGATTGTTGTGTTTTTCCCGTCGTCCGTGCGTATTCCTGATCCTGCCTGTTTTGACCCTGCCTGCTCTGAACCCTGATTCTCTGCCTGCCCCTTTTTTGGACCTTGTTGTTTTTTTGGTAAACTTTTGTCTCATTAAAGAGCGCCTTTTGTTATTCATGTTGAGCTCTGCCTGTTTCTCTGCGCATTCAATTCAATTCAGTTTATTTGTATAGCCCAATTTCACAAATTACAAATTTGTCGAATTATCTGTACATCTACACACATAGACCTGCCCCTCCCAAAACATCGGAAAAGGAAAACTCAACCCTAACCCTTCAAAAAAAAAAAAAAAAAAAGGAGAGCAGAGGGAGAGAGGAGGAGGAGGATGGACAGATGCAGATGCAAATGATGTAATGTGTACAGAAGGAGGAGTTAATTATATACATAATATATATGAATGACAGAGTGTATGAATAGTAATAGTTATAGTAGGCATGGAGAGAGATCCATCAGATCCAGGAGGCAGATGGCGGGAGGAGGGAGAGGAGGAGTCTCAACAGGACAGTCAGTGAGTCAGTGGCAGGAGTTCCAATTTGACAGCACCATCAGGCAGATAGATGGATCTATCTGATCTCATGGGGTGACATGATGACCCCATGAGAGTCAAAAAAAAAAAGCAGACTTAGAAGTTAGTAACGTTGTGATTGAGAAATTCATCCTTAAGGAGAGGAGAGAAAGGAGAGAGGAGGTACTAATTGTCTCCTATAACGTCCCCCCGGCTATAAAGCCTAGCAGGCATATCAAGGGCTGACCAGGGCAAACAACCTTCAGCCAGCCCTATAAATAAAGGTCAGTTCAAGAGGTCTTCTCTCAACTCTTAGGTCCTAAGTCTGGGTGTCTGCCTCCGGTTCTGAGGAATTGGGCTGGTAAGAATAAAAGCTGCTTTAGCTCTGGCTCCTATTCCTACTTTTTTAAGACTCTAGGAAACTGTCCCATTTCCGATTTTAGTGGCGTGGTCGTGAGTGTGGGATAATAAAGCAATAGTGCTCTTAAGATATGATGATATGATACCAATCAACTTTGTAGGTTTTGAGAAGAATTTTTAAAGTGATTCTTGATTGATTTTACTTGGAGGCAGTGCAGAGCAGCTAGTGCAGGAGTGATGTTGATCTTTCTTTGGTTTGTGAGAGAGCAGAGCTGCAGCATTCTGGATCAACTGGGAGGACCTAAAGGAGATAGAGTAGCAACCTGCTAATAAGGAGTTAGTAATCAACATGTGAGGTAAGCAGCACGTGAACCAAATTTTTTTTGAAGATTTTTTGATGATGTGCCTGATTTTTTTTAAAAGTTGATGATGAAAGAATGTGATCAAGATGTTTTGATTGTGAATAGTTAAAGGACAAGTCGATCAAAAATATAAGCAAGATTCTTTACAGTGGTGTGTGGGAGGGGCAATTGATCTCGTAGGAATCACATCAGATAATCAGTCTCTAACAATTGCTCAGGGTGCATTAAAACGTATTAGGTTCTGAGTTTGTTTAAGAAGTTGTTTATAGGTCATGTTTTTTTTTACAGTTTAACATGCTTTTCGTTTTTTGATCGTTATTAGTTGCTCTTTCTCCTTTGTATAGAATATAAGGTTAGTGTCATGTCAATAGCAATGAAAGTAAAGTATATGGAGTGTTTAATTTTGCAATGAAGCATGTAAAAATAATTTAATGGTTTGGATTAACGTTAGTGGTTATCTCCGTGATTATTAAACGTTAGTTGTTGTCGAGGTCATCGAATAAATACAAACAAAAACCTGAATACTAAATGGAAATGACCATGGAGGATTAGTGCCGTGCCTGAAATGTCGCTCGTCATGGTCAAACAGGATGTCAGGGTCAATGGGTCAATGGTAAGCACTAAGGTCTAACAAGACCACAAGAGAGGGACAGAGAGGCTCGGTGCTGTTTCAGGTCATTTGTAATTGGTGTTTTGTGCCACCTCTATGATGATGTGTTTTCTTTCCTGATTGAAATTTCTCAAATAAACTATTATGATGTGTCTTCAAAAGCAAGGGATTTGACAAGGAAGGATCTCTTGTGGGAAAGGAGGTTAGAGGGAGGTCTGGTTCGAGCCAACTCCTCTTCAGGGGAGATGGTGGGCTTCTTCAGGAGAGGTTTAATAACAGCCACCAATTGACATTGGAGCGTGGCCTGTTAGCAGAGACTAATAACTAATATCTAAGCCAATTAAAGGCAAAGGGGGAAAAGTCTTTAAACAAGGGACCTGGTCGAAGGGTGGTCAGGACGTGAGGGAGAAAAGTAAAAGAAAAAAAATAATTGGTCACGTTTGATGCAAAAAAAACCCAAAAATACCAACCAGGGCATAGAGAAAGGGCATCTCATTTAGACAGAGGATTGAGACTTATTAGCAAGAGATTATTAATAATCTCCTAATAGTTAAAATCTTTAAAATATTAAAGAAAATCAGTTCATACCACTATTACTGTAATTTATATCGGCTCGCTTACACAGAGACTCTGTCAGCCTGGCTACTGGCTGCAGTGCTGAAGGAGAGGGGCGTTTTTTTTTTTATTTTACGGATGGAGGCTGGCTATGTTTTAAGACTTCTGGCCCAAACTAAGCGTTCTCTCTAGACTATTCTAAGGATCGGGCCTCTTCGTTTGAGATTGAGCATACATATGCGTTCAAGCTTCTTTTTAGGAGCTTTGGTCTGGGTTGCTCAGAGAGACTGGCTTCTTCCCTTCCTCACTGTCTCCTTCGTCATCTTCTTCTCTCAGGCTAGTCCTCTCAGATATTCAGACTCACTGTCCTATCAACAAGATGATCAATCTGTCACGGACTAGATCACCAGTAGAGTCCTCATATGTGGGAGGCTTTTTTCTGATCGAATCACAACTTCATCTTTTTAATTAAAAGAAGCTCACTTTTCTACTGACATATAGAGACAACTAGAAACTCAACAAATACGGAAGTACATGACTAGTAAGAAAAGAAGGGTTAAATGCTGAATGCTCAGTGTTGACAGAAAGAGGTCAGAAAAATCAATGTCAAACAATATAAAGAATGAAGTGTGTTCAGAGCCAAAGCTGTGAGTGTGAGTGGGTTTTCTGGATAGTGACAGAAGCCAATCAAACACAACAACCAGATAAATAGATCAAATGAAACCACAATATAAGCATCCCATGGAACATAAAATCTCCAACAATAATCAACAATAATATTGAATACTTGAATAAACCAAACTTGAAAAAGACAGAATCTTTGAATATGGACCTGTGTAGGTGGTACAGAATCATTGAATTGAAGGCTTTCAAATGCTTTGTAGTGTTTTTGTTGTTGGTGAAAAACTAGAACAAAGGATTTCAGTAGTGTTATAGTGTAATTTCCTTTTTAGATTAATTAATAGGCACTAACTGGCTCCAACTGGACCTCGCGATCAGTTCAGAATCAATGTGATTATCTGATATTAAATCATTCAGTAACACAGATATATTCAGAGATTTTCATATTTCATGGCTCAGCCAGGTTCATTTACAATTTGAGATGTCGAATATATTATATTATTCAAATATCATTTCACACATTTTTAGATCGCTTATTTATAGAATTTAATTTGTTTATTTTATTTTGTTGTACTACTTCTGAAATAATTGAATTTGGTTAAACTAATCTAATTATGTGGAACTCCTTATCTGCTTACTTTTGATTTAGGCAATAACTGACATGGGACGAAAGGAGAAAGTCTCTAAAAGTCAAGTCAGGGTCTGTGCTCGAATGGAAGAGAGAAGAGGTTCATGTGCAAACTGACCCGGTTCTCCTCTGAACTCATCAGTGCAGGATGTTCATATAGTGATCATTGGTCATATTCTCCTCAACATGGGCAAATCCCGTCGAAAGTCTTCCAGTTGGTCACGTTCAGATCATTCTTTCTGTGAAGTCCAAGCAAAGTTTCGCTGGTCTTCCAGTTGACTACGTCCGTCATTCGTCGCTGGGCAAGCATAGAAAGAAACGGCGGGAAATACAATTCGTCTGTCTGCAACACACCGATTCCACACAAGATTAGAGTGATGCCGAGCGTTCACGAAAGCGCGAAGCACACCGTCATTACATTAATTTAGTATTCTGCTCGCGGGCAGAGTCGGTTCTCCGCTTATGTATTACAATCGCCTGGTATCTCGCTTTATCACCGTAGCAGGGCTTCCGGGGGTGTCTCGTTCCGCCTGGCAAGGCCCCCAGACGAACGTGGTGGTGGTATAGGCTCCCGATTGCAGGCGTGTTCTCGCTCGGGTGTGATTCTGAGCGTGGAGCGGTTGAGCAGCTGTGCCGCTGGGACTGGTTCAACGGTGCGACCTGCTAAGTGTATGCGCGCTGCGGGCTTGTGCTGGCGGGCTAACACCAACGTGAACCACTGCGACCCACGGGCTGAGCCGGGAAAGGGCGGTTACCTAGCATAGCTGTAGGCAGCGCCAGCGGCTGGCCACTTCAACCTAGCAAGAACTGAGCTCCAACCTAGCAACCGCATCTAACCTACTGCATAGGGAACAACCTAGCAAATAAACTCAGATAACTATACATGAAACACACTGAGCAAGAGGAGGCAGAGGGAGAAGAGGAGAGGAGCTGGTTGAGCAGCTGGGAGCCGAGGGAGAGAGAGAGAGGAGCATTTAGCTGGGAAAATGAGCTCCTGCACCTCGCTACCTGTGACATCAGGCGTGACAGTCACTTGTTGACACAGAGACATGGGGCCTTGATCAGCGTGCAAACAATTAGAAGGTTTCTCCTTGATAGATTTCAAAAAAAAATTTTTTTACAGTGGCTTAAACTGCTCAAAGCTTTGTCACAATAACGAAAGCCATTCAAAGTGAAATTCTTTGAAGTCTAATGAAAAGTTGTAATATTGAATACAAGTTTTTCTCTTGAGATTATTTGTGGATGACAGGGAGGAAGTCCAGATGAGGTTGTAAGATCGCCCACGGCCACAAGCAAATACACCCACATTTTTTCATAAATTCAACCAGGTATCGTTGGGTTATGCTAAAATGCTACATCCTCTCTCAAATAAGCTCTGCATGACTTGAGCTTTGACCACACAGTTCCTTTGGAAAGAGATCATTTGCATGACAATGATCGATGGCTGGGCCATGAGCCAAAAGACTCACCAAAGTTTGAATTCAGCCAACCTGTTGATGCAAAGGGTGAAACTCCTTGCTCTAAGGGATGGGCCCTCATCTACGGGAGAGATATAGTTTTTCAGGTCATGTTGTGGTTAATACAAATCATAAGTTGTTTTTTGGAAGCCACATGAGGTGAGTAAATAACTTTACAATAGGTTTCGGTGAACAGATCACTTGCTAATCAACAATGTGACATTTAACTGAAAAGTTACTAGGTTTGTAAATGTAATACGCTTTTCTTTTTTTGGTCCGTTTCTGTCCATCTCAATCTTTAATTACACATTTTTCATGTTTATGCTCAAATTGCAAATGATAGTAAGAAAATAAATACTCATCTTCAAGTGCAATAGTTTAGGAGCATCTCATGACCATTTATGTATTTATAATTTAGGTAACCACTGACCCTTATGTTATAAACCGTGTCTTTCTTTGCCTGACTGACCAATACAGAAAGGTGGTCTGATGGCCACCTTCCCACATATAGTCAAGTAAAAATAAATATATAATTAAAAATAAATAAATAATTTTACAAAAATACTAAAGTACAACAATAAGCTTATATGGGGTAACATGTAGTTTGGAAAGCATAACTATAATTAGAGACCCTGTTGTGATGGGATCACATCAGTCGTAACACCAGATGGGACAAGAGGCGTCGAGTGGCCCACTTCCTGACACCCTTACTTCAGTCATCCTAGCTCGGACCACTCATCTTCAAACTCTGCCTTCAGTTTGATCTTCGTGACTGCATCATGCATGCTTGCAACATTATTGCGATGACAAAACGCGTTCACAGACGGACTAAACACACCTGCAGAAGTCGACACAACCACCTCTGTGATAATTCCTGATACAGTAGGTGTCTTCAGGACCACATTTGGCCATGAGGATTCACACACAGAATCACAAGGTGAAAAGAACTACGGCTGGTCACTTGGTAGATACAATTATTAGAATTTGTTTTAAATCACAAACCCCTAAACATACAGTACCTAGTCTTCTTGTAACTACCACTCCCTTGCATAAAGCAGGGACTTCATTAAAGGTGTATTACTGTATAATGATGACATTAGTCATTATAATAAGTAATTACAGGACTGATGCAATCAAAACATATTACATTAATTAGTGTGTGTGTATAAATAAGTACACTTTGAAAATGAAGTGGTTTGAGGGTAGAGGTTTTAATATTACTGGGACAACCCATTTCAAATGTGTACAGCATTTGGACTTGTATGAAAGAAAAAGATTTAACAGTGCAACACACATATTTAGATATAATTACATTGCATTTATATAAATGGAGCATTCATGTGTCCATGAAGATACATGTTAATACAGATATGGAGAAAAGATGGAAGCATATAAAAGAGATACGCAGCCTGACGGTATACCTAATATTTATCTCAACAGAACACTTCACACAGTGTGCCTCTTGTCCTATGAGGTTAGGTTGAGACACGACATGACAGGATAAGACATGATGTCACATGACATGACAGGATAATACATGATATGAGGGGATAAGACATGATGTCACATGATGTGACAGGACACGACGTGACAGGATATGACATGACGTGACAGCAGGCACGTGCACAGAAATTTTGGGGGGCAGGTGCTCAAACCAAAAAAAAGGGCACCCAATGCCACAAAAAGAATTCTGACAGAGTTGAAGCATAAGCAGCATTGCACTGATGATGCAATACATCCTCGACCTGCGTTTCCTCTGGGCAGCATCAGACTGCTTGCTTACATTTTCTTTATGAATAAAGATGAATTATTATATATAGCAACAGTACAAGCGTTCTGATTGGCTAATGGGTCGTCATGCCAGCCACATATTGCCCTCCTCGCTGGTCTGATACGGATCAGTTTTGCCCTCTTACGTCATTTTCAAAATGAGCGATATTGATAGACATCAACAGACATCCCTCTGAACAATACCAGAGAGGCCTTGTGATTTTTTTATCAGTCTGGCCACGCAAATACTAGACTAGCCCTGTTAAATAGAACGGAATAAGAATGCACTCTCTCTGTTCTCTCTCATTCTTCTCTCTTCACTCTCTCTCCCTCTATTCTCTAAACATAACTAACGTCAGTAAACAGCTGCAAGGCTTTGAAATCACGGATTTCGTGAGTTTTTGTTTGTTTATTTGTTTAGGAAAAGTCGGACCAGTACTTGTGACGTCATGTTTTCAGCAGCGCTAATTTTGTGGTTGATTTATCACAAAACAACGTCAGGGGACGAACACCGTCATGACCTGTGTGTCTGATGCTGCGGGTCAGAGGAGAAGGAGGTGCAGCCGTTTGGTGGCGCGAGGAGCACTGCGCAGAGGAGGAAGTGGAGGAGGAGGAGGGAGGGGGTGGGGGCACGTGAGCTCGTGAGCGCCGCGGAGCATGTCGGGGCGAAGTTCTCAGATAAATGCCCCGTCGGATATTAAAACACATTTGGGGGGACTTGATGACAGAAAGAGTAACTTTTATTCTTAAATACTGATGAATAAAAAAAGTGGCTCCAGCAAAAAGGGCACTTTTCTCATCCAGGGCAAAAGGGCTGGTGCTTGAGCACCACTAGGGCTCTATCTGTGCACGTGCCTGCGTGACAGGATAAAACACAACGTGATAAGAAGTGACAGGATACGAAATGATCAAAAACTGTTAGCTTCCTGTCCACACCTGATTCTCATCACCAGGCACTTGTGCATATTTGCATGTACTGCTCCACCCTGTGTTCAATGGCAGAACTGCATGTATACATTCCCCTTGTGTTTCCTCAAAGATAAAATAAAGCAACAACAAAAAACAATATGGCAGCAACAACTGTTATATAATTGCTTTACATCAAAATCAGTGCAGGGCTTAACTTTATGTGTATAACAGTATGAGTAACACATATCATAAGAAAAGTATGAAACAAAGAAAAAGGTGTGTTATTTGTAGCTTTTATATATCTTTAAAAAGGCTGTTGCGAACAAGTGTCTAATAGACATTATCACACCTTCATCTTATTGATGGGAAGTCATGCGATCATAGTGTAGTTTGTTTATTGCCTAATGTTATTTTTTTTTTTACTTCTGCCCGTTGTATTTACGCTTACACATTTATTTGTGAAGACTATCTTGGTGAACACAATGTGGAAGTATCACGAGGTTTTCCAGTTGTGTCTTTTTCAAGGGAACCAGGGGTGTGCTAACTTCTGGGTTGGTCATCAACAATACAGTAACCCTGCAGCACTATCATGAGCAGTGGCGGCTGGTGACATTTTTTTGGGGGGGGGCGCAGTGGTTTAAATAGCACTCAACAATGAGAAGAAGAGAGGTTTTGAGTAGAATATTGTAAAAAACAAAGCTTTATTTCAAGAACACAGCGTGCTCAACACTGTCCAACAACAACTATCAACACACTGTAACTTTGGGCATGAGAGGTTCAGAGCAGCTTTAAGGAACATTGGGTTGGGTTTCAGAGGTTTGCAAAATAAAAGAGTTTCACCCTCACATGAAAGAGGTTCAGAGCAGATGTAACTGATGTGGAACGGGCATGGAAGAAGTCGGCTCAGATGGTGGATTTTCCCAGCACTTATTTATTCTGCAGAAGACAACAGAACACACACATTTGCCTTCTGATTTGTCTCTGCACTTCCACTTCTCAGCTATAAATTCTCATCAAAAACCATGACATAAACATACAAAGGGAAAACAGAGACCCTAATAATGAAACCGCCACCAAACGTATATTTTGACAGTCTAAATGACACGACAGGCTGGACGCCGATCGTATAAAATTTCCATTACTGTATGTAACATAAACGGTTAATTTTATTAAAGAAATATATAAAAAAAAAAAAAATCGTTTTTTCAAACTCACCTCGGCAATATAAAACCATTGTGAGGGAGGAACGGAGAGGGGGCAGGAAGAACAACAGAAAGAAATTTTTCCATCCATTTTTAAATAAAAAAAAAAATAAAAAAATAAAAAAAAATAAAAAAAAAAAAAAAAAAAAAACAATTAATAAAACCACAACAAAAAAAAAAAAATATAATACAAAAAAACAAAAAAAAGAGAGTGCATTTTCTAACTTTTTGACAGACCCACACTATGTAAAGAAAAGTAAAGTAGCTCTTGGAGGAATGTGTCTGTTTTTTCAACTTTTTTGTGTGTGTTTTCGATGCCAGTTGTCTGCAAGATAACTGCGGCAAGACTAGTGCTTTAGACTTATCTGAAGCTCTGTAGATCCCTCACCCGTTGTAGTCCAGAGAGTTTCCGTCCCAGGACTTTGGAAAACAGACAGGGAAACAAAAACGAATTCCTCATGGAGCATCGACCTAACCAGCTCCGGTTAGCATATAGGCTTGAGGAGAACCTCCGGTGTACGTCCTCCCGCGGTCAGCGCTTTGCTGCAGAATTTTTTAATCTGGATGTTCGGGTCCCAACTCTTTCAGCCTCTTCTTGTCAATATCTGACCGTCGATTGAAAGGTGTTTGGTGTAGAGATACCAGAGTTTTCAGTCGCCGACGCCATACTAACATAAAGCTTCTGCTAGCTATGTTGCTCGCGTACCTCCGTGGAGCTCTGGGCAGCAGGGTTGCCAGGTCTGTGTGACACAACCAGCCCAAAACCAGCCCAATATCAGAACTCAAAATATGCCCGTGCCAAACCATATACACTGCTTTTAAAGTCCAACAGCATTGCTATCATTGCCAAATGTATTGTAATATCTACAAAGTAACAACATATGTTTAGTTTGCCAGCATTAAAAGCAGTTTTCCCTCAAGTTATTTCACCTAGGTCCTAAAATGGCCTTGTGTAATTAGATACAGTATATTATCATAAATAAAATGTGTACGTGCTGATCTGGAGTCAGTTTGGTAGGATTTGGGTATGAATAAATTATTTCATTTAAAATATGGATTTTTATTTAAAGATATTCATGTAATTTGCATGCAAAATAGGTCTACCCGAAGTCCGAACCAAGAACAACAAATTCAACCCGCGCAACACTTCAAAAGTGGCCCGATTCCGCAGGAAAACCGCGGACCTGGCAACACTGCTCTATGGGATGAGGGAACATACGGGTCTCTGATCTGCCGAATAATCCAATCGCGTGCGCACATTTATGCGCCCCAAGATTCCCGGTTTCATCCGCCAATGTGAAGCCGGTCATTGCCAAAACGACTGAAATGTTGTATCGATGCCGCACACACACGTTAGACCAGCGCCTCGAAAAAGGGGAGGGGCTTCTCTCCGTGATAATGGCGATATATTATATTTGTTCACATTAATTTAAGTGGTTGTTGACAGGGGCTTACGGTCTCCCACACACATTTAGCGCGTCAACACGGTATATTTACTATTTAAATGATTTGGCATATAATGTTTTTTGACAGGATATTTTTGTTCATTTTTTTATTTCATCTCCAAATTTTAAGAGGGGCGGCGCCCTAGCGCCCCCTGTGGACGAACCGCCACTGATCATGAGTATATTATATAAACATGCTGATGTTAGCATTTAGTTCATGTCCTAAGCACGGATGTGATGCGAACACAACATTAAGAGAGCCTATATTTTAAATGTTATTGACTCTATATTGTGATAGTTAATCTCAAGATTCTAACACCCCTGTGTAAAACAACAAAATATAAAGAATCAACCTAATTAGGGTTAAAAAAAACCATAAACAGATTTAAAATATGATATTCGACTCTAAAAAAGTAATATTATTGTGATTTCATTGAAAGAATTCAGGTCTAAAGCACATCTCCTCTTCTGCAGCAAGCTACTGTCTGATGGTATAATTCTGAATGAGACCTTGGAAGTACTCCTGTGTGTTTTTGTATGATTGAAAAATGATGATGTAGCATTTTGGGAGGAAATACCACAACAGAAAGGAGTAGAGACTGGAGAGTACTGCCAGGGCGTTGAGTGTTTGGATGTACTTGCCATGGTAAAGTAAGTACTCAGTGGCAAAGAGGACCCAGGTGAGGATCAGCAGGAGCAGGCAGAAGGTTATTGCTTTGGCTTCATTGTAATTTTTAGGAAGGTCTTTTCCCATGTAGGAGAAAATAAAGCAAAGAGAGCACAACAATAAAAGTAAAATCACAGGACCGGAGAAGGCGTTGAGATTAATATCACAACCAAGTATGATTTTGTCTGGGTACTCGAGTGTTTCATTGTAGGGCTTGGGAGGGCCAACAGTATAGCCAAAAAGAAGTAGGAGTGCCTGAGCAACAAATGCCACAGTGATGAGCAGCCATTGTCCGTGATATTTCATCCACCAGCTGTGGAGCATGGGGAACTTGGCGGCCATTTTGAAAATATAAACAATTTGAAACGAGCGCACCACAAAACATGCGAGACAAACCGTGTAAAACAAGAGAAACGGTAAGAACCTTAAGATGCAGGAGGAAGTGGTCGGCTTACCAAAGTAAAAGAACACACTGAGACTACACAGACTGAGGCAGCTAAAGATGAGGAAGCACATCGGTCCCCCGGCAGACCTGACAACAGGCGTGTTGAAGTTGATGGCAAAGAGAGCGGACATGGCGAGTGTGAGGCCCACCAAGACCCCGGCTGCCACCATGATCATCATCGCCGCGCTGTCTGTGAACGGGACGTACTCCACCAGCCGCAGAGCACATGACGTACTTCCTGGTTCAGACCATTCCGTTTCCTGACAGCTGATGCACCTGTAGGGATCCTCTGTTCAACACGAGAGATTGAAACAGAAAGAAAAGGTAGGTTCACTTTTGAGAAATCCTCTGTGGGTAAACAAATATAAAATCTGTGTCCGACATTTAATTTGTTATACTGTATGAACTAAACTGTATCCTCAAGTACATTTAGCGTGGCCATCCGTGCACCGGCACTGTGCTACAAGTGGCATGGCATTTGACCGAATGCTCATTGGCTGTTTCTGTCTGGCTTATAATGGGGATTCCCAGAACACCATTCACATATTTAACCTTCCTCCTGTGCTAGCTTTCTGTTACCATCTCTTATGTAAACGGGTCGGTTTTGACCCGTGTCTTAAATCAGCTGTAAAATACACTAACAACAATTATCTATCATCCAATTTGTTTCTCATCTCTTGGTTACCTTGTTAGGCTTCCTTATCCATGAAAATATTGGTTTTAATATTTTTGGTGTGGGCTTCTAGGCCTTTTCTTTGTCAGTATACCATATTTCAATTTTAAAAATGGTAAAATGAACCTCAAGAGAATAATTTAAATAAATAAAGGGTTGTTGTGTTCCCTGACTATTACTGAGTGGTATTAGAACACATCTATGAAATATATTTGTTTTATTTATTTTTTAATTTTAATATTATTAACTATAGTAACATTTATGGTGTTAGGGTCAATTTCGACCCATATATATTTACTTCAAGAAAAAGGCTAAAAAGTATTTTTTTCAGCAATAGAACTTGAATACAAACACAAAATAAAAAGCAGAAGAAGTCATAACACAAAATATAGATTTGCCAGGTCAAACAAACAACCAATCAAGCAAATCAAACCAATAGAAATCAATTACTAGTTTCAAAACTAATAAAAAACTAAATCAGAGTAAAGTCTCTGTGTGCAAGAACTTGCATGTGTACGTGTGTGTTTAGATGCATGTGTGGCAAAAAGTTACACTTTTAGTGTGTTCTTTGCAGAGATATTTCTTGCAGTTTGAAGCACAATGCGTGTGTCCTTCTGTCCTTACTTGGGCAGACCTCACACCTCTTTCTTTTAGAATCAGGTGGCCTGAGTCATAGCTGGTAAAGAAATTGTCACAAGTGATATTGTGACCCTGCAGTCCAGTAGTCATATCGAGGACCACATGTATTCCTTTTTCTCAGGGATGCCACTCGCAGCTTTACCTGTGTAAATCTGTAGATTCTGTAGATAACAATGCAAAATGAGAATCCCCTAAAGCTCACATGATTGGGAGAGGAGCTGGCTGTCACTGTGTTGGCTGACAGTGCACTTATGATTTCAGTTTGGGCTCTAATTATTGCTTTATAATCTTATTTTTATAACCGGGTCGAAACCGACCCTAACAGCACAAAGGTCATAATTTCAACCAGAGCATTTCATAATTTAGTGAAACAAAATGTTTTTGTTTTATTTTGTTGAAATAGAGGTTCCTGACAAAGTCAAAAAGCCTTGATGAAAATAAACAAATTTATGTGGTTCTTTCATGCATTTAAAACCTAAAACGGGTCGGTGCCGACCCTAACACAAGAGGAAGGTTAAAAGTCTAAAATGGGCTCACATCAAGACCAAAAAGACAGCACTGCTTTTTACTCATTCTCTTTCTCTGTAAAATAATGTACCTGTTTTGTTGATATAAGTTCCCTTCTCACAGATGTGACAATTGAAGCAGCATTTGTGGATTCCAATTTGATTTCTTGCAAATCCTACATCACATTCTTGGGAACACAGTGAAGTAGGCACCTGGACAAGACAATTATTTAAAGATAAGTGGGAGATAATACCATGAGGCCTGGAGGCAAACTATAGACAGGGGGCAGTATTTCCTATCTACACTGAACCGAACATCTAGAGACGTCCCCTGCAAATGACACCATGAGAAAAAACACACACACACACACACACTTGCAAAAGTGGGAAAACAAGGTATTTTAAAATCAACTTATAGCATATGAATCCGTTGTAGGGAAACACAACGTACGTTCTCCTCTGTGTACCACTGGATTTGGCTGTTGTTGATAAAATGGATCGTTGGGCGAAAATGATAAAAGCCAATCTCCTCTGCATCACCATTTTGGTTCCAGAAAACTATCGAATAGGATCCATAGTTGGGGTCACCATTCTCATCAAATGCAACACTTTGGTTTAAAAGAGTGAAGTTGGACTTCTTCAGCTCTGCGAGAACCTGATGTGGGAACACAAAGTACAGACAACTTCATTTGTTTACGATGAATATGATTAGGTGAAGATGGGCTTGTCTTTAAGAAAATATATTGGCAAGAATCAGATGGTGAGAACAAATTCAATAATTATATATATTGCCAGAATATGTGCACACTTACCATATGTGGGTATACTGTAATATTGCCATTACACCTGCCTGATTCACATTGCAAGGTATTGTGTAAGGCATGAGCGATGGCATACACAGCAGAATAAACAGGAACATTAAAAGATGGGTCCACAGCGAGGACTTCTTCTGGAGTCAAGCCGCTGCAGTTGCTAACCTGACTACAAAACACATTTTGTCTTGCATTTTTAGAATGAGTCGGTTTTTTGGAAGAATAGATGAAATCCTTAAAACCTGGAATGGTCAATTTTGGCTCAGAAACCCCAATTACAGTTCCGATATGTTTGATTCCTTTCTTCCTGCGGAGCTTCTTGTTTAAGGACCAGGCGTCCCCTGCTATCCACACCTTGTTCGTGACATTGAGTTGCATAGCGGACTCGATGAGAGCTTCGGCAGTCCATTCAGGAGCAAAAACAATGATGATACCGATCTTCTGTCTTTCTATCTGTCTGAATATTTGAGAGTGATCTGTGTATTGATTGAGGCCTTTGGTGTATGCCATGCATATATCAGTGTTGTTAATCCTCTTCATGAACAATTCCCGGCCATCATTTCCATAATCATCATCAATGTAAAGGAATGCAACCCAGCGCCAGTTGAAGTGTTGCATGATATGAACGATCACTTCTATGACGTCTTTATTGGAGTGCACTGTTCGGAGGAACGAGGGAAATTTCTGTTTTCTTGAAAAGATCGAACTAGCAGCTCCATAACTGACCTGTCAAGAGAAATGGAGAAAAAAAGTTCACAATTTCAGTGACAAATACTCAAAGGTAACGTTAAAACACATTTTGCAATCAATAGATGACACCATGTATTTTTTAACTCAGAGTTCAATTTGAAACCCGTTAAATTTTTTTTAAATGCATGTAAAACAGTTTTCTTGAATCACTTGATGTATCTGGAACACGTACCATAGGAATGAGATCCATCATGAACAGTGGGGCTATCGCCAGGGCCTGAGGGCTTGTGTAAGGGCCGACCAACGCGATCACCTTGGACACGCTCTTGGGTTCTTTGCTCCAAGGCTGGATCATGCCATCGACTGAGAGGAGTTTCAAAATGCCCGGGAAATTGTGTGCATCTGAGCAGTGGTCAAATATATCATAGCCCAGAGATACATTTGGCAGGAGGCTTGTGGAGTTATTGATTTCCTCGACTGAGAATCTCATCAACTGAAACCTCCGATAGCTTGACAGAATCAAGGGTCGACTGAGAACAGAGGGAGGAAAGTGAGATCATTTGAGAATTAGTTTCTTGATTCACTGCCTGTGCAGACATTAATCTAGAACAAGATAATAATGGAACAAGGACCAAGGTCAATAATGGAGACTTGATGTTCTTAAACTTTGAAAATAGAGCAAATGATTAAAATGTTCATGGGGAAAAAGGAACGAGTTTTATCCGCTGACCTAAAAGCTAATGCAAAACGTGAATGGGTAATCGGTGATGTGTTAACACACACCAAGGTGTCCCATTATTTTTCAGCTCAGAAAATATCCAAAACATCCTTTCAGACATATTGTAAGACTCACCTGGAGCAGTCGATTCCTTTTGGTCTGTTTTGTGCAACAGCAGAACTATCATGATGAATATCAAACAGTCCGCCCAACAGATATTCTCCTTCCAGCTGAAACTCGGAGGCTGCGTGGCGCATCGAGCCGAAGGCATGAAGAAAAGCTCCCCGGAGAAGCAGAGAAACCAACAAGAGTTTCATTGTGCTAGTTAGCCTACCGTTTACCCATCTGGTGTCAAATATGAAATGAGTCCTCAGAAATAGAGAAAAGAATACACAAATCAGTATGCAAAATCTGCCTGCAGAGCTCAGAGAGAAACGTCGTATGGAGGCAGATGTGGGGAAGCATTTCAAAACATTTGTGCTGCATTGCGTTCCCCGGAAGGCCCAGTGACCTCCAGAACTCTCAAATGGAAGAAAGGAACGTGCCTTCCTGATGTCATGAGCGAATGTAGAAAACCGCTTACAACATAAAACATTTGGTATCGAGAAAGTATGTTCTTGGACTTCGGCTTGCGAGCGTTGCCAGTTTTGCATAATAATTCCATTAACTTGCGTTCATTTTATTATTGCACTTTTTAATAGTCTTTTTCTTGCATATCATCAGAATAGATGTCCAGTGATTAATGAACTGTACTGAGAGAGACAAATCAAGTACATACAAGTGGAGAAACCGGCATTGATATGTGAAGAATATGAGGCAGACACAACGATGTACTGTTTGAAGGGACACCGCTTCTTTAATAGCATTTGGAGTGAAAAAAAATTACACTTAAGTTGTTAAAATCAAGTTTTTGTTTATAACTGTAGCACAGGAAAACACTAACATGCAGTCTATGAGAAACATTTAATTCATCCAATCTAGAACCCAATTAACCAGTTCTGCTTTCATCAATTTCAACTGAAATGGATTTAAACACTTGGAAACAGTTTGGTGGTTGAAAGAAAAAACTAAAAGAAAAATAATCTCAAAGAAATATCATATTTTCAAATATATATATATACACAAATCCTACAGACAACCCTTTGAAACAAACTTTTTACAGGAAAATGTTTTGATCCCTTACTACAGTGCTGACCAAAGTTTATTAATGACAGATTATCCCCAGCATTCCGATAAAAATGGAGAAAAACAAATCAACAGGTTGATAGAAAAGAGTGCTCGCCACCCACTTCATCCATTTGTTATAATAAAAGCTCTCAATCCCTGTGTTCTTATGTTTCCTCTGCAAAAGAAAGAGAACAAAAGTTTGCTTGGAATGACTATATTTACCAAATATTTTCAAAGTAAACACAGATTTGAAGTACCAAAACATCGAGTCGACATAAATTGAACGGACCCCAGGCTTTGAAACCTAGACGGGTAAATGTTTCAAAGAGAAAAGGTCTTCGGGATAAATGTGTAGTTGTTGAACTATTATTTCAGATTAGACCTCGTCATGAATTGGACTTGAATACTGGCTGTACAATTTGAAGACAAAGTATATTTTGAATAATAATAATACACATAATGGTCTAAAGATCTGACGTAAAACCAAATTCATTGACTTGCCATATTAAGCTAAATGCATCCTAAAAAAATGCGATGTAATTTGGTTCATAGAGGTGGTCAACGACACGTATCCCAGCTCTACAAAAGCACTAGATCAGAAAGAAGTGACGGTGGACCACCGACTCCAGGAGACTAAATGGGTTGGGATCAGTGACAGTTTGAACAACACATTCAGTGATGTGGTGGGTGGCTACAGATTCAAGTCCCTGTTAATCATCCATAATGATGCGCGCTCCACTGGCTATGCTCGTGAGAATCAGGCAACACAAATATTGGGTTAGGTGCCAATTCAAGATAAATAAAAAATGTAAATATAAAATTATTTGCAGAGTATAGGCTAATCCTTTCAATAGATGAATTATGATAGGTGTCTAACTGCTTTATGTCATGAATGCATATTCAAGTGAAATGCGACTAATTTGTCCAAGTTCCTGCGTGGAGTACAGAGGACCGGCTGAGACACTTGTGACCCAGAGCAGCCGCACTAATTTATCACAGAAGATGAAATGATTCCACTTAAAGACATTTCATTTCCTTCAGCTTCATCTCACACATTTAATCGTGTCATGTTTCTAACACTACCGACTTTCAATATATAGCGTGTTACAAATAAGTAGGTACCAATATATTCATCAAAAGTTGGCAAATTTATTTCATTTGGGAGAAGGAGATGTACTGGAATCCCCATCATTGAAAGAAATAATCACACATTTCACGCCAACTTTTTTCAGTGTGGTTCCTCCTTGGTGACTTTATACTTACCCCACAGGGTTAAAAGGCAAAAGGCAGCACTGAGTCTCACCTACTTCTGAACAATAGCAGACCAATCCTAAAATGAGGATTAAGGTCCTCAAGAAAAAAGAAAAAAAAACCCTACCCCCTAAATAGACAAAGGCAATATTCCCAGACTAATTTGATCCACGCTGGTCATATCCTCATCTGAACCATGGATCAACATTTATATTTTTTCATGTTTTGTTTCTGTCCTGCTTACAAAAAGGTAAATCAATCTCTAACCCTCGTCACGCACCACAAACTGTGGCCGATAAATTTAAAATGAGGAGGGAAATGTAAAGTGGGAGATTTTAACTAGCAAAAGGTTTCCCTGTTTCTTCCTTGCCTTTGTATGTCCTCTTTCCATGCGTGAAGGGTAGGTATCTGTACTTGACCATATGCTAGAGGAAATGGGGAAGAAAAAGACAATTAGCAACAAGTATTGAGAATTTACTACATTTTTTACTCATCCTGTGTGGCGGGAATATAAAAAGGTTAGCTGGTTTTATCAGGTAGCTATAAAAGACAATTAATTAGTGATTTACATAAGGTATTCAGATATTCAACATTAAACAAAGGCTTCTCGACTCATTGCATTTGTCACAACCAGTAGATTGTTTATGTAATCTAAAGCAATGCAGTGTTGGCGTGACACTCAGTCCAGGACGGCTGCAGCGTCAACATATGCAGTGCACTTATACGGGTCAGTCAATGTACACTTCTTACCTTGATCTGCCTCTTCATGGTGATGCAGAAGAGCATGATGAAGTACATTACAAGTATAGGCCAGAACACCGGCACATTGAAGGCTTCAAAAAACGTGCAAATCATGGCGATGACGATGCCTTTCGTTGCCGAATGCCTGGGAAGACAAGCAAGACATCCCTCAGTTTAAACAGTCGACGCAAATTAGTGGAAGCATACATCAACAACATCCTCAACTCGGAACTAGTCCTTTACTGAATGTTTGCATATTTCTTCGCATGAAATGAATCCATACAGGAAAATGCAAGATAAGTGGAAACAAATATTACAAACGACTCACAATGAACAAACGGTTGTTGGCTAAACTTGATTTCTTCACATGAGAACATGTGATGCATCTTCAGTGAGTTTGAAAACAGCTGTTAAATTACTCAATGATATTACAGTTCTCAGTTGTTTTTTTAAACATAAAGGGGAACCAAAGATCATCGTTTTATACACTCTGAAATGCCAGCTGCAAAGCCGCGTTCCTCTCTTCCTGCTTTAGTGCACAAGAGGACACATACAAGGTGCATACACACATGGCAGTCAGGGAAGGTTCACCATGAACTGTGTGTAGTAGAACAGAAACGTTGAGTCAACGCTCAACCGGTAGCCTTTTTATTGATAACATTTGTATAATGCTAAAACCGCTCAAAGATGTTAGCTTTCCCAGTAAAGGGTTCTCAAGCCAGGCTTATAAGAGTCAACTAACATTTTATATCTAATGTCTCTCGGCATGATCTATGGATGAAGTAGAGAATAATTCAAGAGGAGGATGCAAGATCACACAGAGTCAGTACTATTACATTCCAGGTAATACAAGAGAACATCTTGGTTTTATTTAAATGAGCTCTACATGACTTTAAAGATGACCACAGATTATTTAACCCTTGTGTTGCCTTAGGGTCATTTTGACCCGAATCAATATTACACCCTCCCCCCGCTTTAGGATTGACCCCCCCCCAATCAATGTGTAATGTGTTCGTTCTTTCGGTAAAACAAAAAAAAAAATACAAAGTGCCTCAAACTTAAAACATTATTAATATTATAATTTTTTTTTTTTTTTGTTTAATTGGTTGCAACATTCAAAAAAAAGGTAAAATATAAAAGGTAACAGGAGGGTGAAGGTAGAAGGGGTAACATTGAATGAAATGAAAAAAATAAAGGTGAGGGGGGGGAGGTGTTGATGTCAAAACAAAAAAAAATGACCAGTTAAAAGAAAAATCGATTGCAATCTCTCCCCCCCCCCCTCCGGTCAGTGACAGGTGGCCCGGCAATGAGCTAGACTCACCAGAATTTGAATTCAGGCAACCTCCTGATGAAAGGCCGGAACTCCTCGTTTTGCTTGGTGGGAAGGGATGGGCCCTCATCTGCAGGAGAAAGAGAGGTTATGGGTGATATGTTGGAGTGTATGTTGTTTGTAAATAGTGGAATCTTAAATCACATCATACAAGCCAAAACATAAAAAAGGCCAATTGATTCAAAATAATTACGTTCTGGTTATATTTTCCAAAAAGACCCAATTACTGTAGAACCGACCAGTTTTTGGAGTCATGCGTCTGCACTTAACTTCTGAGAAAGGACTTGTTAACTAATAGTGTGGTTGGCACGATGACATTATTTCCTTTGATGATCTAACAAGTTGTGTTTTGTGGATATTTTGTTTGGATCCATACATCTCAATGTTAAAATGTGTTGCTCACCTCCAACCAAATACAAAAGAATGTCAACTCCATTCTTGTGTATTTTTTACCGAATAACCCAGTAGTATATTACAAAGTACACAATATTATATTGTATTATTGTACAAAAAGATGATCAGATGTAATGGACTTAACTTGCCTTCGTCAAGCAGTGAAGGGTCCACTTTTGGCGATAGAAAAGCAATGAACAGGTTGAGATGGTAGATTCCCAAAGCATACGTTATTATATACCAACCCTGAAAGTCAGCATAAGAAACATCATTAGATTAACAGGATTTCTGGGCAGACAGAAAATATGAAAGTGCACCTTTTGTAAGTGAAAGTTACACACACACACACACACATATGAGCATACTATTTTCATGAATACAGAACAGGCAAGTGGGCACATTTTCAAACACTCATAAGACAGGTGAGATACAAAATGAAAAAGATGTACAGCCATTGTCCTCTTGTAGTGTCTTCTAAGCCAATCGTTCACCTTTGGTGAAAATCAGCACAAAAACAAAAACAATGAACCTTAAATTTCATAGAATCCAGTACAACACCAGCCAAATCTACAAGGTAAATAATTTGTAGAGGTGAATAAACACCTCTTACTCTGACAGCCTAAACAAACATACATTTTAAACTGCAGGAGAATTTTAACATTTGGTTACAATGTTGCTTTTATTCCAACTACGTACGATTCTCATGTGTTACATTTTTTAACGTCGATATAGTAAAGTGGATATAAAAACTGAAAATTAACAATTACCTGTAGTATGTACACTCTGATCATGTAGACAGCAGTAAATAGTAGAGTAGATGCCCATCGCCCTGCATGGAATGGAGTCGACTTGTCTAGCCATGACTGATAGACCTATAACAAAAACATATAATACAAAAGGAAAAGAATATAACCATTAGAGGTAGAGACTATGACTTATGAACAAGTGAGACACAACCTTAAATATAAAAAATTGCAGAGCCATTGAAAAACATTCAACTTTGGCTTTGTGGAGATACTGACTTACATATACAAGTCAAGTCTTTCCAAGCCTTTGACGCATGCGTTTCTCTGCCTGACTGACAATTGGTCAAATTGTTGGCCACCTTCTCACTTGCAGTCGGGATGCACTGATAATACTGTTTCGTACAAAGCTTTAGGAATACTAATACTGAGTGATTATCTTATATACAAAGGAGTGACGATTATGAAACTGAAAGTATTGTTATGGAATACCGTTTTATGCAAATGATTACAATGAAGTACAAATTATTTCTGAAAATAAAATGCCACTGGTATAACAAATTAATTCAATACAACATACTTTTAATCTTTACAAGTCTAATTGATACCAATTCAACATTTAACCAGATAATCTGGATAAAATTGTTAGCACAGCAGATCAAAAAAATTAAACTCAGAATACGTACTTGGTCGAATCTATAAAACAATGTAATCCCCAATAACGCGATAGATACATATGTGACCAGAATAGGAAACCTGTTACCTGTCCAATCCGTGTGAAAAAGGCAGCCACTACAGATGGTTTTCCATGGATTGACTCCCCAACACTGTCCCCTTCTGACATTCTGCCAGCAAAGATGAAAAATACATTTTAATTAGTGGTGCATGGATGTAGACCACATCACTAGTATGACTGAAACAGATGTTACGTTAACTAATATTCACACGTCAAGTATATTTTACGCTCATGTACATTGGTGGGAATTTCCATGAAGTTTGTAAGACAAAAGATAGAACCTTTTCCAGATTGTGTAAGGATAAAGGACAAACCTCAAGTTGTTTATTGCCTCTTTGTTTTACTTCTTCGCAGGGAAAGCATGACATGCAAGTACTTTTAAGTAAAATAATCATTAATACAATACAATTAACATATCTTTATAATAATAAAATAATAATAAGCATCTAGTGTGAAAAAAAATGCTCCCAATAATAGATGAAACGGTAGAGGAGCTATATTTCTGTCTTCACCAGTAAATATGTTGTTAATTCTAAACAAACGTTGTGCCTGCTTCTTACTTGAGGCACTGACAAATAACACATCCAGTAAGACTAGCTAAGAAGGCAATGAGTCTCCTACAGAGTGTGATCAAGAACCAGCCGTGTTGAGCTGTGAAAGCAGAACGAGTGTTTTGTAGTTCAGGGAGTCCAGACGGGGAAGCGGTCTGACAGGTACACACAACCGGTATACAATGATATCCATGTAGATGACAAACATCGGGAACTCCGTTGAAACCAACAAGCTCGGTAACACTTTGTGTCACCTAAACCTAACCAGTGGTGACATATTTCGTCTGCTTTTACTTTGAATTTGTTCGTGATCCATTGATTTAAGGAGTAGATCAAACATATTCTATTTTCCGAGGAGATCAGGGTTACGTTTCAGGTATTTCATTACCAACTAACTGTAGCAATAACTGCGTCTTTTACTGAGGAACAATGACATGCAACGGTAGCTAGCTAAATAAGGTAGGATCGTATTTAGCTGTTCGTGATAGTGGCTACCTTTAGCTGCATACCGAGCGAACAGGCTTCAGCGGTCTGGAAAGGAGCTAGTAAGTCATATTTATCACAACAGGCGCTCGTGGAAAACTATAGTCTGGATACGACGGAAATACAACATGAAATAACTTTCAGAAACGGTTCGTCAATGCTATTATTTTAAAGAAAGAAGAGTACTCAAGTTAGCTTACACATTACCGATAGACATAGCTCACTAGTCATCTAAATGCACATTGCCCTTTGGCCCAAATCATCGCTTGGATGGGTCATGTAGTTTTCGTAAATCTTCGGTCAACCTCTATCGGTCCTTACATTAAAGTATGCGACTACATTTCCCTGAACTCCAGCGTGGCGCCTATCAAAACTTGACAAAAGAAAGTGTAGTTTACGACCCACTTTATTTCTATTACAAATAATGCTGAACAGGAAACCGTTGAACTACAAGAACCAGCGAGGACTGCGACAATCTGACAACTCACTTCCGTCGATGCAGTAGTACGTTGAGAAAGGCTAGCCAGCTAACATTAGCCCGTATATAACTCAAACAACTCCTGCAGCCACATCCATACTAACTGAATGATACAATGGTTTTGAAATATGTTTTTTAGTTTCAATACTTTGTCTAGGTCTCTTAGTTTTGTTTACATGTATGGTGAATACAATCAATGACAGTCATTTCTTACCTGATACGGCCGCTGTGTCACTACCCGGCTCTACCTAGCTAGCTAACCTAGCCACTTCTCGCTGTTAACACGTCAGTACTTCCGCAAGGATTCGAGCTCGAGCGAACGGCAGGGATGGTAGTAGAACCCAGAGCCCTTTAAAGCGAGAGTTAACGACAGGAAGAATAGTAGAGCTCAGAGGTCTTCAAAGAGAGAGAGCTAACTGCAGGATGAATAGTAGAACCCAGACCGCTTTAAAGAGAGAGAGAGAGCGAGAGAGAGCTAACTGCAGGAAAAATAGTAGAACCCAGAGCCATTTAAAGAGAGAGTTCTGTGGCCTCAGTACCCGACATAAATCGTGTTTTTTTTTACAGCAATAGTTTCCAGGAGTTAGCAGCGTAGACGAGCAGCAGTAAGACGTTTAAAGACATTGAACAAATGAACATGTGCATTACAGCATGCTAGTGGATTTTCCACATGTAGATTTGTACATTTAGAGTATGTAACATATTAAGCGAATTAACTATAGGCTACTGGACAAAGTGAGAAAACACGGCATGAACAGCTAAAGTATTGTAAATTCCTGTGTGTGTGCGCGAGTGCGTGTGCGTGAGATAAATGTATTTTTTTTACATGGTATCTATTTGATGTAAATACACTAAACTAAACTAGAGCCTATCAATGAATAATCCCAATATTATGGCCTTTGTGAAAAAGTGCAAATGCAGTGTTTAAATATAATCACGCATTTTGAATTTACGTTGACATGACTCTTTCTGAACGAACAGTGTGTGCAGTTAGTGGCATTTAGTGATTTGTGGCAGGTTGCAACCAACTACTAAATATACGCCTCAGCTAAACCCCTCCTTTCCCAAGTGTTTTGGAGAACTACGGTGGCCCTCAGGGATAGGTATCTTTAGAATGTTGGCCTACTCTTATCAACACTTGCTTCTTTTACATGACTAAATATTTTTTAACAGAAATGAATTCAGAATAGAATTGGAAGTTATTTATAATTTAGATATAGCTAAATATTGTTTCTAGAGCAGCCACAGTTAGGTTTACAACAGCAGAGTCATTAATAACACATTAGAAACATAATGTTAAAGGTCAAAAGGGAAGTGAATGAAAAAATTACGAACACAGACATTCATCATTATCAGTCATTCTTCCTGCCGTCTGTCCACCTGGCTGCTAGATTTGAGGGATTATACACTAATTAAAATATTGTTCTGAATATTATATTAATTATCTGCAATAGTAAATTGTATAGTAAATTATATATTCAAGCTCTGCCAATAAACCCTCCTAAATGTTACACACTGTCCATGTTTAAAAGGCTCTTGTAGAACCCTGGCTTTCTTCTTCTGGTTTTATGGTAGTTGGCTTCCAGTTTATTGATGCATTCTAGCCATCTTCTGCTCCAGAGTGTGGCTCCAACAATAGACTGTCTATCTACTCTACTCTATCTATTTTTCTATCATTTTAGTTTAGCGCACAATGGCCCAACATTAATCTTGTCAACACGGTTACCTCTCTCCTGTGCCAACTACCTACCCTAGTAAAGTTGAGACTCTTTTGAATAGGATACAGATGTCTCCCTTTCACCTCTCTCTTACACCTTTTTTGACACATTTGGTTGATCCCATCCCCCACAAATTATACTTGACCTCTGATTTGCTGATACTCATTTGCATAAATATGTACTTCCTTTCTTTAAAGCTTTCTTTGCCAACTCAACCTCTCTCTCATACCCACTCACCCCTCCATGCGTTGGAACCCACAGGAACTTAACCTGACTTCCTTTATTAGTTATTCTTGTGGCAGACTGAGGGATTTCATACAGTTTATGTTAATGCTGTATGAAGTCCCTCAACTCACGAGGGTTGAAGATGAGTCGGAGCATATCAACCCCTTTTTTCTGTTTATTTTTTTCCACCCATTGTAGTGCAACGAGCACTGCCAGCATCTCCACTGTGTAAACCTCAAGATTATAGGAAGTATTGAGTTGATTCCAATTCCTTTATCAGGTATTGCCACCGCATATCCTGCCACATGTCTCGGGTTTCTGTGCACCACTCGTGTAAATTGTTTTAACGTCACCATACTCTTTCAATACATATTTAAATACACTTTGCAAATCAAATTCCGTCAGGCCACACAGGCATTCATGGAGCCACCACTGGGTAAACTATGAGGGGCTTATCCTTAGATCAAACACTTCAAATTATCCTGCAATGTCATTGCCTATCCGACCAAACTTTTCCCTCTGACACCTCCCATTCTCCCAGTCCACCTGCAACATTCTTCTTGCAGGGTGCAGGGTGTGACCCTATAAATTAGCCCAGTAGTTTGCCATCAGTTGCTTTCTCCTTAAATCCAGCGTCATCCCTCCCATTTCTACCTGAAGGGCATCACTGAGACCTGAGCTCCAAAGTTATCTTTATACATTCACGCCGGAGCCCGGGCTACATTGAATTACTGCCTTACGCCAGTAATTCTAAATAATGCTATTTAAATAAATGTATTAATAATAAACATAATAATAATACTAATAATAATAATAATACATGTGCTTTGACAGACAAAGCAAAAGCAGGATGCCAGGCAATGTGACTACAGAAAGCCAAACATTGAGAAAAAAACTAAAGCTAGACATAACTGAGGTTGATTTTAAACATAAATAAAATAGTGAAATAGATACAACATATCAATACAATGATGGCCTATGAACGAATACAGCCTGTAACTTTTCCACTCGAGTAATGTAAATAAATCAATGATGCATGACATGTTAAATGCTGCCTGGATTTAGTATTTACAAACGAAAAAAAGCTTAAATGTTGATACAAATATAACTAATTTTTGACTTTTGATGAAGAGACAAAGTAAAGAAAGGCAAATATTTTAATAGCCATGATTTTGAAAGAAAACACCAAACTTAACCTCAGAAACTACTGGACATTGATGAACAGCAATAATTATTTAGGTACATGTCTTAATGATCGTTACAAAACTGTTACGAAACTTACCAAGAATATCAAAACAAGCACTATTTATATTTACATTGTGTTGATTCATAATACTGATCATAAGCACAAATAATCCTCAATTATTTTACTTTTAAAGCATTAAAGTGCTCATTTGTGACCAGTTGGTGGTTAGTTGGTAAAAGCATGTGTGTCTTTGTGAGTGAGAGAGCCTTTGTAAAGAAAATGGATGTGAGTCAGGTGCAACCGTACATGCTATTATCATGGAACAAAGTCAAGTAGTTACTTCCAACACATTTGACACCATTAGAATTGCACCATGATTAATCATGCTTGATGGCAATTAAGAAATGAAACTGGAATGTTGCTATTAAATATCCACAAACAAGTGCCATGAAGGTACATACTAGGTTCACAACTAGCTAATCGATATATGAGGACCTTGCCCTGCAAGGTTTATCAAAATACACAAAGAAGGACACAAATGCTACAGTCTTGTTAGTTTCTTGGTAAACAGGGATGCTATTCTTAATGTATTCTTCGACATACCGATTAAAGCCCTGCTATAAAGATATAATACTGTTTTTGATAGTTTTTCTCAAGTGTTTTGCAATGTGTTTCTATGCAAGAATGACAGTATCGCCTATGACTTTATAAAAAGTAATGGATGCAAAGTCCAACTTTTATATTAAGTGTTGACTGTGATTTTCATTCTTTTTCATGAATACACATTATTAATACCAAAGCCCCTTAAACAATGAAATGATAAGAGCATACTTGACTAAAGGCCATTAAACTATCATAGCCATTAAAAATATGAGTTTTTACAAGATTTACCATTCAGTTCTTTACATTGGCTTCAAACAGGAGATAAACTATTGTGAATCAAAATACCCCTTTTCAACCACATCTAGTCTAAAACATTTACAAGATACAGTATATACATTTGTACAGTGAAGGAAAACAGAAATAACAATAAATAAGTCTGCTGAGAATTCATTTTCTGTATTCAAACACAACATTCAAACTAGCAAATTGGGAGTCTGTGATTCGTCGACTGTGACATTTGTGCAATTGAGAAATTGCTACGATTTATGTTCACTATGAATGTACTAGATGCTAATAAAAAAAAAGATGTGCAACTAATCAACATTACGTTTTCCAGAAGAGAAAAAACAACATTTATTAACAGACACTTGTCAG
This sequence comes from Pseudoliparis swirei, assembly GCF_029220125.1. Lineage (NCBI taxonomy): Eukaryota > Metazoa > Chordata > Actinopteri > Perciformes > Liparidae > Pseudoliparis > Pseudoliparis swirei. The sequence continues at coordinate 9,787,407 of NC_079396.1, forward strand.
AGTCTCAAAAAGTATAGTCCAGCCCGTATGTGTTTAGCATTGTCCCGATAATGCTATTACCACAGTGGTATCTGCTATTTAGATTTGAGATGTCCTTTTGGGTCATCTTATGTTCAAATCTCTGGGTGGAACAACTGTTCAAGCACAAAATGAAGACTGCACATGAAAGTGCATGAAACCCACTGAAATGTCGGACGATCGAAATGGAACTTGATTCTCCGCCATATCACTCGCTGAAATCTGCCAGCAACATGTAAAAAGCACAAGTCTAGAAACATGCCTTTACTTTGTAACGCGGCAGATGCTGGCCACCATATTGGATCCAGACATTCTCTTCAGGCTCAGTGAACATCACTTTCCATGAACTCCTCTTTGATGGAGTGCCTACTACTACGCGACAGCTTGCAGTCGGGCATGTCGAAACCAAAGTCAGCCCACTCATCATTAACCGCCGTCATCCCTGATGTCCCAACGACACCCGACCTGTTGGGGATGGTGATGGTGTGGCGGACACGAAAGTGCACAGCCTCCATGACGCGCTGCCGTTGGTGTTCCCCGCTGGCAACCCCAATGGTCGCCATGGCAGATGCAGTCATGTTGCTGCTGGAGCGAAGAATTTGCTGGCCATGGTAGTCATGGTGATGAGTGGATGCAGGAATTTGGAGGGGAGCAACTTGTTTCATGTCCTGCAGACCGCGCCAGATGGCAAGGCGGAACTGCTCCGGTATCTTCAGTGCACCTAAATCCTGGTGACAGCACAAAGTTAGACATTGTGGGAATGTAAGAAGGTAGAAAGAGAAAACTATGATCAAAGACGGAAAAGAATGAACGCATGTGCTTCCTCTTTTGTTTGCATGTAGATACAACACCAGTGGCGGGCCGTGGGCCTGGGGCCTGGGCCTTCAGTGAGGTCCTACACAGTCCCACCCGAATTAATCCACCTCTTATTACTATCATTATGATGCCATGGCTCTAGACCAGGGCTGCTCAATACGTCGATCACGGCGTAGTATTGGTAGATCGCATGACATTAAAAAAAATTGGCCCGCCCCCGTCATTTTCTCTATAGCACGTCTTTGTTCATTTATTAAACTAAACAGCCGTCTGATGTTGATCGTATCTACACAACAGCGTGTCATTTCTCTCGGCTCTCCGTCTCGCGCGGTGCAGAATGCATCGGGACGGAGAAAAAGAAGAAGAAAAAAGTCACTTGCACTAGTTTGTTCACTAAACAGGGCATTGTCGCACCCAAAGCAGATTTCAAGTATATGCTCGACCAAATCGACATCTTCTCCTCCTTCCGCCATTGTGGGTTGAAAAAACAGCTTTGTAGTCCGCGAATTAATTCCTTTATCAAATTCAGTTTCCTAGTTCTGAGGTTCTGCATCTACCTGCCCATAGGACCCGCCTCTCAATATTGGTAATCCAATCAAAAGACGTGCAGCACTCCGCCTGCTAGCTGGCTCCTGTGCCGGTTCCGGGGCCTTCTAGAAGGCCTAGAGGAGCCAACTCTAAAGCTGATTGGTTGACACAACATCGTCATTCCCATTCACTTGAAGCTACCAGCGCCCGCAATGTTGATTCTGAAGGCCTAAGGGCAGATTTTAGCCCCCTGGCAACACACGATGGCTGAAAAATATATATTCTGATGATGTTTAGGCTAGCAGAGAAGGCCTTGCTGGCCCTGACGGCCCGCCACTGTACAACACATATTGCTCTACGACATCACCGTTAGTAAGACTATAGGTCATGTTATTTCCACCCTCAAGTGAATTTCAAAAGCCCCTCTCTGGTAAATGTTTACTTAAAGAAGAACTGTTTCATGTTCTCTATTGTTTGTTATCTTCTTACTGGTTATTCTTTCAGTTATTCTCTGTTTTCTATGAAGCTCTAGACACAACATATTTTCACTGTGATATTGCGAGCGCAGGAACAGAGTGTTACCTCCATGGAGAGAGTCTGGAGATGGTAGATAGATTGGAGGCCTTGGGAGGTGAAGTACTCAATGCAGTTCTGACAGCCCAGACTGGTTAGAAAACTGTAAGGGGAGAAAAGCAGGGCTGCTTAGACTGCCACCAGACCACAGCTACAAAGCCACACTCACGAAAAGTGTAGCTGTGCTTGAGTAGAATAAAGACTCTCATGCATTGGTAATTAGAGTCAGCATTTGGGTTGTTGACATAATTGAATATGAAAGCACCTCATTCTGATATGTTACATCGTTATTATTAGTTCAAATAATATGTAGGGCCCAGATCTAGCCTCAAGTGTACTGAAAGCATACAGCTTGATAAATGCAGTGAAAGTAAACCCATAAACATGCATTTATATTAATGATTCATAAGGCAACTCTTGCTTTGATGAAGAACCTTTATTATAAATACATGAAATGTTAACGTTTTGGCAACATACAGTGTAAATGAAAAAGAAGCTAACTGTACAATTTAACTGTACAATAAACAGAACAAACTAGAAACCAAAAAGGTGGACAAAGTCTGCTGTATCAAAAAAAAGTTGAAATTGCAAAAGCAAAGTCTAAGTATTAAAACGACTGCACTGACACATTATCTTAGAAAAAATATATGAAAAAAACGTTCAAATTAAACAGAACTTAAACATCGGAACTTTCTTTTGAAGAAAATTCGCTGTAGTGCATGGCAAAGGTGGGCTGGATACACAGTGACAGTGTGAATGATTTAGATCTAAGTGTATGACACACTTTGGGTGACTTGTAAACCCTCTGGCACCCTTAGTGGAGGTCTACAACTCTTGAGCAGCATGGCTGTATGAGCAGAGTAAATAGACATGATGAATGTGTGTTTGAATGGGAGCTGAGTAACACATCTGATTTACTTAATCGGAACAAGCTTAGGCAAATTACTTTTCACCAGCAAACAAACACAAAACAGACACCTTTAGAAATATATTGTACTACAGGTGGCAGGACAGTTTGCATATCAAAGAAGCCAAAGTTTGGAAACAAACATACTTACATACACACTTTTCACTTTTACTTAAAACATTACCCAATTACCCTTCTCCCATTACACAACCTTTCAAGGTAATGCCTTTATCCACTTCTCCTCCAATTATGTCCTGACATTATTTCCATGCAGCCAATTCCCCAGTGGACCTTCATTATGGCACCAGCCATGGTTGTCAGATTGGTGATGAAATGGCAAGCCTCTATAAAGCAGCCATAATTAAATCAAACTGACTGCATAACACAGTTAAATCTCGACACATATTACTGCAAATTCGGAACTTTTTCCAAAAACCTGTTAGATCAAATTTGTACGAACAAGGTCGAACAAACTAGCTGTTTTTGGCATCGACATTCAAATGTAACTCAACAAGTGCATCTGCTTGTCTGCTGGCTCTTTACAGCAGGATAAAGAAGGAGTGTCATTGGAGGGTGAGGTACCTGACAAGGCTGGGGTCAGGGTTATACGGAGGGGGCGGGCTGCAGTGGGAGGCAGACAATATTGTCTGACTGCTGTGTCCACCATTCATTTCACCATTTCCCTGCATGTGGTGGCTGTTGAGCATGTTTGAACCTGTGAGAGAGGGAGGGTCGGTCAATGAAATGCGGCAGAATAGCACAAAGAACCAAACTGTAATGGAATGAATAGGCTCTGTTTGCACGGGCATTTTCTGATCGGACAACTTGGGAACACATTTTTTTGGGGGAAATCGGCTTCCTGAGTAATAATAATAATAATGCATTTCATTTTTATCGCACTCTTCTTTCAAAGAATCTCAGAGTGTCACACATATAGTGAAAACAAATAAAACCGATTAAAACATAGTTAAAGCAATCCATACAAATAAAAAAATAAGAATGTAATAGCTGACAATAAATTAACTCAAGGTAAAAAATGCCTTCCTGAATAAAAAGGTTTTTAGGCCAGTCTTAAAAGAGTTCAGTGTCTGAGTTGCCCTCAGGTGGTCAGGGATTACACCCGATTTGATTAAAATCACAACTATAGATACTCACCCATGTGCGCTAGGGAGTTGGGGGCAGTATGGTGTTGCTGGGGCTGCTGCCCCACCAGCTGGTTGACAGAGGGGACCTTGTTGAGGCCTCCGTGGATATTTTGTTTGTTCATGTTGGACATGGGAGAGTAAGGGGAGGGGGATGCTACATGGCTCCTAGAGAAGACAGGAGAATGTGACAGGTTAGAGGCATGTGTGTCAGTTCAATGAATCCAACGAGACTCTTTTTGTTTGTGTGCATGCGTTTGGCTCAATCAAATATTCTCACTCACACCTACATGTACAGTGTGTGTGCATGTTCACCAGCAGCTGTCAGTGAGCTCGTGCATAGTGTTAGTGTTGGATCGACTCACGGTCTCTGCAGAAGTTGCTGCTGTGTTTGTTGTCTGTAGGAGTCCACCAGTGTCTGCGGCACCAGCTCCACCAGCTCCAAACTGTCTTTAATCTTCATCAGCAGCTCAAAGTTATCCCGACCACGGACCTACACACAAACACAAGACAGTACATCAACAATGGCTCATTGTCAAGGGATTTTTGGATATTGGGCTCTATAAAAAAATGTAAAACAATTGACTTGACTAGTCTGAATATTTCCACATACTGCTATATACATTTAAAATTTGACAGTTTAAGGTCTAATATATCAAGTCTAAGTCATCTCTAATTTATGTCATGTGAAATGATAAGTGTGTGAAAGGCTCTTACGGGAATATAGTAAATCTCTTCTTCTCCATGCCGCCTCTTCCTCATGTTAATATTTGGACTGGGAATATTTGGAGGACTCTGTTTGAAGTCTGCAGACGACAGAATCCGAGTTATGATCGAACAGGTTTCTGACACATTTTAATATCTTATTCAGATCGAGGACAACGATATCTTGGTTGAATGTTGAACGTACACCGACAGCCAGAGAGCAAGACAAGTATAACAACATATATATATATATATATATATATATATATATATATATGTATATACAGTGCATCCGGAAAGTATTCACAGCACTTCACTTTTTCCACATTTTGTTATGTTACAGTCTTATTCCAAAATGGATTAAATTCATTATTTTCCTCAACATTCTACACACAACAACCCATAATGACAAAGTGAAAACTGTTTTTTGCAAATCTTTGCAAATCTGTTAAAAATAAAGAACGAAAACATAACATGTACATAAGTATTCACAGCCTTTGCCATGACACTCAAAATGTAGCTCAGGTGCATCCTGTTTCCACTGATCATCCTTGAGATGTTTGATTGGAGTCCACCTGTGCTAAATTCAGTTGATTGGACATGATTGAGAAAGGCACACACCTGTCTATATAAGGTATCACAGTTGACAGTGCATATCAGAGCATAAACCAAGTCATGAAGTTCAAGGAATTATCTATAGACCTCGGAGACAGAATTGTATCGAGGCACAGATCTGGCGAAGGGTACAGCAAGATTTCTGCAGCATTGAAAGTCCCAATGAGCACAGTGGCCTCCATCATCCGGACGTGGAAGAAGTTTGGAACCACCAGGACTCTTCCTAGAGTCGCCCAGCCAGACTGAGCGATCGGGGGAGAAGGGCCTTAGTCAGGGAGGTGACCAGGAACCCGATGGTCACTCTGACAGAGTTCCAGCGTTGTTCTATGAAGAGAGGAGAACCTTCCAGAAGGACAACCATCTCTGCAGCACTCCACAAATCAGGCCTGTTTGGTAGAGTGGCCAGACGGAAGCCACTCCTCAGTAAAAAGCACATGACAGCCCGCCTAGAGTTTGCAAAAAAGCACCTGAAGGACTCTCAGACCACGAGAAACAAAATTCTCTGGTCTGATGAAACAAAGATTGAACTCTTTGGCCTGAATGCCAAGCGTCATGTCTGGAGGAAACCAGGCACTGCTCATCACCTGGCCAATACCATCCCTACAGTGAAGCATGGTGTGGGGATGTTTTTCAGCGGGAGGAACTGGGAGACTAGTCAGGCTTGAGGGAAAGATGAATGCAGCAATGTACAGAGACATCCTCGATGAAGACATGCTCCAAAGCGCTCTGTACCTCAGACTGGGGCGACGGTTCGTCTTCCAACAGGACAACGACCCGAAGCACACAGCCAAGATAACAAAGGAGTGGCTTCGGGACAACTCTGTGAATGTCCTGGAGTGGCCCAGCCAGAGCCCTGACTTGAACCCGATTGAATATCTCTGGAGAGATCTGAAAATGGCTGTGCACCGACGCTCCCCATCCAACCTGATGGGACTTGAGAGGTTCTGCAAAGAAGAATGGGAGAAACTGCCCAGAAATAGGTGTGCCACGCTTGTGGAATCATACCTAAGAAGACTTGAGGCTGTAATTGCTGCCAAAGGTGCTTCAACAAAGTATTGAGCAAAGGCTGTGAATACTTATGTACATGTTATGTTTTAATAAATGTGCAAACATTTGCAAAAAACTGTTTTCACTTTGTCATTATGGGTTGTTGTGTGTAGAATGTTGAGGAAAATAATGAATTTAATCCATTTTGGAATAAGGCTGTAACATAACAAAATGTGGAAAAAATGAAGCGCTGTGAATACTTTCCGGATGCACTGTATATATAACATCACTTTTCTAATTTAAACATGTAGTCATTCAATTTGATTCAACTTACTGCGCTTGTTGGCACTGCCATTTTTGGCCACATTCTCATGCAGCGCCTGTTGTTCCCTGAAGTGGTCCTCGTCTGCTTTGCGGTCTCGGCCAGGACACGCACATATCCGACCTTCAAACGACCTTCTGCCCAACACTTGACCCCTGCAACGATGATTGGAGATAAGATTGTTAAGAAAATGCAGGTCCTCTAACATTCCAGGTCCAAGTATGGTTTTACTTTCCCCTTTATCTTCAGCATGGGGGATCAATGCACTGCATCTCACACTGTACTCTGCTGCCATACGTTGTACATGACTATGGTAAATGGTACTGAATATTAACTAAAGGTTGGAATAATAAGTAATGGTAAAAGTGTGTATAATTTGATGTCTATGATATTCTGCGCTTCCCATTGATTCAATGGTGGCTTTTGTCCGATATCAATTAGAAGTAATGTTGCAAAACATTTGTACGTTCATAAAATCAAAATATCCAGCGCCAGAAAAAATCAAAATAAAACGCATGACAAAGAGCTGAGAACTGCTTGTTTTAGTAAAAAGAGAAACCTTGCTTGAAACTATGAACTGTGAATTGTTGACTTACTCCCTGGTTTCTAAAGTGATGATGATGAGGATGGGTCTTCTATTCATGCCGCCCACACAGCTGCTGTTGCACATGAAGTTATACAGGATGGTGGTAAACTCAGTCCCCACCTGAAACACAACACAGAGAATCCCCAAGTGGTATTGGTGTAATGACACTGTTTCTTTCAGTGTGCATAATATCTGTTCACAAGCAAACTTCCCGTTTTATGGATAGATTTGACAATAAATATGCCAGTTGACCACTAGAGGGCAGTGTTGCAGTGCACTTTGCTGTGAGGGGAGACTGTCGTACTATGCATACAGCTCCCCAGGCGCAATCGCAGTCATGATGAATTCTCACTCTTGCACTTGTATGGACATGCACGCCATCTTTATTTATAGATGTGCTTCCCATGAAGTACCTCCAGAGAAATCGACTGTTTCTTTGAGCTTGGGCGATGCATTGTGTGTCTCGTGAAAAGGTTGGGCTGAATGCACAACTTCATAGGGATGTCTTTCAGATTTTGAGATGGATGAAAATGAACTAGGATTCACCTCTTGGGTAAAATTCATGAAACGAGTAAATATATCAAATACTTTGTACATGCAATCATCATTTCTGGTCTTTGAGGTCATGAGTTAAGTTTAAGTAGAGCTGATGAACCACCAACCTGTGGAGATTCATACGGCAAGCAGACACTCTGCCGGCCAGTGACAGGATCATCCACGTATTGAGAGAGGTTGTTCCCCTCCACTCGGATCAGGTGACTGGCCGGGGCTGCTTGACCTGTGAAGAGAATGATGAAAGAAGACATAGGTGGTTGATCTAAGTCCACATATCGTGGGGATACTATTGCTGGCATACAATGTCCAGGTAGAGTCAGTCAGGGCCAAAGGACCAGGCTTGTTTATTATACCATCGTTGAAGTCTCGTCCTAGTTCGTGGTTGGGGCAGCGTTTGACCACCTCTGTGACGTGCTCCGCCTTCTTGTAGACAGGCATGGCTCTGATGATGCTGCCATGAGGAGGAGAGGAGGACAGCTTGATTTGGATTGGACAGGTCTTGGCAATCTGACAGTAGAGCTTCTTCAGCAAGGGAGAGTACTGAGTGGGGAAAGAACACACACAGGACCGGAGAGGCTCCAGTCAGTAATGCTGATCACAGGTATAAATACATCCCCGACTGCAGGATCATTTTACTTTCTCTCTTCATTTTGAGTTTCAATTCACACTTTAAGACATGGATTTACTTAATCAATAAGCAAATATTGATTAATGCTTTCTCATTTACATATTCCAAACAACTTATTGCCAATTTAAAGACACACAAACGGAGTGTTTAGTCTTCTCCGTTTCATGTAAATTATGCTCACACAGAATATCAATAAAAAAACAAGGAGGGGAAAAAGGAGAAAATGATTCATCTCAAAGGATACACACTTTTTAACAAAAACACTGTCTCTGGAGTCTGAAGTGTTGTTTCAAATTAAAATGACATGTGATTCAACAGCCCAAAAAGTATTTAACAGAAGAAAAGGTGGGCACATAAATAATTGGTAAATAAATTGGTTGATAATAGGATGAAAACACAGTGGGTTGTGACCACAGAGCGCCGTATGATCACATACAATTATGACTACAGAACAAGTTTTGCTTTTGAGGAAAGAGAGAGCATAACAATGAAGAAGAAAGGGAAAATAAACGAGGACCGTTAAACAGTCAGCAGTACAATTTTGTCTGCGTAGTAAAGTTAATTACTGTGTTATTAGAATGTTTGACATTTACTACTCGACTCAGTCAGTTAGAGCAAAGTTCAATGAAAATATGCTGATCTGTGCTAAAGCCAAATATTCAGTTAATTCTGAATTTACAAGCATTTACACACACACATGTACATATGTCCAAAGACACAGGGACAAGCGATGGAGAAGCCTTAACATGCCGCAACTAAATCACAAAATCTTAAAAATATTCCCTGTGGAAATCAAACTGATACCTTCAAGGAAAAAAGTGAGAAGACCGAGGTTCTGTGTGGACTTGCTACGGTGGGCCTGAATACAAATGTAACAGCACACCATTTGGCAGAAATACAAATACATATAGATCAAGATGTATATGCAATTTGAACGGCATTTTGCCAAGTGGTATTTCAATGGTGGACAAAGTTTAGACCAGAGCAGGTGTCAATGAGAAAACAGAGGAAACTAAAAACACGTAGAGCCCTTCTCAACCTGACCAGTTACATGATCTGCATCTTAAACCTCTGGGGAACCAGAATCGCATTTCAAATATCATTTTAAATTTGGATCTGGTAAATTGTATCATTATCATGTGTTTGGTGAAAGAGAAATGTGAGTTTTATAGATGAATTGGAGTTAAACCCTGAACCCAGTTAAACAGATATGTTAGCCAAATATCATCCGTCAATAGTCAATCATTTTCCGAAAATGCACATCATGTTAACTTCCATCCACCTTCCACCATCTTTACCTTTCTACAAAAAAGTACATTTTACTTTCTGGGAAAATATAATAAACTCATTGCCTGTATTGCAAACTGGTAAGAAATGTCTGCTAACCCCAAAGTCATGTCATGCTTTCCCCTTGGTTTATCTTTTTATCATTGTCCTTTTTTTTCTTTTTTCGTGTTCTTGATTTCAAATTCCTCCTGCTGGATCATCATTCCATATAAATTACAATGTACTTTTTAGTTTGGACTCCTTCTGCTCCTTACTGCTGCTTATAATGTCCACTTAAGAGTGCTATTCCTTTGACAAAGATGAGGTAAATTCTTCAAATGTAATAGCTTCTTTAAATTTCCCACTGATGATCTGTGCTCTGGTTTGACTCCCAGACACCGGACAGCCTCTAGCCCGATGACGACTGGGAAAGAGTCATTCCAACAACAACTGCTTGGATTCCTTGTTGTGACACCGTTACTAAGCCCCTCAAAACCACACACACACACACACACACACACACACACACACACACACTCACACGCACACACACACACCCACACCCCTAGCCATGATCCCTCCCGTGAGGGAAATGGAAATACCTGTGCACAGCATTACCTTTTCCCACCAACTTTCCCTGACAAGTCTCAACAGCCCGTCCATACCATGAATACATAATTTCTCTGTGCTGCAACCAGACAGGAAAACTTCTTTAATCTAAAATCCACATCTCCAAAACTGATGACCAGTGGTTTGCTTTCCAAGCATGATCGCAACATAAAGAATATTAACTAAGTTAGTGTTTGAAAAGCGGAAACCTGGTTTCATGTTTCTAAGACAGCATCTGAGCAATGAGTCATTGATATCCAATCATTGTGGTTTTATGCTTGTCGAAAAAAATGCTGTAAGCACAAAGCATACTGTTCTAGTACATCTATAGTATCCTATACCAATGCAATACTTTTAAGCTCTACTTTTTTTACTCATGAATCTCAGATGTCAGAGAATTTGTGAAACCAACAAGGAGAGTTAAAAAAATAGCTAAATTATTACAGAATGTAACAAAAAGAACATCGTTAATTGTTCAAATTAAAGGACATGTCTGATCCTGAGGGCTAATTACAGTCATGTGGTCATTTACTAAGAGCCAAACTTATTTAGCTGCTGTTGTTTTGAAATAGAAACTAACTCAGAGAACACATATTTAAAACAAGACCGTGTCCTGTGTCACACAAAATGGAGCCATTGCAAAAAAGTTAGTTTTTTTAGCCATATAAAAAAAGATATGATCTTTTGATAACTTTGCATGGAAAAGCTATAAATTACTTTTCAGTCTCCCGGGGTAAGAGGCCATGGGAGACGTCTCAACTCGTCCTCCAGACAGACTAGTTTGCACATGCAAGCAACTTGGCATAGTCATTCACACAAATCTGTGAGTTCAGCTTTGTGTGTCATCTTTTGAAGTGTCGTGCAGCATTATCAAAAGAAAAGTATCTGATGTATGTTCTGGTACAGATAACAACTGAATGATTGATAAACCTGGCTCTGTAACAGGACATAGGGAAGAGTGAATGGATGGAATGGAAAGGAAGGGACAAAAGCTGACAATTAAAGTTTCAAGAGATTATTTGCTTCGTCAATGACTTGGAAAAAATGAGCAACGTGAATTAGAAAAGGGAATTAAGAAAGAGAAGAGGAAAAGAATGGATGACTTGAAGCTGTAAATCTTCAAAAATGTGAAGACATCCGTAACAAATTCCTTGAATCTCCCCCATAAACTGTGATAAATTGCCTAACTTTCCAAAAGAATGTTATGGAATCTATTGACAATTTAATAAGACATCAAATGAATTGTAACAAACAGACTATGTGCTGTAAAAGCAAGCTTTGCAAAGAGCCGCTATGTTTTCTGCCTCTAAGCTTCACGGACTGCCAACCTTCATCTCCAGAGTGTTACACCCAGACCCTCTGGGTAGTTCTGTGTTCACTGTCTGTTTCTGTTGTGTTGTCTGTCACTCACCTTGTCTCTCGTTTCAGACTCCTCCCTCCTTGTGTGCCGCCCTCCTGTGATTGCAGACCCCGCCCTCATTGTTTCCACCTGTGCCTCATTCCCCTTTGTATTTAGTCTGTGTCGACCTCTTGTCTGTGTCGGTTCGTCTCTAAATGTTGCCCAGTAAAAGATGTTACTTTTTCCTGAATTCTGACTTCCTCATTTCCACGATTGAGTCCTACGTTCCGTGGCGCCCCGTCCAGTCGTGATACAGAGTCCAGTGAAGATGGTGACATATTTAATATAATTTACATGCGGGACATTTAGAAATGTTTCTATTACTACCAGTGGCGGTGCGTCCATAGAGGGCGCTAGGGCGCCGCCCCTCTTAAAATTTTGAGCTGAAAAAAAAAAGAAGAAAAAAATATAATATATCCTGTCAAAAAACATTATATACCAAATCATTTAAATAGCAAATATACCGTGTTGACGCGCTAAATGTGTGTGAGAGACCGTCAGCCTGTCAACAACCACTTAAGTTAAATGTGACATAAATAATATATCTCCACTCATCTTCACTGAGAGAAGCCCCTCCCCATTTTCGGGGCTCCGGCCCAACGTGTGTGCGCGGCAGCGAGCAAACATTTCACGGTCGTTTCGGCAAGGACGGCTTCTCATTGGCGGATGAAATGTGAATCTTGGGGCACAAAAATTTGCGCCCGGGCCAATGACATCGTTTCTTATTTCACGTGACTGGACTATTCGGCAAATCAGAGACTGGTATCGTTCCCTCAGCCAGAGAGCTCCACGGAGCTACGCGAGCAGGTTGCTAACCGGAGATGTCAGCTGGAGGCTCAGTGAGTAATGGGCTGTTTAGTTTCCCCTGTCTGTTGTTCCAAAGTTCTGGGACTGAAACTCTCTGGACTACAACGGGGGGAGGGGTCTAAATTCAATTCAATTCAGTTTATTTGTATAGCCCAATTTCACAAATTACAAATTTGTCTCGGAGTGCTTTACAATCTGTACACATAGACATCCCTGCCCCAAAACCTCACATCGGACCAGGAAAAACTCCCAAATAACCCTTCAGGGGGGAAAAAAAGGGAAGAAACCTGCAGGAGAGCAACAGAGGAGGATCCCTCTCCTAGGATGGACAGATGCAATAGATGTAATGTGTACAGAAGGACAGATTTAGAGTTAAAATACATTCAATGAATATGACAGAGTGTATGAATAGTTCATAGTAGGCATATTCCACGATGGAGACCTCCACGATCCATCAGGCAGATGGCGGTGGGGAGGAGGAGTGGCGGAGTCTCAACAGGACAGTGGCGTAGTCATGAGCAGGAATTCCACGACCCAGACGATCCATCAGGCAGATAGGATCTATGCCGTCTCATAGGGTCCGATGACCCCATGAGACGTAAAGTCAAAAGGACTTCGGGAGAAAGCAGAGTTAGTAACGTGTGATTGAGAGATGAAAATTCATCCTTAAGGAGAGAAAAAGAGGAGACAGGTAGTCAGCGCATCCTAAAACGTCCCCCGGCAGCTATAAGCCTATAGCAGCATATCAAGGGGCTGGACCAGGGCAAACCTGATTCAGCCCTAACTATAAGCTCTGTCATAGAGGAAGGTCTTAAGTCTAGTCTTAAACGAGGTGACTGTGTCTGCCTCCCGGACTGAAATTGGAAGCTGGTTCCATAAAAGAGGAGCTTGATAACTAAAGGCTCTGGCTCCCATTCTACTTTTTAAGACTCTAGGAACTACAAGTAGTCCCGCATTTAGTGAGCGTAGCTCTCTAGTGGGGCAATATGGTACGACAAGCTCCTTAAGATATGATGGAGCATCACCAATCAAGGCTTTGTAGGTTAAGAGAAGAATTTTAAAAGTGATTCTTGATTTTACTGGGAGCCAGTGCAGAGCAGCTAGTGCAGGAGTGATGTGATCTCTTTTCTTAGTTTTAGTGAGAACACGAGCTGAGAACAAAGAGCTTCAGACAAGTGTAAAGCACGAATCTTGCCGCAGTTATCGAGCTAACAGCATGAAGCTAACTCGCTAACAGCATGAAGCTAACCCTGTTTGCAGAGCAGAGCAGCAGAAGGAGACCGAACTGGCATCGAAAACACAACGAAGAAGTTCTGAAAAACAGACACATTCCCTCAAGAATAATGGAAACAGGCTGGTTACAGACATGATTGACTTAAACCAGAGAGTTATTGAGAAGTTTGACCACTTTAAAGAGAGGAGGGCTACTTTTCTTTACAGTAGTGGGTCTCCTCTGTCAAACACCCAATGTAACATGTGATCTCTTCCTGACTCTATTCTGCTCTGAACCTCTTACATGTGAGGGTGAAACTCTTTTATTTTGCAAACCTCTGAAACCCAACCCAATGTGTCTTAAAGCTGCTCTGAACCTCTCATGCCCAAAGCTAGTGTGTTGTTGGACAGTGTTGAGCACGCTGTGTTCTTGAAATAAAGCTTTGTTTTTTACAATATTCTACTCAAAACCTCTTTTCTTCTCATTGTTGAGTGCTATTTAAACCGTGTCGCTCAACTGTGCCCACCCCCCCCCCCAAAAAAAATCACCAGCCGCCACTGATTACTACATACATGTAGCTCATCTATACATTCAATTAAATGTGCGACAAAATCCACAAATCCATCCCAAATGTGTATGGTGTGATCATGACTTTACACTATCTATTTAATCCTTCATTTTTATTGCAGTCCCACCCACCGCCCATGCCTCTACGCAGTGGTGGACCGGTGGAGGCAGGTCCTGACAGGCTCCTGGAGACGGGGTGATAATTGCCAGACAGTCATCCATATACACAAGCAACAACTTGCCCACCACAAATTCACTTAACTGTCTTCACTTAACTCTCCCAATATTGAATACGTTGAAAGACATACACACAGTTGACGTACATTAAGCATGCTGTCCATGTCCGCCCCGCCTAAGCTGGATCTCTCTGCAGTCTGTAATCACATTGGATTTAAATCATAGAAAACTTGAGATCCCCTACACTTTCTTTGAGGTCATGGTAAATGCTGTTAATGTTACGGATTTTTCTCCATGAGACTTTCAAGGGAAATAAGAGAAAATTTAATGACCATTCGTGAATGATTCTTTACCAATATAAATTATGTAAACGTGGTTCTCTTTAGTTCAAGGTCTAACCCTGAATTAATTGATGTACCTTACTAGGTTTCCAGTTTCCCATGAAGGGTGTATCAACACTACTGGCACAGTCCATGGTTGTTGTAAATGTCGGCGACAGCGTGACATACACAGCGTTACAGAGTGTCAAGGGACACGCAGCAGAATAGATCAAATAATGAACATTATTGATGGCATCCCACAGTCCAGAACATATCCATTGACCAATGGTGATACTGGAAAACGTAGACTGTTGAACAGGAATTCCTTTAGTTCAGATATCAATCAGTGAAGCCGCTTTTTTCCAGCACTTATTCAGCTTGGTGACTAAAAGGAAACACTTGCATTTGCAGTATAAATTGATCGTAATGACACAAACTTGTGTAACTGTGAACAACTTAATCTTCCTTCTTGTGTTTCTTTCCCCAGATCCGATGCTCCGCTGGCAGGCCAATGATGATGTGGCCGCAGATGATGCGTTGGGAAAGAAAGGGAAGGATGCATCTTGCCGGGCGTGTTGGGACCTGCGTCCTAACGGAGCGAGGCTAATAGCTGGGAAGAGCAGCTTCTGACAAGCCGCCTCGCACTGCATGCTCGAGCCCGCAGCCACCGCGTCACACCTCTTCCCACTCCTGACACATACTGTACGTGCACACACACACACACACACACAGAGATACTGATAAACTGAAGTCTGAGTGTACAGAGAGAGGTCTTATTATTTGACAAGGCTGAGGTGTAAGATCTCATTTCCAGCCACAATGATGCTTGCCTCCATCCAAGCCGATAAATCCTCTTCAAGAGAGCGCCAGAGTTTCAGAGCTATGATCACTAATGCACGGTGTCTTCACGAGACAGGAAGGGGACTGGAGGATTACCAATCTAGCTTAACCAGGACTTGAATGGAGTTCCTGTATTTTCAAAACATGATGGGAGATGATAAAAACTGGATTGCGTCTTCTCTTCTTCTGGGGTGGCTCTTCTATTCTTTTACCTTTTTGAATTCTGACCAACAATCATTCAGTTGTCAATTTCAAGACAGGATTTAAAAAGAAAGGCCTGATGCAATAAGTAGCTGCATTTCTATATAATCACCCAAAGCACTGCATGCCACTTGTTCTTAGTGGGAGGCTAAGGGGCGGGGACGAGGGGCGGCTAAGGTAACTGATTATAGTCAATATGCCCCTATGGCATTCAGCATTCCCCATTGCCTGAGGCCACAAGAAATTAGCAAGAGACCCAGAGACTGTCAACTCCCTCATTCAAACAAGGAGATTCAGTCTGGTCTACATAGCCATTCTTTTGTTTCAATCATGTTCAAACCTGTGACTTGCATTGAGTTTTACATAAATATACACACACAAACCTACACACACATACACACAGCCCTGATATATTTTTGGGGGGAAATCCCCTCCCTTTAGTAGAGGCGTATTGCGTATTCATTCTAAGAGGCTTGACCATAATCTCTTCTCTCGACTCGCCGACATGATGTGAGTCTCAAACCTGGCCTGAAAAAGTGCCCTTACTATTCTTGGTTTGCTTTGATTTTTATTTGCAATTTTTCAAGGAAACCACCGAATGTCCTATTACGGCTGCAGATACATACATATTGTGTTATATATATCTATCTATCCATCTATCCATCTATATCTGTCTATCTATCTATCTATCTGTCCATCTATCTATCTATCTATCCATCTATCCATCTATCTGTCTATCCATCTATCTGTCTATCTATATATCTATCTATCTCTCTGTAAGCCGATCAATACGATCATATGTATATATATATATATATATATATATATATATCAAACTGCTTTATTTTACATATGAAAAATAGTTCCTTAACTACTGTTTAATAACACTTAAATACATCTTCTGATACTTTGCCAATCTGCTAGTTAGGAATGCAAGATAATAATAAAAGCATTTCAGTAAACGCCATGAAAGCCATGAGCAATCACCCCGTCTTTCTCTCATTCTAATCCCTCCTTTAATCGTAGCAGAGCAATCTGAATAATTACAGGTTTCCTCAAAATCCTTTTTCTGCGGCGTCATCATCCACATCTTAAGTCGTGTGCCAGTAAAAAACTCCTTTGTCTCTCCTCTCCTTGTAACAAAAAGCTGGTACGATTTGAATTGTTCAGGCACGTCTATTGGGATAATTAAACTATTAAACCAAAGTTGATAAGAGGAGTTTATTTGGTTGCAAAAGGATGGATGGGACTTCATATTATAGAAAAATAATATATATTGGCAGGCATCCTTCAATCAAGTTATTAGGAATATTCCAAACTGTAAACTAAGTTGAAGGACAGTAAGGGTCATGTTTAACCAAATAGGTTGAAACAGGTGTATTTCAGGATTTCATTCAATTGCAGTGATTTCGCAGCGAAATTAAAAGCTTTTACTTTGGTTTTTGTTGATGTCGTTGTTGCTCTGAGAAAGACCTGGAAGTGAGGGAAAGGAGATCATAGACATACTTTAGGTAAAGACAGGACGAAACTTTAGGCGCCAGAGGTGACAGCCATGAGTGTGTGTTAAGACCAGAGGAAGAAAGAGACAGAGAAAGAAAAGTAGCAGGTCAAAGACCACCACTCTAATGTCCAGAAGGGGATCTTCTTACATCACTGAGGGCTGAGTAAAGGAGCCCACCATGCATGGCTACTTCCAGCAAACACAGCCGCGGAGGAGCCCCTCAGACAATCCCACAAACACAAACACAAACACACACACACACACACACACACACACACACAGGGATGTGCAGCTTGTCTCTTGGTTCTCATGTTTCAGGGAGGTCAACTGTGTGACCGTCGGAGGTGACACCTTTCAAGCTGGACAGTTCTCATCGGTTCATGACAAATTACATAGCTCCCATTTCACTTGTTTCTCACCACCTTCCCATCACAAGGTAGTTCTGTGGTTTGGTCACGTCTTGGCCTAAGTTTAGCTGTTTTTGTATATTTTTGTATCCATTAAAATGGAGGAATATATCCTCTCAGTCGTGTACTACTACTACTACTACTACTACTACTACTACTACTGCTGCTACCTTGTATACCTTGTATAGGTGTCAAACAGTATATCAGTAAAAATTATAATTTTCTTCCATTTCTATTAGCGTTACATGTAAATTCATTATATTATCTCTGTTGCAAAATGTTCAACATGTGGAAGCCCTCTCAGTACAAAGTATGTCCCAAAAGTTTAGATCAAATAACGGACGTTGACTTTCAGTCACTCATACAAGAACAGTATCACATAGAAGACACACATTCTGACATCCCACAACAGGCTTTTCCAAAATGTGTAATTTCTGCTTTAATCTCCGATAGTGTAGTAATAGGTGGCACAACAATTCCTAAACTTGCATTACACTTGTTTTCGACCTCATACCAAAGGTTCCCCGTTGTATTCATCACAGACAATTGTACTACGAGAGGTGAGTAGAGGACAAGACGAATCACTGAAAGATGCACAACTTTCTTTTGCAGTCGGCAAGTCTGCACATGTGCTGGCTTGACTGAGTGTATGTGAAATAATGCTTTTGTGGAGATGTTTATGTGGGTGCACAGTCGTGCTCACAGACAGAGACCTAGAAAAAGACACACAGACACACACGTACTGCATGCCACAGCCAAGAAAGTGTGGGTACTCACGGTCCATGTGGCAGACTTGGCGGTGCTAGACTGCTGGAAGGACACCTGGAATGTATGCAGTCCAGGATAGTCGGTGTTGGAGGGGATGGCCGGGGCAGGTGACAGGCCCTCAAAGGTTGAGTTGGGCTGCGAGTAGGGTGAGGGGGTGGGCACGGCCGACGAGGAGGCGTTCTCCGAGCTGTAGGGGCTGGCGGACGTCGCACGGCTCCCCAGGCTCTCCATGCTGCTGCTCAGCAAGTTGTATTGGGACTGGGGAGAAAAGAAGTGGGAAGAGAGTGAGAGAGGTGAAGAGGGAGGGAGGGGGGAAAGAGGGAGGCTACAGGTAGAGGTGTGGGACAGACAGGGGCTTGGAGGCTGAGAAGGAGGTCGGATTACAGCGAGTTGCAGGTAGTGTGACCCTCCATGTGTGTTGGACTGGTGCATGTGGAATGGCCAAGGTGTCTGTGATATACACTGGGCCCCTTTTGTGTGATTTGTACATCAAAAAAGACTTCTGAGATGTCGTGATAAAATCATGATGAAAGCACGAGACGTGTGTGTTTGTGTGTGTGTGAGTGTGTGTGTGTGTGTTTGTGAGTGTGTGTGTGTGTGTGTGTGATTGAGTCGAAGTGAGTGCCAGTGCCGAGAGTTCCCCGCAGCAGCCTCCTTGGGGCTATTTGAGACTCTCATTGTAAAACACAACGTAATCTGTCTAATTGCTTGCCATTCCCCTCTTGTCCTCTCCGCTGTGTTTGAGAAAGAGAAGATGTGCTGCTCTTTTGAAGTGTGTCTGGTGACACCCTTATCAAAAATGAATGCACTCTGAGGCCCTATATGGTTAACTTAAACGCTGTGTAGAGAGAACTGCTTTGTGGGTGCTGTAGTACTTTTTGGATCACCCGTGTTCATTAGTTGATTCCATGTCACACAACTTGAACAAAAACCCTGAAAAGTTAGGAAGCACAAATAAGAGAGTACTTTGAGTCCTCCTGCCCACGTTCTCATCAACATCAGACACACATGAACAACAAACTATTACGCAACCAATTTAACATAACTTGATTCACAAGATGAACAAGACAAACCGGCCTGTACGTCATGATATGAAAACACGAATTATCTCTATCATGGATAAACTAAAGTATCACCAGCATGTATTCCTGCTGTTTGAACTGTATGTGTGTCAAATAACTGACACCAATGTCAGGCCCACACGGCACGGAAGTAGCAACACATACGAACACAATTAGCTTATGAGCAGAAGAACAAAAAACGCTGTTACCTTCTTTTTAACGTCGTACATCTTCTAGTGCTTTAGTCTCATTTGTCAACTCTTCAGTCAAAAATGTCCAAACAGATCGAGAGAACGAGAGTGCCGGACCATCGCCTAACCAGAGGGTTCAAGTGAGGTGTGCGTGGACTCCCCAACACACTCATGCACACACAGACACATGCACAGCCAGGACAGGGAGAAATGTAAAGACTGGCGTGGAGAGAAGGAAACGAAAGACTGAGACGAGGGGAGAGAAGGAGAGAGGGAAAGACGGATGGGAACCCAAAAGCTGGTACAACGTTCTAATTATGGCAAGCCCGGACATAGACGGCAATGCCGAAGCACATGTACCCACACGCTCCGAAACACCTTGTGAAGCACTGCACTAAGTCAACACGGTCTGGCCTGGCGGAGAGAGCGACAGACAAGAAGGACAACACATGAAAGAACAAGAGGTCAAGGGTCAGACCCACCCAGTATTGTATATCAATATAGCATTAAGTCAACAGGCAGGGCTGAACTTAAAGAAAACAGCCCTTTGGACACCTTGAAGGAAATCATTGTTACCTGAATAAAAGGGTTTATTTTAATTGTCTACTCCATAGATGTTTTATGAGTTTTTATTTCATTTTTTGGTCATAATCCACATCTAAAATGAAACCAAGTAATTTCAGTAATTACGAAGAATATATGTTATAGGGCTGTCCTTGACCAAATAAGTTCTTCGTCAAATAAGACTCAAACTATTTTGTCAACCTATCAATTAGTTGATTTACGAAACAGAAATGTCAAACTGAGTTCCTCGACAAAGAAACTCACAAAAGCAACATTTTAAATGTTATGTTCTTATGTTTCTTTAAAATCTTTCATCAGAATCAGAATCAGAATCAGAAACAGTTTTATTGCCAGGAATGTTTACACAAACGAGGAATTTTTTTTGGCGGAAGGTGCAACATTTAGACATGACAAACAATAATCAACGCGACAGCAACAGTGAACTTAAGTATACGATAAGATAAAGATAAAATTCCACATGGAAACGGAATAACAAATAACTAATCAACCAAAGAAATCTTAGTTGACTAAGATCAAAGTAACTGATTAGTTGACAAATCCACTAGGAAGGGGCAGCCATTATTATTGAACAAATAAACAATGTTTGTGGGGGAATTACATTTTTACTATTTAATTTGTATGCAGAAAATGCCGCCAATTCAAAAATCGAATTCGCTCAAACTTGATCAAAGACGACTAATAAAATGTCCTCTGCGACTCACACTGAAAGTTAAATGATACCCAATCACCTTAGGACATAAATAACCTCCTTGACCTTCTGGTCCCTTTGTTGTCCAAAACAACAACAAACAAATAATTCAATGTTTCTTTCCCTCTCTTAGCCCCTGGAGGAGACGAAGTACAACAGATAACACGAGTATAGCAGCGGAAAGCCTGATAGCAGGGCTTTCCCCCATCGCACACCTCATGTTCATTTAGACTTATTACTTTCACCTATATGACAAGTTATAAATCCCCCACCGTACGCAATACACAGCATCACTTAATCCCTGCTGTGCTTTCTGTTTTCAACAACATAAAGATGTGTCAACTAAAGTCAGAGGAAAGCCGAGGCACAGGTCAAAGGCCTCGACTTAATTGGTACTGCGTCTCGGTTAAATGAGGATGTTTGGATCTATACGTTGACTCTGACTCAGGTACAGACAGCACAACACATCCGATAGGACACAGCTGGGTTCAAAACATCAAATGCTTATTTTGATGGGATTAATACTCAAAAATGTTCACAGTTTTTTTTATACACCTGAGAATTTAGCTTTTTGGAGTGTTGGTTTGGATTAAAGATGGGCTTTGAAGATCTAGTACTGTATGTGGTATCTTTCTATTTACTGATATTCTGTAGATGAATTAATACATTCATGTCAAATTAATTTATACTTATAATAATTTTAGAGGCCGCCTTAATCAAGTGTGTCTCATGGCTGGCAGTGGACAATAGGCCCGAGATATGCAAATATGAAAATGAGTTTGTACGCTGATGTGCCCTGATGGGGGTTTTCTCATGAAAGCCTTTCTGTCTGCCCTTTAATATCTGACTGACTACCTTGGAAATCTCCTTCAACAAGTATTGTCAAAGGGGCTTTACCGGCACAAGGTAAGCCCAGGTGTATGCGTTAACAACACAAAACCTCTTGACACACACACACATGCAAACCTGCACACACGCTGTCACACAAACCTGTGCGCTCGCAGGTGTGCTTGGTCTTAATACCTCAACTTGAATCCGTAACAAGTTGAAACAGAGCTAAAACCTCAGCCGCCACTGAGTGAGTGTGTGCATGTGTGTGTGTGTGTGTTCACTGTGTGTATAAGTGTGAGTGTGTAAGCTTTCCATCCCAACAACATCTGATGTCCCCTGTGGGCAGCCATGGTAGCTGCCACTCAAAGCCAAGTTTTGAGCGTTAAAACATATTTAAGAACATAAATAAGCCAGCCACAACAACCCTCACCTGTCAAGGTGAGTAAAACATTACGTGCTGAGAGTAAGGAGAGTATCGCCCCGCTGTTTACTTACTAAACAGTTTACAACACAGCCCTGTTGACGTTAGGAAAGAGCACAACCAAAATGAGAAGTTATAGGCGTTGATAAATGAGTGGCATGACATCACATGAAAACTGCAGCATGTCTCAACGAAGCAGAACTATGTTAAATAGAGGTGGGGAGGAGAGGAGGTCCAAGTGGAGTGATGTGTAAGAAGGTTGCCCCCTGTTGGGAATATTTGGCAAGGTGCAGAAACGGGATATGCCAATCACAAGAGATCCATAATTCTAAGAAGTCCACAAACACAAGAGATCCTCAATCATGCCTATGATACATATGATATGTATACACATGGCATGAGTGTGGCCCTCATGAGAATGGCATATCTTGTTCCTGCACTTTGCCAAATGTGTGTATATATTCTACAGGTTGGCATGATTTTCTCTTATATATCTTTTTACCTCAAGTAAACATCCATGCAACAAAAAAGGAGACACAGGCTTGATTTTCAGCTCGCTCTCAAGCTGCATGCTGCGTCATGATCACATGTTCGATTACTCCCAGTTTGAAAGCATTTCCCCCGAATCCAAGTAATAGTAGAACTTCTACACTTTAGCCATCGACACTACCAGACCAGCAAGACAGCATTTTCAAACATAAAAATAATACTGCTGAATATGCAAGAACATTAACAATGTACTCTGGTTCACTTACCACTCCACACATCATCTTAAGGCTCTTGAAAGATAAGATACGGTTGTCCTACAATGTCTCCGTGACGCGGCCCTCACTTACAGTCGGCTGTGACTGTAAGAGGTGAGCTCTCTGCAGCCAGCTGACCACTCGGTGAAGCGGGACATGATGGAGGATACGGGGGACGTCCTGCCTCTCTTCTCCTCCACTTGTTTCACTTGACTGACTGGGCCATCTCAACTTGTCCTGCATAGGTGTCTAACAACAAATCCTCGCTCCGCCCCCTTACTTCTGACATGAGTATTCATTAAACGGCCAGGCAGGTCCAGGCTTGCCCACCTAAAGATTACATCGACCAATATCCCAGATCAGAAAGGGGAAGGAAACATAGGCGTGTTGAGAAGAGACTTCTGATTTCATGACAGAGGCGGACCGAGTGAACACATGTTCAAAATGACATGTTAATGTAATAAAGATGAACTCTGCATATCAGTGTGATCCTCCTCGACCAACAGGAAAATAATGACATTCTCACAAACTTGCTCTAAAATTCCTTTTGAGAAAAGTCCTGGTGGTCAATCTGATATATGGGCTGTTTGTCTTCGTTCATAAGAATACATTCGTGAGAATACATATGACGTTTCCATCGGAACATAAGCAGGTACATACACCTGCAATCATATTTACATGTCTTTTACGTAAAGTGCACAGACACACCCCAGCCAACAGATGGCTCTACAGTGGAGCAGCGAGGGGGTCCTGGCTAGGGGTTTAATTAGCGCCTCCCCCCCACCACACACACACACACACACACACACACACACACACACACACACACACACACACACACACACACACACACACACACACACACACACACACACACACACACACACACACACACACACAACTACAGTCCCAACAGACTGCTCAGCAGGGAGCTTGAGAGAGGGAAAAGGCTGCAGAGAAGAGGGAAACTACATTGGAGGGAATCTCCTCAGCACTGGAGGGAAAAAATGAGATAATACAACAAACGAAATGGGGGGAAAAAGATTTTTGAAAGTGTGTGTGTGTGTGTGTGTGTATTTACAAATACACCATCCGATCGACACGGAGCAGGAAAACACCAGCTCACAGAAATAATCTACAGCTTATCGAAAGCAGAGGTTTGACCACAAAGATACAAACTGAACTGAAATGGGATTTTAAATTGTTACCATCACGTTTTCGTTCATGTCCCTCATTTGATAAACGTCCATAGAGACCTCTGCAGCACTGCGGTGGCCCCCCGGGGTGCTGGTGGAAGGCACTGGGCGCTCACCTGGCTGGCTTCCTGGGGTATAGTAGGTGCTGTCTGGCTCCCTGAGAACACATGACACCACGGATAAGTTGATCAGAGGGATAAGCTTTCAAAAATATGGACAAGTGCTGCACATGACATGCTGTGCCAAGAAACAGAACTTTGGAAAAAATAAAAAATAAAAATAATAATAACTTTTTTTAAGTTTAAGTTGTAATAGTTTTAAAGTAGGTCAAAATAAATGAACAAAAGAGGATTCAAAAAAAGTGAGTCCATGATCTTTTTAAGGACTGCGCATTAAAGGGAAAAAATGTCATATGTAGGCTATTATGTATATTTACAAAAGCAAAAAGAAGCCTTAATTTCAAATGTTCTAGAGACATCCTATTGAACATCCCAAATATTGTTAAAGAGTGAACCTGGGAAATGTGTAGACTTTTATTAAAAATGTTATCCACATAAAATGCAGTCTGAAAACTCCCAGAAGGTTTAGTACATCACAAATGAATTGGCAGCACCTTGGTTGGAAAATTACATACACAGTTTATCCTGTGCAGAGAAAAACAGAGAAGATATTAACATACGTGGCTGAACATATATTTGTTTGTCTCTGTTTTTGACCATGTTTACTCACCAACATCTCTCATAAATATCTTATTTGTTCATCCATGAAAAGTACATCCCTTTCCTTAATTATATTAAAAGACCACATGTATTATTACATTTGGAGGAATCATAGTTTATTGATTAGATAATTTATCTGAGGACAGAATCATATGTGTTTTTTTAATTGCATGATGCATTTGACATTTTTAACACATTAGATAATATGGAAAATATGTTCAATAAAACAATCATCAACAGGTGTTGTTGACACTCACAGGGAGCTCCACAGGTGCTCGAAGGTGCCTCCGTCTTCAGTGATAGTGGAGTGGGACATCTTAGAGGGTGGGTAGTCTGGTGAGGGACAGATTACTCTGCAGAGCAAACACACCCACACACACACACACACACACACACACAGAGATCACACACACACGCACGCACACACACACACATATCACATTATTCTGATGAAATAAGGAAATCAAATAGTTGGAAACAAACTACCAGATGATCAGTGTTCAAAAAGGTGAATAAGCAGTTCGACACACACGCACGCCCCCCCCACACACACTCACACTCATCCAGGTGTGAGCACACCAATGTAGTCCCAGTGAGGTGGCGGGGTGTCAGGGGGCTCGGGCGTGCTCAGACCTGCCTGCCTCATCACTCATTGTGCAGTCGGAGCATCACCTCCGCCTCTGTCTCTAGCCCGCACTGCAACCATCACATGTGTGCAGACATAATAGAGCTATCGAAGCAAATAGCAAGGGGTGCTACCGTGGATAGCACGAGGTGGTTTAATTACTTTCTGCTTTTCTACACATATTTACGACAGAAACGTGTCTTATTTTGACAGCTGAGATGAAAAAACAACATTATCGTGGCAGTTTAGAAATATAGGCTATACCTGCCAAGGGACGCCCGGCCCTCTGCGATGGTCAAACAGACTTCGAGTTGTCAAATAAAACCCTTAAATCCGTGTTTGTCACCACAAAGGAAAGGCATTGCTCTGCAGGCCTATCTTTAAAACACACCAAGTGGGCTCTTTATATCAGCAGTTTGACGGGTCAATGATGACCAACACAAAATCCTGTCGGGCGTATTTATTCTATAAAGTTTACTATATTCACAGCAGCGTCATATATCTCCGTATAACCCCTCGACTACACATGGAAAAAGTGTGGCACAGGTGCTTCCTCTGGGATCGATGCAGGTTCAATTCGATTCAATTCAGTTTATTTTGTAGGCTATAGCCCATTATCACAAAATACAAATTTGCCTCAGAGGGCTTTACAATCTGTACACATACTGCATCCCTGTCCCAGGACCTCACATCGGAGCAGGAGTAGCCTAGACTAGAAGATATGTGTTGTATTTTCTCTAAATTGGTTGTTTTGTAAAAGTGACCATTGATGTCAGTTTAAATGCTTTCACTTGTACGGTAACTTTACGAACAGGGGTCTTTTTGCTACGTAATTTAGACGAGTCGATTCGAGATATGCAGCTCAGTAAACATCGAAAGTGATGTCATGACTATTGATCAGACGTTGTGTTTTTCTTCATGCTGATCACGTGACCATCAGCCTAAACATATACTACGCACATATAAACTCGTCTAGTAAACTTTGGATTCAAGCCACATCATCAAATTGGCGTGAAATAAAAACAACAACAACAACAACAACTCAGGCATGACAAAGAGGCCTGCAACGTATACGCACGCAGTCACTCCAGTCGGACTGCGCAGCGCCGCGCGCAGCAGCTGTGCCTGCAGGTTCCCGCTGTTCCCGAGGTGACTGCCGCCGCAGAAACCAGGTCCCATTCCTAGTTCGTCCCCCAGTGCCGCCTCGTCAGAGCCCAGACGCTCGTGTGCTCGCTCCAGGGATCTGACCAAGCGTCGCTGCAGGACGAGCAGGGGGAATAATGCGGGCTGCCTCACAGCTCTTAATTGGGATCCACCTGTCCACAGACGACTTTTTATTTTCACTTAGTCTATTTATTACTTATGATCTACAATGTAGTCAGAAACATGCTTTTTTGAGAATGTTTGAGTTGCCCTTTCTTATGGCTGTAGATATAGATAGATAGATAGATAGAAAGATAGAAAGATAGAAAGATAGATAGATAGATAGATAGATAGATAGATAGACAGATAGATAGATAGATATAGATATATAGATTATAGATAGATAGATAGATAGATTATTGATAGATAGATAGATAGATAGATAGATGGATGGATGGATAGGCGTTGAAATAGTTGATAACATTACATACATTGACATTTGTATTGTTTTTAAAAATAAAAATTGCCTTCCGCTGTTACTCTCCAGAAAGCACGGCCTCTGCTGGTTCTTTGCCTAAATGTCTTCACGTTTGACAATGTGCTTCACTGATACACCTGTCCTGTCTCTACTTTGTGTCTCCCCTCCCGAGTTACGGCACCCATGACAACAGACACACACAGACACAAGACACTGATACACACAAACGCACACGTACACACACATGCGCGCACACACACGTATATGGCCTTCCCGAGGGCCATTTTGTGCAAGGAAATTCACTGTCTCAACTGAGAGTAAATTAATTTAAAATTGTTTTAGATTCGATCTTCCACGTCGAAGTGAAAATCATCATTCAAAGGACGACGAGTCGTTGAGGTATTGAGTGTCGCTCGTAATCTTGCATTTATTTATTTAAGTATGATCAATATAAAATCTAAAGGGTATATATACGTTCATATAAATAACTGAGTCTTTTGTGAATAGTTTTGTCAGAAAAATAATGGCACTAAGCTATAGCCTATATGTTTGAAATAATGTACAATCTTTCGGGTTATTTTTCTCTCTCCAAAATAGGCTAGCATATATTAATTGAACAAAACAAATATGTGACTGGGGATAGTAGCATAATGATTAAATCGGGGATTCTTTTTAAGGCCTACATTTTTTTGTTTTTTACTACAATTTCATCAGATTTTTTTAACCTAATGTACCTATATATATATATATATGCTGAGAACACATAACGCAGAACCTTAACAAACAATAAGCACCAACTGAACCACCTCCAGCTGCAAAATCACATCAAAGAAAATAACCATAACATTTTAAACTAAGACGCTTTTACATATCCGCAGTCTTAATCAGCCTTTTCATTTTTTAGGGCAGCTGAGCCATTCTTGTCAACAATTTTTTTTTTTTTTTTAAATGTTGTATTTGTTTTATTTTTTACATTTCGCAAAACACAAGATACCGACAAACTAGTCCTGCTGATAAACAAACAACAACAACATGACATCACTTAAATAGACTAAGATCACTCTTCTACTATAGGCCATTACAATAAATCACAAAATAAACCTACCTGATGGTTATTATTACTCCAATCCAAATACCGAATTATGTTGCAGCGAGCACCTGCCTGTCTATTGTCAAACATGCCAAGAGAGTGACCCTCCATAAACAAACAGCAACACACAAAAAGAAGAAAAATCGAGTGACTTAACAGTAGATATGATAACAGCGAGAATATTGACTTTTCAGAGAAACCGAATTAACTGCGAAGACAAGAGGAAAGCTGGTTTGCATGCTATTCAGGGAAGTGTGAGCTTTGCTGAGGGGCACCAAGGAGGAGGTGAAGCGTTTTTTGCTCTGGAGAAGAAGGGAGTGGGCAGCGCGGTTTGGGCGCACATAAGCGGGAAACCTTCTCCACCTGAATACGAAATGTATGTTTTCCGATATTGTTTCGCTGGCTAAGAGACAGGCTTGTTTTTTAAAACACAATCTACAGACACGAACAAATATATATGTATAATGAAGTTAAGAAAAAAAAAACATTCATAATATATTTTAGCCGACAAAATGGCGAGCGTGTAAAACTCAATTATTTTGTTCCTTATGTGAATTAAGTAGGTACAAAGGCGGATATACACGCGCACACTTAGACATATAAGCAGCTAAAAGGGAGAAACACAAGAAGGAACTACACTTCCCAGAAGACACTACACGGCAGCAGGAGCTATTTGATTGGGCAGCACCGGTGTGTCGTCACCGGCTCATACAAACGAACTAGCAACAGTTAGGTGAACAGCCTGCATCTAAAACAGTCATGCGAAGAAAAAAAACTGTCCGAAACTGCTCGTAGGATTTTTTATTCTCATTTAATTTAAGAAAGTAACGCACGAGCCGCTCGAAGTAAGTTGTATCATTCAGATAGATAAGTAGTAAGCTGGTAGCGATAACCTGACGTTGCTAATATGGTCCAGTGACAACTAACGCTAGGTTAACTAACAGCCAACTTTACCCTGATAATAGAAGTTATTTTTATGTTCTATCTACAGCTTGTTATATTATATTAAATACACGAAGAGCTAAGCAGTGAATGGCATTGAAGTCGTGATTTAGACCCGGGTAATGTGTGGCCAACGATACTTTTAGTTGCGAGCCAACGAACCTAGCTAGCTAACGCGAGGCTAACCCATGTCCCCGTAGCTCAGTTATGTTTGATGAGTTTGAAGGGAATGCATCCGTCGTTACTTCATGCTTCCCCAATACAATGACTCTTCTTGCACGAGAGATTAACTATTTATTGTTCTGTGTTTGTAACCTGTGTGTATTTACTGAGTGAGGCGTGTTTATTTATTGGACATATGGCGCCACCACGTGGTGACTCTAGGAAAGTACGTCAGTCGGCTGTCTGTCCAAACTGTCCATCTCTCAAGCAGTTTACATGATGTTACAAGAAAGTGTTGCTTTAAAACATAAAAAGTGATCACTGCATTTTCTTTCTCGCATAGAATGAATTTCTCTGAGGTTTTTAAGCAATCCAACCAACTCTGCAAAGTTTCCCCTGATGGGAAATATATGGTAAGTGTTAATAACACTAATGTGTAGTTCTGTAATGCAGTAGACGCAAGACATAACACTGCTTTTATTTCCATGGTTAGGTTGCTAGTTACAAACATAAAAGCAACGTGTGTTAGAAGTCTTGTTCTCTCTGACGTGTCTCTTGTCAGGCTACCTGTGTGCAGTACAGGCTGGAGGTGCGAGACGTGAGCACACTGCAGATCCTACAGCTCTACACCTGCTTGGACCAGATATCCCACATGGACTGGTCTTCTGACTCTCTCTTTATCCTCTGTGCTATGTACAAGAGGGGTCTGGTACAGGTAAGCGAATAAAAGTGGACAGTAATATATGTAACTCTGCATAGTGGAAATGCTGGTGGTCGCTATGTGAGGTTAATACTGTTCACTGCTTAGTTAATTGTTAGATTTGAATCCAGTGCCCTTTTCTTTTTTCACAGGGTATTCCCATAATACAATAAAGTAAAAAATAGTTTTAGTTACTGAAAGCATAAGTTTTACATCAGTTGTTTCTTGATTTGGAAAGGGTTAAACTGTTCTTCTTTAACAATGACAATAATAATTTGACACTTGTTTCATTCCTGAATACGAAGGCCTATTTCAAAACAAGCGGAAAAAGGTCCTGTAATAATTGCTCTTTTATTCGAGAGAGCTGCAGTAATAACAACAAGCTGTGCATGTTAGTTTAATCTCAGCCGTATGTGCATCAAGTAGCTTACCTTTGGAGAGGTATCCACCGCCAGTCCTTCATGGTTTCTAGTGTTCGAGGGTGAGATGCAGGATGTGTATGCTGGATGTCATCAGTGATGGCTGATTGCTGTCCTCCTGTCACTCTGTGTCTGTTCAGGTGTGGTCTCTTGAGCAGCCAGACTGGCACTGTAAGATTGATGAGGGCTCAATAGGACTAGTCTCCTCGCGTTGGAGTCCAGACGGACGTCACATTCTCAACACCGCTGAGTTCCATGTAAGTGTGAAGTTGGTGCATTCATGCGCACGACAGTGTGTTTATGCTTGTCTGGTTTCAACTGTTGCTGGCCCGCGAGGAAGAGGGACCTGAAAATAGCCGGACACCAGAGACTGTCTTGACCGCCCCTACACCCCCCCCACCTGCTGCATGTATTCAGCCTGATTTCATAGTTCCCCTCCTGTTAGCGTCCTGTCATACATGGGTCTCAAGTACCCCTGGAACATGGGTGCTATGTAGATATGCCCTTCCAATCTATGTCTGGTATTTCCTTTGGCAGCAACTCCTATTAATGCTGTTCTTAGGCTGCACCCAGACAATTCTGTTTTTGTTTTGAAAACAAAGCATAAACACAAGCATTTAAGCGTTTCGAAAAATAAACGAAAGAAAGGAATTCCGTCCATACCAACGTGCCTGAAAATGCATATCGCATGACCGTTAATGTCCAGCATGTACGTGCTGCGTGAACAGGAAAGCAGATTGTGTACTCGGCGGTTGCTTAGTTACAGAAAATACGATTGTCTTGTTTAATACTTAAGCTCTTCATCTTTCTTCCACACACATACATGAAAACAAGGACACATTTAGTGGAAAAAAAGCATAGGCAAAAGGAAAGTCCTCCGTGTTGATGTCAATCGCCTTCTTCAAAGCTGCAAACCGTGCGTTTCAACTCCATAAACGGTGTGATCAGCGCCGGCATAAGTAATGCAAGTTATAACGAAAACGTGTTGGATGAAGCCTTTTAAGGGTTGATCTACTGCCGTTGAGCAACATTGTCTTGTTTGTTCATGTTTCTTACATTTAGTGAAAACTATAGTGGTATAAAAGCATAGGTCACACTTTGGAAGCAAGCAAAGGATGAAAATGAGCTCAAGTTTAACTTGACCTGAGCTTGGCTGGGGGTGGTTTGATTTACATCAATGAATCAATAATGTACTATACCAAGACCGGTACTGGATGTTTTAGGCTGACACTAATGTTAGCATTGTAAAAAGTCTGATATTTCTCTCCTGCAATTCTTAAATTTACACCAATATACATAATCTATAAAGAGCTAATGTCAGCCAGTAAATCTCCATAGGCATTCACATTTCTTTAATTTTTTATCTTGACCTTTTTTTCTTCTCAGTATAATAAAGCGTTCTTTGATAGTATTGGAGGGTTTCTATTAAAAATTCCTTCACACCATAGTCTTGACCCTTCAATATAACACGGTACACTTCATCAGTTCTACTACCAGACATTTCATTTCATGACTTTAAATACTTAAGATATGGGTCATGTGAATGAAAATGTGCCAAATGTATCCCTTTTGCCAAAAACAGGCTAATCTAGAAAAAGAGTCGGGGGATGTTGAGAGCTGTTCATAACAGTCAGCAGAATTAAACCCAGACTAATACAGACGTGTTTAGTTCAATGCCTCTCGATGTCAGTCCTGCTTTACATTCGCGTCATAGTAAGCGGGTGTTGTCAGTGGTGAGGAGCTGCGGCAGCTATGTGCAACACGACGGGGGCACCATCTTGGGCCGCGTCTGTCGTGCTGAACCTGACTCCAGGAATCATTTGACAGGTGTGACCCAACACACAACTGTGTCTGGTCTGGAGAAGGGTGCAGGGAGTGCAAGTGTCTGTGGCATGTCTGCTTTGTGTCTGTCTGCGCCTTAAAAAAATAAAATGGAAAAGGGTGGAGGCTCTTTCCCTCACTAGATAGCTGCACAGAGTGTAAGCAAGTTCAAATGATCAATATCGAAAGTATATTATATCCACTGTCCGTGTCAAATGACCAGTTTGAACTGCTGTCTGTGATTCATTTCCTGAAACCATTATTCAATCATCAAAATGGCATCGATTTGGATAATCGATCAATTGTTATTTTGCAGGACAAATGTAATAATAACATATCGACCAAATGATAAAAGGAGATAATGGGTAGATTGGTTTGGTGGAGCTTGTTTTTTTCCAACCTCTTTGAGATAGCCATGTATCCAGTCCTGGCTCTGTCACTGTAAACATATACACAGGTGAGGTAATGATGCTCTGCTTCATTTAACCGAAGACGAGTCTAACTTTTAATACATTCTGTTAAAGCAGCCTTCTCCAAAACCATATTTCTGATCATTAGCTTTGAGAAAACTAATATAATTACCTGGCATATTATTCCTCATTCTTGATTGTAATGGCACGACTTTCTATCAATCACTGAAGAGTTTTTGTTATTGTTTAATGACAATTAAACACACTTTTCACGACAGTCCATGTCTCATCATCCTCTCTGTGCTGTTGTGCGTTCATTAATGTGTTCCCAACGCCCCCTTTCACCTGGCTAAACAACAACAGCAGCAAATTGATTACCGCTAAAAGTTATTGAGCATCTTTGAGTCGTGGAGTTTGAAACTAATTTAACGGAGCCCAAACGAGCACTGGCGACCGAATTGCCAAGGGGTCCACTGAACTTACCTTCACCCCCGCCCACCATTTCATTAAGGCTGTGCCAGACGGGTGTTCGTGTCGGGTTTGAATTTCAGCCCCACTAATAAACAGCCTGCTATATTAACTTGTTTAGGGACAGCTGCCTGTGGTGTGGATCGTGCCACTGTGTGTGTGTGTGTGTGTGTGTGTGTGTGTGTGTGTGTGTGTCAGAAAATCTGATTAGCTGGCTGTGTGTGTCTGATTGTGCGTTTGTTACTGTGTTTTTATTTTTAAACCCAAACTGATTTAGTCAGATCTTTCTCATTGGCAGGTACACAATACATTATTAGCTCACAACTGATGGTGTCACGGTGGGAGAATGACAAACCATATTGTGTCCCATACTGTGTATTCAGCCCTAGACAAACTACAGGTAAGGGCTTCTAGTCCAGGCAGCTAGAAATCTTGAGCCCTCCTCAAAGGCACAACATTAAACCTGCAATGTGTTCTGAGGCAGAAGTGTTGAAAAATAACAGTAGTTTTTCAATATGGGACGGCGCCATACCACTGATTTAATAGGAAGTCTCATTTCTGAAACCTAGCCCATGAATGTTGAGACGTCACGCAAGTTCAGAATCAGTTTTATTGGCCAAGTAGTTTGCACAAACAAGGAATTTGACTTGATAAATTGTCTCTGTGCTTACACAAAAATACAGAACAAACAAAACAAATAGTGCAGTACAGAACAACACTGCAAAACAGTGCAATGGTCTCAGAAGTTTTAGAAAGTGACTTAAAGTATATACAAGAGGAATGGCTATATACAGTAGCGCCAGAAGAAGTGGAGAGTGCGAGAAGTGCAGGGATACATATATATGCTACAGTGGGTTATTGTTTAGTAGTGAGACGGCGAGGGGGAAGAAACTGTTTTTGTGTCTCGAGGTTTTGGCGAACAGTGATCTGTAGCGTCTACCAGAGGGGAGGAGTTTGAATAGTTTGTGTCTGGGGTGGGAGGGGTCTGCAGTGATTTTTCAGTTGCCTTCTATTCGAATCCCCACAAAATGCCACTCTTCACATCCATGTTAATCCACCTTCGCCAGCTGAGGGGCGATAGAGTGAGGGTGGAGAAACTCCAGCCAAGGACATCATTGCGCTTGACTTCTCTAATAGTTTTTTTTACATTGTTGTGATTGGATTAGCAATAGCATTCTTGGCCAGTGCTGCTGGAGGACTGCTCGCGCATAGCATTGTTGGCAACAACGCGCCTGGGCTAAACTGCAAATGTAGGCAGCTGCTGCACTGGGAGACGGGACAATGGCTCACCCAAACCTTTGTGTGGGTGGGAAGAGGCTCCAGTTCCTTGGTAGAATCATGAGGCTGTAACAGGAGAAATAGGCTATATTGGTTTGAGATGGCTTCCTATGTGGAATGCCTGAAGTCTAATCCTCTGCTGACAGATAGGTCTATATGGCACCAGAAACACTCGCCCATTCTCTCCCACTCACATCGGCGAGCGGCAAGAATGGCTGATAGATCGGTTTTATTCCAGGTTGCTGTCAGTGACTTTGGTCTCCAACTGATTGTGGTTCTCATGTTTCCCACAGGCCGCGCGCTGTTGCTCACGTTTTCCAAATTCACAGGTTTTCTTGCGATGAAGACTTGCTAAAAGATATTAAATTGATGCGATTGTGTCTTTAATTGTCCCTTTTGGAATAGCGTGTCAAGTGGATATGATTTGCGCAGCCCTTTAATTACAGTTACAGTCCCAAAGAGATTCCAGTGCCATTTTACAAAACCAAAATTCAACCCCTTTTTATAGAACCATCACATTTGGTATGAATGTGGTGGAATCCTACGTTCAGTGATCAAAACGATACTAAAATGTACTTGTCTGTAATTAAAGCCATTGCTGATCATCAGTTGCAGTTATGCTAACCAACAGACGTGATTCTGATGGATAAACAGCAGCTGTTGTATGTGAGTTTATCCTTTTCATGCCACCTTCAAGTCCCTCGCCCCCAAGCTACTGCTCACCTTTGGTGAGGATACTTCATCGAAAGTGTAGCTTTACCAGCTCAGGATCGTATTGCGTGGCACCCCCACGGAGCATTTCCCACCTATTTTCTTCAATGCTGCCCATCCTC
Source organism: Pseudoliparis swirei (assembly GCF_029220125.1). Classification (NCBI taxonomy): domain Eukaryota; kingdom Metazoa; phylum Chordata; class Actinopteri; order Perciformes; family Liparidae; genus Pseudoliparis; species Pseudoliparis swirei. The sequence goes on from NC_079396.1 coordinate 9,822,668, forward strand.
CTCCCAGTTTAAAGTTACACTGCCTTTCGGGTCTTGATCTCCACTCGTCCCCTATGTGCTGGCTTCAAGGCATCTAAGAAGTGTCGGTGTGTTTTGTGTTTGCGCAATGTTGATAGTGGTTGCCATGGCACCGTGTCGGAGGGGATGTCCAGGAAGCGTGCAGCGAGGTGTTATGACAGGGTCTACACAGCTGGATGTCTTGACCGAACGGGAGAGTCGACACTTCGGCCCAGTTAGGCCACAGACTTTGCCCAGTTCCAATGTCTGTCTGGACACTTTGATGAAAGCCCTGTCGCGTTAGCGTTGCACATTCTCAAACATGAAGGGTATGCTCACATTTAAATTGACAAAATATGTTTTGAATTATTAGTCATTGTTATTTTATTGATATGTATACTGTAATTATGTATTTGTGTACCCAGGGATCACTCCAGAGGCAGACGCACATCTTTTCAAATCTTAAAGATCAAAACGTGATCCCACAGGGCTTAATGCACCCACATGATGTGGGCTTACTGTAAGCTGTACAGGACGGGATGAGCGCCTCGCATTTAGCACCCTGACTGCTCCAGTGGTCTGCTCGCATGCCCTTGATATTTGTGTGTTTGTCATGACCACTATATGCTGTACTATAAATGTGTCTGTACATTTAATACCATTGAAGGCTTTCACTCTTGGCCTGTTATTGTTAACAGTGGGATTGCAGCTCTCTGTGAACACCTTAACACCCATGCGATGGTCCAGTCGGACACAGCGTCTCTAATAGAGTCCTAAACACTCACGCGCTCCTTGTTTCTTGAATGGCAAGACACGACATATCATACAGCTACTGAAGTCAGATATGCTTCCCCTTTGGCTGACTGCCACCACTCTTGTGAGACTGGTTGGTCTTTGAGTGATTGCTATAGAAACTGAGCATTAGCACATGCAGCCTTTGGTATGCCTACTTGTGGCCAGATAGTTATTTTTTTGGCCCTGCTTCTGTACGCAACCTGCTGACTATGCAACTTGGTGTTAATTTGTGACACTTGTCCATGGACTGATCCTATTTGTGTCACGTGATTTTGATGTGTTAATTTAATATTTCCTCCTAAATGAATGGGCATCATCTCTTTCGATCCCTGTCAGTTAAGACAACCCTTGAACATACTTGTTCATTCTCTCTGGAAATGGACTTCACACACTCTGGGTCCAACAGGGCCATCCATCTACTGATGGAGAGATTCCATGTCAGTGTCTTATATCCCTCAGAGAGATTTATCGTAGACCTCTTCAAAGACATAAGGCTCTCTGTCCACAGGATCGGTCCTGCTGATGGAAACCTCTCTGGGTGTAAAGCAGCACTTCCAGGTCTTAGTATAGGCTGGAGGCCTTGTTATTGAGCTGGTATTAGGTCGCCATTGACACCCAGTCACCATAGACGACACTTATCACAGCCAGAGTTATGTCTTACCGAAGGCCAGTGATCAAATGTATCTTGTTTACAGTAGTAGAAGTCTAGAGAGGGTATCTGGTCCAAAATAGTCATCCAGTCTTCTCAAAGGGGCTCGTAGAAATACTGTGTGCTTTAACACTCCGTCTGTGGTGTTTTGAGCTGTACGCCACAGATTTAGCAGAATGGCTGGTATTGTATTTCAAACTTATTTATTGACTGTAAAATGTCCCACTCGGTACATATCTTGTTCACAATTATTAGTTAAAGGATCCGTTTGTTTTTTTCCCCCAAACACTTTGTCATCAACATTATCCATGTGCTCGTGTCAACTGTCCAGTGTTTCTCAGGCACTAACTTGGATGTGTGTATGCCCTTTGCACTTTGGTGTGCTCGTCGTACTTTCACTTGCGAGATAATCCACCGTCATTTTCCCCTCTTTCCTCTCGACAGCTGAGAGTCACCGTCTGGTCCCTCTGCATCAAAGCTGTGTCATACATCAAGTATCCCAAAGCATGTCAGAAAGGTCAGTATGAGAACGATATTGCTTCATGTATTTCTTCCGTGGCTTATGATTGTATGTATAACCGTGAGTACCTGAGGGCAGGGCCAATGGTCCGAGTGCCTCGGCATGCCCCACAAATCACTTGTCATTCTCTACCTTGTGGCGCGACCCTGGGTGTGGGGCCAAACAATGGTCCTCCTCGCTGACAGCTGTGGCCCTCTTCAGGAAATGGGGCATGCTGTTCATAACGGGCCTGTCAGCAGCTTAGGGAAAAATGATTGTCCAGGACTCACCCCATTTTCAGCACGTGTAATGTGACCCGTGTATCTTCTAGACCGTCATATAAATAATATGGCAATGATAGTTGCATAGCTCTGAGCTGATGGCGCCCAAGTGTCAGATAATTACATTGGATGAAATAAACAGGAAGCCACGAGGTTGCATAGTCAGTTATCAGAATAGATGATAAGTGTTTTTCTAGACAAGATGTGTCTTTTAAAAACTTACTAAACTTACTAACTTAAACTGTGAAAGTATTAAACCTAACCATTGCTCCTATTTTTTCTTCACATTTGTTGTTAGGGTGTATTTGTCATTGTAAGGTATCAAACTTCCGATTAAATGCCATCACTGATTTTATTATAGCTCTCTTCCGTCATCTTTCACCCACAGGTATAGATTTCAGCAGAGATGGCTGCTACATGGCCTTGGCTGAACGCCGTGACTGCAAGGACTATGTCAGTGTATTTGTGTGTGACGACTGGCATTTACTCCGGGTAAGTAAGTATTTTACTTGCGTTTGATGGCCATAATTATATACTTGACATTTGAGTAAGCGAAGTGCGCAACAGTTATGAAATCATGGTATCTGCCTGTGACGGGAGGAATATCATTTCGTAAAACATCTCAAAAAGATTTCCACTACAGTATAATGTACACGCTCACAGCCAGATATACTCCAAATATTCATTCCTTTTCTCGAGGAAGGATTTATACAAAGTGATTTTCTTTAACTTGACTCTGTTCCAGCATTTTGAGACTGAGACACAGGACCTGGCCGGGCTGGAGTGGTCTCCCAATGGCTGTGTGCTGGCAGTGTGGGATAGCTGCCTGGAGGTGAGTACTTTCTTTACACACTTTACATTTCACACGAGAATAGGATGGATTTACTGCCTTGCTAGTTTTGATGACCAGGAAGTAAAGTCTGTCATTTAAAGCTACGGTAGGCATTTATTTTAGGAGCATTTTTTTGTTTTATTTGTTGAAATTCTCTTTACATCCTGATTGCAATCAAATAATCAAATGCTCTGACTAAAGGTTCATTTTTGGATAATTTAGCTTTTGATAGCCAGATTCTTATTAACAGGTAACTAACAACCACTTAATGATTTAAATAATTTAAATGTTTTTGTTGTAACTCTTCAAGGAATTTAGAATGTATCTTATTATATACTTTGCTGTAGTTTATTCTCACTTTTTCGATCGGGTCACAAGTGCTTCAATCAATCGGCCACCACGGAGCAGGCCGACACCCTCGCAGCGTCCTGCCTGAATGGCTCAGTTTGGCCTTAAGGTCATAAGGTCATAGACGTGTGGAACCAGTTGAAATGTTCTAGCTCTGACCAAAAACAAAAGAAGCGGGTGCTGGTGGCTGTCGCAGGTCTGTAATAAGACCATCCGCGACCTTGGAGAGACACCTGAAAGAAGAGGTGGGCGCTTTCAAAATCTAGGCCTAACCCTAGCTTTTAAGGTTTGATTAAAAAATATATAGAAATCTGTATATTCATTGACTGAAACAGCTGGCTAAGAATGGTCAGTTTAGAGTTGAGCACTATTGCAGGACTTCATTGGAGGCAACAACAGTTTTACTTTTGAGGCTTGTTTTCATATGTTTGACATCATATCATCTCCTAAATAAGTAAACAAGTGTTCTTGCATACGTAAAGATACAACAAAAAATAAAAGGAGACTTTGTTGCTCTCGAGGGGAAATTCCCACTTTACAGTAGTGCAAGAAACTGAAGAGATATGAGTAGTTATACAGAAGTAAAACATATAAAAGAACTGTCTTGAAGAAGAAAGTCACAATGCAAAGTACCCTGAAGCTCCTACATGCAGAATTAGGAATGGACACTGATTTATGATATGAGCTAATTCATGGTAACCACACAAACCAAATGTTGCTTAGGGACATACTGTAAAGCACATTTACAAAGTGCCCTATTTAATACTATTTAGTACAGAAAGAAACTTGACAGCCTGTTTAATCTGATTAACATAACTTTGTATATTTCAAGTAAATGTCAAAAAATGATCAGCTGAAATTGTTTCTTGAAGGAATCGTCTGTTATTGTGAGGCATCGTTGTTGTCAAAGTACAATAGCTTCATGGGGAAATGAGCCGGAGGACTGTTGTTTCATGTGTGTCTGCATCATCCCCACAGTACAAGGTGTTGCTGTATTCTCTGGATGGGCGCTTGCTGTCCGCCTACAGTGCCTATGAGTGGTCGCTGGGTGTCAAGTCCGTGGCCTGGTGCCCCAACAGCCAGTTATTGGCCATTGGCAGCTATGATGAAAAAGTATGGAGACACGCCTGATTGCTGATGACATTGAATCACATTATAGCTTCAACCGACATCACGACAATGATTGTAAAGCCATGTGTCTAAATATACATACCTGCAAACTTGTCACTCATCCTGATGAACTGTGTATCATCTGGTCAGAGACTAACCCTCATAGTGTATCATCAATGCGTATTGAATTCTGGTATCGGGTATCATGATATTCATGGCAGGTATGTAATATGTATATAGTTATAATATATAGTGACAAACAGGTAGAGACAGAACAGATTGAGGACAATGTATATTTGTTATTACTATCATTATAGGGCTGAGTCAGAGCGGAGGAACTTTTGTTCTTAAACTGTTTATTATCATTATTTAGATTTGTGGTCAGAACAATAAAATAACTAGTTGTGGTTCTAAAAGCTTTGAGGCTTCAAACAACGTGGATGTGGTGTGGTGTCACCTTTTTCACCCCTCATGAGTTTGCAGGTATGAATATAGCACTCCGCCGATTTCAGTTACACTGCTCTTACATTATCAGATGGACAATTAAAAAAAAGAAAGGATCCCTTTTTATTTAGCTCATTCCTCTTCGTGTAGTCTTGTTACCCACATTGCATGTCGACCGGGGCCCGTTTAGTCAGAGATTGAGATGTGTCACGCTGTTAGCTAATGTAGCCTCAAGCGGAGATGAGCAACGGGCCACAGGGTCACTTCTCTCTAACTCCACACCTTCAGATTCTATTTTATTTTTATATTATATATTTATATTCATTGAACAAAACAGTGCTTTTCGTTTTTCTAAGTGACCTCAAGCTTTTGAACGGTAGTGTACATCTTGAACCCTAAAAGGCTTTATACAACTTTTTTCAGATATGCAGTTGTGGACTGTAAATGGACTTTGATGTGTCAAATTGGTGGAGCTCAGAGAAATGTGTTTCTGGAAAAAAAGAATATTAGAATATTATGTTTGGACATCATTTTATATTATAGTTTGTTGTGTTTATTAATATCGGTGCAAAGTAAATGATGAGACTTTAATCCCCTCATGTCAGGTGCGCATCCTCAATCATATCACATGGAAGAAAATCACACAGTTCGAGCACCCATCATCCATCAACAACACAAAAGCAGTGAGTATTTCCAGCCTTTATTAGGAGCCTTGAATGTTTATTATTTGAATTATTAACTGTTTGTGTTTCAAGGTTGTGTATAAGGAAGTGGACAAAAGGACAGCGGTTACAAGTGATGACCTATCGCTACACATCACACTTGGCACCGCCCTCTTCAACACCCGGAGCAAGTGTATGTCAGCTTTTGAAAGAAATTCACGAAAATCAATATTTGTCTAAAACTACCGATTTCCAACTCTGTAAATCTACACACTCTATTTTGTTGTGCTTGACCACTCCAGACGAGATCTGCCCATTGCCAGTCCAAATTCCTGTAGTCAAACCGGACCCGGACCGAGCCAACCCCAAGATTGGTGTCTCTTCTTTGGCATTCAGCTCCGATAGTCGCTATCTCGCCACCAAAAACGGTAAAACTTTACAACTGTTCACTTTTACTGTCTTTGTGAACCCAAGTGGGGTCCCTTAGGCAACTTAAAAGTCATTATATGTATTAACCTAATTTTTGATTATAGGCCTTAATGCGTATTTAAATGTCTTAAAGCAATTTTTCCAAGTGGGTTTTTATTAATCTTACTGATATTGCAACTGTGAATAATTTGTAACTGGTTATGAAACTGTCTCAATTTAATACTGATTCATCTATATGACCTGCATTACTCAACGAGACCATCAGAGGGAAGACTGGCTATAGTTATTGTTATTTGTTGTTGAGCACGTTCACCGAAACTCCCTAAACTCAGACTAAGAGGTCTTCTAAAAGGACTCTGGTGTCCGCAGGGACCGCCAAAATAACACATGATTGTATTTCTTAAAATAATTTGTTTAAAAAATATATAATTTTCAGACAATGGGGAAGAGTTTAACTTTATGATAAACTAATTTGGGCAAAATTGTCCCCACCTCAAGTATTTTCTGTCATTTATTTTCTTCAAATATGGTTATTGTAAAGTCGTGCTTAACTTTAATTGCATTGAGGAAATCAGAAAAGGTCTTCAATGTGGTGGATGCAGGAACTGTGTACTGCATTATTTGTAACTAACAGTTTCAACATTGTGGTTAGTAAACTTTTGTCTTTGCCCTGTATCTGTGTTCCTCTGCTCGTAGACAACATGGCCAGTGTGGTCTGGGTGTGGGACATGAGGAAGATGAGCCTGGTGGCTGTGCTTGAGCAGACATCAGCTGTGCGCTGCTTTCAGTGGGACCCCCGCCGCCCCCGGCTGGCACTGTGTACAGGCAACACCACACTCTACCTCTGGTCCCCGGCGGGCTGCGTGTCGGTCCAAGTCCCCACTGAAGGTCGGCCACTAAGGGTTAAAACTCAAGCAGCTAGAATACACAGCTGTATTGTGGTGTTCTCAGATAAAGAAGAGGGACGGTCTCTGATGTCTAACCCTAACACAGCTGCCTCAGGCAACTGAAGACGTCAAACCTGGGATTTATGTTTTATGACATGGGCTTGATTCTTTTGAAATGCGTGCACGGTCAAGGTTAACGCTGCAGTGGGTGTGGTCTGGAGACTTCTTGCAGATTGCAACCAGCTGAATCTTTTCCTGTGTACCACTGAAAGCTGCATTTTCAATATGACGATGGAAATGGCCCCATTACAGCCCGTGTTTAGATTGTCCATTCTGAGCTACTGTAGAAACATGCCAGCCAGAAGGAGACCCATCTGTATGTACAAATAAATAACACATTCTAAGATAAAGATAACACTATTACTTATTTTCCTCCCATTATACATTAAAACAATTGCAAGCCCCGAGAAATGCCAAATGCTACACACTGTTCCTTTTTAGTTTTGCTTTTCAAATTGTTTGCAAATGTGGATTTCTATGCAACATTATTTATTTGACCTTAATTGTGTGTATGTTTAGATGTGTACTCGTAACACTCCCAACGCTCTCTCTTCTGCCAGGTGGTTTACAGGTGCAGTCACTAAACTGGCACCGCAGTGGAGACTGTCTGATTCTGCTCGGGAAGGAGCAGCTGTGCTTGTGCTACATGGACACCGACCAGGAGGACAAGTAAATAATACAAAAGCACAGGACTCAAGAATCACTTGACTACAGGTCGAGCTTCTTTAGCGACACGCACTGGTTTAGGTGAAATGACTGGCGAAGACACTCAATCGCCATTAGCACAATCCTGAGTTGTCGCTTCTCGTTGTGTTTTGAAGGCCCTCTGCAGGTTACTGGGATGTTCCTTTGGTCTTCCAAGTTGAAAACATGGGAAACCTGCCATGACATTCTTCCCGAGCTTAAGGCAGATTGATAAATCACTTCTTTTTTTAAAATAACCAAATGGGAATTGTAACACTAGTTTTGATCACTGTGAGAAGATTTCGGTTTATAAAGTTTTATAGATTTGACTGTACGTAAGTATTTTGTATGTTTTACCTTGAAATTGTGTAATTATTTTTGAATAAATTTTGTCATAAATAACAGCTGAAGGCGAGTTTTGAAAATATGTACATCGAAATCTTTCAGTTTATCAAAGTTTGTTCTTGCCCCAGGCAGTTCATGATCGTAATGAGTTGCTAATCTCTAAATTAAATACTTCACAACTGGCAATGAAATATTTATTTTCAGGAAGCATTTGTGAGTTTACTGCAACAGAACGACAGCAGATAAATAAAACCCAAATAGTATTTACAAATATTTGAAGATATTACTTTAAAAAAAACATCTGTCATGCAAACTCATCGTGCAGGAAACATGCAAAGACCAGCACGGAACATTTTGCCACACAATTATTCACTGGCATTGTTGAGCATGAGAATATGGCCTGTTAACTTTGGTAACACAACAATGATATTATAGGTTGCAGTTCAGGAAAAAAACAAAACTAAATCCTGTACACGATTCATACGTGGTTGAAGAAATGATATAAAGCTTTGTCTGCGTGAATTTCATTTCGTAACCCATTGTTTATTCCCACTGCAGAGATTAATGCAGCCGAGTGCCAATGTGCCTCAAACGAACGCACGACCTTAAAGGCAACTTACGAACAAACAACGAGTTAATGTTTCATAAAACATCCGTAACATACTACGTTTAGCTAATGCGAGCGTCCGTGTGCTATAAGAGAACACCAGACTGGCCAATAAGAGAGGAAGGTCACAAGATGCAGTTAATCGGGCGTTCATCGATCAGCGTTCTTCTTTGTACTCGTGGACTCGTGAAGCGTCATCAGTCGCAGCCCGACGACATGTTCCAATTCAAAGTCCGCTTCTCGCAAAGCACGGTCAAAATGCCAGATGTGACTTTCCGGAGGATGCATCAGAGGAGACTTGTGCGATCTCTGGCTAGCCGATATCCCAGAATGCATTTCGCAACAGGAAACGATGCCGGAGGAGAAAATAAACAACTGACAGTTGACTTCTAAATAATACTTCTGTTGTTGAGTCATGGAATGTAATTTTAGGATGTCATTAGGCGAGAAGTAAGGTGGTCAGCGCGCTGTGTGACAGCCGAGAGCAGCCTGGTCACGGCAGGACATTTTTAAATGCTCTGCTGGCAGTTTATTATTTATTCACACATAACGTTAAATCCGTTTGACTGAGGGTTAGGATTCATAACTTAATATTTTAATTAAACTTTAACGTTGAACTATAGCGGTATCTTTTTACTTTAGACCAAATTTCTTGCAATTACATGTGTAATACTAGAACGGGCACTCGGTAGAGCGCATACCTTCGCATATCACAAGATTGGGCATTGAATTATGAACATTTTGGCATTAGTTGCATGCCAATTGGATAAAAATTGGAAAAAGATTTTGACCTTTTCATGACCTTGACCTTTGACCCGATCGATCCAAATGGTCCCCGGATAATAACCAATCATCCCACCAAATTTCATGCGATTCGGTTTAATACTTTTTGAGTTATGCGAGTAACACGCATACAAATAAATACACGGCGATCAAAACATAACCTTCCTCATTTTCAATGCGAAGGTCATAACTATATATAAAAAATTAAAAAAAGACAATTCAGAATGAAATTATATTTAAAGGATAATAAAAAAAGCATAGTAGTCCTATTTTGTTTGACTGTAAAAATACTTTACAGTGAATAATTGGAGTAAACTTATGAGCAAGAACAGCTGCTGTTCCAATCGCAGAAAGACCGTCCTCCGTCCCCCCGTCCTTTGGAGTCTGGACTCCCAAGAACAAACTCCAAAGTACACTAGTCTGTACTCGGCGTACTTGGAATTGATGAACGCCATCATCTCCACCAAACAAGTTTCATTGACACTCGGAATGCATTCCAGTTTTCCATAAGTATCACAGTTGAGCCTAAAACTCAGAGCCCAGAAACAGTGTTCCTGTAAGTAGCATATATTATAATATTCATGTAAGATGACCTCGAAACTAAATCCCTCGATCCACCATCTGTCATTCCATTCTGCCAAGCTACCCGATGGCCCAGTGATCTGATTATGACAATCCTTCATTTCAAACCTTATAAATGTAGCAAATATGGAACATATTATTGCCTGGTGTTTTGATTTCACTGTAGTTGTCACTGGGCAGCCTGGCCTTTTTTGTTGTTTTAGAAATGAGCCTGAACAAAGCACGCACGCCCCCCCCCCGGCCAAAATCAGACTGTCTGTCAATCAGTGGTTACGCGAGGAGCATGAGACGACAAGAAGCTCAAAGTGATGAATTAATGTGCTCTCTCCTTTCTCTCCAACTCATGCCACATGTGCATCCACTCCTGCGGGCCTACTTGTGGTGAGGCAGTTCTACGAGCAACTCTTTGCAGGAAAGGTACTCTGTGCGCGGAGAAACAAACTAAAAACATACAACAATCCATGCAGCGCTGCACATTATTTACCGACAGTCGGCTGACCGCTTGTCTAACACCAATTCGAAGAGGTGTGGACATCTCACGGGCTCCACTTACACACACAGATTGGCCATGACACGGTCTCAGACAGTGTAACACAGACACATGGGTGGAACTCTGTTGTAATTTGGAGAAACTGTGGATTTTTAGAAGCCAATCTTGCCGCGGGTTATGGAGTAGCCCAACTTGGCCTCGTTGTTGATGAAGGACATGATGCCGAGATAGGTCTCGATGAGCAGGGGCCTCTCCAGGATCAGGACCCCGTTGGCCCGACCGGGGATGGGGTGCTCCCTGTGGGCTTTCTTCACTGCCTGCACCAGCTGGGTCCTGAAGTTGTCCAACTTGGTAAGTAAAAGAAAAACAACATGAAACCAAAATAATACCCCTCCAAAAACTTCCAATCAAGTTTTTATTTCATTTTCATATCGTTAATAACACGTCTGGAATGAAAGCAGCATCTCCTTGAGCTGCTCTCAAGGGTGGAACACAAGCTATACTTGAGACTTGAGCTCCATTTGTTACATGTCACAATGCTAATGGCGGAAGGAGAAACATTGTCTCAGGCTCTATTGTTGCTTTGTCAACAAGAAAAACGACAACAACTCTGAAAATAGCTGTTCGTACACAAAGACATGTCGACAAGTTTAAGTTACATGTATAGCTGTCTCTCTCAAGGGAGAACTTTTAAGTTCAAGGCAGCAATCAGTCTTCTGTTATCAGTTGGACTGTGACTGCGAGGGCAGTTAACAGCTGCCTATACAGCTTAATGGTGCCTGACATCTGCATTGTTTTGTGAAATAAGCAGGAGGCCTGTTCATGTGAACTTATTTGAAGCTTTAAATCTTTACAATAATCCATTTAGATGACGACTCAAAATGCATTTTAGTCTAATTCAATGAAAGAGATTCTACCTGGCAGAGAGAGGCCACCGTCTCGTCAGCGTGGGCCATGGGGTGCTCTGCCAGGGTGGCGTAGGGCATGTCTGTGGACCAGGGGTTCCAGCGGTGTAAGAACGAGGCCCGAGGACGTTTGTCCCACTGGACACGAATCCCGTAGCCCTCTCTCCTGCAATTCAAGTGAATTCATTTATTGTTATAGCACAAAATCACACATTACAAATCGGCCTCCGAGGACTTTAAGAAACACAACGAAGTGAGAGCTTCTGGAGGTTTAAGGATCAGCCAGCGACCAAGTCACCAAGCATGTTTCACCCTCCTGTTACCTTTCGGGTCAATTTGACCCCATTTCAATGTTTAATGTCGGTGTTCCTTGGGGTCAATTTGACCCCAGGCTGTTTTTCACTGTCAAACATATAAGAAATATCAACTTTTTTATATATATTTAAAGGGCTATTTAGGTAGTCAACAAACAAACAAAGTACCTCACACTTAAACTTGGGAAACAATATTAATTCTAATAATTTTCTGGAGGTTTTAATTGCTGGGGTCAAATTGACCCCGAGGGTAAAATATGTTAGTAAATGTGAAGGTAACAGGAGGGTTAAAAACAGAAAATAACTAATCTGAATTCATACAGCTATAATCTCTTATTTATTTAATGTCATCTCTTCAGTCTGTATATTACAACTTTATTTCCCAGAGATAATTCCATAACCTAATCTATTCAATATATGCTAAAAGACATTGAACATTCTTGCATACTTGTTAAGGGATTTGGGCGGGAACTCAAACTCGCCCACTGAGAGGGTGTCTACCGCGTTGAGAGAGATCCTGACGACCTGCTGACACAACAGGTTGATGAAGTCGTACTTGCACACCAGCAGCGACCTGGGCACACGACCAAAACATGTCAAATTGTGTCAACAACATGCCACATCATATGCATGGCGTTATAATATAGTTGTTGACTTACCTATCAGTTATAAGCACGAGTCTCTCCCTCTCATTGTTCCAGTGGTCAACTCTGCAGAAAACCCACACAAGTTTGACCCCACACAAAGCACACTTTGAAACTCGCTTCGCTCAGTTTACTTGGTTTCCTCACATTTGTGGTTTACTCGGTTGCATTAAATTAAACGATACATGTATAAACCTACAAGATGAGGAAAAACAATCGAATGTTTGGCTCCTATTTAAATACAGTTTAACATGTGAATATAGATGATTCAATACCAGATCCTTTCAAATCTGCCGGCTCACTGTAAACAAACATAGAATCTGCGGCGGATGTGTCTTTGAGTACATCACCCCACAGTGCAGCTGGGCCCATGTGTCAGACACTAAACCAGTGGAAAGCTGCTGGGATACTTACTCTGCCAGCAGCCAGACGCTGAGCACCTCTCCATCCTCGGAAGGGAGTGCCACAGTCCTGATGTCGCTCACAGCCTGCTCGATGGTGCCTGGCTGAGATCAGCATCACACAACAGGAGTCATCAGCATCACCCATCCCTCCCTCCATCCCTCCATCCCTCCATCCCTCCTTGTATGTGCTGGTGGAGCTTTGACAATGCGCCGCGCTATTTAAGCACGGTGCCGTTTATTTTAATATATATATATATAAAAGCCACTATTTAGAAGAGACATGCGGTGCAATAAATAATACATGTATCGAATCGGCCACTTACCCTGAACACGAAGTAGTCCTTCACCTTCGCCTGCATCGTGGGGTTGTGCACGTGGAAAGGAGTCAGCGTCTGTAACGGCGGGCAGCAGGCTCCGTGTCCGAGGCTCCGCTCGGCCTCCGGCGGCGTGAAGGCGACCTCCACCCCCTCCTCGGTGTCCGCAGAGTGGAGGATCGCGACGCCCGCACCCTCCGGCTCCACGGCGTCGTTCAGCTGCAGCATCGTGCAACGGACGCGGGCAATGAGCGCCGAGTGTTAGACCAGACGACGTCCCTTCGCCGGGGCAGACTTGGCCATCGCGCACGGACAATGTTTAGATTGTGAGTGCTGCGAGGAAGCGGCGCCCACTTGCTTCACTTCCCCCTCCTTTTGGATTTCCTTCCTCTTAAAGGGACACCGCGGAGCTAATTGCGGAAACAGGTGTCCAGAGTGAAGGAGCCTACTTTCCGTAATTGTCAGTTCTCTGACTCCTACATCATCCGACTTGGCTCGTTCCACACATCCTATTAACCTCTAATTATGAGGTTATCAATATGTAATCCGACACCGTCAGCCTAATGGAGTGTTTTTCATTGGCTTGTGTCCAGTTTAAGCCTGAAGGGTTTAATATTGGTGTTGGGATCTGGCTGAAGTGGGTTTGGTAATTAGTAAAATACAATACCTTTAATTATATAACATGATTGCCTGTAGTGCAATTTGGCAGCCCTGTTTGTTCTGACTGACATTAGGAAACTCAATGATGTTATAACTGATGCATATCCCTAAAATGAAGATGCCCTGGTGGTCCTCCCTTGATTTGATACGCCCTTACAAAGCAAGACCATACATACACTATTAACAAAACAGAGCTTTGAAACTAGTGACGTTGAAGCACTTTTTAACTAAATAAGAAGAATGCAAACTGACCATAATTGCAATGTGTATGGTTCAATTCAATTCAGTTTATTTTATATTGCCTAATATCACAAATTACAAATTTGCCTCAGAGGGCTTTACAATCTGTACACGTACAACATCCCTGACCCAGGACCTCAAATCGGATCAGGAAAAACTCCAAAGAAATAGAAAAAACCTTTTCACAGTGAAAAAGGGAAGAAACCTTCAGGAGAGCAACAGGAGGATCCCTCTCCCCGGATGGACAGACACAATAGATGTCATGTGTGACTTCACATCTCATTGTCACGATTTCCCCACCTTCATAGTTATATTCATCCTGTCTGCCTGCTTAATGAACTCTCCTGTCCTTCCAGATCCTGTCATCCTCACCTCGTTAGTCCCTCATTCCCTTCACCTGGTCCTCACGCCCTTCTCACCTGCAGCCCATCCCCTCATTAGCCCCTATTTCGCTATTTGGCCTCTGCCAGATTGTTTTGTGTGTTGGTGCCAAACTCTCCAGCGAATTCCTAGATACAAATTCTGATCTGTCTGTTCCGACTCTGTTTGCCTGTTGACCCAATTTAAGATTTTTGCCTGCCCCTTTTTGGATTTGTTGCCTTGTTTGACGGACTGCCCGGATTTGACCCTGCCTAAATCACTAAGTAAAGACCCTCCTTGTTACGGATGCGTGGTGCGGAGGACCCAAACGCAACCGGAGTTTCTTGAAAAAAGGCTTTATTCTCAAGACAGGAACACGGACGAACACCACACGGAACAAAAAGGGACGATCCGACAACAGACAACAGAAGGACACAGATTAAATACACAGGGGAACAAGACACAGGTGGGGACACAGGTGGAAACAATCAGGGCGTGGCTGGAAACAATCAGGAAAGAAACAGACAAGCACAGGGAGGGAAGAGCAGGGAAACAGGAAACGAGACAGGGATTTCAACATAAAACAACTCAAATCCTAACACTACCCCCCCCTTAAAAGACGGCTTCCAGACGTCCCAAAGCGTTCAACACGGGTGGGTGGAGGGGAGCCGGAGGAGGGGCCAAGTGTATGGTGGACAGAGTCCGGGGGGCGGGCCGGAGGACAAAAACGGGGAGCTAGGGGACAGGGACCAGGCGATGAGACCGGAGCGGGACGGGACGGGACACGGGGAACCGGGACTGGACGGGACGGGACACGGGGAACCGGGGCTGGACGGGACGGAACGGTTCACGGGGAACCGGGGCTGGACGAGACAGGACCGGGGGAACCGAGACCGGCAGGGATGGAGACATGACAGGGGGAACTGGGACCGGGCGGGACAGAGACGGGACAGAGGGGACTGGAACCGGCGACGGAACACCGGGGACTGGAACTGGCGACGGAAGACCGGGAACTGGAACATCGGGGACTGGAACATCGGAGACTGGAACATCGGGGACTGGAACCGGCGACGGAACACCGGGAACTGGAACATCGGGGACTGGAAGCGGCGACGGAACACCGGGGACTGGAACATCGGGGACTGGAACCGGTGACGGAACACCGGGAACTGGAACCGGTGACGGAACACCAGGGACTGGAACCGGCGACGGAACACCGGGGACTGGTACATCGGGGACTCGACCAAACCTCGACTGAAAGGCAGCGGCCAGTTCCCGGCTGAGCCTCCGTGCCTCCTGGCAAAGAGGGTCATCCTCCACCGACCAAGCGACAGCCGCAGGAACCGTCGGGGGCTGCCAGGGCCGATAGCTCGACGGCTGGCAGACGGGCTGCAGGGGCTTGGGCTGGTAGATGGGCGGAAAGCCGGGAAGGCAGACCGATGGGTACATTGGACGGAACAAATACGCCACACTCTCCAGTGCTGGGTCCATTTCTGGTCGGATCGTTCTGTTACGGATGCGTGGTGCGGAGGACCCAAACGCAACCGGAGTTTCTTGAAAAAAGGCTTTATTCACAAGACAGGAACACGGACGAACACCACATGGAACAAAAAGGGACGATCCGACAACCGACAACAGAAGGACACAGATTAAATACACAGGGGAACGAGACACAGGTGGGGACACAGGTGGAAACAATCAGGAAAGAAACAGACAAGCACAGGGAGGGAAGAGCAGGGAAACAGGAAACGAGACAGGGATTTCAACATAAAACAGGAAACAACTCAAATCCTAACACTCCTCCTGCATTCCTGTTTTTGTGTCGTGCTTGTGGGTTCCAGTACCTGTAACCCTTACATGCATAGGGTCCATTGGACCTGGCTGGGTCTGATGCCACGGCACTGCTGATGTGCCCCGGCCATTCCAAAATGTGTAATTTGTGATATCGGACTATACAAAATGTGTCAAAAAATAAGCATTACAGAGTTATATAAACACATTCAATGAATACGACAAAGGGTGTGTGTAATAGCTTTCGGGCCGTTCGCCGTGGGTTTCCCCCTCCAGCACCAAGGATACTCCGACCACGACAAGTTTCCATTAGATAGCATGCTTTTAGTCGGCTCACACACCACACTCAGCAGACCGCACGACTGCGCCTCTGCTCACTTCTCCCTACCTCCAGCTCTGCTGCCCTTTTATATCCGCAGCAACGGCTGCTGACTGATTGCCAATCAGTCAGAGCAGCTGACTGATTGTCAACCAGCCAGCAGCCGAGGCCAGATTGGGGACAGCTGCCACAGTGTGGTTGGACATTTGGTTTGTCCAGTAGAACAGAACAAGTCATTTGCTGTACAAGATTAGAGTTATGTCTGGCACAGATGGAGGACCCCCGGTTGTGTTGGACCATTCAATTCAATTCAGTTTATTTGTATAGCCCATTTTCACAAATTACAAATTTGTCTCAGAGTGCTTTACAATCTGTACACATAGACATCGCTGTCCCAAAACCTCGCATCGGATCAGGAAAAACTCCCAAACAACCCTTCACTGGTAACAAAAAGGGAAGAAACCTTCAGGAGAGCAACAGAGGAGGATCCCTCTCCAGGATGGACTGTGAAATAGATGTAATGTGTACAGAAGGACAGATTTAGAGTTAAAACACATTCAATGAATATGACAGAGTGTATGAATAGTTCATAGTAGGCATATTCCACAATGGAGAACTCCACGATCCATCAGGCAGATGGAGGTAGAGAGGAGGAGTGGGCGGAGTCTCAACAAGGCAATGGCATAGTTGGTAGCATATTCCACGACCCAGACCTCGATGATCCATCAGGCAGATAGGATCTATGTCATCTCATAGGGTCTGATGACCCCATGAGACGTGAAGTCAAAAGGACTCCGGGGAGAAAGCAGAGTTAGTAATGTGTGATGGAGAGATGAAAATTCATCCATAAGGAGAGAGAAAAGAGGAGGTAGGTGCTCAGTGTATCCTAAACGTCCCCCAGCAGCTATAAGCCTATAGCAGCATATCAAGGGGCTGGACCAGGTGAACCTGATTCAGCCCTAACTATAAGCTCTGTCAAAGAGGAAAGTCTTAAGTCGACTCTTAAACGAGGTGACTGTGTCTGCCTCCCGGACTGAAGGTGGAAGCTGGTTCCATAGAAGAGGAGCTTGATAACTAAAGGCTCTGGCTCCGATCCTACTTTTTAAGACTCTTGGACAGGGGTCGGGAACCTATGGCTCGCGAGCCATATATGGCTCTTCCGGTGACGTCATATGGCTCCCAGATAATTTTGAGTTGAAAAAAAATAATCTACGCCCGCCCCCCTGTAATTTTCTCTATCGCGCCAGATTACAGCAGAAGTAATTTAAGGTCCTTTTCTTAAAGATGTCTTTGTTCTTTTATTAAACTAAACGTCTGTTATTGATTGTCTCTACACAGCATCTACACAGCAGCATGTCATTCTGTTTCTACGTGTCGCGTTAACACTTCTCGGCTCTCCGTCTCGCCGCAGAGCTCCGATGCCGGCGCGCACCACCTGCACCCCCCCCCCCCCCCCCCCTAGCATCACGCAGCACCAGAAGTCGCATTAAAAGCAAGACATATATAATTTAGCATACGTTAAAAATACTATGTGGCTCTCAATGAAATATATTTAGAAATATTTTGCTTTGATGGCTCTCCCAGTCAATAAGGTTCCTGACCCCTGCTCTAGGAACTACAAGTAGCCCCGCATTTAGTGAGCGCAGCTCTCTCGTGGGGCAATATGGTATTACAAGCTCCTTAAGATATGATGGTGCATCACCAATCAAGGCTTTGTAGGTTAAGAGAAGACTTTTAAAAGTGATTCTTGATCCATGGACCATGGATTCTAAAATTAAAGCTATAGCCAGAACACTCTGACCTACTGACCCTATGGAGAACATTGGCACTTTTATTCATTACTTTGTATCCTCACTTATACAGATTATGTATTGATGTATTATTTGTATCTCAGAAACGGGCAACGCGTTTTGTGTAAGGGTGTAATTGCACGTCTGTACTCATTCAATTCATTATTAAAGCTAAATACTTTTTATTAGAATTTTGTAACTGAAAGTTAGTTAACTAAACTTCAACATTGATCCTCTATATTTAATCTGTGACAGACATTGAATTTGCAATCTCCATTTTGAGTTGTGAAACTCGACAATCATATTATGACATTATGACATAGCACGTTTTTTGGGAGGGACCTAATTCCAGTTAAGAGCATTGAGGCTGAGGTGAAGCTGACTATCTTTAGTGAGCTGGATTTATTGAGGGAGCAAAGGGAGAACATTGTTCTTTATTACTCTATCTTGGGTTTCTGATAATTCTGCTTATTAACAACCTCAGGGAGGTCACACTATCTCACTGTTCCATTAATGTTTGAACAGCTATGATAATGTTTTTTTAACCTTGAATTGTTGTCTTAAAGTAAAGTAGTGTTTGACTTGGAACCTCTCGAACAATGATTTTAACTTTTGATAATCATCATGGTAGAAATGTAATTGCGATTCCCAAAATGACATGGTGGGATTCAAGAACACACCATTGAGAATACATATATATAATCTAACGATATGATGCATAATAACATATATATTAATTTCGATAAACTAATATTCAAGGATTGGATCTATGTTCCAATTACAGAAACAAATACATACTTAATGTTTGAGTCTTGTTTTTCAGATGACGTGCTTGTCTTATCAAAAGGTTGTTTCTATTAATGATTTATCAGCAGACAAACTCATTTAAGGCTGATTATTAGTAGAACTTCATGCATAGAGCGCCACTTTGAGAATGGAGAGGACGATGTGTTTTCCACTGTTGCTGCTGATCTGCTCTCTCTCTGCAGCTCAACTTCAGACACAGACTGACAATGAAATACATGGAAAGCAAACCGAATCCCAGGGAAGAGAAGCAACAAAGACCTCGAACCAGCAGCAGATCTGCCCACCAGACATCCATGCTGTGCTGCGAGACATGAGCGTCTTGTTGGCTGAACAGACGGTGGAGATTAGGCACTTATGGAGAGAAAATGAAGGTACAGTAGTGTTAGGTTGTTGTGTTAATGTGTTATTACAGAGAGGAGCCAAATATTGTTTACAAAGAATATGTCCTGTCATTAAATCCTTTTTTTCTTCTCCTTTTTCTTTTCTTTTTCAGTACTGGCAGCCAAGCTGAGAGAACAGGAGGTACAAAAGCCTGAGGTGGACAAGCTGAAGCAGCAGCTAAAAGGTTGATGTATACATATTGAGCAATGCTGAAACGTTCTAAGTCAAAATGATATATTCGAGACAATGGGAACAGTATAAAACGTTTTTTTCCTGTACATACAGGATTTTACCAAATTTTTCTGGATAGTTTTAAGTAATTTATTTGAACAATATCCAGGTTTTCAGTGGCTAAAGCACAACCAAATAAAAAATTAATGATGAAATACTTTTAACCGTCAAATATCTTCTCTATTGCAGACCAATCGTCCTTGATTTCAGCCCAGGCAGCAGAGCTGATCAACATGAACGCCAGGACAAATATCACAGAAAGCCAGGTGGAGGCTCTGAAAAGAACCGATGAAGGTGAGTTAAAATCAGCTATTTTAACAGTTTGGTTGTCATAGATCATTTAAAACCTTATATATAATGGTGATAATAATACACAGAATAATGCAGTGTTTTTATTAAATAAGCTCATTATTGTCATGGTCAATGTTGTCATTATTTCCATAACGTCACCCTTTAAAATGAGTTTTCTTCTCTCTGTGTATCTCAGTCAAACGGGTGGCTTTCTCAGCCTCTCTGTTGGCTTCAGGCTCTGGAACTATTGGACCATTTAACACGTTCGTTCCTCTGGTCTTCAAATACATTGTCACGAATATCGGAAACGCCTACTGCCCAACCACAGGTAATTGAATTTAATAATTAAAAATGTTTTATATTTCAATTGACTTGTTTTGCTGTGTGCTTCAACCAGATCATAAACGGCTAATGATGCACTGACAACAACTGTCCCACAGGTTTGTTCACTGCACCAGTAAGAGGAGCCTACCACTTTGAGTTCTACTTGACTGGAAATGGAGGAGCTTCACATGGTTCAGGTGCTTTGTTGGTCAGGAATGGAGAGCAGATTTTTGTTGCATATGAGTCTCAGACAGGCCACAATCCCAGCTCTGCCAATGGCGCCACGCTGCTTCTAGAGGTCGGAGATGTCGTGTTTTTGCGTCTCTGGGCGAACACAAACATATTTGACAATGAACCTCATCAAAGCACCTTCAGTGGTTTTCTGCTTTTCCCCATGTGAAAGAGAAACAGACCTTTGTTTTGCTCAATTCTAAGATTGTGGTGCACACTCCAGCCATGTATTATAAAAATGTCATCATTTTTTTCCTGCATGGACACTGCATAACAACAATACTCTTTTTCATAATAAAAATGTCATTAATTTGGTCTTTCGGTATTTAGCCCGGGTATGAAACTTGATGACAACTTTTAATGTGTAAATAATATATATTGTATTATTTTCATGTTCTCTTACATTTGAATAAAAGCATGATATCACTGCATGACAATCTGTGGACTTTTCTTCAACATTGTGACAAATAAATGTATTTTATAATAAATAATATTACAAAATGTTACATTTCAAAAGTAGTATGAAGTACGTATGATTGAAGTTACCTACTACTCAAACGTCAATTTAACTTTTCTTCCTCGACACAGCGAGGAATTATAATGTGATTTAAACTGACTTGACCATTAATGACATTATTGTGACCCTGTTATTCAATACACAATTGGTTAAATCTAGAATTTGGATCTCTACTTTTACAACTTTAATGTTCCCGTTACATTTCGTGCTGCCTTTTCATTCACTATTTATTTGTTCTTATTTTTTATCGAATAGAGGTATTGTTATTGCTGGCTGTTGATGCACTTCAGGAATAAAGAACAACTGAGCTGAAGTTTGTAAAAATGTAACATACGTATGTAAATTGTATGGTATGTGGAGAGAGAGAGAGAGAGATTTTGGGGGATTTTTAGAAAACCTTTATGATATAATAAGCACAATAGAAACAAAATTACTTCTAACACACATCAAACATAACTGCAGCACCAATCTTCAAAGAAATCGTCCATGATGCTCATGCTCATCAAAAATAAACTAGTCAATCCACTCTATAGAAGACAGGAAAGTGCTTCCTGTCCGGCCCCTTCACTCTGCTGTAGCAGGCCGGTTAGGCCTGTCACACCACCTTCTTCAGGGTGGTGGTCCCAGAGGAGCACAGCATGCTGCTGGGCCCCGGTGTCGCGCTGTCCTGGAACTCCATCCTGGCCCCTTTCTCCAGAAACACAGGGTCTTCTTCAGTCTGTAGAACTGTTTTGTGAAACCTCCTCCGTCCTTCTTGGCCGCGAAGAAACAGGTAGAGATGTAGAATTTGTCTCTGTCTGGGAAGTGATCTTCCACCTTCACATCCTACATGTGTTTAGTCCTCCGGAGAAAAGACTGTATTTGCTCTACACTGTAGAACAAAGACTCATCATCAGAGTCCTCCTCCATACCGGACTTGGACTCTTTTCCCCTTTTTCGTGTCTTCCTCCTGTCCGCCGTTACTTTTGTCGAAGGTTGGGAAAAGATGACCAGGACGGCAAAGTCAAATTCAAAACAAAGTGGATTTAATCAAGTGTGGAAGAACAAAAAGTCCGAAGACACACAATATTTAACGTGCAGCACGGGCCTGGATGAAGTCAGCTAAAAACATCGTTCGATAACAGACTCAAGTTCTCAAGGAGAACATGACTTTATAATCTTTAAGAGCAAACATGATTGGATAATATAGATGGAGACGTCACTCTGTCTAAACTTTGTCCGTCTCATCGTTGGAGCTCAGGGTGGTCCCACCCTCTGGGCTCACGATCTTCTCGCCATCGTCATAATCAGTGTGTGTGTATGTTGTTCTCCATCTAAAGCAGGAGCTGTGCAGTTTCTACTATTGAGGTGCTGGTTTCTTTAATATAATAGAAACTAAAAGGCACCGTCAAAGAACTTGTTTATGAAAAGCAACAGATAGTTGCTTTCATAAACAAGTTATTTGACGGTGACAGGTACGGCTCTTATTAAATCTCAATTCTACGACTGAGCGGTCAGGGTGAGGTCAGAGCCAAGGGTTGCACAGAGTTCCGAGTTGTCCTCCCTGTGTGGGGGTGTTGTGCATAGTTCGTGCCTTGTATTCCCCAGCGTGCCTGATTGTCCTCCCTGTGTGGATGTGTCATCTTCTGGCCGAGGTCAAGAAGGGTTTGTACCTGTCTGTGCTTCTTATGCGGCAATGTCAGTATGTTCCAAAACCATAGAAGCCATAGAAGGACACAAGGTATGGTGCTTCGGGGCCTTAATGCAAAGTGAGGGACATGGGGTACTATGTATGTATTTTATATTCTTAACACTTTCTATAACCTGAGAGCTCTCCTCTCCGTATTTCCTCTTTAAATGGGGAACTTTGCGGCTCTCCTCCTCCTCCTCCATGTCCACCTTGCTTTCTGTCAACACAAAATCGTTGACACCTGTTCCCCTCCTCCTCTTCCTCCTCCTCATCACTCTGCTGGACTTCACCGGTCTCCCCCTCCTTCTTCTCCACACACTGCTGGACTACACCAGTCCCCTCCTGGTTCTGCCTCTCAGAAGCTGCTTCGTCAGTGTTCTGCTGAGCGGCTCTTTTCTTGGGGCAGTCCCTGGCCTGATGTCCCTCTCGCCCACCAACAAACATTTTCGGTTCCCAAATGGAATATACACTGGATAATCAAAACCCTCCCGTGTCAGCAAGCTCAGATCCGACACGCCGCTAGCACGCCGCTAGCCGGCTGCGCCAACACACACACACACACACGCCCACACCAAAACCCTCCGTGCACCCGCAGTCTCACACACAAACATCCCCGTGACTCACAGCACACATACCGCACTTTTACATTCACTAACTAGAATGGGCACTCGGTAGAGCGCATACCTTCGCATATCACAAGATTGGGCATTGAATTATGAACATGTTTGCATTAGTTGCATGGCAATTGGATAACAATTGACCGTGCTATGGTAAAAAGAAGATTTTGACCTTTCCATGACCTTGACCTTGACCTTTGTCCCGATTGATCCCAAAATCTAGTTAAATGGTCCCCGGATAATAACCAATCATCCGACCAAATTTCATGCGATTCGGTTTAAAACTTTTTTTGTTTCGCGAGGAACACGCATACAAATAAATAAATAAATAAATACACGGCGATCAAAACATTACCTTCCGCATTTTCAATGCGAAGGTAACAAGGAAAACCACCGCTAAACACCAATATACCGCTCTCAGCTCACAACCTCCGTGCTCACGCTCAGAGAGAGCGAGAGAGAGAGAGATGGTTCTGGCCAATGCACATCACACACTTGTGGGAACCCTATTGTTTTTCCAGTAAACTATTAACATGCAGAAAAAGAACAAACAGTATGAACATCATTATATACTTACCAAAACTATATGTAACGTAGAATGGCTAAACTTAGAATAATTATATTGTTCTTCCTACAATTATTGATGCATTAATGTGTCATGTGCTCATTTTAATGACTTTATTTGAATCTTCAAAATAACTTAAGCTGTCAAATAAATCTAATGGAGAAAAAGCGCAATAGTTTCCTGTGTGCTAATTTGAAGGAGCCGGCACATAGAAAGGGCTGGACAGGAAAAGTGCACACATCCAACAAAATATCTTCCATATCCATATCGATTGTTAAATTTAGCCAACCAGACCAGAGTTGAGGACAAACAGCAACTCCCGCTACATTTGAGAGGTGGAGGCGTGGCCACGTCTTGCCTTCATCATCAATTCAGTTTCAATTCAATTTATTTGTACAGCCCATTTTCACAAATTACAAATTTGTTTCAGAGTGCTTTACAATCAAGTGTTGATTGTAAAAATAAATGTTAATTCTTGGTGCTATATGTGGTCATTCCTAACCTGACAGATGCTGACGGCTCACAAATACGCATCGGAAATGTCATTTAAAAAGCACACAGGTTTTATTGCATATCAATTTCATGTATAAATTCTTCATAGCATTGGAAAGATTACATTTGGTATACATTGCTATTCTACAGAATTAACGTCAGAGTCATATCTTTTCAATGAAATTTCTCTAAAGTACATTTCAATAATCACAAGCATCAAAAGAACTGCAATTTTCAGAATTGTTCAATATTATTCTACAATCCTTTATTGTTTTTCATTATGTCTTCTCCCACAACTCTTTTCTAATGTCATTCAGAGCCACCTGCCCAAACATCGGTAAGGCAGTCAAGAACTTGAAGTCAAACCTACCAAACTAACCACATGTACAATAAGTGCATCTACGGATTTAT
Source organism: Pseudoliparis swirei (assembly GCF_029220125.1). Classification (NCBI taxonomy): domain Eukaryota; kingdom Metazoa; phylum Chordata; class Actinopteri; order Perciformes; family Liparidae; genus Pseudoliparis; species Pseudoliparis swirei. The sequence continues at coordinate 9,847,429 of NC_079396.1, forward strand.
TTTTTTCTTCATTTTTTTTCTCATTTTTTGATTTGATACACATTTCACAAATGGACATCATTATGACTGCTAAACACGTCATGCACAATATCTTTTTTGTTTTCCATAAACATAACAGAGGCGATATACAACTCAGATTCAAACAAAACAAGCACCATCCATTTAAACCCATATTTTTTCAATGATTTTTTTTTTCTTCAGACAAATGCACCATTGTTTTTTTTTTTCATTCTTTAAAATACTATACAGTTAAAAAGAAACAATATGTATATTTTTACTTTCTCCTGTAACAGTGGGGGGAAAACAGCAACCATGTTCTATTATGCTGAAACATATTTCAGCGACCATCTGCCAGAATACTTTCTGAAGTTGGCAAAATGGAATACTTCAATGCCTTCGATTCTTTTGCTTTACACAGCGCGTACTTATTACAGTAGTCCATGACATGAATTACTACATATAGTCACCTAAACTAAAAACTTAGCAACCCAAGCCTTTACATTTTATAACCACGACTTGAGAAAACAATGTGTTTATCATGAATGAAATCTCATTCAGTAGAATTATAAAAAAGACTTCTGTCTTTAGAAAAAATGAGATGATGCAGCAGTCCTCATCAGCATCACACCTGCTGTTGTGAATACAAATTACAGTGCTTCTGTTCCAGAATGTTCTTGTCTCTTCATGTCGAGCTCCAGCTGCTTACTTTTCCGAAAGTGAAACTAGTCTGAAAATGCATCTGTGTTCTACTTCTAGAGACCTAAGCCCGATCAATGCATGGCTTGGACCCATGTGGTTTAAGTTCTAGTGGGAAGTGTCAGGCCTAGTTCTGTGAGTCCCAGTATGCAGGGAGGACCAAGGCAACAATTATCAACAATGCACATCTGCAGTACACACGAGTCACGCCCTCCATAGACCCCATGAGATGTTATTATGATCTGAGAAGAATATCAGGGAATATGAAGTTTATGTCATGATCAAGTGTTTCTGCTTTCCCTGTCCAGAATGGAAAAATGAAGATATTGTTCTGCACGTTTTGTATGGACAAACCAGCATACTATGATATTAAATTTAACGCTATCTGTGGTTAGGTTTACCCTTTTTTTTGGTTTCAGGAGACCTTGCTTTCATTTCTTTTATTGAGGACCGGCTCTTCTGTCGTTTCAGTGCAGCGACGACTAGATGTTCATTCTGACGTGACTGAGTGTTTTAGACTTTTGGACCAATAAAGAACAACTAATTAAAAAAAGAATATTCATTGTTTACGCAACATATATCAAATGAAAAACAGAGGGGAACGGGAGCTTGATGTGGTAGAAACTCGTCAGATTCAATAATGTGAGGAAAAGCAATGCCCTTTTCTGACATTTATGAACGATGTCCAAGTTTGAACCCCATAATACTAATTTGAACAAGACACATTCAGCATACTGGGTAAAATTGTTGATCAGAAACAAGAAAAGAAAAAAAAACTAAACACTGCAGGACGATACATTGCCAAATAGGATCTAAAGCTAACTACAGCTATCTTTCACTATAAATAAAAACAATTAATTTCATGGGTTCTTTCCATTTTGGCACACTAACGCTTTAAAAGAGATTCTGAATCTCTCTCAATTTCTGGCGTTCATTCCTTCAGTATCAAGAAAGGAGGTATAAAATGACATGCCTTCATTTTTACTCCTCCAGTCATGACAAAACAACCAACAATAAATACATACACACATATTTCTGAAATCAAATATATAAGAGCGTAATAAGAAGAAGAAGAAAGAAAAAAAACTGACAGCAAATGCAAGCCCCTTGGAAATGAAATGATTGTCAGAGAACAACACATTTTCTATGGGTTATTTGGCACACACCATTCTTGCTCTGAACATCTAGGTTATTTTGTACATCATATGTCAATATCATAGAATTTTGGTCCTTCTCTAAAATAATTATATTAACAATTTAGCACTGTGGTGCCTACAAAAAAAAACCAATACTGTGGTATCTAAGAGAGGAAGTAAATAAAATTAACAAATGACGATGAAATAAACAAGCAGAGAAAGACTTTCCTCATTTTTTGATTATGATTTGAATTCATTTTCAGCATGATCAAATTGGGTAACCAATTACAATGGCTAGTGTCCCAGATAGCTCATCAAAATCACCAGTTGCTGTGCACATTTGAACATTGAACATCATTCTCCGTGTAATCATAAAAAAAAAATCAACAGTCTACTGGAACTTGTATTCCCTCAAGTAACATTTAGTGTGGCGCTATTGTTGATTCTGCAGTTCGAACTGAAATGAGATCAGCACGTGACTCGCCCGGGGTTGGTGGCGGAAACCTGGAGACGATAGTGCACGCGCCCACTATGTTCCCGGTGAAACAGCGACACCGTGTGGACATGCAGTGCTAATGCAGGGCGGATGCTGCAGTGCTTGTAGTCGGCGGTGTACACAGACTTTAGAGACATACGTAAGTGTCTTTGAGAGCCCGACGCTGGGTCTCTGTGGGGCTGGAGGGAGCCTCGTGGACGTGGGGAGGATCAGAGTAACGCAGAGAGTCAATGCTGTTGAGAAGCATTTAGCATGTCCTTCACATCAACAGGAGCTGAGCAGTGCTTTCTTTTTGAGAATCTCTCCCTCCTCTCTTTTACTCACTTCTACACTCACACATTCACACACAGACACACGCAAACACTATTCCTTCTATCTATTGGTGACACGCAATAACGTCCGTATGGCGTCCACGTTTCTCAAGACTCGTGTCCCACTCTTGTCTCTCGTTCTGTCCGTTTGCGAAAAGCAAAGTTCCTCCTACTCTTCCTGCCCTTTCCGCTCTCTGGTCTAGATGTGGTTGAGCGGGTGAAAGCTGCTCGTCTCGGACGGTCCACCTCCCATGCTCAGCCAAGCGTCCAGGGAGCTCTGGGAGGGCGCGTGCAAAGGGTTGCTCTCCGAGAGAGACAGCATCATTGCATAAGCCTGTGGGAGAAGAGATGCAGAAGACCTTTAAGTAACACGCAACGCGTTCACACACACTCACTGTTAGGAACACTTCTCTGTCAAATGTCATCTTTATAGAAAACTATATACTAACATGTTTTAATGATCAGGATTTATTTTTAAGGGCATACTCTACTGGGACATTTAATAACAGTTTTAGTGGCATATACATTATGACATTTGTATGGCATATTTTCTTTTGTTTGTTTGTGACATATATTTATATATATATATATATATATATATATATATATATACTACCGTTCAAAAGTTTGGGGTCACTTAGAAATGTCTTTATTTTTCAAAGAAAAGCACTGTTTTTTCAATAAAGATAACATTAATCAAAAATACACTCTCTACATTGTTAATGTGGTAAATGACTATTCTAGGTGGAAACGTCTGGTTTCTAATGAAATATCTCCAGAGGTGTATAGAGGCCCATTTCCATCAACTATCACTCCAGTGTTCTAATGGTACATTGTGTTTGCTAATCATATTAGAAGACTAATATCTGATTAGAAAACCCTTGTGCAATTATGTTAGCACAGCTGAAAACAGTTATGCTGGTGATATAAGCTATACAACTGGCCTTCCTTTGAGCTTGAAGTTTGAAGAACAAAATTAATACTTCAAATATTAATCATTATTTCTAACCTTTTCAATGTCTTGACTATATTTTCTATTCAATTTTCAATTCATTTGATAAATAAAAGTGAGTTTTCATGGAAGACACAAAATTGTCTGGATGACCCCAAACTTTTGAACGGTAGTGTATATGTCACACTAAACTCTGGTAGTTTTTATGACATTCTGTACAATTATTTTTTTGCATTATATTTCTTTTTACGACATACCATTTATACCATGACTTTTTTTAATGACATTTTCTATGACATACCATACCATGGCTTTTTTATGACACTTTGTATGACATACCATACCATGACTTTTTTATGATATTGTGTATGACATATACCATACCCTGACATTTTAATGATTTTTTTAATGACATCTTATACTTTTTTCGAAGAGATTTTTATCTCATACATTACTTTTTTTAAACACTTATTTTATGACTTACTCTATTCGTATTTTTCTGACATACTACACAAAGTTCTCAAGGTTCTCACAGTTTTGTTGACAATTTAACGAGCCAGTATTAATGATCGCTGTACAGGAAAAGTGCACAGATACAAAATATCATTTCCATTTAAACTTCTGCATTACACTGCCAAGGTGTCCACTAACATTGATAACATTAGGTAACAGCACAGCTTGATGAAGTAGCCAAGCTTAATGTATTAAATGCAGACTACTTAAAGAGAAAGTATCAAACAGAGCATTTAGGATTAAAATATAATAAATGCATTTCATGTCACGTTCAGGGACGGCAGACCATACGCCTGCTGTCATTGGCCTTCTAGCGGCCCTATGCTGAAAGCTCAATCTTCATTATTCTACATAAGACATATTATTAGTTGATTAATGTGCTCATATTGAAACAGAGTTTTCAAATTACCATGATTTTTTGACAATATACCCAGTAATTATGTTCTTCATTAGACTGGTTTAAGACTGAAGATCACAGTAAAGAGAAGGTAACAGGTAATATGAGTAAAGTGAGAGGAAAAGACGAGAGGAAGCAGGACAAGAGGCACTTTTTAGGGCCAGATTTAGCCTGAATTAGTTTTTTCTTTCCTTAAAGCATCTGGAAATGTAAAAGAAGCCATATAGCTATATGGTCAACATCATATATATGTCATTAACGATATATACATATATATATATATATATATATATATATGTATATATATATCATGATATAGCAAGTTTTCTGGTGATTCAACAAAATAAATATGCTATATTCTGAAATAACCACATGGAAAAGCCTATTTTTATCTACTACGTGAGTTACTTTCTCAAATATAGATAAGTGAAAAGTATTTTTTCATTTTATTTAAGTGAAATTATAGAGAAATTAATAAATATTAAATTCAGATTTATATAAAATGTAAGATAGTATGGTTGTTATCAGCAATTTGGATGAATAATTCAATATTGTGTATCGCGATATCTCAATCTATGATTTCCTCACAGTATGACTCCACGAAAAGACGATGGATCATCATATTGACCTTATCTCATCCCTTCTCTGCAGCCACAGGATGCATGCTGTCCTTCCTCCTGCCTAAGCAGAACAACGTGCATTTCCTTCCCTCTTTTAATGGACGTACATAAGCCCGTCACATACCTGGGATTTAGCCTGCCTGTACAATGTCTCTTTCAATGCCTCCGATTCTATTGAAGCGTTAAATATGTCTTTAACATCAAAGGGTTGCTCATCACTGGCTGCTTTACGTAACCCCTCCAGACTCTTGGGAAAGCTGGGCAGACCCTCCAGGTCCAAGAGAGAGCCTTCCTCTATACACCTGCACACCGTGGATGGATGGATGATGGCAGAAATAGGGGAGTATGGATGGTTGGTTGGTTAATAGACAGATGGATGGGTAAATGGATGGAAAGGGAAGGGATGGATAGAGAATTAATGCAGTGGAGGGGAGTGGGAGGGGTGGGGGCGGGGGGAAAGGAGGAAGTTATAGTGAAGAAAACATGAGGAGAAGAGAAAAGGAGAGGTACGGTCATTAAAAGGACTGGTAGAAGGAATCAATTGAGAGAAGGAAAAGGACAGAAGAGTAGGAGCTGAAGCTGAAAGAGTCTTTTTTTAGTTTTGGGCGTCTGTGAAGGGAATCTGTATCAAGCCCCGTTTCACTTCTGCCCGCTGTTTAGGAGTGGCAGTTGTTATAATCGAGGAAGATATAACTGTCTGTTTCTGTTTAAAGATGTGTTCCTAGCTAAGCGGCACATTTGCTGTGGTTATTACGTGTATACTAGTGTCCATTAACACTGACTTCTGTGGTTTTCCGTATAATTAACGAGATGGTTACCTGCGAGTGTGTTCATAGCCCATCGCTAATGGAGCCGTCTCCGTCTCTTCCTCCTCCTCGTCCTCCACATACACTCCTGTTGTGACAGGGGACGGGGACTCAGGCGCCTCGTCGTGAGACTTCTCTGTCAGGCTGCCTTCCTCCTCCTCCTCATCGTCGCCCTCCACTTCCTCTTCCTCCTCCTCTAGCCCCCGGAGACCTAGTTTAGAGTGGCTGGATGGGCGTTCCTCCTCAGCCTGCTCTGATCTGCAAAGGGATCAAAGGTCAAAGTAGAGAGGAAGTGTCAGTGATGTTGGCAACCGATCCTGAAAAGACTACCTTTCTCCTCCCGTATTACTTAGTGACATTTCAGAATAAGAAACAGACGTTAGATGTGAAGTAATGTGTCGAGTCTGTGGTGCTGCATGTCCCTTGTTGAAAGAAATCTCCAACATGGTGACAAAAGCAAACAACTACGTTTCTAAAGTTGTGCAAAGCAAAATAAATAAACAGTCTGAAGTTGTTTCTTCTGTTCTTCAGTTTACCTCGGCAACCAGGGAGAAAGACGCAAACCTTTTGAATCAGTGGAGTAGCCAGGGTTTTTTTTTAGAGAAAGAGAAATAATGGAATTAAAACGAAGCATAGCTCTGGTTTTACTGCATATATTTATCTTTTATTTTTTCAAATGATCTCAACCCAAACTTATATGCGCGTTGCGAAAGCTGAGAGCTGTTCTTAATTCTGATCACAGTGAAAAGTGAGAAGGACTTTGAGTTTAGTTTTAAACATTGGTTTCCGTTTTAGTGTTAGTTCTCTGTCCAGTCGAAAGCTCGGTGGCTGCTACCATTTCCTGAGCATCTAAAAGAAATGACTCATCACAAGCAAACCTAAATAATCAGTTGACAGCATGCACAGTCCAAGTCCAGTGTCCACACAAACAACATGGCTGCTGACAGTCTGCCCGGAGCACTTTTCAAACGGCCTCCACATGATTAATTGACCAGTTCCTCGGAAACGGAGCAGGAGATGGCTCGCTTCAGACCGGCTACTCTACACCCTGTAATGGTGGAACATACTCTGTGTGACTGAGGGAAGACGATGGCTGATCTGCAAACAGGCTATCAGCACACCACCATTACGGCCTGCCATCTGTACATTTTCCAGCCAGCTCCCCGACTCTCCCCCTCCATCACCCCTAGACCACGATGTCATGGCTCATGATATCATTTCCTCTGGGACGGCACATTTACCCCTTCCATTTTTGCCACACAGTGGACATTTATCAAATCAGACAGGATTACCTCTGGGAAGGAGTGCACTGGGACAGGATTGGGTCACACACACAGTGGGTGGGTAAATGCGGGTAAGGGGACTTTTTTTTGGGGGGGGGAGAAAACTTCTCCTCTTTCAATCTAGATTAAATATCACCATAATCAAATCTCAAAGCTGGTTGGCGGGGGAAAAGTCCATGCCTATGTACAGAGAAAGAAGCGTAGCTCTGACAGGGGGGCCCTGGGTTTTGTCATTTAGTCTAAACACGTCAGTTGGGTGTTTGTGTTAGCTGGCCGGGGGTATGGATATAGCGGGTGGATGGGGGAAGAGCTCCATCATCAGTGGATCTCCCAGATAAATTCCTAAACCTGAGTTCCCCTCAGAGTCCAGACTGCCAGCCATTGTAGCCAAATCCCAGACAAGGAACCAGCTCCAACTGTAGTTGTATCCAAACCATAGAACTGGAGCCATGGCCAGGGGCCTCGTTCCAGCCCTAATTATGACCTGGATTACGGTCCCGAGGAGACAGATACCTCTTAAACCTTCAAGACTATGTGCCGGGAATATAATATAATAGTCTATGTCATCTAAACCCCCTAACTTGTGTCTTTGAAACTTCCCACCCTTAAAGCAGCAGTGCTGCCTCAGCATCTCCAACATCCCCAGCTTGGAAACGTGTCAAAGTTTTCATGTGAAAACAAGAGCTACCAGGGACTTTTATTTTGACTGGCTATGATGCTGAAAAAGGGGAGAAAATAGGTTTCATGGGCGGTTAAAAGTGATTACAGATAGCCATCCGTGAACGTGGGTTTGTGCTCGGCGTTTGACTGAAGTCACTCAGAGGGAGAATAAACAGCAGGCTGTCTGGTGGGTGGACAGAAAGAATAATACATAATTACCGACATTAAAATGTCAGGCCAGCTTGTTGTGGATGAGACTGAGTATTGATCCCAGATGGCAGAGGGGCTAAATTGCCACTGGGTCTGCTGGCCATAATGCATGTTGACAACTAGGAGGGGGGAATGATGGAGAAAGAGACAGACGGAAAGTGAGACTACCAGAAAGGAATTCACAGTGTGAGATGAAGAGTGTGTAGAGTCAAGGAAAGAGGCAAACTAACGCTGGAACAGAAACACATTTCATCCTCTTATTTTCTGACGCGTGCTCGGTTTAAAAAATAGACCAACTTTTTCATAATTTCACAAGTTATGGCTTGAGAGTGGAGAAAAGAAAACACACACAGACATGATGATCAATCCTGCCAGAGTTAATGGTAAGCAGAGTACTTCACCAACTACAGCTACATACAGCAGGTATGAATTGTAATTTCTGGCAAAGACAGCTCCAGTAAAGCTTTACACGCGGCTGACATGTTTAAATTCCTTACTACAAACCGTTCTCAGCAGGTCACACACACTCCATCCACCTCAGTGTGTGCGCTCTGTTCTACATTGCATTAGAGACCATTGGAAGCAACTCACGCCTGCACAAGTTTCAATTGTGGAGTCAAAGCGGCTGCAGTGCATTTTAATTGTTGTTAAATCTAAATGCCAGTGGCTCTTAAAAGCTGCACTTAGATAAATGTGCAACGCAGCTGCAACTACTATCATCATCAGTATGCGTTGTAAAATCTGTTGTCGGGGACTACTGCCATGTAGATCCAAGCCACCGGAGGGCAGTGTGCACCAAGTGATAGTGTCCACGCTCGTGTACAGGCAGAAAGAAACGATGAGCACAACAACTGTTGCTTTGAGTTTCACAAAATGTGTGTGTTTGTTTCTGCGCCTCCATCCTTGTCAGGATGACATGCCCTGCTAAGGGGAGGGATATCAACAATGTCAGAGTGGGGTACATGTCACCTTTTTGCTTTCGAGTTTGGATTACAGTAATGTTTAAGATCCAGTTTGAGTAAGAATTGGCATGGGGAGTCAAAGGTTAGCTTCATGGAGCAAATATAATCACTGAAGATGTGTTGTTACCTCTTATCCGTTGAGCTGGAGGCCTGGTTCATCTCGCTGTTGGAAATGAAGTTGCGGATTTCTGAGAAGTATGAGTCCTCTTTCTCATCTAAAAGTGCATGATTGTCTGGCTCCGAGTTCGGGGAGGAGATGGTGGTTCCTAGGTTGGAAAGCATCCCGGACTGTTGGCTCACTGTTGGGGAAAGCGTGCAGTCACACACACACACGCGCATAACCACACAGCAGCCACACACACACGCACACACACACACACAACCACGCACACAAGCATGGTTAGTTTGATGATCATCAGACATGCATAATAGATAAGAAAATGCTCAATATAATGGTGGTTATTACTATTATACACATTATTCACATTTCAATATATCAAAAGGATGAGATTGTGCTACTTTGTGTTGTTGTGAAACTGGGTCGAACATATTTTAACAAACAGGGAAATGTTTACGGAATTTTGAGTAGGAGATAAACCGTGACAAAAGGCGAGCTTTGTTACAGTTCAACAAAACGGCTTCTATATCATTTGTGTTCTTACAAATTCTTGCATGATTTTACATAACGTTCAGAAAAGTTCCACTGTTACATCACAGTTAACTGAGGAAATACGTTTTTTCAGACACTTGAAATGAGATTAGTCTGAATCAGAAATAAGGAGTAGAGAGATGACATGATTTGAACTGGGAAGTTGCAGTTCATGGTTCGCATCTTAACCCTCAAACACGGGCAGCCCATAATTGTGTCCATGTTTTTTTAAATCCAGAAACACTATTATAAGAAGAGGATGTGACTCTGGCCCAGATAAACTGAACCAAACTGTACTGGTCACTCCTCTATTCTTTCCTAAAAGACATGTTTGACTGTCGTCACACTCCAACTCTACTTAAGACTTCATATTTAGGTAACATTTATAGATTTAGAAAAATATTTTGCCTTCATTTATCTTATTTTTATGACAGATGTTATAACATTGCTCTTGGAGGAGTCACAGTGGTATTTAAGGGTAAAGGATGGTGTAATTTTAAAGAAACAAGAATAACAGTGCTTCTGCTTAAGTTATGTACGTTTTCCTAGTCTGTATTTTAGCAATTTTCATTGCATACTTTTAGCAGATGCTATTTGCTTTCTTCAATTTGACAATCAAGGATACATCGGTAAACAAAATATATAGGCACTCAACAAACAATTGCCTCTTATTAACATACTCAATTGCATCCCTTTACCAATTGAGAAAGTTAGTTTGTGTGTTGATGATGTCACAACCGTTTAAGCTCCACTAGTTTATAATACGAAGCATAAGCTTTGTGTTTCATTAGGGTGTCATTTCAAATAAAAAATGTTAGCACAGTTGTGAAACATGAATCACTTGAATGTAAGTGTTGAAAAACATAATCTTTCAGTTAAAAAGTTTCTCCTCCATCCATATTGAGTTGTATAACTCCATACTGGGCATACAAAGGTTGTTTTTGGCAACGTAGGAGGCAAAGCAATTGTGAATTCTTTAATTAAGTGATTTTCCAACTTCAAATCATTCACAGTACCAAGCTCTAAAAAATGGGATATGCAACGAATTACAATTATCCAAAATGGGTAATATGAGACATTCATTATTCAATCAAATAACATAACTCTGTGTCACTCTGAGACAAATTTGTAATTTGTGAAATTGGGCTATACAAATAAACTGAATAACACAAACACCAACTTCCTGTCAATAACTCAAATTCAGTTCTCACAGCCTCCCTTTTCTCAGGGAAAAGATGCAGTCAAAGATGTTGCAAACTGACCAGGAATGTTCTCATGCTCGTGCTTCTTGAGATGGCGGTCGAGGTTGGTTTGTTGACCGAAGCAGCGGTTGCACAGGTGACACTTGAAGGGTTTTTCCTTGTTATGGATGTTGCGAACGTGGCGTTGAAGATTGGATGAGATGCTGAATGAGCGGTCACAGTATTTACACCTGCCAAAGGATAACATAGTGAGCAAGGACGGCCCTTCAACCAGAGATGGAGGCAGTGTTCACGGTGGTTTTATAACCCCGCTGCTGAGGTGAGAAAGATGCCACGCAGACAAGCAGACGAAGGGAAACCCATCAATGAGAGCATCTGTGATGACTGAACTGGACTAAAGTACCTGTAGGGCTGTTCCCCTGTGTGTGTCCGCAAGTGTCTGGTCAGGTTTGCAGAGCGAGGGAAGATTTTCCCGCAGTACCTGGAGGGAAAATAATGTGAAGGAAGAGGAAAGGGCAGTTAAGTAATCAGTGTATTCTACTGCAAACAGCATGCAGTCATGTAAACATGGTCAACAGTGGAAACGACTCGCTGCACCACAGGGTTCTTACCTGCAGGAGTAACGCTCCTTGCCCTTGCGGAGGATGGCATCTGAGAGGGAAGGTGGTGGTGAGCGGAAATTGAACAGTGGGTGAGCGTGGTGAAGCGAATTGGGCGGCACATCCAGTTTTAGAGCGCCAAAGCTCTCAAGCTTCTCTGTCATGTTCTCCATGGCTGACATCTGAGGAGATGGAAGAAAACAAGAAAAAAGGGAACAGGTAAAAAACACGAAGAAGATTTAATCAGTATTTGTGTATTACATGTTTAATCATAAACCTTGTAGTTAAAAGCACCATATAGCAAGTGCCATATATATATATATAGATATATATAGAGGGAGAGAGAGAGAGCAAAGGAAGCCCTGAAAACAAAGACACAATGTCAGAAAAAACAGGGAGCGAGGGAATGAGAAAGAAGACGGAAGCTGTGAGGAAGCAGCATATCAGAGTTCAGCCTTGTTAATTGTGCCAAAGGCGAGTCACCTCCATGACCTATAACACATTCACAAATTCTCAAGTACGATTCCTCCAGTGTCCCCCACCCCCCTCATACACCATAACCTCCAGCTTCAGTGCTTTGTTCTTGTGTTCTTCTGCCGAAGATACTGCTGCCGGCCGGCAGACCGGCTAAATGAGGCATTCAAGAGTCCTGATTGGACCTGTACAATACAGTTTGAGATACCCCCAACTGATAGCCGCTTCCCCTCCCCTACAAGCATGTGAACAAAAGGGGCCCGTTATGTAGGAGTTTATTTGCCAAAAACAGCTTACATCCTTCCTTTTTTTAGTGAATACGGGACGGGAGAGACGAGGACAGACACTCCGTCTCGATGTGTTTATTCACAGTCTGAGAACATGCGGGGGGGGGGGGGGGCAGGGTAATTCCGACTTGAGACTGCATTAGAGGTGGCATTGTTTTTGTAGAACTGGGAGGATCACAGCAGAGACACACTGGTATGAGAAGTTTTAAATGCCTGCGAAAACTTTTCATTGCGGGGCTATTGATCAATTATGTGATGATGATTAACATGTGTTAAGTACAGGGCGTGTGTAACGGAGAAGAGGTGCCGTTAAACATTTTGTTGTTTTAAATTACAGAAAACAATTAATGCCTGTTAGTTTTTCCTCATATCATTTTGTAAAGTCCAAACTACACACATATATGGATAAAGCCATATATGAAAATGCATGTTCTTTTTATCTCAATGTATCTGTCTGCCTATGCACCAAATGAGTGTTTTGAAAAGTCACAGTTGATAGAGGACACAGATTTCCAGCTCAGATTAAACAGTTTCCCCAACGAGAGCCCCCCATTCTCCTGGAGACAAACACAGGATGTCCTTGATGGACACGGTGCTATTATCTAGCCAGCCAGCCACAGAGAAAGAAATTGGAGGGGGTTGAGTTATTAGCTGGCCTGTGGGCTCCCAGCGCATGAAACAATGCCACAACTAAGATTAGCGGGGCCAAGAGAGGCAGTCTGTTACAATTCAAACGGTTATTATTCTCTCTTTTATTAATACTATCATTCCTAGTAATCAAGACGTGTAGATGTAGGGAGGGTCTGGGGACAGTCGAACAATGTGACTGATTATCAAAGGGGCTGCGAAAACAGACTGTGTCTTCTGAAAAAGGTAGAAGTGACGAGGTACACAGGCGCCATTCAGTAAACAAAGGAAGAAATCATAGAGAACCCTTGAGAAACAAAACATCAACACTGTGGAATGATGGTGCATAGGGCCCTATCAATTCAGGTTGCAGCAGCGTGGGAGGCAGGACTGAGGTATTTTCACATAATACATGGTTTGCAAATAATAGTCGATTGTATCTGAGAATAATCAGCCTGTATGCAATAACTGGAGGTCAATTCCCCCGGTTTGGTACTCCTTGCTGTCGTTCTTGTTCAAAGTTAATGTACTTTTTACTTTTTCTACTTAAGATTGAATCAATCTTCCTAGATTTTAAATGTGTCTGTGCGGTCGTGCGGTAAACCTACCTGTGGATGAAAGAGTGGCGGTGAGGGTCTGAGGAATTTCTCCTTCAGAGCTCCGACGGGGTCGAGTAGCTTCCTCTTCTCCACCCTGCTAGACCAACAACAAGGCAGAGGGTTACGTACGAAGGTCAGAGTTCATCTACAACCTCATACCACACACCGAACAGCTTCAATGTGTGAACATCAAACCGATTTGGTTGCGCATGTGGTAATAGCAGTTTCTGGTCTAATCAGGGATAAAATACCTGTATATGGGGTCCATGAAGAACGCGGAGGGCTTGGCGTAGTGCAGAGGTGGCGGCTGATGTGGCTGTGCGTGTTGGTGCTGGTGCTGGGCGATGGCTGCGTGGTGCAATGACTGGGAATGGGACAGTGGAAACCCAGCTGGGATTTCGTCCTTGATGGAGACCCCCTTTCCAACTCCAAAGATGTGGTTCTTTCTATTTTGTGGCTCAGCCACCACACCATTATGACCTCCTCGGCTCCGGCCGCCAATGCTCAGGTCCAACGGCTGTTCTTCACCGCTAGGTATTGCCAAAGGTCCACCACTGCTCCCCGAACTACTTTTGGGTTTTGAGGGATTTGTTGGGGTCGGATGAGCCAACTTGGTCTCCTTGGTCTTTGCGGTGAGATCAAATGGTGACTCTCCTGTAGGAGCAGGAGCTCGCGGTACACCAGACACCATCTTGTGCAGCTGCTCGTGAGGTGACTTGGGCTCTGCTTTAAAGAACATGCTGGGATTGAGGACACCTCGATCAGCGCTGAAGGGATAGAGGGAGTTGTGGAAGTTGGGCAGAAATTGGAAGGGAAACATGGAATGGTAAGGCAATGGACCCATCTTCTTCTCCTGATGGAGACCAATCAAACCTGGACCAAAGTATTTCTCAGCAATCGAGGCGATGGCTTTGATGGAATCTGTTGTTGCTGCATTGGCATTTGTGTGGGTGGGTGGGAGGGCTTGCTCATCAGGTGGAGGGAAGAAGGAGTGCTGGGATGGTGCAGAAAACTGAAAGGGACGATCAAAAGCAAAGTTTCTAGAACTAGACACAGCTGATATCAACGCACTGTCTGGGTCTTCTAACTGGTGGCCTTCTTGACTTGATATGGCTCCAGACGGCTTCCTTCTTTTGCCACTTCGCTCACGTTCACTCTCTCCATCGCTCTCCAGGTCAGAACCATCCCCTGAAGCAGTACCAGTGGTGGTGTCCAAATCTGTCCCACTTGTGGTATTAACGTCTTCAAGGTCACTACCGTCAGACAAGTCCACCATCTTAGATCTTGGCTTGGCTTCTCCAGAAGACAAATCCAGTTTGTTCTCTTTTTCTTTGACTTCCAGCGGATTCAAACTGTTTCCTCCATTGGTGTTTGTGGAGCTAACCAGTGACAGTGGAGGGGCATCTAGGAGACTTCGAGGCAATTTCACCTCCTGACTGCCGCCGCCCAGTGGGCTCCTTAGCAAGGAGCTAGCTGGCAATAAAGGTGGTCTCGGATACAGTGATGGGGAAAAGATACCTGGGAAACCATGAGGTAGGGATGGGAAGCCATGAGCTCCAGGGGAGAAGGGCAAGCCAGCATGAGGGTGAGATCGGGAGGGAAAGTAGTCAGTGAAGCCTAGACCTGAGTGGTTTAGACCTTGAAGGTGGGGATGATGGGACTTGACCTTGGCCATGATGGGGCTTGAGCTCAAGGGGATGCCAGGGTTGAACATCCCTGCTGGAGAGCCATAATGGTTTTTGCCCTCACAGAAGCGGCGATGCTTGTTGAGGGAGGAGGTAGTGCTGAACAACTGCCCACAGTCTTTACACTTGATCTGGGTACGGCAGTCAGCATGCATACGCTTGTGGCGGCAGAGGTTGGAGAACTGGGTGTAGGATTTGTGGCACACCTCGCCTGGGGGAGCAAATAGAGGCAGCCCATCAGGGCCTGGTTAAACCCATTTTAACACTGTCTCTAACTTTGGATACCAAATCAATAGCAAAACATACATCTGAATGGAAACTGATGATGAAAAACTAATCACTTTGCAAATTGAAACTACCAAATTGTTCATAAACAACTGTTTCTACATTGTATGTATTTTACAATAATAACTGAACACATGCAAGAAAGAACACAACACATATTGACATACAATTACCTTAAAAAAGAGCATGAAACTGGTTTTAGATCCATAATAAATATAATGTAATGATTTTAGCTTTTTAAAATTATTATTAATATTATAGTCGTATTCCAAACTCATATAAACGATATATCAAAGTTTTTTTCTGGGAAAAAAGAGTATGTAAACAGGTCAAATGCATTATTTCAGTATCAAATGCAATAGAAATACGATCCATGGAACTGTATGCTTGGTTAAAACGATTGAAACAGGATTAAAACGTAGATGAAGTAATAAGTCTAAAATAAATGAACAGTTAAGAATGTGGCAGTCATTAACTTTGAAAGCTCTCACTCACAGATAAAGGGTTTGACACTGCTGTGGATGTGCTTATGCTGCTTGAGGCCTGACGAGGTGGCAAAAGTCTTGCCACACTCGGGGCATGTGTGAGCACGTGCCCCCACGTGCTGCGAGCGGATGTGACGCTGCAGGTTGCTGGGATCTGTGAACACCTGGAATTCAAAATAAGAGTATGAAAATACAATGCACGCTAAAATGAACAATGCTAAAATGCTGTTCTTTTACAATGTTTTAATCTATATCCAGTGCCATTATGAATGAAGCCTAAAAAAAAAGACCAGCAGAATTTCTGAAGATAAAGCCTGTGTGTTTGTGTACAACTTACGTGTCGGGTATGCTGTACCTTATCACAGTTTTCACACTCAAAGCGCTTGCCACTATCATGTGACATCTGGTGACGGATGAGGTTGGACTTCCAGTTGAAGGCTTTGGGGCACTGGTCACACTTGTACTCCCTCTCCTCTGTATGGACTATCATATGTTGGCCCAGACTTCATAAAGAGAGCACAAAACCATCAGTGAAATCAATACATCCTACAAGTCCCAACTGTAGGATAAATGGACTGGGTTGAATGTGTGCATCTAAAGTACTAAAGTGTGGTAGGAATTCTTATCATGCGTCTGCGTACCTGTACTCATTTGGGAAAATCTTCTCACAGTCTTTACATTCGTGGACGGGCTCGTCGCTGTCCTCCCGCTCCTGTTTGAAATCCTCTCTCAGTGTGTCGAAGATGGAGCCGGTACTGGAGCATGAATACTTCTGGTGCCGCCGCAGCTCCAGTGTTGAGGAGAACAGCTCATCGCAGTCTTCGCAGCGGTACATCTGCTCATCTGCAGATACACAAAAACAAATGTTCACATAATAAGCTTCCTCAGATATAGAATTCCCATTTAAATTCTGCCAAATCTACCTATAAACAATTAAATAAACTACTAAATCCCTTATTTATTCCTGTCGTCAAAACTGGTTTTCATGTCTCATGTATAATCCTGGGCAGCAGGATACAAATATATTGTTCAAATATTTATCTAAAAAACAACAACGAAAAAGGCTATATAAAGTAAAAACAAACATAACTTGGAATAACTAATTTTATCTTCAGGAGCAGGTCAAAGGTACTTTTTTATATATTAGGTCCAATAAATGTATCAACATTTTCGGCAGCTACTGAGACAATTCACAGCATTGACAGAGCTGAGTTTTCATATAAGCAAACATAAATGTTTACACGTTATGGGAGTCAAGACCAAACCTTGCTGTGCACAAAGAACCAATAAAGTGCTGCTTTGCAGCCTATTATTTATAAACTAATCTTCTGACAATGCAAAACCAATTATGGAGCAGTATATATATATATATATATAAAAAAAGGAAATATATTATCTGTGTTAGTTACAGCTAAAAAGAGTCCTATTCAAATGATAAAAGCAACAATCCTGCAATTGACTTTCCCATAAAATGAAAATCAATTAGCAGTGAAATGTAGCCCTCATTAACCCAGTGAATTGCTTGTTAAAGCAAGTGTTTGCTTGAGACTGTAGGTGTAATAGCCCACAAGGGAAACCATAGGGCTGGTCTTCCCTTCCATGTTGATAACCTTTACAATACTTCTCACCACCAAGGTCAAATACATACAACTCGGGCCAGCTTTTTCAATAGCAAGTTCCTGAGTCAGATGCCAAGTTCAACAGCTCAGGGGAAACCCAGCGGAGAGTCTCCGTGCATGGCCATTAATGTGTGTGTGTGTGTGCGTGTGTGTGAGTGTGTGTGTGTTGACATGAATGCTTTCCAAAAAGAATGAGCCACAAGGAACAGAGGTAAGCAGGGGCACGGCGGCGCCAACCCCCGTGGTGATTACAGCGCCAACCTGCCATACCCTCTTTGCCATGACCCAAGCAGCCAACGACTGAGTCGGCCCCCCAGGTATCCCAACACGCCATGCACACCAATCCATCATTTCAGGCTGCACTAAATGAGTTTATCCAAAATGACTTACAGTGCAAGGCTCACCTGTTTTCTACTGCATGTGACCGTTTATCCAGCTGGAACTTCTTGGGCACATTAAAAGGGCATTAGCGTAGCAGCAGCAATGTGTCTAACCTTGGGGAGAAGGATAAATGACCTTCTGGTCAATGGGCCATTACGCTGAGCTTAAATGCTCAACTAACGCACTCACTTTGACATCAGTGCGCACATATTTCATGGGGAGCATTTGCTCTGGAGCGCAAACATCTCAGCCCTCAGACACCTTAGTCTGTCGCCTTTTAGCCCAGAATATGTTTGTTCACACAACTTTTTGCCGAATTACAAACGGCACAACATCCCCGCGCGGATACTCAGGTGTGCATGAGCCTCGGCGTGTCTCGATGAGGATGACTCGTACATGAAGGTGCTTGCATGTGTTAAGTCTGGTCTGGGCGGGTGGGGAGGGGTGGGGGGTATAAAGGGGAGACTAATAGCTCTCTGGGAGACGAAGGGAAGCACAATTATGTGCAGTTTAACAGCTAATCTGGGAGCATGGGTGAGGTCTCAGGGGACTCCTCAAGTCCTCTACTTCAAATTCCTTCTCCGATAAGCCAGACACAGAGAGCAGGGCTGCACTGCCGAGCTCCCACTCAGCCGTGCTACCTTTCTCTCTCTCTCTCTCTCTCCTCTCTCTCTCACACACACACACACACACACACACACACACACACACACACACACACACACACACACACACACACACACACACATGGAGACAAAACAGACATCATCCTTTCAGTAGCTGGACTTTGACGGTCTCTCTTTGTCCCTCTCTCTTTCTGCTTTACTCTCTTTCTCACTCACAAATAAAAATACTGGAACAGGAGACAAACTGTTACACTTCATTGTTTCCCCCCCGTCTGCCTTTGTCCCTCTCGCACCACATACTTTGGCTCTGATACACACATTCTGGCAGGTGTAGTATCTCCTTTTACTCTGTCGGCCTCCCTCTCTCTATATTTCGCATGTATTGGCCTACACAAAGAGAGGAATTGAACAAATAATGTACAAGTCTCCCCACATGCCAATCTGCTTCTTTTCAATAATCAAGTTTGCTCTGAGCTTCTGTTCCCTCTCGTGTCCTTGGCATGGAGATTCGTGCATAAACTGTGCATCACACAGGGAAAAACCCAGTGAACTGCAGAACATTTGACGAACATCTTGTTCTCACTTGACCAGTTTATAGTCAGCGACAAGTACGTTTTCATCCATGGTTCCAGAAAGACTGGAAACATAACACAACAATTTTACCTGACAACAGCATTTCACCACAATAAGTCCAAGATGTTTTAAGAAATACAGCGGAACTACGGCCTCTTTTCCGCTTAAGTGAACTCTGAAAGAAAAGCCCTGATCGACAGTGAATAGCTGTCCAAACCAGATTATGAGATAAAGTATTGGATATATTCAGTCTGACGTCTGAGGCATGCATGGTTAAAACAAATGTAGCCTTCAGTGAATGAGGTTACCCACTCAAAGGGGAGGTGGGGGCTGACAGCACCTAAACATGTGACACACTTTGAAATGTGATCCATAGGCCTGTATACTAGATGCAGACATCCGTGTTCAGCAAGGTGTAGCGGAGCATTTAACACACAAGATCTCGCAGATTTTAGAGGTAAAACAGAAAGCAAAGATCAAAATAAAACGTAAATTTGTAGATATAAAGGATGAATTATTTATTTTATAAGTGACAAGGAATTTTTTTCCATTTCTATATAAATTGTAATTTGCTAACTATTTTACACGTCTCAATAAAAACACGTGTTTAAAGACTGGCTTAATAAAAAATACATATTTTAGGCTGCCAGGTTCAATCATCTTGTATATTTTAAATGATTTAACAATAGGCTACTCTACATGTGCAGTCGTATTAAACAGGAATATTAAAAGTACCACTAAAATAAGGCATGAGAGGTTTGATCAACTTTTCTTCTTTTTTCTTCGGGACGCGGGGCCAATCCACGCATGCGTCTGATTCTACGTCGGCCTAATGGCCACTAAAACCTAGGCTGGCTATGTGAATAATAATATATAATTATTAGCATTATTCTTTGGCTGAAATGTGACAAATATTATTCCAAACTTTCGGTTCAAAGGTCCTGAGTGCTCCCATATAAAGTGTTCTTATATGACTTCCTAATAATATCTGCTTGATCCATGGGTTTCCGTGAGGAGAACATTTCTCCTCACGGAAAGATGGAATATGACAAGTGCCAATTGACGCCCTAATAGAGTCTTACAGGCAACGAGACCCATTACATCGCAGCGTTGTATGGCACAATTCAGACAAGACTCTTACGAGGAGCCTTCATTATTGGCAGGCCAATTCTATCAATGACAGGTCGTCCAAAAACGTCTTCTACCAGATCCGGGATTTAATTATATCCTGAAAATGTATGATTCGAATAATTCATATTTCTTGAGGAAGAGAGAGCGAGAGAGAGAGAGAGAGAGAGAGAGAGAGAGAGAGAGAGAGAGAGAGAGAGAGAGAGAGAGAGAGAGTGTCATTTCCCCCGTCACATTAGCGAGGTTATCAGGTGTGTTGGCCGTGAACGCAGCACAGGATGCAGGTTGGAGTTTGTTTAAAACGTGCGCTAATGACGCGCATTAATCTTACCTTGGAGGTTGGGTGCCATGGATCCTTCGGGGAAAATGCCGTCCTTCATATACACTAGGAGCTCCTCCCCTGCTTCAATGTCCCGGACGGCTTTATAATAAATCTGAGGGGAGGGAGGGAGAGAGAGAGAGAGAGAGAGAGAGAGAGAGAGCGAGAGAGAGGGAGGGAGGGAGAGAGAGAGAGAGAGAGACTTTAACTTAAGGTCAACGTGGAATTAATAAGCCTGGACCCCGACATATTTATGATCACATGCAGGTAAAGAAAGGACCTGCTGCTGGCATTGATCATATAAGCATATTAACATGGTCGTTATTAGGAAATGAAGACGGCATGAATGTTTAAAATAAGATAAATTATCCAAAAAGAGACATTTTTGTTTGCAATATTTCACAAATTCTTTGTCAGCATACTAATTTAATTCTCGCCGTCAGGGGGTTATTTTATGATACAAGACAATGGTGCGTTTCCTTCTGCATACACTCAAAGTGCAAGCTCAAATGAACTAAATGATAGAAACAAATTAAATAAAATGTCCCTTCCTAAAGAGACACTTCAAATAAATCAAAAATAGAATTACGCGAATAATTACCCAAATATTTTAAAAAGAGTGAACATTTAAAATAAATCCAGACGAATGCAAATAGAGCTGTAATTATTGTAAACAGTCAGAAAGTTGCACAAACGAAAATAAACATGGAACAGCTCAGCTGCTCGGTTGCATTTGTCATTTTCATCTGCAGCACAGCGGGACATGTCGGCTCTGTAACGGCAAACTATTTATTATATCAACTTAATTTAACGTGTGTGATCAGGCAGAAATTACTGCTGGATAATGAGTTATTTTATTGCTATGTAAAGATAAGAAAAACGGAAGAATTAGAAATAATGGCTATTCGAGGCCATTCCGAGCCGAGACCTGATCAAGTATCTCACATGTCAACAATCCGTTCACCCACCTAAGTGTACAGCTATGATAGTCTAAGGAAAATTCATTGGAATGTATTATGATTAACGTGAATACTTTTCTAATCGAAACAATATTCTCACAGCTGTGTTCACGCATCCCAATAAACCCAGAAACCACCGCAGCCGCACTTCAAGGCGCAAACAGAAGATGTGATCTCTCAACACGAGGGGGCGCTCTGCACCAACTGAACGGTGTCATCACAACAAGAAAGGTAGAGCACGCACACAACACACGCACGCACACACACATACACACAAACACACACAAACACACGCACGCACACACGGAGAGAGGCTGGTGAAACTACAACTTCCAAGACTTAACGCTCTTAAAACGAGAAGGAGAAAAGGCCAACAAATCAATGAAAATATCGCGTTTTATAATAATAATAATTGTAATAGTTATTAATACAGGCTAAGTATTTACAACCATCAGACTGCACACAGTGGCCGCGGCCGCCTCTCGGCGTTGTTTCGGTCTGACCTTTCTTTTCTCGGAGAGACGGAGGAGTTGCGAAAGTTGCGCGGCGCTGCGGAGCGCCTCCAGTTGCAGGAGCACTTCGGTCCCGGTGGAGTTGGCGACGCAACCCATAGTCGGTGTACCGGAGGAGGGAGCGGAGCGCTGCAACGGACAGGGCCGGCGAGAGGAGGTCGCGCGCGGCTGATGGTCGGTGATCTCTCTCGCTGTGGCTGGATGAAGCCCGGCGCTCCTCTGCTGGGCTACTCTCTAATCTAGTCAGCGAGCGCGTCTTTGATGATGATGAGCCCCCCCTCTCTTTCTCTCTCTCTCTCTCGCTCTCTTCCTGAGCCTCTCTCTCTCTCTCATTAGTGATTCCCTATTGCCCCTCGGTGCTCTCTCGGTTACCCGTCGGCCACTCCTCCTCGTCTTATCTCCAGCCAAAAGGATTGAGGGATCTGCGGCGCAGACCCCTCCCCGCATCTCCGATCCCAGCCGTCGCTCGGGCCGCTTGATAAATTTGTTATTGATGTAAATAATGGATAAAGCAACCTGACAGACTTGCACTCACTCTATCTGTCCATCTATCACGCTCAAACGCACGGGGAAAGCGCGCGCACGCGGACATAAGCACATACATGTTTCGCCTTCGTCGGCATTTTTTTTCTTCTTCTTGAATTAAGTTTGATTAAAATGCAGAAACATTTATTTCGTTCAATTCCGTCCAGCCCGCCGTCGATACGCCAGAGAGCACTTCTTCACAACTCCGAGGTCAAGTTTGGATTTATTTGTGGTCAGAATATGAGGCCTAATTTAAAGTGAGATGTTTAAAGGGGATATTTTAATACACTTTGCGAAACATAAAAGTCTGTTTTATTTTTTTATTCTCCATGCACAAATTATTTTCAAAAGCTATTCATTATTTATACAATTATTTGGATTTTCGTTATGATATGTGTAGCGGGAAAATATGTGCGTGGAAGAAAAACTTTCACATCAACGTATTATGCTATCTAAGTAATTTCCCTATTTTTATGTACTTTATGTATTTTTATTTGCCTGCACACTCAGATCTGTCTTGCTATTTTTTCAATCTAAATATTTTTTTAATGACTTAATTTGTGACGTTAATGCGTGTTAATATCTTCCTCATCATGATGACAGGACAATAGGTAATATATATATATATATATATCAGCAACATTTACATTTATTTCTTCTTTTTATTGAGACAGTGGATAAATGAGGACATTTTTATTGCATTCCAAATAAATATTTAATTGTGTGCTGCATTTGGAATATTTTATGAATCTCTGTTTGCTTGTTTGTTTGTCTTCTACAGTAAGGCCTGCACACTCAGATCTGTCTTGACCTCTTTCCATCTCTGTCCAGTGTTCAGGGGACAGATGCCTCATCGATCACTGCCAGCCGCAGGGCCCGCAATAATCCCCCACTGTGGCCTCGAACACACACACGCAAATGCACACAAACACGCACACACACACACACACACACACACACACACACACACACACACACACACACACACACACACACACACACACACACACACACACACACACACACACACACACACACACACACACACACACACACACACACATAGTGTTGGAAAGGCCTCCAGTCCAAAACACAAAAGATGAAGGACTGACAAGAAGGTGGACAAGGTTCATCTTCTCTTCAAACCCCCATCAACTACCCCCCCCCCCCCCCCCCACACACACACACATATACACACATGTCAACCCCTTGTGCTCTCTCAGCCGTTTCCTTCAGTGTATGCGACTTGGCCTTCGAACTATTGAATGGCCTCACTTATGCACTGGTTTTGGGTGATTGTTGGAAACTATTTAACAGGGCGGACACCCACACGCAGAGATGCACACTGTTATGGCAATTTACACATCCCATGTATTCTTCCAAACCATGCATATAGGCCCACACTGGTCAGTATACTGTTCCGACCCACGTGGTCCATATGTAAAATGCAAAGAAACCTTAAGTGTTACTTCTCTCAAAATACAATGTATTCATAATTGCCTTTCTCAATATTGAAGGACACAGTTAAATATTGAAGATCAAGTGGCTTGTGCCATCTTTTGAAGATGCTGTCTTTGCCCCAGGTCAAGATCACGTGTAACTCACCTCCTCTCTGATCTCATTGTCAGTCTATGTACAAACTGACATCTGCATGGTACATTTACTCAGCTCATTTATTTGATTTTGTTGTGAGTCGATCCGAAGATGCTGAATTAAACTAACAGAAAGAAAAGTGCGTGCTTGATTTTAGAACACACACACATACACACACACACACACACACACACCTAGACACACACACCTAGACACACACTCTTTGGCCATCATTTAAGGAATATTGCCATTACTGGAGACGTGAGCGTGTTTGATAAATGATTAAGAAGAACAGAAAATATTTTGACCATCTGTAAATGCCTACACTGGTACACCATTCTGAAAACACACACACACACACACACACACACACACACACACACACACACACACACACACACACACACACACACACACACACACACACACACACACACACACACACACACGTCCTTTATTGGAATGCTTATAAAAAGCCAAAAGCAATTTAATCTAAATTGTCCAGAGCATATTTCTTGCACCTGATGTATATTGAAAAAAAATATTGAATAAAACAAAATTACTGCATGACCATAAATATCTAAATTATGCATGATCTTGAAAACATTTGTTCATCTTACATCATTAATGACAAACAAATAAACAAACACATTATCCACTTTCTTTTAGAAGGTTACTTCCCACATTTGAATTTGCTCCATGTGCACATATTTCCATAAACTCATGCATTGTGCATGATGATAAAAAAAAGAAGAAAAATCACTGAATAGTCTGTTAAATTATACATTTCAGCACTGAGTGGCTGTGTACGTATGAGTATGTGTGTGTGTGTGTGTGTGTGTGTGTGTCCTATAGTAAATAAATGATAGGGTCATACCTGTGAGCCACTACACCAAACAATTGGTCAGGCAAACAACAGAAAAGCTGTTCGCTAAGTACAAATAACTGCAAAACACATCAAATACAATCATGCACGTGGCCTCTCTGCCTCTGATAATTCTCCACAATTTTCGCGGGTGCCCTGATTCTTTCTTTGACATTGTGTGGCAGTGGCAGGGGGCACTGATGTGAAAATCTTAAAAGGATTAGGCGGGTTGGTGTTGCCAGCCAATTGGTGCTTGTCAATCTCGGAGGCCCCTGTGTGTTCCCTCTCTCTCTCTTGGTCCAAGCTCTCTTTCTCTCTATCGGTCAGGCTTAATGTCTGAAGCTTAAATGGACACACTAGCCTGTCCCTCCGGTGTGACAGAGTGACAGGTGGCAGATCAAGACACGAGGACAGAGAAAGGAGACAAAGACAGCGAGGAACTGGCGGCTAGAGACCGAGGCAGGAGGGGGAAAGAGCCATGTAGGCAGGGATTAGGAAACAAATAAGGGTGGAGTGACAGGAATGTGGAAACACACAGGCAAGTCATCTGGATGCATTTGGCTACTGTCGTCCCTCCACCATGTTTTCATGGTTTGTGTCTTTGTCTTTGATTTGAACTGACAAGTCATTCTCATTGCACCTTTTGAGGTATCTCTTTTGTCCATCCCAGTCAGTTATCATAATAGTCCGAAATGAACTCAACTGTCAGAAAAGCAAGACAGAAAAAAAGCACCTTCTGCAGGTTAAATAAAAACTGATATATGCTAATATATTGCAGTAGTAAGTAGCGGCACACACATTGCATGGGGTTGGGGTTAGGGCCTAGTTAAGCAGTTGGGTTTTTTATGGGTACTGGCTGGGCGTCTTTCCAAAAGTATCCCATGCCTTACCTATGCTTCTGCAGAGAGCGAGAGAGAGAGAGAGAGAGAGCACTGGCCCAGCCACACACAGACAGTAGTGCCATTCCTTGTTCATTAACAGCTACCGGCTTGTTACCAAATTGTAAACACACACTTACGCATGCAAACACACATTCAGACCGATGCACCCAGTGGTAAAATCTCAGCCGATGGGAAAGAATGACCCCACCCCTTTTTGCCTCACCTGGTCTCCGGTGAGGTGGCAGGCGGCGAGGTTCTGCTCCTCAAATGACGGGGCGGAGCGGACGTATTTGAGCCAGCTGCTGCTGGCGCCGTCCGGGCCTGTGTCCAGTGCAAACTTGACGTTGCCCATCTCATCCACCACCTGTCAGAGAGCAACAGATCAGACGTGACTACAGGGACAAAACAACAGGCGGTCGTCAACTATCAAATCACTTGGTGTCTTTCTATAAATGACTTTTCCTGAGCTTATTGCCAGTTAAAAATGAAATTTTTAAGGTGCACATCAAGGCCCTGATCAGACAGATTTTATTTTTTACACTGGATGCGCCAAGCGATTTTCTTATTTTAGTGAGTCTTGCTGGCTACCCGGAGCTAAAGGACTTTACTGAACGCAGTTCAAATGGTCTGAACACAAAACAGCAGGCCTGGAGGCAAATTAGTGTGTAAGTCGTTTTCATTAATTTAAACTATCCTAACAATAATTAGGTAGCTTACAGTTCATGGTTTGTATTAAGCTAATTTGGTGGTGGCCTAGCAACAACTAAAGTGAAAAGACTACGCGATGCCCGCAACATAACAGGCAGTGAGGTGCGGCGCGTGTTTTCAACCTGCAGACAACACTCCGTCTAATCAGGGCCTCAGAAAGCTGCTCCAGGAGTCAACTTTAAGACGCAGAGGCAACATGTCCGTGGGTGTTAGGACCACCTAACCTTGTCAATGCCCAACAGCAAGGAGAGGAAAGGGGGAAACGATGAGAGAGGAGGAGGGACTGGACACACCGTGGCTTCTTTCACTTGTCTAAAGACTTTCTCCGGCACATATTGATCACCCTTTGTAACCCCGACGTCCCCCTGAGACTCTAAGAGCGGGTTTCATGTTACCCGCTTTAACAGAGAATGATGGAGGTAGAGGTGAAGGAGGAAGAGGAAGAGCAGGAGAAGAAGAGAAGAGGGGTTTATTGCAGAGCACAAAGCGAGGGGGAAACCAGGAAGGAGTAACAATGCTTTCCGCATATAAAACCTCATTCTTCCCACAATTGTAAATTATGAATGATGACAATGAGAGGATGAGAATTTCCCAAAGGAACCGATATCAGACAACAATTGCTGACTGTGAAGAGAACGCATACCTTTTAAAAGGCCATACATGCTGCTTTCTACTCTTCGCTCCTTTGAGTCCATTTCTGCGTGTACTGTGACGAACTTCAGCGGTTCTGTGAATTTGGGGACGGCTCGGCTGAAACCCCCAGGCCCAACCCTCTCGACCTGGCCGGGGGGGGGGGGGGGGGGTGAAGCTCCGATTTCGCCACAGCACCGCATGTGATACTGAGCCTGTGTGAATCCTCAGGGGAGAACCGGCCAGAGACAGAGCAACTCCTCTAATTACAACTCCCAATCAGCCCGGGCCCCGAGTCCAGAGCTGACCTTTAGCTTGACTCTCGGCGCTCCTAATCACAGTCAAATGTCTGCTGTAGGAAATTGAGGTGTGATGGAGAAGAACCAACAAACCCTGTGACGTTTTTAGATGTGCAAAGTTCGTGAACCTCGCTCACTGGCTGCTTTTCTAAAAGGCATGTTCGTGGTTTCTTTTTTCCCAGCTCGTAAAGTGTGAATGCTCATGTTCTTGTTGTTTGTGTGAGCGCTTGCAGAAGGTGTATTTTTGTGGGTGGGGGTGCAGGTGCCAAATTTGGTGAGTAAATATGTAACGGGTCTGGTTGGAGGTGTGGACGAACTGCCATGTGCTCGTTTGAAAAAATACTGCAACCGTTTCAGGCAAATGAGTGAACATCTTGAGGTGACCGAAATGTTTCCACTTCTGAGCCGAGGTGTTTATCCTCCTCGCTAAATGTGTCGCTTGTAAAATAACAATGCCAGTTGGGGCAGGAAATAAAAAATGAAAACTGTGGCTACTGCTTATGTTAATGCATTTGCTGATTGTGAGAGTGGCAAAATAGACCGTTTGTACAAATCAGTTCCTGTTATGTATTTCCTGAAATTCACATTGAGATATTCAGAAGCAAAGCATGAGATCATGCCCTGTGGAACAGCTCCTGAATAAAAACTCAATCGTATCCATTCCTCACTCCACGTGTACAGCTTCTGCCACTTCTGCTTCCAGTTTGCAACTTAAACAATCTGCTTGATCGAGTCCAGGTCTTTATTTTATGCGTGAAAACAGTCACTGAAAACTTACCAGGCATACCCTCTCCTAACACCTACTACTCCACCCAATATCTTTTCTGCAGACCGAGGAGTCAGAGTGCACTTGTCAGCTTACTGCCGGGGAGCCGCGACAGGTATCGTACATGTTTTATGAACACATGGGGAAAAACTGAAATCCAGGTGGAGTCAAGTTGGGATTATTTCTTTTTTTAGGGGGAATAGGTGTGTGGAGGGAGGTGGGGAAACACGACAGTGCACAGACTGACCCACCACACATGTATGAATACTACCATGCCGACGTATTGGCCATGGTAGTATTCATACACATGCATCTTGGTAACCCCCTCCTGCTACACACACTCACACACACTCACACACACACACTCAAGGGTCTGATCAGAGGCTTAATGAGCTGCAGACCTGCGTGCTGTGTGTTTTTGTATGGGAACATATGTGTGTGTGTGTGTGTGTTGTCTGGGAGGCCTGCTAACACCCTGTCTCCGGGTGGAAGCCTGATTTATAAGGCTTCAAATGAGGTGCAACAGAGAAGGAGAGCCAGAACAAGCCCACGGCTGATTGTTTGTTTATTTACCTTTCTTTTTCATTTTACCCCCCTCCCTACGTCACGGTGGGAGGACCCGGGTGGAAACCAACAACTCCACGAGCAAAGCGAAGGGTTTTAACAAAACAAAGCAAAACGGGCAACTCAAGTTTTCCCCTTGAGTTTTCTCTCCTTCTTCAGATAAGAGGATATAATCAGGAACTGTGACACCAAAGATATTGGGAATGCTATTTTTATAGTGAATTTTTTTTCACAATAGTTTAACAATAATGTTTAGAACCACCTTGCATTGACTCATTCTCATTCTATTCATCTGGCCATAACAATGCCATTTTACTGATCCAATGCAGTCGTACCTCACGACCTCCTTCCATCTCCCAACAATTAAAACGTTTCATCGTTTGTGTAGTTCTGGCAATTATTCCTATCAGAAATAACGAAATTCACCATGTTAATAGCTGCAATCTGAGAATACGGCAGAATTGTAATAATATTTTTGATAGGGCAATAAACATCGGCAATCATACAATCAAACCAGTTTAAACAAACCCCAAAGTTAGCCAAACTTATTAGGAAGTGGTAATGAAGGCCAACAGTGAGTATGTTATTACCCAAACAGCCCATTGTAAACATCTATCACATTTCCTGGTCCAATGTTGACCTACTGAACTTGTTGTGATTGTGAGCTCACAGTTTATTTGTTTACTGAAGGATTATTGTAAACATTTCAGGAGATTTACGTAGTTGTTCTTTTATCTCACCAGAGAACAATTGTATTATTACCTGGTACAAAACCCGTGGAAATAAAGTGTCGTACTGATTCAAGAGAAGTATACCAGCAAAGAGAAAACATATTAGTTATTCATACTTTCATTCTCTTCTATATCACAGATTTTCTACCCACAAAAAACATTTTAACCTATGACTTTATTTATTAAGCAGTATAAAAAAATGACTCGCATGAGAGCAGACACACACACACATACACACGGACCAACACAAGCAGGCGCACAAAGACACAATGAGACTTCAGTGAAAGAGAAGCGGCTCTGAGTGGAGAGGATGCAGAGAGAACTCCACAGGAAGCTCTGATAAGAGCACAACACTTATATCGCTCCTCACAACACAAAGGGGAACCTTTGACAGCTAGGAACCTTTAATGGATGTCTCGGCATGCCCTCTCCACCGCCAGTTATATCTGATGGATGTGTGTGGCGTGCAGAGCTGAATTAATAGAGGAACGTTGCTTGTACGCATAGATGTTGGTGACAAGGCACATATTATTTTGTGTTTGATGGAGGGCAGAAAATAGAAAAAGCAGCTCAGAGCGCAGTGGCGGTTGTGATTTTTATGTGAGACAGAGATAGAAGTCGACTTATATGTTATTGTGTGTTTCTACGGGAATATTTTTAAGAAGTGTGATCTTAGTTCTTTGTTGCACTACCTCGGGTTTCAATGTGTGAACACACACACGCTCACATGGATTTTGTTATGTGCCTGTGAGTTTCAAAAGTAAAACTCTAAAACTGTAGCAGCTTCATTCTGACGTGTCTATACATGTCCTCCATGTTGGAAAATGGACCAAAGTTGTGTTTTTTTGTTGTATTAAATGGTTCAATGGATTGATAAATCAGTGATCAGTGTTGATCAGTGTTATTGCTTTGCCTTTTTCACATCGGAGGGCATCAAGACGAGCAACAACGGCCATCCATCCATGTGAAAAGCTAACAAGCTTTCCCGTGTTGGATCCAGGTAGTAAACACAACATTTTTCTGAAAGATTGCTCTGCATTGAAGGTGTTTGTCGCCTGTGGAAAACCGGAAAGTGTAAGATGTAAAGAGAAGGCTGACTCTCCCCTGGTTCACTAACTCATGATCCGCAGAAGCGGCCGACGAATGAAAACTATTTTTTTCAAAGAGAAAGAGCAAAGAACAAAGTACATATTGCCTTTCATAATGACTCGGGTTTTTAATCTATCTAGTTCAATAATATGTGAACATGTGGAGAAAGACAAGGGGGGTAACATGAAGTTTCCATTGAAGCAGCTAGGGGGAAGCCTAGAGTGCTATCTCTCTCTGCAGCTGTACAAAACACAATATAAAAATGGTAATCAGAGTAAGAGTAAGATGCACGCACAAACACACGCTTTGTTTCTGAGGAGAGGGCCGGTCGTGAAGCAGAGCAGTGACAGTGACAGATTGAGTGGCTGTGAAGTGGGCTGCGGAGCTGGTTGTTAGATGTGTTGCAAATTAAGGTGCAGGAAGACTAACAAGACATAAAGAAGTGTGTGTGAGAGTGTGTATCCTTTCTGGAAACGGGTCTGTTTCCAGTTGGGAGGTCCCTTTACACACACACACACACACACACACACACACACACACACACACACACACACACACACACACACACACACACACACACACACACACACACACACACACACACACACACACACACGCACAGGCAGACTAATAAAGCGGCTGAAAGATTACAGATCCTCACAGCCTCCCATGTGTTTGTGCACATTCACATGCATGTGTATGGGTGCCTGGCCTGTGTGTGATGGATGGGGGCCTGCAGAGATGACCCTACCCCGCCACATCACTCAACAGTCTAAATGAGTGTGTGTCTGTCCACGTTTGTGTGCGAGTGTGTGTGTGGAGGTGAGAGGTGGACATGCACACAAGGCGTCCTGTCAGTAAACCCTCCCTTAGACCAGGAAGGGAAAAGACAGAGAATAAAAGATGGAAAGAAATAGAGAGAAAGAGATTAGTCTTATTCTATTAACTTCAGCCCACTCTGGGTGACGATGGAGGGTGCGGTGTGGGTGGGGGTTGTGAAGAGTAAGATGAAAGAGAAAAGTTGTAATCACAAACTGGTTCAAGTGTCCAACTCTTAATTATTGATTCCTTAATGCGTTCGGATTGACTCTTCTGTTTTACTCTGTTGATGGAATTCGTTGGCAACTTTATTTGCCAACACATTTTCATATTTTTTGTCTACCAACAACACATCTCACATACTCAAACACACAGGTTTGAATTATGTGGTAATCGCAGCTGTTGAAATGATTTTTCATTTAAAAAATGAATAAATGTTGAGCCAATAGAAAACAGCATGCAAAATACATGCAAGCCTGCTACACACACTTTGTTCAAGAATGTCATAAATTGCTAAACTGACATGAAAACGCACACCGGAACAGATGCAGGAGAGTTGATATATTTCATGTTACGGTTTCAGCTCATTTCAGTTGATTCAAAGTGGAATTGAAATCATATGGAATATGAATTTAACATTTTTCAATCCAGCAACATTCAGCATGTTCTGATAATGAAGTTGACAGTATTTGTCAAGCATAACACAGCATAACACATTCTCTCTTTGTGTCACCACCACAACATCTCCTCCTATATCTTAAATAAAGGAATATCATACCTGACCTTCCATGCATGTAGCATACTGTAACCGTCTAATGTAGAAGCGAAGACTTTGTTTGTTCAGCTAAATTCAAATAGTATTCAAATATTATTCAAATGTCCAAACATCCTTTCACCTCTATTGACCTCTATTCCCTGTTACGCAGTCATTAATTATATGTATTTTTAAAAAAAGAAGACGTAACATTCATCAAATTGTTGAAACTATGAGAGCCGGTTAAAATAACATTGGCCTATAGTTTATTTTAGCAATCTATGTGTTTGTCTCACTGACCTGCGGATGTCCAGTCTGTGTAGATTTTGATATTTTGTTTATTGGCTAAAATCAATGTGGTAGAAACTAGAAAAATACTTTTTGTTGTTGGGTCACCCCCCCTTTTTTTTTTCTTCTTCTTCTTCTTCTTCTTCTTCTTCTTCTTCTTCTTCTTCTTCTTCTTCTTCTTCTTCTTCTTCTTCTTCTTCTTCTTCTTCTTCTCCTCTGCCAGACTGGAGGCCACAGACTCACTATCGCCTCTAAAGGTACGAGTTGCATACGCACTTACACAATAAATTGATGTCCTTGACATAACGTCAAAGCTGTAACTTCTTCACATTCTATTGATGAAGTTAGATAATGTGAGAAGACAAATGCACTTTAAAAGTCTCAGCCATTGCGCTGACAACGTGGCTTTTTTAAAGACACACATTTGATCATTTAAATCAAACAACTGGAATTCATAAATTTATCCTTTGATCGAAATGAAGGATTCAACTATTTCTAGCAAAAATATGTTGAGTCCAAATGAAGACAATCAGTAGCAGAGCCAAAGTGTTTCATCAAGAGGAGCCATACTGTGAGTATAGATTGGACCTTTAAAAATAAAGTGTGTGTGTGTGTGTGTGTGGATAAGTGTGTCTGTGTGTAAGGCCAATTACTGATGCTGGTAATAGTACACCTGTGTAGCCATGTCTGGAAGTCTAATGACAGCTAAAGAGGAAACAGGTTGTAAATCCCAACACACACACACACACACACACACATCATTTAATTGAGTAATTGAGACAAGAGCCTTATGTTGAACATCACATATTTAGTCTTTGTTTTTTTGTCAAAGGCACAAGTGAAAACTACGTAAGTATGTGTGTATGTACTGTGCGTGAGCATTGGTTGTATCACTAGTAATATGTATGCAAGGTGTTGGCGTGTGTGTTTTTTGTGTGTGAGTGGATGTGTGATGTGTGTGAAGGTGAGTGAAGGCGTGTTAAATGTGACCCATTTTATCTGGGCCGGGCAGCCATCGACATAATTAAAAACCAGGCAGGCAGGCCGGGGAGGGCCTGGGGCCTTGTAAAAGCCATCTGGGTTGTAGAGAGAGAGAGAGAGAGAGAGAGTGTGTGTGTGTGTGTGTCTGTCTACATGCATTGTGAGTGTCAGAATGTGGCTCGGCTCACTAATGACCCAACTTGCTTCTCTTAAATCAGCGTCTGCAGTCGCCGACACAGAGCTATCATTTGTGGTGAGTGTGCATGTGCCACACTTAAAAAAACAGCATGTGAAAAGTTCCAGTGTCCATCTCCCACACTCACGAAATAATTGTAAAGTCGAATCTCATTTTGTTTGAGTTTGACCCTGCTGACGTTCCCCTTTTCAGTAAGACTTGAACAACAGTTCTCATGCAGGTGGGAAAACGAGTCCAGAGTTGGAGATTTATGATCATGTTTTTATTTGAGAATTGTTAAATAAAAGAGGTTTCTACCTCTAGTGGGCACCTCTTTGCTAAATATGATCAATCCGTCTTTAATAACAGGCCATGTGCCACGGTCCTTCAGTGTAGCTCAGTTTGTGTAAACAATGAAATCCTCCATGCACACCAAAGTTAGTCACGGAGTTCCACACGTCAATACTCTCTGGATCAGGATACTGTATGTCTTTAAACTGCCAGATAAAACACATTTCAAGGATCACCTTTTTTCACCTCCAAAACATTACAAAAGACCAGACACATCCGGTCTCAAAGCTGTGCAGAAAAATGTGTTCATTCATGTGTAACGCTGTGACTAGATTACTGCCATTCCGTATTATCAGGCTGCTCTAATAAGTCTCTTAAACCTCTCAAGTTGATCCAAAACAAAAACTAAGAAAAGAGATTATATTTCTCCTGTATTACCACTGGCTCCCTGTGAAATCACAAATTGAATTTGAAATCCTTCTCCTCGCTGACAAAGCCCTAATTGGTGAGGCACCATCATATTTTAAGGAGCTTACCATATTGCCCCGCTAGAGAGCTGCGCTCACTAAATGTGGGGCTACTTGTGGTTTCGAGAGTCTTAAAAAGTAGGATGGGAGCCAGAGCCTTCAGTTATCAAGCTCCTCTTTTATGGAACCGGGAGGCAGACACAGTCACCACATTATAGGGTAGACTTAAGACTTTCCTCTTTGATAACACTTATAGTTAGGGCTGAGTCAGGTTTATAGTTAGGACTGGCTCAGGTTTACCCTGGTCCAGCCCCTAGATATGCTGCTATGGGCCTAGACTGTGGGGGACATCTTAGGATACTCTGAGCTCCTCTCTCCTCTTCTCTATCTCCTTCTGGATAAACTCATGTCCCATTAATGCACATTACTACATTTGATTCTTCCCCGGACTCTTTCCGTGGCCTGTGGTAATACCTGGACCGTGATCGTGTGACATCCACTGCTACTATCATTATTATTATTAATCACGTAACTGATACCATTACGTATTTTGTTGTAATTATTATTCTACTATATCCACTGTTGTTGTTAATAATATTAGTTGTACATTTTCACACATTATTCTGCTTGGTACTCTCATTATATGAATCATTTGCATTGAAACTCTGTTTTAAGTAAGCACGTTTTTGTAATTATTTACACGTGACATGTATTACATCTCTGTCCATCTGGGGAGAGGGACCCTCCTCTTTTTTTCTCTCCCTGTTAACAGATTGTTTCTGTTCCGATGCGAGGGTCCTGGGACAGTGTGTTCAGACTGTAAAACCCTCTGAGGCAAATTCGTGATTTGTTATTTTGGGCAATACAAAATAAATTGAATTGAATTTGGAAGACATTAAACACATTTGATTTATTCTGTTTACTTACCCAGAGGAATGACTTTGTATCGTATTGCCAGCAGCTACATATGTTCTTTGCTCTCGTCTCCTTTTCTCTTCAGCTGCAGACATCTATTGTGCTTTTATAATCTATTAATAACCGTTTTTTTCAAATTCAAGTTCCGTAATATGTTTCATTAAACATGAGAAGAGCTTTTCACATGTGTAACCAGTGACTATGTATGTGTGTTTATATTACATATATATTTACACGGTGTTATATTTAGCATCACGCCACCTTGTCCACCACCAACACCCCTGCAGCTCATCTGAATGAGCAGGTTGACATGTGCTGGGTTGCCAAGTTGGTGTTACTTTAAACAGGAAGTGTGCACACTTTAAAAGAGGAGAGGCAGTGGGTTTTCAGGCTGGACCTCGTTAATGAAATGGCTTTGTGTTATTTACAGCCCCTTGTTAAAAGGCTGGATGAGTGTGTGGAAGTGTGTCTGTACGTGTGCATGCCATCTTATATGTGCCATATATATTGCGTCTGCTGACTGCTGTGTGTGCTTATGTCTCTTTGCCTGTGTACATGTGTGTTTTTATGTATATGTGATGTGTGTGTGTGTGTGTGTGTGTGTGTGTGTGTGCACAGAGGTTACCATCATGCTATGTCTGTTTTACTGTCGGACAGCCTTTTACAGGCCGGGCTTTATGATATGTATTTAGGGCAATTAGTGAGCAGATATATTGGCTCATTATAGCGAAGCAGGTGCAGTGTAAATGGTGAAATATATGAACAGTACATCAGGGTCACACACTCTGTCTGTGCAGTCTGACGGCTAGCAGCGAGACTTATGTGTGTGACAAACAGGAGCACACACATTGAACTCAGTAAGGGGCAGACTGAGGAAACATGTTCTCATACTGGCCTCTGTCAAAGAAATCATACGATCCTTGAAGAACATTTATCACATTTAGAAATAATTGTTAACAGGCTCAAGAAAAGAACAAAGTGAGTCAAAAAGTTGAATATTAACGGAGAAGGAGGCAGCGTTAGTAAAGTATGTGTTTATTGGCTGAAAGCAACGCACAGTGAGCAAAGTGGTTGTTTATTGGCAACAAGGACGAACGTTTGATGGTGCTGCTGGGCTGGACTCCAGAGTCCACACACACACACACACACACACACACACACACATAAACCAACAAACACACATGTGCATACTGAGTAACTACATGTATGTACAGCCACTATAGGGTCGTTATGAGTTTATAAGAATGAGTCTTCAAAATGAGTTCTTAACTATTGAACAATCTCAAGAAAACCCATTCATGGGTTCAAAGTCGGAGGCGCCAAAGTTTGAAGGTATTTTCCTGAGAAAGGATATGTGTATGTGTGTACAAGCACACTTTTTGTATTTCAAACCAAAAACCCATTCTGGAATTAGAAATCCAAATTATTTATGCAATGAAACATCAAAATATGCATCTCAAAATGTAAGCATGCGCAACGCATACCAGCTATTATTGCTTTCCTTTTTTCTAAGTTCTCAAATAGATGTACATAAAATAAAACATCCTGTGCTCAAGCAAAGCAACGACATCAATCAAGTGCAATGCATCTATGCCAAGAAAAAAGGCAAATAATAAGGAGAGGAAGCTCGTATTCAACACTGACAAAAATTGACCTCCACTCTATCGACTGACATCGGAAGTGAAACATAAAATGGGACAATTCCTGGAACTGTGCAAACACAAATAGGGAAGTGGTGCTTGGTATACATTTATAGAGCACGTAACACCATCAATTATTTATTAACACCTAAATAAAGGAATACTTCCTTCAAAAACATTTATTTTTCAATACAATGGGGAAAGATGAAGGAACAGAGAAGCAGATAATGAGACGTAGAAACGCAGTGAACAATTATTCATTTACAATCATATATCCAGTGATCTAAACCAGACAACAGGGGTTTCCAGCATGAACGGACAGACTTTCCCCCTCTACATGTCAGTTCCTGCTCAGGATCAAATCAAAGTTGGCCTCATTCGTCTGACCAGCGAACTCATTCCTTGAATCTCAGAGAAGGAGACTGACACAAAGCAGAAGATGTTTCCAACCATCTCTTTTAAATGTAATTGTTTGGTGGAATGACATTTGGTCCCCGCGTTGAAGAAAGTGCGGGGACTAGTGTGTCACGGGATCAATGAGTTGGCAGAGAGCTGAGTCGATACGAGTACACACTTTTAAACCTGCATTTAAAGTGGAGAGAAGCAGAAGGAGACAGATAGACACTCACTTGTCTATCTGTCGTCCTCCGTTATTCTCACATCATCATCATTATCATCATCATCCAGAATCCACCTGGGCTTTTACAGGAGGTTTGAATTTAAGATCTCAAATTGCCAAAAAAATGCATTGTGAAGTAAAGTAGTGGTGGTAAAAAAAAAGCAGCAGCTGGCCAGGACAGCATGTGGCAGAACCCCTGTGTGGCTGCAGGCCTCGGACTTATTGGAACCATCTGAGCAGAACCCTTGTTTACTCTAACAACCAGACTCCTCTTTCTCCTTTCACCACCTCCTCTGTCCTCCTCCTCCTCCTCCTCCTCCTCCTCCTCACCTGGAGCACGTGGCCAGACTGATAACCCAAAGTAAAGCATTTTCTCCAGAATCAAACTTTTAGAAGAAGAGATGTGAATGCCTCAACATAAGCAAAATCCTCATCAAGGTAATTGTGTAAGGTCTATTTTCAGATAAATACTTTTTGAAGAAAATAAACAGAATAAAAAGAAAAAGTGTATGTAATGAATAAAGTACATTGATTTAAGTTAAAAGGTGGAAAATATAACAAGGTAAACAGAAATGTAAATGTGCACTTTATACTCTATGATTCACTGTATGATTGACGGGTAAAGAAGAAGCTTGTCTGTGTGTTAAAGTGTGTTAGGATATGTGAACACGTTGGTCATTGTTTTACCCTTTTATAAATAATTGTTAAATGTACAAATTACTACCAACAACTTCCAAAAAAAACAGCCTTATTGATTATTCATGTAACATAATTGTATCTCTTAAAAGTTCACCCCTCTTCTTTTTTTATTAAACGGAGGAAAGTAAAGAACAAGAAATAAAAGTCACTAACTCTTGACTGCTCTGTCAGGCGGATGTGAGGAGCGCTGCTCTGCCCAGAAGGATTAACTGTAGCCACGAAGGCATCCGTGATGCTATAAGACGTGTTACTCTCCTCGAACAGGATTAAAAGAATATCTGGCTATTCTCATCTCAACCAAAGGATAATTTAATGCGTGTGTTGTCATCTGTGCTCTGTGTGTGGCTGCTGAACTCAGGTCTGTCTATCTGAGTGTGCCTCTATGTCTGTCTACACACATGTGTAGGCCTGGCCCTCCCCTCCCCTCCGCTGCCCTACCAGGGGCTGAGACTAGCCAGGACAGGAGGACCAATAAAAACATACTCTTCGTGTTGGGCCTGCTGGCGAGGAAGCAGAGGAAAAGACCTATTTCACTGTTGTGTAAACCATTGTTTCATTTCCACACTTCTCTCTCCCTCATTCTGCTCTGATATTTGACTGGGTTTTTGGCCCCAGTCCAAGTGTGAACACAATACAGCTATTGAGATCATGGCTCGCACCTCCTGGCCTCTGCCGGGCTCAGCACTAGCTTTAGCTCGTGCAGCTACCACCTCATGCTCAAAGCTCCATAACCACTTCTTCCTTTTTCTTTCCTTTCCTTAATTTTTTAAGTCAGGATTCTGCACAGACAGACTCACCACAAACCCGGGGCCCCATCCCCCTTCTCGTCATCTTAAGCCCTCACCCTAACTCTTTTTCTGGAGGACCCAGATGTGCAGGTAATGGATCCCGCTTGACCACCTCCACCAAGAGGCCCATATATCCAACTTTTAATTAAGAACGCTCATCCCCTCTCCTGAGAGAGAGGGAAACGGAGGAAGAGGCTGGGGGTAGCAGTGAGTGAGTGCATCGTGTGTGTGTGTGTGTGTGTGTGTGTGTTGCAGAAGAGCCCTGCAGCCATCTGGTTTGTGTTAGACACAATATTAAGAGTGTGTCAGTGGCCAAGGCCTGGCTGATGGCTATCAATCTGCCCTTTAATGTATGACGGGATATATGGAGGGAAGGATGGATGTGGGCCCCCCTCAGAGAAGCAAATGGCTAAATGGGCGCATTAAGGAGATTGCGGCCCATGGTGGAGATGGGGCCCACGGTGGAGCTGCACAAGGAGGCTTCAGTGACTTCCTATCTCCTATGCCTCAAAGAAATAAACGTGAAAACTCCGGAAATAACATAAATGATTCGTCAATTAAACAATTGCATTGATTCTTTGTTGTGTCAATGTAATTTGTTAGAATAAGATGATCAATATATTTATTAGTAAAAAAAAAACTGAAACATAGTTACCAGCAATCATACATGACATAAGAGCTGCGTGGGCTTTTAATTTGTGAGAAAGAAGCAAGGGCAGGAGGAAGAGAGGCAGTAAGGACAAAGAGAGATAAATGAGGAGGAGGAGCAGCTGTTGACACAAGCCCTCTCCCGCTGTCAGATAAGAGATAACTGGGATGCCAGTGTTTAGACACACCATTAGTAGTGTCATCAATCACACACACACACACACACCCCACACACACACAGTCACGCAGTAACATACACACACAGTGAGGAGACGGAAGAGGATTACTGGGTGTGATACAACATAATGCTCTATTAATACTTCAAGCATGTCAGACTACATCCTTTTCTTTACAGCTCATCAAGCACACACACACACACAGACACACACACACACACACACACACACACACACACACACACACACACACACACACACACACACACACACACACACACACACACACACACACACACACACACACACACACACACACACACACACAGACCCTCTCTGTAGCTGCTGGTGAGCTTTCATTCCAGCCAACCAGCATTGATGCAAGCAGCATATGTAAAGACTCCTAATACCATGTGGCATGAGAACAGAGGCTGCAGTCCATAATCAAACTGAGCTGAAGAGCAGATTAATGCATATAAGACTTAGTTATTTAATACAGTCCAGCTTTCCATGTTGCGCTCTTGTGTTTCACAGTTGCATTATAATTCTGAGGTTTGCAGAGGATAACCACTCTGAATGGGCACTCAGTAAATATGTTTGCAATGGCATACGGCACATATATGCATGAACTGTGGGGGTGTAATGTGTGTATGTATCATAAAATGTAGTGTACAGTTGAATATTATGTAACTTTGTGGAGGAGAAAGGTGATATCAGAGCTACAGCATGCAGTCACAGTCCGATATGCAGAGTTGGGCTGGGTACAGAGGGGTCATAAAGGACAGAGAAAGGGTGCAATTCCAACTTTAACTCCCTCCTGGAAACTTCTCATTAAAAGTCTAAAGCCCCATCCAAGTCACAATAGCAAAAATCAACAACTTTCAAGTTATCCTTTGATTAATAATGCTGTCACTACAACTTACTTGTGGCTTTGCAAAAACCCGCAAAACTTTTTAGATTGGTCCTGGGCTCCCCACGGTCACACTGAAAGCTAAGGCATAATTTAGCCATTCACTAACGCTTGGTGAACGCTTCCCTCAAGGAACACAATCAGGCATAATTGGCCAATCAACATCGGGAACAAACACAACGATATACCTCACACAGCGAAGCTGTTGGATACTGTCATGTGGACAAGACGTCAAACGTAAAAATAAAGAGGAAAAGGACACGCCACGGTCTCACTGTTATTCTCTTGAGAATACACGTTGGGCTGTTGGAAGGTTGGCTGATTAAAAATACATGAAATGTATTTTGTATATAAAGCTGCTCGGATATATGTACATTAGAGAGATACAAATAATACATTTTAACATATGAAAACTCTTCATTCAAACACTGTCTTTTTGTTCGCACTGATGCGAACACATTTCAACTGCATGAAATAAGAACTTCAATTGTATAACTTCAACTATAGAATTTGAAAGTAAAAACAGATTCCAATATGTTTAGATTTTTGATGGGAATGTGATGCATTTGTTTGCATTCGGGCCACTAATAAGATAGATAGATAGATAGATGGATACTTTATTCATCCCGAGGGAAATTTAGGTCA
This sequence comes from Pseudoliparis swirei, assembly GCF_029220125.1. NCBI lineage: Eukaryota > Metazoa > Chordata > Actinopteri > Perciformes > Liparidae > Pseudoliparis > Pseudoliparis swirei. The sequence goes on from NC_079396.1 coordinate 9,888,946, forward strand.
TCCAGTAGCTAATAATGATTTGAATTTCACCGTGAACTTATTTCCACTGTCGCAGATTGTGAAAAAGTGATAAAACTAGGAAACAAAATGGAGTTTTACTCTTATACTATTATATACTATTGGGTAAAAAAAACAAATATTTTATTTCATCTATTTAATCAAGATAAACTTGAAAGTCTCCTTTTTTTCCCTCCTTTTTTAACGAAGTCCCTGAACTGTTATTTGGAGATTTGGGCTTTTCACCCAACACATGAATACAACTGATACCAGTAAATAGAAGCTGATCTATGAGGCTGTTTGAGTATAATCAATAACACTGTGGACACTTAAGGTGCTGCTTGTCATCCATCGGTCAGCACTTAGACATCATTATCTATTATTGACCTACTATCGATCAGTTTAGCCAAAAGTAGTCAATATAACCATAGGCAGCTTAATTTGATAGACTTTTTAAAAGTCAATAGAAGATATTTTAATGTAATGAAAAAAACATTGAAGTCAGTTACAGCAACTGTGTTTGTCTTTTCTAACTCTTTGCATTTATTTTGGCAATCTTTGAGTACTTGAAGGCACCATGAGGATGCATTTTCACATGCACACATGACAATGAATGCAATGGAATTCATTTATGTACAACTTCTGCATGTGTTTGTATGCCTGTGTGTGTGTGTGTGTGTGTGTGTTTGTGTCTATGTACAGTATATCTCTATTAATGTGGGCTTGAGCTTGTTAGTTCTACTAATTACTCCAAACAGCACAATAGATCTTTTTAGCCCGAGGGGCGTATTCACTATGACCTCCCTGTGTGCTGGAGTCCAGTGGTCCTTGGAGGTATATAGGAAGTAAACATGTTGACTGCACCTCCACCCTACCATACCACTGTCCATTTACTTCCACACACGTGCAATTAACGAGCCACTCGCTAATTTGGGGCCGGTGCATATATGTAAATGAAAGGCAAACAAAAGGAGTGGGTGATGGATGACAAGAAAGGGGGCTTGGGAAGGGTCCATGTGGGACACTTAGCACCGCGACACTAATTAAAAAGCCATAGCACTGAGAGCTCTGAGGTAACTCATTAGTTGCAACCTGCTCCCGAGTCATACAGCGCACAGTGCTAATGCTGGAAAGCCACATAGAGAAAGAGAGAGAGAGAGAAAAAACAGGAGGAGAATGATGGACGTGGGCATTGTGCTAGACTGAAGTGTCCATGTGGGCATATAAGCCCAGCCAAATTAGCTTGGTTGTATTAGCCCTCCTGTGCCATTACCCATTAGTTTAGTGCAGGGGGTAGCAGGCTGAAGAAAGGTTACCATAAGCATGGCAATTAGGGCTATAATAGGATAAACAACAACCTGGCCGATGGAGGGAATGAAGCAGAACACATTGTAGGGAATGATTACAGAGGCCGGGTGGTGGAGGTGGGTGACTTCAGCGATATTGATCTATGGCACTGCGGCGAGGGGAGCTGAAAGTGGCACCCGCTGAGCCTGCATGGCTCCTCTACTCGGTGTCCACATGGAAACACACTCACGAACAGATGAGTGCACAGACTCTTATTCTCTCATACCTGCAAGCACACAAACAAGCACACTATGCATGTAATGTGTGTGTGTGTGTGTGTGTGTGAGTGTGGAACGTCGACTATGTGAGTGGCAACACCACCAGGGCTTGTGCCCATGGTGTGTTTCTCCGAGATGATTCTTTAATCCGAGTGCGAGTCGTCATGGTCTTCTTTCCCCCGCTGCTCTTCAGAAAACGCAGTCTCCTCCTACTATTTACTTCATTGTTTCACAACAAACCTCCAGAAATAAAAATGTTCATAGAGTAGGACCAGGAGGAGGAAAAAAAAGTGGGATCAATGGTGCAAAAAATTGTTTTTTTTATTGAATGCTGCGTGGCTCACATTTCCTACAAACACAGATAAGAGAATGGGAGTGAGTAGACCCTCGCGCGTATGTGTGGTCGGTTGGGAGAGAGAAGGGGGGGGGGGGGCACGGAAATAAATGAGATTATTGATGTTACATGTCAAATATAATTGCTGAGATTTGAGCAAAGAGGAGCAGCGAGTGGACTGATGGGCTCGCTGATCCGTAGAATGCTCCATCCAGGAGAAAAGGCCAACAAGTCACACAATTTGGATTGTAACCTCGGGTGTGTACATACGTGTGTGACACTGTGCCGGGAGTGAGATCGCTTAGCCTCAACTCTGAGCTGTTCACTTTTAAACTTTAGTTTCAACACACACACACACACACACACACACGGCCTGCATGTCATAATCCTAAAACAAGGCGTCTGTCATATGTAATATGTTCTGATGTTTGCCTGTCCATCTACTCTGGATAATTCTCCTCTCGGGTCAGACTTTTTGGAAAGTTCCTTCAAATAAAATCCCCTGAGGCCTTACAGTATGCATGCTTTATTCATCTCCCCTGCGGATCACGTCTTAATAAAAGAAGAGCTGAATGATAACTTTGGAATGTCCACAAAGACTGTAATGTTAGTAGCTACAGGATTTGCACATGTTATGACAGAAACAATCAGCTTACAGACTGTGTGAATGCAGTACATCCAATCTAATTGTAGTTTGGAAAAGAAGTCTGACTTGCTATTGATGAAGTCATTTGAGGGACATTTCCTGATCAGGTAGAGTAACATACATCTCCTAGTATGCCACATTACGAAAACCTCTCAATCCAGAGTGTGCCAGAAGTATGCTCAAATAAAGATGATCATAGCTTTCCACTTTGAGATTGAGAGCTGCTGAATAACATGAGCTGGAAAGCCTACAGCAAAAGCTTAAAGATACAGATAAAGATACAAAAAATAATGGATAAATGTGTGTATGTATGTGTGTGTTTTGGAAAGCATTTGATGAAAAGTCCCAAAGAGTGATGTTCAGAAATGATACGCAATTTAAGATCATCTGCAAGGCAAAATATACATCTAGCTTGTGTGTGTGTGTGTGTGTGTGTGTGTGTGTGTGTGTGTGTCTGTGTCTGTGTATTTGCCTGAGTGTTCATTCACAAAGACACATTCAGAGGCCTTATGGCTACAGAGAGGTTTGGGATTCATGATGGAGTCAGAAACCCTCGTCTCATTCACAAAACAAATATTCTAATTTTGCAGTGCTTTTTAAAAACGTTCCACTATTTCTGCCCAGTTCCAGCATACATTGTCTTCATACGTAAAAAGTCGCTCTCTCCTTGAGGAAAATATCAAATCCTGATTTATCCCTCTTAAAAGGTAACATTTTCCAGCTTAGAGGCCAAGATGGCCCTCTGGCTCGATCACTATTTAAATGTCACGGCAGCATGAACTTCAGGCTCATTTCTTCCTTTTAACAGAGGGATGTGTTTGTGGCAAAAGAAGAAAGTTATAGAAGAGTCATCTGAGAGAAGGAGAGCGTCTGCTGATGGCTCAACACTGTAGTTTAGGAGGATTCATTACAGATATACTTTAAATGGCTCATAGCGATGGTGTAGCTTTATATTATAGTTTCAAAAGAACAGGATACTTTTATAAAAGCAGATTCGTTTTAAGTGACCTGTGAGGTGACTTGCTGGTCTGCATGCATGCTGTTGTGTTTCCAGTGACCAGTTTACACACACAGCAACAAGATCACAACATTAGCAAAAAAGAACGTCGACAAAAATGAGGAGAAAACACACCGGGGCTGTAAAAAAAATGTTTTTAATAAACTTTTTGATATTATAAATAAAATATGTAATAAAAGAATCAAAAGATATTTAAGACACTGTAAAAGTGTGGAGTAAGCCCACCACGTATACCCCAACATACTACTACAGGGCCCGTGTGTCTGTCAACATCCCTCTGGGTGATGTTGTGTGTCATTGTGTCTTTTTCCCCCCGTGTATCTCCCCTCGGAGCACATCCTGTCCATCCCCAGTAAAAACTGGCAATCTGCAATAGGATCCTAAAGGTAGTCAAGTCCCCCTGCCAAGTCTCTCATATTTTCAAGCTGACCGTTTTATGGCAAGATCTGTAAAATAAGCCCTCCACCTTGGCCTCGGGTTCACGCCACCTCCATAAATAGTGAGCGTATGACAACGGGGCGCAGGGGTCAGGCCAGATGAAGAGAGTGGTAGTTGTCAGAGAACATCTTCAAGCTAAATGGTTTTCTTGTGTCATTTATCACAAACTTTACTTCATGCTGTACCTCCAATATTCACAGCACACGCAACAATACCAGACTTTTCGCTGCATTTTAAACTTTGCAGACATGTTTCACCTCGTTGGGACTCTCCTCTCACTGCGAGCTCTTGGGAGTGTGTGTGTGTGTGTGTGTGCGTTCAGATGCTGGTGGAGAATGTATCTAATGACTCCAGCGCTGCCCTATCAATCAACGGCCTTCTGTGGACAGTGGAAATCAATGGTTCCACACAGAGCTACCTGAGGTCCCCCACACTTCCTTTGTCATAACCGCTCGATACGTCAATGAGCACAAACTACAACACATTTCAGTCGGGAGGCTTTTGGCGAGCGTGGTGGGTGTAAATCTTTTAGGTGTTTTACGATGATTGTGAACTTCTCCATTTCAAAGCAGCATTGTGCCGTGTCAAAGATCACCTATTCAAGTCTGTGGCTGTAGTCTTTCTTTCATTGATAATTCATTCATCCTTTCTCTTTGTTCCCCTCAGCCTCTTATATTTTGTGTTGCATGATCTTTCTTTGATAGATTCCATGTTTTCTCTTTTCCCCTGTCTACATTTCCCCCTCACTTTCTCTCCTCTGAGCTCATGACTCTCTTCTCTCTGGGCGCTTATTGACATTTTCCCTGCTAACCTTCTCTTTTACGCTCACCTTAGTGCGCGCTGCCTTATCAGATGTGCAGGTGGTTTGGAGTTTCATTCGACCTCCCTCCCTACTCTCCTCCTTTCCTCCGGGTTATTCATCCTTCCTTCCTGTGCTCTGAAAGTCAAGCTTGCCTTTACAAAAAAACCTGCAGTCTTATCAGGAAGACCCCGGGACCCCACAGGCATTGCAGCAACCAGCAGGAGAGAATGGAGATCACAGCTCCCTGGGGAGGAGGACAACGGGACCAAGGTGTGTGTGTGTGTGTGTGTTGTGTGTGTTTGGGTACGTGCGTGAGAAAGTTCAGTGCCATTAGAGGAGTCTATTTACTGCCCAACTGTCTAAACACTTGTGATAACACACAGTAGTGCAGCAGTAGACTCCAGTACTCCAGGGACAGTGCTGATGCTGCTCAACAAGGAGTGCAATGAAAACCTCAGGCTGCATCTAACAATTATTATTCATCATTGATATATCCATTTACTATTTATTTTTCAACTGATTTATTGGTTTGTCTACCAAATGTCACAGGTTCCCGGAGCCGATAAATGACACAAAACTCGTTGGCATTTTGGCTCCATAAATAAATTAAATGACAGCAGCATCGACCCCTTAATAACTGGCTCTGACATTGTTTCTTGCTGAAATGATATTGTTTGACCATCTGTCAGAGAGCCAATGAAATGCAGTGATATGGTGTAATGGAATCTCTCATTTCCTCCCGATGTCATTTGTTTGTGTGTGTGTGTGTGTGTGTGTGTGTGGTGGGGGTAGGGGTGGGGGTGTCTGCCTGTATTTGTTTGTGTGCATGTGTGGTCTTTGTCACAGTCTGCAGGTGCACAGGCACATATCCTATATTAATATCCTTACTCTGTTCTGGCCAAGAGAGCTCCCAAGGAGAGTGCCTCTCTCTCTCTCTCTCTCACACGGACGCATGCACGCACATACTGTATTTAGATGAATGGGGAGAACAATAAAGACAATATGCATGCAGTAGCAGGAAAGAAACACCAATGGGAATATATATAGGAACTAGAGTGATATGAATAGGTATGTAAAATACAATTTACCCCCAAGCTCAACATTGAAGGCTTCTAATCTAAAAGAGGTTATCCGTTACCAAATTATGACTGAATGAGATCAAAGGAACAAAAACAAGCATAACTTTACACCAAATCCTTCTAATCTGCATGTAAATGTTGGAAAATGGTCTGTGATCAAAATGTTTTCATATATGACTATTTAGGGTCATGCATTCCTAAATGGTGAGATGGGTAGAGATAGGCAGACAGGGCCTGATTGCTGCTGCTGCTGAGAGTATTTATAGGTATTATCATCCCGTCTGTAATGCTGGCGATGTACTTAAACTATTAGGCAACAGGGGGGGATGACATCAGATCAAAACTAGAAGGAGAGAGGATTAAGACGTTACGGTTGCTCTCAAAACTTTCCTTCAATTGCCCTTTTTGGAACGAAACATCCTCACTTCACTTGGTATGATGTCAGATGCTTTTTTAAAACTGGAGTTGGAAAACAATCATGGGCCCATTGTTAAGAGTTCCTCCACAGCTTCCTACGGGGCTTTTATTTGTATTTATTTGACAAGTTGTTTACAGAGTGTATGTCAGTAGGTATATAACAAAAGATGATGGAGTGGGGATTGGCAGAACAGAGTGGGGCTGGGGCTGCGATAACGTGTGTGTTTGTGTGTGTGTGTTTCACTTTCAGGAGCAACACTCAACTTATATTTTTTCCGTCTTTTACCTCGATCTCATTCACACGTCTACGTCACTCCAAGCCATAATTTCTAATCTCTAATATTTGTGCACTTCAGCACTCCTTCATAAACACCGTAGATGGTGCGTTCATGTGCGTGTACATTCATATCTACGTTCACGAGAACACAAAGCCTCTCTGTACCAAATTAAGATTAATATGTGAGCCTTAACGCATGATAACCAGCCATCTAAACTGGACAGCTTGCTGCGGAGACCTGGGGATCTGTGAAACAGCCGAGACGCCAGCACAGATTAAGATGACATGTTTGCAGAGGGGCACCGGGAGTCCACATCCACACGAACACCGCTGCACACCAGTGACTTCATAATCCAGACAGCCAGAAGTTACATTTGAACTATAGTGAAAGGCAGGATGATGGGGAGTGTGTTTAAAATGAGGAAGTTGTTGTGAGCATGCATTTGTATAAGTGAGATGAATAGTATATATGGAGCTATAACAGGTGAACTCACACACACACACACACACACACACACACACTGAACATGGAGTTGAAGGATACAGTAGCTAAACTCCCAGACAGGAGACTCGACTTGCCTTTCACCTCAACACTAAAGGTCCTCTGTCTTCTTAACTATTAGCCCGGGGGCCAACAGATATGTTGTTAATGGCTAAAATAAATGGTTCTCCAATCACAGAGGGTGATCGGTGGAGGTTATCATCCCTGGAGTAGCTACGTAGGGAGGGAGAGAGAGATTGAGAGAAAGAGAGAGAGAGAGAGAGAGAGAGGGGGGAGAGACAGCCTAATTCCTTCCAGCTGCAAAGCTCTGAGTGTGTGTGTGTGTGTGTATGTGTGTGTGTGAGTGACTGAATGTTCATGGGATAAATTGACAGATTTACGTGGCCCCTTAAACGCAGCAGACAGGCCAGGCTGCATATACTGTAAGAGAGGCCTTATTAGAAAAAAGACGAGGCACCCCAGACCAGACGGCGTGCTCATGTGTGTGCGTGCATGTTCAAGTGATCCATTGGTTGAGTTTAACAAATAGATTGATTATGTTATCACTTTAGTTTGTAAGAATGATGGAGCATTAAGATATTTTATTTTGTCACACCTTCGTTTGTCCGTGTATGATACATTTTAATATAGCAGCCACCTTGACACACACACACACACACACACACACACACACACACACACACACACACACACACACACACACACACACACACACACACCTTTTTTCCACTTAATTAATTTCCCCACTTATGTAGTTACAGTAGTGGACCACCACACCCTCTCCTGCAAAGCCCACCTTGTGGCGAGGGGCACCTCGTTCACAGCCCCGCACAAACACATAAACACACACACATTAAGTGGATTTCCCAGACCTATACGTTGCTCTTGGCCAATGCATACTGTACGAGTGAGGTTGGCAGCACTCACTGTCAGAGAGCCACACGTTTGGAAACGGAAGTCTGAAGGGTGGTGGAGAGTTGGCTCGTTTTGCTTTTCCAGGCAGAACTTATGGGGCAAAAATTGAAATAGAAAGTACCATCAGCGCTTTTTTCTCAGATGTCTGATTGATTAGGTTTGTGTTTGTGGAGGTGGCCCTCTTATTGTCTTGAGGTGACCTTCAAATAGCTTTGTTGAACTAACAGTCCAATACCCAAGGATAATCAATTATTCATCAGTTATATAAAAACAACAAAGAGTCACATTTAGGAGGCAGTGAATTACTTAGCCCATTAATTGTATCTCAAAATGTTCATTTTCACTACAATAACCACTTTAACTGCAAACACATCATAACTATAAAGTAACCGCAGCTTGCATAAAGTTATTTATTCCAGGGATGAAAATGTTTCCATTTTTAAACACATACATTCATGCCCACATACACTCACAATCTTTACACCGGACTGGACAGTGTGAGAGTAGAAAGACACAGATCTCACTAAACACTCAAGGACACACACACACACACTCACAGACACACTACACAAGACTAAAGGTACACACTGAAGGCACATACTGTACAGTTGGCCCCTCAATGTGCATATGTGCAGACACAAAGAAAAAGAAAAAAAGACGGAGGGGGAACACAGAAGAAAATGCAAAGGGTATAATTTTCCACAATCAGCCTCTGCTTGAAACAACCAATTATGGGGAATGTGCAGAGCATCTCCTCGTGCTGGGGGAAGCTCAGCGTGTGTGTGAGTGTGTGTGTGTCCATGTTTGTGTCGCCCTTTCTTCTCCTCCTCCTCCTCCTCCTCCTCTTTCTTGTGGTTGGGTAGGCTGGTTCAGGGGCACTGCACAGCAAATTCGATAATTCCACCACCAAATGAGCCAGAGCATGCCCTCATATCACAGCTACCTCAGACAGCATCATGACACACCTTACCTGTCATACTCACAGTAGAATACCAACAATATGCACCGAGCAGGAGAGACTCACTCTGTGTGCTATTTTGGATCTAAAATAAATAATAATATACTCGATTCAATGCTGAAACAATTAACTTTATTGGTTAGACTTTGTATTTTCTCTCCACAAACAGCTTCTTTTAGTGTTTTAAATATTAACAACAGAGGAACAATAAAAATCACGCAGAAAAGTAGAGGAAAATGGATGAAATAAATCATCAGGGAATTGAAGAAAAAACACGAATAATGCTGCCTTGTTTTTGCCTTAATACAATCAATCTACTTTAAGACTCCCACAAAGCGAGATGTAATGAATCCACAGTAAGTCATGTTCATAGATACTTAATACATATTTGTTTTGCATCTGCTATTGGGGTTCATCTTAGGGAGTTTATTTATGATGATGTTGCTGATCAGAAGCGAAGAGAAGACATAATACAAGACAAGCAGAACAGGAATATATTGTCCCAGGCAGCCACGGCAGTAAATTGGGGAAACACAAGCCTTAATCCCAGAGGTGGAGTTTCCTCCTTCAAGTTCCTTCAGGAGGAGAGAGAACAGAGCGTACTCTTTTATCTGTGTGGTCCACCGGCTCAGCTTTCTTTCTCTCTGTCTGTCTCTACCCCTCTTCCCCTCCTGCTATAACTGGTTGGCAGTTCACAGATGCGGCTTGTTCTCTGTGAGGTAGTGTGTGTGTGTGCATGTGAAGTCTGATCTCCTCCCTAGAGGTGCCCCTTTACCCTCAAGTCACCTGTATGACCTGCCCTTCCTATTAGCGCTAACTATTTATGTCTTTTCCAAAAACCCTGAATTCATACTCAAGACTACGTCCACATCTGATTTATTCCGTGCTCCCGTCATCGTTAATTTTATCCAATGGCCTTTAACCTTTCGTCCAACCAGTTTCAGAATCCACCTCATGCAGTTGCAGAACATGTGAGGTAACGGGATATGCGCTGGCCGCTATCATCTTGCAGCCTTGTCTGTCTATAGAATAGACACCAGTGTTTGTCCTGCAGATCGCTTCAGTACGTTTTCCCATCCAAAGAATACGGTGGCAGGATCTTACGCTGATGGAAACTCGCATTCTCCGGCGCGATTATTATCCTACAGGGCACTTCTTCTGCCGAACGTGTGTATGTGTGAGGCTGCGTGTTTATCTAAGATTAATTACCACGGCCTGTGTGTCTGAAGGAAGAAGTGTGTGCGCCGCGACCGGGGGCCACATAAACATACACGCACCGACAAGATTCTCCAAAGAGGAACAAGGTGTCACGGGAGATGCAGAGGAAATAACCGCCCGAGTTCAGAGGTGGCGAGGAGAAAAATGCGTCGAAGAGAGGAGCACGGAAAACAACACGGGAGTAAAATAAACGGCAGGTGTTTGAGAAGATTTAGAGTAGCACTTGCAAAAAACGGGAAATGGGTTCACGCGAAGGAGGAGGAGGAATTCCACATTCCTGGGAAAGAACTAGAGCCAGGAGTACTTTGGAATAGCAAAGCAGGCGGGGAGACTTAACGTAAACCTTTCTCTATTGTTATGCTACACTCCCGCTCTTAATGCAATAAACAAGTACTGCTTGAACAAGAGGGGGCTCACTCCGGCTGCTGGGGGAGAACGATGCACCCAGATAGCAGCTGGATTGAGACAGGCCAGCGTTGGCTCCATAGGCTGGTATTAAAATGAAGTGCTCGTGGCTGCTGTGTAGGGAAGGAGGCATCCGATACGGGCTCTGTAGTGGGAGCAGTAAAAGAGGGAAACTCATTCCACCTCCTCATTTGAGGGAATTACAGTGACAAAGAACAGGCCCAGCAAGGCCAGCAGCATCCTGCCACACACTCACGCACACACACACACACAGACACACACACACACACACACACACACGCTTGTGGGCATGAAAACAGAATTCTCTAGCTTCTCTGTTGAAATGTGTCATTCACTGACTGCTCCACAGTGAGTGAAGGAAAGGAAAACGGTATACCACGATTCAATAAAAACGTTGCAGTCCAATCCTTTTCCAAACCGGAGCACGGATTAAAATAGGAACACCTCAAAAACCACAGACTAGCGTTGTTGGAGAGGCATTCCCAGAAACTCGTGTATGTATGGAGAAGACAGAAAAAAAACCCAGTTGCCATGCTTAAGATGTTCTCCCTCGTCGTTATGGCAGCGAAAAGCCACGAAATGACAAGCAGTACCTGCTTCCCAGGACTGGAAATACGAGCGCTCCTAAAATAAACCTTTAACTCATGCCACCGTGCAAAAATGGTCACTAACTGGGGTTTTCAAAACAGCGACAGCTAAAAATACAATATTGGTGGAGTGTGAGGTCCGGCAGCTGTGCATGTGTGTGTGAGAGAAAGGGAAAGAGTTAGGGAGAGAGAGGGAAAGAGAAAGAGAGAGAGAGAGTGAGAGAGAGAGAGAGAGAGAGAGAGAGGGAGAGGGAGGTTGGCATTTCTGTGGCGACCATAAAGCGTGAGCCAAAGGACCCGAGTCAGGCTCGCCGCTGGAATGCCTTGGCCAACCACCGGCTTCCTCCGAACAGTTATTGACAAGTTGCTGCTGGCACCTGCTAGGACGCCCGTGGGACAGCAAGAAGCTTCTCTCCAGATGTCACCGTTCTCATTCCGCAACTAATGATCACGGTTCACTGTTTCTGTAAACAGTAAACAGTAAAACAAAGCAAGGACACTAATCCTTTAAATCGAGCCGCAATTGATTCAATGTCCATCGAATGTGGAAGCACTCGCCCTCAATACTTAAAAAGTAAAAAGTACTGGAGTACAGAAAAAGTACTTGCAGACTGCACTGTGTGTTTAAAAGAGACCATGATTTCCATTTCACACCCTTTCTTATATGTGGATATATTATAAACCAGCACAAGACAATTAATTGATTGTCATTTGTTACTGTTTTAGGACATTTCAAAATAAATAATGAAGTTGCAGTCGAATAAAGTAAATAATAAATAATCCTACAGAGATTGTGCAAAGTCACAAAGTGTGTTGCTAATCGCCACCTCGGTGAACATGAATAGACGTTAGTCAAGAGGAAATTGAATGGAGATTGAGTGACTATAGACGAGGGGAACAATGCAGGGGAAGATTTCTGGAGCATGCCAGATCAAATATGATCCATGTGTCTTTTGGCCAAATGGAGGTTTTACGGGGGGCAATGGCCAGCGCATCTGCAAGCGCCGTCAGCGTCTGGCATAACATCTTCCCCTGCTTTAGCAGATCGGGAGAAACCGCTGTGGGCCTTTGTGTGTGTGTGTGTGTGTGTGTGTATGTGTGTGTGTATGAGAGTTCTGGGCCCATCTCCAGAACCAATGTATTACAAGTGTTCCCGCTGTAAGATTATATTTGGATTCTCTAGGCCCGCTTCCAATTATTACTGGCACTTAATACTTTTCACACTATTCACAGATCCCCTTACCCCACCACCCGTCATCCACTCTCTCACTCGCTCTCTCTCTCTCTCTCTCTCTCTCTCACACACATCTTGACTGCAGCTTTTAGCTGAAATCAGCACATTTTATCTGTTTAGGAAGGGAGACACGGGGACAGGAGATTAAATAAGTAAAGGAGGAAGTGATTCTAAGGTTGAAAGACAAATGTTGAAGGGGATACATTTGAGAGATTACATGCATGTTTAGCTTCGGTCTACACTACAGGCACATTTGCTCATTCAGAAGAACCTTTAGTTCTGAGGTCACAACAATTCACTAAAGACAGACAACATCTTCTGTCTATCGTTATAGCATCCTCTGAGATCCTTTTATTGTACTCTCTGTCTGTTTAACCGAATAATAAGCACAGAGGAAGAGGAACACAGAGGAAGAGACGATCAGGCGAGAAACGAAGACAGGAAGGATGAAAGAATGAAAGAGGAGAGGCAGCGAGTCTTCTGGACGAGAGTGAATGACAGGCTGCAACAGAACAGGGATTGTTTCAGTTATGATCTGCTTTTCATTACACAGGAGGTGTGTGTGTGTGGGTGTGTTGGTGGGTGTGTGTGGTATGGATGAGACATTCAAAAGGGACAGCTATCTTTAAAAAGCCCCACTGTAGGACTAATAAAGGATTATCTTATCTTATGTTATTTGAACATATGTGCGAATTTGATGATAATTCAAAAACAATTTCTAATTGAATGGTAAGTGAACAGGTGTGAAGAAAAAAACAAGATAAATACAGTGGGTGTTAAATTCATGACACACTTTTCCTCTACTTAAAAGTGTGTAATTTCAGTAAAACACCCATAAGCACAATTATCCAAAGTACTATTGCCAATATTTTCACAAAGCAATGGTGATGCATTCGGTTTAATCAGGGGAAATGCTTCAATAAGTTGTTTTGCCAATAGGAAAGCTCAGAGTTGGGAAAAGACAAGAGTTGTAATGATGTTATTTTTCTTTCCTGGCAGGAAACGGAGGTCAACACACTGGCGAACTGCCAAGTGCACGGTCTCCTTTAACAGGCTTTTAAAGCGGTACACAGGGTGGAAGCTGCCGCCCAAAAGAAGCAGAACTTCTCGGTGTGTAATGAATGGAGGCCGTGCTTGCTTGGATTTTATTGCCTTAATGATAGAACAGCATATAACGTCTATTTCAAGTATGTCAAGCGGCATTTGCACAGAGCAACACAACACAGTTTTATTTCATCATATGCCGTCCGTGGTAATTATTTGCAGTTTTTACTTTAAAAAAGGTCCATAAAGGATACAAATATTGTTTTGTTGTGATGTATAACATTGTGGACTGGACTTGGTGAATCAACACCAACAGATTCTTTGAGGCCCTCGGCAGGCTTTATATTAGCCTCCTCGTCTTGGTATCAAGTGCAAGAAAGATTTTATGGACACACACTTCATATGAAGTGAGGGATCCCTAATATTGGGTCAGCATCGGCTGACTTTTGTTCTTATTATTATTTGTAATTATGTCTTGCAAATATAATCCACAGCCTGCTGGTTTAAAGCGATCATTATGGCTGCTCTACAGTGATGGGTCTTTCATGCAGTTCGAGCAGGACCAGTCTCAGGCTTTTATTGGGTAAAGTAGCAGGACTGTTGTTTTGGACACAGGAGCTGGCACATTGAAGCTCCGCATTTGAAGTTCAACCAAATTCTATTTTATGGCGCAGTAAGACTCACTTGGACTTGTATTCCTACACGGTCCGCTTGTTATCCAGCGGTACGCTTGGTGTGATCAAAGCTTTGTGTTCTCATCTTTGGATGGAGGTTTTTTTTCTTCTGATTTATTCAAAACAAGCCAACAAATAAATGCACAATTCAGCTTCATGACATGTAGCTATTACAAAGAGGTATACAGTGTACTTCAGCTCGCAGATGCTCAATCACTCATACCGATCAATCGGCCTTGCCCCCAGAGAGCGCACCTTTATATGGGAAAAAAGGAATTATAATAATTCAATAAATAAACAAGTGTATATATGTAGTCAGCAGAAACAGTATATTGTATATGTGTGTGCATGATTCATTTTAGTTCACAAAGGTGCAACATACCCCCCACACCACACACACACACACACACACACACACACACACATAACCTGTGTCTCATCATCTGTGAAGAAATAATGGAATTATATATTTTTTCTCCCCTGCACGCTGCGAAGCATCAAAGTTCAGTGCAGTGATAAGTTGCCTGTGTGCTTTGCCTCTGGCCATAACGGTGTGTGGTGTTTTCCTATTACTGGCATGTCCTGTTTCATAGATGGATGGACCTCAGGCTGACGTCTGCCACTGCCTCTGCTCTGCTCGCCGTGTTATTATCGAAATCGATGTCCATGTCTGCTGCCATTTATTATCCCCCCACCATCCCAACAAACAACCACGCACACACACACACACACACACACACGCGCACACACAAAAATTAGATGAAGGGGGACTATTGGGAAGGTCTATAGCATGGAAAATCTGCTGGGTTTGTGAATTCAGAGCTGGGTTTGTGTGTGCTTCAGAGTACATTTGTGCCCCAAGATAAGCAACGGTTTGCACATTTTGAAAAGTAAGTAATGTTATTTGTCTCATGGCACCCGTTTCTTCCCCCTGCTTTAATTTGCTCTGTATGCGTAGCCCATAATTTACTTGTTGTATTGTTTCCCATTCATGAGCTCACCATAAGAAGGCCAAAGGAACACAAGTTAATGAGCAGAACTAATGAAAACCAAACATGGGACATTAACATGCAGCTTTATGAATATAAACGCTATCTAAAAAAAAAGATATGAGATGACTTCTTGACTGATAATAAGGATATCAACAATGATGAACTGGATTCACATAAACTCCTTTATGGGGGCAAGTGGGTAAGCATTGTTTTCTATGCATGTTCTTTACCGGGGCTGTGCAGGAGAGTGATGCACTATGTCTAGTCTCGACGTGGAGTTACCTCCGACCTCCATCCATACATAAAGTCAGAAAGAGATAAAGAATATTTTCTGTCACATTAAATAAGAGATCACTACAGCTCCTCGGGGAAATAATACATAATTGGCTGACGTCCCATTGGAGCAGGATTGCAAACAGCAGGCCCGATAATAAAAAATAAAAAATAAATCATCTTTTAACCTCCATCTTGCCACATGAGTGCTTTTGCTTATCAGTGTGTGTGTGTGTGTGTGTGTCAGTTTGGATGCACGTGTCCTTGTGCATGTGTGTTATGTGAAGGTAGTGTCTCAGCTGAGCCCCCTGGGTGCTCCGGGCCTTCTGTCCTCCCCTCATAACCTCACAAAGACACTAATAAGCCCTCCGATGATGGACGCTTGTGGATTTCTGCGCCGCTAATTTCCGTAACTATCACTGTTTGAAAGATAGCTGAGGGATTTCGCAGAGGGGGCCAAGAGAAGGCCCCGTTGTATTCTGTGGGAACACAAGAGCCGTATTATGTGATATAAAAAAATGGACCGTCCCCCCTTTTCTCTCCCCCAGGCTATTTATCTACACAAAGTCACATGAGACCATTATGTTTATGGAATATCAAATGCAGGCCAACACTGTTGTATTGAATTGAGCCTCCATAATTACCAAGGGGATGCACAAGTTTACTTCCACAATCCGCTCTTTCAGAGGTGACATTTGAACTTTGGTTAATAGTCTGAGATAAAGTTGTGTGGCCCGCTGAGTAGAAAGTGCAATACAATGTACTCACTAATGTTACAGTTAAATGTACACAAGTGTCACCCTGATAAACACACACAGAAACAACGATGTGAATCCCAGTTCTTTCAAAAGCAACAGCCTGTAAAATGGCTACAAAATGAAGTAATTTTCTAAGATTGATTTGCTCATAGATTTCCTATCAAGAACCCAGTTCTCCGAGCACAAGGAGTTTGTCATTCTGAGGCCATAGGCCCCAGAAATCCCTTAATTACATTGTAAAGACAAATGCAGGCAAACTCCTGTAACCCAATCCCATGCAGCTGAACCAAACACAGGCCAGAGACGGCACTGCCCCAAAACACAATGAGCCAGAGAGCCGTGTTTCTATGTCACGTGCACCGCATAACACCAGGTCTTAACGTCTTATTTCCAAGCTTCTTTTTGCCATTCTGTTGATTTCATACGGCCGTTTACACTTCCACATAAAGAGGGCTTGTATTTAGCTGATTTGAGCCACTTTCAATATCCAGTAATGTGTCCGTGCTCCCTTTCTTCTTTCAGGCTTTCCCACAGATTTACACATGCGGCATCCTCCTAAAAGTGAATGTGGAACAGGTTTGCCCCCCCCCCCCCCGTCCCCACTTACTGCCGAGTCCAACACTAAACTCCATCCATCGGAGGCTGTCACATCAACAGGCTACAGAGCTCACTGGAGACACCGGTCGAGGCCAATCAGACCCCATGCACAGTAGCTACACAGCCCCTCAAACGTGTAAATGTGTGCGTGTGTTTTCTCTTCCACTTCCACTAATTTGTCATCGCCGGTCCCCCCCCCCCCCCCCCCATCACCTCTACAGTGGATGAATCCTCCCTGTGCTATGATTTGGTTTTGCTACCTGCGCCTTTGCAGGGATGGTCAGGGGCCAACTTTCTGTCAGTGAGGAATGTAATTAGTGAGAATTAAGCAGCATGGGGCTACAGGGGAGGTCAGGAAGAGCTGGCAAGGTCGAGGCGGGTCACTACCGAGCATTCTCTCTCTTTCTCTCTCTCTCTCTCTTACTCTTCTCTTGTAAGACAGGGTCAGGGTGAAGAGGTGTCATATTTAGTCCTTTGCTGCATTGTGGGAGACTAACACAATAAGCCATGGATCTTTTCTCTCCTCTCCTGCTCCTCTCTCTCCCTCATGTGTTCCCTCGGCTGTGTAAGATTCTCCGCGACTCTTTGGCCTCGGTGACGCAAGGACTGTCGCAAACTGGCGTTCTCAAAACTCCTCAAAGTTCTCAATTTTCCATGCTCATTTGTGTAGTTAGAGAATGTTGGATCAGCGCAGAACGAACACCTGACACAGCACCTCCACGAATAGCCGTGTCTGATAGAGATACTCATCCCCCAGGACACTCAGGGATGCGGTGAGTATAAATCACACAACTGTGGGTTTGGGAGAGTCCATATTTAAGCATCCAAATGCCTCTTTAGACACAAAATGCATCGACGATGTTTCACTTGCTGCAAGCACAACTTTGCGTTATCTATGCTTCGAGAACCGACATGTCAAAGTCTCTGAACAGAAAATTATAAACAGAGAGAAACAGGAACAAAATGAATTGTTCAATAGTATGTCCAAATCCACTTGTGAATTTCGCGCCAAGAATACTTGTATGACTTTGAACATCTGCAATGCAATCCTAGGAGGATAGGTGTGCGTGCAAGGATGCAAGTGTGTATTTGTGTGTGAGACATAATAAACACATGTGTGTTAAGGCTATCAGATACAGTGTGGAACAACATTAAGACCAAAATCAGGCAGGAAGCCACAGCCAGAGTACATCCAAACTTACAGAACTGCTCCTGGCCATCGGACAGAGGGGGAGGCCTACATGACTCTGGATAGATTAGGACCTGAGTGTGTGTGTGTGTAAGTGTGTAAGTGTCTGTTCCAGAAGAAGATCTGTATAAGTGTTTTGGGATGACATAATATAGACAGGGAGTCCTCAGGGTAGAGTACACTGTATAAACTGAATACACCCTTCTGACTGTCTCAATTACATTGTGCACACACACACACACACACACACACACAGCTGTAGGATTTTATTGAATGTACACAGAGGGGATTTCCCCACTCATCTCTGGGCTACTCGCTCGCTAACTCACCCTACCCGTCTCTCTCTCCCGGGACGTCTCCTCATGCGCTGCCTCTGCACCTCCTCGTCTCCTTCCTTCCTTGTTTTTGGCTCTTAGTCCTTCAGCTCAACCTTATTTTTCCTCCCTGTCTCTCCCTCACTTGTCCTAACACTCCACTTGTTTTCGTGTCTCAGTTTTGTCTCTTTTTAGCTCTTCCTGATAACGAAGGATGCTCTGTGCTGCACAATATGTGTACTATTCAAACTCCTGCTTTTAAGGAAACAGGAAAGTGATGTCTGAACACATTTTAAATGATGGCATGTCTTTTGAATAGGAACACGTCTGGTTACCGACCCCTGGGACCTCCAAAATCTCAGATTTTTTTTTGTTCCAGCTGTTTGTCTGAAATTGTACTCACTGATGGATGTTTACCAATTTTGGGGAAAAAAACCAAGCCAATCAGAGATTTATAGGTGGGATCATGGAGTATGACGCCTTCTTCCTGTGCCAAAGCCCGAAAATATGGTGATACAAAAATTGCCTGAAAAATTTGTATTTTACATTTATATCATTGGCACAACTATACCGGTTGTTTAAAGTCAAGTGACAGAAATAAAAACTCTTTAACCAGCTTGTTTCTTTGATCAACATGACAAATCTTAACTGCAGCCAGTCACCACTGATCGGTTTGAGCAAAATAAACCCTCCTCCCACACAGAAAATAGCGAAAATGAACTACGTGCCAGACTGAAGAATGGAGTGAAAATGAAATGGCAATTCAGGACTTCGTCGGTTTTGAATAGGATTCTCAACTTCACCTATGACACTCACGGACTGTCAGCTCAAATAATAAATGTACAATATGTATTAAAAGACTTTTCTGTGACGTGAGCAATAATTCCTTTGTGATCTGACCAGGACTTTACAACACTGCAGTGAAAACAAATACCTCCTTTCCTTCCTTTCTCTTCCTGACATCTCCTTTTCTCTGGCTTTCTAAAAACTGATGAGACTGACAGGCAGCAGTGTGTGTTTTTTTTTGCACTCCTCTCTTTTCTCTGACGCCAACTGCCAAATCCTCTGAGGTGGAAGGGAGGGGAGAGAAGAAAAGTCCTAGAGTTTGTGTTGTGTCTGCTGGAACCAATAAGAGCGTCGATGAGAGGAGACAAAGACTGGCCAGACGGATAGCCGAAAGGAGACGGAGGGATATCTCTTGAAGGTTAAGTCATATTCCAGGAGAGAGATACTATTAAAAGAAAACAAACAAGAAGGACAAAACTGAAGTTCATTTGGTGATTCCAGCTAAGATTTGATCGAGCACTGCATTTTAGACATTTACATTACATGAACACAGGTTTTAAAACAATCCTTCCATGTTATCTTTTACTGTGCAACACAATTTGAAAAACACACAAACTACTTAAGTAGTAGCATTAGTCTCATACAGGATTTGTGTGGGCAAAGAAACAGTAAATATCTCTAACTTCGTCATGTTGGCTTTGAATGCCATCCATCCCCAACGCCTCACGTCCTCCATATGTTTTATGCAACAGCTGGAGAGCATTACAGCCATGTACGGTCTTGGAAAGCGCTCCAGAGGTTTTGAAGAGACAAGCCAGATTTAGGCCTAACATATAGTGTTTTAGACCATAATTACATATGTATCGTATAATGGTCCAAAATAGAAAATGCCTGGTTAAAAGCATAATTAGGAAGAAGTGCTGCTTCTGCTGCTGCTGCTGACATGGCCTGAGCACCAGCTTGTGGTGC
This sequence comes from Pseudoliparis swirei, assembly GCF_029220125.1. Classification (NCBI taxonomy): domain Eukaryota; kingdom Metazoa; phylum Chordata; class Actinopteri; order Perciformes; family Liparidae; genus Pseudoliparis; species Pseudoliparis swirei. Next base: position 9,908,955 of record NC_079396.1, read on the forward strand.
ACAGAGGTGATTGTTTTTTTATTGGTGCTTATTAAGTAATTTATAATGTCACTTCAAAAAAATAAATGCCATGTGCAAGGAGTCACAACTATTATTTCTTCATTATTTAGTTATTATTCACCATGATTCTTCTATTATGTGAATTACGCTGAGCATTGCTCAAAATAGAGCTCGAGTACATGTGTCATTATGGTTTCAGCAAAAAATCTAAAAAGTTCAGTTCAAGTTTTATCTTTCAATTTTAGGAATGAAGACAGATATATCATCCGTGTCTTCAACTCTCAACTTCCTGTTTCTCTCCTGAGGTTGCCAATCATGTGTTTGCAACTCAATCTTACAGAGACACACAGAGACACACGCACAGACACACAAACACACACACACACACACACACACACACACGCACACATCCTTGCGCTAACAAGTATCATTATGCGTTAGATGGTTGAATGGGATGGTGTTTCTGTAGAAACAGTGGGGGGATATTGGAGCCAGACGTGTGGAGCTGTCAGGGTCTAGTGATAGGAATAGGTGTCAGTCACATCCCAGGGGTCCCCATACACACATACACACACACACACACACACGCACACACACAGATGAGTGTGATTTGATGTGCTGTAGCAGATGTAAGTGGACACCCTTATTCTCCTTAATGAAGATATATTCCTGGCCAGGGGTGGATGTGGGGCACTGACTCTGCACCTTTACTTTGCAGGGCTCAGTCCACATCTGCTTCCCATCAGCTACAAGGCTTACTTTTTTAAGGCAGAGGCGAGGGCGGGCGGGCGGGGGAATGAAGCAGCATTCAGTTTTGGCTTGATTCAATTACTAGCACCACCGTGAGAGAACATTCCCCCTCGGGTGTCTGATGTGTGCATGTGTGCATGTGTATGCATGGGGTTGTGCTGCAAAGACCGACTGAGAATCAGTCTGTGAGTGTGCGGCGGCTGACAACCCAGGGTCAGTGACATCTTGGCCGGTCACTCGGTGACCCTCTGAGGCCTGTGAAAAGGTTTCTGGTCTTCATATTATTTACATTTCCTCCGTGTTCTGCCAGTGGCTCACGCTCCTCTCCGTTGTCAGAGTGGGTGGTTCTTCAAAACTAGTTGAGAAAAGACTATTACTTTGTTTATGGAGGCATTATTTTATTTGCTTTTAAAAAAAGAGAACATATCCCAGTTTATACCTCTTCTCAGCATTTAATAACAGTTACAAACTGGCATAGGTTTTTAAGGGCACCAACAGCTACCACAAATATTCCCTTGGAGCCCATGATAACAGCCGGCAGCACATGGCCTGTATGTTTGTGAAGAGGGGAGCTGACAACTACTCATCAGGACCCTTTAAAATAAAGTGGATGAACGCAGACTAGACAGAATTGTCCTTCTGGTTTTTGTTATTTTCATGTAACTGCTGGTTACAATTACAGAAAAGCTTGAATTAGTTATGAGGCCTCATCTATGTCGATAATCTTTGCGACAACAGCGAGTTCAGACCTTTGCGCTTAACAGCAAACAGTCAGCATTCACACGTTCTTTATTTGTTCACAATTTATCCCATATTTGCATACGTTTAGGGAGAGGAAAGATTTATGAAGGTGTTCTTCGCAGAAACATGACATGATGAGATAATTCGCACAACATGTTGTAGTGATCCATCACCTTAATGTATAAAAATGTGCTTATTTTCATCTTTGCTATGATTGCTAACACCTACATTTACATGAAAGCTGCTGACATTATAATTTAGTGAAAGAGAAACTCCAGCTGTATAATTAGATTTTTCATCATGTCCTCCTCCTCCTCCTCAAACTATGTGACATTTTCATTTTAATAAATGTCAAACTGATAAGGAGGGAATATTTTCCACGTATGGGCTGGGACTGGCTGCTGCCTTTTATATAAGTAGCAGTGCTATATGTAAGAGTAAGAATATATATATATATATATATTTATGTATATATATATATATGTATATATTGGTGTTAATTTTTGCCTCTGATCTCGCTACTCAAGCCAAAAAGCTGACTCTTGGGTATTTAATTATGAGAATAAATACGAACAACATTTGAATCATACCCTCAAAACTAAAAAGACACTATTGCATCAATTCAAGTCAATCAATATGGCACTATCCTCAGTTTATTATTGGCCAGGTATCTTGGTTACATGTCTCTTGTACACACACCTTTCTCCCCTGGTCTGTGGCTGAGGCATGCAGTGAGTTCTTTAGAGAGCTGCTGCCTTATGGGCTCACTTTTTTTCCCCTTTTTTCTTTTTTTTGAGAAGGGGTGTTGGTGTCTGAGGCGGTGAACAATGGCCGAACTGTTGAGCAGCGACTCAACTCGGCCCTGAGGATTTCCTCCTCAACGCTGGACCACCTAATACTATATGACATGCTACATCACGAGGAGAGGAGACCCACATTAGCGGGAAAAGGGACCGTGAGGTACCAACTATGCGGTTTTGTGTGAGCTCCTTTAAAATCAGAGCTCTACCACTTTTGCTATCAGAAACTGGAGCTTGTTTTTGCATGTGTGGGGTTATAAAGAAGTAGCAGGACACACACTTCTCACTACGCAAACAGCCTTACCTTCTCTGCTGCACACATCGTCAAATGGACTATTTGACTCACACATGGGTTCTCTTCCACTGCTTCCCCAGCCCAAACGCTTTTACATCATAAATCAGTAGTAAAAACATCGCTCCGTGTAGCAGCTCCACTCGTCACATGACTAGTTGCGACCTTCTCCATCAAATATCTCTCACCTCGGCCTACTGTAGCCTTTAGCGCTGCTGCTAACCAGACACAGATGGATATTTACAACTGACAGCAGATGGAAAGAACTTCACACACTGCTCAGCGATAGCTTTGTCTGGGGCAACATTGTTGCAATAGGTTTTACAACTATCCGTCTCGCACAATAAAAGCCTTTTTAATAAATTTTCCGTTGCCTGACGAGTTTTCAATGAAAAACTGAAATACTTTGATCATGTTTGTTGTATTGCCATACAGGCACATGGTGTAGCTAACAGAGGTTGGGTAGAGAGTATGTATTATTGGCTGGTAATAACTGATTACATGTTAGAATTGGAACAATTTGTCAGTTTATGATAAGTTCAAAGACCTTCCAAATGTATCTGCATTTCTCAGTTCCTGGGAAAAATGTTTTCCCTTCGACAATAAAAAAAAGTGTTATTTACTCAGGCCTGTAATTCAATACTTACATTTTATGATCATCATTTGCCATGCAGTTATCATTCTCATTAGACCATTGCAGCTGTTATCGATATATGAAAACCCTTAAATATCATCAGGTTCATTGTTTAAATTGTTCCCCTCTTCTCTCCTCTCTTCTCCTCATAACCTCAACTACCGTAAACCCACCCAGGGTTGTCCTGCGGTGGGCAGACAAGGCTTAGGCCGGGATAAGAGAAAGTGCTTGGTAGACGACGCGGGCTAATTTGTAAAAGATACAACGGCTGCATGGCTCTTCAAGGCGCTGTGGGGGAACCAAAACATTCAGCAGTTGTCCAAACAGATTCCTCGCTACACTCCACAGTGGACGACATGGCACTGCTACAATTTACACACACACACACACACACACACACACACACACACACACACGCACACAGGCGCGCACACACAAGCACTCTCTTTCCTCCGGTGCAGGAATTTATTTTGCTTTGGGTGATTGCTGTGTCTGCAAATCTTTGAAGCCTTGTTAATGAATTTGAAATGGGGTCAAGATGGGATTGATGGGTGAGAATTATGTGTGTGTGTGTGTGTGCTGCAGGAAAGGGAAGTGTTGTGGGGATCTATTATGAGATCAACCAAGCTGAGTACTTTTATTTCACACTATTATGTCTTAAATTGTTTTGATAAAGATGATCCACTGTGGATTGCATCAATCAGATTTGATCAACATCTGAATTGGGATGTGTCATATGATAATGTGACTGTTGCTACATGCATTCATGAAATCCCATGTGTGTGTGTGTGTGTGTGTGTGTGTGTAACTTTTCCCTCATTTGCTTTCTGCAGAGAAGAAAGTGAAAGGTATAAGCAATAGGGGGCGCCTGCACACAGCTGGACATTCAGGTAATGCCAATGCTTTCACACACAGGACACACACCCCTACACCCTTACACACACACACACACACACACACACACACACAAACACACAAACACACACACTGGGTCAAGAGAAAGTTCTGTGTATGAACCCTTTGTCTACCCTGTCACTCATTATCTTTGATCAAATATATTTAAAACATCAATAGTAAACTTCCTGGTTTAGTAATCTTTTTCAGGACTAAAAACATCAGCACAATGTTCCTGGACCGACTCTCCAGGCGTTAGCTGTGCCAGTGTGTGTGTGTGTGTGTGTGTGATGTGAATGAGTGCGTGACCACCTCTGCCCTTCCCATATCTGTCTCCCATCGCTCTGTCTTATCACAGCACACACATACCTCAGCATTGCCTCCTGTGATTGTGTAAAAAGCCTGGGGCTTTTTTTTCTCCGCGCCACAAAGACAAGGAGAGGAAAAGTGAGTCTCGTTGTATGTGACAATGCCAGGGTGAACGGGTGCCGCGGTGCTCGGGGGATTCTGTTGTTATAGGGACAAAACAAATAAAGTGTCAGCCATTGAAAAGATGCCTCGGCTCAAGAGGGTCAGGGCCACGCTAATTCTTTTGGAAAACAATCGACTGCCATCTTGTTCTCTCCCTCCGCGGCTGCCTTTTGCTTTGATAACACTGAAGGGATTTTTTAAAACTTTACCTTTACCAAGGTCAAGCAGGATATTACAATACATGTAAAGGGTAAAAAAGAAAAAGTTTGAAAGAAAGAACAATCTTGTCTCAGATAGTTGGATCTACTTTTTGTCAAAGATGCCTCCAAATCCAAGATGTTCAACCAATAATTAATTTGTGATGATCACAGATTGTGGGTAAATATATTTCTGAAAATATGCAATACAAATGATGTTAAATAAAATAATCTAATGAAGAATCTTATTTCTGCGTCACACGACTTTGCTAAATTGTGTAAACTTAAAAAAAATCTTCCAACATTTGCACAAACAATGAATGCCCGGTTATGCAGGTTGCCATGTGTAGTTTAAGGGCACAAGTCCAGTGGCTCTCTTTTTTTGAGAAAGCCGGTGAGAGCCGGTGCTTTTAACTCGTGTTAGCACTGGAAATGTCTCCACTAGCAGGCTCAATACATAGGAGGTCAGCCAGGATAACCCCCATATCCTGATTACTGACACAGAGTGGCTCCTGGAACACAGGCCAGCAATAAAGAAGGCTTCAATGAGCTGCTGCAAATGCGCCTGCATGGCTCGTATGGCAGACTGGGCCAGAAGCTGAAACCATGAATAGAGAAATTAATCTACTGTGGAAAAAAAATAGTTTTCTTTGCGTGTGCATGATGCTATATTAACTAGTGACCACTAAACAATTTTTATTATTTATTATTCTAACAGTAAAAAAAAAAGTGAATATGCACGTGTGTTGGAATCAACAGGATAGTGAGTCGGAGCAAGATTAATCACAATGGTTTTGTGGCCAGGGCATTGGAGAGCGTTTGTTTCCCACTTTGTCAAACCCGGCTGAAAGATTGATGGGGAGAAAAGAGAGAAAAGAGAGAAAAAGATGGAGACACATAAAGAGAGAGAGAAAGATACCAAGAGTAAGAGAGTCTAGGGAGGGGGAAAAAAACAGGCTTTTAAATCTTCAGCTGATATGGCAGAGTTAGAGCTCCCCCTCACCCCCACCACATCTCTATGAATATCTCTTCTATTATTACTATTGACCCATGTCCCATAAAGAACGGTAGGGGCTCTGCATTACTCAAGCCTCAGAATTATGCGGATACTACGAAAGGGCAATGGCCTCATGAACACGCAGACGAATAGACACATACAGATCATTACGACCATAAATTAAAATACAAGCAATACCTCATGTTTGGGGTTAGAAATCATTTTTATGCTGACAGACATTCATTTAAAAAAGACATTTGTAAAATAATGAAACAATATGTTCATATTATTGTAAAACAAATCCACTCAACGGTGACACATGATAACGTCACTAAGTGTCAAGACATCTTAGCTTCACGGTCAACTGGAGACATTTAGGAAAATGCAGCGTTGTATGCATTGAATGAAGAAATGACACTTTTTCTAAAACTTAGACGATACTCAGGGACAATTCCTCTTAATATGTGTGTGTTGGGGGGGGGGGGGGGAGCGAGAGAGAGAGAGTGCCTTTGTATGTGTGTGTACTAGGGGGACACTTTGATAAATGGCCAGTTTATGGTGCTGTCACACTGAGGATGTCTATGGGGAAATACTTCCCCACAAGCTCTAGTGTGTGTGTGTGTGTGTGTGTGTGTGTGTGTGTGTGTGTGTGTGTGCGTGCGTGTGTGCGTGTGTGGACAGAGGTCCAATGCTCTGGTCATCTGATTGCAAGACGTTGGTCTGGCGCATGATTAATCAAACTGATTGGATGGGGCAAATATGGTTTGTGATAGCACAAAGAGGGAGAGGGTCACGGAGAGAAATGGATTGCTTTGTTGTGTGCAAAGATGTGTGTGTGGGTGTGTGTTTGTGGATGTGTGCGTGTGTTTGCGTATGAAAGCGCATCGGTGTGTGTATGAAGGGGGCTGAGGTAAAGTTGCCGTGTGTTTGAGGGTCAGGGGTCAGATAAATGGAACATGAAAGACTAAAAACACAGTGCGGCGCTGCTGACACAGCCACAGCCCTGTTAATATCTCACAGGGACTACACACTTTGTGCCCGACTACACAGACTTGTTCTCGCACACACGCACACTCACCTACAAACACATGTATCCCAACGCGGTACACAGCAACGTTTGAGTAATTGAGCTGTGCCATTGCAGCTTTGTAATCGCTGACATGTCTTTACATAGCCTTTGTGCCTGAACAATAGAGTGCCAGGACTAAGTTGTCGCTGGTCACAAGAAAGGAGGAAGAGAGAGCAGGAGAGAGACAGCGAGGGGGGGGGGGGGGGGTTATAAAAAAGCAAACAAGCTGTATGTATGGGTGCCACCTGGTCTTAGATCAATGCACTGACACATAGGTCATTTTTATGCTTTGATCTGTCACCCCAACTGGGCCTTGTGTGTGTGTGTGTGTGTGTGTGTGTTCAGAGGGGTGCTTCAGTGCACATCTTGCTCTGTCAAGCACATCTTGTTTAGGACGCCAGACAAGGTGTGCGAAATATCAAATAGTCCGTTTAATAGCCCCATTCTTCTTCCCTCATTATCTCTCAAACTGCCTGCCTGTGAGGAGGGAGACAGAGATGGAGTGATGATCTAGATGGAGAGTGATGATCTAGAGGGAGAGAGATGATCTAGAGGGAGAGTGATTATCTAGAGGGAGAGTGATGATCTAGAGGGGAAGTGATACAGCAGCAATTGTGTGAAGTTATTTGTTTGAAATGAAACGTTTGTATGAAATGTTCATGAACAATATCGATGCATTTAGAATATGTGTTGTGTTAAGTGGCCTGTGGTAGAGGACTTGTTTTTGAATTCCCGGAGAATATTATAATAATAATAACTGAGGCTCAGATATAAGCATGCGTTTACATTTGTGTTTTTTCCCCTATTTAGGAAAACACAAAATGTTAATCAAAGTCAATCTTACTTATTTCCACCTCACATTCTTCTCCCCTGTACCGCACCACCCGTGTCAATCATGTGCTGTATGTGAGGAAAACAACTCCTAATTGTGAGAAAAGAGGGGGCTCATACGAGCATCCCTGGGTTTACTGAATCATTGCACCCAAACAGCAAGACATGAAGATAATAACACACATTCTTCGTCTTTCTTTACTCCTGGTTCTCTTTCATTTTCTTGTCTCTTTCTCGCTGTCTCTCTCCTCTCCTTCTCTCATTAAATCTGTTCCACCCTTTAACCCTGTAGGCAGGTGCTACTATAATTAGCCATTATTTGACTATCAAAAGTCAGGAGTTGATTAAATGGCCGTGAAGCAGCACGCAGAGCACTTTCCCTCTGAGCCCAGCCCCATAATTTCAAAAGCTTCTTGCAACCTGCTGAGGGCCTTTCAGGTCTGTGAGACGCCGCTTCCGACTGCTGGTAAGAGCCTGTTGCCGGCAGTAATCAAAACTGATAATCTTACAGGAGAGAGAGGCGCGGGGCGGGGGAGCTGTGGGTGGAGGAGAGAAAAGAGAGCGAAAGAAAGAAATGGTCGGGGGCTTTCGGGAGGTTGGAGCTCAAGCAGCGAGCCTTCCATTAGAAATGTGTTGTGGCTCTGAGAGGGCCGGTGGCCAGCAAGCGGTGAAAAATGCTGCTTTCTTAAGTCAAGTGAATGGCATCTCTTTAGTGATTAGCAGCAGTAATAATGGGCACCCCTGCCTGTTACCCCTAAGTCCATTTTATTGCTAATTCATTTACCTGTTATTTCAGACAAACTTGACAGGAGTCACCTGCTAAGAAGTCATGTTTGTCAAGCAGGTATGCCCATTAGCTGGGGATCTTAAATCACCCTCACAATGGTGGAGGGGAGTCGAAAGGCTGGCCTTATTGTCAGCAGATAACACCACACCACAGTCATCCTGACCAACGTGGAAAAACATTTCTAATCTTTTCTGGTCCAAATATAATTAGACTTCATCCCTGGGGCGATTCTTAATTAATGCAATTTTTTTTTGCATTGTAAGTGGATTTTAAGCCAGGCTGATCTGCTTTTGTGCTCTACTGTGAAAATCCTGTACACTCAGGAAAAACATTACATTCGACCTGGTGCATTAAGGAAAAACAGCTGATTGAAAATGAGTTCTGAAGACATGTTATAATCTCTTTTTGTGTGAAATTAAATCTCCCAAAGACCTCATTTTGAGTTTAGTACAGTTTCAACTGCAGGCCGACCTTTCTGCATGTTAACGGCAGAATCCCCGTTCACTGAGCAAAGCCATTAATATCCAAATAAATATTTGACTAGATATAGTTTATATTGGAATAAATCATGTCATATACATGCTGCTATATTCCCCAAGGAGAATTGTGGCAAAATAATCACTTTGACTCCCTGGTTAATGTTCTGGATAATTCTCCCAAGGGAAACACTCTCTATGATAATACCAGCATATGAGCATCTCGATCTGAAATGTCACAGCTGAGATTAGAGCGGGGTTGACTCCCTGTGCACAGTGTATTCCCATGGAGTGTGGAGAAAGCTAAATGGGTTTCGGTATTAACGTAGCGGATTGAAGAAGCGCAACAAAACATGTAAATATATACAAATCTTTGATTGGATTATTACATTTGGGTATAGAATTTCACCGTGAAAGTCTTTTGCCGAAGACAATAATCACCACTGAAAAAAAAGGAGGTGTGATTGTATTAAAATTGAGTCTTTGCCCAACATCTCCAGCTTGCTGGTAGATCACCCCCGCATTGTCTCTGAGTGCAGGTCACTCGGAGCATCCTGCAGTAAACTGTCCCCATTCGTTTCAGTGTTGCTAGATGAATAAAAGGATTATCCACTATGAATTAAGACAGAAAACCCCTCTCTCTCGGGATGAGGGGGGGTCCCTCTCATTGCCTGCTGCCTCTCCTGGGATCCCCCACTCGGCCTAATCATTGTTTCTCGAACAGATAATTCTCCATGTCCTCACACGTGTCGGTGCGTGTGTTTGTGTGCGTGTTAATTAGAGCTGCGCCGGCTGAGTGTGCTCTTCCTTGTAATCACTTAATTAGGGGTGACGGCCCCGATGCTTGTTTACTCAATTAGCCATCCTCCTTAATTATATAATTCACAGCAACAGTTAACTGTCCTTGTTGGTGAAGGAGCGATGCGCTGACGGAGCTGGTGGTGTGCATGCTTTAGTGGCTTCGCTTAAAAATCTACGCAATCTTCTACCTGATAAATTGGTATGATCTTTTGTTTTGTTTTTTGGGATGATTACAAACTGAAACAGCAAGCCATGGGACCGCGACAAACCAACTGCAGAAAAGAGAAGCTGGAGCCATGTAAAATAGTCTGTATGTCACTTTCCTCTCAAGAAAACACGCGCATGCATCACCTGACACTAGGCCATGCTCATGGACTGCATATGAGTGCTGAGCCACATGCCTCAGATTACTGTCGCTCTGATTCCCTGAGATTTAGTCATTAATGATATAATCTACGTCAAAAAAAGAAAGAAAGTGAAATCTCATGGTGAGCATGATTGATGGTTGCTTTAAATGGAGGCGTCCAGGGCTGGCTCTATTGTTTCTCCTGACCAGCCTTGCCACTTACTCCACCACCTCCACCCCGGCTCCTTCATGTGGATTAAGGCCTGCCGTTTATTTATCGGTGCATTTGAGCGAAGGGGTGACCAAGGTGAAGCCGGTGGGGGGGCAATGGGGGTTGGCAGGGTGTCTGTGCCGTGTCGTCGCGGGACGTCCCTTTCGGGACAGTGCCAGGCTGCGCTGTGGGGAGACGAGACAGGGCCTCCCCAGTGGACTAATGCCCTGTAATGAAGATTAAGACTCAGTCAAAGACCAGACTGTTCAGCCGAGATCGGAGGGAAGGAGAGAGAGATTGAAGGAGGGGGAGAGGGGAGGAAGTGAGGATAAAGGATAAAGCAGGGATAAAGAGGATAGAAGCCCTGGTTTTCAGAATGATCCTAATTTTCAGCTACAGGTAGAGATACCGAGAAAAAAAATGCATAGAATATTTAAGTGATTTATTATTTTTCTATATAAACGACTTTTCTTTGATACCTCTTCTATATAAAGATTTCGGAAGCAGCTGGGAACAAGACATCATTTTGGTCTACAATGGGTTGACTGCCTTACAGCTGTTAGGAGTAATCACCCCTTATAAAAACACTGCAGACACAAACCTTTACAGAGAAATGATATGAAACAAAAAGCACGATATAAATGACCATTCTGCATTCAACCAGCCACAAACGACAAAAACATTCTTCGGTAAAATTGGCAAAATAAATCGAGCCATGTTTAAAATGCACATCTGTATACTAACCCTAACCATTTCCTCTGAACACAAACAAAATCATCCAGATGTATTTTGACAATTGAGCAAAGACAAGAGCCGCCGGAATTTTGATAACACATAGTAGTTATGGGCTGAAAGATCAATTATAAGCACTCCCATTAATGCTCATTGATACGGTCATGATTTATACATCTAATGTGCTGCTTACCTACAGCCTAGCAGATATGCAGCATCATTAATTTTCTAGTTAATTTATTTGGATCCCCATTAGCCAACAGCTACTCTTTCTGAAGTAAAGAGACCGTGAGAGAAAGTAATTGAACTGTTTGTGTTTCTCTCTGTTTCTTTCAAGGCACTGCTATACAAATCTAGTTGTGTGTGATATTAGTGAAAGCAGTTGATGAATATTAATTTGATTTCAGACACTTAAACACGTGAGCAGAGATATACTCACGTGTATCTGCGCATGTGTGTGTGTGTGTGTGTGTGTGTCTGCGGCCCTCGTTGGAGGCAAGAAGCCAGTTCACCAGAGCAGCCTGAACACACGGCACGCGTCACTTATCACCCGGTGGCTAAAAGCTCCCAGAAGACTAGTTACGCCCAGACACACTTCCACTGTCTCCCGCCATTGTCTTTCCCTTCACTTCCATCTTGTATTCTTCTCTCTCTTTTTTAAAATTGTTTTATTTTTTTTACAAACATTTTCAGATGTTTTGACTACCCAAAATATTGAAGGGGGGCAGAGAGATGTGCAGAGATAGGGATGGATGGGTCGGCGGGTGGGTGGAGAAAGGGGTATCTTTCTTCACATGACCTTGTGTTGGCGGGGCCAGCCTCTCCCCCCACTCTCTGTCTCTCTTCCCCAGACGGGCTGTGTCTCTGGCTGGCCTGGCAGTTCTTGCCTCTCTTGGGCATTCTGGCATTCCTTCCCTGTCTTGCCCTCCCCCCCCCCCCCCCCCCTGCCTCCGGCTGTCTCTTGCCCTCTCAGGGTTTCCATCTTTACTGACATTCACTCTCCTGCTCGAATTCCATCTTTTGCCCGTCTATCAATAGACATCGCGTTGTGTCAACACCTCCCCATCTCCCACGCCATGTCTGTTTCCCTGGCAGTTTTTGTTGTTGTTGTCTTTCCTCTTTTCAAGTTGATTAATGAAGTGTTATGATGAAATTACAACAAGGAGGGACTGTATGAAAACCTGCGGTGTGTCCAAAGCTCCCATTTTCTTTTAAATATCACACGTTCAGCTTTTTCTCAGACGTCAACATATGAAAGTATTTCGTGACGTGTTCTGAGCTGCACAAAAAAAAAGTTACGAAAAGAAATACGATGTAGCGTTTCAATGCACCCTTTCGTTTTTACGCACAGCTGAAGGGAGATCCTTGATCTGATGCGTGAACATATTTTTGCAGAGCAGGACCACACAACTCTCTGTTCTCTGCCTCCCCCTGACTTCTGAGTCTCCGTGGCAACGGCATGCGGCCCGTCATGTTTTTAACACCAATGCTTGACCAGTCGGCCCTCTGCATTCACGATGTCTGCCTTAATTGACTCACTGCTTTCTCGACAGACAAGTGTGTGTGTGTGTGTTTTGTGTCTTTTTTCAAAGCGTACGAATGCCAAATGTCCTTAGAAGCTCAGAAATATGACAGTAATCCTCCAAAGTGGGGTCGTTTAACCAGTAAGGGGGAAGGACAAGAGGCGTCAAGTGAAATATCTCTGCCTTCTTAATGCACCAAACCACAACATGTTTATATCACACAAAAGAAGAGTTCAATATGTATCCACCTAATATGATGTCCTTAGTTTAGATGTCAGAACATCAGCTTTGGGATTAATTTTAGCATAACGGTTAAAGGAAATTTAACATCAGTTTGTGACATTTAAAGTGTAACTTCCCCCCCGGGTATGAAGTCCCCCTCCTATAATTTATATATTTTTTAAATCACCAAAAAAGAAAGAAAAGTGTCTTGGCCTTTACTGTTTATTAGATGACTTATCTACATTATTTCATAGATTAGTCCCAATTGGTCGACTATCTCAGAATTGACGTTGCAAGATTAGGGTTGATTTAAAACAGTAGATGATGCTTTTTAAGCTATATTCAAACATGAAGTGCCGTTTAAAAAATATATATATTTGGGAAACAATGTCAACCCACTGATGTGATTCCTCACAGCGAGTCGTATCATTTATACGTATGACTTGAAACGCATGTTTGAGTGTGCAGTTTAGCTGTAAAACACCTTTCCAGATGTACAATATTTTAGAAGAAAGATACTTCATCTACAGAAGGCCTATGTTTAATTACCCACAGGCACAGACAAATAAAATAATAAATATCAAACGGTATTTCTGTATTACACAGGTAGTGATAATTAAGGAGCAACATAATTAACAAATGTGTAAAAATGTGTGTGTGTGTTTCTGTGTGTGTGTCTGTGTGTACGTGAGTAGACTCATATGACAGCCCCCACAACTGTCAGACTATCGCCGCCTTCCTTTTGTTGGGTGACCCCAGAGAATGTGCTGGAATGGCCACTGGGAGAGAGATTATGGAGAGACAAAGACCGCGAGAGACGGAGTGAGAGACGGAAAGAGAGTGAAAGGCACAAGAAAGAGAGGGAGAGAAAGAGAGGGAGAGAGAGAGGTCAGGGAGCCAGCTGATGTGAAAGTGCCTCCGATCACCTCGTGCTTCTCCTCCGCCCCCTCGCTCTGTCTCTCTCTATCTGTTCCACTCTTTCTTTCTTTCGTTCCCACTTGAATTCCTCTCCCAGCGCTTCACTCCATTGTGACGTCGGGTTTTTGATCGGCGATAACAACAGAGATGCGTCAGTCAGGGCCCACACAGACACACACACACACACACACACACACATACACACACACATGATAAAAGTGCCAATGCAAGTTAAAAAGGGGCACACAGACACTCGCACTCACACACACACTCACACACACACACATACATGAACACAGTGACACACAGCAGTGGCCTTTGAGTGAATGCTCCTCACGAGGCATAATGACAGCATTCTGCAGCGACCATGGCCAGAACAGTTCCCACAGACGAGACAGACAGAGAGAGAAAGAGCATTTCTTTCTGTCTTCACCTCTCCTCCTACTCCCCACCTCTTCTCCAACAACCCTGACTTTGTGTGGACCGTGACCTTCCACCACCGACCAACGCTATTGGCTCACTAAATCTGGACAAATGACTTGGTTGTAACGAATGATTAAATACACCCAAAACATTATTTTGAGTATTAAATACACGCCGCTTGTAAGCTTGAAAGTTGGCTCTAAAAAAAAGATGGTGGCGTGTGGGAAATGGCAAAAATCTCACGAGAAACCTCAATAATGAATCAATAAAGCTTTCGAGCTTTGGAGAGGCGATACATAACATGACGTAGGAGTGTATTTCGCTATGTTTGCACATTGTGATGGTTTGGAACATCTTGAGCAGACAGAAAGTTGTTTGATCTTTGCTGCGAGTGACCAGCCATCCTTAGAATCAGCTTTTAAACGTACAAGCTTTGAGTATTTCAGGGGAGTATTTGTTTTCAATTGTCAGGTCAATCTTTGGAGGCGAGCGGTATGCTTTGAAAGATTATCTGCCTTCGGATCCAAACATTCCCCAACATACATGATTTGGAGTGCGTGAGCTCAGACTCTGCATATTTGTCTGTGTGTCTGCGAGTGACCACTCCCCATCCCTCCGTCACCCAAACACCACGTGGAAAGCTCCGGGCTCACTGCCTCCAGTTTGAAACCACTTTTCCCCCCCATCTGACCTGACACGGTGCAGGATTGATTTGGCGATGTATAGTTTGAAGGTGGTGAGGGTGGTGGTGCTGGGTGGGGGTGCAGGGTATGGAGACGAATGAAAACATGTCACTCAGGGCCCATTAAAATGTAACCCTGCCCACCAGAAGAAAGGGACCCATATCATCATTAAGTCATCTCGGGGTGAATTGAAAACTACAAATATTATTCCTGCACCCCCCTCAAGACACACACGCACACACACTCCTCCCCTTCTTTTCCTTCAAATGACAGAGAAGACGGGATGATTGCGGTTCGGTGTGTTTGCTCACGGCCCGAGAATGACAAGAAGATGTTTGGCAACTTCCTGATCATGCATTGGTTTATATATTTTCAAGAACAGACATTAAGTAAATCATACAGGTAAAGTCATTCTTTTTCATTCTGAACAGACACACCGTTCTATGTTTTAATTTTGCCTCCTGCTCAATCAATGTTTTCCTTACTTATTCATTTTCCTGAGGCAGCTGAGGAAATTCAACCTGCCAGGGAAGATGATGGTACAGTTCTACACGGCCATCGTTGAGTCCATCATCTGCTCCTCCATCACACACTGCAGCTGCAGCCACAGCAAAGAGCAAGCGCTGGCAGGCCATCATCCGCCGAGGAGGGCGAGAGGGTTATGGCTGCATCTGCTCTCCCCCTGTTCCCTCACTCCCAGGTCACTGGCGGGCCAGAAAGAGAAAGCCCCCCTCCTCCCCACCCCCCCCACCTGTTGTTCCCCCCCCTCGGGGAGAGGGCTGCATCTCATCCACCACCCCACCCCCCACACCACCACGCTTTTTTTTTCGGCACAGGCGGGGACCCGGGACCGGACTGACTGACTGACTGACTCCCCCCCCAGGACTACCCTCTTCTCTCTCTTCCTCTCCTCTCCCTTCTCTTCCTCCCTTCCTCTCCTCTCCTCCTCTCCTCCTCCTCCTCCCTTGTTGTTTGTGTTGTGTGTCATGTGTGTCATGTGCAAAAATTCAAAAAAAAAAATTCTCGTTTGTTTGTGTTCATTCTTTCTCTTCTTAACCTGTTTCTGATTCTGATTCTGATTCTGATTAGTAAATGAAATGTCTGAAAATAAATGTCTGACTAAAAGTCCAAAACAGATATAAATAACAATGTGTCGGCTCTTCATCCATCCATGCATAGTGACGATGGCATACGGTAACAGATATGTTTTGATAAAATCCAATTTTCTAGGCCTCACTTTATGTCTGTCTATGGGCGAATCAATCCACAGACAAGTCATGGCTCTGGGGAGCCCACTCACGGGTGTGTAAAGAGAACTGGATACAGCGTTGGAGGCGGGGCCCCATTCAACCTGATGAAAGTTGCTTATGGCCCATGAAGCAAAGAAAGTTGCATAAATGACTCTGGATTGGGCTGTCAGTGCATTTTACGACTTGGAGGACCTAATGATTTAAAAAAGGGCTTTTCAACTGGCAAGTTTTCAACTGGGAACTTAATTTACTAAATCAAATGTATTCGCTCAGTTACAGGCGTCTCTTTCCCAAATGTAAGTGTATGGGAAGTCGTAATTTCAAGATTTGGCCATTATGTAAAATTTGCTCAAGCGCACACACACTCACACACACAAACATACACACACACACAAACACGCACGCATGCTCGCACACACACCCACACCTACACACACATGCACACAGACACACACATGCATGCACGCACACACACGCACGTGCGTACACAAGCACGCACACACACAGCTACACACATACACACTCACATACACACACGCACACACACACACTCACGCATGCACGCACACACACCTACACACACACACACACCTACACACACGCACTCACACACACACAGAGAGCCACCTCTGTAACCAGGGGGCATTTGTGACGTTCAGCAGCATGAAAAATGGCTTGCCCCCGTGGCGCATCGGGGGTGGCAGTGATTATAATATCCAGATAATCATTTCAAACAAATTATCATAATTATCAATCAATCATGAGCCTATTTAAGCAGGGGGAGGGATGGGGGAGTGTAGTGCTGTTGGCAGGCGGTAAACTATGGCCTGGAGCACTGGATCACTTCTGTGACCCATGAGCCTCCCTCTGTCCACATAATAGCCCTCATACATTAAGGGTCATTTAGCTAGCATATTTAGAGATTCAATTCCCCGGCTTGATATGGGGGAAAAAAACATCCACACACAACTAGGTGCACACACACGCACATTGACTCACAACTGCAGCTGACCCCCATTTGTCTTTCAACATGGAGTGGGAAAAAATGTACTCATGGGTCAGAGTTCATATGAACCCCTCTCACCATTTGCAAATCATGCAGCATCTACAACATTTACGGCATATGTTGCTGCACAAAACCTGAGCGCTAGAGTTACTTAAAAGCCCATCTCTGTCGAAGACACAAAGAAAGAGAAACATCACTATCTGGAAATCATCAGTGCTAAAGAGAAATATGTTGGGCAAGCATGTTCACCTTCACTCAGACAAATAAGAGAGGAAGAGTGACACAGAGACTCGATCGTCTTAAAGAGATATTCCGCTGTTTCCTTTCACGGTAAATCCCTCGTGAAAAGCAGCATGAATTGATTCAATCTCAGTGGTATTGAGAGGTGAATGAATGGGGCTCGGAGAGCAAGAGAGACAGAGAAATTGAGAGACAGAGGAGATAGAAGGAGAGAGAGATAGATAGTAGCCTTCGGGGGAGATGATCGTCTTGGGAAAAAAGCAATCAGTGCTCATTGATTTTTCCTTCTGGTTGAATGGAGGGTGTCTATCTGGAAGTCATTATCTGACATCTGATCTGCTGGAGTGTTTACACACGTCAGGATGGACAGCAGCGCTCCTCTGGAGATGAGGATTAACGCACACGGACACAAACCCACACACACACACACACACACGTGCAAAGACTGCCTTCGTACCCCCTGCTCTCTATCTGGCTACCACTTTTAAATCTAAGGAATCCAAAAAGAAACACAAGTCCACCGATACCCTATTAACTTTCACGTGCACACACACACACACTCACACAGACTTAAGTGTATGTGCAGTGTGTGAATGAGAATATAGGTAAGCAGGGCCTAGACAGCTAAACAGACAGATAGTCCTGATTTGTATGGCCGGACCAAACTAAACAATCCTTGATCCTGCCATCAATAGCCACTGATAGCGATCCAAGCTCCAACAACACCACAGCGTCTGCTGAGAGAGAGTAGGGGATGAAATGAGTGGAAGAGGATAGATGGAGTCAGCCGAGAGGGAATTCCGATAACACATCTTTTTATTTTCTGCCTGTGGGTGGGGTGCGAAGATGCATGCGTGTAAGCCAATATGGCTCGATCCAAATCTAAGCAAGCGCTGGATATGCATGGCCTTAAATCTCACACACACACACACCACACACACACACTGCTGTAAGCTCTGGGCAGCTTTCAGTAAGTGGACTGGAGAAGCTACAATAACATCTTTGCTTCCGTTTTATCCCCGGCATTAACCCCGACTCTAGCAGTGCCCCCCACATGCCTCTACGTTCTTTTCAGACTGACTCAGTAACGTGGAATGATCTTGTGTTTGTGGTCACCTTCAATGTGTCAATGTCGTTCGTAGATAATATCTATTGAGTATAGAGTTCATCTGCACACATTTTCTGGTTAAATAAATATCACATCATTAAGCTAAGCAACACTAAGTCACGATCGGTACCAAATACCTATCTTGTGACAAACACAGTGTCTGTATGCGGTGTGTGTTGTATAAATTATGAAGTTGGCATTTATGGATGAGATTACTAAATATTCCATTACTTTTTAAATATCTGCGTCAGAGCCTCGTGTTTCTGGAATTCGTTGAAACAGAGAGAGAAGACACAAGTTAGCCTTCTTTACGTCTTCCAGTGCTCATACATCACTTTTCATTTATTAATCCATCCATGTACTCTTGTTTTGTGCAGGAGTTGTCAGCCTGCCTAGATAGAAATAACTTGTGACCATAGTGGCTGAAATATAGTTTACATTGACTTGTTAATGTGCACTGATACTTCGCTCTATATAAAATATATATAACATGCAAAAACACAACAACAGGTCTGATTTTATGTAATGTAATGTGCGTCAACAAATAACACTCGCAGTCATGCACCCCCCCACACACAAACACACACACACACCTTTCAGCAGTTAACTAGTTTATTCGCAAGCTACAACTCAATTAACATTCTGCCTTAATCAAGCATAGCGATGTTAATGACATGGTAAAGATAGATAGATAGATAGATAGATATATACTTTATTAATCCCCAAGGGGAAATTTGTCGAGTCAGTAGCAGCAACACACAAGAATAAAAAAACAAAACACAAAATATAAGAAGGGTTAGGGTGATCTGGCAAGAGGTGAACTGTTGTAGAGCCTCAGAAAGGAGAAGTCAATGTTTATGTGCTTGTGTGTGTGTGTGTGCGCATGTGTGTGTGTGTGTGTGTGTGTGTGTGTACGATCTGGATGAATGAGTCATGTCATAAGGAATGGTTCATGCATAATTGAATTCATATTCATAACAGGCATGTGGTCTGCTACCGCCCGATGAGGGCCCACCGCGACTCACACTCTGCATAATAAGATGTGGCCGGTGTGTGTGTGTGTGTGTGTGTTTGGATTTTGTGTGCCCTAGGTAAGCATACTGTATGTCTGTATTCTGCATCTGTGTGATCATGAGATTGTGTGTTGCACATCACGCTCAGTGCATGTATGTGTGTGTGTAGGTCACATGTGTGTGTGTGTGCACTTTTTAGCATGTATGTGTTTCTGCGTGCACAGCGGAGTGCGCGGGCCACACTTATGTGAAAGGCGGTGAGGTAGTTTATAAATCGGTCAAGGTTTTTCCACATTGTACGAACATGTGGGGAACAGGGACCAGCCCAAACCACCTGCGGTCAACTCCTAAAATAAGCTCATTGACTAATGTAGGATTTCAAATCAACCAGGCAGACTGTGATTTGCATGCCCGCCTGTTTTTAGAGGGAACAGCAACACGACCCTTGACCTTAAATGCAAATGAGGACATGTTCGTTATTCTGTTTTTCTAAAGGGCCCGACATAAATGTGAAATACGCCAAAAGAGACTTTAAGTGAAATACGTCTTGCTCAGGCTGCTCCCGAGGAGTCTCCTCTCTCACACACTGCTTTTATTAAAGGGAGCTGGAGTAAGTATTGAAAAATTGTCCACCATTAGTTCTGCTCCTGATGTTTAGACCGTCATGTCATGTAAGATAAGATAAAGGGCCCGTGCAAACTTTGCAGACAAATTCCACATCTCAATTTCAATTTCTGTGACAGTCAAATCCATGATGAACGCCACTCCTGTGACATAATGAATGTTTAAGCTCAGTTTTGTTAACCAACATTAAATAAAGTCCACATTATAATTATGAACAAATGTTTCAGACACACACTACATATTTCAACTATTATTCTATTGTACTGATATTTTGCTGCAAGTTCAGTCAGTTTTGAGGTGTGAAAGAAAAACAAAATGCTTCCAGACAATGCCAACAGTGGGTTTTAGGAGTAGTTTGAAGACTGCAAATATGGATTGATCTTCTGATCTGATAAAACTGAACATAATTTACTGTGATCCCATTTCGAATCGTTAAATCGGGTGTCATTGACTCGACTGGGAGCAGCAGCAGCGTGGCTTCAGTTGTTCTCAGAGAGTGTGTCCACTCTGCTGCAGCCATTGTTCTTCATGGACCATTAGGTGGACATGAACTCTCTCGCTGTCCTGCCTTGACCTGGCGACACTGGACGTAAAAGCAAACTGCCCAGCCACTTCAATAAATGTATCACCTCATAAAGTGGTCAGTGACTGGTCAATGGGACGTGTCGCCCCCAGTGTGTGTGCGTGTGTCAGTGTTTTGTGTGAGTGAAGAGAGACTTCCATTTCTTCAACAAGAAAGGCCTTTAAGTTACGGAAACACTCGTCAAAGAATGCTGAAAAAAAGGGTGACATATTCTGTTCAAGCCTTTGTATGCTCTGCTCAATCTTTTTTTAGAAAGCTTAGATGTCATTCTTAATGATATTAAAAAATATATATATATTTATATCAACATTTATCTATATACATCTATATATAATATATTTATAAATCCTGAAATATTGATATAAATAGAAATATTCCTGACAATGAAATGTATATAATAAAAATGTAGTTATTATAAAAGTGCACAAAACAAATGATGCAGATGATCTGTAAACCAGAACTCTGCAGTTGGATGTGCATGTCGGCAGATATTTAGTGTGTATGTGCTCAAGCAGAGCCAGAGGAGTTGGGAGGAAACTTTGCGATGTCTTACAAATGTAGACATACAAACATAGAATACATGCCTCTTTCGTTTTTATGCTTGCGATAAACTGAATCATGTCACCATAACAATGATGTTCCATACCTTTGATGTTCAGACAAATCCAGCATGATAATTGTCATGCAAGGCAGAGGTACAGAGACAGGATTCATGAATTAAAAAGCAGAGGGTGTAACTATCCTACCTTTTTGATGCAGCTGTCAGGGGAAGCTTCCTCATGGTCATTCATCATCTGCTAAGAAAACACAAACAAAAAGATATACATTGGTAAAGCGCTTAATGGCACCAAAAACAAACACCCTTATTCAAAAGTCAAGAAGAACAATAAACCAGGGGACAATATTTCATTTGAATGAGAAGAAAACAAGTTTCTGAAAGAAGGAAAGGAGAAGATGGATTCCTGTGCTTCACAGGGACTCGGCAAAGGGTTGTGACCGTCGCTGCTTGACGACACGAGCACAGGGTGTTCACAGTTCATCACACAGACCCTCTGGGCTACAAATATGACCAGAGGGATATAATAATGGACTGACGGGGTCACAAAAACACTCACAGAAGCAAAAATAACACTACAAACACACACACTCTGATGAATGAATGCCCCACAGATTTTAATTCTCCGCTTCAGCGTTGCAGGAAATTTCGCTGAGACCGTGTCTGTGAGTGTGTGAGTCAGAGTGTGTGTGTGTGTGTGTGTGTGTGTATAATTAAGCCTTCAAGCAATATTTACTGGGGGCAGATGGGTGGTAGAATGCTCCCAGTGTCTGCCAGAGGAAATGAAGGAAGTGGGGGAATGATGAAGAGATGGGGCTGCCCTGCTGCAATGAGGGGGAATTTCACATATAATGGCAACCCAGAGTCTCTCTCCGTCAGTCTGTTTCTTTCCCTCCCTCTCTGAAGCCCATTGATGGCAACTGGGGATCAAAGAAGAAATGCAGACTGTTTCCAGAGCAGTTTTAGGTGGGGTTGGGGATCAGCATGGTACTTACTGAGTTTAAGTGAAATTAGGCCTATAAAACTTCTCCGGCACAGACTCCCTATCCTCCCCATCTGCCCTTTCACAGTAGGTGTGTTGTTTGGGTGTTGTGGCAAGACTGGCTGCCTTCACATTAGAGCTGACACATTAAAGTTTGTATTTCCTCAACCAGCATGGCCCACCGTGATTAGCAAAGAGACATGTAGTATCTGCTGTGGGATCTGCTGTGGAAACTGTGAAGCCATTCTTTCAATTCTGGCACACAGCAACTTCTTTTATGCCTCTTACTGTACAAGGCGTCGATTCACAGGAGGTGATTATGAATTGTGTGTATGAGCCTGTGGACGTGTGCGCTCACGTGTGCCTCTCGGTAAAGGTGTCCACACGCAAAGATTCTCTGTGAGACTACTTCTTCCCCAGTGAATTATATAAACAGTTATCTCGCCATAAGTTCACTCTCGACTCGTCTTTCTCTCCTCTCAACAAACACTGAACCAGATGGGCCATATGTGCACCGGCATGCCGTACGAAGTGGTTTCCTATATTAGGCTGTCAAGGAATCTGTTTCTCAGCCTCAGCAAATGGGAGCAATTACACCACAGATACTTACAACAGTGTTCTCAGCCTACTTACACATCATCTAAACCTTTACAGAAGCATCCTGTGCCTGAACTCAGTTTCACACAACGCAACAACAAGAGACGCCGTGTCCCTCCTGGCCAATTTAAATGTGTCCCATAATTTTGACTGTAGAGCCTCTATTTTCAAAATAGGGGCAGTTACCAGTCAAAACAATGAGTGGTGAGGTGCAGTAAGTTCCATGGGAATCAAATCAGATTGTGTTCATGGTGAATGGTCAGATGAATAAACAGAGCGCAGGAGACCGGTCAGCTTTTTCTCAGTTGTTATGACACTCTTTGAAAATGCATAGCACATCGTAGTGTGTGTTCGTGATTATACCCACACATCGTGCTCATTCTTGGTTTTACGTCGGAGACATAAGGACGAAAAACTCGTGATAGAAACCAGAACCAAATAGAAGTTATTAAAGTGTTTAAATGTGCGCAGGAATCGTTGATTTCTTTGCATATCACGCTACACATTGCTGGTTATTTGCTGCATAGAGTTTGATTTATCAATAGATAAGAATGCTTGCCTCTACGCAGCATTGTTTCAGGGTGCATATGTGTATGTATTGTATTCCTCGAGAGAGATGGTTGTGCTTTTGTAAAAGAATAGTGACAGATTATGGAGTACTTTTAGAGATAGATTACAAAAACATAATTTCTTTGTCTAAAACTATTCCTCTCTCTTTCTTTCTTCTCTATTTTGCGGGTTGCATAGTGTAACCCTTATATCTGTGGAGAGCAGAAGGGGTTTCAGGATGACAAATTAAGTGACTTGGTAAGTAAAAATGTGCTTGTGAACTTTAAACATGGCGATAGAGAATAAAAGAAAGGGAGAGGGAGGGGGAGCGGGAGAGGGGCAAGGAGAGGGAGAGGGAGAGCGGACTTCCCCTTTCGTTTAATGCACAGGGCCAGCTGTAACAGTTTACAAAACCAACAGCTTGGCTGAGTTGTCTAAAATGCTACCAGGCGTTCAACAACTATCGGACAATTTCTGGACTTTCCCTCTGCTCTGTTCAGCTAAATGCTGAGTGTAAATATGTGTGTGTATCACATTTTGTAAGACTAACCTAAACTGTAAAATACATGCAAAGCAGACATGAGTGGTTCACTGATGCCTTAATGTCTTTTAGCTTCAAGTGGGGGGTCGGTAGGGGTTGGGCTTTCTATCGCCCCAAACCTCAGTTGTGGGCACAGAAACACTGAGCTGACGCTCAGGAAAATACTAATTATAAAGCTTCCTGGCTTTACGTTCTATGCAATTTTAGTCCAAATTGCTATTGTCTGTTAAAAAGTTACCCAATTACTTAGATTTTGTATTTTTAAACGATCGGGTTTTCCAATGCTGAAAAAAGATCTGCAATGATGACAACAGCACTGCAGAGGCAGGTGGAGATGCTCTTTCAACACTGGCGTACTGTATTGCTTGCACAAACACACACACCAGACAAAAACACAAAATAGCATAGCCTTGCAGCAGGAACCCGCCAGCCAAATAAATAAGCTATTAATTAGTGAAGGAAAATGTGATTGGTCACTGACTGGCGGCGCTATGATTTATTGCTGGTGTCACAGTCATCTCAAAGTGACTTTTACTCTGGTCGGTGAGACAGGTTTAAATAGAGACTGGCCTATATTGAGAGGGATAGATTTTCCACGACATAGAGAGTGGTAAAATTGTCCATTTGTTCGGTATCTACCCTGCTGAATGCTGACATGTCAATATGTCTTATGGAAAAGAGAAAACACTGGAGCGAGGGTAATTAGGAAGTGTGTGCAAGTGTGTGGGTCTGGGCACACAAACTTCTCTCTCTGGCCCATATGACCTCAAACATAAACAAATTCACTCGTGGCTTGATGAAAGTGCAGCCACCTGCAGAATCCTTCCACCGAGAACTGTCCAGACCCTCATTAGGGGTGAGTTTGTGTGTGTGTGTGTGGGGGGGGGGGGGGGGGGGTATCTCACCAAGTCTGTGATCTGGACTTTCACACTAGGCAGGAGGGAAAACCCCCACCATTATTAGTGTTTCATAGCACAGCTTTTCTTATTGGACAAAGTCAGGAGTTTTTCAACACCAGTGTAGCACCATTGGTATTGACATGCCATGATGACCAAGCGGACAAAGAAAACAGGACATGGGGAGAGACACTCAGTGAGTGGACTGCCTCATTGTTTTCACAAGACCTGTCACGGCCTAAAACACATGACGGAGCAGGATCGTGCTCAGTTTATTTCCAGAACTCATTAAACGTGAAAAAAACTGCAGACATGCCCCAAAGGGGTTTTCTGTCTCGGGCCCATGAAGCACATGTGGTGGTTTTACGTGTACAGCTCAAGTCACACCTTCAAAGAATGACCCATGCATCATGACTTCTAGTCAGACCAATGAGAGGGCTATGTAGCCATGGCAACTGGAGGAAGAATTCACAAAGCGTGCTCATCATCATCATTACCATCATCCTCCTCATCCTGAGGCGTGAGGAGAAGAAGAGGGCCCCACGAAGGAAAATGTTCGCATTCTGTCGCCAAAAACAATTCTCCTCAACTCTGGATAATATGAGGCAATACAGCAACATGGCTCAATGGATGTCACAAAGCCTCAAGTTTCCAAAAAGAACGAGCAGCAAACTAACCTCAGAGTTTTTTGAACCATGGCCCTGACTGACAACTCATTGGCTACAACAGCCACACCAAGAAAGCCACAAATTGAAAGTTTTGCTATGCATTTATTGGGAACTTTTGCAGCTTCTTGGCACATTGACAAAGTTTCATTGTGGCGGCAATGCCGTGGACAGGCTATTGATCTTTTTGACGTATGGATGGGAGAGGAAGCGGACTTTCACTGCGGGTCGTGTTGAATAATAAACTGCATAGAAAGTGTATTTGTGTCAGAGTTAAAGGAAGAAAAAATGAAAGAAAAAGGAAAGGGGAGGCTCTGTTTCTCATCGCCATAGCTTTTAAAATAGGAGCAAACCATCATGTGAAACATGAGCTCAACAAATGGATCTGACTCCTCTGACTCCCAGATACTGGCAAATCTGATTGGAACACTTTACAATCAATGAAACAGCACTACTCCAAAGAAGGAAGAAAAATAACTGAGGCAATGAAGTCTCCAGTGTTTTTCTTTAAGGTTTCTTGCTATCATTTGAACACCCTGATAACAAACCTTTTACACGTTCCGGCCAGAATCAGAGATTGTTTGACTAAGGATACAAGTCTGATACACTCTGCTTTTTAGCATTCAGTCAAATATTGCCTGGTTGTAGTTCCAAGCCCTTTCTCATGAGTTGTCCTTTTAAATGGAGTAAAATGGGGCTATTTTGAGGCTTCCCACAGATAGAGGCCTTGACAGCTGACCCAAAACCAGACCAGAGCTGTGCCCTCTTAAAAACATGCCTCAACAATGAGGTTTCTCACTGAGCTTAAGTAGAGAGGCGGGGAGACCAAGCCAGGAGACGAGGACATAGGGTTGAAATTTGCCCTGCTAAATACCAGGAAACTGGGCGTCCATCAGATAAAATATAGTCATGATGACTTTAAGGAGCCGAAGACTTGAGGTGCTTGGGCCAAGGCCAACATCAATGTGAGTGCTGATAGGAAATGTTCTCTCTTTCCCTTCCTCTCTTTCTTCGTATTAGTTGATTGAGAAGGCAATTATGAATATAATCACTGTTTGATGCCTTATCTCCATCCGCATTTCGCTGCAAAGCTTGATGTGAGAAAAATGATAGAGTTCACTGGTAAAAGCAAAATAAACTTCCAAAGGAATGCGTGAGATGCCATTGTCTGAAAGAGAGAGAGAGATCAGATTAGCTTGACACTTATCACACCACGCGAAAGCCAACACTGTTACCCAACCCTACATCCAGATGGGTCTATGAGGGCGCGGCCTGTGACGGAACTGAGAACTGTTGGTGAGATAGGGCTTAGTGCACAAAGCTAAGATTTGGAAGACAAACACTCAGAACTATTGTGCGGCTCTGGAAAGTCACGGCCACTTGACAAATACAAACGGCTGATATTTACAGAACGAGCATTGACCCTGTGTGTCCTCAGAGTCTTTGTGTGATTTATGAAGAAAATGTCGTCGTGAAATATCCTGGGAGGGTTCACCTCGACTCTGGGCAGGTCTGTCTCATCATTTCAATGTCCCGCATGATTCACAGGTCTTGAATAGACATGTGTGGCCTGGCTGCCACACATTATGCGTTTAGTACAAATGAGCGGACTCAATATTTGTACTCACACATCTGACAGTTGGAGCCTTTGAACTTATTTCTCTGTAAGAAAGTGGTGTTACAAGGTGAGGTTTGCACTCAGTCAGCAAATACACCTTGGGAAAGAAGCTCACTTTCATGAAAAATAGAGGAATTCAAAGGGAGGTGGAGGGAGGAGGAAGAGAGACGGATTCTGCAAATTTATTAAAAGGGTCATATTTTCATCGGGGCCTTGTACAACCATCGATCACCTGACGTCCAATGTCCCCTTTCCTTTTAAGGCCGTTGACTCTGAACTTGATATCGACAAAACCATACAGATAAATTATCTGCTTGGCCTTCACTTTATTGATAAGTCATTTGGGCAGATGATCAGTAATAATCATAAGTGAATAAGGGTGTGCCGATAGATCTTCCGCTAGCAGATGCTGTGACAGCTGCAGGGTTGAGGCCCAATAAATAACCCTACCTTTTGGCCTAAGAGGATTGCCTACACAGTGCTGTGGCATGCATTTCAGATAATGATATATTCCTTCCTCCCTCTTCATTTTGATAAAGGTTGAAGTTTATCGATACGTGGCAGCAGGAAGAAAAATAATATTGCCTTATTTCTAATGATCTCCTATTCTTCCGATGACACATATTGCCTCTGAGCAAGCAGCGGAGTTATGGGAGAAAGATTTAGGGTCTTGACTTAAGGGCATATAGATTGAGTCAAAGGTCATGCCATGGATACTTTTCATTTCATATGCCTCATGTGCCAGCGCAGTCTATGCATATATGAATGTTTACATTTATGCACTACATAAATTTGGTATTGGCTTTTCTGCTCAGCAATGTCATATGTTTCATATCTCCATTTCCCCTGGCAAACTGAATTTGTGTATTTAGAAACATACACCAGACCACACTGTCTGTCCCTCCGTCTACTGCCAATATGAGTTCCTAATTCAAACCAGGAATTCCTTTAGAAAGGTAGAAAAGGACACGGAAACACAGAGAGGGGGATCTCTCATCGCATCAGGGGCTTTTCTGGACAGCAGCCACTGAGATATTGTCACGTGACGACGGATAACTGGCGAGTAAATTGCATATCGTTTGTCGGGGTCCGGCTAAATATTTACACCGTTTGCATATTTCAACATAAACATAGGGGTTTTGGTAGCTTTACATTACTCCACTCGCCCGCTTTCTTCAAATCCAATATATATGTAGAGGAAGGACAAACTGACTCAAACAAGAAGACTGCATGTGGACAGAAGTTAGACAGAGGAGAGACGGAGCACGGAGGGACATGAGGAGAAAGAGACATGTTGAGCTAGTATTTGCAGACTGTGTGTCTTAGTCGGTCAGACCTCCCCCTGCAAATCCATCCTGTGGCTTTTCCTCAATTTTGACCCACACACGTATACACACACATACTAGGAGTTTGGGCTCAGGCCAACACATGGAACTGAAAAGTCTCTAGCGACTTGGAGGCTAAGTGCATGTATACATGGGTCAGTATGTGGGACAAGCAAGGGCTTTCTCTTGGGCTCAGAGGGTTTATACCAAGGTCAAGCCCTACACACGATGATGATGATGATGATCATGATGATGATGATGCTTGAGAAGGCCAAAGCTGCACCGGGTGCCTCGCTGATGAGATTTCTCCAGCAGATAAATAAACAAGGCCTGACCATGGATTTCCTGCTCAGTGGTATGAGTGTGTTTCTGTTTGTGTGCAGCTGGGTACTCTCTGATTCTATCTAATGCACCAAATAGAGACACATTAGACACATACTGGAACCATTACATAGTTACAGTAGTCACAGTTATGCAGATCAAACACCTCCTACAGGTCCTCTGTCTTCTGTACACTCAAAGCTCGTTCTTTAGCCGTCACTCTCAATGGTGGTTTTGTTCTGGTATGCCTGTGTTTACAGGGAAGATGTATAGCCTAGATGTTAGGTCATCAGTAGGACAGAGGTGAATGGTATGGCGTGTGCTGAGGAAAGGGTACACAGATCCTAGTGTTCACAATACACTCACTGTCTGTGATTTTAACATGATCTTTTTTTGTATTGCATCAATACATTTGAACACACTCTTTTATTAACCACAACACAACTAAGTCTGCATCTGTTTCACATGATGCTGTCCTGCCTCTTTGTGTGTTTCCTCATTATTTGTTTTGGCATTTTACAATGCCATCAACAAGTCAAAGAGCTTATTTCAAAAGCAAGTAACTGAGGCTCGCACACAATATAAATAATAATGGCAGCTTAATAGCTTTAATGGCTGCTATTAGCATGTGTATCATTTTGAGTATGATGTGGAGATAAAACACAAGAGGGATTTGTGTTTAACAAATGGACTGTAACTAGTGCACTGGTTATCCTTGTGATTTTTTTCTGGTGGCCAATCAGATTATTTGCACAGTGGAAACATATAAAGACCAGAGCAGTTAGACCAGCTGCTACTGCCAAAAGATACTGTCTGGACATACTGGCTACACATGGTTTCTTTCACTATGGTGGCCAGAGAGGAACAGCTTTTGTATTGGTGTTAGGAAAAGGACATATTGCCAAATAAATATAATGGCCCCTATATTATGATGACTGGTTATTTTCAGATGCGGTTCTACGACCAGCCATGAAAAATGTAATACTTTTTAAATAATATAATAAAAGCGTCAACACTCTTTCAGACAAAGAAATAACAAACAATATAATAATTAACTTGGATTATACAGCAAAGGATTTTGT
The DNA here is from genome assembly GCF_029220125.1 of Pseudoliparis swirei. Lineage (NCBI taxonomy): Eukaryota > Metazoa > Chordata > Actinopteri > Perciformes > Liparidae > Pseudoliparis > Pseudoliparis swirei. The sequence continues at coordinate 9,938,709 of NC_079396.1, forward strand.
AAATTGTCCCAGTTGACGACCAAAACCAAATGACAAACCCTCAAAAAGACAATTCGAAACACCAAAGCAATGAGAAATTATTGATTGAGCCCATTGTGCAAATGAATCCTCCACCATTCTGCTCTCATTGATTTGCTCAGTCTAACATTTGTTGCTGCACAGTAACCTCTGTGGGGCTCTAATGCGCCACGTTCCGTGTTTTTTTCTCTCTAACCCTACCTCTGTCTTTCTGTAGACACACACACACACACTATGTATCCTTGGTCTCAAGAGATAGCAACATTTATCACCAACAGAGCTGTCTCCAAGTCCACAGGATCAACCCATCACCTCCGCAATAAATGTCAAGCTGTCATGATTTATGCAGCTAATGAAATTGATTAGATGGCTACAATGTCCCAGAACATTGTAATCGTTTGATTCACTACTGTCCTGTTTACGCAAACATCAACTATTGTGTGTCTGGGATGAAACCAGCGGCGGGTGGTAAAAACAGGTTGTGAGACATCTCGTCAACTACCGCTTGACAATAATACAGTTACATCTCTGGAGCCTCTGTCATCAGCCTTTATGGTTTGGCCTTGAGGACTCTTCCGAGAAGATACAATTGAGAGGAGATAATGTAGCTGCCACACTCCCTCGTACAAAGGCCATTGTCTGATGTTTTTGACATCAAAACCCAAGATGACTTGAAGTGTCCCTTGCTTTGATCATTTCAGGGATGGCCTCAGACTTCAAAAGACTGCGTGGTAATGATGTTGCAAAAGCGATGATATGATGCTGCCGGCTATCCTGTGTGCACTGAGTGGAAAAAGTGTGTACAACAGTGGACTTTGTGGTGCGAGACGCTGCCAAGTAGAATTTAAATATCTGACACATACCTCATGTCTTTCCAAAATTCAATCTCACTGATGACTTGTAATCCAAGTGCTGCTACATGAATATATCATAATGTTGAGCCCTCCATCAGTTGTGTCGGACTGCCAAATACTTTGTCAAAGACGAAACCCACCTCTAACATGCAGGTTAATGCAAATATCCATTCATTTGACCTTCGGGCTCATCACAAATGGGTTTATTAGCTGGGCCATATAAGGTGAAGGCCCTTTATGACCCTGTTAGTGTGAAGCGGTGACTATCTCTGTCACTAAGATTGATGTTCCCCGGCTTATCGAGCGCTTCCGTTATCAGCAAAAACCTTCAGCAAGGAACACTAACTCCCATTTGCACACCTCAGACTTAAGACTCATCAAACTTCACAGGTCTTTATCGTCGACATCACCAACTGTTAATCCTCTCATCGTCATTATCTTCATTGGTGTCGGTGATACCAGTTTGTAATGTCGAACTATTATCATCTGTTAGAATAACAAAGGTATGATCTGTACAGATAGGATGCTCTGCAGTGGTCTCTGAACCCTGGTTTATAGCTGTCTGTTTGTCTGGCCAGTCCATTGGATGATGACAGATGACTTTATTGGGGGAGTTGCCGGGACTTTCCATTAGTCATCTAACGAGAGCAATCAGCATGGAAAATGTTTGCGAACACCCTCTCTACCCTTTTTTTGTTGTTTTTATTTTTGCAACGCCTTTGTCTATTTCCATAACAAAATAGAAAGAAGATGACTGAACAAACTAAGATCAGGAAAGGCACTGATTTCAGAGCAGTTCACTCATAACATCTCTTCTCATTCTGGCCCCTGTGGTTGCTACAGATGACTTAAGGAGAGAGTTATTGGACAAAGGAGAAGGGAGGAGAGGGGCGAGCTTGGTGAGAGGAAACTTATCTGTCCTTGGGCTGTGGGACAGAACACAGTGCCGGCTTTATTCAGCGTCTCGGCTCTGTCGTTAAGGAACGATGACACACTCCTCCAGGCCTACATTAATCTTTAACAGTGTGATTTCTAAAATAACACCAGTGTTTTCCCTCAGGCACGTGGGGAGAGAAGGCCCTGCTCAGTCCCGCCGAGCTCAGTTGAGATTTTTTTTTTTTCCTTTCTCTTCCCCCCAAACCGTTAACATTGGATAGCAGAGAGCAGGGGAATGGGGTTGGAAAACGAAAAGATGGACAAGGTTTTGACCAGAGAGTAAGGAGGAGACGGGGAGTGTGTGGGGAGCATAATGTTGAGCTGGAGAACATTTGGTGCAAACGTCACCAGATACTAAAAGCCCTTGACCTCACTTACTCAGCCTGACAGTGGCAGCTCCAGTGGCTCCCTCGCGCCACACATTGCTGTTGTTAACAGTGTTATCACAGGGCTTCCCTGGGCAAGATAACGACTGTGGCCGCTGATGGGCCTTAAGTGAGTGAGGGACTGGCTGCAGACACAAAGACAGTCAGTCGACCTGCCTCTGGTTAATGACGGTGGAGAGATAGAAGCTGAAACAACAGTTGGTGGGGAACTGTGTGTGTTTAACAGCAGGCTGGGAAAGAGAGAGCGGGAGAAATAGGACAGTGACACTAATGTTGTTTGGGTTCTGGGAGCCAGACAGGAATCTCCCTTTCTCGCTCCCTATCAGGGCCGAGGGAGGGGGCTTGGCCACTTGCTAGTGACCATTACACAGCATGATAGCGCTGCAGCTTTGAGGTTTCTCATCGGGACAAGCAGGGCCTCAAAGGAAAAGATGGAAGATCTATCGGGCTGATTCCGACAGATCACCAAAGCCAAAACCACAAGGTTATGAAGCCAATGGATTCTTGCAAACATCTTGGCTGTGTCTACTACCGGACACTTTACGAAGTACACTGCAATACAGTGCACTGACATCTGTAGTGCACTCCGTGGCTGATAAGTGCTGTATCAAATGGAACACTTACGTTAACCACTTGGCGGAAGTGACGGACGCAAATCTGTTCACGGCACCCGCGAAATTAAGCCGGGAGTGACATATGCAAATCTGCTTGCGATACCCGCGAAACTGAAACTGACCAAATGAATGCACTTCTTGCCCTCTTGTTGTCCCTTGTTTACCCCTTTCTCCACCCCATGTGGAAACTGCGATACCTCCACAATCGCGGCAGGAGAATCCGTGGTCTACCGCTTGTGCTACCGTAGCCATCTCGTCCGCCATTGTTTTAGAAATAAAATGAAAAGCTGGCGGAAAGGGCTCCTCCTCTTCCGCTACGTAGCCAAGATGGCGGCCATTTAGGGCCAGTAGTGTCCATCGTTTTACACTGCATTGTTTGCCCGTTTGCAGTGCGCCATCCGGGTACTTTCAGTGCACTGAATTCTGCTGGTTTTGTCAGTGTGGCACCCTAAGCACTGAAAGTCAGTGCTCGAAGTGCTCAAGTGTCCGGTAGTAGACACAGCCCTTGTCTCACCAAATAGCATCTCTCTCTCTATCTCTCTCTCTCTCTCTTTATCTCTTCTCACCCGCAATCCAGATAAAGTAGATCTTGTTTCACAGCATTTTCAACTCAGTAGATGCAAGAGTGATAAGAATGTTCTCTTTATAAGAGTTTTTAAGACTTTCTTGAGGCTGTCGGAGAGGCTTATCCTTTCTGGAGCATTGAATAACTTCCATGTGTATTTCATTTCTCATCTCCTCCCTCCTTTCTCTGTCTCTTTCCGCTGAGTGATCCACACAGTATACAGAAGGTCGGGCCAAGGCTAACATGTATCTATAATGTGTTCGTCTCAGGCAGCCCCCTGAGGAGTGGAGGACTGCTCTGGCTCCTTGGCACAGTGGACAATGTGGGTGTTGTGTGGAGGAGCTGGTTGGCTGTACACTCACAGACGAGTCAATCTGGGGCCACTGCTGAACTGCTGCCTGTCCTGCTGCTCTAGTGCCTCAATAAGACCCCTCTTCAGTGATTTTCTCTTTTTTTTACAAAACTTTTTTTGAAAGTGCTACCCTATTTGTATTGCATTCATTTATAAAAGAAAAATAAATTTTTTTCTTCAGCTCCCCATGCTGTATTGGATCTGTTCTCACCACTCACACTGCAGCGTGCTTACTTTCATTGGCTTGTCTCTATTAGTATGTGTGTACCTACATGAGAGTTCTCCTTTTCACAGTGCTGACACCCGGCAGATTGAGACATCAGGCGCCTGCTCGCTGTGGTAAATTAGCCATTCTTCTCAGGGGCTAATTGGAAATCTAAATGTTTTGCAGGGGAAGAGAAGAGCTGTGAAGGAATGCGGTCCGCCCAGAAGCGGAAAATCCGATTACAGAATATTTCTATTCATGTTATCTTATATGAATTTACTCTAATCATGCTATGTTAAGAGAAATTGCAAAGTCTAAAATATATTTTGTGTGATTCGTGGATACTGGAAAGCAGTGTGCAATTCATATCAAGAACCCTTTGTGGAGATATATTCACATTCTGAAACCCTTGCCATTTTTAATGAGCAAACACTCAAAGCTCTAAATTAGAGGCAAATATATTCCCATGCATAATGACCCAAACGCAAAAAAACACCCAAAAAAAACATTAATTACAGTGCCGCCATCTACATAATTCAGAATAAAATATGAAACAAAAAATGCCACTAACACTAATTGACTAATTCATCACAGGGCCTTGTTGGTAAATGTTCTCCCTTGCTTGAGTAGTTTCAGTAAAATGAAAACATTTGCATAAAGTTAGGGTTTGAGACCCGCCAGGAAACACTGAAGGGAGACCAAATATTAATAAACAATGTAGCATTTCTTGATGTAATAATTATGAGTACCACATTCTTAACCCATGAGTTGGGATTTTTTTTTAACTAAAAAAATAACATTCTTGCAATTAATTCGGTAGAATATGTTGTTGTTGTTGCACAGATGTAATGTATGAATTATATAAAACATATACATGCTTGCATTTAATTTATTACGTCTGTTTTGCCCCAAAAAATATTCAAAAATTCCGAAATGAACGGAAACAGCACATCTTTGCAATGCTGAATGTCTTCAAAGTATCTTGAAAAGTCAAAGTGGTGTGACTTTGTTCTTTAAAAGCAGACAGTTCTGTGAATGTGGCCGGAGGCTGGCCCGTGCACAGTTATGGGCGGCACTCCCCGTTGTTGGGGGTGAGCTTGAGGTGCTGGGAAAAAGGGCTGTTCATTCACACTAAATGAAGCCTTGTGAGTAACCGTGGAGAGAGTGCTTCTTAACTGATGAGTCCAGAGACAACTTCCCAGATCCTCTCTGCCACATGGAGACACCCACAATGCTAAAGACCTACCGCCATCTTTAAAGCAAACACATAAAGCCACTGAATAGCTTAGTTTTAGCCTCAGCCGTGAAAACAAATCTAAACACCGTGAATTTAGTTTTGTCTCATTCTTCTTAATTGGCAGCAGCAGGTTTTTGCCTCTTTTTCTTCTCCGTTCAATATGAATAAATGCGACAAGCTCCTGATCCCGGCTTTTCAGCCTATGACTGTTTATTTATCTATTTCAACTACACCCGAGGGAACAAAAGGCATGCAGAATGGCCACTGACAGCCATGTCGAATATCTCTTTCTGCCAAATCTGGCTGTTTTCTCTCACTGCTGTCACTTGATGTCTTTATGCGAGGCTGAGAGTTCACCACGATGAAAAGGGTGGGGGCGAGCTGAGTGAGTGACCCCCACAGGAGGGGAGTATTAAAAGTGAAAAAGAGAGCGAGAGCATGGAATGGTTAAATCAGAAGGCGGGAGAAAAGTAGAAGGGGGAGAAGGGGCACCCCTGCCGGGTCCCAGGCATCTCGGCTGGCAGTCCCCATCTTGGCTTCAGACGGCTTTTGTCAAAGAGGGGAAAAGAGGGTCTCTTCTTCACTTGGGCATGGGACAATGGACGTTTTGTCAGTCAGGGAGGGGGTGTCAATGGGGGAGTATGGAGAGATGCTGAAAGAGGAATAAAGCCAAGGACCCATCTTCACAAGGGGTGGGGTGGTGGGCAGCCCGTTGGGACTGGGCAGATGTTGAAACAAGGATGATTTATTAGCCTTGGTGTCCTTGGTGGCACTTGGCCACCATCCCAGATTTAGGAGTGAGAAAGAGTGACTGAGAATAAGAGACATGGGGGGACGGGGGGTGGACGGGGGAGGAGGAGGAGGAAGAGGAGGGCAGCTATGTATCAGAGACATCTTAATACCTTCTATGGGCATGGGGCGCTTCTTGCTCTGCGACCATCATGGTTCTTTTGCCCGATTCTCTTGAAGAAAAATAACTTGGTTGGGAGTCGTCTGCATCACTGAGCGGGACCTTGTCACCCACCATTACCCTCGCCCTCCAACACAAGCTACCCCCAACAAACCCAAACACGCACAGTGTGTGTGCTGCCCTCGCTGCTGCACCACCACGGTCCCCCATCCCTCCCTTGCTTATATGAAACAACAAATTACCAAATTAACATTCCTAACAGCTCTTACTCTCTTTTCACAGTTCTGGGCAGAGACACACTCAAACTTGCCAGATAACAAGTGCAAAGAAGAACTCGTACTATGGGTGCATGTGGCTTTGTGTGTATAATTGTGTGTATCATGCATGCTCTGCATGAACGCGTGCATGGTCTGGGAGATTTCCACTTGTTTCCAATGTTGCTAAAAAAGGGAAATATTGAAAGAAATTAGTGAAAAAGTGAGTTTCCGTGTGTCACAAACAGCCCCAGATCGCTGTAGCCTTAACTCTGCAGTGTGATGTAATTGGGATGTGTCACATGTTAGAAGTCACAGTGTCATCATATCGTGTCACCCATGAAGACCCATGAGCCTAGTTGTGTGTATGTGTGTTAGAAGCTACTGAACCTACGAGAAGAAATGTTTGTGATACTGTATGAGCCCCTTTCCATGCCCACAGCTCCCTCATCTTAAAACCAAACTCCGTCCCATTCTCCCTTCACACTGGTCTACACATATTCTCCCAAACTTGACCTTTCTCTCCCTGCTTCCTATAGTCATTTACTCTCCTTTCCTCTCTGCTCGCTGCAACATTTAATCTTGCGACCTGTTTGTCCACCCTGTTTCCCAGCCCTCTGCTGACAAACTGTTTGAGGGTTACTTAAAGCAGTAAAGGAAAGTTTGGACAGCTTTCATCAAGGGTACCCAGAGGGAAGATTGATTGACAAAGTAATTTACTGCCCAGTGTCCGTGCTGCACTTCTCCTTCGCTACCTTTCTACCTGCCCTTCTCCCAATCTGTCTATCCATCCATTCATTCATCTTCTACTCCTTACAAATCCATACCTGCAGCCTGGAGGTAAAGGTCCCAGTGGGATTGACAGTGAGTGTGTGTGTCCCTGTATGTGTGTTTCTGTGACAAGGTCTGCAGGTCTGCACGAGAGGTTCGGAGTCTCTGTATCCACTGCCGCTGATGAAAAAGACTGATTGTCTTTGGGCCGACGAGGAGATCGGCTAGACGGCCGCGATAGTGTGTGTTTGTGTTGTGCGCGTGCATGTGCAAATGTGTAGAGAATAGGCATATGACTTTGGAGGTCTGGGGGGTTGCGAGAGCTTTTGACATGAATGGGAGGGAGGGTCATCTATCATCTAAAGAGAAGGGTTGAGTAGGTTGGAGGAGAAGGCAGGAGAAAGGAGAGAAGAGGTTGCCGGGTCAAGTCTCCATCACTCTCGCTGTCTTCTGTTCTCTCACTGTCAACCTCATGGCGACTGACCACTCAGCGGACCCCACTTCAGCGGACCCCACTTCAGCCTTACTACGGCTGTTCTTCCTCACAAACCGTCTCCAACCCCCCCCCCCCCCCTGCCACAGGGCTCCCGGGAACTTTTGTTCCGTTCATTAGTACAACAAATACATACAGATGCTCGGGGAAGGAGGATGCAGAGAGAGAAAGGATTTGCAGGCACATGCCCCCCCCCCCCATCCCCAAAATGACTGCTGATTTGGAGACAATCCGGTTCTTTGTAAACAAACGGCATGCCGAGGAGCTCAAGCGAGAAGTGGTCTCATTATTCAATGTAAACGCGGACGGTTAAGTGTTTAAACAGGGTATTAGTGATAGGATGGGCTGTGATTTGCTTTACCCATTTTTCAGGTTAATAGTGGAAATGCAGTGTGGAAAGGAAAAAAGAGCAAATGCGGCATATGACAATGAAACGGACACCCAAAAGTAACAATGAAGTGCCCATGGGACATCCAGATATACTGACTGCGTGTGTCTTGCGTGTGTGAATCTCATGTGAACACGTCACAGAATGAGTACCCACGGCCCTCGTCAGCATCGCCTCTCCACGATCAAGTTTAATTTCATCTGAGCAAAGCCCGACCTCTCCCTTCTTTCTGCCTTGATTGCTGGTTAATGACTTTTGCATCTGTCCATCACAATTTTAACATCAGCAAGTAAAGGGGCCATGAAAGCTCCATTTGCTCGATTTGCCAGGGCATGATGAAATGATTCCTTTCCCATGGAGACACGTCTTGATAGGAAGAGAGGCGGCCGACTTACACCAGAGGTTAATGACGAACATGGGACAATGACTGTGTGTGTGGGGAGTGCTGATGAATGGAGAGAGGCAGGGAAGATGGGTCCGGGGGCACAAAGACTGGCATACATGTCCCTCCACCCCCCATGACTGCTCCATCCAAACTTTTTTTTACTGCTCAATGGCCCGTTTTCTCTTGTGTGTCCCATGAATTATGTAAGTGACTATGGAATCCCTTTCTGCCCCTGGCCCGAGGAAGGCAGGAAAAGGGAGGAAGAAAAGATAGAAGGGAGAGAAATGCCTCCTCCTCACTTTTTTTCTCCTCTTCCTTATGCTCCCTCTGAACAACCTTTCATGTTGGCAGCGTGGGCCCGGGTTTCGGATCTGCGGCCATGTGAAAGGATGGCGGTGGCCGCTGAGTTGGTGGAGGGGGAGGGTCAGGGCACAATGACATATACGAGGAACCAAGGAGGCAGGCAGGGAAAGAATGCCGGCCTTGTTGTTGAACGGCTTGACATTGATTAATGAGAGAGAGCAAGACACAGAGAGAGAAAATAAGAAGAGAGGGGTGGCATTGGTATAGTAGGCCAGACAGGGGGGAGTTGGACTCTCATAGGGGTGAGGCACTCCGGAAGAGCCCCGGGCTGCACTGCTGATCAGGAAGAGGGTGTCTTCAGAGGAACACCGCCTGACAAAAAACGTGCGGTTGTGTGTGTGTGCCTGGTGATACCCGGACTATTTAGCCTGAAGGGGTTGTCTGTCTTTTCTCATACACAAAAACGCATGTTGGCGCACACACAATTCAGCGTAGGTCACATCAATCCTCATCCATCAAAGTGTTCCAAAAAGATTGACATCGTCATCATCATCATCAACATCAGGAGTTGCTTTGTTGTCACTTTCTCACACACATTTAAGGACCTCAGCTGCTCCAGGGAAAGGGGAAACAAGCAGATCGTGCAAAGTATTGCTGTCATTGTTTGTCATCTTTTTATATCAAATGCACTTGTCTTGGTGTGATTTGCAAAATTAAGAAAGAAAATTGAGAAAAATAAAATGTAAATCGAAACTCTTTCGTATAACTCTGACAGAACACAATTCAAAATAGGAACATCAGAAGAAGAGGCCATGACATCATCAGTGTCAAACGCTCACACTTTGAATGGTGTGCCAAAAAGTGGATCATGATGGTGAGAAGTTTCTATGGATATTATTACTTTTTCTTTTCAAGCTGACCACAACTTTCCCCACTTTTTAATACAAATTAAAAAAACAGGTTAGGGGGTAGGAGTATCACTTAAAACATATCTCTTAACACATACCAAAACCAGCATACTTTTAGTACTCTTTGTAAAGAATCATAACTCTTTTCAAATGATGGAAATCTCATTCTAATCGTTTCCATCTTTTCCATCCCTACCACATAGTCAAGTTAAACCCCCTTGCATTGGGTGTCTATGCTGACGGGGCACTGTCGACCTTTTCTTCACCAGGAGCTACTCCAGGCCGCCTCCGTCTCCAGCCAAGAAGGATTTCAAAGCCTCTCCTGGATGTCCCAGGATCCTTTGTCTCCACTCTCATCTATAGGTAAGCACAGTGTGCACCCCCCTCCCCACCACCAGCCTCTTCAAAACTCTGCACAATAGCCAGATTTCCTCCCAATTTGCTGGGAGAGAATAGGAGGCTCAGGAACTCCTTTCAGTAGCTTTGAATGGTGGGCCTAATTCAGACTCAATCTTTGGGTTTGCCAGGCCTCACCCCAACCTTAGCTGGCCTTACTTTGGAGCTCCTGACTTTGGCTAATGCTAGGGCAATCCCACTGTTTGAAGGACTTAGCCTTGTGCACATGCGGGCCTCCTTGGCAAAACACGACGGCTCGCATTTACACTTCTGTGTGTGCCAACTGATATTTTAAATCTTACTTGTCAAGGGCAAGCAGACGGGGCACGTAAGCTCTTTCTCAGTAATGTAATGCTTCATGCGCACACACTCCTTTCCATCTGGGAGCTTCCCACTTCAAACCACAGGTTTCCTATCCTTGACAAGGGCTGTAGGGACGGGACATTTTTCCATCAGAGCCTCACTCCCCTAACATCAAAGTGACCAGTGCTCCTTAGACATATATACCCAGTGAGTGCTTGGGTGTTTTTTATAGACTTTGGAAACACTCCGCTGACCATTTGTTCTACTTGACCTCTCTGCACTCCTCTCTGCCCCAATTATGCAAGCGCACACATCCACTTTGCATATGTGTAATTCTTTTTCTCCCGACACTCTTGAGGTCAGTTCTAATCAACCACCCTTCGGTTGTACGCACACTGCACATACACACACATATGCACACTGTTCTTACCAGAGTTCCTTAAAGACGCCCACCTTCCAGGTCCAAGGACTGCTATTAAAGCAATCAGGAGCTTTCTAAGCTAGGTCAAGAGCAAGGTGCTCACATGGGGATTCTGATTTGAATTATGCAAAGGGAGGAAAGGAAAATAAAGAAGAAAATAGAGGAAGATGGGAAAGAAAACAACTTAACCTTTAGCAGTCACACAGAGGCAACATCTTGCAAACAAAAGAAACGGTAGAAGTGAAAGCGATAAAGGTGGGCAGGTGACTTCTGATGAGACAAAAGGGGCTGAAACAGTGAGGAATTTAAAAGATTAGTCTTAAGTCTAAAACCCTGACCTTCAGACCTTATGAAGCATTACAAAATACGGTGAGGACTGAAATGGTGGGACCACACGCAGTTGTGTGTGCGCGCGTGTATTTGTGTGTGTGTGTGTGTGTGTGTGTGTGAAAATGTGTCTGTGAGATCAGCTTTCCCTGTGGTCCATTCAGTGTCTAGTGGCTCAGGATACCGAGACCAGAGGAGCGAGAATTATCTTGAAATACGACTGGATCCTGAGTGTGTGTGTGTGTGTGTGTGTGTGTGTGTGTGTATGGCTGTGTGTGCACGCGCAAAAGAGACAGTGAGAGAAAGAGTCAGTAAGTGAATAGAGACAGTAAACATGGTAACTGTAGAGCTGATATAGTGGAGAGGAAGGAAATGGGACTGGCAGAATAAGTGTGCCTATTTTGTGCAAACCCTACATTTGTATATGTTGTGTGTATGTTGTGTGTATGTGTGTACATGGCCCTACGCGTACTTGTGCAAGTTCAACAATCAAAACCAATTCAAGTGTTTAAGGTAAGCAGATATCCATCTTTGAGATTTCTGCCTCCACCCCAATTCAACGGAGGTGAATCGAATTATGTTTCCTCACAGCATTCGAAAATCACTTTTCAAGCAACAATGACTTGGTTTTAATGCGCATTAATATTCCAGTATTATTCATAATGTATCAAGTCTGTCACTGGTTACGTTAATCGGAGTATGAATAGATGTAAATGGTAACATTAGTGGATTAGTCATTTTCATTAGCCATGTAAACAGCTAGTAGGAATATTACAACTAATACTTTTTCAGAATAAAGGACAAAAAGCAGATGTTGTGCATTTTAAGAGACATTTTTGTTGACATTTGAAATGATACCTCTTAATTCTGCGAGCATCACACATAGAATTAAATGTACCTCCAGTGAATATGTCTTTTGTTTTGGTCATTCGGTTGAATCAGCCCTTCAAAGAGAAGAAACGTTCAATCCTGTTACAAAGATGTCCACGTCAACACACTATAGTCCTTGGAAAGAACAAGTATCATCAAACAATACCTCACTGGAATGCAGCAAAACAACAACAAAAAGTGGATTTATTAAAATTAAAGAATTGAAATAAAACGCCTCTGCACCAAATCTAACTGACTTGTGAAAAATATAGGCTGATAATTGCCCCGGTGTCCACATCATTCATTATACATGTGTCCCTTTGTGTGTATAGCTGAGTGTCCTCTGGCCATGTCTACCCTGCGGTGAACATAATCATGGCCCTGTCGTCCCCAGGTTAAAGGCTCACTGCTGGGTCTTCTGGCACTAATGCAGTGCCAAACTATAGGGGTAAAAAGAACTCCAATCCCCATTAAAAGCCACCAGCAGGCTATGATGTGGGCCTACCTGTAGTGGCCTAAATGAGTCACTTAATGATAGCTGTGCTGCAGGGAAGGAGTACTCAGACAAAGAAATACTGATTGGATACTGATTTAATGCGAGGGTCAGAAGAATGCGAGTCAGTATATCATATCAGTTCTGTCACGTTTGTCACTTCAGGAATAGCAGGGGTCCAAGCTTTGAGTGATTATTATTAGAGATCACATACTTTACATACTTTTTGGTCCTTTTTTCACATTAATACACTGTGCAGTCTGCTGTGAGACGTGATGTGATTTTCAATTTGGATCACTTCCACATTCTGTCTTCATGGATTGGACCAAAGTTATCACGTCACTTATGTATGTACCAAAACTCCACAGAGACAAAGTTCTGATACAACAATGATGAATGCCATAGTGTGTGCTATTCTTAATGAGTCGATACCCTTAACATATCCATAAGTTCACAACTTCCTGTGTTCCCCCGGGTCCAGAAGCAAGGTCAAGTAGGTAAGCAAATAGGTTCAGAGCCTCCTTGGAGTCTGGGGCCATATGGTGTGTAAGCAGCATTATTAATGATACATCTGGGATGATATTGGGGTTAATTGAGTGTGAGTGACCTCTTGGATATGGCTTGCTTTGTCCTCATAGTATTGACAGTATAAGTTACGAAACATATTTGTGTGTGTGTGTGTGTGTAATTATGCGTTAATATTTCCTTTCACACCTGTAATTGTCAACCAGATGCACTTTCCCTGGGTACAGATCATTCTCCCCTAACTCCGCCCTCTTTGTCATTGTCTTTATCTTTCTGTGTTTTATACCCATTGCCTTATTCTAAGCCCATATCCCCATGGATATAAATGCAGATGAACTCAAATTAATTAACTGAATGAATCGTTCTCGAAAGTGAAGTCGTCAGATAGAATTGATATAGATTTTGGTTCATCTCAGATGACCATTCGAGAAAAACTGTGTCTAAAGATCCACGAAAACCTTTTCAGTGGATGCTTGTATCCTCTCTGAGGGGTGTGGGAAGAGAAGGTGAGTGCGTCCCATCAGCGGAGATAACAAGAGGGTAAGTGAGCCATGAGGAGGAAGCCAGAGGGTGAGCGGTGATCTGTAAAACGATACCCTGCTACCTTCCCTGACCCCCCTGTCGGGCCACTCTGTTACCTGGACAAGATGGGAGGTATTAAGTGGCCCGCTGTCCCGCTAGGTTGAGTTGCTGATCCGTTAGCCGGAGAGGAAAGCTAACCCCTTCTCCCATCTTCACTTCAGTGGGAGCGTTTGTTTTGATTTTGGTCCTCTCTTTCTCACAGACAAACCTGAGAGGCCCAATTTATCTGGGATAGAGTGAGGGGAAATAGGGCGCCTTGCCACTTGAACACTAGAACTTTAAGCCGGCAACGGTTCGCAGAGTCTCTCTGCCAATGTCGTTCTTAACTGTAGTGATGCTGACAAACACCGAATGAAAGAGGTTTTTTTTATGACGCATTAATGAAAGATTAAAAAACGATACACCATGATATCATTGTAGAACATTTTAACTGATAACTAAATATTCTGATTTCTTTGACGGGTTTGGTGTCCAAAGACAAAAGAAATGAAAAGTGGAATCAAAAGCCATCATTTCCACCATTTTGTGTTTCTTTTAAACAAAGTGATATTTCTAGGTTTCCTGTGAGGAGTCAACAATGTGTGCTGGTGCCCACACACATCTTTAGGCAGGGCAACACACGGCCTGCCGAGAGAAGAGCAGGAACAATTTGCTCATTCTCAACCAAGACATGGAGGCTTTGGATAAAGGGAAAAAAAGACACCCAATATCCAAAATCCCTCTCTCAGGGCCATCATGTGAAGAATTCCCCCTCTTCTCCTCCTCCTGTGCCCTCCCTCCCTCCCTCTTTTCCTCTTCTCTTCTTTTCTTTTTTAATCAAGCCGTCTGGGGTTGTCAGGTCTTTTGAGACGAGGACTCCCAGCCATGTGAAAAGTTAATCCCTTGTGGGCCTTCTTCTCCGTGGCGCTCATCTCCCTGGGAACACTGGTGGTGGCTCGCAGGCAGGTGGTGGTGGGCGGGGTTGGTGGAAAGGAGGAGGTGGGATGAACACAGGGCCACCCTGACCATCAGCTTGAGTGGTGCAAATTCTTCCATCACTGACTCTGAAGCCCACACCTGAACTATAAGGGCCTGGTATGCAACAGTCCCTTGCCACATCGGCCCTTCCCACTCACACACCATCACTCTACACGAACAACGCTTTCCTCCCCTCTTCTCCACCATACTGCCCCCCCCCCCCCCCCCCGCTCTGTCTCAATCTCCAAACTCCGAGACCTTTTGATGAGGTTCCCTGCCTGACCGACATACGGCTGGAACAGAGAGAGCGGAGAGGATTTGCAGCATTGAGAGCTAGTCGAGTGGCTTCTGAAGGATGACAGTGGTTCACAATGGAGAGGGTACTCCTGTTGCATTGTGCCCCAAACCTCCCCGGCACAGGATCGACCCCCACCCCATCCACTCCCCAGCCACTTGGCTTCAACCGTTTCTCTCTTGCTGCTTCACTGTGTGTCAAAGCAACAATCTCGACAGACTCCTCTTGGGCCTTCTGCCAAGGAGTGAGGGACATGATAGTTTCAAGTTTCAAGTTTCAAGTTTTTATTGTCACATCCCCTTTTATACAAGTATAATCGGTTCAATTAAATTCTAAAAAAACAAACAGCCAGTAGCAGACTAAAAAGAATAAGAAAATAATATAAAACTATACAATACAAACAAAAAAAGAAGAGAATTATATATATATATATATATAAGTGTAATAGAATATACATATATATATATAATATATATATAAAAAAAATACATAATATTTTTACTTTATATATATATATATATATATATATATATATACAATATATATATATATAATATATATATATAAACAATATGGCCATAGATATTCACAGAATATGTTCTTCATGTGTAGTTAATGTGGTGTAGTGTGGTGTTAATAGTCTCTCCTCAGCTGACTGATGGCCTGAATGAACTGTCAGTCTGTTCCCTTGTATGTCTGTTTTGCCTGCCTGACCTGCGGTATCGAACGCCTGACGGTGCCGGTAGTGGTTGGTTTCAGGCAGGGTGTTTGTCTGTCTTTCAGCATCGCTTGGTGTATATGTGGAGGATGGAGGATCAGGATGAGCCGATGGAGATGTACACCGCCGACCCTCTGTAGTGCCCCACCACCCCCCGTGCTGCTTCGCCCAGGTCGGTGCCGGGTGAGGTGATGCAACAGAACAACACACTCCGATGGTACTGGTGGTGTTGATGTGAGGATGTGGGGAATTTGAATTTCTCAGTCGCTTAAGGAAATACAGAAAAGAGGGGCCCTTTGGACCACGGTGCGTTGTGTGAAAAGTGTCGTGGTCCTCGAGATGTGCACGCTGCCGCCTGAACGCTGCAACCTCTACTGCAACCTCTCTGGGTCCTGCTGGTGTGTGCTCCTGTCTCCCACCTCTGTAGTCACGATCAGTCTCCTGGTCTCTTCAGCGGTGACAGGGTGCTCTCCTGGCCCCACCACTGCAGTGCCCTCCCTCCACTCCTCCTGTAGGCTGTCTCGTCGTCGTCAGTGATCAGCTGTATAGGTGATCCAGCAACTGACAGTGAGCGTGATGGAGCAGGAGGAGTGCAGCAGGGGGCTGTGGATGGGGAGGAGGGGAGCTGAGGGCATCCTGAGGAGAGGGGCTGTTGAGGCGAGGCTGAGGGGAGGCGGCACAGCTCACCACCTCACAGTACCCATCATCCGGTCGCCCAGTGCCACACATGGTAGAGGCAGGCCAGGGCCCTGTCCCAGAATGTGAGGCTTGGAACAATAGTGTTGTTGGACTGGAGCTAGAGGCACACAAGCATTCGCACACAACAGGAAGTCCCTCCAGGTGGAAAGGGCGGGCGGTAGCCAGCATTTTGAGGTGGTCGTGGGGGTGAAAGGTTTGATAGATAAATCGGTGTGGGGCAACATATGTGTTGACCACACCTTGCAGCTCCTACTGACAACTTCTTGGAAGCATTTACTGAGCATCGAGGAGCTCAGGCATTCAGGTGTTGGGGGCAGGGCACTTTGGGGTGCATCTTGAAGCTCGCGAACAACCTTGGGGGGCACAGGACAGGGTTACAGACAAGGAAAAAGTGAAGAACAGACACAAGTTCTGAGGGGGACTGAGGCTCAATGATGTGGCCTGCGCCCGGGATGTGGTCTGGTAGGCCTGAAGGAGAAGGCTCTGCCGATGCTGTCCTCTGAGATGCCCAGCGGGCTGGCTGGCGGCGGGAAGGCTGGGGGCCGCTGCGGGCGGGCCGCCTCGGCGGGCTGTCTCCGTCCGGGCTGCCGGAGGAGGGGGCCCTCCTCACGGGAGGAGGGTGCCGCTGGCGTTTTTCTCTGTGGTCCTTCATTTGTCTGTAGCCTTCTTCTCACTCTTCTACTTCTCCCACACCTTGGCTCTCCCCTTTCCACCGGGAAGCTCTCCTGGCAGAGCGAGGTCGAGCGCCCTTTCATCCTCTCTTGGGCTGGCAGAGCCGATGGCTGAGTCGCCGGTGTGTTACGCTTTTATATGCAGTTTGCATCGCCAGTCAAAGGCGGTTTACCATGCGGTGCGCCATTTTGACATGTCCAACAACGCCCGTGACTGGATTGGTGCAATTGACGTGACATTGCCATTTATCACCCGATTGAACATATCCCAGTCCGCACTGGCGTTGTTGTCCCTAACGCATGGAATTGTCCCGTTCGCGCGAGACTGAACATAGATAACAATGGAGGTAAGACGAGGGGTTCAACAGTGCTCCTGTCAGGATTCTCTGAATGAGCCGTTTCAGGGAAATCAACAGCAAGTACCAGGAACTCAGACACAGTCTCCTTTATATCAAATGCATCATATTTCTGGTTAAACGTCGAAGGCAGGAAGGTTTCGAGATTGTGGCTCACAAAAGCATTCTCTCGTAGTCTGAAGGAGACAGAAAAAAGCGTACTTGAATGCTTTGCTTGCGCTGCACTTTTTCCTCCTCGGCCTCCCTCTCAGAGCAAAGTGCCATTGGAAATATAGACAGGCTCAGTCAGCCATCTTAATCCCTCTCCCATGTCCATCTCACGCTCACTCAATCCACCCTGACCCCACACACTCTCACTCCTTCGCATACACATGCACACACACTCATTCGCCGTCCCCCTCCGACTGGATGTGCCCCGAGCCCCCCCTCCCGCCCTAAGAAAAGAGCTTGAAGCAGAGAGAATCTCTGCTGGTGGGGTGTACAGAGCGAGATTTGGGAGTTTGTAAAGGTCAGCGCGGACTTTGTTCAATCTGAGGGTTTATCTCAGCAACAGCAGGGCAGGACAATGGGGCCGCTCGCCGCGCAAGAGAAACCCAAGCTGTGGTAGCTAAATTACTGCACTGATAAAGCCGAATTAGCAGCACTGGGACCCCGGAGGCCAGGAAAAGAGGAGGAGGGAGCAAAAAGAAAAGAAAGAGAGGAGAAAAAGAGGGGAAAGGCACGTGAGATTGAAAAAGGGGGTCGAAAAATCAATGAATCACAAAAGACAAGAATTGAGTCTGCGATCTGGGGATAATTTTGAAGCACATGCCCCGTGTTTTGTTATGGATCACGGCTGAGTCACGGAGATCAGCACTTTGGCACGCAAAAAGAGATCAAAGTGTGCTATCTGCCAGCATTGTGATATGTTTGTCTGCAAGTGTGCCGAAGTCTGTGAGGGATTCTCAGAAGACCCTGTGGTGATCCATATTGGGAACACATGTGCAAGCAAGTGTGTGAGAACATGGTTTAAGAGATGAAAAGAAAAATTAGGATGTATAAAGTGGTGTAAAGACAGAGAGTGATGATGACGTCTGTCACGCATCCCCTACTCCACGGGAGAGGAAGAAGAGCTGGAAAGAAGTACCATTTGTACGGCTTGAGTAGTTTGCTAGGGGCCATGCTTCAAGTGTGTGTTTGCTGGAGTGCTCAAAAACTGGACACTTGTATATTTTTTGACAAATGTACTGGAGCGTCTGCCTCTCCCTCCCTGAATAAACAACACCGCCTGCACAACATTAAAAGCACTTAGAACTTGTTTAGAAAGTGGCATTGTGAGCTCTTGGCCAGCAGAGGGGTGCAGGCTTTGTCCCCAGAAACACTCAGGCTCAATAAAATAAGAGCAGACAAAGTGACGTATGGAGGGGTTCATTAAAATGGGAATTATGCACAGAACATACGGAAGTGGTATACAAATATACATCAAGATAACTACAAGAGAATAGTGAGATTTTCTTGTCAAATAAACATTGTGTGATCTGACAGATAAAGAATATTATCTGCAAGTAAAGGTGGTGGCCATTTGCACGTCCAGTACAATGTGATAATGCTTTTGTTCTGTTGTTTGGCATAACTTCAGTATCACATGGCTCAGGCCTAAGAGTCTCACAGTCTTTTCTTTCCACCTTTCTGTGGCACCGGGTGGCATGCTGGGTACCGCTGCGTACCAGCGCAACCAACATCAGCTCCCCTCCTCTCCAGAACGAGTAACAAAGAGCTGAGTCCTCTGACATTTATTGAGAACCGAATGACTTTATGCTCTGAGCATTCAGAAGATGTGCATAACTCTATTCCCTTTCTTTCTGAACAACTAAACTAATAGTCCGGTTGTTGTTCCCCGAAGTGAGATTAAAAGGAGGATAAGGATTAATTTGTGTTTTTTCTTTGCTTGTTTTCATTTGTTCACTCCATCGGACAGTGATATTTCTGATAACATCTGGCTTTGAAATGTGACTTTTCAAGCAGTTACAAGACAGGTTGCATGTACTGTACCTCAGGTGATGACAATAATCGCAAAAATCTAAATAAAATGCTTTAGAACACCGATTCAAAATGTGAAATGCCCTGAGACTAGGGTGCAACATAAACTGAATAAGGAAATTATATCGCATGAATGAAATGTCTCAGGAACATCTGCTTTCACTATTTGTCACGATTCCACAAGCATTTGTACTACATTAAGACCAAACTCCTGGTGAGATCCTGTTTTAGTTGGGGATTTTTGGACACATTTCAAAGAATGTGGAGGGCAAGCCGGTCCCCAAGATGAATAAAAGACACACACACACACACATAGTACACCTCTACAAATCTTGACTCTGTCAAAACCTCCTTGTTGTCTCTTGCAGACGAGACTCATGCTCCCATAGACAGTGGTGGAGAAAATGAGCGAAAATCACCCAAGCGACTCGGTAGACTTTCCAAAGTAAAGACATCCCGGCGTGTTCGACACTTCAACAATTCAACACTGTTTTGAGATCTAATGTCGTCATCGCGCTGAGCTTCTCACTCCACGCTGTTATTCTAAATGACCGAGGAGAGGAAAGAATAACACAAGAGAACGTCTTTTTCCTGCCTGCCTGTGTCTCTTTGTGTCCGTGTGGATGTATGTGCTTGCGGTAATGTGCAGTTTATATGCCTGTGCATGTTCGTGTGGAGCAGCACTAAAATGTACAGAACATTGGTATTTTATTAATCTGGAGCTTTAAAAACAAAGATAAACTTGTAAAAATAGAGACAAGTACACAGAGAATGTGATGGTTTCCTGAACTTTTATAATTATTATAAGACGATTGTTTAGTGTGAGTCTTTCCTCTCCTCCAAGCCAATCAGATAGTTACGAGAGCTTTTTACTCTCTGTTCCGCGGCTGTTTGACTCACACTGTGGCGAAGTGTTCGTCCTTATTCCTAATAAAAAGTATTTAAAAGCCACAGCCAGCCCTCCCGTTTTCTACTGGGCTTATTACTTTTGAGGTCTACAGCACAGCACAAGAACTGTAACGAAAATAAGTATTTCTACAGCCAAGCTTTTAGGCCGTGTTGTGTATCTGATTATGGAAAATGGCAATCACAACAGCCACAGGAACCTGATTAATAGGTCACCACCTCCCGCTTGAGTCCCAGAAATGTTAAGCAGTACAAGAGATTGAGATTTAAAGTGAGAGAGAGAAAGGGAAAGTGGGTGAAAATTGAGCAGTCAGTGATCTGTGACTAACAAAGGTCTGGCATTTGGCTCACACCTTTACACTTAGAATATATGATATCATTATTTAGAATATGAATATTACAAGGCTGAGATAAGGTGAGCCTTGTTTCACGCCTAATTTATAAATATCAGACAAGCAGCAAGAGCTTGGAAGGCAGAAACGGGTATGTCTACAGAAACAGCATGGATCTAATCACCAAGATAAACAGCATTTGACAAATGTCATCATCTTCCACTGTGGCAAAGAGCAGTGTCATTGTCTGCGTCCGCCCTGAGGCCGAAAGCTGATGGGACTATTCATCAGGGCAACGATGAACGATGGGGTTTCACAAGATACACGGTGAAAGAGAGGGGGGAGGGGGATTGGACAGGAGTTACCTGCGCTTCATCACAGAGGACTGATGGGCCAATGTGAGAGGTTTTAAATTAATGTTTAAAGCACGTCTGCTACGAGAAACCTGCAGCAATAAATGATAGCATTGTGGTGGAGATGTGTGAGGAGACTGTGGGGAGGGAGGAGCAAACAAGAGGCTCCATTGAGGATTCTTGGTTAGAGAGTGGCTGAGGTCTGAAACCAATGACCAAGAAATAACAGTCCGAATCCCAGGGACAATATTTGTTGAGTTCCACTCTCTTCGGAGACGGATGACTTCCTCGGTAGCCTGCGCACCTTTCATCTGAGCCATGCAGATTAACTAATTAACAGATGTTGGTAACGAGTTATGAACAAATGATAAGGTATCAGGCTTCTGATCAAACCTGACATTTAATTTGCTGCCCTGCTTCCTCGTTATCAATTACCTTGTTCATTGAAGATAATTGACAACGGTTTGCACCGGGACACAGGAGGCTGGTCTTTAACAGCTTCTTAAAAAAGCCCAGCGCTGCTGTGGTGTTTCTAGGGGCAACGGCGACCATATGTTTAATATTAGGTGGAATCTGTTCCACTGGAGTGCTCCGAAAGCTGGGAAAATTGGATTAAATTGGCTAATGGCATGTTTAAAACGTACGTAAAATGAATGTGAATGGAAGATATTACAGCACCCGGGCCTTGAGACTTGTGGTGTTAGGCTCTCTCTCGGGTGTTTTTGCTCTATGTGTAAACTTGGGGTTTCTGTCAAAGTCAAAAAATGATGACAGAAAACCGCACACTGTTGGTCAATACTGTTATTAGAAACCGCAGGTTTGATATCCCTTTCATTACAGCGTGGTATGCACATGTGCCCAACTCCTTACTTTCACACATATCCTGAAACATCTGCAGTGAATGTAGCTGTGTATGAATTTTTATCGTTAAAAGATGTTAAAAGATTTCCATCGCAGCACTGGTGTAAAGTCAGGATAGTCGTGTTTGTGGCTGTATGCCTCATTCAATATTGTAGGATTATGGTTACTTTCTCTGACCTTAGCCAACACTCATGACGGAAGCAGCAGAACATTACTGTCACCGTGAGAACACTAGAAAGCACATTAGCTAAATCATGCAGGAAACTACTCTATCACTCGTTATCGTACTCCCTCTCTTTCTCTCTCTGTCTCACTCTATCCATTTGATTTGCCGTGACAACTGTCTCCTGGCAGTCCCGGGGAGTTTCTGCCCTATCAGTCCGGTACCAGTCACCTTAAGGGCCAAGCATCAAGATTAAAAAAACACCTTTCTGTAGAAGGCAAACAGATCAGACAAGTTCCAAGCTGCACCTTGAATGCCCTATAGGGATATCTTGCAGCATAAGAGCTTGGCCATCCGCCCACCTCAGGCTAAAACACAAAAGGCGAGCAAACACTTCAATAGGCGAGAGGTGGGTCAGGACAGATAAGTGTCAGGGTGCGCCAGGACTTCTTCTCCCTGAAGTTTGGAGAAAAAAAGACGCAAGCTTAGCTCAGCGATTAGGTCGAGAACAAAAGAAGCATCGCGTCAGCGCGAAAGGGCGATCAAGGCGGAGGTTTTGAGCCTGACGGAGTGTGAGTGAGATTCATGATGCCATGGCCGGATAGGTATCTGTCACGTAGGACCTTGGCAACATGAGAGTGCCCGCCAGACGTCTTAGCCTATCGCTAAGTCAACAACAGGGTAAACAGAAGAGCTAGCATACTTTTTGCCTATTTCCCCACATCACTGGGTGAACAATACTGATATGGAAAATCACCCCACGAAAAGTAAACAGTGAACGGATGACGGGCAGAGAAAAAGAAGTTTACCTGGTAACAAAGTCATCCCAAGGTCCACTGCTGCAAAGAAACAAATGTGGCTTCAGGGCTGACATGGACCCTATGATACATGCTCTTTTGTGCGTGAAAGCATTTGTGTTGACCTTGTCAAATGGGTCTACGTCAATGCACATCCCAAAAATCTTAATGCACTGTATGTCCTTCATATATCCCCCTTACCATGATACTCTGCGGGCATCATGCTCAGTGACATGTATATTCTATAAAGTGACAATGGCGGGACACCAACATTGATAATTGCAGTTTTGCAGCCATTAGATCGTCGAAAACTGACGAGCAAGTGATTCTGTCTTCTCACAGTTGGTGACGTTGTGTGGCAACACATGTGCATTGACTTTCAAGCAAGAACTGTGAGATAGCAAACACGTTCAAGCTGGAGAACAAAAAGATAGTGATAAAAGACAAAGCTAACAGGTGCTGGAGGAGTGTCAAAAGCCATGATTCAGAGGTGCAAGGCCACGCCCAGTGGTCACAGGGTAAGGACAAGTGAGAGTCAACATCATTAATATTGCTTCCAGAGGGCTTAGTCATACCGTTTGTTTGCTTCAGAAATGCTGAAACAAAGTCAGAGACTTGTTTTGATCGTGCCTCTAAAGATCACCGTCAAAGTGGTGACCTGCGGGAGAGGGTCCAATGTGGCCAAAGAGATCCGAGCTGTAACTTTGTAGTTTATTCCTATTAACCATGCGCCGCTTCCTCCAAACACATCCGCAGATGTGTTGCCCTCCCTGCTGCCATCCGAACACCCGAGGGAGTTGGATCACTGAGCCCATTCAATGCCAGTCAGTGCATAGAGTACAATACCTCCAGCCATTGTATGGAGACATGTCTCTATCAATAGGCAAGTCAGGCCAATCTACCGGCCAGATAATAACAGCAGTCACTCTGACAGCAGATCCCCACACCGGACTCTCTCTGAGGGCCGTGCCTCACTGTGCTCAGGCCTTCCTATCCCGAGGCTAAGTTTGGCAGCCCGACGCACACAGACACACATACACACACACACACTAGACCGGGGGCCCTGGCGTTCTATCATGTTGTGCTAAAGGGGGAGCATAATGGTTTTTAAATGGATGACTCGGTGCTGGCCCAGAGAGGGAGTCTGAGACAGAAGAGAATGGCCATGGCCTGCAGCAAAGCAGCTCTTAGATTGAGCTGTCCGTCTTGCTGAAATGAGTCTGAGTTAACACCTCTCCCAGTCCCCAGCGCCCCGGGACAGACAATAGTAGGCTTCCTCTCTGCCTTCCTCTTTCTCTCAGTGCTACTCTTTCACTCTCTCTTTCTATTACTCTCTCCACCAGTCTCCACCTCCACTCAGATACCCAGAAAGCACGACAGCGTCCGCCATGTGATTGTTCGAGGGGCTTGGCTGCGCTGGTAGACCGCGGTGCTTGAAAGCCAACACAATGAGTTATTATTGCCAGTCTTAGTAAAAAGAAATCCGCAAAAATTCAGTCGATGTAGTTAAACTGTTTTGGTATACTATTGCAGATGGCATTTATCATTTCAACAACGTGTCATGTTTTTAAGGATTACAGGGCTGCATTTACAGAATAGTCTGTAACCTCTGATTTTAAGATCATTCAATAAACTTAAAATTAAGTAAAATATCAAGAAGGAAATGAGGATGTTTAATTTTTTAGGAGCAGGAAGACAAGGCTTTTAAGCCTAAATCAGCAATATTGCGTACTGCAATTATAAAGTGTAAGCACTGTTACACTAATCATTGCGAGAACTACATTCAGCACAAACTGTGTGCGGCCTTGGTTAAGTATGATCACATTTACACCAGAGATCTCAGATGACTTCACTTATTATTTCTCATAACACATCCCCTGTTTTGGCACGGGACTGCTGCAATTCACACACACATTCACATGATGTCCATGAAGAGCATTAGACTCCCTCAGCGTTTTTTAAGCTGTGAGAAATATGTGTTTTGCATCCTCATCTCTGGCTCTATCCATCCCCATTAATCCTTGTTTCTCTCTGGTTTCTTTCAACATCTTTCTTCACTCAGTATTACTTCTGTCTGTCTATTTGTCTAAGACCAGAGGCAGTAGATGAGTAGAGGGGTCGATGGTGAAAGGGGGTGTACGGTACTCCTAGGGGAGTCTGTTGATGGCTATCAACAGACTGACTGTTATGACTATCTGTGATAAGAGTCTGGGAGAGGAGAGCCCCCGAAGTATTCTCGCTCCAAACCAGACAGGATATCTTAAAAAAATACTACAGCCTTACCCAGAGTGAGCCCTCCAACAACCGTTCGAGAGGAGGAGGGGAAAAAAGGCGGATCAATTGTTCCCCTTTGACATATTAGGAGGCAAAGGCAAAATATTTGACCTTCAAGATAAACACAATTGACCTCAGGCCAACAGAAACATGCTAATTGTTCGAAGAAAATTGCTCTCAAACTAATTTTCAAAATGTCACCAAAAGACAAAATTGTGGCAGAATCTGGACTATGTTTGTGTTAATACTGTATTATACCTTACCAGATGGTTTATTAAACTTAAAAACTGTAAACACTGTCTTAAAGTTGCCAAAAAAACTAGACATCTTAAAACAATATGCTGATTTCCTTTTTAGGGAGACGCGTATATGCCGAGACATTTCTGAGAGCACATGCATCTCTTTAGAGCTGAAGGTGGCCTGTTTTCCTACAAGCCTGCAGAGAGCTAAAGCTAAGCTGTTGAATATGCAGGAGCCAGAGCATCTGGGGAGAAAAGAGGAAGGAGGAGGAAAACTGAGAGAAAACATGAGAGCTACGGGGAGAGTGTAGCTTTTGGAGAAGTGCCCTTTGCACCCCGAATGGCTAGCCATAATATGAACTTTAAAAAAGAAAATGTTCAGCCTGGCACGCTGCCACATAGCGTGTGACTGTGTTCTCTAATCGCCTGCATGCTCTTACAACTGTTAGGAAGAAAACAGGGTGAAAAGAGAAATGAAGGCTTTTGTGGAAACCACCAGGAGTCCTTCACACGGAAGCCATTATGGGATTTCTTTAAAGTCCTATCAATGAGGGATTCATAACTATACTGTTCTGAGTTTTTAGAGATAATACATTTTCAATATAAGTAAGAAATATGTTTTTCCCCTTGAGAAAAACATGTTAAAATTGCGAGTTTCAATTGAAAAAGTCCTTTTTATTCTGAAGTTATACTCTCCAGTTTTTTCAAAAACTATTTTACTTTACCTGTATTGATAAGAAAAATATTAAGAAAAAGTGTTACAATCTTCTTTTATGAAATCCTAATTTCTGCTCCTATGATACTAGTTTTACGACCAAAATGTTACCTTCACAGTCTAACAGATCAGTAGCAGGCATCTGAGTTGTTGATTGTTGATGACCATAAAGTTTGTTCCAGCTCTAAAGTAAACTTTATCATTTGATCGCATCATTTGTGTGCTGTAAATCACGTTGAATATAACATAGTTGCTTTCAAAAATATTTCCATAATTTAGTACAGTCCTCTAAATACTTAGTTACCAGAAATTTAAGTAAAACATTGTTTTATTATTGTTGGTAAAATAAGTCTAAAATTGTATGAACTTGTAAGTGTGTGCATCAGCTGCTGGGGTCCAGCTCAAGCACATCATGCCCTTTCCAAAATGGTGTTCCGATGATGAACTTAAAAAGTTACTCTAAGAGTCAAGGAGCCAGTGGAATGAGAAGCAGGCCAGTATATTTCATCTTTAATTAGATACATGAGAAAGACAGAGCGGGAGACACAGATCAGGAGTTTCTTTTTCTTTTCTTTTTAATGAGCTTACTGAAGCAACTTCAATATCCTCTAATGTCATGTTGAAATGAAAATTAATAGTTCAATATGCCGCCACCGCATTGGGCCATGCTTCTCCCATTTCCATATCAGGTGGCGTGACCAAATGAGCGCGCTCGCTCGGACCGACGCCCAGAAAAGCTGATACCTCCACTAATCAGGCAGATTTTTCCATCTGACATTGCTGTGCTGCTGGAATTCCGGACGAGTGTGATTCGTATGTGTGTGTTTATGTGTGTGTGTGTGTGTGTGTGTGTGAAGGATACAAAGATGAGGTTCAATCACAGAGAGGGTGCAAATTGTATGGGCATCTTTCCTGATGATGAAATTGCCTGTGGATAAAGAGCGATGGCTGGAAATGTGAACAAATGAAGAGCCGCTCGTTCATTCACTTACCCTCTTTAGTGTTGTCACTCTTTTCATCTTGCATCTTTTTGTACATTTGTTTAAGCCACAAGTAGGAAAAAGTGATAGACATTGAAATGAAGAGAGAAAAAAGAACTGTTGTCAACCCCAAACAAAGTGCCCTGTGAGAAGCCCCGCTGGTTCCTACCTCCCATCCAAAGGAGCCATCTTTGCCCGTGGCCTCGTGATGCAGCGTGCTGTGCAGACCAAACCGCTCGCCAGCACCGATGCAGGTCTTGGCCCAGACGCCCAGGCCGGCACCGGGCACAGAGGACTCGCGCAGCTCCAGTTCGCTGGGAATGGGAATGTCATCGGGAATGTAGACCGGTGCCTCGTAGGGCGAGCCCTCCTTGGGTGTGGTGAAGTCCTGGTCATTGCTGCTGCTGTTGCTGTTGTTGTGAAGGTGGTGGTGGTGGTGGGTGGCGTAGATGTGGGGATGCAGCAGGTGGTGGTGGTTGTTGTTCGGATGGGAAGGAGTCGGTGAGGGCAGGGGGGACATGTTGATGACACCGTCGTCTGTGTCGTCTTCTGGGCTGTCGGCACCGCCTCCGCTTGCTAAACCCGGGAGGTCGGCCTCTGTGTCGTACATGCTGTCCACTGGTTCACTGTCATCTATGAGACCAAACACACATACAGAGGCAACTGTTATGAGGCCGGCAGAGAACACAACAAACAATGTCTTCGGGGATTACACCATGGATTTAACCGTCAACTCATTTACTTTAAATTGTAAAATAAAATAAAAATCAACCCTCTTGGGGGTCCTCAAAAAAGAATAGCGATGCATCTGATGTCCTTCAGCTACAAGATGCTGAGTTCTCATTACTTGAATACTTTTTTTCTAAATCTTATTTTTAGAAATACAAACATGTGTTCTTTTGTTCCACGGAAGCGAAGCAGTTTGTTTTCTTTCACAAAAGAAGCCAAACACGAAGTTTTCCATGCAAGTTGTAACATCCATCAGTCAGTACCAACAAAGCACACTAACAGCCGGTCCGAGTCGCTGCATACTTGTTTGTGTGTGTGTTAGCCTCAGTGTGTGTATGTGTATATCCCTCTCTTCCTCTCTGGACTGATCCTGGTGTCTTTAGTCAAAGCACCACTACAGTTTTACTATCTAAACACAGGGACTGGCAATCAGCAGGCTAACTAGGCCCAAAATTACAGGAGGGGTGGTTCCAATCAGGCTTTCTCTGTCCGTTAGCCTCCTTCTAGCCTGCCGCCGCTTCCCAGGCTGCAACATGACATTTAAAAAATGTGCTTGTTAGCGCATGAAAGTTCATGAGGTCACAATGAACGTGTGTGGGTTGCGTTTTAATAAAATATATATGCGTCACTAAGAAGCTGAACTAAAACCACAAGGATTGAACGAGCAGATCAAGAAACAAATATGTTACATTTCACTGGTAAAATTTAACATGAGCACATTCGTTGCTACAGTGCATCTTTTTTTTGTTCTGATACATATTTGGGTTTCTGCCCAGTGACAGATGTGGACTGTGAAAGCTGTTAAATTAACTGACATGTACACTTTAAATGTGAAATGTGAAATGATGAAAGCCTGCGACAAGGGCTTTTCAGTGCCTGGCAAACCTGCAGCATGTCCATGCAGATCCGGGAAACGTATCATATAAAGCTGCTGCAGTAAAATCCAGCCATTTATGATTCTGCGTCATACAGTGATTTGGACTGGAAAAGAACCCATTTTTTTTAATGATCACTGGTTCATATAGGCTCAGAACAGGCGCGCAATTAAGCATTGGAACAAGTGAGCAAGCAGTAGCTTCCACTTTTCACAGATCAATTAAAGTTTTATAACTCGGCCCTATCTGCTGCTCCCACCACACAATCGAAAGTGTTTTCAGGCTGTTAAACAGTCTTTTTTCGACACACTTTCCCTCTTCACTCCACCACTCTCACACTTGACCCATCGAGAGCAATTTTGACAAGCAGAAAGACAGCCGCGGAAAATCTATTAAATACTATTTGGCTTTAAGAGCCTGTGCAAAAAAACTAAAGAATCGCACAGATTGCTACGTCAAATAATGAAGTAACAAGGAAAAAGAGAGAAAAAAAATAAAACTTTTAATTGTAATGAACAAAACATCTTTTGTGCGCCACATGAAGCAGTAAAGCGAGGTAGAAATAGCCAACACAGTGTGATATTAAACAAGTTCAACTCTCATTTGTAACTTAGCTAATTCATTAAAATAGAAAACAGGGACAAGAAACAAGCTCTCTCTCTCTCTCTCTCGCGCCTCTTTTTTAAGACAATTTGACAATGTTTAAGCAGTGGCCAAACAAGTGGTAGTAATAATGAAAGGGGCGAGGAAGAAGACGAAGAGTCTAAAAACTGATGACTGAGCTGCTTTTAAACAGCTCTATGTTAGCTCTGGGTCTCAAAAGACACAGACAGAGATGTTAGGTTCGTGTCCCCGAGGGCTTCTTAAAAAACACCCGGGCCAGATAGTGCCTTCCTCTCCCTGGCTCCGTGTGTTGTTCTTTCTCGCTCTGGTCTTCTCGCCATCTCTTTCTCTTTTACGGGGAGCTATTTATCCTGATTACATCAGGGGTCAATCATTAATTCGCACCTTGGGGGTCTCGGTGCTGGCTGCGGCTACAATGGGCTGCTTGTTCAGCGGCTGTTATTCCAGTGGAAAACTACGCTGCTCTGCCTGAGAGCAGGGCCCGGGCCACATGAAGGTATCCCATTTATTTGATAAATTGTAAATGCGTGCCATAAACGGAGCTCTTTGCTTTGTAGCGGCTTGCAATAACAAAGATTTTAGGGCACGTATGAACACAGATGCAGGCTATCGCACAAACACACATCTCTTTGCGACTGCAGGATCTGTTCCCGAACTCTAAACACATATAATGGTGCTGTCGGTAATTAAGATGATATCTCATAATTACTGCACGTCCCATTGAAATTACAAGATATTGCATAGATATGACATCTAAGGACACCAACCTCTAAAATGCACATTTAAAAATGTCAAATATTTGTCAAGTCAACCACATAACACGGGCCATTAAAAAAATGTTACTGTGCTTATTTTCAAGATGTAAAAAAAAATAATACAAGAAAAAAAAGAGATGAAAAACTGATAACATTGTAATCAACGTTGCCATGGCAAAATAACTTTACACGGTTCTGAAAATCAGGGGTTTAATCGGAGGGCCTTACAACAGGCAAATCGTTCTGTGGTTGTGTTTAATCAGAGCGCTCTAGACTTAAATGCAGAAAGATAGAGATCTGGAGTCATTTTCTGCCGTCTGCCTGGACGCACACAAACACATGTGCCTTGTGGCACTTAGTCTGAGCCATATTGTTGACTTGGTCGGGGGAGAAATTTGTGGAGAGAATACTGTCTCAAATAAGGGTCAACTCATTTCTCTTAGAATATCATGCCTTCACCGTGAAAAATACAGAACCGTTGTAAAACTTTCGACAAAGATGCATTTTCACTGGTAGACAGGGATGCACACCGTGTAAAAGCCCCGCAACAACGAAAGCCAATAATAGCTGGAGCATCCAGAGCCAGGTGTACGCTTTGCTAGTGAGCGAGCAGCACAGTGGAGCCATAACTGTGGTTATGATAACAAGAAAAGAGAGCTGGAAATAGGACGTGTGTGTGCCAATGATGGCCATCATAAAGCACACACACGTCCTATTTCTCTCAATGCCTTCCCCCTCCAACGCACACAGAGACTGTATCTTTGTCTGGCCGTAAATTGATCTGGTTCAATTCAAAAGGAAAGCCAGCCACTGATGAAAAGACAGTATCCAGGGAAAAGGCGAAACTATGCAAAATTCGGCGCTGGCTCCAAATATGGGGAGGAAAGATCGTCTGGCGAAAGAAAAAAAGAAAAAAGGTAGAGGGAGAATGTGTGGACCATGACAGATATGAAAAATGGGTAGCTGGTTGAGCAATAAATGGCCAAACATTTTGATGTGGGAGCTCTCAGCGCACATGTGCACATATGTGCGTATAAGTATATGAGGGGTTGGGTGTGTGGGTGTGTGTGTGTGGGGGGGGCATTCAAACCCTTCGCTTAATGTGCTGTTTGTGCCTCTATATTGCGTCAATATGGTACCACTTAGCTTATTATTGGGCTACAGAGTGATATTGGTACCTGTTCCTCTGTATTAAGCAGGCCTTTGATGATTCCTCCACACACACACCAAAAAAAAGCCTAAAACACCCTCTGCTTTATAACAGGGGGGGGGGGGGCAGGCAGCTGTAAAAATCAAACGAGTGCAAATCAAAGGTAGAGTGAGTGAGACTGAGTGGTGAAAAACTGTACAATGGTGTATTTTTTCCGCGGTGGCACGGGAGTACTATATTCAAAATGACGAATCAAATGGAGGCATGTGACGAGGGAGCCGAAGGAGAGCGTTAAGGGGGGAAGATGTGCGCGATTGTGCGTGTGTAGGAAATAATGAGAGAGCACTTGGGGCACGGTCAGCTACAATACCAGCAAGCGACTCCGAGCAAGAACGCCACACTTCCCCTCGTAAAAAGCACCGGGGAACATTTCCAAGCAACACTTAAAAGTACAACATGGCTTCTTCACAGTGGGCACAGAGGGGATTATAGAGGCGGAGAAAGAAAAAAATAAAGGAACATAGAAAGAGAGAGAGAGAATAAATGAAAGGGAGATGTTTTAAAAAAAGATTTCCCCACATGGCTGCACATGTTCTGTTGCTCTGCGTAATAATGACACAATAACATTTTTTAACTGCAGTTATTACTACATTAAAGTTTATGCTATTGTGAGTCACAGCTTACAACGCTTCTGTCCTTGTGTGTTGTAAAACTGTGTTTATTACTTTAAGTGCTAACACTGTAGTATGCACACATTGTTGCAACTTCCAATCTTCAGTGTGTGCGCGCCTTTGAACAATAATAAAAATTAAAAACAACAATAATCACTATGCTTTTTTTTAAGGACAATAGGCTAGGGACTGAATTTGGTCACTGCAGCTCACTAAGGAACAGACGTGTGTTTCTATACGTGAGTGTGTGTAGTGCCGATGCAACGCGGCTGATGTATTGATGTGGTATTTGTGCTGAGCAGCCTCAAGGCATTCCATCCTCCAATAACGCGTGTGTGTATGTTTATGTGTGTGTGTGTATGTGTGTACACTGAAATCAAGCCTCCGGGCAAAAAGAAGACAGCAGGCAACCTCTTGCAGCTGAGAGCAGGTGTGTGTGTGTGTGTGTGTGTGTGTGTGTGTTTGTGTGTGTGTGGTGGCCCTGTGGTCCCAAGGGGACACGGGGCCCCGGCTGCTGAAGACATTTATTAACAGGGCAGATTAATAGCACTAGAAGAAAACATGTGCACAAACATGATAAATATTAATAATAATCAATATTGAGTTACATTTTCCAAATTGAGTTGCAAACATCCCCCAGGGGAGGGTCAAGAGAGGAGAGGGCGGGGGGCAATAACAGGGAGTTGGGAGGTGATATAGGAAAGGGAAGAGGATCAATCACATGCAAATAAGTCAAGAAGAGAGTAAGGAAGAAAGAAGAAACGTGGTTTAACGACATGAAACGTCATGATGGAGACCTAAACCTCCTTTACTGTCCCCACGTGCAGCAACTACTTCAACGAGGGTCAATCTTACTGTGACACACTCGTCAACAATAACATTTACCAAAGATGATTTAAAAAGGCGTGACTGCTGAAGATGACTTTCCAGCTATACTGAGAGTAAATGTTGTATGTATTCCCCTCTCTGGGAAACATTAGTGGGACGGTGGGACCAGTGGCAGCAGCAATGTGGGGCAGCAAAGTCAGTGGAGCGACATCAATTGGTCGAGAAAAGGTGCCTCACAGACATTAATGCTTTATAATGAGAACCGATGCAGTCCCAGATAATGGGACAGAAGTCTATTTGGGAACAACGTATTTGTACTGCTCCTCGGTGTCTCTTTCTTTTTTGGTCTTCGTCTGTGTGTGTGTGTGTGTGTGTGTGTCTACACCCACTTCTGGTGCAGCTTCATTTAGCAAGCCACTGGGGAGGCCAGACAGCCAGCTCGGGGAGCAGCAAGGCAGACAGCGAGCAGAACAAACCCATCCATTCTTATTAACCGGGGAGGAGAAAGGTTAACTTGTGTGACTTTTCATGTGCAGGCCAGTGTGCATTATGTGTAATGGAGACATCTTTTGTTTTAGTACTAGTCTTTGGTCTTAAATGTGGAGTCATTTTGTTAACACATTTTATTTCATAAAATTCATGACATCCAGACGAGTTTTGTGCCGTATGTGTTGTCCAGACAAGCTTCATACTTTTTTAAATTTAATTTAACTGGAAAATAAACTGGACAATCAATTCAGAACAACAACGATAAACATATCCCTACAATAATCACGCGGGCCACTAATTCAATTCAATTTCCTGCCGTGTTTCAGTGGATAGTGGAGTGCGTCTGCTACATCCTGGTCTTTTTTGGTTGCTACACAGTCGCGGTACGTCTGAGTTTGTACTGTTGGGTATGCGGAGGTGTTGGGAGGGGGTGATGATATTCACCTCTGCCACTGGAAGCCCCAACACCCATACATCAGTATATGACTCTCCAGCCTCGCTCCGCTCTCCTCCTCTCTTCTTCTTGCCCACTCCCTCCAGTCATTAGCCAGTGAATTAACGACAATGTAACGTGCTATTAATCACCCTGACAAAAATGTTAGCATTGACTGGCTAGGCCGGCACGAGACTGTGTAGGAGGAGGAGGAGGAGGAGGAGGAGGAGGAGGAGGAGGAGAGTGAGGCGGGTCATGGGAGACTAGAGAGTCTGTGAAAAAGGATGGAAAGGTTGGGACGGAAAAGATGAGGAGATGAGATAAAGAGAAGGGAATACTGCAGAAGAGAGGAAGTGAGCACGGACATGAAAAGACGGGGAAATGTCTGCGTGCAGGATTTCTGCACAATAATGGAACAGTTAAGTCTAGAACATATACAGAAAAAGCAAGTGAAAGTGTACTCAAGGTGAACAAAAATAACAACGTTGAGCAGCAGTGGTTTTCATGGAGTTCAATGGGCGAAGCTGCTGCAATTAGAGTTTCCATGCTTAAAATAATACAACTCATTTTTGAGCATACCATTCAGCACACAATTACATCTATTTTTAGTTCAGTGTAGTAGTGAGTTAAATTACTTCCTTCCAGTCAAATAATAAACATGTGGTTTTGTGTTTGACATGATAATTGGCCTGTTCATAAAGAAGGCATATGTCATACAAATGATTAAATCTGTATGATAGGATCATGTAAAACAATCTACTCTAAACGTTGCACGCACTCTTGATGCACATATTTATGACATTTATGATTATATTGATGTTTTTGCATGCCAATAATGTGCAGAGAGGAAGAACAATAGTCCTCAGACCTACAGCAAAGAATTCTAGCGCCATTCCACAACTATCAGAGACAAAACGACAGAGAAATATGTTTGCTGTCTGCGTAAACTCTTACAACGACTGAGCGCATCTCTGACTCCCCCACCTCTCGCTCATTATCTCTCCCTCCAGAGTCAGACCACCTGCTGGGAGGCCTGAGCCGTGGACGTCAGGTGGGTCGCGGCCGTCACACGGTCCCATGTCATCAGGCTGTCACAGTGAATGGAGCTGACATGGGAGATATGCTAATCCACTTAGCTTCAAACTCAGCCAGGAGGCCGGTACCCAGCGCGGTCTCGGCCCGCAACGAGCAGAACACACACATACACACACATCTGATACAACTATCTATATATATATATATATAGATAGTTGTATCTAGTTGTTGTATATAAATATTACATGATGCTCAATTGTATATTTATTATATGAGAGCAATAGGCTACATACAGGGGGTGGATACATTAACAAAAAAAATACCTGTGAATAATATAAGGCGAGTCATCACAATAGCCCTTCAGCAAACACCGCAATGTTTTGTAAAGATTAAATCAGAGGAAAGTTGATTCTGCCCTGTGGTAATGTTGATGCTGTCTTTAAGGCAATCAAATAATGCTGAAATGACAATATTCAAATCAGAGAACATGTTGGACAATTTTTTTAAATAATCATCTTATCCTTTATCAAGCAAACATTTGACATATTCTCTAGTTCAACCTTTCGAGATGTGAAGATGCTTTTCTCACCTCGTACCGTTAGTATTGTAAACAGAATTTATTAAAATGGACTATTGGTTAAGAAAAATCCATTTAAAAAGGGATGAACTCCCTTTAGCGTGTTTCATCGACCACACATTTAATCATAAAAGGTCAAATCCTCATAATTGCAACTCTTAATTAACCCCTAGTGAACTGGCAATAAATGTGAAGAGTGTGAATCCAATGAGAACTATTGAGAGTATCAATGAAGCGCGTCCGTTATTTTTTAAGCAACAATGCAAACACATTATGTGATTACAGCTTCTCAAACGCAAGGAAAGAAAGAAAAAGATCAATCTAAAAAATAAAAAACAGACTAATTGAAAATTACACATTTATTACGATTATTAATCATAATTGTTTATTGCAGCCCTTCAATCAGCAGCACAAACTCTCTCTGACTCAGTAATATCACAGGCTTACCTAAGGCAGTTCTTTCCAAAGTTACTGCGTCAAATAGCGTAGTAATTACAGGTGTTACTATGCTCACTCCATGTAAATGAGAACTCAACCAAGTGCTGGCCCTTTAAACATATTACCTGGCAACTCTAAAATATTTGGCATTTAAGTGCAAAAAAAAAGAAGGTTAATTTAAACATGAACAAGACTCTTTGAAAAGCAGAAGGTGGAGAATTACAACAATTTAACTCTGCACCAAGGTGATCAAAGTCAGCCAGCGAGCAGCGAGGTGTCAGAGTTCAAAACTATTGCGCCACTCAGCGAGATGATATCTCAAACCAATCCATCGTATTTCCCGACCATGACTTCCCCTATTAAGAGCTGTGGCGGCGCTATTACTAATCTGTTCACTATCCCACAGAAACAGGAAGGAAGAGAGGGAAACAGATGGGAAGGTCAGAGAATGGCGAGCAAGGGACACAATGCTTACTGCTCCCTTCCTCCTCCTCCTCATCCCCTCTCCCTCAGTCTCCTCTACTCTGCTCGCTCTCTAGCCGTCCGCAGAGCGAGAGAGAGCGGAGGCTCACAATCAGTCTGACAATACTGTATACAAGTGGTGGTGAACAATGGAGGCCAACCACAAAGAATTCTGGGAACATGGGCACAGCCTTCTTCTCCTGCGGGTGGCTCCTGAATGCCGGACCCATCGATACACATCGGCCTGCTGAGACTGAGCGGTGCCAGAGAGAGAGAGAAAGAGAGAGAGATATGAAGCAGCTATATGAGAGCTGCATGCATAACAATGTTTGTGGGTGAAAAGGACAATAATCAAACAAACAATGGCAATAATCACACACAGGCTCAGTGTCAAATCTTCCTATAATTAGGCCACTTAATATACCAACACGCTGTGTGTGTGTGTTTGAGTGTGTGTGTCTGTGAGTGTGTGTGTGAATGTGTCTGTGAGTGTGTGTGTGTGTGTGTGTGTGTGTCTGTCTGTGTATGTGTGTGTGTGTGCGTGCGTGCCTGTGTCTGGTTGAGTGGGAGGTGGGTTGGACTAGCTGCAAAGCCTGCAACAATAAGTGAAACATGATTTCTCACCGGATAAAACCAATTTGAAACATGAAAAGGAGAGAATAAATGAAAGACAGTAAGATGATGAGATTGGAAGAGTTAATGACTTAGACAAACAAACAGAGAGAGAGAGCGAGAGAGAGAGAGGCACAATTTTGTCCCTCTCCTCTTTAAGTGTGCAGGGTGTGGGGTGAATGCGGTCCATTTGGAAATAATTGGCTGGTAATTAGGTGGGGGTCGACAGGTCGATTTGGGAACAAATGGCTGTCTTTAGCTCAGGTGGCCCTCCACATGAGATAATGGGACCTTTCCCTCCCCCCTCCCCTCCCCCTCTCCTCTCCTCTCCTCTCTTATCTGTTGGCGTATGTGGAAAAAACCTTCCCTTAAGTTTACATGTAGATGCACAAGATGTTTCCAAAGGGTGCATGACCGCATTTTAACCATTACACTGTGGTAATATGAGACCACTTGTGTTTCTTCATTGAAACAACAGCGTGAACGACTGCTGTCCTCTTTCCCCCTCCAGTAATATTTCTACCATAATCCTAAAATCACATTTCTCTAAACAAACCCTGTTGCTACCCTGTTGCTTCGCAAACAGGAAGTTGAGACTTACAGTACAAGCCCCCCCCCCCCACACACACACACACACCCCTCCTCTGGCTTTGCTTTGCATGGATTTGCCTTGAATTTTACGATCGTGAAAACATAAAGGTGTTAAACATGCTGGAAATTATGTTTCTCGTGCGAAAGGCTTTTGAAAGATTTAGCTCTGTTTGCACTTGTAAAACAAACACTTCTGTTTGAGCCACCAACCAGCAACACATGTAGTAAAATTCAGTCCGCTAAAGTCTCCTTAACCAAACTTATAAATTATGAAGCAAGTTTATGTTGTGAACGATTAAACATGTTTGGCCTTTAAAGCAATCTGCATTCTAGAATCTCTCTAACTTTAGTTTCTGAAAGCGTGGCATGCGCTGCACTGGACTGCGTACATGTGGACTGCTTCAAAGTTATCCTTGTGTGAAGTGTGACGTGTTCAGACTAATCATGCAAAGCAATACAGAATTCACTGTACAGTTGTTTATAGTTTCTCGAGGGCAAAAAGTGTGAATGCAGACATTAAAATATATTCAGACATGAAAGGAAAAAGAAATAAAATTGATCTAGCACGTAAACAGTGTGTGTGTGTGCGTGTGTGTGCATATGTGTGCGTGTGTGTGTGCGTGGATGTGTGTGTGTGCATGTGCGTGTGCATGTGCGTGTGTATGTGTGTGTGTTTGTGTGTGTGTGCGTGGGCTAGTGCAAGCCCCCCAAGTCGGGGCTCTCTTTCTCTCTGTGTCTCTCTGTGTCTCTCTTTGTCTCTCTCTCTCTGTCACTCTCTCTCTCTCTCTCCCTCTCCTGTCCTCCTATTCAGCAGCGCCGGGGTCTTGTTTGGCTTCCTGCTGTTTGTGTCCAGACGGGGCCTTGATATGAATACTGATTCCCCGTTGATAGGCCCGCACTTCCGATCTAATTAACTTGTTTTGTCTTTGGCTAAATGGAAACGTCCGAGGGAGGGTGAGAGAAAGAAGGAGAAAGAAAAGAGGAGCGACACCAAACAATGTCACTGATCTTTGCAGGAGACGCGCCGTAAATAACAACAAATAAATACAAACAGGACGGAGGTTAAGGAAGGACATGCTCTCAACTCATTGTGTGCACATCAAAAAGAATCCCTATTGCTTAAAGGATACACATTTATCTTTCAAAAAAACCAAAGGGGATATGATGTGAATTCAAAGCATCCCTGAGAGTCGGCAGGCAGAAAGCAGGCCGCGCTCACTGAGCTGGTGGTGACGGGAGCAATAGGAACAAACTGCTTACTGCTCACTTCCAAAATGTGATTAAAAATAGTAATTGGCCACAGACGCTCGAGGTGTTGCGACCGCGTTGCAACTGTGTGGCCATTTATGACCAGATGTGATGGCCTCATGTCCCCACACGTGTAACCAGCATCTCCTTTGATCTGACGTCCAGTCAGAAAGCTGCACGGAGACGTGCTCGTTAACTCTATCGTAACGCGATGCTATTGTTTAAGTTCTAGATATCGCGCGCACTACACTGCGACATCGTGAGCGGCCGATGCAGGACGAGCAAAGCGAGCGCGCGCATGTGGTTTCCTGGCGGTGTATTGTCCTCCGGTCCCCTGTGTGTGTCCATTTGTGTTTGCGGCCCTTGCAGCTATTTGGACTCAACTCCGTCATCGAGGGAAACATCAGCTTACAAGGCACCAGAGGACAAGCAGACACACAGTGAGGAGGCGGACGAAGACGTCAGGGTCCACTGAGAGAAAGATGACAACAAACAACCGGAGAGGCTACTGACAAGAAAAAGGCAGGAAGGCGGAGGGGGGGGGGGGGTGTTAGATAATGGCTTATGACCTAAAATAAACTGCATAAACAAAAGAGAGCGAGGCTGAGATGGACTGTAAGAGGAGGAGAGGGGGAGACGAAGGGAGGATCAAAGGGGATGTCCGCCGCTGATACTGCACCTCAGATAATGTGTGGCGCAATTAGTGCGCTGTGACGATTTCCATTAGGGCTAATCAAATATTTATACTGCCCTCTGAGCATGTCACAATGCTGCCTCGGCCTTTCATATCAATGTGACAAATGCCTAATGAAAGAACGAGGTGTATAGACAGTGAGAGGAGGTAGAGAGACAGGCAGAGAGAAAGGGGAGAGAGAGAGAGAGAGAATGGGAGGGGAGAGGTGTTTGAAGCAGAGTTTGCTCTGTCTCCTTTTTCCACATTTGGTTTGCAAATGGTGAGCCCTCTGTCATCAATTACAAGGCTGGTCTGGTGGCAGTGAGTGGCTATGTGCGCGTGTGTGTGTGCATCTGTGTGTGTGTGTGTGTGTGTGTAGGTGTGTGGGGGTGTTTGTGTGATGAAACAAGGACGACGCAGTGCTGATGCTACCTCACCCAAAGCCATTAATCAAACTGGGCCGGGTGCAGAACCAGTCCAAATTGGGCTCATCAGTCTGGTCATTAAGCAGGCATCAAGGTACACGGACGGGGAGACGGCGTGGGGGCAGGAGAAGGAAGGGGCGGAAAAAGACTTTTAAATCTACACTATAGCACTTCTATGCTCCTTTGCGATGGTGTCATTCCTCTCAAAAGAATACCGTTCCTCAATATTAGTGATGATCTCTTACATTTTAGGATTGTTGACTCATAATTGTCTAAATTCACGCATAGACACGTACAAAACGATAGTCCTGTGTGTACCACATTGTGGCAGAGGTCCTGCTGTGTTCAAAAGAGGGAAAGTGGAATAACAATTCCATTACTTCAAATGAATGAATGTTCAACCTCCGGATTAGTTTTGTTTAAAATGATCTGTGACGATCCTACTCTGTGGTGTTATGCTACGCCCACACCCCCAATCCAACCAAGTGCACACAATTTGTCTCAACATTTACACAGGCTACTTGTCCTGTATTTCTAAATATGACCTAAACCTTAATTTAGTTTCCACCCTGAGTAATTCTCTTTTAAAGGTGGCTTTCCAACATTTTCTGTGAACACTGTGCCATAAATGTCCTGCTTCGCCGAGAGTGGGAAAAAAGACACATTAACCATTGGCGGTCAGTGACATAATCAACTGAGGGTTAGGGGTAACAAGATGGGCGGGACTCTGGAGGTGAGAGGTCAAGTCCTGGCCTGACAGACAGATGGAGGAGAGTGGTCAGGGCTTGAAGGATGAGAAAGGAATGAAGGATGGACCTGGTTGGGTGCTGTGACAGTCTGGGATATGGATGAGCCTGCGCACCAATGTGACAGATAAAGGTTCTCGCGTTAACAAGAAATATACTTTTCCCCCCCTTTTTGTATTTAGTGGTGTTTTAGAGGGTGGCTGAAAGAGGGGAAAGGGAGGAAATCAGCCAAATGAAATACTACATTTGTGGTGTGTTTTTTTACTCAACAGATAGCAGAGGAAAACACTTCTGCAGAACCAATAATGCAACACACAAATTGAAAGTGTATTGATGGTATATGTCAACACATACACCAGGTAGCACCATGCGGCACAGTGGACAACACACAGGTTACGATGCATGCATGACAAACACGTAGTAAAATAAATTTGAAATGCCAAATAGTTCAGTGTGTTTTATCAAAAACAAATATGAAGATGAAACAGTTCTGAATTTGGCTTTTGTTGCAAACTACAACTGTATATAGAAACAGAAAAAGCTATTGATTGTCGCAAATATCCCAAAGATATTTTTTTAGAAACTGTGGAAAATGATGATTAAAAAGAAATTCAACATAATTTAAAAAAAATAAAAACATGCATTTAAGGTTTGTGAAATGAAATAAAATGGTACTACAACCTGCTCTGCAACTCTCTAAATGTAGTGTCTTCGGTATGAGGCAACTGGGCGAGTAAAGCCTGGTAAGCACTGAGATAGACCTCTCCTTCTAACCTACATAACTCAGGATAACAGAAAATGCCAGGATAAGATGCTTCAGCCAGCTAATCTACGGCACAAGCGATAACATTCAGTGGGCGAAACCATGACAGATGGGTATTGATCTTAGTTGTTGAAGGAGGCTAAAATAGATAACTAGACCACTTTATTGATATTGATTGAAGAGTCAAGGGGGGAAATTACTTCCTTAACCCTAAAAAAAACCGTGTTGAATTATTGTGCAATGAATGCGGATTAGATTCAGGAGGTAGAGAATAAAAGATGAATGCTTTATATAAGGTGTAGTCGAAGAGACAACTGCTGGTAAATTGTGTGTGAATAAAGGAACTACACACACACACAAATAGTGATGTGCTATCCAAAGTTGAACACATTAAAGCGTAAGACGATCCCTCTCGTCGCCTTAATACAAAAACGACACCCCGACCACACAACCTCAAAGTAAAACGGCACATGCCCCGACTCTAATCTCACACAGCGCCCTACTTCAAACACACAGCTCAGACACTCACCACGTATGGTCATAACTCACCAAAAGCTGACATATTATCTTGCTCGTCTTTTCGATACAGCGCAGTCGAACTATAAGTTCCCGGCTACCCATAAATACTAGTTACCAATTAACCCTGTGGTGTGTGGTGTGTGTGTGTGTGTGTGTGTGTGTGACAGAGATACTAGAAGAGCACAGGGGGTGTCTGGCAGGCCTATCTGCGGCGCTGCGATGCGCTAACGTGAAAGAATGCCGGTGTCAATGTGACAGAGATATGGGAAGTGCAGGATACCGATGGGCCGGGTGAAGGTCGTTGTCGAGGTCAAGTCCTTAAGTGGTGGACACTTGGAACTTGCTGAGAACCCTCACATTGGGATTTATCTTTTTAAAAATGTGTTGTTATTATTTCATCGTGAAACAAATGTGACTTTTAAGTAAATCGCAATGATATTAACTCCACCGACTCCCTCCACCACAACATCGGCACCCACTTCCTGTCTTCTGGTGATGGCAGGCTGTCAAAGTTCAGTCTCGAGTCACTCGAGAAATGTCCAGGTCAAAACTTGAGTCCCTGAAGACTAGTCCAGGCTCAAGTTAGTCGGAGTATCTTCTAACTCACGGTATTTTGGCCATTTTTAAGTCAGCCAAGGCAAAAACAATTCAAGTATTGAGTCGGTAGAGACATAATCAAAACAAAACAAAAAAGTTTGACTTACCAGGTCCCAACAAGAGACTTTTAAACATGTCACAGTCATAGGTGCTCATGTTTGGGACTCCAAGTCTCGAGTCTCAGATACAAGCTCTGTCGGGATGTAACCAAGAGGGGAGGCGAGGGGGGAGAGAGGGGAGGGTGAAAGATGGCTTGGTTGGGTAAAGCCACGGGCCACATGGAGCTGGAACAGATCAGCATACCTTATGAAGACATGATACTGGCCTGGGACAGGATAATGTGGGGCGGGGGTCATGGGAATGGGTGGCAGAGGGTGGGCACAGAGCGGGGTGGATGAGGGGTGGAGGGGTCATTAGCACTAAATCTGTTCCATATGACACACACTCACATGGCCTGTCTGGACTCTCTCTGTCTGTCTGTCTGACTGTCTCCCCACCTCTCTCTCTCTCTCTCTCCCCCTCTCTCGGCTGGCCATGTGGTAAAGG
The DNA here is from genome assembly GCF_029220125.1 of Pseudoliparis swirei. Lineage (NCBI taxonomy): Eukaryota > Metazoa > Chordata > Actinopteri > Perciformes > Liparidae > Pseudoliparis > Pseudoliparis swirei. Next base: position 9,981,326 of record NC_079396.1, read on the forward strand.
AGGTGGGGGTGAGGTTGAGGAAGGGGGTGGAGGAGGAGGGTATTCCTGCACCACAACAGGAGCTCTGTGATCACAGGGGCCAGGCCTTGTCACACCCCAGGGACTCTGGTGGCTCTCCTTATCACGCGGAGAGGGCTTTTCATCCAACTCCCCCCCCCCCCTATCTCTCTGTGTCTCTGTAGCTTGACAAAAACAACACACTCCCTGTGTGGCCACAAAGCATCCAAGTGGACTGCACGTGTCTATACGCATACATGGGCAGAGACAGGAGGAAAGAAATTAACTACACGTTTCATAAACAAGGGATAACCAGTGCAAGTCAAATAGTAAAGTGGGTACCTCAGTGTGTGACGTTCAGTGAGTCAGATGGGAGGGTGATGTTTTCATGTTTTCATATTTCCATGTTGCATACCTTTCACCTCCATTGGGGATGGCTAGCGTTGGCATTGTGGCCGCCCAGTTTGTTCTTATTGCTCCAATAGTGTAACTGTAACGCCATTAAAACCTGAATTCACAAACCATTGAATATTATGTTTGATAAAAAGTGTTGCTGCCCAGGGTTTCAGACAACGCATCATATTGCTAACATTTATTTAAATTTAAAATGCCAAATAATATGCATTGCTGTGCTTGAATCCACGTTTGCTCATCATCTGTGCTCCATGTTTAATGTTTTGCACATCCTGTTCTGCCCCCGTCCTGAAGGCCTTTCTGTAAGGCAGACCAGCAACCATAGAAACATCATAGCTCGCGTACTGCGGGTGATAAATAGATCTGAACATCTACACACTGGTGCTGAATTTCTCTGAGTTGTGCATCAACATTTTGTTTTTTTAGTACGGTGTCACAACATTTTAATGGCTTCATGAATGAATTGATTCTTTTGTTTTCTTATCTCTATCCCTCTCCTTCTAACATCTTCAGTGTCTTTCGCTCTTTATCGCTATTGTGTGGCACATGGGTGAAAGGTGGGACCATTCTGTAATCTGGCTGCTAATACCTGGCCTGATTGTTATGCAGCACTCCCTACACACACACACACACACACACACACTACACGTACACATACATACACAGGCCTGGATCAGTCCCTCATCCTGCACACCACAGGCCTGATGTCTCTCCGCCATCACACACACTAATCACACACTAATCACACACTGCCCCATGCCTTCGCCTGTGAAACAAAAGCAGGGCTTGTCTGACCAGCTCCAGCGCTTGTACAAGAGGCTTAGGGACATTTTTCTCATTTTTGACCAGCTAATATCTTGCAAACGTTGTTTAATCTCTTCGCGTTTAAGTTGAGATTTGTGCGCCCCCACCTTCTCCACATGCCTAACACCTACCCCTGCTAGGCCCTGACGCATGGTGCTTAACCAGGCCATTTTAATTAGGTTAGATGTGTGTGTGCGTGTGTGTGTGTGTGTGTGTACGTGAGTATGTTGTGTCAGCATCGGGGCCCCTGTGGACTTACAAGCTGATATAATGAAACACAGCAGGTGATGAAAAGATCAGCACCGCTTTGAAATCAACCAACTAAATTTGTATCGAGACAATACGTGTTTTCTTATATGTTGCCTTCTAATACATCTTCTTTATTAGCTATCTACAATTTGCCTGAACATATTTAACTATACTCACATATAATATGGTAATTAAATACTACAATATAGTTAATGTAATTCGTAAGGATTGTATCACCTACATATTGTAAACCCCTTGACTCAACACTTTGCTTGACTTTATTTAAAAAATATTCCATCGAAATATAGAGCTGCACATAAGCACAGTAATATGCATGTAATTATGAAATACATGTAAACAATACATGTTGTAAATCATCATTTTAACTTTATGTGAAGAGGAGGAACACAGTAGCACTGAATCCAGTGTATTCTCCTTCGCTGCTTACATCATGAAAGGGACCATAGATACTAAAGTCAGATAATGCTCCGGGAGCTCCAGTGCAACTACAAACCAATTCTCTCAGTGAAAGGAATAAAGGCTACCAGGGTTACAGGAAGTACAACCAAGTTGGAGAGCGACAAAGAGACACAAGAAAGAGAAGAAGAAGAAGGGCTGCTTTTGAGAACCGAGAGGCCGGCCGGCTGTTTTCCGACAGTCTGCCATGCCAGCTCCGAGTGTGCCGACGGATGCGATTTCCAAGGGGCTTTAAAGAGGGTCATATTCTGGGCTGTGTTTCTCTCAGTCGGTCTGCCTTCCTCTCTCTCTTCCTCTATTTGTCATTCTCAATGCAATTCTGTCTGCTGTGCTATCTCACTGTCTGTGCACACAATCGGATGTGTGTATCTGTGAATGTATTATTATATTTGAGAAGAAGTGAGATAGAAAAGGAGAGGTTTGGGGGAAAGCATTCTTATAAATGTTTCAAATGGGTTGCTTTTTTTTCCGTGTGTGAGTGTGTATTCTGAGCCATTTTCTGGTATTGGGGCACTGCGCTCTACAACGGCAGCTGATTAGAAACAGTAGGTGAGCTTTGCTAACCATTCCCAGTAAATATGCAAAATGAGGCTGAAGAAAGAGATGGAGATGAAAATAGTGAGGGCAGAGAATCACAGGAAGAAAAAATGGCATGGATGCATAGAGACCTCAGCCAGATGAAAATGAGACAACCTCAGCACTGCTTCTCTCTCTCTCTCTCTCTCTCTCGACTCTTCTAAGTGAGCTTTTGACCATATATGGCATCATTTCACAAAACAACTTGGGCTCTTGTGCACTCACAAACATACAACACCCAACACATGCACAGGACCAGGTTGCTGACATGTAAGGCCTTTCAATTGATGAAGTAATTGAGCCCCACGACCTTGGCCCTCCTGACCCTCGCAGCATCGTGCAGAAACACACTAAATGGTAAAGGAGGTACATCGACTGCACCGACTCTCTCAAAGCTCCGAGTAAACCTTCTGTAGCTCAACAGGAAGCTTGAGAGCAGTTTGACCTCCTCTGCCATTAGCATTGTGTTATAACTTGTCATACTTCACCACTTGGCCACGCAGTGCACTCAAGTATTACAGTACAAAATTCTTATGTAAAATCAAACGCATATGGGTTCAGGCAGCGATTACTACTCGCTGTCTCATCTTTGCCAAAAATGACATATTCTCCTGTAATATTTCCAAGAAGTGAGAAGATAGCTAATCTAGGTCCCTCCTTTCCAGGTCCTGTCGAGAGTCTAATCCAAAAGAAGGCAAACTGATTCCAGAACAGCACTTAAACTCTCAAGAGCTTTACTTCCCTCCGTATTACTAGAAGGTACTATAGCTGTCAGTCATTCCCCTCCAAAGATAGCTGCTGAAACTGAAATCAGGCAAACTAGGCTCTAAGACAAAAACTCTCTTTAAGCGCTTATGTTCAGGGACTCAAGCTAATAACTTTATTACCGCTGCATGTCGCACGTCTCCTCTATCTTTCCCAGTACCAGAAAAGTACTTTTCTCTGAGCTCAGTCAAGTAAAACACTCAGCGGCCTCTCTTTATAATAAAAATACAGATTTTTTCCTTAGCTTGGGAAGTTGGCAGACTTCTCCAGTAGACATTCTCTTTGTGTTGCTTCATGTTTTTGGAAGGGGCAGCGTACCCTTGACTGGCTGCCGGAGAGATTCTAAATAAAAAGTGTTTGGGCTATTTAGGGGCCAGATCTGTTTCCAACCCTCTTTAGCTCGATCAGACAGGTTTTAGGTCAACAAAAGCGTCTGCTAAATGACATGTAATGTAATGTAATGTAACAATAAAAGAAGGAGAGTTGGAGATAAATGAGGAGGGAGGCTGGGTAAGGAATGAGCCATTCTTGAAATAAACACTCTCATAAAGCCCTTTTTTGTATTCCAGCAATCACAGCGTGTGCATGTGCTTGTGTGCGTCTGCACGTCTCAGCAGGGCGCTCGTATATATGCAGAGTAGCAGGGGCTCTCGCCATCAGCTTTTCTGATTAGAGCCATAATTAAAAGCTGTGTTAATTGGTGTTGTGGCCAACAGTGGCCACCCAGTTCATTAAGGACCTCTTCTGCATTCCAATGAATGGTGAAAGAATGACCATTATTAATCTGCTACACGCAGGGGACAAGTCAAGTGTGAAGGAGAGAGACTATATATATAGAGAACTCGCTCTGTATTGATCACGTTGATCCCTACTTCTTTAGGGTTTAAATGCAAAGGGTTCACAGTGATAGGTTAAATCAAACTGAAGAAAGATCAGACGAGATGAATTCATTCATTAAACGTATCAAAAGTTGCATTGCATAAAATGTGAAGAATTGCAGAGAAAAGCAGCCAATTGAACAGTGAGCAAATATAAAATTGTAAGTAACACAACCATAAATGTATTAAATAAAATACATTGAAGCAAAACTGGTCACATGTGCCTGATCACCAAATGGTTGATCTCATATATTTTGTTTGTTTCTATATGCCTCTCTCACACACATTATCATGCCTCCTCTCTCTGACCCTCCACATTCAGTATTGAAAAACAATGTGTTTAATCAAAATAGATTAAGTCCATTAGCATGAAAGCTACAGCTAACAGAGAGATGTCCTACCTGGTTTTGGCTGTTTTAACTATGGGTGTGCTAGCTAATTGGCTTCCAATAGGAAACACACCAGTAGCAACGGGAGGTATTGGAGAAGTCGGTCTATTCTATTGACGAACCGACCGAGAAACCTATAATGCCTTTACTAACCTCCATTGGATTTAGCTAATAGCAATCAAGTGCCAGGTTAACGGTCGTCTCATTACCACCCATTTCCCCAAATCAAGATCCAATGAACAATTCATTTACTTTACAATGCAATTACTCTTCACGGTTCAGCTCAAACATGCGGCGCTTATAGAGACGGTTATTTTTCATTCTGCCGGTTCTCACCCACATCTCACTCATTCTGATGAGTGCTGTAGGTCAGGTGGGGTCTCTCTCTATGCAGATGTGTAACTCACTGGCCTGCCTTCCAGGAACCAGTTTGAGAAAAGCCTTCATGCTACTTAAACAGTGTTTCCTCTACATATAATAATGCACCACCACTGCACAACTATAAGCGTCGATGCTATCATAAATATCCTCTGCTGTTGTTTCTTTTTTTTTTGCGAGTGTGGCGCTTCGTCTCTCACGCACACATAGGAGCAGCAGTGGAGAGACAGGTGAAGGGAAGAGAACGCGCTGACAGATTTGTTTTTGTGTAGTTTAGTTTTGACCTGAGCTATAGGCCAGAGAGTATTCTGTGAATACAGATCGATGACGCTGCTTTGGCCTCCGTTTTCTCGGTGAAGTTTGCTTGATGAAGTGATGTAATGTAGTCTGGTGCGTCGTATGTTGAATTCATTTGGCATGCAGTTGACACGAGTCGTAATTCTGTTAAAATGAAATTTCAGCTCCTGGCATTTGCTCCCACTTTTCTTCACCACTTTTTCAGTAGAAATATTAGGAGTAAGAGACGGGCCAGCGTCAAAAGTGACATGTATTCTTTTTAAATACGTTTCGTGCGGTGAATCTAACTGAATCAATGTGAAAGGTTGTTCGCGTCGATTTTGAAAAATAACTGATGAATATTTGAGAAACCAATACATTTTTTAAGACATTTTTAAAGTGTTAAATTTGGTTTTAATTTTCAAATCTGGTGTGGTGGAAGGTGGTCTATCCGCCGCCAGAAAGCAGTCAGCCTATGGGGGAAACACTGGAACAGCTCAACAACGTTTAGCAAATGCACCGGCTCGGCCACATGAAGGGCTCGGTCTCTCCTCAATGCCAATATTCACAGGGGCAAGCATTAAGACCTCGTTCTCAACATCAATTTCCTGCCCTCCTAACTAACTCTTAGGGGATCAATGTATTTTTTCATACCTGTTTTGGGAACGTGACACATCCGCACAGCGGCATCACTGTGGGGAGAATCTGCTCAACCTTCCGTGACAACATTGTTGCTTTAACTGATGCATGTAAAGGTGAAGTGTACATCGCTCCCTTTGTCAGTAAATAGTCTCTAGACTGTGCCCCCTGTTCCCTTCTGCAGCTCACCAGCTTACATGTTGACACAATGAATCCCTCGCAATAACACTTTTGTTTTTGCGCCCTCTCTGGCCGTGTTTACGTTCAGCGAGCTGAGAGACAAGGAAGCTGTTCAGTGTCCAATGGCCAAAGGTTCTGGGTCCGTGTACGTTTTGTTAGTTTGTTTTTTCGTTTCATTCCAAATACGGGAATAATCCGTGGTTTTTTTTTTTCGTTTCCGTTTGAAAAAAAAACGGAAAAAAAAACCAATACCACGTTTCTGCTCTTCGTGTCTGAAACGAGAAACCAAGTGCTAAATGAAAGAAAAATAAAAAGCCAGAAAACAGCCACGTATTATTATTACGTATTAAATATAAATGAATATTAATAAATAATATAAATAAATAAATAATTATTTGCAACATAACAATGCAATAGCAACACACAGCAGGTAATTATACATTATATATAATAATATATTCTATAACTAATTACTCGAATTTTTCCGAGGAGGGGGGAGGGGGGGGGGGGGGGTGGGGCTGTATCCATCCCTTTGCGCGCACCGCAGCCGGCGCCGCGCAGAGCGGCACAATCGTCGATCGGCGGAGCACCCTACACCCCTGCATTCAGAGCATTAAAGAGCGTTTTTTCCATTGTGAGGTTTTCAGTGTGCGGGAGGAGTGGAGGTGAGATGGGAAAAGAAGTAGAGTCTCACGCAGAGCGTGACTTTTTGGAGAGGGAGTGGGGAAGAGTTGAGGAGCCAGACAAGAACAATTTACAAAAACAAATGGCCAATTACATTTGAATGTGGCTTGCGTGAAGAGGAACGTGGCCAATATCGATTTGTAAAGATAGGGTGCAGTTAATTTATTTGGCGAAAAATGCATACAGCGAAACTATGTTCGTTTCACATACAGCCGTCATGCTCTCCCGGGTCAGTTTGACCCAAAAGTGGTCACAACAAAAACATAACAATTTTTTAGTACATTTTATTAGGAGAGATGAAAAAAAGCCTTACCTTAGTGTATAGCTATTGTATTTAGTAGTTATATAGTTTGTGTAACACACGGTCCTGTGCAGCTCCGCGCCTCAGCAGCAACCACCTGCCGTGTAGTGTGTGATCCATGTGGCGTCATTCTGTAACTTGTATTTATATTACAATAGTGTCTTCGCATCAGAGGGGTCGTGTTGGAGCTGTTTTTTGCAACATTCACCCACCTTACCATAAGGCCTGATGCCAGGTTTTTCCTATGTGGGTCAAAAATCACATGGACCAAATGAGAAGATTTGGCGTGACTCATGTGCTGGCAATAGATGGCTTCTCCAGCAAAATTGTTGGACAACAGCTACTATGCCTGTAAAGAACAACCTCTACGTGGCGTGACTCATGTGCTGGCAGATAGATGGCTTCTCCAGCAAATTGTTGGCTAGCCTATGTGTAAGAAAAAACCATCTACAATACAAATCATCCCCATTTTATGAGGTGTTTTACAGGGGTGTTGTGGGGGTCCCTAACTGTTGTGTTGCTTGGTCATTTGACCCGAATCAATTACCCCCCCCCCCCCCTTGGATTAAATGTCGGTTGTTCTTTCGGGTGTCAACACAAACATAAAGTGCCTCACACTTAACTTACTTGGAAAACAATTCTTTTTCTGGAGGTTTTAATTGCTGGCGTCAAATTGAATCAAGGTAAGAAATATGTTAGTAACAGGAGGGTGAAACATTGAATCGGGTCAAAATGACCAAAAAGGGAGGTGGGTGTATTGATTCGGGTAAATGACCCTAAGGCAAAGGCAAAAGGGTTAAACAAAAAATGCATTTGAAAAATGCACTTGATTTAGAAACAGCGCACCAAAGTTATTAAAAGAAAATGCTCAACTTAAGTTAGATTAATGATGAAAAAAACAAACCCTTTTTAAGCAGCAAGTTAAAACTCATTTGTAAATGTATCTGACACCATTAGCCTTACCTCCATAGAGAAGTTGGCCAGCCACCGCCAACACACTGAAAGGCCACCATACACAAACACCATCAACAATGTGTGAAAATAAGTTAGTGGGGGGCGGGAAATAGTGTTAACCGAACTGTGCAGCATGGAATGCACACAGGATTTGGCTGACCGAAAGGGTCGAGGCTGAAAGCTGAAATACGGAGGTATTCTCGTTTTTTTTTGGGTTCTGAATGTGCGCACTGTGGAGGTGGGACGAGAAGAGGGAGGAGACTCAGGAGAGGAGGGCCCCGGTACTTTCACACTTTTTTTTGTTGCTTTTTGAAATCACGGAGGGCAGAACCGCAGGTAAAGAGGAGAGCAAGAGCAAACAAACAGGAGGCAGCACAGGGGAGGAGCTTCAGGTATTGTCAGGTGCACGACATTTAGACGCGGTCGAGGAAACTCGGGTTTCACCCACCAGTCCCAAGGTCAGACGCTGCTTTTCATGCCGCCTGGCCTGGAACAAACACCTGGCACGCTCCAGAGACCGGCCACTAGCCGTGCCCAGTGTTCGTTAGTCATTACTGGCCCGACAGCATGGCCACGCCATTCTCATGTAAATATCCACACCAGTCGACATTTTGCATGGAAGCCTGTGATTAATGACCGAAGCCAAGTACAATGGCTTATCAGTATGGGCAATGTATTGAAAGTGACACAAGTAATTATTAAAAAAAAGTAAAGAGAAACAAGCTGAGTGCATGGTTATGTTTATGACGTGTTTTGAGGAGTATGCAGCTGGGCTACAGCGCCATCATGTTCGAATCAAAAGTAAGCCGGAGCCCTTCCTCGTACACTAAGCAAACACAAGCCAGCATTCCTCTGCGTCTGCCATTTTAGCTCCAGTCCAACCCCACGTCGATGCGAGGGCATTAAAGCATTAGTGGCTAATGTTTTTAAAAGTGTACGGTATCTTGGAGGGATTCGGGAGGTGGGTGCCGTGTGCATGTGTGTAATGGTGGATGAGATGGGTCCTCACATGGCAACCATTACACACACAGCCCCTCTAATCGCTGCCGACCTGCCTCCCCGCCTGCAGCCATCCCACCTCTGACTGGTGTGTGTGTGTGTGTGTATGTGTGTGTGTGGTGTGCGTAGGTGTGTGTGTGTTTTTGTGTGTCAGGGGGCATCCTAGGTTCAGGAGGGCAGAATGTTCACATAGATGCATATTTTGCCACATTAACACACCCTATGACACACACACATAAACACACACCCATATGAGCTTTGAAAATGTTTGACAAAACCTTTCCCCTAATAAATGAATAAATAACAGCGTACATAATTAAATGTCCTTCACAGCTTTCTGCACTCCAGTCAATGAAGTACTGCCGGAGTTCAACTGATTGCTGGTGTGGATGAAAGGTGACCACAAGCAACGTTGTCAGACAGTGAGGGGCGTAATGAAGAGATGGACAGAGGGAGAGAGAGAGAGAGAGATCCAGGAGGAAGCAGAGAGACATAATGAGAGACATGTGCGAGAGTGTGAAGGACTGAAAGGCTGAAACACTTCATCTGGTCAATGAATGGATGATTTTGAATAGCGTGAATGTGTCCTTTTACAAATATGTTAGGAATAGTTGAGTAAAAATAAAGATAGATGAATGATTCGATAAAGACATAGGATTTTTTTTGTCTGACTGACGAAGCTCTCGAGTGGCTGTATCCTCGGACTCTTGAGTGTGTATGAGACTGAAACAGAAACAGATATGAAGCCAGGCGGAAAGAAGCAAGAACAATGTGTCTTTGTGTGTATAAACACGGGGATGCACATCGTTGTGTTCATAGGGAAATATCTAAATATTATGCAAGATGTTGTTGTATGTTTATGTCTTCAATCTCTGTATATGTGTGTGACTGTGTGAGTGTCTGCGTGCACATGTGTGTACCGGGCATCAGTGGGAAGACCGTGAAAAATGCATAGAGATGCTTCACGTGGGGAACCTACACCTTCTCGTCTCCGTGAAGACATCCACACTCAATCACGCACAAGAAACATCTACTAAACTCTGCCTCAGGTGAGCGTGTGTGTGATCTGGAGGGGGATAACTTTATGGCGAGACCACACAGGAGACAGCTTTCAACTGAGTAAACACCACATCAAACCCACACACAAGCTCTCTCTCTGTCTCTCTCACACACACACACTCAGCACTGGATACAGTTTGCTTGCCTCCCTCCTGCGTAATTGAGAAAAGCTGCCGTCCATTAAAAGTTGCTGACATCACTTAGACAGCTAAATATGAAGGGAGCTAACAAGCTCGGGGGGCCTTTGATTGAGCTTCCAAACAGATTCAAATTGTATCACCAGCTACCCGCAGGACAGGACACAGGCCTGCTATGCACTCGCAATTGAGCATCTCAAACAAACAATTCCAGACACCAGCAGTGGAGGTAAATGTCTGCGGAGAGGAGAGCGGCGGTTCCCATCCTCTGGACCTGAAACCCGGACTCCCACTCTAAACAGCAGGCGGCGTCACACATTCATCTTTTGTGTGGTTGTGTAGGTTTACTGCCGCATCTGTGTGGACATGCTCATACTTCAGTCTGGCTGTTTTATGTTTGCAGCCAACCAACAGTCCTCGATTCCTCCCCCACGTCCCTCCATCTCTCGTTCACCGCATTGCCTTCACCTCAGATAAGGAGACCGAAAGATGTAAGGTTGGCTGGAGCCTGAACAAGCCTAATTAAGTCTGGTTAACTTAGCTCTGAGACTTCCATTACACGCATGCACACACACACACATGCGGTCACCAGGAGCACGCGCTCATACACACACTCTTGCTGTGGCTCTCTCCTCTCTCTATTAACACCTGCTTCTTTTCCAATTAGCCCTCCAAATAGAGACAAATGGGCCAGAGGGGTCTGATTAATTCACTTCTGTCAAGGACTCGGTTGCACAATGCCATCAGGGCGCTCATGCAGGCACGGACTCGTGCATGTGCCACAGTGCCGACACGCGCATGCACGCGCACACACAGATGCAGGTTACCTTGAGCACACGGCGTCAAAAAACACAGTGCTTTTAGAATTGAAATTTGTAGCCCAAAAAATGGATAATAGTCTTTGAGCATCCGAATGCGTTTGAATGTTCGACACGATTTTGTGAATGAAGAGAGGTGGAATGTGACTCTTCCCCTTCTTTTCATCCTCTTTTACAGGTCTATCTCCGCCACTCCTCTTCCGGGGGAAAATTCCTCTCGTCTTTGCTCCAGTGAGTTTGTGAGTGTATACGTGCATCTGTGTACGTATGTGTGTGTGTGTGTGTGTGTGTGTGTGTATGTAAGCTGTGTGGATTCCATCATTAGTCTTGCTCTCCTGTCCTCCCCTGTTTGTTTAAGCAGAGCTCTCTGTTTGTTTGGAGCTGCATGTCCTCCATAGACACTGCTATAACGCAACTACTTCAAAACCTAACCTGTTCCCTTCACACACAAACACACACAAACACACGCACACAAGCAGGTAGCACATAGACAGGCCATGGCTTGTTAATCTGTGACTTTGACTTTTCAAGGCACCCATCTTATTGATAAACTCCCAGGGTGTTTGTCTATGAATATCCTTGTCAGGTTTTAGCCACATATTTAACCCTCCTGTTACTTTCAAATTTACTAACATATTTTACCCGTGGGGTCAATTTGACCCCAGCAATTAAAACCTCCAGAAAATTATTTGAATTAATAGTGTTTCCCAAGTTTAAATGTCAGGTACTTTATGTTTGTTTGTTGACTACCTAAATAGCCCTTTAAATAAATAAAAAAGTTGATATTTCTTATATGTTTTCCACAGTGAAAAACAGCCTGGGGTCAAATTGACCCCGAAGAACACTGATGCGTACAAGTTGTGTACAGGACATTAAAAACATATCATCACGTGAATTTTATGTTTTTCCAGTTGTTCCCAATAAATTAGGAAAAGTCATGACATATGAAGCAAAAATAATGATGTCAATAATTTTTTAAGAGACGTTATACATTGAATGGGGTCAAATTGACCACAAACGTAATAGGAGGGTTAAGGTTTCGAGATATTCCTTTCTTGTCAACGTTTGTTAAACTTGCAAAGATCGCCGATATCCTAATACCTCACCATCAGGATAACTTGTTCTCAGAAGATCAAACTTAAATAACCCAAGCTGCACCTTTAGACATTAAAGAGCTAAGTGGGTGGTAAAGGCAGTTAGATGTTGGATTTCTAAAGTTTAGCAGTGAAGAAATATCTATCAAACTAGATCGCTAGATAACAAATGTACTTTGTTTCGAAACAGCACAAGGGAGATTTGATAAATAGTCCTGGAGGAGCATATGACAATCTCACCTTTGAACTATGAATGATGAAGACTGATCTTTCTATAAAGATTACCGCTGTTTGCTCAGTGGGTGGAGGCTTGCATTTCTCTCAAAGTGACAGAATGGTGCAATGCCTTCCACTTTTCAAAAATAAAGGTGCCTATTTGCATGTTACACCTGCTCTTTGAATTCGGAAACAAAACAATAAAACAGCACTTTTGGAAGAAGAGTAACCAATAAATGGGAAAAAAGTTTTGTGTTTATCCTTTTCGCCTTAACTTTATAAGTTTTTCTTACACATGACAATTCAACCCCAGTTGTCGTTGGTCTTCAAATGGCCTGAGCCCCCAGGTCTGCCGACCCCCAGCTTATCCAAGCACACAGCAACTCAAACACAATGATAACATTGCTGCAAATCTCTGCACAATTGTACGGCCACACATTAGTTCAACACCAAATAAATAGCCGCTGCTTCAGTTCATAAACTCTGGGTTCAGAGGTCGAGCTATGTCAAGTAGGGCGCTGAATGAGACGCCATGGGATAAAAGAAAGACAGAGAAAGGGATTTAGACGGGGAGGTGGGTGGGGGCGCATATAGAATACCCCGGCATCTCCTTTTCTCCGGTCCACCCGTTGAGTCTCAAATGCCACTCTACCGTTGGCCCCATTGTGCATTCGTCTCAAAGAGCTTGTCTTCAATTAGCCTGATAAGAGCAGAGAGGACAAGGGTGGGGCAGAAGAAGGGGGGGTTACCTGGGCAGGCACTAATCGCTTTGATGCCATTGGGCCTTTGGCAGCTTTCGTCCTTTTTGGCCCCCTGCGTTGATACTAAATTTGACTGTGCGATTTATCTCGTGGCGGGGGCAAATAGCTGTTCTGGAGGCAGCCACCTTCACTTTTGTTATTTTAATGACATCAGTTGGATCATGGCAGGCAAACAGATGCCTGGACGCCACGCAGCACATTTTAGGGGATGTTCATCAATGTGCACTGCTCATGGAACAATTTTAAATAAACTAATAATCGAATATGTAAAAAATCTAAACAATTCGTATGTGCTCTAGAAGAGGGTGCAGGGAAAAGGAAAGAGTGTGTGGATGCAGGACAACTGTGTGTTGCACTTCTCTGATTTCTCCTCTCGACTCTGCATCCACCATCCAGGCTCCAAGGAAAGCTGGGCCCCTTCCTCCTCTCCTTTTCTTTCCTTTTACAATATGTTTGCTGAATGAAAGTTAATTTTAAGCATGTGATTTATCACGCCGGGGCGAACAGCCATTCATTCGGCCACCTTTGTCCAACAGAGTAGGTAGGTAGGTAGGCAGAACATCTAATCAGAGGAAAGGGGTGTAGGGGATGTGAAAAGAAAGAGAGAGGGAGGCAAAGACAAGAAGATAGAGGAGAGAAAGTGCACGCGTAAAAGTTATCACCAGCGGTGTCTGCTGATTGCATTCGGCGGGGGATAGGGAATGGGAAGCCAATGGACCATCTAAACTCTGATCCTACTGATGTAGAAAGAAAAGAAAGGAGTTAAAAGAGGAGAAGACATGGAGAACGCACCAGAAAGACACATTTTAATGGACTTCACCTGTTGATAGGAACAGTAGTGGTGACAATCCACCATCTCTGTGTGCCAGTATCTTGTCAATGTGTTATCAGCACGAGGCCCCGGTTTGGCAAGGTCACAGGCTGTCACAGCTGCAGACTCTCACACAGACACACCAACAAACTCACAAGCACTCCTGGAGGCCAGCAAAGCCCCTGACCCCAAACACCCTGCTCAACAAGTGTGACTCTCACTATCCACTGCCTGGAGAGATGAAGTTAAAGAAATGTGTTTATTTATAATTTTAAACAACGAAACTAAACTTTTTTTTTACATTAATTAACATATATCAAATGCTCCTGAGAGTAGTTCGCTTATCACACCGGTGCTTGCATCTGTTCGTCACACACCCCCCGCGGTCAGTCCGACTGTGCAGCAATCTGCCGACTCCGCGATTACAGAGCTAAAAGCTAAAGGTCGAAGAAAGTGTTCTGTGACACACACTAATAACGGAAAGCAATTAGCTTAGCTGTTTGTTAATACAGGTACGGAATGTGGTAATCCGCTGGGTGAGGGGGTCGGGGGGGAGTCAGTATGTGTGTGTGTGTGTGTGTGTGTCTTGGCCTTCATGTGTGTTTGTGTGTGTGTGTGTGTCAGAAGGCAGTGCAGGGATCTGCAAGCATTATGTGTGTCCTGGCTAATGACCGTCATATGGAAGGGATTGAAGTGACCACTGCCACGCAATGAGACGGACCACGCCACATCTGTTATCAACTAGGTGTGTGTGTGTGTTGGTGTGTGTGTGTGTGTGTGCGTGTGTTTGTGTCTGGAGGAAACATTTGCATTACATTTAGCATTTAGCTGACAGTCTCTCATCCAGACTGAACAGAGGTTCAAGGACACTGACCGGACATGATAGACTGATGGACATGAGTATGAAACATGTTATCCTCCAGTCATGGGATCATTGCTGTAACCTGCATGCCAGGACACCTCTGTGTGTTTATACTGCAAGAAGGCTACTTGCCAGAGTTATCCAAATGTCTCACATTTTAAATATACTGCCAGAAGGTTCTGAGCAGATCTTATGTCGAAATGACATTGATGACAGACGCCAGGAAGATCCCCTAATCAACACGGACAGTTTGTCTCTCTGTCAACAGACTTACAGAGGGAGGGCAGTGGGGTCCAAACTTCTGAAACGAGTCTGCTAGCACGACAGGCCTAGCATCTGTGAGTGCTTATCGTGATGGATCCAGCCTTCAAACTGCACATCGAGCAGCTCGAGAGGGACAGAGTGAGAGGGACGGAGAGATAACTGAGGCCGCGAGAAATGAGACGGATGACAGAGGACGGCCAAGCCCGAGGAAACAGTGGCTGGGCGAGGCTGAGGCCTGTACATTTTCATAGACTCCTTTCTAAAAAAAGAACACATTGTAAGTATCCATCGAAAGTGAAAACGTGTAATCACGTAACGGACTGCAGGGGGAGGGGGGGGGGGGGACATTTGGCGGATGGAAAGCAAAGCGTGAATCTTAATGGTAATTTGATGCTTGAATCAATGGTAAAGCACTTATCTTCCATTACTCCATTCGTCTTATTTAATTCAGTCTTTTTAGAATGTATTGTACGAGGTCAAACTATGTTGTATTCCACAGGGGGAAAAGCACAGATTAAAGACAGAAGATAGACATTTGTCCCCCTTGTCATCCATTCGATTCATCCTACGCCCCCCAGGTTGGGAACCATTGCTCCCGGGGATCAAGAGAGTATTTCTGATTCTAATATCCTGAGCAGTTCCTGTCGGTGCAGACGGGAAAAGTGGGAGCTATGAGCGAGGAACAAGAAGCAGTGCTGTTGTTGTGCAGACGTGTCCCCACAATGGCGGCTGTCACCTCTGACCCTGCACACCCAAACAATGGTCAGGAGTCCATGTGTCGCCGCAACACACCACCCGACAACCCAATTCCCCACGTCCCTTTGGCCAACCCCATTTCCTCTCCTGAAAACAAGCCATCGCCCCCCCCTCCGACACCCACTACCACCCCCAGCATCCGGCAGAACATGAGGCCCAGCACCAGCCACCAAGCGGCCCTTTCTTTCGTGTGCCTTCTTCCTGCTGTACTTTTCTCCTGACCCCCCGTTGTTGTCTCCCCTCTGCCACCCCCACCCCCTCCCCCAACCCCAGTTTCTTGCTAATTAATTTAATCCTGTAAGCAGGTGTAAGCCCCGTCATTTAAGTGGAGCCAAGTCACAGTAAATGGGGGTGAGGAGAAGGAGGGGTGCATTGTGAAAGCGAGGACAGAGTGGGCACGAAGAACAAACGGGGAAATTGGTGGTTTTTTTATACAAGGCGCAACAGGAGGAGGGGGTGCCGGTGCCGGTGGGGGGTAGAGGAGGGGGGGGGGCAACAAGGGAGTCCAAAAGAGGGGAAAATCTTGTTTTCACATTTTCTAAGGAGAGGAGTGGTAAAGTGAAGGGGCATTCAGTGAATGTTATATTGATATCTCTCTCTCTCTCGCTCTCTATCTCACCATCCGTGTCTCTAGCTTTCTCTCTTCTGTCTTTTTGTGTCTCTTCCCGGAGATAGCTCCAATGGGGGGTCGAGTGAAAGAGAAAGGGGTGAAAAATGGGGACACAGGGCTTGTTTTTCTCCTTGGGCCAAACAGAGCAGGACTATGGGCTCGAGTCTGCACAAGTTCTTTTTATTTACCAACCATCCTTTCTCTGTCTCCGTCTCTCCCTTTTCGTGGGACCAGGGGGGTCTGAATTGAATCTGTTTGGAGGGGGTGTGGGGCATCCAAGCAGTGGGTCTTAGCAACTGATGATGCTGGACTGGAGTTAAAGAGATGCTGCTGTAGCAATAGAGGGCAAAGGGGAGGGAAGAAAGGGAAGGAGGGGGGTGAGTTTGTGAGGTGGCATCCAGACCGCATGCCAGGAGCTCCCGAGAGGTTCCTTCCACTCCTCTGTGTGCCCTCCAATGGGGCAGCCGTTTACCATGCTGCTCGCAGGCTGAGCGGGACGCTATTCTTCCCCCGCTGGCCTCAATCCCCTGGCAGCAGTCAATCAATCCCGCTCGCTCGTCCCCTCTTCTTCTGCCTGCTTCTGTCGGGACCTCAATCCGCCTCGCAGCGCACATCCTCGACCAAAGTAGAGGTCGCAATTCAGGCACTCGCTTTCTCTCACTCCTCTCCAACCCCTCCTCCTCCTCCCCATCCTCATCCTCTAATTCCTTTTTAACTCAGTGAGCGGGTGTCAGGGATACAACGTGGTGCATTCCTTCCTGGCTTGTAGCGCAACAAGCTATTGAGCAGGAGATAAGCCTCTCTTTTCGGAGGGGTTCAGGAGAATTGAATTCAACCCCTGAGTGACGGGAGGAGGAAGATTTATCCCCGTCGGTGGACAATGCCGCCTTTTCGGGGACTTTAATCTCCCCAGGACAATGGGCCTGGTTTTCCTCCTACCACCAACTCCACCACCAGCGCCACTCCCGTTCCCCTGCGTTTTCCCACGATAGTCGTTGATTAGCACCCTGGGCCGATTGCCATTATTTCTATCTTGTTGGGTATTTTTTTTTCTTCAAGGGGACTCATCTGTGTGTTTATCAAGAGAGGAATAAGGCAGCTTGGAGGAAAGTGATAAAAAGACAGTGAGGGGGGAAAGGATTTGTAAGGTGATGGAGAGGAATGAGGAGACAGAGCGACAGGGAAGAAGTGAAAGGAGGCCATGAGTACAAAAGGTGGCGTGAGCGCCAAGTTCATTGAGAGTGCCCAGGACAGAGGGCGCTCCCCTCAGCTGAGTGGACATCCCCACAAACACAAGCGCACAGTCATTACTATGACTCGGGCAACCCGGAGGAAACGAGGAAGAAACACTCATCTTTAGGATTTACCACAGTTTGAAGATTGGTGGACTTTTGATGAGTATGAATATTAAATGTAATCTAATGGCCTTTAGTAAATCCTACTTTTGCTGAAAGAGATTGAAGAGAGCTGTCTATTCAACGTTATGGTTATTATCCAGACGGCACAGCTTTAAAGATGCATGCTCCACACAAAACTCCACTCAGATCTCAATATGGCGACAGCTGGCCTTGCAGCTGACAAACAACGGCAACAGTGCTGACAGAGCCGTCAGTGTTTACCTGAGGGGAACCAGAGGAGAACCAGAGGGGAACCAGAGGGGAACCAGAGGGCGGGCACTGTGCCTCCGGGATGAAGAGTGTGCAAAACTATTAGAATTGCAGTTGCCAAAAGAAAATAATATTCTTTGTGTAGGAATCATCTGGTAAAAGTTGGATGGACTGTGAACCAGTTGAGAGGCAGAATGGAAACACAAGAAAATATGGCACTGAAAATAACAATTTCAATCAAACTGTAGATATTTCTTTTGATTAATCGTACACCAAGAAAACAGTAAAGGACCTTATCACAATGATCTCAGAGGGAAACATTGTTTGTGTATTTGTTTGACCAACAAAGGTCTTACCTCTGTTAATTCACTGATCAGTTAATTGACTTTCAGCCCAATAAATCAAAAAGTAAGAATAATGTAACAAAAGGCAAGGTCTTAACGCACACATCGTACCTGAAATTGATCAGGGTAACCAATAATATGATGTGAGACAGCCTAATTAAATAACGATGAAATAAATAAATATTATATATATATATATTTCAAATTATGACAGGAAATTGAATTTGACTCCTCACGACCCATGATTGTGTGAGGCAACCAGTCTGCATTTATACATTACACACATTGTTGTTACAAAGTCAGTCAGGCATTATGGGTGGGTCATAAGTGTTATGTAAGGCGATGAGACATTATAATATCAAATCTCACTCTCTTGGCAACGGCGACACTCAATCTGTCGAGCGTTTACTCGACTGTGAAAAGTAACAGCCTCATCTGCTTTTTCCTCTACTTGCATTCACTCTCATGCACACGCACATGCACACTTCCTCCACATTACATTAAATCTCTGAATTATGGGTTACAAATTTCAAGTCAATGTACTGTGAGCCCATTTTTCTGCTAAGCTGGATGTCTTGAGCGGAGTGTGTTTCCACGTTCAAACCACACAGCGGGACGCTCCTCACCCAGCGGGACAATCTGAAAAAATAAATACTGCCATAATTACAGGAGAGAGAGACATGGGCCATGTCTGACATGACAAACCCCAGATGGATATCTCAGGCTGACTGCGAGTGTGTGTGTCTGTGTGTGAGAATGTATGTGTGTGTGGTGGGCATGTTTGTGTATATGTTTGGACCCCCGTTTGTGTGAGTTGGTGTGTGTGCTTGAGTGGAAACATGACCTGTGTCCCACTCCGACGTGGGCCCCCACTCGGCCGTGTGTCGTGCGGGGGTCCACGATAAAGAAATAAGGAATCAAAGAGAATGGAGATAAAGGAGGAAGAAGAAAAAAAACATGTGAAAGCATGACGGACGGACTGAAACACAGAGGGGTAGTAACTGAGGACAAGAGAAGAAGAGACGGAGAGAACAGAGAGAAATCTCTGGATGTGATTTGGGGAAGCTTAGAGTAAATATTTATTTCCCATCGTTGGGCCTGTCAGTGGTAACGTGATGGATTCCCCGCCTGATGTCTTCCAACGCACACTGCTGCTATTTTGAAGACGCCTGTCCCCCCTTGTGTTTATGGTGGCATGACCTGCACTGCGGCGGACTGCTGTACACAATACCGACGAAAAATGAGATACTTACGCTGTGGCCGGGCGAGTACTCAGTCACAGTCCCACACATTAACACACAAACTGTCACACGTGTCTCATAAATGCATTCCTTTGTTGAAGGGAAGATTACCAGCTCGGCTTATCCCTGCTTGTACTCTTTATATTTGTGTGCGAGTGTGTACGAGTGTGTTTTGCATCCATTAAAAAACCTTTATTTTTAGTGGCTCGACAATATGCTGAAACAGAGACATCCCTCTCCAAGACTCTTTCACACACACACACACACACACACACACACACACACACACACACACACACACACACACACACACACACACACACACACACACACCGACAGAAAGAGAAAGACACATCCATATAATTGCTTAAGTGCCTTTGTGAGGTCTCTTATTGCTTGGAAACGGAGCAACGCATTTGAAAGTGATCGTGGAAAGTGGAAAATGAACAAATGTGACGTTTTAAAACAAACTCGAGAAGACAAAAGGAAACCAGAGGAGACAAATGAAATGATTTGGCTATTGCATAAGGAGATAATTTTCTGAGGGGCGATATATCCGATTGGGTTATTTTCAGCCAACAATCGAGCCTCTCCATTTGTCAATGTTCAAACAGCGTTCTCAGTATTTTCCGAGTTGTGAAATACTGTCTGGGAACTGTGCGCGGATGTCAGTCTCTGAGGCCATTTTTTCAAAGTCAGCCAGCTCATCCCTGGTTCAGCATGTCACGAGGGGCCGGGCTCTCTGTCCCTCTGCACACCCCCTTCTCATCATCCTTCTGAAACCCTCCGTTTTTTTTCCTCCCATCTTCCGAAATAGTCTTTCTAACGATTGTTGGCCCATCCCTGTTCCCAGCTATAAAAACAGGCCCCGGTGGCCGAAGATGCTTCGAGAATGTGGTTATTATTGCACATACACACACATAGGCAGGGGCCCCTCTCCAGTAGTTTCGTAAATGATGCCCCAAACTTAGCTCGAAGCCGAAATGAGTCCAAGTTTTTTTCTCATCATCATCATCATCATCATCATTCCTCGGCAGGCCCATGACTCAGCCCAAGTCACATTATTTGTTCCAGAGAAAACATTAAATATTTTTTTCTGTCAAGCTTTTCTCTCCCTCCCTCTGTTTTCTCTCTTGCTAACGTGCACTGTTATTCTTTCTTTTCATATCTTCTTCTGATTTTATCTCTTCTGCTCCCACTGTAAATTAGAACTGTTGTCTTTTTTTGTCCCTCCCTTTTTTGTCCCTCCATTTGTCTCTCGCTTCTCTTACTCAATACGCTCTCTGCCCACTTTTTTCTTCTTCTTTTTTCCATGGGGCAGACGGTTCTTTAAGAAGCAGGCCGGAGTAATTCAAACAACATGGCTCTAATTTGCTATGACATGTTTCATTTCTGACCTCACTTCAGATAACCATCGTGCTTTCTCCCTTTCTTTCCGCATGTCTCTCTCTCTCTTTCTCTTTCTCTCTCTCTCCCATTCAGCGACATGCTTTGGATGAGCCTGGGCCTATTTGGGGAGGATTTTTCTAACCATGCATTAATGCTAACGTTTTTGCGGTTCCTCAAAAAGACCAAAATGTTTGCGTTTGCTTTGTAGGTAATTTAAACAAATGTATTTCTGACGAGCAGAAGAGGCTGGAGGCTCCATGAGCCGTCTATCAATTTATTATCTGAATTCGAGAGGTTTTCAGTGGTTATGTTTTTGGGGGGAAACTTTTTTTTATACATTCATCATGGGTGACTACTCTACTGAGGAAAAAACATCCTACGAGACATGATGCTCGACATTTGACATTATTGGCAAATATGGAATTGGCAGGTGGTTGAGAGGGTATGACAGGAAATGACTCAACAGTTCAATTTGGGGTGCCGGCGTAAGTCGGAGTGAAAAAAAAAAAACTTTGACAGGCGCAGCACACTTTGCTGCCAACCCCGAAAGCCACAAATATGAGCATGTTCCCTGAGAAGTGGACCATGTGAAAACAAAAGTGCCTGGCAGTGGGCAGTGGAGAGAGATTGAGGGAGGAGAGGGAGAGAACGGTGGAGGTTTAATTTGGGTGAGAGGTCGACACGAAGCCAGAGTCAGAGGACACTCACCGAAGATGACTTGTCTGCTTCTCCCGGCCGCCCTTTGCCAACGCACGTACATACAACATGTCGGGGCGTTCATCGCCATCAACTGACTCCAATGTGTGTGCGGCCCCGAAGGAAGAGCCAGAGAAGGGCAGGCAAGTTCACACACACACTGAGGAAAGGTCAGAGGAGCTGTCACACACGCCATCATCTCACCCACAGGAAGGAACAACATCTGTATTCATGACAAACACAACCGAGCCATTTTCTCCCTTTCAGTTGCAATTGTCTGTCAGAAGAGGAAATAATAAAAGATTTACAAAACTGGTGATTTGGTTTAACAATACGCTGTAAAAAATAATAACGCTCCAGCCTGTGATTGTTGCTTCTTTCTTGTTTGCACTCCAAACTGGCCAACTTTTACGGCTGTGCTGTGGAAGGGAACAATTCATGGATTTACGGTCATCTCGACACAGATCATAAATATGTCAGTTATCGTGTGTGTGTGTGTGCGTGTGTGTTGCAAACAGTCATTGTGTATGATGGTGTTGACGGCTGTCACACAAAGACTCCATCCAGGATACTGATGTGGAATATGTTAATCACTAACAGAACCCATATTATTCCAGTTTGGAAATATCACACAGTTGGCATCACCATGTTGAAATGTGGCATCAGGCCTCGTGGTTGAGGAAAGTCACCTAAAAGTCACCTTTGACTCCCAGGAGAACCGAAGCCAACCGACGTCAATGTGTCTATTCTTTGTCAGCAGCTCACTGAAGGTCACTGATTGCAAAATTAATACAACATAGATGTAAAACAAGAGAGCTGACACTCTCCTGTCACTTCTCCCCGTCACGTAATGCACCGACGATGATGAACATCCAGCCTCCTTCTGACTAATTAAAAAACGTTGTGATTCCCATACGGTGCAGAGCAAAAGGACAGATGTTCTCGGTGTTCCCGGTGTTCTCCGCGGAAATCCAAGAGCACCGCAAATGGCTAGCAAGCTGAAAGACAAGCCCCCCCCCCCCCCCCCCACCCCTTAACACACTCTGGGCCAATGCTGAACTGCACCAGCCTGTAGCTGCTCCAACAGCTGCGCTGCACTGCCTCATCCCTCATGTGCACTAACAAGTGATGTGTGTGTGTAAATGCAAGTGTGTGTTTCTCTGAGGGAGGAGGCCGTTTGTGCATGTGCACACTTACTGCATATGTGTGTATGCATGCCGCCATTTGCATCGCAAAGGCCATAAGAAAGACTTCATTCACAGCTTCTGTGAAATTAGCCAGAGGCTCAGCCCAAGATGTTCACACTCCAGACCTGCCAATTGTAAACAGACTGAACTCTGTCTCTCTGAATTCACCGGGTACCTCACTCGCTCTCCCTTTGGCTGTTTTGATGGGAGTTAGTAAAAATACCGTGTTTTTAGAGTTTAACAGAAGTTTTAAGTTATTTTTCAGAAATTTCCGCAAAAAATAAAATCAGTGTGTTGTTATCAGCATATGCATGTATATTTACATATATGTATTTAGTAACTCTAAATTGATGCTGTGTTGCAGCGGGGTGGTGAGACGTTATCTTTACAGTAGAAGAAGCAGAGTTACCACAACAATACATGATACGTTTGTCAAATGTGTTTTCGCCATTCTTATGGTCATAAGGGAACTTTTCAAAATATGTGTGAAAACTGGACATCATAACTTGAGATTGAAAAGCTACTTTTGGTTATTCTTGAAATTATTTCAGAGAATTTCCTTCCACTTCATGACATTTTCCTGAGGCCTAACATTGAACCAGTGACCCCTCAATGGCCACCACTTCCTCTGATCGCAGAAAACCTGCAGACAATTTGATTAGCCGCCACTCTTTCTTCCAATCCAGCCTCAGGTAATGAGGTATGTCTGGAAGTAGGTGGAGGCCAGTAGGTGGGGGTATTGGGTTTAGGGGTGGAGGGGGGTTGGCTGAGGTGGGCGTGTGGAGGGGCAAGGGACTCTTCAAACTTCAAAGGCCTCAGATTGGACACGAAACACAAGTCTGGAGGTGGGGGAGGAGGAGGGATCACACAAATCTAATTTTCCTAAAAAGGGGAAATACAGACAATAAGGAGTTGGAGGTAAATGACTTGTGACCCCACTTTTACCTGGTTACCCCCACCTCTCTGTTCCCAATCCCTCCCTCCCACCCTCCTTTCCAGATCAGATTAAGCCGCAGTGGAAGGGAGCCTCCACTCGTTAAGGAACCCTGTCATGACAAATAGAAACACAAAGCATGACCTGCCTTCAATTGGAAACGGATCCACAGTGGAGGGGCACATAGGGAGGGAGCCAGAGGAAGAGAAAGAGGCAGAGCGATGGAGATAATTGAATCAAGGCTGCAGGGGAAGACAGATAAATCTTATTATTGATACTTCAGTTGAGCAGAGACATAGTGATAGAGGGAGAGAGAGCAAGAGAGAGAGAGAGAGAGATCAGTCTCACTTCATAGGGCATGACCATGCATGTATGTGCACATGTGCCTGTTTCTCTATTTCTAGACTTGTGTATGAACAAGATTGTGTTTTTATTTAGGTGAAGCCAAAAAAATTGTGTCCAAAATGTAGATTAACATTGTCTTTACTCCATAAAGCATGAGGTCAATGGGAAAAAAAACTCACACAATGCATCCCATGTTGTGAAATACAACACAATTCACTTTATCTTGCATATCCCATGATGCCACCAAAAACATTTCTAATCACAGAAGATGGAAAATATCGTCTGAAAGCAAACTCATACTTGTCCTTTCCCAAAACAAAGGTATTCTCTCCAGAACAAATACAGAACAAATGTGTCATGTTCCAGCTTATCGACACAAATTTGTTGAGTTCTTGTGTAATTTTAATGTTTCTCCTCATGAAGTGCCAGGGAAGACAATTGTTGTCTTGGCAACCGTGTTCAGATAGGAGGCTGAGCGGTTACTTCCCCACACTCAATGGCTGCATTAAACTGCCGAGCTACTAAAGCTGGGTTGAAGAAAATCCACTAAAAGTATACAGTCTACGTATTTCTAAATTGTGTGTGTGTGTGTGTGTATGTGTGTTTGTAGGGGGGGGGGGGGGGGTTGAGGGGGTCAGAGTTCTAAAGGCTGGTGTGAATGAGTGTGGTCAATAATGGATGAAGAGGACGGCAATGACAAACAGCGACGTGGAAACTCAAGAAGAGGCAGGTGAGCTGAGGGAACTGTCCCTGTCCCCCCTCCCAAGTCTTTATCTCTTGCATGCAAACGTGCACGTCACATCTGGCATGTAAGTGAGCAAACACAGCATATAAGCATCCAGACGCACACACAGAGACACTCACACACACATACAGAAGGCGGGAGAGAGAGCCAGCTGCCACCTGAGACATTCTAATGTGTAAATAAACACCTGAGAGCTTTCCAGCCAAACACAACCAATTTTCAAAGCTCTACAAACAACGTCGGACCAATCGTGACACTGAACTTTCTTTTCTTTAGAGGAACCCCTCAATTAATATGTCACCACAAGTCAAGACCACGAGACCCTGCTAAAATAAGCCAGCCACTTCAGCCCTGGCCTCTGGAGAGAGACGGGAGAGGGACATAAATTGCCCTCTTTAGAGTAAAAGAGTCATCCATAAAACCAATAAGCCATGAGCGGGCACCTGCGGCACTGAAAATAAAATAAATAAGTTGTCTTTTTCCGTTCCCACTCTGCTTATTCCCTCATGAGTAACCTGTGAAAACAATTCTGTTTATACACTTTTATCGGGCATTCTGCGGCCGCCTAAATTAGTTTTCCATGGAGACCGTTTCACCAAGAATCCTGACCTCCATCAAATACATGAACTCCAGCATCCAAACACACACACACACACACGGATGACTTTCGATTGAAGTATTAGCAGGACCATCATTGCATTCTGATTAACATTCATAATATATTCATAATTCATAACAGCTGTCACCAGTCATTTTAGGAGCTCAGTTTGTCTTTAATTAGCAACAATTCTTGAAATCTCTTCATAAAAAGTAATGTTTGCATACCTGCATACCATCTCGAGCAAATAATTAAAAACTTAGAATGTATTATTATAATTTTTACTACAACTTTATCTGGTATTTCTGAAAACAAAATGACAAATAAAATCACCACAAATACTCTCATGAAAACAATAAATATAGTTTGATTTATTAACACATTTATATATATATATTTATATATATATATATACATTGTATCTCAGATCAATTACATCACCACTTTTTTTCCAGGCACTGTAGATTTATTTGGCTTGTGCTGGTCCTCACACACTCTGAGGCAGGAGGTGATGAAAGAGAAGAGGAGCAGCTTTGAGGAGCGCACGGCCGCTGTCGCTGTCACGGACACCGTGTTGGCTCGCTGCTACGCATCCCGACATTGTCCGCGCTACACCTGACACTGCCCCTTCTAACGGTGGGGTGTGCGCGTGCATGTGTGTGTATGTGTGTGTGCGCGCGCGTGCATGCGTGTGTGTGTGTGTGATCTAATCTCAAACACAATGAAGGTATAAAGAGCGGAGTAAATGATCAAAGTGTCGACCAGAACCCCTGATACTAAAACCCACAGTAAGAGTCCAAGGCTTTGATGATTATACAATGAAGGGTCGTGAAGTCACACAACCACGTTACAACTAATAATATTGAACAGAAGAAGAATTTCTCAAATTGAGTGTGGCTGTTAGTTTTGAAAACAGTATTACACATGTGCATTGGAAGATGGAAATCGCGACACGTTTTTAGTTTTTTACCTATTTAGCAGACTTCGATGCCATTGACAGGAAGGCATCGAAATTATCATCTTCAATCTTTATCTTCAACCCAAGCCACAACTAGATGGCCACTCATATAAGCCGCAAATATTTCAGGAATAATCCCATATTGACTCAAAGGACTACTGAAATTAAAAAGGGAAAGTGGTTGCTCCCTTGATCTTTTCACACATATTTAAATCCGTTTGTAAACTTGTTTAAATATAATCACCTGAACAAGAGCATCATTTAAATCGTTCAACTCTGCTCTACTCTCTGAATGAAAATGCAATTTTTCTAAAGAGTGCTTTGAAAGAAAAAAAAACGGGTTTTGATTCCTTAAGTCAGAACAAAAGAGAAGGGAGAGAAGCTGAGAACATAGATTCATCCCATCTCTTATGTGCGATATTGGTTTCAAAGGTGCAGTTTAAGTGAAAGACACAGGTTAGAGCAGAAGGACCCCTGTCCTGACTGTGTGTGTGTGTGTGTGTGGGTGTGTGTCTCGGTAGACCCAGATGGCAGGCGGGCAAGGGGGAAGTTGGGCCAAGTGGACAGGAAGCCGTAAAGGAGAGTTCTGGTTACGAGGATCCGAACCCCGCTCAAAGCTACCGCCGCTACCGTACTCAAGGTGTGGGTTACACTCCTGGACACAAGGGACAGCACACATTCTTGCTTGGAAGCTCCCCAAAGGACACCGTCCTGGTGTGTGTTCGCCTGCGAGAGTGTGCGTCCGTTAGTATCCTAATTAACATGCAAAGGCAAATGTGCACACCAACGTGCGTGTTCAGACACACACACAGACTCTCACACGCCCCACCGCACCCCCTCTTCCACCGGGCAGATCCACTTAAAAGGGCTCGTATCAATTGTCAACGGCCATGTTTAGTTGTTTAGGCCCCTTTTCTGCACTGATGAGGACCAGACCATGGAAAATGCAACCACCCATTAGCCACATGCTGCTTCTAATACTGACCCAATAAAATGCTGTTCCCCCTGCCATGGAGAGTTCATCAGGCTCACCACACAGAGAGATGAGGGATAGGGAGAGAAAGACAGGAAACAAACTTTAAAAAAAAAAAAAGCAGAAAAGCAGCGAGGGAGGGATATGGACGGAGAAGAGAAGGGAGGAACTTCCAAATAAAGATGTAACAGTGTCAAAGAAAGAGGGAAGCGCATGGGCCTGCTGCTAATTTCCCGCCCTGAGTGCAGTAATCTGTTGGGAAGATTAAGGTGAAGGAGTTATTCTTGCCTATTTTATTAAGAGGTGCTTTAGGCGCTGGAAGAAGGGGCTTTAGTGCTCCTCCAGCAGCGTGCCATACAATACAAGACAAACATTTGCTGTTATTTTACCAAAGTACTCTCAGATGTGCTGCGTAGAGGCCTTGCCTTTTTGCTGGGGAGGAACTTGGCATCAAAGTTCGCCGCAGTTCCCCGAAAACAAAAACCTGCCCCTCTTTTCCAGGGGTCCTGCCCTGTGCATGCGTCCGACAGATAAATAGCGAGGTGTCAAAAGACAGGACGGCAAACCTCACACCTAGTTTTAATTAAAATGGGAGAGCGTGGTGCCAGAAGCAAAGAGAGAGAGAGAGAGAGAAAATTAATATGTTCCTTATATTAGAAAAAAAGAACTGTCATTTGCAATTTTATCTTCAATTTTATTTTAATGGCAAATTATTTGAAAAGTTGTGTTCTGTAGAAACGTGTGAAATATCAACACGACAATGGAGAGAGAAAGAAAAACAAGCCAACTCTTGTTTCAAATATATTTTTTAATTCCACAACAAAAACAACCCAAACACTGTAAGTTCTATACCTCACGTTGTTTGTATGTCCAGCTAAATAAAAAGGACACTGCTGTATAGATAGAAGAAAAATAAGTTTTAAAATGGAGCCAAGGCCGGCGACAGGCCAGCAGCCGCCTCTCCCACCTGCCTCTTTTGTTTGCTTTGTCCTGCTTCACCGTGCCATTCTTAAACACTTACTGCTCTTCAGTGCTGTTAAAGAACAAGATGCCTCTGTCAGTGCGTGTGCGTCCCTGCGGTCATCCAAGTGAGCTTTCACTGCACTCAGGGAATTGAAGAGCAACACGTTTAAAGCCAACGTGGCGCTAAAGCAGAGAAATAACAGTAAAGCTGCATGTCTTCAGTCCCCCCCCCCCCCCCCCCAACGACATGCAGGTCCCGGAGTGCAAACATATCCCCATTAAAACAGTTAAATAGTCATGTCCCAAAAACCTCAGGGACTTTGAGTTGAACGGTCAGCGCGGACAGACACAACCCACAGAAGTGGCCGTTCTAACCACTCATAAAACACAATTCAGAAACTTGGAGGAAGATATTAATTAATCTACTGGCTATACCACCACGCCCACAGCACAACTCGGACAGAAGAGCACTGTTCTACTTTAGCACGAAGGATAAATTTCAAAGGAGCAAATTCATGCACATTCTCCATTAAACCAACACCAAATATCACTGACATCCGAGAGGGGACTTTCACTTGAACGTCTACGTGATCCAACTGAGACGTAAAATCCAGTCGATGGCCGTTACGGTTGAGACCAGCGAGGAAGAAGCAGCCCAGTTCATGACATCACCCTCGTCCGATAGGTGATGATGTGTGAACTGCACAAGGAAGAGCAGCTGTGGCTGGGAAATGACAGATGCGGAGAGATACTCGGGATGTCCAGACTTGATGGCAGACATTGTTTGAGACTAAATGAAATTATCATCGAAAAGAATTAGGATTATTTTATGTTTGCTTTATAAAACCAAGGATAAAAGTCACAATAGCTGTTCTTTGTCACCTTTAGTTTTCATGGGAGATTCATACAGTTTGTGTTTATTTGATTCTAGACCTTGGAGAAAACATGTCCTGAAGCATGTTGGGGCAAAATTCAACATCCTCGCAGCATTAACATTGTTTTGTTTATTTACAAAGTTTCAGTCTTTCAAACCAAAGCCAAACTCTGCTCTGCTTGTGTAACGGCCTGGGTGTGTGCAGCTCTCAGTACCACCCATTGCACTGTCTGCGTTGTGAGGAGTGATTTATTTTGTGTGTGTGTTGTTTTTAAACTAGAAAATCACTACACACATCATATAAGAAGAACAACAAGAAAAGTGTAATCACTCACATATTATTGTATGGATACAATCTATTTCACCAATACGCACTGCAAATATCTAAATGTGCTAATCAAACAATATCATTCTTAAATACTCATTATAATATTTAACTTAACGCAACACTTTTGGGTCTGGAGGACATACGGTGAGACTAATACGGGCCTTTGGGACACCGAGCATCACAGAGATGCAAAGCTTGTAATAGAGCGATTTGTTTTCCTCAGAAAGCTGTCCACATGCCCTCGCTGGGACCGCCCCACTGCACAAAGGCCAGCTATGAATTGGTTAAATCCACTGGGGGCAGGTTATTGATTAGGCCCACGGCGAGTAGAACGCAAATATGCAACTAAATGAGATATTTGTGTTTGTGTGTGTGCGCGTGTGTGTGTGTGTTAGTTAGTGTGTGTGTGTGTGTGTGGGGGGGGGGGGGGGGTCTGTGTGCGTGTGTGTGTGCATTACTGTGTGTGCATTACAGTGTATAATTAAACTAAATCTGCATGAACCACTTGTCAAGTGTTACCAACAAAACTTTAACTTTTAGAACGAGAACTGTATACGTACAAGATGTACTTGTATTTTTAAATGACCACATCCAGTCTTTTGGGTTATGTAATGGGTTAGGTGCTTCTCAGGCAAACAATCACACATATAATGGACTATAGGTCCACACAAACATAACGTTGTACTGCCGGCCTCATCTCTTCCATGTCCTGCTCACATCCGCTGCCCTCACTATCCGACATCTCCCTTTTCAACAAGAGCAGTTTGTCAGGGTCAGAAAGCAATTTAAAACCTCTGGTAATGAGAGTCAGTGAGAGAGAGAGAGAGAGAGAGAGTTGAAGGGTGGGAGAGAAAGGGAGATGAGGTAGTGGGGCGGAGAGAAGAAGAGGATGAGGAAGGAGGGAGGGGTAGGCTGGGGTGTCAGCCATCAAAGCGGGCCAGGAGAAAAGAAGGCCAGGTGCTGGTTGTGGGAATGTACCGTCCATGGTTCCAGGGACCAGGGAGCTGCGAGGAGGGGGCAGGGTGGTAATTAGCCAAGCCTGGAGGAGAGAGAGGGCCCTCCAGGGCCCGCGGGGATAGCCCCTCCGAGAGGATACCATTTGCACTTCTACAGGAGCCGCCAGCCCCGGGCCACAAAGAAGGGGAAAAGGGGAACTATGGCATCCTTTATCAGGCCCGACAAAGACGCCGCATCTTTTCAAAGGAGACCGGGGAGAGAGAGAAACTCCAGTGTTCCAGAGAAGGAGGGGAAAAAGAGAAGAGAAGAAAGACTGGAGGACTGGTCAGGAGAGAGACACAGAGAGAGATGCCAGTGTGTGGGTTGCAAAACGGGACAGGAGGTTATGGTCATACTGTGACCCCGTCAGTCCGCTGAGACATCAGAAATTCACTAATGTCCCACACACACAAACACACACACACACACACATACTTAGATAACACGTAAAGCTGAGTTACACAACTATGTTCCCAGTGCATAGCAACTGAAAACAATGCTTTTTTTAAACTTCACATTTCTTTAATTTTCCATCTCAGTTCCCGTCAGTTTTGGACGAATTAAAAAATATGAGATGTCTCTATAACCAAAAGAAAAGTTGTGCCACAGAAGAGGTGGTTCAGTTTGCTTTACATCTCATCTCACGGGAGCTGAGTGGAGGCAGTGGATAAGGAGCCAAAATGGCCACGTTCTACCTTTAACATTATCAACGAATCTTAAGAGTTTTGCCCTCCCGTAGTGGGAGGGAAAGTGGAGGTCACTGACATTACTTTTACCTATTACCTTTGGAGTACGGCTGCACGGGGGGGGTGAATGGTGGCCTTTGAGGCTGTGTGCTCCCTGTTGGAGAACAGCCTGACAGCCTTAGCTGAGTGGGGACCAAAGGTCAGACGGGTCATGTGATAAGGCATTTCAGACCTACATATAGGGCCCCAGACAGAAGAGCCCCCCTACACACACACACACGCAGACACACACACATTTTCTCTGTCTCTCTCCTCTTCTTTTCTTTTCTCTTCTCTTCCCCCTTTCTCTCTCTCTCTCTCTCTCTGGACACAAAATGCCATTTGTTGTCCGTCAGTCAGTAGCACAGGGCCCGGGTCGGGCCCGGTGCTGAAAGCTCCATTCACACACCCTCTCACCCAGGGATGTTTTTGCAATTCAATATTTTCACACGCAGGCAGCTTCATCGTTACTTTGGAACCGTACACTTGGCAGGATGAGGCTAGGGGCCTCTGGGACAGAGGGGCTGAGAGGTGGAGGAGAGGGGGTCAGCACAGAGGAATCCTAGTGTCAGGAGGGGATGGGCCTAATGGGCCATCTTGAAATGTTTTAGCCAAGAACCCTCCAACACCTACACACACACACACAGACACACAACTGCACACACACACACACACACACACACATTCTGCCCTACTCATCGCTTCACATCCAATCTGACTCCAGGTTAACAAGGAGAGCTCTGACTTCCTTCATCCCAATCTCTGGGCTAACACAGCCACACTATGCTGCCAGGGAAAGGCCTCTCTCACACCAAACACCTTTCTAACCCACATCTCTCATACACAGTCTGCAAAAACCAAATGACTATGGTTGGACATGTCTGTGCCTTTAAAATGATCTTGAAGTATAATATGACGAAATACAGCAGCTTCAGTATTATTAATGTCAATTAATGTTGTGTTTTGAGAAGAGGCGCGGCGACATCAGACAAGGGGGGAACAGGTCAGAAAACACATCAGAGAACAAAACCATCAACTCCATGGAAATATGCCTCATTTAAAACAAACCGTTTGAGGAGATTTGTTCCTTTTCCACAACTGTAACACCTAAGGATTTGTTTAGCATACAGAGTGGCTGAGGTAAATGGAGGGCCTGCAATGAGAGGGAGCTCTTAATATATTTATCCTGTGCACCACACTCTACTTAATGAAATTAAACCACACCAATAGTGGCTCTTTGTCCCTGGGGAGTTCAGTAATCAA
Source organism: Pseudoliparis swirei (assembly GCF_029220125.1). NCBI lineage: Eukaryota > Metazoa > Chordata > Actinopteri > Perciformes > Liparidae > Pseudoliparis > Pseudoliparis swirei. The sequence continues at coordinate 10,013,840 of NC_079396.1, forward strand.
CATGCCACCAGTTTTCATTTTGTATGAAAATAAATGGCAGCCGGTGATATGGGCCTAATTATGTTGCACCAGGGAGGAGTTAGGTGAGAAAGGAAAACTTGCAGCGGTGATCTAGTGGAGCCAATTTTCATGGACAGCAGCGCTCAAGAGAGGCGGTCAAATAGGCAGAGGCATTCATCTGGGGACACTCGCTCCCCCTCTCCCTCCTTCTCCTATCCATCATACTCACAAAGAAAGTTAGCCAAGTATTAAACAAATAGAGAACTGGTGAGCCCTACGCAGTAGTGCCTGGCAGGGTCACTGGATAATGACGGCTCAATTACGGTGAATCTCCTTGTACACTGCCTGCCCCCCCCCACCCAATACAATCCCCACAGCCGCCTCCCCCGGCGAAGCAAATTTGTCAAACTCACCAAAACGATGGGTCTGACAGTGTAATCGCTAACCGTCCCCACCGACATGAAAGGGGTCTTTATCTGGCCAAATCAAAGAACCTGATCTCTGAGAGAAAAGGGGGGGGGGGGGTTTGACTGGAGAAGAGAAATGTCCTGCTCGGCCCCCGTGAGACGCGGAGATGTCTCTAATCCGCTTTAATGAGACACTGCGTGCCCATCTTTGTGGTAATAACAAAGCACAGTGAGGAAGACGGCGAGGGAGGAGAGAAGGGAAGATGGCCAAGGAACTGGCGGTGTGATGAAAGAGGAGGCGGGCAGAAGGAGTTCAGAGCCACGGCGCTGCCGCGGCACAACAGTCTGTTGCCGAGACACAAACAGCCCAGGGGACACAGCAGTTTGTCTGCTTATCATATCTGGACAGGATGAGCCACAATCAACAGGGCCCGATTGGGACGGGGATTGGAGGGTGTGTGTGTGTGTGTGTGTGTCTTTTGAGGAGAACAATTAGTTCTGTTCGATGCTATTCTTCGAGAACCAAAGAGTCACATTTCACCACGTGTGTTGACTTAATGTATTTCTCTGCTGGTCAAAAGGGTTCTTGTATTTACTTTTAGCCTCAACGCCTCGTTACAGACGTTGATCACACAGCTTGAGCCTCTACCAGCTGACCCATCATGTCATGTTAATTATGCTGGTCAGTATTAGGAGAAAAAAGTTCCAAATTCAGTACATATCACGATATATAGCAATTGTCATTCAAGTTCAAAGCAATAATCCGTCTTCCACTGTGGTGCATTACATGTGACTGAACTGTGAATGTGTGGGAAACAACTTATTTAGTAGTTATTTATATAACTTCCTCCGAATTATTAATGTGGACAGCAGAAATGAGCAAAACTATACAACTATGAGATCATGTCATCACAATATGTATTTGCGGTAAAAAAGTTTCAAAACAATAATAATTCATTGTTGCCCAACTCGTTTTCACGCCGCGACACAGTCTTCCTGTACGGAGCGCTGGGAACGTGGCGTGAATGAAAGAGAGAGCAACACAAAGGACAGAATGTTCAGGACAAAATGGATAAAAGGAAAAGAGCAGGGTGAGGACAAATGCGGTAATAAAAGGAAAGAGAGAGAAACAGGAGAAAGTGAGCGGGCTAATACCAAACAAATCGGGATTAGACCCAGATAAGACGAGTCACAATGCAAAGGGAAATCATGAGGGCTGCTAAAAACACGCTAATTAGGGACTCGACACATTCTGCCTTTGTTTTGCAAACAACACACACTGTTTGACAGCGGGAGGTGCACAATTAGACACACGGAGAGATAATGATTTAGTGTTAATCAGTGCACTCAAGAAGTAAGGATGAGGTATTTCCTTTGGGATGCTGGCAGCATGGCTGTGTATTCTTAGCCCCGAGAAGCTGGATGAAGTCTTCTGGACGCGGCCCAGCAGTGGAGGGCCGTAACTCGATAAGCAGCCACAGGTCAAGACAAAATGCTCATAGCTGGAGTGTAATGGCTTTTTTTTTTTTTTAACCCCCTTTTTTCGCCAACACATACCGCTGCTCAGCTATTTTTAACAAGACCCTGCCCCCCATCTGCAGGCGGGAAACGGAGGGTACGAGAAGAGAAGAAAAACAGGGGCCTGCTAAAAAGGAAAACATCGGGGATGTGTCTTAAAAGTCTCTCAGGCATGCCACAGTTCTCCGCTGCCAAATGATTGGGAGATTGCTGTGTTTTTACAAACATGGCGGGTGAGGTCATGCCGCAAGGCAGAAATAGGCATCTATCTGCCAACTGGATAATGTGAGGTCAACGTATCATCGGAATGAATGGGATTTAGAGCCATGTGCAAGAGCTTAATGCGATGGTATTTGTATGTCAACTCAAAATGGGACCAGGCAGGAAGCACGGGTCTAAAACATGCGTGTGTGTGTGAGTTTAGGTGTGTGTGTGTGTGTGTGTGCCGGTGTCCAGGTGTAAGAGGTGCCCACCCATTGCTGTGACAAGGTCAAAGCTCAGAAGAGTAAAGGGACCTCCAACAACTGTATGGTGCACACACTGATTCGCACAATCTCACACACACACACTCAGACAAACACACACAAACACACACACACTCACACACACATGTATTTAGCCAGCCAACAGTGCCAGCTCCTGCTGTTTGGATGACATTTACACTCAACCTTTCTAGTTTGTGATTGATTGGGGTTAAATCCTAACAGATGAAAAATAGCCTCTTGGCTAACTCTGGCACATTTACTGCAATGTTTTTATCAATGTGCACTGTCCCTTATTAAATAAACCATTAAAAAAAACATTTAAAAAAACATTGCCCAAAAATCTGTCACCACTGAGACATGTGCGGGTATGTGTGTGTTTGTGTGTTTGTTTGTGTGTGTGTGTGTGTCTGTGTGCGTGTGTGTGCTTCATTAGTGCATGTATGGCTTCTATTCGTGCACACACACGCGCCACAGAGTGAATGTTTTCGAGCCTTTGGTGCGTCTCAGTTGACATTGAAGTCACCGTGACTTCAACAGTTGCAGTTTCTGCTCAATCCCAAAAATTCGAAAGCCAAATCTCCGTCTTTATTTCTAGCCCTTGGAGAGTGAGATGCCGTAACAGTCTTGAATTAGAGTGCATTGGCTTTTTATCAAATCAAGTAAACACAATACTGAATATGGAGAAGTCAATAAAGTTCCCCCAAAAAAGTAAAACAAACAAATATTTTAAGGAGTTGCAATGGAGGGTGATGGGAGACTCTTTGGGGTATTTGATCAAGTCTTAAACAGCTAAATGATTGATAACAAGCTCAGAATCATAGAAGAGCTTTTCTGTACTTTGTAGGCACACTGGCATTCACTCAGAAGTCATATTAATGCTCATATTTCAAAATTATTTTCACATTTCATGGCACCTGTGCTTCTCCAGATTAAAGACATCTCTTTTGGGACACTTGGCCAAAGCGGCAGCAGCGTATTTACAGCAGCAACTGACTGAATAGCAATAAAAGCATTTCCCCGGAGATAAAAGAGTGTCTCACACGGCACTCAGGGGGGAGAGACGGACTCACTGATAGTGAAAGAAAACATTCAAAAGTTGGCAGTGGAACAGTCGTAAAAAACAAACTATTTTAAAAAGCATAATGTCCAATTTTAACTATAGATGCGCCCATAAAATGAATCATCTCTCTTGAAAGCTTTAGAAGTCAAGTAATTCATGGAGTAACTGTTCTTTGTATTGTAAATCTCCAGTTAATTCCCGTAGGAGAAGATATGTTTTCCTTAATGGCCGTTTCAAAGATTTAGGAATATAAGCAGAACCGAGACTTCAGACGAAACTGTCCTGCACAATAAAGGGAATTCTTTACAGAAGAGCAATCTTTGGGGTCAGTTCTCACAGCAAATTTGAAGATATATGGTTTCAAAAATAATTTGTATTTGTGTCATATCATGTGAATCAAATGTGGACCATATGTTACTGAAACTGACAGGCTTGCATTGAACTAACTCTAAACTAACCCTAAACTGATCCAACTTATTATTGCGACAAATTAATCTTACATTTATGAATATAAGTGCCTTTCCTTGGGGTTCATGGCAAAAAAAAATACTTATTTTCATGTCATATATCTGAGAATACGGTTGCCTTTAAATAGGTACAATGCAAAGGTATTTCACAGGAAAAAGACTCAGAACCAGTCCTGGAACTAAATATGGAAAGAAGACCGAGAGCCTCACTGCTCAATACACACTAAATGCATGTGCACACTGGGATGAATAACTCACATCCCACAAACTTCCATAATCAAGTACGTATGCAGCATGCTCCAACTATGTGGCCGTGCCAAATGTGGACTGATGCAATTAGTTCGGCTACACAATTTTTCAATCCTTCAAAAATTGACACAAATGGTCCTAAAATCAGTCCAAATGCTCAGGAAAAGAAAAACTTTACAGGAAAGTAAATGGAGGGTTTCTGTGTCAAAAATCTGATTTGACTAAAATCCCTGCAAAGCAGGTGGTCTTCCATTTTTCGGAGAAGTGCTTCAGTTTGTGGGTGCAAAGATTCACAAGACTGTGTTTGTCATAGCGGTCATGCTCTGTCATTTTAGACAGAGATGTAAAACTGGTGTTGCCGGATTCAGGGCGCTGCTCAGTTCATCTCACACACTCATAAACACACACACACACACAGATGCAAATGGGATCTGTGGAACCACAAGAGGCTCAGGTTCCCCCACCTTGTTTCATCTAGGAAAGGTCTGCAGCATAACATCAAGATCTCACAGGTATTTTCATTTTGCATTATGTCTGCCACGACTGACATTCAAATGAAAAATAATGAAATGGCTTTGAGTCTGCAAGCACTGAAGGCTAATCAGTAGCCTTTATCAATACTACAATATAGTAACTGAACTTGTATATGCTGCGGAGAGTCCCTGGGCTCACTGATGCACCAACTTCAAAATAAAAGCAACTAAAACTAAGATCTAGAGGTCCATGAAAGTACAAAGCAGCCAACAAAGTGCAGTCCCTACCAAAACATGACACTGGCGTTATGTTTCCTCTTCATTTGATGATCCTCTCATTTTAATGTTCAGGCTCTAATCTGTGAACATGGAGGAGTGCTATCTGACACACATTACAGCTGCATGGCAGTAATACATGGCAGCATGCACGGGACCCTGAGCGTTTAGCCAGAAGTTCAACATAGCTACCATTGTTGGTATTAAAGTGTTATGGGTTGGGTTTTATTACTTCTGTCAAAACATCAGAAACTGTTGAGCCAGGCCAAGTTCATGACTGAGTCCATCGAATAGCCTGAGGGGCATTTAACACAAAGATCAATAGGGTATCTGGCAATTAGTAAAAATGGGCCAGAAAGAGAGATAGAGAGAGAGAGAGAGAGAGAGAGAGAGAGGCATAGGGGGGAATGAGAAGGACACTGTCAGAACCTGTGTAAATGTGTTCAGTCTGGTGGTTGGGGAGAGGGGTGGGGGTCATGTTGTGCAAAATCAGCAAAAAAAAACTGAAAGGAAACTCTTTCGGGTAAAAAAAACAACAACCGTAGTGCTAGCTTTCATTTATTGACTTCATAAAGCATCCAGCCCCAGTAAGTGAAATAGGTAGAGCAAATCAATGTCGTGTGTAAGTTGCGGTCAGAATCATTGTGGATTCAAAAAACCTCCCCGTTTCTCTGAAATGTTTGCAAAGCTGTTCCACGTTCCTGTTTTAATTATATTTCTTTAGGTTTCTGTGGAGACGTTATTTGGCGTCTGTGCGCGCGCACTGGAGCGCGAGAGCAGCGTCTGTGTGTGTGTGCGTATATTTGTCTCACCTGTGCACTTAAAAACACCGGCGAAAAAATACATTTTAATTGATCCCAAACCAATTTGAAGCTATGGGCCAAGAATAACACAATAAAACAGCATTTCTGGAGCGAATAAAAAAAAACCTACACAACAGATATGCGGAGCAGATGAAGTCAATGTGAGCTAATTTGCGTAGGCTATTCGTCGTCACTTCGGGGTTGTTTTCTCTGCAGATTGCCTGGAGCCTATCGATTTATTTAGCTGGGATACAATGAGACGTGGTGCAGGGCACAAACTGTCGGATGATTTATTCTTCATTTAAAAATATGGGGAAATAAAATGAAACATTAAAAAAATCATATTAATGTCCTAATACATTGCCCCAGATAAATATAATAACAATACAAAACAATACAGCAGTCAAACTGTATAAGAAAAAACAATAATATGTGTGGAACAGAGCAATAAATGTAATGTATGTTATTTAAAGCCCAATGACACTCAAAAAGCATGATGTAAACAAACCGGAAGGACTTGCATACTAATCAAGAAAACGCACTCATGTTCAAATTCTCCACGTTACAGAGTGGACTTTGACGTGTGCGTGCGTGTGTGTGTGTGTGTGCGTGTGCGTGGTGCGTGTTGTGTGCAAGTGTGTGCGCGTGTGTGTCTGTGTGCGTGGTATGTGTGTGTGTGTGTGTGTGTGTGTGTGTGTGTGTGTGTGTGTGTGTGTGTGTGTGTGTGTGTGTGTGTGTGTGTGTGTGTGTGTGTGCTATCTGCCGACAGAAGGAAATATCCACGAGGGTTAAAAAATAAATGACAAAGCATCTGGTGAATATTGCTGTGTGCCTGCAAAGAGAGTCGTTCGCATTAGCGCCAGAAAAAGAGGAGGGTGGAATACACTCCCACGCGTCGCATTCAAAAGTTGTGGGACTGCATGTTTTGAATGTTAAGAACACGATATTTGTTCATGTCTGCTCTGGTTCACAACAGACCCGAGGCCTCTGGGCTGCAGAGGTTTGCAGTGGTCCGATGTCAGAAAGCTCAAAGCCAGGTATTTGAGTTCATTAGCACCCGGATCAACAGACTATCAGGGCTGTTTAGAGATCAAGACCAAGGGCAATTACTGGCAAGAAGCAGGACCCTCGACATGTTTAAGTATTTTCCCAAAGTAGCCCATTTAGAGTTTTGCTTTTCGTTCCGTTAAACGGGGACTTGCTCCGTGTGCACAAATAATGGAGCACATGCAAGAATAATAAGATTATGATAACAAAAAATAGACTGCAAAAAAAAAGTGTTGGTTTTTTTCCATTCCTTTTTAGTATTTATCTGAATGCATGGGAGAAGAATCCCTTATTGGACATGTATTAATATCCTCACAGATATAGAATACTTGCCATTTCTGAAACCGGCTACAGAGTCCAGACACGGTTGAAATAAACACGTTTCGGATTTTTTTTAAAGCTGTGCAAACATATTTTAAATCACTAAGGTCACATAGGTAAATAGCATTATTTTTTAAAGCTATAATTATATGTGGTATAAAGATCAAGGTGCACGTTGAATTAAGAGGGCCAGTGGTTTTGGCAAAGTTACAACGTTGTTAAAGGCCTGTAAACATGCAATCAAGATGTCCGACAAAACATTTATATATATACATCAGAAAAATTATAAAAGGAAGCCATATAAATTCAATATTCTTCTTAAAAATTGTTTTATAAAAAAAATACACGGCTAAAGATGGCCTGTATTTTAGCATTGCATTTTCACAAAACAAATCGAAGCTTTTTATGAATGAAATATAAAAATATTAAAACATGGCAAAAGAAAATGCCAACTGGCCAACATAAAGTAAAGCGATGGTCTTTAAAATTAATTGTGGATTCGAGCCGCATAATTAGCGGTTGTAAAAAGAAATGCATTCATGCAGGATAAATAAAGACGGCGCAAATAATGGCGGCTGATAAATCAAACCACCAACAATATGCATAATGAAAAGAAATAAAATGCTAGCTCTATTTCAGACAACAAATCAGTATACTAAGGTTCACTAAACGGGAAACATGAATGTTCCGTGTGACGCGGGCAGCGGGCCACTGAGAAGTGGCATGGGCGCCTTCTTCACAAGACGCATTATTGATTGGCATTCCCTGGAGGAGGAACCAGTCCGCAGCAGTCCGAGGGCCCCGGGACAAAAGTACAAAAAAGTTACCGAATAGAAAGACACATTCTGCGGTTCACGGAGGATCGACCCAAAAATAAAGTGCATTCAAATATTACTCTGTCTCTCTCTTTCTTTCTAAATTCACGTGTTGGCGTTTCCCCTTGTTGCGCTCAGCTCGGGGCTGGGAGCTCTGGGAGCTGTGCAGCCCAGCGGCGGAGCCACAGCGCCCACTATTTCACAAGCCGGGAATACGACTCCGCCGGACTCGGACCGACTCTGTATGCCAACAACAACAAAAAGTTACTCTCCGTTTCAACAACTTTCTTGGTAACTTTTAGAGAAACTATTCCGCGCCTCGTGCGTTAATAAACCTCCGACAGCCGGGAAGGAGAGAAAAGAGAGCGAAATACAAGCTGGAGCTCGGCTGTGTTTCTCTCTGGGTCGAAAGAAGCGTCATGTGCGAGAAGCACCAGCGGCGATTCCCATCACGCATGAAACTTTCTGAAAACAGCGAAGACCAGAGCCGCAGCACGCGGAGAAGAACCAGGCTTGAGCAGCCGGAGCGGGACACATTTCTTTTGAGCCAACTAAGTTAACTCTGGACAAAGAGTCGCCCCCCTCCTCTCTTAAGGACATGGCAAATGACAGGGACACTTTGGACATCTACACGAACACGAGTTTGGAGCCGGCGGCAGGACGGGATAAGAAGCGGAAAAAGGAAGACCTACTTTTAGCCAGTTTTCTCGCCCTCGCCTTGGATCTCATCTTGTCGGCTTGTAGATTCCTCTCGTCGTCCTCCGTGAGCCCAGAAGCAGCAACAACACTATCTTCATCTCACCAGCATTGTCAGTTTGGACACCTTCGCACATGCGCACAGGCCATTCAATCTGACACCCTCGCCGGGGCCAAAAAACTTTCCAATGTATTCATCATCATCACTTTTTTTTGTCCTATCGTCTCCCCTTTAGATCACTTATCTCTTCCCCTCCTCCTCTTCCTCCTCCTCCTCCTGCTCTCTCCTCACCACCATCTCACCTTCCCTCCCTCCCCCCATGCCATCCCCTTACCCTCGTCCCCCTCCTCACCCCGACACCCCCACCCACCCCATTCAGCTCCTGCCAGCACCTCCTTGAATCTTTACCCCTTTAACAGCGAGAACTTGGTTTTCTCCACCCGGCGGTGGACTCAGTGAGGTATGGTGGGGTCAAGGTCGCATTTGAACTGGAAACTAACCAGAATTTGTATTAATTATTATTATTATTAATTTGCTATTCTTAATTTATTCATTATTCATTATTATTGTATTTTGTAACTTTATTTTATAATTATCATATTTATATTTTTTGTCAGAAAATGGCAACTGAATAATTTCCTTTTATAGAGTTTACAGAAACTTTATCTTCCGGTCTGTTGACGCAGCTGAGGAGCCGCAAAGTGCTCGAGTCGCAGAGGTTATTTTTAACTTAATTAATGCATATGCTGGGGTAATAAGTGCGCGACTCGATTGGAGTTGCACTTTACGGACTATGACTTGGTTGTGTGTGTGTGTATGTGTGTGTGTGTGTGTGTGCGCGCGCATGTGTGTGTGTAAACCGTGTTGCCCTTAGGACAAGCAGCGGCCAGCAGCCGCTTGCCGCTTCATGGAGGCTCCAGAGTCCGTACCCGCCACAAGATTCCAGGGTTTTTGTTTTCTTCCCCTTCTTTGCTCCAATGTTCACATTTCTAATTTGCAGAAATTATTTCTCGGAGCAGTGTTTGTGTTAGCGGTAGCGCTGCTGCGCCGCATGCGGTCACCTGATCGAAGGTGGATAGATGACATGCTGTCGATTCGTAAGTATGACTTTCGCCTCGCACCTGTTTGTTTGTGTGTTTGTTTGTTTGTTTTTTTGTTCGATGAGAACGCCGTTACCTTACAACGTGCACTCAGCATTCTGATGAAGCCTGCAGACTGCAAACGTATTATGTTTATATTAGACACATTGAATTAATCAAAGGCAAATTTTAGAGAAGTCTAATTATGCAGCAATATTTTTAACTTGCTTCCATGTTAATTTTGAAGTTACAATTTAGGTAATTTACTGTATCTATTAAGCAAATTTGGAATTATTATATTACACAGTTATTACTCCTGACTATTTTGCATGATTTATAATTCGTACTTTATAATATATTTTCATATTATCATAAGAATAACGATAAGAATAACAATAATAATTATACTAATAATCATAATAATTAGAATAATCATTGATATTATTATAAATACACTTATTTCTATTATTATCATCATAATTATTATTATATTTGTTTCCAATAATAATATTGTATCGATAAAGTATCGTTGTATATTTTATTTATAGTATATAGAATTACAACTTCTAAAAAGAAACAAAATGAGAGGTAGAAGCTGTGTAATACAATACATTTGTATTTTATTATCTATAAAAAATATAATAAAGTCCAGTTTGACTGATGGTAGTAGGCTGGTCGTCATATTCGTGTGGTGCCTGGACCCACATGTCATATGGGAATGGTTTCCGTCTAGTTTGGCGGAATAAAGGCGGCTCTATGTTGGAGCCTATTAAAGACCGGTGGTGATGGAGCAACTGCAGTCTGCTGGGAGAGCGGCAGGGATCAATTCTCCGCACACTAATCCCACCGCACTTTTATGGGATGGGTACTTTCAATACCACGCAGAAATACTAGTAATTATTATTATGTGCATGATTATTTATTTGCATTATTATTCGTCGCCATATGTCGTGCTGTTGCTGAACATTACATTGACATAAAACCATGGCAAATAATCCGCAGTCTGCCTGACATGTCTTGGGTTTTCGTGCCTCACTGTTGACGCGCAGCTCGCTGCTCATTATAATGCACGTGCGAGAATAATTGATTTGAATAAAGGCTGGAGTTCATCAAACACGTCGACCTCCTTTTTATTGAACAAAAATTGCCGTGGGATGTTTCCCCAAGAGTTGCAGTCAAATGAATGGCGTGATCATTAATCAATAATAATCAGCAGTAATTAGCATACATTATCTGTATATTAGGGAGTCCGTCTAGGCAAGGAGGGTTTATTTTTATTGGCTTTAAAGAGAGCGAGGACGCGTGTGAAGTCTGCTTGTATACCCATAGGGAGTGTGAAGAGTCAGGAGGTGGCCACTGTGTTTCAGACCTATAACATTTTCTTTGTAACTCCGTGTAAAAACACATGTAGTTCAAATACAGTAGCCTATCAACAGTCACGTGCTCCGCGGCCTTGCAGAGGCAGCGCGCGGATGTAAGCGTGCCAACAACAAAAAACAGACAAACGGGTCGATAATCAAATACTACATTATGAGAATATAGCAGTGGTGTACAAAGATGTTGTTTATTCCTCGGTGTCTGAAGGAAGCGTGGGAGCGTGGCGACAAGAGATCAATAATCCATTGTCTGAATCGATTGGCTCTATCGATACCGCGTCCTTCATCCGCAGCTTCAGCCACGAGGAAAGCTGAAGAAAAGGAGCATTCAGCACAACTTTTCCCACAGTTTGTCGACATTATTTCCACCATCCACCCGACACGGTTCAGGCCAAGCCTCTGAATACTTCTCGCACATCAGCTCCGACAAATGATTTCACATGGCGCAACACCTTCTTGAAGGAGCAATTAACTGTGATTACGCTCCCAAAGAAAAGTGTTGCTCTCCGACTTACTGCGGGCCCGCTGGGAAATGCTTTTCTGCGTCATTTACACGTCGACCTTTAACGGGTTTGTGGAAACGGAGAACGGCTGGGCAAGAAAAAACCCTCGCGTTTTAGAGAAGCCTATTTGCTTTTTAGAATTGTGGCTTCCGCCCCCCACCCCTTCTTTTTCTTCTTCTCCCTCTTTAGTCGTGCAGCGGGAGGGAGCTCGTGAAGGCAGCGCCGCGAGCTGCGTCACCGGAAGAGAGGTGTGCGGCTGCCGCTGCACTGGTGTTCAATCATCCACACAGGATCCCTCTCCGTTTATTATTCCGTCTAATTAGACTGAAGAGCGCCTCATTCATTATCTGATGAAATTAACAAACAAACAAACAAAAACACTGCGGCCCAGTTAAATAAAATGCATACGGCAAGGCCTTTTGGTGGCCTCGTAAATATTCTATTCTTTCACCCTTATTGTTTCACCTGCATGGAGCAGCTCAAATGCGCCTATAAAATAACATATAGGGCGACCTCTGACTGGTAATCTGCACACACACACACACATATGCGCGCGCGCGTCTGTATAGACGGCATTGTTTGTATATCAAGATATGGCTCCTATATCACATGCAGGCCCCTATACCGTGTGCACTGAGGCCCCTTCATGCGCAGTTCAATTGTTCACGACACAATTTGCGACATATTGACGAGGCGGTGACGTCCTCACATCACGGAGCTGGACTGACAGTGGACCTGCAGCCGGGCCGTTTACCAGCGGCCGTCATGTTCGACATTGTATTGTTTCAGATACAAATAACAGAAATAACAAACACCGTGTTCACAACCACCCGCAACCAAACGATTCAGGCACAAAAGCGCATGCGTAAAGTCATTCAGAAATAATAATAATAAAATGATAACCAAGAGCTGAAGATTACGTTGTATATGTATTATGGTATATGTACAATATACGTATAACGTATGGGTTATGATACAATACAGGTACCATGTCTTATTTGTTTTAATGGCGGGGGGGCTACAGAAGTTTATCACACTGTGGACTGGTGTGGTCAGACTGCGGTGACTGTACACTCCTCCCACGCACCCACACCCACACGCACACACATACACGCACGCACGCACACACCGGGTTGAAACCTAAGCTTTATCCACGCTGAAAAAGGCTTCGGGTCCCTGGATTAGACGTTACGCGCAGATAACATCGGCGCACATTAGATATGTGAAATGGAGCACCTCGCGGTCCAGCCTGCGGATGAGACGGGCCAGGGGACTTCAAAAAGCCGCAGCGGGCCCTTTTGAGCGCGCTGCGAGCTTTGTAAATGTGCTAACTGCAATTCTGCCACAGTCGATGTAATGGGAGAGGAAACATGGTAGCTGCGGCAGGGTGCTGGGAGTTGCGTGGAGGCACGCGCTCATGCAGGCACATACACACGCGCACACGCGCACGCACACACAATGTACAAACCACATACTGCATATTATTTGTATTTACAGTCCATGGTACAGATGGGACCGCCTGCACGACAGATCAATTAGAAAATCCCAATTTTTTCTTTTTAAAGTATTAGTTTGGAGTGGCACTCGGGCCGCTCCCTCCTTCCTCCCTCTAATGGAGTCCCCAGAAGCAGTCGCAGTGAAGTAGCCTTGGTAATTATTAGCCATTAATTGGGTTCAGGACCTTGTGCGTCTTTGGGAAATGGGAAATCTGACCGCTAATCCAAGGCGTTTCTTTGGGACCTTTCGCAGTGTTGTTAACACGCTGTCGGAGACAGACGGGCGCTGCGCCACAGCTCCTGATAGCAGGAATATGGAGAGGTTAGAGGGCAGCGACGACAGACACACACACACACACACACACTGCAGGAGGCCTGCAGAGCAACAGACTAGCCTCAATATACAAGTATTGAAACAGGCCTATATGAGTGCAATTGGCAAATTTTAAATTAGTCGATGAAAATTCGATGAAAATTCCACAATTTACAATGCATGCAAAAATAAAGAGGGTGAACCTGGATATTTCGATCCAAGTATTTTAGCCACACACTTTTGGTAAATCGGATACATCATTATTTGCTAATTATAGCTCATAACATAATTCATGTTCAGTGACAACTGATGGCTAATTATGAATAAAATAAGAAGTCATGTGCAATGGCTCCAGTGATAATTAAAGGCTATCCGTGAATATATTTTGTTGTTACAATTGTATCCAAACGAAGTATCAAACATCGCGATCCTGCGGTGCAACTCCACAAACAATATTCCGTCCAAGGGAAAACTGAACCACGACTGATGATCGGTCTGCAAAAATGTAAACAAGGGATCTGCAAAGTCTGACTGAATCCGACTGGAAATAAGGTGCTCCTCCAAAAAACAAAACAAAAAAAACGACAGAGAATCGCGACCACTCCAGTCCCGCCATCATCTCTGTTGTTGTTTTTAATTAATCGCTCGTTAATGTCGTCATCCATTTCCCCCGCAGATCAAAGGAGCGAGCAGCGACAACCCCGCCAAACAAATGCACATTAAATTATCGCCGCGAGGCTCGAGTCGAAATTACCCCGACGCAGAAACTACCTTAATATGATGTAATCAATCACGCTGTCTGCTGGGACACTGGGCATCGCCACGTTAATCTTTTAGTTTGGAGCAGCGGGGGTAAAACACGCCGTCACATTGAGACGAGGAGCACACGTTATGTTCAAGTTCAGTGACACGTGGGGGAAAAGCCTTATGATATAGTAGCCGACAAATAAAATCATTTAGTGGTTTTACGCATTCTGTGGTGCAGGGCCTGTCGTCGTTACCGTTTGGTTTAAATATATCAGGGTTTAAGGCAACAATTATGAAACATACATTTGGGGAGGCTATTTATTTCAATATGATGAGATCAAATGTCTAAAGTGAAATAATAAAAATGTAGCTCGAGCTCTTGTACAATTTAGAAACAAGCAGCCAAACTAAAATATAGGAATATTAGACACATTATAATGTCGCACCAGGTTTGGCCAAGATTCCTATAAGACACCATCATTTACTTTAACTTAATTGAAATAAATAACATTTTAAAACCATGAATATTTTTAGGAAAATATATTTGAATCCTTTTTATTCCTGGGAATATTTATCACATTTGAATTAAAATTACATAATTGTATTCACATGTAATGTAAAACAATCCAAAATGAGGGTTCACAAGTTATAAATCTACTTCCTTTTTTACGGAGAAATACCTGACTGTAATAATGAAGAAGTAAAAAAAGAAATGTAAGTCAATGGGTTCACAGCTATTGGAAGAATCTCTGATTATCACATAAATGCCCTTCGCCAAACTTGGGGGGAGCTGCAGTTGCAGAATGCGTCCAGCAGGGTACCGACCACTGGTGCGGAAGTATTAACACAGGAACATGCACACAACTTGGCAGGCTACAAGAGGCTCATGTGGGCAGCATGAAGTGCTAAGGGCCGGTGCATGTTATCATTAACCACTGTGGACAGATAGAACAGGCCGAGCCCACAAGTGTCCGATTCACACCAGCCTGGCATGGCAGCGGGTTAGGACTCCAGAGAGCCGTCTGCCACAACTCGGCAGCCCTTTGAAGCACTCCAGCTTCTGGGGTTTCTGCTTCTCATCTTTGAAAAAAAACACCTTGAAGGTTTCCAACCTGAGACTTGTCTTCTCACCTCTACTACAGATCTGATCGAGATGTTTGTTCTCATGGTAGCAGCTCTCTTGGGCTCTTTGGGTTTCGATAACAGTTGGGAAATGTGCCAATGAACAAATGGAGGTTGCTGTGTCCGTCACTGTTTCATTAGTAATATACAACAGCCGTAAAAGCAGTACCAGATATATTTATTATGATGTATCGCTGATTGAAATGTTACAGTCACTATGGTGCCCATTCAAAATCTGTAACATTTAAAATAAATAAAATAATAGAAAGTCACATGTAAGATACAAATAGACAAATCCAACAGACCCAAGTAGACACTATGTCAAGCTGAAAGACATCAGCAAGCCAAACGACTATAAATGATTTGCATGCTCGAAATCCAATGAACATGAAAAGTCCTTCCAGGAATACGAACGATATCTGGTCAGATTTCGAAACAGCTCCAGATCCCACAGTCTCCATACGACCACTGGAACAGCCCTAATGTATTATACTGGATGTGGGGAGTGATGTCACTGCAGCAAGCTACAGCGGGGCGGGGCCCCACAACACAACACACACATACTCACAGTGGTGAAAACGCTTAGCAGGAGGGATGGGAAGGGCTCGGCTTTGGAGAGCACTTTCTCTGCACGTCTTAAAGCAAACTCAGAGCTAGATTTAAGTGCAGCGTGGACAACCGGGACGTGTGGTGTATAGTGCAGCACTTTCATTTTGCTCGATCAGCTCCCAGTTAATAGAGCACAAACATTCCGGGGTGAATCTCTCAAATATGTTCAGGTAAAGAAGCAGAGCTATCATCTCTGACCCAAATCCACAAGTCTTGTTGACATTCTCAGGCTAATGGCTGGGATCTTCGGTAATATGTTCCCACTGCCAAAGTACGCAGACCCGTCCAAGGGGCACTGGAAGGGATTTTCTGCAAATCCCCCCCCCCCCCCAAAAAAAGACTAAAACTCAACTTGATACACACTCACAGAGACACACGTGTCTTCATGTGCATTCACACACAAACACCAAATCCAGAGCTCTGAGGGCTGCAGTGCTGTAAGTTAGCCTCTTTCCCCCCGCACAGGAGCAGACGACTTCCCAGCATGAGTACAAAATAACTTAGGCCAAGCTGCACACTTAAGCTATAAGTCTGACATCACATAGGAAACAAACCATAAAGCACCAAACACTCTACAGTCCAACAAAGACCCATAAAGGTTTCAGCGGCTGAGGCACAAACACTGCAAGTAGCAAACAATCCCGCAGCCCTCCTTCTATGTTTCCATTTCCACAGAGATCATTCTCTCATTCTCTCTCCAGGCCCTGTAGCCTGGCAGTGACCAGCTGCATTGTTTATTTGTTTGTTTTGCTGCACAGTGGATTCATGCAGCGGTGGTGCGTCCGTGGCGACACAGCAAGTGTGTGTGTGTGTGTGTGTGTGTGTGTGTGTGTGTTGCTGAACTGACAGGATGATTAATAGGAGCTCCAGCCTAGAGGGGTGGTGGTGATGGTGGGTGGAGGTGGAGGTGGGAGTTGGGAGTTGGGGGCTGGGTGGGACTTTGACAACACATCAAAAACAACAGCACTTCACAGGGTTTGCCGCCACTTCCTCCGTAGGACCACCCTACTCCCCGAATTCTCCTCGATTCCAGCACGATGGGGATTAACAGAGAGGAGTGAGTGAGGACACCCACATTCACAGGAACTGGGTGGATGGACTGTGTAATTAGTCTGCTTACTGCAAGAAGAGGGAAGGAATGAAAGAGCAGATGAGGGGGGGGGGACACACACACACTCACACACACATGTGCTGCATGTTGCTTGTTGCAAGTTCTGAAATAGCAGATAACTGCACGCACGACCTGGATAAATATTGACTCTGGACCCCTTCACTTATGATGGCTCGTGCAGGAGTTGGAAGCGTCCCCGACCCAAAAAGGGTGAAGAAGGGACCGGTGAAGTAGCGGTGGTGAAAGGAGGGGACGAGGGCAAGGGGGCAAGGGGGGGGACTTTTTAAAACATGAACTGAAGTTGGGAAGTAAAAGAGGCCGAGAGCAAAAGGAGATCAAGCACAGACACAGTGTCTCTCCCTCGTTGAAGACCAAAGAATGAAACGGTGCTACAATGACCAAAACAACCTTCATTATTAGAGATGATTTCAATCAAATAAGTTTTAACTGCCAAGACCTGAGCAGAGAGTAAAGAGCAGCTAAACAGAGAGCTGGTCTCCTCCATGGACTGAAGGAAGCTTTGAAAGACTGCCCTCCTGTGTCAGACACACAAACACATGTTGCACAATAGACTCTCTCTCTCTCTCTCTCTCTCTCTCTCTCCCCCTCTCTGTCTTTTCACTTACTGAAATTGGCCTCCTTTAAGAGACATAGCCTTTGTGCTGGGAGACAGAGGTCAGTCATAACACAGAATACGCCGTCACGGAGGTCACTGGATCTGGACGTATACCTTGAAGTTAAACATTAGTGTATGAAGGGGGAACTGTGGCTTAATGTGTGTACATTGCATGTAATTATATAATGCCTGCACGTGTGTCGAGGAAGAAATCATTTTCTATTTACTGTATGGACATGAGAGCGAGAGAGAGAGAGAGAAACAAACAGGTTGTCGTGCTCCACTCCCGTTGCCAAAACCCTGAGCATGCTTAACAATTCCATTACCGCGGCGTGGAACACCCACGCGACTCGTTTGAAGTCAGTGCATTTTGGAGGAGAAGAGTTTATGGACTTCAAATTGTTACCACTTGGGCCTTCTTCGCCCTGAATAAAACCCGCGTGCCTGAGGTGGACCGTGAGTGTGTTCGTTCAGACGAGCTGGGAGAGTGACAGCTGCTCAGCGGGCACACTAATGCTGATTGCTCATCATCGGGAGGGTTTTATTCGGCAGTGCGGTTTTCTGTTAACATCCAATGACTTGTTTTACAGCGGAGCGCATCTGGGGAACAAATGTGTCACACGGCAAGATGGAAAAGAGTCGATCTTTCTGAAAGTGCTCATAAAGTGTGACAGACGATCCGCCCCGTCCCCGCTTGCCATTTTCATAAGTCCCATATATGCCACAGTGTGACATTTGCCATATGGTAAAACTGGACAACTTGCCACTCTATTTCGGTTTTTGTTCTCCCCCCCCTCCCTTTCCCCAACCATCAAGTCACACATATGCTGAGAATAATGTTTTGTTGTGACCCATGCAGTGTAACCTTTGAAGTTGTCAGTTGGAAAAGGCTACTGTGGGACACTTATAGCCTGTCAGCTGCTGGGACTTCAGTGTGTAGAAGACTGGGCTTACAAACACCTGTAGGCCCGGGGTCATGGCGGCACCTCTCAACTTTCCTATTCCTGTGGGATGTCTCTCTCTCTCTCTCTCTCTCTCTCTGTGTTGGTGTGTGTGTCCTGTAACTCTGCAATTAAACTGCAGGGAATTACCTACCTGTAAGTAAACAAAACCCTTCTATCTCCAGAACCTCTCTCCAGTAACATGGTGTTCGTTTGAAACGTACTGGTCACGGTTACCATCTGGACTCTATTGCTATACGAGCTTCCACTAAACGTCAGGTTACTGCCATGTGAAACTGAGTTTTATCAATCGACCATGTCCACCACAGTGTTCACACCATCACTCACCCCACGTCACTGTGTTGCGACTTCAATGACTGATCTACAATAACTGGTTGCCATAGCGTTGTCCCCCGTGCGATGTCATCTAACAGTTCAGCGCCAGTCAGTTTTCCAGCGAGAAGCAAATGAAGTGGCCATGGTCGCCACCAGCTGACGTCTTTGTGGTAATAAAAAATAAATACATTTCTTGGTTTCTGGTCGCCTCCAACATCAATTCCTGATCGTCCAACATCTTTCTCTTTTTTTCTGTTGTGTAGAGACTTTACAACCAAACCGAAACACAATTTCTGTGATTTTTTCACAATAATTTATCTTGGTAAACAAACTATTTTGTCAATTGTAGCCACACATAAAAAAAACACAAAACAACATAAAACGATTGAGCTATGCCAAATGCCACTTTGTGTGCCAGTGTGTCTGTGGCAGAATGTTTGTAGGAGAAAGAAAACTGAATCACGTGTGAAGAAACCGAAGCAAATTGAAAAGCAAATGCATTTGTTCTATGACGCATGCAAATGGCCACACACAACAAACACACATACATACGCACACACGCTCACAACACACACGCACATCGTGAGAGAAGGGTGTCTATGAAGCGCCATCAGTCATCATTCACATAGCAAAATGTCGTTGCGCTCGTGGCCGGGCCTGCTGATCTGTCTCCTCACATTCACAAGTGGCTGCTGTCCAGCAGCTCAGTGCTGTACTGCCTGCTGCCCGCCTGGCTGCCTGCCTGCACTGGGGAACTCAGGGCCTTCATCGCCACTCTACAGCATACACACTGAAAAGCAGCAATCAGAAAAAAGAAAAATCACACTTGTCTTTGTTCCATTATGCACCGAGCATTGGATCAAGAGAGGAGAGATGGGGAAAGGGAGCAGGCCAGGCATGCACACTATATGAATACGTGTGCATGCGTGTGTGTACGTATGGAGGGGGGAGGGGGGTTCCTTGCCACTGGGTGAGCTTATCCAGGGGATCTGTTCTGCTTCAAGAGGGGAGAGAGGTCTGATAGGAACAGAGTGTGCCACACAATTGCACAAACACACACACACACACTTTGTCAGCCCGACCTACCGCTGAGCGTACGAGCACCCCAGGTCCAAAATCAGAGCTCCAATAACAAACTCTGCTGACTCTTCTGATTGGTCGTGACAAATGCTCTCTGCTCACCAGACCCGGGTAATGTCTGCCACAAGGGATTTGACGGCCTGTCACGAGACTTCATGCGAGTCTTCGACTGTGTGTGATTGTGTGTAGCTCACAGCATCGAGGCAGAATAAAGGTAACAGCAAGAGCATGAAGAAAGTAGACCAACGTATGAAAAGTCCAAAGAATGCTACTTTCCGACTATAAGGTTCGTCTAATTAAAATGCGGCGTGTCTTTTATCAGAAAGTGGGCAGGGAGTTGTGCTGGCTTTATTTTGTCCACCCCTTTCCTCGGTGAGTCAGTCGGTGCCAAAAGGCAAAGTCGGCCGGGTCATTATTGGAGTGCCAAAACGACGGGAGAGGAAAAGGCTGCAGAAAGACGGTCATTAAAATTCCTGCCACCTTGTTGACTGCATCTCCCCAACCAGCTTTCATTTACCTCTCAGGACACAAGGGATGGCGAAGGAGTGCGGCTTGGCTCCAGAGAGACAAAGCTTCAACTGGACATGGATAAGATGTCCTGGAAAACAGCTCTAGACACGGAAATGTATCTAAGAGTAAAACAATGCCGAGCTCAGATCTGTGGGAGTCTCTGAGTCAGAGGATGGAGACAGATGAATGTGTTACATCCTCATTTTCTTTCCAGTTTTTCTATTCACATGCAGATGAAAGAATCAGCCACAAGTTCCTGATCTAAATTGCACCTGAGTCGGCCATAGATACAGGATAGGTGACCGCCATCAAAAGGCAGATCATCTCAGACAGAGATGTCAGCTCTCTTTCCCGTTTCCTTCGGAGGAGGACCACACAGAGAGCTGAGAGCAGATAGTTCTGTATTAATGTATTAATGGGCTGGTTGGTGCGGTAGGGGATTTGTGCAGTGGACCTTGGAAGCTTGGGTGTCTGGTGGTGGCCCCCGTATTGGTGTCTGGGCCACTAGCTACTGAGGAGGAAGGCCATAAGCCTCCATGGTTCACTTAGGTCCGGCTTTAGAGTACACAGGGGGTAACCTGTTGTGACATTGAATTTAACGAAGACACATCACTTTATTAACCTGTTTGATGATATGAAGGTTGAAGCATGTTGAAAAGTTAAAGTTTCCTTTTCGATATATATACAACAGTTCATCGGAAAAAACTCACTTCACACAAATGTGTCGTTAGGACCCACTTCAAATTGAAATATGCTCTTTTCATGGTTGTATGCATGTCGGTACCATGGTGTAGTGGTCGTTACTTTAATTGAAATGTAAAGTAGGAGTGTTTTACAATCAGTCAGATAATGCAAGACCTACTATTCTGACATCATTATGAGTAGTATTCTGATGTCACAAGAAGCATTCACTCTTCACAATTATTATTTAGTTCAAAATGAAATCATTCTCGCATTTTCAAAGTAACATAACAAAAATGAGCATCCTGCAAGAATGAATCAGAGTACTGATGGATAAACGTAAAAACACACACGAGACAACGAAGGTGGCCCAGGCACACATATGTGTGTGTGTGTGTGTGTGTGTGTGTGTAGGTGTGTGTATGTGTGTGTGTGTGTGTGTGTGTGTGTGGACCCCCTCTGGTCTAAATTACCTGCTGACGGACCGGCCACCGGCTGTCAGTGAGGATGTGCTGACGGGCAACCAGTCTAGCACTTCTCCCCCTGTTGCCACCAATCCCATCTCATCCGTCGTCACATCCTCCTCCTCCTCCTCCTCCTCCCCTCTCGCTTCAGCCTTCCTCTGTGCCCTGTGATGCGCTGCGGTAGGTCAGGTCGGGAGAGACTGCGAGCCAAAAGAGAGAAGAGAGAGGCACTCGGGGTGAAAGGGGAGACTTTTATTATCACCATTGTTTCAAGCTCACTGATTCCCCCCCCATCGCTGACTGCTCAAATGTCCTGTCTTTTCAACACACCTGAGCTCTCCCTTACCCCTCCGTCCCCACCACTACCCTCCTCTTTCTCTCTCTCTTGAATCTCAGTCCTGCAAGTCCCTCCTCACCCCCACACAACTCCTCCGCTCCCCATGTGCTCCTCTCCTGTTTCTACCTTCCCTCTCAATGGGTTCACACTGCATTTGGAAAAAAAGAGGGGGAGAGAGGTAGAGCTAGAGAGAGAAGGAGGGAGAGAAGCAGGCCTCTGGCTGTAAGGGAGAGTGCACCTGGATGGGCAGGCTTCCTGGACACGCTGTGAGGGGCTATTGTCCTGCATGTCAGCAGCCCCTCTCTTTTAATGGGGCCCGTATATCATCGTTCTGATTATGGCAGATGACGGGGACTCGGGGGAGGAGGGGTGGAGATTGTAGATCTGGGAAAGACGTAAATGTGTGTGTGTGTGTGAGCGAATGAAACAGAGAGTGTATTGGGGAGGGAGGTGGGATGAAGGCGAGGTTTGGGGACAGAGGCTTAAAAACGCAGGGACCCCAAATCCCCCATCGACTGAAATCCTAGCACTTAACCCCAGCGATGGCATTGTGTGATGCCGTGGGGATTTTTTCCTCTCTTTTTTTTGTGGCCGTCATTCTTTTTAATGGACTCTCCCGCTCCATCTTAGCCCTCCCTCTCTCCATTCACATCGTGGATTCTTTAGCTGAGAAAGTATTTTTTTCTTCCTTTGGTTTATGATTTGTTTTCTTTTCAGAGGTTGGAGGAAGGGAGGTGAAGGCTGGTCACCTGTCCTCTCCGGCCCGAAGACCCTCTCTGACCAGAAACAGATTCCACAAAGGAGAATAAAACAAGGAGACCACTGCAACGAACCTTTGTGTTCAACATACTCAGTTATATATTTTTTTAACTAGGTTTATGATAGTATACGATATCACGATATTCCGCAGTATTACAATTCAATTCAATTCAGTTTATTTTATATGGCCCAACATAAAAAATTACAAATTTGCCTCAATGGGCTTTACAATCTGTACACATATGACTTCCATGTCCCAGGACCTCACATCGGATCAGGAAAAACTCCCAAGAAATAGGAACAAAACTTTCAAGGGGAAAAAAGGGAAGAAGCAAATTTATTCTTTGATGATTTTGAAAAAAACTGGCTTACATGAGTCAGTGTGTGTGTTAAACATAGAGGAGCAGTCTGGCTGCTCCATTGAGCACCTATGGTATATGTTCATTGTTTAGTGTATCGTGATATACAGTATAGTTGTTTTACTCACAGCTGTTATTTGTAAATGTAGCATTTAATCTAACATGCTTCAGTGATATAGAAAGATCTTTTTTATCAGGTTTATAATTCTGTTTACTATTTGAATTGTGTTCTCATTCATATAAGTCTGATTGTAACCGAAAATAATATTACAAATAGTTATATTCACAATAATGATATGTATATCTTGATATAATTGACTGTTATCAAACCACGGAAGATTCCTACGGTTACAACCCTATTTTCAACCATGTAGACGTCAGATAGGGACACGTATCAGGAGTTCTACACATTGACCTTTTATATTGTTACGTACAGAGCAACAGTGTTACTAAGCCATTCAAACAACGTGTACACTCTTGTCTCACTGCGCTGGCATCGGACCGCTGAGTGTTTCAGTACTTCACTTGTGGAAGAGCTGATCTAACTCAACAGCAGATCAAAGACTTAAGTGTTCATGTTTTGGGTGACTGAGGAGAGAGCGAGTCATTCATTTCAAGGGGACAAATGGCAGCTAATTGAGTAGGTGTTGCAAGAGCTTGTCTGGATACCTTTCAAATGAGTAAAGGGTCATTTCCCCCATAATTAGCTTCGTAAATTGGATTTTGTGCGGGCTATGTGTGAGTCTGTGTGAGTAGCGGGGTTAAGGTTGTATGTGGGTGAAACGCAAAGGGGAGGAAACTAAGCCATTGTGATTACAGTTTAATTTTCCCAAATTAATTTACTACCTGTGACAGCAATACTCCTCCAGCAAATGCAGATCAATGTTAACATATTTGTCTTTTTTTTCTTCTATTTATCAAACAGTTATGACAACAAAACAATTCTGGTCAGTTTCACTGACCAAAGATTTAAATAAATCAACTCAAATGTTTGTTTATTGAAACATTGCAACGACTAGTTTGTGTCTCTAGACGTGTTCCCGTGCATGAGCTCATTTCCCTGATTAGGTGACAGCGGCCATACATCACACTGTGACCTGTGGTGCTGAAGCTGGGACAAATATTTACACAATTACAACTCGCAGACTAAAGAAACAACCCCTTTGCTTTCCCCATTTACTAAATAAATAATCAACTTAATTCATGCATCATAGTAATACACTATTAGAAAGACAATTCATTATTATTATAGATTTGTTGGGAGCCTGACATTTTACCTGGCAGAGAACAGTTGTGTGAGCATTTGAAGAGGGAAACAGTGTGAAAGTGGCATGTGTGTTTTCTTTCAGAATCATTTTAGGTTTATTACTTTTCTGCAGAAATGTAACTTTTATTCAATTTCTGTAAATTTTGTTTAAATACAAATACTGGGGATGATTAAAAAACAAAACAGATCAAGCCCTATAGATTAAATATTCCTTTTGATATTTCCAAAAGCAAAACAACATGAAGTAGAGGATTTAAGGAGTGTGAGTGCATGTCAGAGTACTTCCTATTTGAATGGAGGCAGCATGTAAAGGGCAGAAAGACACCTTAATCCTTCCATGCGGTTTGAATGGAGTCATTTTGAAAACAGGGAGTCAGTGTCCGCTGACCACTTGGTGCGTCAGATGAGAAGCAGTTAATGTGTCAGTAATTGGACAAGCAGTATTTTTTGGGGGAAAGCCCTTCATGAAAAAGTATCCACTCACAGAGTGTGTGTGTGTGTGTGTGTGTGTGTGTTGTGCACAGACAGAAGTCTTTACAGCCGGAAAATAAACAAACAAACACACAGAAACGAGATGGGGAGCGGTGAAGAAAGGATGTAGAAATAGCAGCTGTATTCTGGCTGGCAGCTCTCGGGGGGGATTGGCAGGATTAAGCGAGAGCTGCGGATGACATCACGGTTAAGGACGGCCGCTTGACTCGTAAAGTGGCCCTCGGTTTGTGCATCTACGGGCCGCTTGCCAGACCCAGGGTGTGGGCGAGGAGGCCGAGGGAGATCATTAGTGAGCTTTTATTGGAGTGCTGGGGAGGAACCGCTGTTACATGGGTGCAGACGCACAGGAAAACAGGATTCAGACGGGCTATGTAGTGCAGTTATTTGATTGCTCCCAGACCTTCACTGTGTGTGTGAGTGTGTGTGTATGTGTGTGTGTGTGTGTGTTTGTGTGCGTTTATGTGTGTATGAGAAGGAGAGAGAAAAAAGTGTGTGTTTAATGTAAGATAATACACATGTATTTGAGGATGCTATATACATATTAGCAAGCATGTGTGTGTGTGTGTGTGTGCGTGTGTGTGTGTAGGTGTGTGTGTGCGTGTGTATGTGTGTTTGTTTGCAAAGATTTGATGGCACAATATTTGTCTTTTTATGCATGCTCATGCACGCGCACCTCCTCGTGATGGAAACCAGAGATATCCAATAGCCGTGGGGGCCTGATCTGCATGTGGGTTGTCCAATGACGTTTGCTCCGAGCTCTCATAAAATGCACCGGGCTGAAGCCAGAATTTTCCTTTTCCTTTTCAGAGAAACACCGCCCTCCCTTTTGCACTCCTCCTCCTTCGCCTCTTTGTCCTTATGAACGTATAAAAGACGACAGCGAGGATATCCAGTGCCGGCCGATACAAATCCCACTCAGTCACCTCCAGATGGGACGGCTGCCTTTTACATTGAGAGCTCAGCAGTAGCCTGTCCTGACTCATTGTTTCACTCCTTATAAAATGAAACCAACCACCTCTTCTGGGTCTGGCTAAATACGAGCTACCTTTTTCAGATCCCTTTGAGTGATGTGCGACTCGGTCTTCTGTGGGGATCTGTCGCACAGAAAGGGCTCATAGTGACCCATGTGGTGTTCGGTACATGAAGCAGGGCTAGCAGAGAGTGGTTTGACACACTCTTTAGGATTTGCTCCGTCTCGCCACTGACAGCCCGGAGGAACTGTATCCTCTTCATCGTGCCACGGCTAGGAAATGAGCCATTCATTCTGACCGCTGCTGTCGAGCCGTCTGACCTCTCAGGGCTGAAAGGCCCACTGTGGTCTCATAAAAAATCATAAGTCATAAAACCTCGAAGGGGGTAAGTCACTCTTGAGCTATTAGCTGGCGATACTGGATGAGATTTCAGTAGGTGTCAGGGTGTAAGATTGGATGAGGCTAGGAGGTAGGCTCGTGTCTCAGAAACGCTGATCACGCTGAAAACATCAGCTCATGTAGAGATCATTTTAAGTTATTTTCTTGATCATTATAATATATTTAATTTACAATATCAGTGGCATTCCATAAAAAAAATCCAGGCAACCGATGTCCAAAAAGAACAAAGTTAACCCTAATAGGACCTTTAGTTAACTTTCTCAAAGTCTGCATTCAAACTAATCTTTACTCACACGTGGGCTCAAAGCCTTAAATACACTTGTTATCAATTGGGGGAAAGGCATTATTACCTATTAGCTGTTTTAATGGTGCAAACAGGGGCACACAAAGTAAATACTGAGGTTTACGACTTCCCCTACTCGAGAACAGCATATGTTTGATTGTGGTTGCTAATGTTAAACTAATTAGGGGGTTCTGGACTGAAAATACTGTGCAGAACATTCATGTTCACTCATTTGTGACTAAACACCGGTTAACTGTGCGCAAACTGGAAGCATGCATGCTTATTAATGGCCTAAAAAAACAAATAATAGATTGTTTTATTTGTCCTTTATGGCTAAACACACTGAATCAGCCATAGAGGCTATAGGTTCAAACACATTGCGGATAAATATGTTTTGCAAAGATAGTTACATGAAGAATTACCTATAGTAACATAACTGACGGATAATTATTGCCAGTTATTTCCCAATAGAGAAAGAAATAACATTACATGTATTATGCCAAGACTTATGTTTTGCTATTTAGAAAAAATTGACAAAATAGACATTTAAAAAATGACAATACAACTTAAAATCATATTATATTATGATACATTATATTTGTTTTTTTTAATACTTAAGTGATAAACCATGGGTCTTTCAATAAAATGCTCATATAAATGACTGTATTAGTTGATGATAAAAAATAATAATAATATTGATGCTATACTCAACTAAAGTTGTCTCGGTTAGTGATGAAAGGTTTATATTTTGTGTGGATAAATTACATTTAACAAATACAAATATAGGAAACTGTTTTTACATCCCTTTTTTACTGTAAATCATATGTTTGCTCATAAAAGGACTGCCGAATTATGTCTCCATATACAGATGCAGTATTCTAATACAAACAAGTGGGCATACTTGGGTCTCATGTTGTTAAATACGGAAACATTACTCTCTAACATGGCAATGCTCTGAGGTCAGGTTGAAAAACTGCTGTTATCTTGAAACGCCGTGGAGAGTCAATTCCTCAACTGTGCTGGAGTGTCTCAAGGAGAGCGTACGCTGATGAGAGAGTGACGTCAGGTACCAGAAGACTAGCAATGCTCATCAAATAAATAAAGACATACATCTACCGATTTTATTTTGGTCTGACAATGACACATTCCCCACAGATCCACCACACGGGATAAGCAAGACTTTACTCGGGACTGAGAGTGTGTGAGTGTGTCTATACAGTGTACAGAATTAGCCTAGCGCCCCGGAGGACTGATAGAGAAACACTTTGGGCATTTATTCATAGACTAGTTTCCTCCAACAAGGAAAGAAAATTCGAAAAAGGGACTCAAGACCATTTTCAAAGCACTCAGCAGAAAAAAACTGCCTGGTAGTATATTAGCTGACCCCCATCAAACCCACGTACACACACACACACATGCACACGCACGCACACACACACACCTCTAATTCATTATTGACCCCCCCACCATCCTCTTAATCCCGTAAATGTTTTTACAACTCGGTCCGTCACTGAGAGCGCTGGACACTGAGGTGTTTACATTCGGCTAGCCATGCTAGCACCGAGCGCTGCGTGGTCGTCCATCAAAATGAAAGTGCTCTCATAAACATTCTAATTAGGCTGAGCTTTATTGTTATTTAGTCCACAGGCCGTTAAGTCAGTGTAATCCAACATATTAACCTCTGATTAGGTTGCCGGCGCTATGACTGTGCCATCACTGCGTCACATTTATCAGAGCACTGAACACGACCTTTATCAAGATCAGTCACCTGTATGAAATATTCATCCATCCTAATATCCCACATAATACAATGTGGATGCGCTGTGGGGGAATAGCAGCTTTGAATGTTACGTTTGTCCTTTTTTTCAAGCCACTAATGTTTGTTTAAGCATTTATGTGTAAACATATATATATATATATATAGTTACATTAATCCATTTAGGACTTGCCTTTCATAAATCTGCCTTTAGGAGACACATAACTGCAATGTTCTCCTACACACCTTAACTGTATTCATAATACACATAAGCACGTCGTTGAGTGTTTTATAAAGAGCAAAAGAAAGTGGCAGCAATTGATATGATATTCTGCATAGCATTAATCAATATGTGTATTTCTGCATAGCACTAATCAATATGTGTATTTCTGCATAGCACTAATCAATATGTGAATTTCTCCTTTTACTTAACTATTGCCAATTGAAAAACTAAAACCAAAGAAATGTGTGTATTTTAGCTTTGAAAAAGCACCAAACTTGTTTACATGAACTACAGAACCTAGAAAAATAGTTTTAATGGAATCCTCATAACAAATCAAATGATACATGATGGTATTATTTTAAGCAGATAGTTTTTGGAGAAACAAAAGGAAATACATTATCTGCCTTAATTGTGGTTTATTCTAAGGGGGAAATATGCTGTCTGGGACATTGGCCTGAAATGAAAGGCGGTGTGAACATAGAAGTCTGGATCTAATATTTCAAAGACTTTTGAAAGTTAGATTTTTCACTGCAAGCAGAGAAACTGAGAAATCAATTACCGTGCTCCCATTACTGTTCGGGAAATTATCGGGCAGATTTTCCTCATCTGTTGTTGCTAATGCCAAAAGCCAATTGTCTATATCACATATAAGAAAGCTTTGAGAAAAAATTGATTAAAAAATGCTTTTAGTGGGAATCTATTACAAGTCGAAGCCAAAAGACAAAAGTAGAGATGATCTGGTTCTATTAATGGCCCTTTGAAGAACTCAGCAACTAGTACATTGTTTTCCATTGCGATTATAATTTGCAGATCTTCTACATTGTTTTATTGTAAAGTGACCTAAACGACTACAACATGGCTCATATTATATAATTAAAGCTCTGGCTTTGGGCATATGACCGTACTGTAAACTGCAGGCTGGCATCACTGCGTCGTCAAAGCAAGGCCTCTGTTGCCCTCTTTCGCTCTCTGCCTCAAACACACACACCACAAAGTACACACACCACAAACGTATGCGCTTACTTGCAGCATTCAGTCATGGGTTGTGTTTGATTCATTTGGTGCTCAGAGTTAAATACCCCAAAAATCTGCATATAAAGTTACTTTTGGCTTCTTGTTAATGTGTATGGGAGGACCTACCATGCATTCATCTAATCACCCTAATTGCACAAACTGTTAATATGTTCTCTTGAACATGTTCTCTGCCCCGGCCAATGTGGCATGGCTCCAGAAGTTATTTCCACTCCAGCAAACCACAGCCATGTGCATTTGTTATTATGAGTCATTGCGAGCTTTTTTGCATTGGTGGCTTCATTTGCATATAGAAGGAATGCCCCCGCCAACCGAGCTTCTGGACTCCAATCAGAAAGCCACGTAAGAAATACGGACATTTTATGATATTTACTCCAGGCTTTTTTTTGTAATTTCAAATTCTTTGCACATCACATTCCACAAGTCAAAATATTCCATGATTAGGTGTTACATAATATCAAATGTAATGCTAACGCAGAGCCAGGTTGGATCAGCACGTTGTCTGTCTACTTTGTGGGGAACTCCCTCTCCTCAGCGTTGCAGTACAGTGAAGTTCTCAGGTAGTCGTCACATTTTTAGACTTTACACCATTTATTTAATTTACATTTTTTTTTAAATCTAACACACTGTGGTGTATTCACATGCTATTTCATGACCTCATCCATTTGAGACGTAAAACCTCTCTAATAGTTACCACATTCACATTCTCCTTTTGCAACATCTACCTTTCATTTCCGTATGCAGCACCAACGCCGCCGCGTACATACGGAGCGTGCCGTATGTACGCGTAAGCTATACATATGTACAGTAGTGAGAGATAAAGGAATGCTTAAAATGTATACCATTAACATCTATCAATCATCTTAATGGTGCCAGAGGACCACTACATAGTTGCTCGTCCTAACGGGGAGGGTTCTGTCACAAACTGAACCCTGATGCTGCTCAGTTCTCTGTGTCATCCTCAAGTCCACCAGAGCTTTAGTTTGGGTCGATGTCCGCTTGGTGAGTTCCAGGGTCTGAACAATCAGGAAATAAACAGCGAGCACTTTTCTCTGCCGATTATGCGCACAACTCTGGATACGATTGCATTTCCATCGAGTTCTCGGGATTAACGTGGGCCATTATCAAGTTCACATCTTTATTCCTCTAAACAATAAAATCCCAAAATATATAGACGGATTATGCTAAATCCAGAGGATGGTTTGGTGATTACAGTAACGACTTGAAAAAAAGGCACGTAATGACAGACGCTGTGGAACAACATGCAGCAGGAAAAAGGCTCGAGGGTACAAGTCTTTCCAGGGGAGATTTATGGCTGACATCACACCACTAATGCATCTTCATAATCCGTCATTGGCATTAATTTAGAGGCATCAGTGGGGAATAATCCGGGTTGGTGAAATGCCTTATATATGATCTTTGACTGCAGATTATGATGATTAGGATGTGTGCTTGTGAGGATGTACATGCACAGGTATGCAGGATCAGGTCATACACTTCGCTTCTTATATGACAGACATCAAAGGAAGTTAGGGAAAGAAGGTTTGTGGTACAGCTCGGGAGGTTGATAGTACAGTATGGTAATGCAGGAAATACCATCTCCAGTAATGGAGGAATGGGAAAGGCATTTCCTGTCTGCGGCCTTCATATAGATTTAGATCGTGTCATCGCTCTGTTCACTAAAATGCCGTCGCTCAGTGTAAATGTGTGTGTGCATAAGGAGGCTAACCCTGGGGCGGAGCGGATCTTTGCGTGAGTGTCTATAATTGGCGACAGAGGGAGAATCTGTGAGCTGACATCTGCAGTTGATTTTTGCTGATAATAAATCAGGTTTCTTTCTCCACTGGTGTGCTTCCACACAGCTCTCACTCTCGCCTGTGTGTATCACACACACACACACACACACACACCCACACACACACCCTCTTCCTCTTCTCCTTCTTTTTTCCTCAAGCCTGTGGAAACCCAAGGACTAGCTGAACAGAGTTCCTACAAAACGTTGGACTCAGCGTCACTTTTTGGGTGGCCACACAAGTTGAGTTGTGAAAGCTCCTTCCTGGCCAAAGCTGTCAAGGAGCGTAAAAAAGGAGAGACGTGCTCAGCGAGTGGAGGTGGATAGAGACAACGAGGTGTGAACAGGCCCGACTGAGGGGAGCACATGCTGGCAACACCTGAACTGCTTGTGTGCAGCCCGATGTCCACCTATCTCGACCATACGCGGGAACATTGAAGGTTTGCCACTAAGCCGTTGCTCTCCACATCAATTTCCTCTCTAGCCACAGCCTCTACACCAGATTTTGGGCTGAATGACGGATTTTACAATAAACAAGGAAATCCCTTTGGCGCACAGTTGGTTGGTTAAGACTTATTTCGGTACATATTCCACTGAACATTACAGAATTCATGCTTCGAAACATGATCTGTATTGGAAAAGATTACCAAAATATTGTAAACATTTTTGATTGCTGTGTTTTTCATTAAAAAAAGGCACTAAATAAAACAATTCAACGTTTTGTTTACTTACCATGCTTGTCATATTTAACTGCATGTTGTGCTGATTGTGGCACTATAGGGCAAACCGTATGGTGTTTGCTTTGAGGCAAAAGCCGGTCTGATCCTGGATATCCCTCTGCTGTGATCGATGTGGAACACCATGCCTCTCAATGCCAAAATAAAAATGCGTTGTATCACAGTTTGTTTGTGTGTGTTTATACATGAAGGAAAGACAGAAGTGTTGAACACCTACCTGTTTCATGTGTGACATTGGGGACGGTCGAATGCTTTCTACAGAACGATTCCCAGGATGAATGTGGATGTGTGTTTGTGTATGGACAGTGTGCATGTGTGAATATAAAACTGAACCTCGCTGATGGACTGACAGGGCTTGAGTTCATCTGTTCAAGCAGGCAATGTTGGAAAAAAGGAATCGATATACAATGCGGCCTTCCAGCAGCACACTGAGGGTGCTTTCACACCTGTTGGGTTCATTTGGTTCAAGATTCAGGGAAGAAATCATCCCCTGTTGCATCTCGTCCACTTCCTGTTCCCAAACGCACCAGAGGAGTGTCCTTTAAGCCCTCCTCCCAGCCTCCTTCTCTGTGCCACTCACAGGGACTGAATGATTTTAAAAAGCGCTATTCGTGTGTTCGCACATGTTCAAGTTCATTTACCTCAAATAAAATGATCCAGTGCGTTATAGACATTTCTTTCCCAGTGTAAGTCTCTGGGAAAAAGTAGTTTTTGGCCCAATGGCATTACGTGACGGTCCCAGAATTTGTCCAAAAAATAAAATGTGATTCAAAGCCCAGCGCTTTACCTGGAGGCTTAAGTTGTAAATACTGGCAGGCAACTTGTTGATTGGCCAACTTTATGGATGAGCATCATCAGCGCATCATCACAACCCGACTGATAGAAGTTTATGCAGAACTTTAATGCTTCTGATGTGTATATTTATGTTTTGGATTAATATGCATCATTTGGTCAAGATTATTATCAGAATCAGAATCAGGTTTTATTTGCCAAGTAAGTTTACACAAACAAGGAATTTGGCTTGATAAAGTGACTCTCAGTATGCTTACACAAAATATACATTACAACACAATACAATACAATACAAAACAAAAACAAAACAGTGCAGTACAAAACAAAACAGTGCAACGGTCTAAGAAGTTTAAGAAAGTGACTTAAGAAAGTATATACAAGGCGGAATGGCTATATACAGTAGCTGTGAAACAGTAGTGCAAGAAGAAGTGGAGAGTGCGAGAAGTACAGTGATAAATATATATTATAAGCATTTGTATCATTATGGATCTCAATATGAATAATGGTAGACAGGAGTGTGCAAAAGCCTCTTTGCACACTCCAACGCATAGTGCAACCATCAGGGAGTGCACCGTTATGGGCAAGAGGCACCTCATTAATTATTTAAGATATATTTAAGATTTTTACTTAAAAGCACAATAAGGGGTACATTACCTGATTGATCTGCACCTTAGTTGATCTTTACGAAAGAATCAATTGAGCACACATTAACAGAAAGAAGGTGAAGTCGCGAGCGACTCAGTGTCTATGCAAAGTCACTAATTGATTTCCTCAATTGAGAGGCTATCTGGTTATTGCTATTTATGTGCATCCAATCATCTTTTCTTCACAAGCAAAAAGCGGCATCCTTCCCTCAGGCCACCGTAAACATCGGGCCTCAGCCTGTCGACGCCTTCGTGTGTTTAGACATCTGTTTCCACCGCAACATCACACTGATCGTCAGTATCATGTGGCTGTAGTCTGGAGTTACTTCCGCACTCCCAAATACATGTTGTCTATTACCACATTTGGATCTAATTCTAAGGCGTGTTTAGCGGTCGCAGTGGTGAAAGACCTATCCTCTCTCGTTGTTATGAAATTTGTCAGAGATTGTTCGCATCCGAGCGTGCATGTGGTGCAGTGTTACAGAATTAGTATTGTGTGCTCTCGAGGATATAAATTGAACTGACAATACAAAGAGTCTATCAACCAAACACTGCAGTTGGAAACGGTCTGTCAGTAATGGTATGTTAAACACACATTCAGCACTGACAAAATGACAAGAATCTGCCGCGAATTACAGGGTGAGAATTTTTATTTTAAAGTGCTGTTTACGCATTGAATTGAGAAAAAAAAAAATTTTCAATTCATTTTACAATAAAATTCAAAATCCAATCTGTAAATGTGGGATTAAATGCTTCAAGACAAATATTGCAGTATCATTTAGCAATAAAAGGACATAATTACAGTAGTTATAATAACGGAGCAATGACACAACCTCAACATGTAAATGGCCACAAACATAACAAATCCTTCCTCTTTCCTCCTTAATGGAGATGGTCCTCATTAACATACATGTGATACATCAAACACAGTAGCTGTGCCACAAATCTCATCCCCCTACCGACGCTTTTTGAATCTCACATAATTAGAGAAATATATGACCTGGTCTAATGTACCATTAAAGTATATGGAGCATTACCCATACTGCACATCGGGGCCATGCCACAGCTTTATTGCAGGTTTACTGCTCGCTGGTGGAATAACAGCAGCTTGTTTCCTTGGGTGGAAGATGGGAAAATAGAGGTGTGTGTGTGTGTGTGTGTGTGTGTGTGTGTGTGTCTATTAGGACCAGGTGTATTATGTGGGGCTCAACAGAATACCAGATCGCTAAAAGTAGCAGTTGATCAGCCATCATCAGTCAACATGATGCAAACATGTCACAAAGTACTTACGCATAAACCAAAACACTATATATTCTTACTTAATACATAAAATGGGGCATCCTATTTTGTTGAGGCAGATGTTTGACCGTCATATGTCCACAATTTTTTACATGAGGAATACTGCAAATTAAAGTCCACAATATTCTAGTTTGACTGACAAATAAAGCTGCAACGATCGATTAGTTGTCAACTATTCATTTAATGCATTCATTTTTATAATAATTTAATCGGTTTCAGTAATTCTTTCAGAAATGAAAAGAAAACTATCACTGATTCCAGCTTCATGCATTTGAATATGTTCTGGTTTCTTCACTCCTCCACAAGAATAAACTGAATATCTTAAAGTTATGGACAAAAAAGATATTTGAAGACTTCATCAGAATAATTACAAACTCTTCTGGGTCGATGATGTTCTCACTAAGAGGAGGAAAGGAAGTCACGTTCATGCATGCTGCCGAGGATTAGTAACTATAACTGTGAAGTAGACTTAGTATGTTATTGTATTTGAGCATTGCTGAGGATTGTAAAGGATGTTTAATTAAGATCAACCAGTTACCACAATAATGGAAAATGCCAGACAGACAGATTTTAGAGCCAGACTTGTGAAAATGGACCCTGTCTATTGCTCGAGAGTGAATTTCACTGGTCATACAGTAAGCAATCACATCAATCTTTCTAATGGCAGTAGATCTCGGATAACCTGAGCGACTTGGAAAACAATACCTGCTAAAAGCCTTTTTATATCTATCCGATGCAGGACTTGCAGCTCAATCGCACGATTGAGGGTGATAATCTATATAGAACTAAATCAATACTGGTGGGTAGTGTGGGGGATCAATTCCCTGAGAGGGCGGTTTGCCATTGAACACGACACCAAGGGACGAGCGTGCCTAATCCACGTTTGAACTTTAAGTGAGCGTGGGCCTCCCTCTTCTAAACATGACCACTCCATTCCATCCGACCCCTCCAAAGCTGGCTAGAAGACATGGTCACTCAATGATCAAGAGCCAGTACCCATGTGCGAGATGGTGACTGGACCAGCCTCAATATCCAGTTGAATATCCACCAGCTCCCTGAGAAAAGCTAAATGTCCTCGCGCTCCCATAGTTCCAGGTGTTTTGGTCATTAGGGCCTCTGGCTATTAGAAGCGCCGTGGTACTTGCTTAACGGTTATAAGGCCAGCCGTTGTGCTCGGATCACACCTCCACAGCTGTAAAGCGCGGCGGGGAGGGCTGGCAGCCGGGGAGGCATGCGCAAGGGGGGACCAGGCCAAAACGCCCGCTTTGTTCTCTAGGGGCTCGGGTTACCCCCTGCTCTCCCCACAGCCCGCGTGACATTCAATACTGCAACTGTAAATTTTACATTAAGCGTGTGAAATCACAGATGCACATGTCACAGCAGTGTCATAAAGTGAATTTACTTAGCTCGCCTTCAGCACGCACCTTAACTCTTTAAGTCTCTGTAGGGGGCGGTTGGGGGTGGGGTGGTGGACAAAATTACAGCAATTAATTCTCAGAAATGCCTCCCAAAAAGGGCACTACAAATGTTGATGTGTTCCGGGTGCACACCTGGTCCTATTCGCCTTATTAACAATAGCCCGCCACTTTATACTTTCTTTGGTACTGCATATTAAATAATGATTGATATGCAGGCTAGGCTTAGAGCTTGTGAATGGTTTAATCGCCTGTGAATAATAACTTTGGGTGAAAATTATGAGAGTGAGAATTACCTTTACGGTGCACACACATAGCACGGTGGAAGTGCAACGTGTAAACACACAAACAGAGTTCAGGATGTGGAAACGAGACAGATATACGTAGTGGACCGCACAATGTATGTGCCGCAGTCAAAAAGGTAGGACTATCAAATCCCAACTCGTTATTTCAGTCCGATAGCATTGTAAACATTCACAGACAACGGAGCTGCAAATCTGTGTGCTTACTGGTGACACGGCCCGAGTCCACCTGTTCACTCTCAGATCATCCACTAAAAATACAAAGAGAGGATTCCAGACAAGTCTCAGTCGTAAACAGCAACCAAGGGGAGACCCACACATAAAGTGCCTCCATACTGCGTGAAGCAGCCGTGACTTTGCAACAGCCAGAAGTATGCTTTGATTATGTCCCTGTTTACAGATTTTGGTCACTTTTTTTCATTCTTTCTTTTCCTTCATTCATACAGTTTGAATTTAGCGGCATCCAACATGTGGTGGGCTGCATTGCGTGTGACTCGACATAGAGAAGAAATAAAAATAAAAGTAAAAAACAAATGTATGAGGGTCAATCAGTCACCTCTTCCACTTCCTATGCACCAAATGCATAAAATGACAAATTCAATAGCTTAAACCTCCACAGTTCATTTGGCAATGGCTCAATAAATTCTAAAGAGCAACCCATGCTGCCTACCCTGTAAGAGTACTCCCCTGCTCAAAGGGTAAGGGGGGAGCGAACATTAGGACTGGTGGCTTGTAAAGTGAGCTGGGAAGTTTAATTGATCTAAAAGAATTTAATGTGGCGTAGTGAATCGGGGCAGACAGCATGGATTTATATCGCAACCCTGCAGAAAGGAACATAATATTGCCTGGGTTTTACAGCAGAAGGGGGATTTTTTTTAATTGTGGCCACAAAAATGATTTACTTTGTGTTGAGTAAAACTGCAGTTCAATAGAAATGATCATGGACCCCCAATGCCCATTTTAATTCCCACTCTGGCATAAAGTGTAAGACAATGCACTTTACTTCAGATCTAAACAAAGCGCAGTTTAAAAAAAGATAGATATGAAGTATTGCTTTAACAGATATACATACAAACACAATTATGGATAATACAAATAGATTAAAGCCATCCCACTTATTGAAGACTATTGTTTTGGCCCTGACCCATTTCACACATCACAAAGCAATATTCACGCCTGAGCTATATCATTTCAAACTAAGCTCTCGCTCTCTCAAGTGTTAAGTCCATCCTGCATGGACGCTTATGAAAGCACAGATAACTCTGCAATGTGTTAGAGATTTTGAATGTAAAACCAAGATTACCACACAGCCACAGGAAAAGTGATTCAGCACAATCCCCACAGGAAGCGTAGCGGCCAAGTCAAACAAGAGCGCAGATATTTACCAATATGCTCTGGAGCCCGAGGACACGCAGATACAAAGATGCACACAACAAATAACAGATGGAGGTTAAACAATGTAATCCAGTTTTTCCTGCTATAAATATGCAGAATGTTCTGTAATGCATTTTTTTTAATAACTTTAATCCACAGTGCCTCTTGGAGTAATGAATGTATACATATTTGATTTTCCATGCTCTACTCAGGAAGCCGTACAGAACCATGAAATGTCGCCGGACATCAGGTGACCAGGTGAGCATGATGTAGATTCCTGGTTGGATCTACACCGCAATTGTGCATCAACACGATGGGTATAAAAACCTGCAGTCTACACAGATGACGTGTAAGTTATTGCTTTATTCACTTGTATTTTAACTACGTCACCCACATGTCCTCAAGTACTGATCTTTTTTTATGGTTGGGCAGCAAGTGATCAATAACCAACTACTGAAAAACAAAGAAAAGAAATCCCGCAAGAAGAAATTAGGATCACTTATGAAGAAGCTGAAAGAGAGACACAAGTAAAGAACAATAGGGGACCAAGAGCTACAACAAATGACAGGCTATATACACAAAAGGGCTCTAGTAACAATCATGTCAGGAGTGAATACATGATACCAGCCGGTTGACAAAGATCTCTCACTGGTAATGCACTTAGTTTTGATACTAAACACGCAAAGCAGTTTAGTAAACTAACTTATAAATGATCAAACTGAAGCGTTTCCTTGACGCTTCCACCTGACTGATGTGGAAAGTGAATCGATGGACTGGAATTGGAACTAATCTTTTATTTATTTTTCTTTTGCATATCTATATTTATGAAAGGATGCTAAAAGACAGAACATGCATTTGTCGATTTGTACTGGACTTCACAAACACTGAAAGACGACATTGAAACCTTCCTTTGCTATTCAAATGTTTGTAGTTTGAATCATTCTAATCGATTTAGACTTCTTGCTGATAGTAATGTAGGACAGTGAACGTTTCTGTTGTTTACATACTGATGATCATAAGCCCATAACTAGTGGGTGAAGTTGTTTAAACGCGGGTTTGTTCTGGCTGGAACAAACCAAAAACCAACAGGACTGGAAAGTGGCTGATGTGTGAATTTTTTTGCATGTAACTAAGCATAATCTGATGCTTGACAAATAGTCTTGTTGATTTTGCTTAGCCATCCTATCGGGGGGGAGGGAAGAAAGAAAGAAAAACCACAACGACCACGACTCAGCAAAAGGTATTTACATTACGGTAGGGAGCACAGGATGAGGAAGATTGAGTCAGGGAAAATGTAAGATGTATCGTAAAAAAAAATGTGATTCATCTCCACGGGAAAAAAAAGTTCCACATGGAATGATTTTCAGACAGACACAAGCTCAAGGGAGGAAACCAAGCACTCGTTAAACCTACCAGACCTGGCTCAGACCACACCTAGACCTGGCCATCCATCAGACCGACTGGACAGGATTTACAGTGTGACCTGATCGGTCATCATTTATTACTTTTACTGGTCCTAAGTGGAGGCAATCACCGGCTGGTGTTTGTGTAAGAGGAGACCTCCACCTGCACGGGTCTACCATTAACACAAACCTGACTTGGGGGGAGATATGTCATCTGTCGACATTAGCTCGGACTGGGCCCACAAAGAAGTTTTCCTCCCTGAATGAGCCGCTGTGTATCTTTAATCAAAAACGATGATTGACTAATCTGGGCGTGTACTACTGCCTTCACGCAGCCCCTCAGCATCATTACTCTTCTCAAGAAAGGAACTTCCTTTTAACCAGTCGTCTGAAACACTATGAAAGATGTGAAACCTCATTACCATATCGTAGCATTCCAACAGACCCACAAAGAAGAATGTGCAGGAACAGAAAATCGACCATGTGTGGAAGACACTAGCTCTCAACCAGGTCTCGCTCCGGACTTATCTTCTATAATCGGTGAAGGATCTAAGGGAGAGGTCAAACTGAAAAACCCCGGTCTGGATGATAGTGGAACAAGTGAAGCCAGTAACACAGCTACCCTGAAGCTACTGTCACCTCAGGGGGTAAAGGTGGCCTGTAGCTTTGAAGTGCCGCTGACGTTGGCTTCTGTTCAAGCTCATGACATGTCCCTTTGACGCTCCATTGAACTTGATTGGTCCCTCAGCTAATAAATGTACAACCAAAGAGAGGGACAAAGGAGGAAGCAACCGTGAAACAACAATACATGGGTGACACGCATCAGGAAGAAGTTCACAGAAGGTCGTGACCTCCCGCATACCTCCACAGAGTTCATGTTGAACACCGCTCATGAGTGGGTCAGGGAGCTAATGTTCCAAATAGGTGAAATACAGAAGGAGTGAATAAGAGAGAGAGAGAGAGAGAGAGAGACCACATCCCTGTTTTTGGATGCTCATCAATTGGACAAATGTGATCTAATGCCACAGGTTCCAGTATGTGCACACTGTCGACTTCACGACACCGGGATTATTCTGCATAATGGGCCTTGAGGGGATGTGTGAGGGCCCTGAGTGGGTTAATCAATCGGCCAGAGAGAGAGAGAATAACAGACAGACAGAGTCCACCTGAGGCTCACCTTCACTTCCCTGTCTAATCACTAACACATGCGGATGAGAGGCACATGGGAAGCCCCTCCAAAAGATACATTCTTTCTCATTCACCTCACTTCCGAGATTCTTGAAGGGTTTGGGATTTCCTAAAAACAATTTTATATGATTACGTTGCTTGGAGCTGTAGATATAGTTGTGGCTAGCATCAAATTACCAAAGCTAACATGAACCAAAACAACTAACCGACTTCAGAACTGGGAATTGTAATGTTGGCATGGTATCGCTAATGACTGAATGGGAAGTACATTCCTGGGACTACATGGTTTCCCGTGCAGGTTCAAACCACTCTAAAGGGAAGAAAAGTATCTCTTTCTGGCTCAGGCATTAAAAATAAAAGCCTCACCAAAAGCAACCGTAACTGTCAAAGTGAAGGTGTGGAAGCCCAGACCACAACCTGACATTACATAGCTGACAAATAAAAAGCATGCCCTCCCTCAACTCTCATCTAATTACAGGTATGGTTTACCAGCTACGGCTTATTAGTGTTTCCTAAGCAAACTATAAAAACTAATGACAGCATTTTGTTGCTTTGGTTTTCTCGCACGAATGTTCTTGGACAGCACAGATTATTTTTTTGCTCTAACTGGTGAGAGTCAAAGCCTCAAAGCCAAAGCTAACGTCTGTTTTCTTCCTGGGTCAGCATTTAACATCCTGCAGAGCATCGCTCTGAGTTTTAAGACACTGCGGCTGCTCTGAATAAAAACTTCATGGAGCATATTTATAATGAAATAATACCTGGGAGTCCGCTACGGTAGTGTCTCATACAGGACAGACAAATAAATCAGCTGTATGCTTGGGTAGTGTAATTATGATACAGTTAAAACTGATTTTATACGTATATATATTTAAATGGATTCACCACAGTTGCCTCTCACAATACTACTCTGACAAGCAGTCTTCTGTTCTGAGAACTTCTAATGGACTTGCTCCCCCTAGTGCCCGGGGCTTTAACTTCAGTCAGAGTCGCTCTGAATCTGTCATGCAGGTACAGCACGTTTCCTTTTGACACAGGCCTGATTTCATTAACGCGTGCATGCTTGTCATCCTTTAAGGTTATATTTCCATATAGTGATTTTAGGCAAAGCACACCACTTCTTTGTCCCGTAGTCATCCGACAGGCCATCCTAATTCCTACATTTGGACTTGCTGTGATACTGCAGGCAAACATGAAGCCAAAGGACACCATGTGAGTGATCAGAGAGCAGAGGCTTCAGCTCAGTTCCACTGCCACAGGTCATACTTGAGTTTCAGGCTGTCCAGACACTAAACCAGGCTTGAGTGACTTTAGTGCCGTCCTCAGGGCAGCCCGAGTGCTTTAACCTTCCTGAACGCGTCACCGACAGTGATGCTGAATACTCTGCGGGCATGTTTATTAAACTTCGGATGTGCTTGATTAGGGATGGACACAACACAATGGAAGAAAATAAGACTAAAGGTCATCATAACCTAGATTTAAACTTGGAAGTATAAATAGTAAGTCAGTCAATCTTTGTCTATATATCTGGCAACACAGGTTATAAAGTGGTTTACAGTAACATAAGCACATAAGACATAATCACAAATACATACAAACCCAACCCACACCAACCGGTTACCGCACAGATCTACCACTGAACTTGAAAATGAGTGAATGACTGTAAAACATATATTAAGTAGTTATTATAAAAAATAATTCAATTCAATTCAATTCAGTTTATTTGTATAGCCCAATTTCACAAATTACAAATTTGTCTCGGAGTGCTTTACAATCTGTACACATAGACATCCCTGCCCCAAAACCTCACATCGGACCAGGAAAAACTCCCAAATAACCCTTCAGGGGGAAAAAAAGGGAAGAAACCTGGAGGAGAGCAACAGAGGAGGATCCCTCTCCAGGATGGACAGATGCAATAGATGTAATGTGTACAGAAGGACAGATGTGTTTTAGCATTGTTTGTGTGTGCCTTGAAAAGAAGGAAACACATCCATTTCTGATGCAATGTTCACAGATGAGCAAGCCTTCCCGTGTGAGCGCTGCAAAGCGGGTTTCGACAACACATTAAGATTAGTGAAACGTCACCAAAAAAAAGCACAGGCCAGCAAAACTGTCACAGTCCTTTTGTCTAGAAAAGTGTGTTCAGTTAGTCTCGAATCCATTGTCAAACATTCACCAGCATCCATTAAAACATCTTGTTTGCTTGTTTGTTTACTTGTCTCCGTAGAAGCACGGGCTGTCGCCAACACGTACACATTCCAGTCTTTTAGTGGTGTTTCAATATTCACAATGATGTAAAACATGCCCATCTAATATATTATTTAGCCATATTCCCTGGTAATAAAACACATTTTTGATTCTCTCTGGCGTGATCCCGACATTGTATTTCCATTATTTTCTCTTTAAACATTAACCATGGCTTTGTTGGGATGCATTCCATCTCTTCTTCTGCTTAAAGATTAAAATGGCACGCTGCTCAAGACAGACAGGCCATAATGTTTAAACAGAGTTGACAGAGGAAGCAGAAGAAGGAATGTTTTGCCTAAAATCTGCTGAAAATTCATTTTCCCCAGGTCTCTCTCTCCCTCCCATTACGGCACAGTGCTACGGCTGCAGTTTGAGGCTCGCTAGGTGCTGAGTGGCAACTTCTTCTCCTTTCAGGCTGATAATAACCTCACATCACACACACACACACACGCATACACATATCACAAACACACATCACACACACACCCGCACACACACATGAACACACACACGCACAACGCATTGTAGGTTTATTTATCTTTAGTGGAAATGAGCATTTCACATGCTTTGAAGGTAAAACTGTGTTTATTATATTTCATTTGTTAATGTGTTCATACATACAATGGCGAAGCATTAATATCAATGAAGGTAAT
The DNA here is from genome assembly GCF_029220125.1 of Pseudoliparis swirei. Classification (NCBI taxonomy): domain Eukaryota; kingdom Metazoa; phylum Chordata; class Actinopteri; order Perciformes; family Liparidae; genus Pseudoliparis; species Pseudoliparis swirei. Next base: position 10,057,163 of record NC_079396.1, read on the forward strand.
GTAACTCAAGTAAAATAACTTACTGTGTAATAGGGAGATGATTACTAAACATGGTTACAAGACCATGCACTCTTGTATTTGACCAGTAGGATTTATTTTTTTTAAAACATAGCCATTGCTCTCTCTAATTAAGTATTTTCTTTTTCAAAAGCAAGTATTATGGTAACACAATTCCCTTACATGTCTGAACATATAAAAGACAAATACTGTACTTAATTACAGACCTAAAACAAGTGAATTTATATGTAACTGCCTGTGTGTGTCTGTGTGTGTGTGTGTGTGTGTGTGTGTGTGTGTGTGTGTGTGTGTGCGTGTGCACATTTCTTTTAGTAAACTTCAACAGTAGTGAGCAACTAACAACGTGAAACAGTTACTGGGCACAGAATAATGAGTGTGTATTCCCCCTGCATGGCATACATGCTCATAAGTCCAATAGTTCTGTGAACTTGTAATATTGAATTGTATGAAGTATTCATATTATAATGTTGAATCTCTTAATGAGTCCAGACTGAAATCATTAAACATATTTTAATTAAGTTTGGATCGAAAGTCATTTCAAAAGATGTGTTTTTTTTAATTGCTACATTTAATCCACAAGGACATCATACCAACATGGATGAATGTACTTACAGCTGCTTTGTATTTATTTATAATAAAACACATTTGGGAGGCTTAATAATGACCATCTGACTGACGGCATATTTTTAGCAAGAGTAAAATACTTGTTTCAGCATCCTGAATATCAGAGTTCATACTCTGCCAAACTTCAGCATGGTTTGGTAAATGTATTGATACCGTTCACCAAAGGGTGATTTCAAGAATTTTTTTGAATGAAACACCTTGTGGCGTCACCAAAGAGTTTTACTGCCAAAAATATTCCATGCACTGTAAAACTAGGTTATTTCCTGAATCACTTGACTGAGGGAGACCTTGAAAGTGTCAAGACCACACTGCAGGTGGAAGAAAAGAGCCTTTTTCCCCAAAAGTTCCCATTCTGTCTCAGTGATTATAGAAGCCATGGGTCTCCTCCAGAAGTGCTGGATGTCCCCTCTTGCTGCTAGTTGGCTGATTGGCAAGCTGCTCAAAGCCTTTCTCACATGGTGTCCTCACTGAATCTGAATCAGACTGATTAGATCAAATTGCAGGGAGCAACCTGTGTACCCCTGTGTGCCCACCTCTGTATCGCCTTAGTGCCAGCAGTTAAATTGGACTTCTGGAGGCCAGGTAGTGTGTGGTTTTGTGATTATACATTGACATATGGGATATTGAAAACTACGGGCGTTTGCATCTGCCCGTCATGAAAAGAGGAGCTCAGACTTTAGGTGTTAAAGCTTGTTTCCTGCTGTCTCGCCACCAATTTATTCCCAGCATGGCAACAGAGAAGAGTACGGAAGGAAACGATGCAGCCGCACAAACTGGACACGCAAAACATGACACAATTGTTTCTTAGTCTTGCCTAATGCCAAATCAGTGGCTGCCCTCGAGGCAGGAGGGTGATGAATGACACAAGTCGGCGTCCTAAGTAGCGCCTCCTTGGGACAGAGACGAAAAGCCGATATTACTTCCGGGTCTTGAATTGTACTCCCACCGCAGCGTGCTGAAAAAAACTGTACAAAGCAGTTGTATCGTCAAAATATATAATTGTTGGTCATCTGCGTGTACATTTGCATGTCATGCACGTGTAAAAAGATGTGTGTGCATGTGAAGGCAAAATAAAGTGAGCCACAGGGAGAAACTGGAAAAAAGAGACAGGAGCGGCGGAAAAAAGATGACGATCATTAGCTTGTGATGGATCTAATGACCGGGTGGATTTATGTAAAGCGGACCTGGATAATGGGAAAGAGACGAGAGGAAAGAGAAAATCATTTAGATGTTGAGAAGATGAGGGGGAGTATATCAATGGCATGCTGAGGGGGGCTAACGACAACAAGCCGAGAGGCATCACGAGCAAAGATATAGATCAATAACTCTTCCATTATGTTATGAAGAACAGGGAGATGAGAAGAGGAGGGGTGGCGATGGAGGAATAATGTGCTTGATAAATCCACATGGGAGCAAAGCGTGTATATGTAGCCGGGGTACTGACAGGGTCACATAAACAAGTGGCAGCATCTCTCCCCAGAGGACCGGCAGTGATGATGAGGAGAGGAGGCGCCGCCGGAGTCTAGAGGGGTGAACGGCGGGACGCGCTCGAGCAGCATCTCTCTCTTGGCAGGTAAAAATAAAAGTCAACAGGAAAGGGCTGGCGAGCCGGGTGCTGCCGTGATAGCTGCCATCCGTTACGGGTAAATTGAACTGTCAACCCCTCGGTGTCATTTCCTCGGCTGGATGAGAGGGAGAGGCCGAGGCAGAGAGAATTATGGGGGTATTCACTGGGTGATCACAGTGTGCAGCGGGAATGTTCCGGCAAATTAACTCCCGGCGGAGAGGGGGAACGATGTTATGGCTGTCAGAGAGATAGAAGGATGGGAGGATAAACAGGGGAGAGGGGAGGAGTGAATATGAGCGCCGTGAATGTTTTGAAAGGGGATCGACTCTGTTTTCTTTCCCCCATGACGTTGAAACACATTTTGTCAGTGGATGCATTCGGTTCATGTTAGCACCCTGCGTGAAGCTAAAACCTGGCCACTGTTTATCTTCTACTACTATGAATGCCAAAGCTGGGCTTTCTGTGTTTACAGAAAGCGGCGTACCTCCAGAGTTGATTGCCTGTGATTTGGTTTATACAATACGTGCAAACGTAAAAACATTTAATCAGTTTCAGTTAAAGTTGGCCATAGCTGTCATTTCTGCCACGCACATGTGCACATCCATTATGGATTAGCCTCCATGGGCTCATACAGACAGACACACTTTTCTAGGCGCAAAAACACATTCAAAAGTTATTAGCATAGAGCAGACTACACAATATGTGGACATACTTCTTGGGGTTTTTTTTCACCATCAATCTGCATGATTGTGCATATGCACCAGTGGGACTTTGTGCACTCACTGGTACACACAGCTCCTCTGACTTTTTGCCCCTGCCGCTCTATCCTCTTACTTAAATATTTATAAAGATTTCTATTATCGTATTAACTATTTATTGATTTATAATTTTAAAAATGTATACTGGACCCCGAGAACTGCAGGGGAGTGTGAGCGCTTTCCCAATAAGAGGGATGCATCAAGAGCCGTTTTGTATCTTCAAAAGCTCAGCCTGTTTGCCTCTTGGCATTCAGAAACAGAAAGAAATACACTCACAGCGAGACGGACACCGAAGGAGAAAGACAGAGGCCGAGAAAATGAACAGGAAGGACAATCCAGCTCAATAATGGTCCTGGTTAGATGTTGGTGAGCTGTGTGTCGTCTCCATTAGAGCAGGTCACGCGCTGGCAGTCCAGACCGAGCCTCAGCAATGAAAATGTATCGCCTCTCTCTCTATTTGGTCTGGAAACTCTTTGGATGTGAAATGCTTTTTTATGGGGCTTTACCTCCTTTACTTTGCTGTCAGTGGACAAGAATAAAGACTGAGGGCAAAGAGTACCAGCAACCCACTGATCTAATGATCAGGGGGGAAATGAATGAGGATAAAAGGCTTATTAAATGACAGCTATCTCAATGAATCATCATTATTTGACATGAGGAGAATGTCAGTTTTAATTCCATGAATGACGTCCTAGCCTACCAACCTCTTTTTGTTTTGAATTTGTGTCTCTCAAATTTTTTTAACACTGCAGTTTGTGCAAAAACAAAACAACCTACATGTGGGTAAACAACACTGAGCAGAAGCGCATGCAGCAAGTGAGTAATGTGTTTTCTCGTTAGGGAGGAGCGGGAGAACTTCCTCAACCAGACAAGGGGCAGATTCATCATAACTCAAGGGCTCAATCAAAAGACAAGGGACGGGGGCGGGGGGAGGGGAACAAATGAAGAGGTCTGTGGAGGAAGGACGCTTGTGTCTCGGAGTAGGAGGGGACGGCGCAGAGAAAGAAAGGTGTTGGATGTGAAAAGCAGAGCGTGCTTTTATGCAATGCCCGGTGACTGACAAGGAAACCATTAATGGAGCAGCACTGGCCAAAGGGATTAAGTCCACACATGCACGGCCATTATTCAAGCTAATTAAGGGCTTTTTTCTGGGAGGACAGCTTTCCCAGTGCAACAAAGACAAGCAGAGAAAGAAGCAGGAAACAGCTCTGGCGATTTTAGCCGCATTTATTCTTAGCCAGCAAATCTTTAGCGTACGTTAAACTAATAGGGACAATGATTTTAACCATTTGGAGGACCTCTTCTGTACTATTGTATACATCTAATAAATGACAAGCGGTTTTAAAGGCCCGCTACAAAGAGCTGATCGTTTTCTCTTTCATTCAATCCACTCTCATACGATATGTTCAGAACGCTGAGGTTCTCTTGCTCTACCAAAGGGGAAAGTAATCAACTGTAACACCTCCTGCTGGAGGACTTTTACACACACAACATGTTTTAAATCAGGAAATCAATTTTGCACCAAACAGCGTGGTGATGTCGTGACTGTGAACAGGAATTAATATATTTTAATTCATGTATTCTGCAGTACACCACAGTTCATAAACATATTGCAAGAACCATGCAATACATGTCTTGGTCACAACAAATTGAAGGTATATGTGTGGTGTATATGTAAAGAATAACAATTAAAAGGCAGATATTACCAATATATTTTACTAGCAATTTCTTTCACTCATGTCAATATATTTTTGACCAGTTTAAAAAAAAATCCTAGCCTGGATCTGAGGCATTCGTAAGAATTTAGCCTGTAGACAGGCACCTGTCCCACATGAAACCCTATAATCAGACCCAATCCTCTCTCTTAGGTGGGCTGGTGGCTGGCATCAGCACAAGGAGCTGGAGGCAAGCATGCTACAGGTGCAGCTAATTGAGTTCATAAACAGCATGGTGGTGAGCAACTGGCCTTTTGTGTGGTTAAGGAAGAAGTCGTTTTTTTGGCTTAGGTTTTAAGTTTGATTGGATGGTGTGATCCAAGAAAGTCTTTCCCCCCTAGAGCATTTGAAACTGATGGGAAAATAAAGGGAAGCAGGACAATAGATGTATGGGGATGGGCTATGAATGGAGAGAAGACACAGAAGGTACGATAAGTAAAGAATGAGCAGGAGAGAACCATGAGAGTCCCTTTGTATATTAAAGTTAAATTGTGTTTATAGAATGATATTAACAGTAGTAATGGTGTTTTTAATGAAACGTATAGCATTCGGTTGATTCTACATGTTTACTTGTCACTGTGAAAACGTCTGTCTCCCGTCTTCTGTGGATCTGAAGGAGCTTCATCATCAGGGAGCAGGGGTCAGTCATCAGGGTCTGAGATGAAAAATTGGAAATGTAATGTTCAGGATTTATAAGCTTTACGCAGGCTTAATGTCAGGAGACCCTTTGCCTTTACTGCCTTTACTTTGATCACTTATTTTCTCTTTTTAAATTTTTTTAGACCTATTTGTCAAGTTCAAAAAACTTTATAGAAGTACATTACACATTTTCTGGAGTTAACTAAGTCTATAAAAGCTTTGATTGTTTTTTTAATAGGAATATTTTAGCAATTTTTTCTGCATCATTTCTATTTATAACATGTTATGAATGCAATGTGTTGCACAGTGTGTTTTGATGGCGTGAGACCCAGCCTGCTCAACAACAGTGGTGGGACAACAGTGGGATCAGGAGAGGTTCTGTCCCCGGTGGCTTTAAATGGCTGCCAAGTATCTTCGCTGGGAGGATTTCACCCTAACAGCTCCTTGGAGACTGCTGAGGGCCTGCTGGCCTCGCAACAAGCAGGAGCTTTACTGATGCAGACAGCTCCAGGGACAGAGGAGGGATGCGGCAGAGAGAGAAAGAGAGGGAGGGGGAGAGAGAGAGGGAGGGAGCGAGGGGGGACATCACTTTCCTGGTTTTACACCCACGCACACGCCACAGCGGATCCGTCAGTCGGGATTGCACCCGACACTCGACATGCAACCGACAAGGCAGACAAGCATGGAGGGATGAGAGAGAGAGAGAGCGGGAGAAGGGCAAAGAGAGAGGGAGTGGGTGTTAGAGCACAGTGATTGACAGACAGCAAGCTGATGGGGAGAGGCGGGTCTAATGGGCTGTGAAGTGGAAGACCTCGGGAGATGAGAGAGCCTTTGCCCGTCAGCACAGACTCTTCCCCTCAGTCTCTCTCCATCTTTTACTGTCTCAATCAGTCACACACTCCGAGAGAGAGAGGCACGCTCTCTCTCTCACACACACACACACACACACACACACACCTCTAAGGTCAAGAGAGATGTATCAACAGGAGAATCCCTGTTAATTTCCTTAACACTTGTTGGAAATAAGTGAAATAACTGAAGTGTAGTTACGAGCACAATACAAAGATGAATGATAGGATGACGAGTTCTGCTTGATTTAAGGACATTATAAGATGAGACATTCTTACTCCACGTTATCCATAAAACAAATGGTCAATTTGACGATATCTGGCAATTACCTGCATGTCGGCCTTTCCTTATCAGCCTTATATTTATCCGCGCTAAATTTTATATGTCAGGCATCAGTAAATTGTCTATTGAAAAGTGGATGAGCCGATAATCTTAAGGATTTGAAGGCTGGTGTTTGTGCTCATCGAATAGTGCATATGTAATGGTAGCATTATCTGTAAAGAGGTTTCCCTGTCGGAGAGAACGGTGTGTGTTATGGAAGTCAGCTTTAAAGAAATCAATTTATTAGATTCCATGTCAATTCACAATGTGAATACTGTCCATAGATCACTAACCCATGACAACAAATCACTCGTGCTGACACAAAAACACCATTCCATCTTAGAGAGAAGGATTACACGTTATTCTTTGGTACACATCATTTTCCCACTATGCATTTTGTTTTATCAATATAAAAGAGCCGCAAGAAAATAGAAAATCTACAGGTTGGAAAAGAGCATGGCCACATGTGGACAGCTGGTCACTTTTTATTCATTTATTTATTAATCTGCAATGGATGTTGCTCTATGGAAGGAAAACACATTTTCCATATGAAATACAATTAAGTTGAATTAATGGTTCTCTTGAACCAGCAGGTGAGTATGTATGCAAGTATAATATAACATACATGAGATTGTGTTTTCCTGAAAACATGTTCCAAATATTACAGTATTATTATTGATGATGTAACAAAAATACATTTTAGTAAATGGGACAACAATTATTATCGGATCTAACATCACAATATTGCCTTTGACTGACATATCATCATCAATACTGACCTAATGACAAATAAATAAACATTAAGACAATTGTCCTGATGACAACATTTCTTAAATTGGTGTAAGAGCATTTGTTTATTACTAAGCCAGATATGCAATAGTTCCCTCATCTGATCTCTCTCTCTCTCTCTCTCTCTCTCTCTCTCTCTCTCTCTCTCTCTCTCTCTCTCTCTCGACGTGATAAAAGCAGTAACACGGGAGGGGAACCAAACTGCTTCTTAATTTTCCCTGACAGCCTCCTTTAAACATGCGGACCCAAATCCACACACTAATTGAAAGCACATTCCTATTCCAAACAAATTAAGCACAATTAAGGCCTCTGAGTTATGAGTATCTATCACTGTGCGATGTTTTTGTAAAAATCACTGCGCTCTAGATCAAAGTCTCTCGACCCCTCAACTTAATTGCCTCATTAAGAGCTCCCTTCTTTGTGCCACGGGCTTCATAAATACAGGGTCTGCTCATTTCATTTGGGAATTACACTAAAAGACGCCCCTTAAACTAATCGCTTCCACGTTTTCAATAAAAGTTCATCTGTTTTTAGGTACAGAACAGAATGGGATTTTCTTTCATTTATAGAGCATAATTTGCAAGGCCCTTTTAGCTCGAAGTGTGATATATCATTTCATTGTGTCTGCGACAAGGCACAAACCTGTAACCATGTTTAGCTACTTCATAACTCGTGTTAAAAAAGGCTTCTATAACATTTCAGGAGTATGGTCAAACCCCCAAAAAAGAAAAAACTGCAAAAGCTCATAACTCTGGATACATTAGCTTTAGGGTCTTAGGTGTGGCATTTGACACATCATAGCAGGTGACAGGAAGAAGGTGTCACCACCAGGAACCAGCAAATCACATGACAGGAAGATGATTGTGTGCAGCTGAAACAGTTCCCCGCTCCCATAACCTCCCTCCCTCATCATCACAAAATGCCATCCGAGCATGGCTGGCTTTTAATTTAATCTTATAAATGAGGTGCGCACTCCTAGACAACATGCTGTTCCAATTTGAAATGGCTGCTTTATTGGGGGACAGCGACACAGGGGAGAGAAAGGGGGGGGGAAGCGAGAAATAGAGCGAGGGGGGGGGGGGAATTAGGAAGGGGGGAAAAAGAAAGCCAGGGGAAAGACGGTGGTATGGAACATTTGTTAGTAATCCAATTCCACATACCATATGGCTTCATTACCATTATGCGGGAGAGAAGACTTCAGTCAGTCTGAAAATAAAGACCTACTTAGCCCCATCCAAACTGACCCCAAATGAGACATGTTTGTCTCCGTGTGACAGTGTTAGTGTTATTGCCCTGCTCTTGCATTCTTTGTGGTCGGTTTAGATTGAGCCTGCAGCTGTGCATGGTTTCACTGTGTGTGTGTGTGTGTGCGTGCGTGCGTGCATGCGTGTGTGCGTGTGCGTGTGTGTGTACACATGGTCGCCTGTGTCTGGGTGTATGTAAGATAGGGATCGGGCAGTTTCCCAGTGACTGATTATTACGGAAGAGAGTCCTTAGTCATTACTGCAGAGAGAGAGAAAGAGAGAGGAGAGAAAGAGAGGGGAGAGACAGAGAGAAAAGAGGAGAGAAAGATAGAGAGAGAAAAAGAGTGAGAGAGAGAGAGAAAAAAGAAGGTCCATAAGCCAGCTCCATTCAGATGTGAAGATGACTGATAATGCAAGAGCAGCAGGACCCCTCGCTGGGTTCATTGGCCCCTAAGTGCTCCTTTGCTGAATGTGTCCCTTATCTTGCCCTGACAGCAGTAATAGAATATGCATAGCTCTATTAGCATACAGGGTAATGGCACCCTTGAGGGAGGGCACTGACATAAAACTTTAAGTAGAAATCAAAACATTGGTGAAGGCAGAAGCAGAATAAAAGGGGTTATTGTCACCCAGTGCAAACACTGCCCGAGGCCTTGACTGTGGCTGCTCGCAAGGTATGCTCCTTTTACGCTTCCATGCACATCTGTCAGTGTACACACACACACACACACACACCCTCACGCACGGATACACAGAGCATTTAATAAGCTTGGTATACCCATTCATACGAGTGGGTGTCATTTGATCATACACAAGGAACACATTACATCTTATGTACGTATGCATAAACACATTCCCGAATCCTCCTCCTTGGGGCATCCAAGCAAATTAAATGAAAGTGCTCAAATAAAGGGGGAATAAGACAAGAACAAATATTTTCCATTTTCGTTAACGATCACACAGCATCACAGACATCTCCGTCAAAGCGAAACATTTAGAAGAAATAAAACAGCGCTCGAAGAAGTCCCGACACGAGGGGCTGACGAGAGGTCGGGCGGGGAGGTGATGGGTACGGTCAGGTGGTGAGAGAGAGGTCTGACTGTAGTTTCCACCAAACCCCAGGCAGCAGCTCTGACATTTTGAATCAAAGCAGGTCAGACAAACAACACAAGGCCGTCAGCAGAACCAACATTCAGCATAAGAAAGCAATTTACTGCTCCTCACACGTCACCCGAAGAATTATACAGAGAGGGGGCCGGGTCCAGCGAAAAGTCTAATTTCGTCTGGTGGGGCAGACCAGGAGAGTGTTAGCTTTTCCACTTATTAACTTCTAGTAAGGATATTAACCTTGAGGAAGAGGACAAGGAAGCGGTGTCAGTGGAGGTTAAGAATTAACGCCACCAGGGCGAGCAGTTAAAGAAGCGTAATACTGCTCACGTACAACACGACCTCTTCCTCTTCTCTTCTCTTTGTTCAGCTCTGGTAAGTGTGCAAAACAAAATCAACACTAATGAGGCAATAATATCAGTAATTGCATCCTCAATTGTAATTATGGTGATTATGCAGTCCTCTTTGATATGCAGTTCTGCTCCGCTGTCGATACGAGCCACATGTGAACATGGGACAATTATGCTAATCATTCCACATCCAAGCAAGTCATTGTGAAGTGAAAAAAAGTTCACCACCGTAAGAAGGAAAGCCCGGTGGAGAATGCCTCCCGATGTTGAAACTTCGGCCATTAAGAAATAAAGATTGGGGTATGGTCAGTCATCAGTGGAGGTCTTTGAAGGAGGAAATTCAAGACCGACTGAGCAGTTATTGACTGTTTAATGTTAATGACCATGAAGGCGTGGGCTAGATATCAACTTTAGAGCAATGTTGGCGCATTCCAAAATATTTAGTATAATAAGACTAGCACATAATTAGACTTGGCTCAACTTTTATGGGCCATTTTGGCCCCTGCTAATGGCTCTGTGCTCGGACTCAAACAGACCAATAAAGCATAGTCTCGCGTTGTAGACGGGGCATTATTAAAGAGAAGGCAGACACTATTAACAGCTATCAAATCCATCTCAAACTGGGCAGCACAGTTTCTTTGCTAAAACAAAAAGACAGCCTTTTCTAATCTGTGGTTTATTTAATGTGTTTATTACATGGGTGGCCAGTTTAATGAGCGGTCTCCGGGCTACATCTCTTCAAGAACATAATAGTCATTCGTCTACCGAGCAAATACGGTACAACAACTGCGTAATGATGAAAATATTGTGTCTCCATAGTAACCCCACAGCATTCATATCTGCAGTTAATGTTTGCTGAAAGTGGCTTTTTCATTGTTACGGATTTCAGCATTGGGTTCGGGCTGTGGGGTCCCGCCGGTTGGTCGATTTAGTAGAAGACGGATGAAAGTAGAGCAAATACTGCTCTGACTTTCCCTCTGGTCCGTACAGATGGTTTGGCAGGGTGACAAGGCAAACTGGGACTGGCATCAAAGCCAAACCACTATTTCATACAGGCTTAGCACTTTCTCCCTCACTAGATTACACCGGCTGTGTTACGAGGGTCCAGCCCCGCAGACTGATTTATCAATCCAATGACCGATCCAGTCGGCCAGATATTATTTATTGCGAAGAGACTGTAAAAGGGGAGCGAATAAGAACAGATCACAGACACCACGCGGTCCAAGTCGATCTACAACTTTCTTTATTCGATGCAACTGCAATTCATTTTGAAGGTGTGGCGTTAATACCCGGAATGATCTGTTGATTGGATCCACAACTGCGACATGAGTGAGAGCTCGACTCAGAGAGCGTAAGCTGTGTAACGTGATACACGCTGTGCCAGGGACTTGTCTGAGTACGAGCTTCTCTCCGCGCGGCCCAGGCGAAAGGCACGGTGCACACACCACGTGCAGAAAACACGTCTTTTTGAAAGGAATTGGACCAAAGCCTAGGATTTCCTGGATTTCTCTGCAGGCCTCTCTCTCCGCCACATATACACGTGCATGAGCGGCCGCACAAACCACACGCGAACACACACGCGCACATAGACAGATTCAATCAGCCAGAGGGACAGGAATGAGGTGACTCATACTGGTCTATTAACTGTAGTGGGAGAAATGTGATGGTGCCGCAGTTTCACACTGACCACAAACCAACCGTGGAGGTTAAAAATGAGACACTGGCATTTCAAGCTCCATACTCGATAGCATGGGAGCGACAACCTCTCTATGTGCGTCTGCTGAGATGCCAATGAACACTTCATGTTATTAAAGAAACGTTATTGCTGTCATTATGCCATATAGGGGCAGGGGACAATTTCCTCGTTTTGAGTCGAAGAACGCTTAAAACTATTTAGCCAACTATATTAGTTGATTTAATTGCCTGACCTGTAAAACTGAGTTTCTCCGCAAAAAAAGCACACAAAAAAAGCAGAACTTTAAATCTCGTGGTTGCCAGAGATGTGTTCATCAGTTTCATGGAAATAAGCAATTCAGCATTTAAAACACATAAGAGACCAATCTAACATGTCAGATAATTCAGTAAAATAAGACAGGCAGCCCTATCCAGTACGATTGGGTTATATGTGAATTTGAGCCACGGAGGATGTCTTGTTTTTTTGCCAGATTCGTTCGTCTCAGATTTAATGTCTAAAGGAAATTTTTTCTGTGTCACTAAATATACAGCTCAGATAACGCCTTTTCTAAACTGGCACAACAACAACAACAAAAATGTTGCCTTGGATCCTTTCAACGGCCAGCAAACAGACGATCTTCTGCTCATTAATTGTATAGCATCGTGTTCGAGCCTCATGAGATCCGTTTTACATTAAGTCTGTATTTGTAGTTTAGATTTGACCTAATTCTATGTTTTATAATTCCAGAAAGTTGCCATTAGTTTAAGTATCTAATCTCTAGTGGATGAACACAATTTCTTCTTTTGTCCATCTTTTTTGTAAAGTAAAATAGTTTTTAATTTAGCTGTTAGTGTTCTGGCAGCTTTTGCCCTCAAGTTTCTCCACCATCACGTGCCCTGTGCTCTCATTGGCTGCAGCCCCCCCCCCCCCCACACACAGGTCACATATGTATCCTGCTAGGTGATGCGTCTTTGAACAGCGAGCACCAACGCCATTTGGCCAGCAAGTGGAAAATCATGGTGAAAGTTGTGTGGTGTGGACTTCGCTCGGTGCAGAGGGCCTCTTTGATATGTGTGTGTGTGTGTGTGTGTGTGTAGGAGCTGAGCCTCGCCCGGGATGAAACACCAACACAAAGAACAGAGAACAGCAGAATGCCCGTTAAAAAAAAAAAAAAGGACCACAACAGCGTATTTCTTTTCTGTCCATGTGGCTGCTGTTGCTATTGACGATCGCTTGACTATTTCAGGGGATGTGCAGGATGTCCCATGCCGCGCTAGTTAAGATTGTTACTGACCAATCAGTGGTCCTCTGTGTTGTTACTCCACCTTCTAGTGCCAGCGCTGCTACACTTGGAACCTTGACCCAAAGAGGTATCGTAAAAAGTATCACGGACGATGTCTTTTACTGGAATGGAAAACCCCAAAAGACAGTATCATGCACTGGAAATGTGGCATTTGATGAAACGAGCAAGGTACCAACCATCGATGACACTTTAACTTTGTCTGCCCCTCTTATAATCTCTCTACCGCTTTACTAATGTATTCATCAAAACCACTAGGTGTCCAAAGGGCATTCTACCCGCGAACAGCTATGGCTCACTTAACCATGAGATTGAGCGGAGCATGCATACACACAGAAGGTACCATTTTGATTACTTATTACTTAACCTGTAATGAATTATGCCCCCTTTTGTCTGCATGTCCTGCCCCCCCCCCCTCCTCTCACCCCCATTGCTCTCTTCCATCCTCCCCCCCCCCTAAATAAATGGAAAAATATTCCCTGCCCTGGGCTACTGCTGAACTTCTCACTCTCTGCATCCAATTTGAAGTCGGCTGCTGTGATGTCACTGGAGCGTCCAAACAGAGGGAAAGAGGAAAGGGGAGGATGCAGGGAGGGGGGGAACAAGAGAGGAGAGCTGGCAACCTTCAGACCTCCAAGGTCACACTTCTTAACCCCACTGCTAAAAATCCAATAACACTTTATGAATGTTTTAGTAAGAAGTCGTTAATGCAGCCGAGCATCTGTTTCGAAAAGAATACAAATGAGGTGCTGTCTTGCTCTACACTTTCCCAGCTTCCCTCACACACACACACACACACACACACACACACACACACACACACACACACATATGTGATGTGCCCCTGGGCACAACATCCTGATGTTCAGGGGGAAAGTGGCCCCTAGGACCTGGACTCCATAGTGCGAAGCCAGAATCATCTCTTTGGATTTGACTGGCCGCATATTTAAAACCACCAGTCAGGTTAAACATCTGGCCCTTCAAATTCAAAGTTATGCAGCAACTCTGTTACAAACCAACTTGCTGGCTCCCATGGCTTCTTCCTGAAGTTGCGGTTCGAGAACAAAAGAGTCAGCTATGCATCGACGGTTTAACAGCAAATGCTAAAAATGACACAGGTTCAGACCATTTCTACCAAGTGTAAGCCGGGTAGCAGAGAGTGAACGAGACTTGGCCTCAATGTCAACATCAGCTGAAATGTGCTTCGGCCAAATCATCCCAGAGGTTAAAGTGGCACTGGCTTTGGGCAGAGGTCTGAGCGCTGCTGCAGACCTCATAGTGAATTAAGTGGTGGACCTATATTTCCAGATAGAACAGCCTTTCAAGCATGACTTAATCCCAAACACTCCCCGACACACTCTGCAAGCTACATGCTCAATCCAATTGGCAAAAATAAATTCAATACCACACTATAAGAAAGTTGCATTATTGGAGGCAGTTGGTTTGTGTCCATCTGTGTGTGTATTGTGTACATGAGTGTCTCTGCAGCACTGGAGTGAGCAAGAGAGCGCAGCAGTTTAAATAAGCCAACAGGGTTGTGCAGCCTCCTATTTACCTGCGTGGGAGCTTGCGGTCGCAGGAGAAAAGGCCACGGGGAAGGAGGGAATAGAGGTGTCGCCCCGGCCATGATGATGATGGAGTGTCTACAAATATGACTCCAAACAGGGTCATTTTGATTTGGCGGCAATACGTAAAGGCTGGCCCCTTAACTCCTGACCTTATGAGTGTGACCTGTCGGGGGAGGGGTCTACCCGCCAGGAGAGGACAGAAAGAAAGGGGGAGAGAGAGAGAGGGGCTGTGCAGTGTCAGGCCCATTATGACCCGCTAAAAACTCAGGCCGCTCTCCAGCGAGGAGCCATCCATCATTCGGGCCTCTCTAATCAGCATGTTTGTCACTGTAACTAAACAGTGGGCTGAGCCACATCGCCACGCTATTGGCCCTGACAGGGAGAAATAAATCTGCTGCCAGCCAATGGGCTGCAGGCAGCCGAGCGTGACAGGAAAGGTGACAGACTCCTGAGGCCTCAACTAGTGCGAGATTAAGGGGAACTAGCCCAGACTCTGGGGCGGAGGAAACATTTGAACAGTTTTACTGGTCTTTAGGCAGCAGTCGGGGCCGGAGCAGCGTTGGCGTGGGTGTTGAAAGTGAGAATGCCTTTGTCCCTCTCGCCCTAAGACAGGTCCATTTGTTCACTTAGAAAGAACTCGGGTTCTCTTTGTAAAAGGTAACCGATAGGTTTTCTGTTTGCTTTCTCCATGACATTTTAGGAGTGAACATCATTTCTGTGGGGGTCACACAGGATTAGTGGCGGCTGGTGGACATTTATTTTGGTAGGGTCATCCCATTAAATTCAGCAAACATCCCAGTATGATTTAATGCAAAACAAGTATCAAACACGCATTTTCTACTTTGTAGTGCAACACTGACATATAAGAGACATCTTATTCATACAATTACGTATATTAATATATATATATATATATAAAATATCATATAATAATATTCCGAATAATATGATCTATAAATATATTATAATATAAATATACAATATAAATATTTTATAATAAAATATAAATATCATATATTATAAATCACATATACATATATATATATATAATCTAATAATAGAACAAGTTCATATATTAATATATCCCTATGAACCTTGTTAGCCTGTTTTTATCCACCTCCTTGTTGTGTTTCTTCACCTCCTCCTGTGTCCGTCGTCCAGCTGGTAGCGATGTTCGCTTTGTCCAATATGGCTGCTTGAGGAGTTATCCATGTGTGTCCTGGTGTTCTCGTGTATTCTTAATTTTTCCGACAAGTGCTTCTTGTCCCTTACTCCTGTAACTGTCCATGCTGGATCTGTCCTCGTTGATTGATTTATTTGTATGTCACTCATTTATATCTTTAATCAGTAATTGGCTAAACTGCTTCTTAGACCGGTCTCTTATGTGTCAAAACGATTCGGCCCCAGCGCAGCTGAGACATGCCGACGTGAGAAGAGGACGTGAAGGGAGTGCAGGGAAAGCATATATTTTACAAATATTACTGGGTATATTCCATATTTCAAAAACACTAATATTGAAAATGTGTGGAATGTATTACTATTATTACTATTATTATAATCTTTTTTGTATACCGTTTTGTTTGTTTGTGGCTCAAGGTGGGGCCAGGCCCGTGGCCCTCTATTGGCCACTGCACAGGATTAATCCTGGCACATTCTTCAGGGGACAAAAATGCTCTGAACGGCAAGGTGGATTACAGTACAGCTCATATAATAGCACCACAAATGTATGATCATCAAATCTTTACTTCCATAATATTTGAGACTACTGTACATATGTGGGAATGAATACAGACCATATATTCTACAGATATTAGGTTTTTATTCAGTTTAACATTGTTATTGTTTAACTGAAACAAAGGGCCCTCTGGTAATATCCCTTTTGGAAATAAATTGCCTTTCCACGGCTTCAGCAAAGGCAATCCAGTCCGCTGACCCTGCTTACTGTTGTTTTGTTTTCTCCGGCCCCCTGCTTCCAGCTCAGCGAGCGGGCTGTACACAGAAGCTGAAAAAGCTGCAGTTATTTGACCACTTGGAGCCAGACCTGTTTTTCTCCACTCACAACAGCATACAGCCCAAAAAAGGGCGAGAATAACACTTACCTGACGATGCAATGCAGTTTACCTCCAGCAGCTTGAAAAAAAAATATTATGGGAAATTTCAGCAAATCACAACTGGCACTGTTATTTTTAAGGTTTGATGACTTACATCATAACATTGTACTTATTGCCTTCTCCTCCAGACTACAGCGGACTTGGCTGCTGGCTCTGCTGTACTGTATGGGTCCTGGATTCCTCGCAAACACATTTTACTTTCTGCTTACAGGCGCCGAGAACACAAATGCACATCACTCCTTTTACAGTATGGATGCATGGAGAAGGCTCACCCTTTCTGAAGCTTGGCAATAGGGAACTATAGCTGTACTGTGTATGTGCTGTGAATACATATAGTGTAGTAAATATGAATTTGAATGGTTGGATTTAAATTAAATATAACTCGCAAGAATCTAGCCCTGGCTCTAGGTCTTAATGACATCAGAAGAAGAAAAAAAAAGATCCATGTAGAGAACAGATTTTTTGGGGGGGATTAATCACCATACCTAAATATTTAAACCTCAAATGACTTCAAGTTCAGAACTGACACAGCATTGGACGGTGCAAGGAACTCCCTCAGAAAATATTTTGTCCAATCTAGATGAATGTAGAACATACTTTCCAGTATTGTTCAACCCTAGTGTGTTGTGCTACGGTGTCTAATAACAGGAAACAAATCCAACAGTAACATGCCCCTTATCAGGTATGTGATGACCGATTCTCATGGTAAAAAAACATAATTTTCTATTGGTAGAAGATAATAATTTAATAACAAGTGTGTTCTTTGTTAAAAGCACTGGTAGTAGACCTGGATCATATTTCCCACTGCGTGGGTTACTGTGGTGGCGGGTTGCGGAAAGGAGGAGAACATGCATAGACTTATTTCTGCAAAGTAAAATGACACTATATCAAATCAAGCATTTCCATATGTGGAGCGTTGCTGCTGTTGTGGGTCTGGCAGCTTACTGGGCAACACACCAAAAGATGGGCTGTGCTCTTCGTTTGGAGGCATTCTGTGATCTCTAGAGCCTCCTACTGAGAAAAGGTAGGTACTGCCTCTCACCACTACTGGGCTGTCCCGAAACTAATGAGTGTCAGATTTAAAGCAACAATCCATCTCAGGTCCTCTCGTCTACAGGCTGAAGACTTGAGGAATCCTGACGCTGAAACACTCTTGGTGTGTCATAAAACATCAGTGACAGAAGAATACGGTTATAAAATACCTTTCGGTCCACATCTCCTGCCCTGTAGAGCAGATGTAGCCATTGTTAATCAGGTAGTTAAACTCAGCGTGTGCAGACACAAAAAACGAAGGGGGACATGGGTGCATGGCTATGAGAGACAGGCTTACTTTGAAAAGTTAATAACTTCTACTTTACCATTAGATGGGGGAATTTGGCCCATAAATCTCAAGGGCACACTAGACTTGTCTGGAGGCCAGCTACGATAATTGGACAGTGTTCTGCAGTGTTGGCCTTTCTACCATCAGAGGATGTGTTGTGCGTATTAGGGAGCAG
The DNA here is from genome assembly GCF_029220125.1 of Pseudoliparis swirei. Classification (NCBI taxonomy): domain Eukaryota; kingdom Metazoa; phylum Chordata; class Actinopteri; order Perciformes; family Liparidae; genus Pseudoliparis; species Pseudoliparis swirei. Next base: position 10,075,294 of record NC_079396.1, read on the forward strand.
CATGTTGTCAACCGTTGCAGATCCGAGGCAAAGGTCAGCATGACCAGCTTGACTCTCATCACAAGTTGTCTGCATGTGAAAAGGAAAAGAAAAAGTAAAAAACACACATCCAGGGGAACATCTGTGTAGCCCCACATTTTCCAAGATGGCTGATTTTTTTTCTCTTTTCGTGGTAATAGAGACATTACCGCTTCCTCCTCCCATCTAAAAGAAATTAAATTAGCCACTTTGCAAGTCAGTGGCTTAGGCAGTGGCCTTTTACTGGGAGCTCCCCTTTGCCAAGCTGGTCTTTACAGACATAAATTAGGCCAGGAGTACTTGGCTAAAACATGTCAGGGGCTAAACGAAGATTGAGTGATGAGGTCGAACAGGGGAGACTGAGGACCAGGAGGACTGGCGGAATGGAGAAACTCTTGTCCTTCACCCCTCCCTCACTGATCGCCCTCCTCGCCCCCCAAAATAAAGGAGGTTGGGGGGACCTCAGTACATGAGTTGGCACAAGTTAGAGCTCAGGAAGTCCAGCAGACGCCTCTGCCTGCCCTGAGAGTGAAACCTAAAACCAGTGACATAGCCAATGCATGTCATATTCTTTCAGTCAAGAATGGTTTATTTTTCAAGGAATTTCAACCTAAAACCTGTTCCTCATAATTATCCTGATTTGTTTGAAAAACCAAGGTGGATAGGTCTGGTTCAATTGCCAACAAGAGACCACTGTTACGTTTGGTTTCTAAAAAAAAATATATGCTTTTCAACAAGACTATAGTTTTTCACATTTCTAAACATAATGACAACATGTCTTGTCCTGCGGTGGAAGCAGTAAATATCTTCTCTGTATTTTCTGAGTTAAGCAAATCTGTTGCAAAAGATAGAATATTGGGGAATCGACATGCATGTTGCAAAGGCAGCCAGAGTCACATGCATTCAGTCGGAGTGCCTTCGGGTGCTTGGAGCGACTCCAGGTGCTGTTCTCCATCTAAATAACCCAAGTCATTGAAAAAAGCCAGGGAGAGTCCAACTGCTCCCTGCTTTTGGCGGAATCTGGCTGCAGGACTCAAGGAGACGTTTTTATGTAAAGGAACAACAAGAATTACTGGATATTCTCCCAGAGCGGTGTTGAAACAGATTGTAGGAAACATATTTAAACTTGTGCAACTTAAGGGTTTAAATTGTCTATAAAATCTGATTCTTCTCATTTACAATAACAAACACACCTAACTTCATCTGCCAATGAACTGCTGCTTTGTCGTACTAAAAACATTTACTTCCTAGTTTAAATGGAATGTGTAAGCACAGTAATGTCAAAATGCAATCCCTCTGACCAGCCTGCCTCAAACATTACGGCTGAGTAGAAATGCTGCATACTTTTCCCATTTCAAATGTTATCAGCAATACACTTACCACACTTTGGTACAGTGTAATTATACTGTTAAATAATTACTACGTATACCTATATGACAGCAAGACAGGAGATAATGTTATTAAACATAGGATTCTGTGCATTATGTTATTCGGTGTCTGGTTCAGGTTCAGCAGAGCAAACAGTGTCTCTATCTTTAATTAAGTCATTGTGTTTTACCATTTCAACCCCCATAAGGGAAATAAACTTTAAGTTGTCCTTCAGGGCAAGACAAGCAGGAGATCAGACAACATCTCCACAGTTACCTTTATCTAAATCACATATTTGGGATGAAATCCAAAGTGAATATAGTAATATTACCCAAACTGTCTTTAGTGAACATCTAGCAGTAGTTACTGAGCTGCTTTGTGCTTCTACCTTTTGTTTTAAATGTGTGCATAATGTAAATTATATTAACTGGATTAAACTGGAGATTGGTTCAGAATTTGCTAATTTAGACTAATTGTTTAATAAGGTGTGACTATGGTCGCATGCCCCTCACCCCCTCACATAATTAAGATGGTATCTTAATGTGTAGGATTTAGTGGCATCTAGCAGTGAGGTTGCACATTGTTGCCAATATATATATATATATATATATATATATATATATATATATATATATATATACTGTATATATATATATATTCATTCCTCCCTATCAAAGTATGTCGGAGAACCTATGGTGGCTTATATAAAAACAGTAAAGAAATGAAAGAAACATGAGGGCGCAAAGAGTACCCTCATTCTATAATCTAAGAAAAAATGCAATTCGTACTTTCAGTTGATTATACACATGAAAATATACTATGAATACTATATTGTATTTCTGTCAATAATGACCTCTACATTTTGGACACTGGTTCTTTAAAGAGATTTTTCTTTAATTTTGGATAATGGCGAAAAATGTGAAAATGTGATAATTTAAAAGAAAAAAAGAAAATGCAACATATGTGGAGTTCAGCCATTGGATCTAAAACAAGAAAAGCTACGTAAAATAGAATCATATGATGAATGTAAACAGCTAAATAAAACAAGCATTAAAAAAAAAATGTATAGTCAGTGAAAAAATGAGGTCTGTGCCTTTAAAAGTTCTCCTTCCACTATTCCCACCAAGTTGGTGAGGCTTGGCGTAGAATGGGTGGGGGCTGGAGGGGCTCCTCTGTTTAAAAACCCTGAGGTATTAGGGTGGACTAATCTTTAAAAGGTTAATTTATTCATAGAGATTTTGACAGAGATGTATGGCCGTACCAACATCTCAGGCACCTCTTCCCAGAGGGAGACGACTTGTGCAAAGAACAGAGAGGGAGAAATGGAGAGGAGGGAGGAGGAGGTGGGGGAGTTAGTCAGAAAGATGGAGTGCAGAGGAGAGACAGAGTGGGAAGTCAACATGCTATAAACACAAACACATAATTACTTTATAGGGACTGACAATGACTCTGGCCTTTAACCCAGTACATTGAGAGCTCTCCACTTTGTCCTTTAACTCAGGAAGAGAAATGTAAACTCAGAGTAATCTATACTCGGCACATAATGTTTAAATAATAAAAACAGACCGCATGTTTGGAGGGTGTCTGAATTTGTTTCTTCGCAGATTGTTTTTAATTGTCTCTTGTAGAAGTTTAATAATCGCAAAACAAGACAAAATTACATCCGTACCGTACTCGGAATTGTACAATGATTATGTAGAATGAAGTATGTCTTTGTGTGCACAGGGGGAGCGTGAGCATGATTGACTGGATTTGTTTTATTTTTTTCAGAGCAAGACAGACACTTTTAAGGATGGATGAATGTTTCCTCACTTGTATACATTCACAAAAGAGACCCACTCATGCCTGATCTCAATTGCAGTGCCACACAACAATAACACCATTTACAAGATAAAAGAAGACAAGCCGTTTACTGAGATTGTTATACTGACCTTCCATTGACAGAAACGAGGGCTTAAAAGACCGGATCATTCTCACTGACCAATCAATCCTGATATAAACATTGGGAGGGTCCAACAGGAGCCAGAGACCCTGTCACAACAACCCTGGACTGGAAAATGACCCCACTTCCCGATTTTAGTTTATGGTCTCAATAGTTAGTTTCAAGTTTTCTTCAATACAGCATGACGTTCATTTAGTAAAGTAAAACAAGATGACGATGGATAAAAAAGGAAGATAGCAGCAGCCAAAATAGGTGACATCGCTGTGAAATACGTCTATGAGACTGAACTGAGTGGAAGCCGACTATCAACAATATTAAAATGAAATAACACAAAAATGTAAATGTGTTTATTTTGGCAAAAGCTAACTTCAGAAATACATCATGGCAACAACAAGTGCACTGAAAAAATTATATGACATAATTATGAAAAAGAATGAGCTTCTTGAAATCATTCAAACACCCCCAATATCTCTCTCTCTCTCTCTCTCTCTCTCTCTCTCTCTCTCTCTCTCTTTCCCCCTCATTTTAATCACCTTGTGGCTTAACTATTGATAAAATAACCTGCCATGGCTGTAGGTATAAATGTTGCAGATGCTGATGTGGCCATATTGTGTAATTGTTTGGCTGTTTTTTTATTTAATTTGATTTGATTTATTATATAAAGGTTGTGTGCCATTAGGTGCCATCTACACATGTAAGCACCATGGAAATGGCCTACCAATGCTTAAAATAAATGCTACATCTGTTGTAGTCAAAGTCATGTACTTGGCCTAGTTTGAGTATTTTTTTATAGAAATCAGTGACTTGCTTATATAAAAAAAAAACTGAATTGAATTTAAAGGGCAGCCTTCGATTACAGTTTCAGTCATCCAAGTATCCATGTAAGAGCAAAACCACTCAGCTCTCTTGAATGCAAATGCAGCTGTCACCAACGTCTTCTCATGAGCAGTGCCCATATGTAATATTGGAGGTTAGATATCCAAGCCTCTTGTAGCAACACTTTGTCAGGCATAGCGAGAGTTTATGGCCTTTGGAAAATGATATACAAAGGCCCATAGGAGTCCACTTCTTAAAGTGGACAGGAGCAGACTGCAGGAATGGAACTGCATGCATATAAACCCTTTAGTTTGAGTTAAATGATGCTGAAAGCATAACATAAAGATTTCGGACTGTCAGTCTTTTACGGTGAGGGTTTTTCCTCTAAAACATTTAGGGACTGAGAAAATAAACAGCAAATTCTAAACAATCAGGGCTTCTGGATGGCTGCGCCAACCAAAACCTAAACACAGGAGAGGCTGATGTGGCGTTTCATACAAAAGGCCGGAGCTCTGGATCACCAAGACGGGCATGAAGCGATGCCTTGTCCATGTACAACATCTGTGTATGGGGTTGTGTGTTAGGGGGGGGGGGGCGTGTGTGTGTGGGGAGTGGGGGTCAGACTCATCAGCTCAATTTAGAGTGCTCATAATATGAGAATACGAATGAATTTCTGCATATATGTACATAGTTATCGTTGCAACATTTAGCTATAATTATATATAGTATATGTATTTCTCTAAACCTAACCCAAAAGCGATCACCCTCATTGGGTAAAAACACTTGCTAGTCACTGACCATTCAATGGGACACAATGTACATAGGGAGAGGCGTTTCCGCATCACAGCTCGTGGTCACATTTTCTACTTGACTGATCTTGTGTTATCAACCACCAATACATTACACCTGGCTTAATAAACCTTTCACGTTTCAGACGGTTATTATGACTCCTTTCTTTCACATTTTTCTGTGTGACCTTTTTAAAGTGTGACCTTCCCCGTTCGGTAATACATTGTGAAACCAACTAAATACATAAAAAGGCCTGTGTTCCGTTTGTTAAACAGTCAGCAGAGGAACTGGGCAAACCCCAGACAGACATGTATGTACTTGTGTACAGTTGACATCGCATTGATGCTGATGTGTGACAGCTATGAAGGGGAGGGGGCCAGCTCGTGGTCATCAGGCAGACATGGCTGAAGAACGCGCCGAGGTTAATCCCTCTTTGTGTGCGGTGGGTAGCAGGCCCAAGGGTTTTCACATACACGAGTGTCATGGCTCAGGAGTTCAGGTTCCCTGAGACGAGTTACACCTGGGCCGCCTCAGGTGCTCCGACTGGAAGGGACGTGCCAAGATCGGCATTGAAAACCTGGCACGGTGTGAATGTGGCATCTCTGATTGTGGCTGATGAGACGCACACAAAGGACATGAAAAGCTGTTATGATCTCACGTGACAGTTCCTATGCTTAGAAGCTTTTTGCGTTGCTTCGCAAAGTGACTTGTGTTTACAGGCCCTTCATCCACTTCCCCTTGACGAATGCAGGTTAAAGCTGAAAAGAGAAATGAGGACGCAGTGATGCCATCAGTATGCGTTCGCCCTCATGACATGGATAGACTGTACTGCGACACACAGACATGACAGGGACAGCCCGGACGTTGGCACCGACATGCAGGAAGAGGTGGAGGAGGTGGGAACATGACCCTAACTTCTCTTTCACCTTTCCTCCCTCCTTCAAACAGACGTTTTTTTGGCCACGCTGGTCTCTCACCCTCCCTGTCTCCCCAGTACCATTGCTCTGGGCGCATCTAATTGAAAGCGATCTCTGGGCTGAGAGAGTTCCGTTTCTTCTCTAATCCCTCCACTGGGGGAGGCTCACATGGTCTCAATTACCCCCACCCCACCCCAGAACACTGGGTCCCCTCTCTCTGCTCTCTCTATCCGTCTCACCGGCCTGCTCCTCTGCCAATGCACCGGCCCAGGCCCTTTTTCAGCAGTTTATGTTATTAAGCACACACTGCACAGTTCCTGTCCTTCACAGGGGCCTGGAGATGTTATCTCTCCTGCCGCTGTATATAGTTACCTCAAAAATATTCCATAAATTAGATTGGGATTGGCAATTCGGAATATAGAGGTGGAGGTTAAGGTGGTCAGGGATTGGCTGGGTATGGGAGCGGTGGCGGGGCTGAGGATCAGGGAAGTGCAGTGTAAGTAATAGCATAGGAGGATCTCCTTGTGCTTATACTGGATGGAGAACCACTGGGAGGTATGTCACTGGCAAAGTGAAGGTGAACAGAGGAGAAGTGGAGGGTGCTTAAGGGCTTTGGGATAAGGAGGAGAAGAGACCCAAATCCAGTTCCTATTTGGATAAAGATTCTTTCGGAGGTGGGGCGGATGAACTTCTGGGCTGAAACGGGTTAGACTGGGCATTTGTTGGGCTTGGAGGGGTTGTGGGCAGTGATACGCATGCATCCCCCTCCTGTAATTAAACAAGGCTGTATTTGGACAAGTGACTTTCCAGGCCATGAACAGCTCTTTCAGTCCCATGGAGACAGGTCCTGAGCCAGGACATCCATGGCCAATTAGATTAGGAGGAACCTGTGAGGTCTCCAAACAATGGGCTCTCAGAGGATCTGCAATAACACAAACATGGCCCCTGACACACAGCTCCAGCACTTCAAAAGAAACCATTACCGGTCTTAGCTGAGGCAGTTAAAGACACAGATTAACAATCACAAATTCATTACACTGGCCTCAGAAAGGCAACAGTTCATGGTAGTTTGGGCTCCAAAAATCTGATATAGTCTGTTTAAGAGCTTGTCTTACAGACAATGGCTGGACTCATTATTGTTGGTTGGTATATTAATATTAAATATTAAACTGCATACACAGTTGTGAAATGAACATCTGTCTTTCAGTTACGATCCACCTCATGGCTTTTATCTTACACAGATGAGACGCTGACACAGCAACCCGAACCAATAATAAAACATTTGAAAACGACAGAGAAACATCATGAAGTAACTTGTTTTGAATATAGCCATGGCGTTCGCCAATCTGAGCTGAGAAGAAGTCTTGTACGTTGGACATAGCGATAGAGAAACACAAACAGGGAGGGAGAGAGAGCAACACAATGAGCCATCGCCGGGTCCTTGTTCGGGGAGACGTGTGCGAGCATTCAGCTAAGCCAAGTAAAGAAGGCAGGAGCAAGCATTAGGAGGAAGAGGGAAATGGGGGCACTGGGTCTGGGTCAAGGGTTCAGTCTTAACCTTGGGCGCTGACTGATCCAAATTCGGTTACCGGTTTGACTCCATGCATGGCTAATGTGGCACACTGTCCCTTTAATTAGGACTGACCTCCTAGGGAGGCAGCAGTAGTTTAAAGCATTTCAAGACAGAGCACTACTGATCACTAATGATCTGAGAAAGGTGGGATATCAATTGAAAAAATGAACTTCCACCAACTAGTTAATTAACACAGTGCACATTCGATAAGAGCTCTGTGAGAGAATTGTAAAATATTGGACTGGGAGAAGAATAGAAACACCACGACAACAGGAGGGAATCAGCAGCTCAGGCCTGCACACGTCGGTTTTATGAAGGAAATCACCCCAGCTGACAAGTTTTCCAATGATGTAAGCAGTCACCATAAGCAAGCCTAGTAGCTCTGGTAACAGTCAACCACTCATTGAGAGAATCAAATGAAATCCTAAAGATGCAAAGAGGCTATGGAAAAACATTCGAGTTTGAGAATTTATTTGAATTTATTTGTATCAAATGTAAATATAATCAATATATATATATATATATATATATATATATATATATATACACATATAAGCACACGGTACACACACACTGTCATATCCACTTACTTTATTTTGCCACTAGTTAGATGAATCATCCCATTTTTATTCCAGCACCCTTTGTACGGTACACCATTGCCTTATGTTTTACTCATTTACTTGTGTTATTATTCTTATTTTAGAAATACTATGATATACTGTATATAATTACATCTGTACATATTAGTCAAATGTCTATGTTTAATGTGTATCTTGTTCAGATGTGTTGGCCTTGTTAGCTATTCTATTTCTGCGTACATGCATTAAAAGCAAAAAAGCCTACTTAGCCAAAAAAGCAGATTCAGATTTCTGGCTTAAAGGGGAAAAAGGGATATTCATGTTTAATTACTTAAAGAGACTTGATATGGCAGGCTGTGAAGTTTAAAGTTTTTGCCCACAAACTAATAATTTCTTTGCTAATATTTGGTCTCGTTTATTGGACGATTGTTTGGCATATTCTGGAAGTGTCTGTGAGCCTCGGGCGATTGGCGATGACACATATTTGACATCTATATGTGCAAATGTATACTGGTTGATAATCAGACATCATTTATTTATTTCATAAAGACATCTAATAATATTTAAAACATTTCTAAAAAATTTAATCAGCAGTAAATGACATGTTTAGATGTACATGTGACAAACCCAACGTGTTCCCCTTAAACACATGTATCTGCAACGTCCAACAGAATGTTTGTGCCAGGCACAATCTGTTCTTGATTTGAGTTTCCTGTAACATAAAATGCACAATGTTGAACGAGGGTGTTGCATTGGAGTCAAAAAGGAGCCCCTCAGCCCCTGATGATGGGGCACCAACTCCTGATGTGGAGCTGCAGAGGCTGCCTGCGTTCGTCTGTCCTCCACTCGGGAACATGTGGTTTTACTTACAGAATGTTTTACTGCTCAACAATGTTTCTGCCTTGGAGCTCGGCACACTGCATAAAGACTACTTTGTCCCCTGATGCCCACACGGGAAGAGTCTGTCTCATTGTACACACACGCACACAGGGTGATGATGACATCAGCAAGGCCACTGAGCCCATGTCGATAAAGGTACCATTTTCCCCTCAGACGGCAACACTGTGCTCTTGTTAAACGGCACAACCGAAAGTCAAAACGAATATTTTCAATACTGTCCGTTTTCACTGTGCCGATATTAAATTTTAATTTTCTGCCTGCCTGTATGTCTGCAATCCGCTGCGGCACCGTGTGCATACTACAATAGTACATGGCACGGCCAAATCCCAGGCCTATGATAGACGGGTCTTTGAGTAAAAGAAAAAAACAGATGTGCAACCAAGCTGTGTGTGCGGCACTGAAACTAATAACGATCGGACACACTGAGTAGTGCATTTAATAACAATAACAATGAAACAAGAACTCCAACACACACGGGTACATTAAAGCAACACAAAGAAAATACTGAATTGTAACAACGGGATCTCACCGGCCAATAATCCTTTTTGGAAAAGTCAAGGAGGTGACAAGTGAACATATTTAATGTCACTAACAGAGCATCACACCTGCAGCTCTTTTCATTCACAGTGGTCTTTTACAACAACAACATGTGACTGTGATCTCATGTCCCTGCTTGAAGGTGATTAGCACGCCCAGGAGTGCAAAGTGAAAGGCTATGGGCGAGTTGGAGGATGTCTGGCATGAAGTCACTGCGGTTGTCACTTGGCACACCTCAAGTCATGTTCTTCAGAACCAATCTGGCCCGAAACCTGGTCGTATGCATTGACAGAGCTGCTGCACCGGGGACATTGAACAGCTTCTGCCCTGTGCTATATTTAAACTCCACTTCCCAGCAGCAAACCCATCCTGGCCAACACTCTGACTAACACTGTCACGTTGTATAGAAAAGGTTATTAGACCAGGAATTGATCATTTCAAATATACAAGGATTTTTTAAAACTGCAATTGTAAAATAAGTGGCGTCTGTGCAAAATGGATCAGATATATTGAATATGCAGTTTGTTCAACTGTGCTTGAACTTGAGAGGTCCACGCATAGGCCAAATGTTTCCCCCCCCAATGCTCATCACAGCATCCACCTCAAACCCAAAACCTTTTGCCCACACCCCGAGGCCAACAACATGTGGAGCGTTCGGTAGCCTTCTAACCCTGGACATGGTAACAGATGGGCGAGGGTCAGAGCACAGTCAGAGAGAGCCATCCAGGTATTTTACAGAGTGCCAAAAAGATCTCATCGCAGCACAAGAGAGGCTGAAAGGTTACATTTGTTCAACATTACGGATTTTGGGTTCAGTGCATGGGCTGGAAACCTCACACCTGCTGGTGTCCGAGGCTCAGGCCGAGACGGGCTGTTTCATGTCGGTGTAAATCTGTTCAACAATGCAGACTTTGTGTTGGTCAAATCAAGCTATTTACTATCTATTCACATGGACCCACTAACAGCATCTCATGCCCACACACACTGCCTCTGATTGGGCTAAATCAGAAATAAATGCCATGAAAAAGGTGTTGTTTAGCTGTGACCCTGTAGTTATCCAACAATATTGATATGAGTATACCACAGTGACAGCAAAGAACTGTGGGAAATGTGACAGTATGTCACCTGTACAACCAGTGACATGGATTAATTCCAGAGGTTTTCAATTTTTTTTATCTAAGCCATAATAACAAATAAATAAAAAATCAGCATTTTACATAATACTACCCAAAGTGATTCCACGTCACAAGAGAGACAATTTCGTTATATAATAAATATCCTCCATCTATCATCCACCTGCTACATAGCTTCAAACCTACTGTAACATGCAATGTGAATGGTGTAGTGTCTGTTTTAGCTTTGTAGTGGTCGGTCAATTGTTCATGGATTATTATTAACCAGACAGGTTTCTTCATCAATGATATAATTGTTGTTGGTTAATATATTGCATTTACGATGTATCTAAACATGGGCATTCTGCTAAGTCTCACATAAATATACGACGTACCTCCTTTAGGACAATATAATGGTGAAGAAGCCTTTTCACTGCCTGAATTGTCTCTGAAACAGTGACATGTCGCCATCTTGTGGCAAAAGAAAACATTGTAGACACAGTGCTGGACTTGCCATTGAACTCCTGCCATTTTTCAGTAAGCGGACTCATTTGAGATATCACTATTGATGTTCGTCATATTGAGGAACGAGACATGGACACATTTACTGAGTATTAGTATATGTAGAATAAATTCTATACAACGTATCCGACAACAAGTGAATCAAAGTGTTACTGATCTTGCAAAACTCCACTGGCTTCTGCTCAGCAGAGAGAAGTGTTCCCTCATAACAATTCCACTTAGTTTAACGTGGAAACGCATGAAAAACCAACAGCTGACTTTTATTCTGAAGCTCATATTATCATCACAGATTTATGATAAATAATGTACTTTCTTTGATGGCATTCCCTGAAAGTGAAAAGGCATCTCTACAGTAGGTCATTCACCAAACTACCCAAAGCTTAATACACGGCATATAACTAATAGTACCTGCATTGCTGTCTGTGGTTATACAGCAACTGTAAATAATTATTTAATAACTATATTATTTCCGAGTAAAAATCCTTTTGCATGATGCATTTACACCATTTTCTCTAAGCCCCTATACAATCACTTGTCTTCACAGAAGTTCAGATGGATTGATAATGTAAACAACATATTGTATCAACTGTGTATCTTACCCGAAATCATGATGTCACTTGAAAAATTACAATATATTTTCAATTAAAATAGAGGCAGTGATATATTGTAAAACTGAAGGAATTCATCTGAAAATATCAGGAGAAATTAAAGATGAGGTTTATTATTTTACTGCCAGGACTTTTTTTCCTTTGTTGCTAATGATAATTAACATGCAAATGAGCCCTGGGAGCTGAGGTTCTCTGTTAATAATTACTGTGGAACCTCATGGTTATAAATGAGATCTGTCCAGGTAGAAGACAGGACAGTAATTGGGGTTGTGACGAATACAATTGTATTGGAAAGTGGGTATAACAATGGTTTCCAGTGGACAATGTAGAAAATGATATATAGAAAATTATTATGATTACAAATATGTTTTGGTCTGAAGTCTCTGGCCTGCATTTGAACGACTTTCCCTACTTGACATTTTTTAGTCACCAGTATTTACTTTCTGCTCTTCTATTATAAAAAGCAAACAACACTGACAAATGGATTGTAAGAGGTTTATCCAATATTAATGAGCATGATGGAGATATTAAATTTAAAAAGGTTTAAATGCTAAATCAGCATCATAATATGAGCTTTAACTCATTTGTGACTTGAAATAGAAAACCTTTAAGTAAAAAACTTGCTTAAGGAGAGGTGTTGGGATGTTGTCATAGGGAACTTGAAATCCTTTGCTCACAAGCAATAGATGAGCTTGAGTACTTCAGAAGAAACATTTGAACACATCAGCTGATATGCATGAACTACCACACCAAGAGTATGCACAACAATTTCCACCAGTCATACACGTGGTCAAAAGGTTATGAAGCTGTTTAGCAGGACAAAAATATATTAGATCCATGAATCCCAAGTCCTCATCTGAAAAGTGTTGAAATGTCCCACTCCCCCAAATTACACAAATTATATGCTGATTTTTTTCTTTAATTGAACACCTAAAACACACAACTCAATTGTGTCCTTAAATTGTAGCCAAAAATAATGTTCCATTTATGAGCCTCTGAGTCTAAAATATAGTGTCTGGCATAATAATGAAATACTATTACATGACAGTGGGCAGGTAGCGCAATAATGACCTTAATTTAAGATATTAGAATTAAATGATGCACGCGAGACGTTGTGGTGAAGGACGGCGATGGAGATTATTTTTTTTTAAGTAAAATGCAGACTCTGAACTGGGCCCTGTGCAACCGTCTAACCCAGATAAAAAGACCAGTACGAGTGGTGGTAAAAATAAAGAAACAACTGAGTTTGAGACAGTGCAGTGAAAGTTATCTTTCGTTTGGATCCGACTGCACCGATCCCGCTATGCTTGGTGTGGAGAAAAGCTATCAAACATCGCCATGGTCCCAAGCAAGCTGAAACGTCATCTCGTCCCAGAACAACAAGCACGGTTACTATTGTGTTCACCTGCGCACACAAACTGAGAAACAGGTCACTTTGATGAGGACATCCACAACTGTGTCTGAGAAAGCTCTCAAAGCTACTTAGGAGCTGAACCGGAGGCCACATCAAAAAGCCCACACACTGTGGCAGAGACATTAATACTACGGACCTGCAGAGCCGATGACAACGAGATGCTCGGCCCGACACGGTTCACCAGGGAGCTAAAGTCTCAGTTCCAGGTAACACAATTGCCTGACCTATTGGTGACGTGTCTGCAGACATCGACAGCATTTGTTTTAGAAATATATGCCTCAGTGGGAAATCTGCACTATAACTAGATGAGTCAACTGACATCAGTGGACGTGCTCAACTCTTGGCCCAAGTGGGTTTTGTGGATAGAGACGCCCAGAGACAACTTCCTATTTTGCACGGCTTTTGGCAGAAAAATCTTATTAAAAAAATGCTGTGGGAGGAACTCAAAGTGTTTTTGACTGGTGAGAGGTGCGATGATGCAAAGCTGCTCACAAGTGAGGAGTGGTATGCGAGGCTGCCATACATGGAGGATATATTTTAGCTCTTGAATGAATTGAAAAAAATCGTCCTTGTATCTATACCCTCGCCCTCTTCATCCCTCTGCCTTGTTCCTTCCTCCCGAGAGAGGGATGAGGAGGTCGCCACCCTCGCCACCTGCATCCCTGATTCTGGAGGCCTTCATCCCTCGCTAGATTCTGCCAAATCTGCCTTGTCCTCTGCCCCAAGGCAGTCTCCCAAGCGAGGGACCCTCGACCCCTTCCTCCCACTGACTTGTGACTTGTCCCTCAACGCATGGCGGTCTCCCGAGCGATCACCCTCTCCGCCTTCATCCCTCGCTACCTTCTGCCCAACTAAATCTGCCACCACCCTCGCCCCCTTCATCCCTCTGACTTGTCCCATGCCGCAAGGCGGTCTCCCTCGCTCTAGAGACCTCCGTTGTTTGCTACGTTCTGCCAAAAAAGAGTCAGCCGTGTTCCTTGCAGCAAAGCGACCTCCCGAGCGATGGACTTGCCGTGATGTGAGTGGATCGATCATCACGTAGAAAGATGTTCAGTCGTTGTCTCCAGGGAGTTCCCTGTGTTTCGGCCACACGAATAGCTTTGCCTTGTGTGCACATGAATATTTCAGCTGTGGCGTTGGCTTGAGGCCACAGCGGTGTTATCCGGCGGTGATGAAATCCTAGATGGTCTGCAAACTGGGAGAATTGGTCGCTGTTGAATGTGGGACCATTATCGGTTTTCACAACTCTGGGGATTCCAAACATGGAGGACACTGTATCCATGACCAGAATGACTGTGATTGCCGATGTTGACCCTACAACTGGGTAGCGTGTGTAGTCCTCCACGATGACAAGCAAGTAGTCTCCAGTAGGAAGCGGTCCACAGACGTCTGCACTCACACTATGCCAAGGAGCTTCTGGCGGCTCAGTTTGTGCAACTGGCGTGTTGGTCCGACATGCAAGAGAACTGCGCATGCTGCTTCGGCTTTGTGATCAACATCGGGAAACCAAACCTTGGTGGACAAATGTGTCTCTGTGTTATGTATGGAGATGAAATTATTTTTCCCATATGATGTATTTTGCTCTTTGCCTTTTGTTGTTCAATGGAATTTGTTGGAACCCAACCCGTAGGCCTATTAGTTTGTGTTTTTGCACATTTCGGCTGGACTGACATTTATATAGATATTAAATGGACATTCAAATACTGTGTATGTCTTCAAAATAGTCTCTTTGTTTTATTGTTTATTTTTAATACTCAGTATTTCTGTCATGAGAAAACAATCATTCGTCAACACCAGGTGTCGTTGGTAAAAGGTCTTTATTACTGATGAAGTGTTGACACTACAACACCACTTTCATGACGGATTAAGAGTACACAGAAGTGCAACAACGAACAATTTTACAAAACATCAACGTCTTAGTTTGTGGTCATCACCTGGAAAAAAAGAAAGCATAAAGAGAACATTTTAAAATGCTCCACTTGATGGCGCCAGACCTCCAGGTCTTCTTAATCTCTAACTTCCACTCAAATCTCCTGAACTGCTGAGTAACTCGAGTTCAACATGAGATCATTACTGTCTATCATATTGTGTATATTTTATGAAAAATATTTCAATCAGGCAGAAATTAGAAATACATTTTTAAATAAAACAATTTTCCAGATGGTTTGTCTAATGTGCCAAGTAATAAACACAATTAAAAAAAGTGTCTGTCCATGAGTTTTTGATCAAATAAAACTAATGTATTTGTGTATCATGAGATATTTTGGACAAATATTCCACGATCCAATCTTTTTTTACTCACGTTGTTGATCCAGGGGATGTAGGCGCTGACCCGAGTGAAGACCGAGGGCTTCTTGGGGTAGTTGCAGCCCCAGCTGGAGCCGAAGCTCACCACGCCGTGCACGTCCCAGGACCCATCAGGGTTCTGACAGTTCAGGGGACCGCCGGAGTCTCCCTGCAGAGGAACACAGAGCAACGTCACAGATGATGGCAAATGCTTTGCTAGAATTAAATGTAGAGATACCAGTGTAAGGCTGGGATTTAGTTTTATAGTGACTGTTATTAAACACGAAACATAAAGAAATCAAACTCACGTTGCAGCTGGCCAGCTCTCCGTCTCCTCCAGCACAGACCATGCTGCTGGTGACCAGGCTGCCCCACCAGTCAGACCTGGTGCAGGTGGAGCTGCCCACCACAGGGAGGAGGGCCTGCTGCAGGATGTCGGCAATAGGACCTCCAGCTTTGGGGGAGAACGGGGCATTCGGATTCAGGCTCTATCAGACTTTGTCTATTCCAAAACTAGCTTCACAAGGTCCAGTTTCCACTTAAAGATGGGTCAACACCAAGTTTATTAAAGATCCAAAAGTTTGATTTGTATCATTTTGTGCAAAATGCTTCTCACAAATTTCACAAATGATTTCTTCAATGGTGAAATTATAAGAATGAACTGTAATCACTCAATACATTTATGTAATCATGATGTAACATACTGTTGTATTAGTAGGATGAAAGACATGATTCAACCCATTAAAATGTATCTTAAAACTGAGAAGAAAAGGTGGAATAAGTCACAACTTTGACAGGGAGGTTGACATAACAGATACAAGAGGACATTATTGTTGCCAGCCTGGGGTGAAAGTTTATTTTTCTTTTCTCTTTTTTAATGAAGAGGACTTACTCCAGAGACGACCCCAGCCGGTGACGTAGCAGGGAACATCGTGGGCCAGGATGTCACCAGCGTTGGGAAGACAGGCCGGCATGACGGCGTTAGACACAGTGACAGGTGATGACAGCTTGATGAGGGCGATGTCGTTACTAAGACATGAAGGCAAACACACCACGTTTACAAACAGTAAGAAACGGTGTCAGCATTATTAGCAGAACACCTAAGAGCTCAGAATAGTTACGGCAGCACAATATACAGAATGAGGGAGCTCACCGGATTCTGAAGGAGTCCCAGTTCTCGTGGACGACGATCTTGGCGGGGCTGAGGGCGATGGAACCAGCCTCATTGTTGACATTCAGATTGTGTTTTCCCAGGACGACTCTGTAGGTGCGACTGCTGCTTGGTCGGAAAACAAACACACAGGAACAAGGGTCAGAGGTGCTTCGATCTGGGACCTATTTAAGAACTATTTATTTATTCAAGTACCAATACAATATCTCCACTTCATGTCATTATATTATCATTTAACTGTGAAAACTCTGTTTGAACGAATACTTTTTGTTACCAATTTATTTGTTTTATTCTATAATTATTTCATGTAAAAAAGAGATAACTAACAATCAGTTAGCAAAGCTCATCAAGGCCCTCTTCTGTTTAAGGACAACAGTGTTACGCCTGCTGTGTCTCACATATCAGACTGCTAAGGTAAAGATTAAAACACTTATTTTCCCTTCCGTTCTGCCTCTAGCGACCCCGTCTACCACTGGCATCTCACCCGATGCAGTGGGCGGCAGTCAGGACCCACTGGTTGGAGATCAGGGTGCCACCGCAAGTGTGGTAGAAATTGCTTCCACTCTTGTACTGCAGAGACACCTGAGGAGAACAAATAGGGACGCGTCTTATGTCTTTAAAACAAATGGAGGGAAGACACCGGATTTGGAGAAGTTTTAAAGAGGCGAACCTGCCAGGGCCAGCTGTTCTCACGGACATCTTCTCCACCAACCACCCTGGTGACGGTGGGCTGGAAGGTGGGCAGGCCGCACCCGTAGGCTGAGAAACAACAGTACAGAATATGGGCATTCATCAGCAGCAACATGACATGTTATGCTTTAACTGTCAAAGAGGTTTAAAATCAGATTCTTGGCTTCAGGATCAAATGTGAATCTGTTAAACACATTGCTTCTTATCAAACGTATCAACCACTTCCTGTTAGAAGAACGTGGACAGTTGTGTGAAGCGCTACATGTAATCGTATCAGAACTTACCACCAGCGACCAACAAAGCCAAGATCACAAACTTCATTGTGGCAGTCTTCAGTAGAAGTTCAGGGGGATATGCTCCCGCTTATTTATAGTGTGTGAGCAGGCCTGTTGCTCAACTTCTATTTGCTTCAGAGCCTCCAGGAAAAGTTGGTGGGAAAAATAAATTAACCATGGAGATAAGTAAGCACAGATATCCCCAAATAGACATTATCTCCTTAACTCAACCTCTGTGAACCTCACAGGTGTCTCACTGTGACCTGAGCTGGGCCGGTCTTTAAAATGTGAATAACAGATGATGTTCACGCTCTGTGGCTGTACGCTCATTTGAAAATGGTAAGTCCGTCTGTATTGCTTCGTCAAAGACATTAAAAGTTGCTGTCTTATTCTTTTACATGAATATACACAATGCACACAATCAAAATGGAAGTTGCCAGGCTTAGCACATTTGTAATTTGTGATATTGGGCTATACAAAATAAACTGAATTGAATTGAAATTAGAGGTCAATTTATGGTTTATATAATAACATTAACAATCTTAAAGAACTGCAAATAAATAGGCACATCAGTGCTTCAATGTGATTATTAAAGACACATAAGACACATAAGCTGCAAATAATAAAACATGATTGTTTTGTAGCTGGTATTATTAGAATAAGTATAATTCCAGTAACATGTAGAATCATCTGGTGCGTGATAAAGTTTAATTTTACTGTAATATGTTCTACACATTACAAAGAGCAGTTATTGCAATCAATCCTAATACACAGCGTTGTTTTTATAGATGTATGCAAGTTTTACACATAGTAATAAATACTACAGTATGGCCACAATAAAGATTCAGCCCTTACAAGAGCAAGAGGAACTTCAGCTGCGAGAGGAAATCAGAGGGAGGACTACATTTGATGTGGAGTACGGCTCTTTGCATCAACTGCAGCTCTGAGACAATAAAAGCTCAATAAAAACGTTAATTCCACTGACTTTACTAAGCAAGTTCATAATTATACATAACTCCAGGACACGTTGGTCTAGTAATCCAGGTCATTTCAGGCTGTTTTGATGTCCACTTAGCTCCACCCCAATATTAACGTTATTCAAAAGAACATTTCCAGGAATTTCATCAAGTTTCGTAGGTTGCGTAACATCATGGAAGGTATAAATATGTCAGATGTTTCCCTGCAAACAGTCGAGATATAGACATGATGAAGGTCCTTGTTTTTGCTCTCTTTGTTGTTGGTGGTAAGGACCTTACACACACACACACACACACACACACAGTTGCAGCCATCTGTCTTGAGCCATTTTCTCATGCAGCTTTCTTTACATCCTGAATGAAGCCTAACAGTTGTGTTTCAGTATCCGTCTCTGTTTGCCATTTCAGCCTACGGGTGCGGCCTGCCCACCTTCCCCCCAGTGGTGACCAGAGTGGTTGGAGGAGAGGATGTCAGGCCTCACAGCTGGCCCTGGCAGGTACAGAGTGCACATCAGCTGTCTGAAGCTCACTTAGGGCTCAGGAGTATAGGCTGATAGCGAAGAATGTGACAAGGAGACTAAAACTAAAACTATTTTAATATCAAGCTATGTTGATCGAGGCAAGTTTATTTATAGCATCTTGTGGGGCAATTTAAAATTGTTTTACACAGGACCAAGTATTTAAAAAATGCAAATACATTAACATTTAATTATTTAAATTAATAAAATAAAATATATTTAGTCA
Organism: Pseudoliparis swirei; assembly: GCF_029220125.1. Lineage (NCBI taxonomy): Eukaryota > Metazoa > Chordata > Actinopteri > Perciformes > Liparidae > Pseudoliparis > Pseudoliparis swirei. The sequence goes on from NC_079396.1 coordinate 10,094,531, forward strand.
AACGGAAATAAAATAAAAAGTGTCTGAAGCCAAATTTAATATTGGAAGAAAAAACAAACAGTTGCATGTGTGCCTGTAAACTGTAAGTCTCTAAATACAAAGTGTATTGTGTTCATATGTTTTAGATCTCCCTGCAGTACAACAGACAGGGTGAATGGAGACACACCTGTGGAGGTACTCTGATCTCCAGCCAGTGGGTTCTCACAGCTGCTCACTGTATCAGGTATGAAAACTATTCATGATGATGTAATGCAGCACTGCTATCTATACTAGATATATTAGATATAATCAGTGACAGAGGTCGTGCCGTATGAAAGTATCAAATAGGTATCAACTGTGTGGGGATTGAATCAGTTTAATACATTTTTACCAAAATCAATAAATTCCGATAATCAAGGGACAGAATATAGACACTTATGCAGCAGATTGCAAGCTGAATTATCTCGCCCCACTACCACGAGTCTGGGACACAACAGTAGAATACATGCTTGTTAGAGGACCATATTTTCATATAGAATCCCAAAACCCTGGCTGGTAAGTTGGCTGGTGGCGTTTTTTAAGCTTGATGCAGAACATATCACCTCTTCCTCTTCATCTCTCTTCCAACGTGCAGCAAGACCAAGGAGTACAGAGTGGCCATGGGAAAGCACAACCTGGTACAGGCGGAGGACGGTGTTGTGTTCATGGGCACCGCGAACATTGTCGTGCATGAGAAGTGGAACTTCTTGTTCATCCGGTAAACAATAAAATAAAAACTTCCCACTAAGGCTATGAATTGCAAGACTGAAAATCAAAGAGATTCATGTTTGCAGGTCTTGGATGAATCTAAACGTTTGTTTCCTCTCCAGTAATGACATCGCCCTGATCAAGCTGGAGGCCCCCGTCACCTTCTCCCACAGCATCATGGCTGCTTGTCTCCCCGCTGCTGGCTTCCTCCTCCCCCACAACGAGCCCTGCTACGTCACTGGATGGGGCCGCGTCTACAGTGAGTGCCCCATCTCCTTCCTCAGCTGCCATAATATGCATCATATCTGGAACGCGAGTGGTATTGTTCTAAAACGATAAAAGGAAAGTTATTTGTTGGCCTGATCCCAGAGTGTTTCTTCGGAGCTGAAACATCTGCCCTGTTAAGGTTGTGTTGCTCATCAGTCGTCTCCTTCACACAGCTGGAGGTCCCACCGCTGACATCCTGCAGCAGGCCCTGCTGCCCGTGGTGGACCACGCCACCTGCACAAAGCGTGACTGGTGGGGTTTTCAGGTGAAGGACACCATGGTCTGTGCCGGTGGAGATGGAGTCGTGTCTGGCTGCAACATGAGTCTAGAATGCCGTTCCAATGCTTTCTGAAATCAGTAAACTGAAAACTGGTTCGTCTGTCATGCCTTATATAGACAGGGCATCGCAATTTGAAGTTTTGATCTTTTTTGTATATTCTCAAATATTTACTGATTCCAGCCTCTTAAATGTTATTGTTTTTCTTCTTCTGTGATCTTAAACTAAATATATTTTGTTTTTGAACTAAAAAAAGGATTTAAATATGTCTCTTTCTGAGACATCATGGATCAAACAATTAATTGATCAAAAGGAGGAAATTAATAGATTGAAAATGCAGTTCCTTTACATTTCAGTCTTGAGATTCTTATGCCATTACCCCCGAAACAATCGGAAAACTACCTCTCCTAAAAGGCCATTTTGGTGAATAACGTTCAGTATTTCAGTGGGAGGGTCAGTTCAACGGTCTCCAAAATATAAAGGGATGCTGTTTTCTCGTGACTCAGGGTGACTCTGGCGGCCCTCTGAACTGCCAGTCGGCGGATGGTGCCTGGGAGGTGCACGGCATCGTCAGCTTTGGCTCCGGGCTCAGCTGCAATTTCGCCAAGAAGCCCACCGTCTTCACCCAAGTCAGCTCCTACATCGACTGGATCAGCTCTGTAAGCTCCTGAACATCTCACTACACCCCTGCTGATTGATTTCAGATGAAATAGTCGAGAACAATTAGAATACATATCCTGTGTGTTATTGCTGAAAACACGACGCTGTCCACATTATAACATGTCTCTATCATCTCTTTCACAGACAATGGTGGCCTATTGATTGAACATGGTCCTGGGAAGAATGGACATATATCAAATAAATAAAATATGCAACTACGAATCGAAAAGTTAAGATTTTGTGTTTTATTTTGATCAATGCTTTATTACCTTCGCATTGAAAATGCGGAAGGTTATGTTTTGATCGCCGTGTATTTATTTATTTATATATTTATTTGTATGCGTGTTATTCGCATAACAAGAAAAGTTTTAAACCGAATTGCATGAAATTTGGTGGGATGATTGGTTATTATCCGGGGACCATTTGATTAGATTTTGGGACAAAGGTCATGGAAAGGTCAAAATCTTCTTTTTACCATAGCACGGTCAATTTGTATCCAATTGGCATGCAACTAATGCCAAAATGTTCATAATTCAATGCCCAATCTTGTGATATGCGAAGGTATGCGCTCTACCGAGTGCCCATTCTAGTATATTTAGTTTGTTTCCTGATAATTCACTAGCAGAAAAGGATGAAATGTTGAAGTATTGATGGGAAAATCCTGTCCCCAACCACATGCTGTGTTCTCAGTCCCTGAGTCGGACTTTCTGCACGTGTCAGCCAACCGGCTAACAGTAGCAGTATAAATACCAGCCGGTTGGTCATACAAGATTTAGACTCGCACTGCATACTGCCATGAGGAGGCTACTGGTTCTCACATTTCTGGTCGCTAGCGGTAAAGCGGTTTAAATCTTCTCACATAAGTTACTTAACGCTCATTTTCTGTAGTGTATACCAGGTAAACAGTCACTTATGCTGTCTTAAAAAGAGAATTAATTCTCACGTTAAAAAAATTATTATGTGTTCAATGATCACTGAATTATGTTTAGTCTAGTCTCCTGCAAAAATGACAATCGACAATATACATGTCCCAGCCTATGGATGCGGCCTTCCCAGCTTCCCTCCCGTGCTGAGCAGGGTGGTGGCGGGAGAGGATGTCCGGCCTCACAGCTGGCCCTGGCAGGTGAGCTCATGTCTAATGTGTTAAAACATGGTCACTCTGACCACCACGCGTCGCTTTCAGAACTACATTTTCATTTCGCCTCGATAGACAAAAATGATGACACCTACAGTCACCCATCTCAGAGTCTTCTGTATTTTTTTAGTGGTGATGAATTCCCACCACAAAGGGATGAAAGTTAAAATGGATTAGAGAGAGAATTAAAAGGGTCGGAATGCACTCTGTCCTCTCACTGTGCTCAGATCTCGCTCCAGTCGGACAGCAGTGGGCGCTGGAGGCACGTCTGTGGAGGCACCCTCATCTCTTCGGACTGGGTCCTCACTGCTGCACACTGCATCAAGTATGTCACAGTCATCATCATCATGGTCACAATACAGCATATTCGTTTTGTAAAGGCTCACCAACCATAATATGTATTATGTCGGGATCCATTGATCCATGATAGAGGTACGTACCTTTGGCCTTTTGGGACTCTTCATTATTCATCTTATACTCAGTCAGTGGAGATTCAATAAGCCCAGGTCATGAACGTATTATGTATTTAACATCCCAAACCAAAGGGATTGGCCTGGAAATACTTCTTGACCAGGACCAATTCTCTCTTCCCACTCTCACTCTTTATTCTCGTTGAGGGACAGTTAGAGTCATCTCAAACCAATTAGCGGGGAGTGGAACAGAAAGTCTACATCAATGCCCTAACTGACCATGTGCAAGAAAACTAAACAAGATGTTCTCACAGCTCCAAGAGGTCGACTCAAAGCGTGCTGCTGTATCCTCACCCTCCACCTCAGCCAGGGTCACATGACCCAACCTGTTGACTTGTATTCAGAAGTCTTGAAGGGAACGCGGTTGTCACACTCCATGAAAGGGGATCGCACACTGCACGACACCTCAACACGTCGTCATTAATTCCCTTCTGTGGCTCAGACACTTTGCTATGTGTTGTGTTATTCACCCTAAAGTCCAACACTCTAGGGGAGCGGAACAGCAGGGCTAACGTCCTGTTGTGTGAACTACACTCTGGCATGGAGTGGGAAGGTGTAGGGGCCGCACTTGGATTGGGCCTAAGAGTTGTTGGTTTTGAAAAATGAACCGGGGTAATTCTTCAAGTATTCAACACAAATGGCCGCCATGCCTGAACAGAGAAGGAAAGTGCATTAGAGACGTTTTTCTTCCCAGTAAATACATTTTGTCAAACGTCAACGCTTCAACCATGCAGGTAAACGCAGCTCGGTGTCCTCAGCTAACGTGCATGACCTCCACATGACTAGTAGGCATCGGATTCTGCAATATTCTCCAACAGCTTAATCACAATGTTGTACACACAGGCAGAAACGTCAATAAAGTGCTGTCTGAACCCCGGGTCATCTGACATCCCACAGTGACCGCTACACCTACAGAGTGGAGCTGGGTAAACACAGCCTGAAGACGAGCGAGCAGGGCTCGACAGCCCGCAGAGCAGCCACAATCTTCCCTCATGAGGACTACAACTCCATGCTCAGCCGGTAACAGACGCTCACACAGCTACGTCAGCATAAGCAGCCACTGACCAGTTCACTGTTTGTTTTTTTAAAGAGGATGTTGATGCAGCAACACATTAATATACATACCTGCAAACTTGTCACCATTCGGTGAAATTCACCGTTTTGAAATCAAAATAGGTCATCCACGTGAATCGTGTAGATCCGAAGAGTTTTTGTTTTTAGGGGTCAACTGGGGGGGGGGGGTCAACTGGCCGGCCGTGTTTCTGAGCTTGGAGTGAGACACGGAGAACACTGACATCTGGACAGTCAGTATGAAGCGACAGAAGGAGCTGTTTGCCTTGCTTAGCATAACAATTAATGACACATAAACAACCCTCGCCCACTTAAAAGTTGTTTCTTGGTGTAAAACATATGAACGATGAAGCTTCAGTAAGCTAGCGTAGCACGAAGATTTGAGGCAGGGAGAAACAGCTGTAGAGAAGGTATTAAAGTTACGTTCGCTCGCTGTGGGGTGCTGTGTGTTGATACACTCAAAGAAATGACTCATTGGATGAACTCAATTAAATTGTTGGCAGGTTTTCCATTCAATAATTATATGCAACTCCAACTCAAATTTAGCACATCAGTGCAATAAAATGTAATTAAGTTAGTCCAACTCATTTGTATCAAATACATCTAAAATAAAATAACGATATTCATTAAATTAAATAAATTTGTGTTTGTCCAACTCAAAATATAAACTAACAAAATATGCAAACTCCACACAGAAGGAACACCCCGACTGGGAATTGAACCCACAGACCTTTGGCTGTGAGGCGACAGTGTTAGCCACTACACCACCATACAGCCCTGAAAGTGTCTTCACCTTGTAAACAACTGATTTTCATCTGGCGCATGCGCAAAGGGTAGTCCTCAATGAAACACATTTATTTTGAGTTGATATGCGCACCATCTAACCTAAATAAATCTAATGAATGAAAGTATTCATACATTTTGTGTTACACCCATTAAATATAAATATCTATTTTTGTAATTGATTTATTTAAATGTATCAAACAATATTTAAATGTGTCACCTCGAAGAAGGGCTTGAATTGTTTTTGTGAGTGTAACCTAAATAAATCTAATAAATGAAAGTATTCATACATTTTGTGTTACACCTATTCAATATAAATATCTTCGTTTTGTAATTGATTTATTTAAATGTATCAAACAATATTTAAATGTGTCACCTCTAAGAAGGGCTTGAATCGTTTTTTTGAGTGTAGAAGTGTGTCGGAGTTAAAGAGAAAACAGTTCATTAAGGCTCGCGCCGTTTAGCTGGCGGGCAAGACATTCTCCGTGACGTCACTGAGTCACCATGGAAACATTGTCTGCGCTTTGATGCCGTGACGTCGCTCGTAGTCGTGACGTCACGGCAGATTTAGTGTAAATAGCAGTGATTTCCAGCAGAGCAGCACCGTGATGTGACGATCTCAGGAGGAGTGGGGGGGTGGTCCCCTCGTCCCAGCGGGGTGAATGCTCCGTAAGTCTTGTGGCGTTTCGCTGAGTCGCCTCGTGTGACTCTCCGACACTCAGCTGCATCGCTTGGATGGGGGGATCCTGGCGGACTCACAGAAAGCGGTGGGATTGACTTGTGGATCCCACAGAAGGAGCGGGGGGGGTCGGCCCCCCCTCCCGGGATGGGGCGGTTTGGTGGGAGTCACCTTGTGTGATTCTCCTACACCACATCCCGGGGTGGGGTGGGGTTCACAGAAGGGCGGATCGGCTCGGAGAGCCGATCATTCAACAAAAGCAGCCTGAACTCAGATTATATATATGTGTGTGTATGTATGTATGTGTATGTATATATATATATATATAATGGGCTGTGTGTGTGTGTGTGTGTGTGTGTGTGTGTGTGTGTGTACGTGTGTGTTTCAAAGCCAAGGGGGTTTCACCTCAAACACATATCTGTAAAGTTATGTGACTCTATAATTGTTCACACTGAATTCTGGTATCGTGGTAGTATCATGATATTTATGGCAGGTATTGTCTCAAAGATCGTGACAACCAGGTAGAGGAGAACAGACTCGAGGAACAGACTCGAGGTTGAGCACAAGACTTGAAGACTTGTTCAGGCCAAAAAGTTGGTTCATGAATGACCATATTATATATAATGACAATTTATATGTATTACTATTATTATAGGGCCCGGTCACTGACTTAGTGAGAATGGTGGACCTATTCTCTTAAAATGTTTATTTTTATGTAGATTTGTGGTCAGAACAATCAAATGACCGTAGTTCATACAACATGTGGCGACAAAAAAAAGTCACCAGCACCCCCCCCCCCCCCCCCGTCACCTTTTTCACTCCTCGTGAGCTTGCAGGCATGAATATAGAATACACCAGACTTAGTTTTTGTCATTACTTTTGTATGCCAGACCGGGGCGTGCTGATGGAAATGTCACTCTTGCCTGTCTTCAAAACTTGAGCCCTGAAATGGTGTTTGTTTACTCCGTAGGTCATGACCAACTACTGAAGCCGTTCAAGACCTATGATTTCGGTTCTTTCTCTCTTCGTCTTCCTTTTTGTTGTCGAGCAAAATAAAAACAGGAAAATGTTGTTGAGTGCAAATAAACTGAGTTTAGAATCATTGGTTTTAACTTTTAACTTAAAGCTAAAGTACTGACCACGTCCAGGACACGTCCAGATGTTTCTGTCAGGAGCTGCACACAAAAGCACCACGCACAGTAACACAATGAGAAAATATGGATGTCAGGGGATTCCACACACACACAGTTAGTTAACAAATACTTTCTTTAATTTCTCATAAATATTCATGACATGAATGGGTTTTTACTCTAAGAAAATAACAAATTTCCCACAAACAAATTAGAATGATCATAGAAAAGCACATTTTCACAGTACAACAAATACAGACTGAAGTAGTAAAAAAAAGAAAAAAAAGAAGCAATAATAGATGAACAAACGGCATGTATTTCAGACACTCGTCAAAGTAAAACAGAAAGTGACCGCTAAATCAAAACACTGATTTCATCATTGTAAAACATTTGGACTACAAAAGTAATAAAATCAATCACGTAGCTAACGGGTCCTTTGCAGATGACGCACGACAAACTGTACGCGACAACAAATAAAGAATTAATACAACGTTTGGCAAGAGAGACTTTGAAATGTTGAATTGTAAAAGACAAACCTGAAGTGACTCAGCGATCTGGTTGCCTTTTGCTTCCCAGAAAATATGCAAATATAGCATCTGACCAGCTGACAGTGACCGAGTCGCTTCCTTTGCATCAACTGCAATGACTTTGACCAAAACAGTGTGAAAGTGGGTGATGACGTCACTAATTTAAAGTGCCACAAAACTAATGAGGAAAGACATCCCCTCCCTAACATGTGTCCGGTTTAACAGACTGGCTGGTAAAGGGCTTGGCTTCAGCAGTTCATGTGAGAACAAGTCCAGCGGGAAGAAGACGAGAGCTTTTCAAACCGCGTGAGGCTGGAGCTCGGACCGGAGCTCGGACCGGAGGCCCCCGAACAGCTGCCTTTCTTCTCCGATCGGACGATTCTCCTCGTTCTTCCAAGTGAAAACAAGGCTGCGGGTCAAGCTGTGGTTGTCGGCATGGCGACGAGCGAGCGAGTGAGCAACCGGTGCCGTTGCTGCGGCGCAGCTGTGCCGTCAGAGAGTCATTCTGTCGGTCACCTCGAGCCCGGAGACGACACCACTGCCTTCACAGCTCCGTGTTCTTCACAGCTCTCAACTATTCACACGCTCCCTCCATGACGCCCGCGCTCGCTTCATTCTGCACTCGACAGTAAACGCAACGCTGCACGGGAAGAGCAACACAAGAGCTCGGGTTCAGTCGCACGATGTCTTCGGCACTTGACTGGACTCTAGCGTGTTCAGCTGGAGGGAAAACTCGCTCTGCTGCCGCAGGCCGATACAAAGGAGAAATCTCCCATTCAAATTAGACCGTCGGCCTCCTCGAAAGAGATGTCTCTAAAAACAGGAGCCCGATGGCGAGCATTGGTGCCGCACCAGCAGGTGTAAATGAGCAATTTGGCCGTTGAATCCACCACGGAGCGTTTCCCTCTCCCTGACCCACATCCATCCAGTCTGACCCCACAACCAGCTCTGGAGGTCATCGTTTGTGTTTTGGCACGTGTTGACTGTATGGAGGAGTCTTATGAGATATGCCTGGAGACGACGTGTTGTCTGCGGAGCAAAGAATCGGCACACAAGGCAAAGTACACGGGTCAATAGTGAGCTGAAGACACGGCTGTGTTTCCAAAAAGCGAGCGACATTTGGACTTTTATCGACCCGTTAGATAGAAACTCGACTTTGCTTCAGTGTCTTTGTCCCCTTAGTGGGTCACAGTTCCTCCCTACAGCTATAGTAATGATACCATGTCACGGCGTATTCAGTGAAACAACAGACATTTAGGAATGTTGGACCATGTCCTGCTCAGGAAACAAATATCCACAACCGTAAAATGGTAAACAGCTGAAGTCGCCGCCCCCTCCCTCCAGTCCACCATACCGTGTCCTGGACAGGGTTCTGTCTTATGAAAAACATACAACTTCTCTTCTCTTCAAATATACTTTCCTGTAGAGTAACGTCAGAGTGCCTTGATGTTTTAAGGGAGAGAAAATAAGAGACATTTTGATTGTATTCAACAACTACAACTCCCTTTGGGTTTTGGGAGAGTGCCGATGGCCAAGCATCACGGGAGCTGGAGCTGACCAATGCTCACAAAGCTTTGTTTGTTCTCGCTCATCAGTAGAAGTTTGCTGTCCGATAGATAGCCCATCTTAGAATATGTAAAGAGAACCCCAGTGCCATGTTTCAGCTTTTCTAGGGTGGCAGGTAAAGGAAAAACCAGACGAAGCACCAGAAGCGAATACAAAACACAGGAAACTCTCTCCAACACCGGTCAGCACGACGAACGCATCTCGCATTGACCGCATCGCTCTGGAGGACCAGGAGACCCTATTGTTGACAGCGAGGGAGGGTTTGTGTGTAGCGTGCCACATCCGGTCATGCCAGTCCATACAAAGACCAGTCACTCGCCATGGAGCCGACATTTAGTAAACCGCTGGCAGTCGTCATCCAAACGCTGCCAAACAGCAGCCACTTCACGAAATGATCTATTTAAGTGAGTCTCTCTCTCTCTATCTCCCTCCCTCTCTCTCTTTCTCCCTCTCTCCCTCCGTGTGACCTCGCCTGTACAGTCGTTGCACGGTGAAACACATAAACATAATGCAGCAACAGAAAAGGACTTGGACCTCAGAGTGCAGTGTGTTTGGTGCCGTTGATCCAAAGTGCCACCGGGTCACAGCATCTGTCCCGGTGCGGAGGGTTGACAGCGACGACGGCCATCACTATCTGGCTCTTTCGGTTTCAGAGAGCCAAAATTTAAAAACCGGGAGGTTTCCCCTGTTGCTTTGGAGTGATGTGGCACGAGTTATGCATTACAACTAATACTGGACTATATCCTTGTAGAAAGTGCCACAGCGTATTTGCTTTTGCATGAAGTGCCCTGTTCAAGTCTCGGTATAAAAACACAGATCCAGATCCACAAACGGGGATCGCGGAGGATTCCAGGGATGTCAGTAGATTGTCTGAAACACGATCAGCTTGATCTTAAAGCGGCGGCATTTTATCCTCGTACTGCGGCGGTGGGGTCAGGGGTTCTATTCTGAGTCCAGTAGCTGGCAGAGAGTTATCAATGTTTTTCATGTGCATCTTCTCTGATTTGATCCTGCGGATCTTGATAGGGAGGAGCTTGCGGCTATTTTTCCCAGGTCTGCGATTCGATGTGGAAGCAGCCGCAGAGGGAGCAGTTGGTGCCGGGGTGGCCGGCTGCGATCCGGGAGTTGTGACCTCCGACCCCTCGGATTCAAACTGCACACCATCAACTTGGACAAGGTCATCGTAGGACGGTAGCTGGGAGGTGCTGGGGCGAAGGTTGCTCTGACGGACAGGGTACTGGCCACTGCCGATGGCCTCTTCGTAGCTGGGCACAGCGTACCGGTGGGCTTGTTCCTCAGCACTGCACACAAGAAAAATCAATCAATCAATGTCATTATTATTCTCAAATGTCTCACCTGTGTGCTGCCACAACAGAAAGGACTTGACGCGTAACAGTATATTTTTTTAAAGAAGCAAATACGGGCGTTACTAAATCGATAAAGATAATTTTTTGCTTTAAGTCAAAAAAAAGTTTCAAGTCGCAGAACTTTTCCGACTACATCTGGATTAAAACACAGATTTGCACTTCAGTGGCACTGGGATAGCACTTATTATGGTACTTTTGTTGTTCGACTGAGTTGAGGAAATGTTACTTCCTGTATTCTTGTTGTTCTTAGTTTATACTCTAGGTTGAAATGCACTTATTGTAAGTCGCTTTGGATAAAAGCGTCTGCTAAATGTAATGTAATGTAACTTTAAAGAGACATATGACCTCAGTGAGCTGACTTGATAAATACAATGAATAAATACCAGACATGGTTTTTAGTACCATGGATTATTCATGTATTCACCGACTTTCATAATACTCTGAAAGCAATATTTGATTATTGTGTCCCAGTGTTATCCGTCAACAGCATTTAGCAAAAAATGTAAAATTAAAAAATCTACCAGCAAATGTGTCCACTATGCACAACATTCGTCAGTTTACATCGTCAAGTTAAAGTTCTGCTCTCAGACATGACAACAACAAACAAACATATTGGAAAGCATACTGGTCACTGCTGCGGTCCAAAGGTTGTTGAGCTAGGAGAAGTTTAATGTGACCTACGTTTGTCTTTCCTCCTGCTCCCTTGCCGCCGCTCCTCCGCGGCTGTGGGCCTCCTGCAGCCTCTGCTGCTCCCGCTGTTTGTTCCTCATTCCCAGACACAAAGACAGCAGCAGCATGACCACCCCGGACCCCACCAGCACAAAGGCCACGGACGACGCTTTGTGTTTCCTGCCACTTGTGTGTCCGCCTCCTCCCGAGCTGCTGCTGCTGTTGCTGCTGGCCCCGTCCGCCGGGACCACGCTCCACACGATCATCACGATACCCAGGGCAACCAGCCCAACGCCCAGAGCACACAGTGCATACTGGGAGCCGGAGTTTCCACTGTTTTCATTGGTGGTGGTGGTGGTGTTGTTGTTGTTGTTATTGCCCGTGCCTTCCCTGCCAATGGGGCTTACTGGCTCATCCACACTGGAACGCATCTCGTCAGTCCCTAACCTTCAGTGAGACCAGCTCCAGTGAGGTCAACAACTGGGGAGAGAAGGGCATGTGAGGTCAGACACGGAGAAACACACAGTCACAGAAAGAATAGCACAACAAAAAGAGAGCTGTTATCGGCCTCACTGGTCAGAGCAATCGGACAAGCACTGAGATATTTGTTCTTTGTGAAAGAACTTCACTTCAGTACCTTTGTCGAGGCTTCTCAGAAAGTGTGTGTCGCCTGCTCAAAACTAACGGCAGACTAGCCGGTCAAAGTTACTGGTCACACAATGCAAACACATCACAAGGGTAGATAAGGACTGGTCACTGTACAAAGTATCAGTACGCTATGTTACTCTTTTTTCCCATATGTTTGGTTTATTGTATTGATCATTGTCAGATGAGGACAGCTGGGAGCGGTTTGTATTTATTGGACCTGTATGTAACCAGATAAGTCAATTGAGAACCACTTCTCATCGACCAGGAGGCGGCTTGTTACAAACAAATACAACGGAAACATCTCAACCAATTGCTTACAAAAATGACATCATAACATTTACAATATATAAAATACACGCAGGGTTCCTGGAGAAGCGAACGGAAGCAGTGATCAGAGACGATGGTCATGAGTTACTGAAGAAGGGTAACCAGGGGATGGGGGGGGGGGGGAGATGAACTCTCACTCAACTAATGGAATCTGTAAATGATATTACCTCTGTGACAATTTGATATACCAGTAGGTACACTTGAACACATGCCCAGACCTGCTGGGAGTGTGTGAGTGAGTGCAAGTGAGTGCGAGTGTGTGTGTGTGAGTCTTTAATTTGTGAATACCCTGTCGCTAAAGAATGCATGGTATGAGAAATAAGTCTGCTCATCATGGCAACTAGAAACTGCCCGTTAGCCTCCCACACACACGGACACACACACACACGGACACACACACGCACACATAGACAGACAGACACACGCACGTTGTGCAATCCAGAGGAACATTTATGTGAAGATATATGACATATTATGGACTTGTGTGAGAGTCCAACCTAAAATGGTTATATTTCATCACATGACAGGTTTTTACAATAAAGTAAGTAACACATTGAGCTCATCAAGATTCTCGTAGAACATTTGGAGTGTGTGTGTGTGTGTCACCAGTCGAAAAGAGTTGCCAACTGTTTACCTCTGAATGCCTCTTGCTAAACCCTGTCCCCCCCAGTGGAGCTCCGTGTACCCGGCGGCGTGGGGCCTCCTCCGGGTGTATTCATGTCCGCGAGCAGCTCGTTTGTCCGCTACTCAGCTGAACACTGGGCGGGTTGCTGCTCACTTACTCCGCTATCCGGTTGCTTACTTGGACCACGTCGGGATCCGTAGCCTGAAGCTGCGCAACGAAAACTTTCCACAAACTTTAACAACTTCGGCTACTGTGTAACTTTGAGTAATATCTCCACGATACAAAAAAAAGAAGAAAAGAAAAACAAAAGGAAATCCGCGAACCAGGACGCCGGCTTTACACTCACCTCTGCATCGCTTCCACGACACGTACAACTCTTCTTCTTTCTTCTCGAAGCTGAGAGGTGTGGCGCTTATTTCCAAACCCCGCCGACACGGACGACAGTGCGCGTGGCGGTCATTTGGGGACGAGCAGCAGCGTTTAAGAGAGGGGAACTTTGCCTGAGACGGATGGGCCCAGACAGAGAGGGCGCAGGAGAGCGGGGAGGGGGAGGGAAGGGAGGGGGGCACTTCCAGTTTTACAATTAACTCTTTCGCTCTCGGGGTGGGTGACGTGACGTAGAGAAACTGTGTGTGGGGGGACTTTCTTTGATATATATCCTCGGGACTTTCCTGGCAGGAAAAATGTAATTTGGCACCACTTGCATGTGAATTGTAGTTCGTGTTCAGTACATTTCTAATTGAACCAGAGAGGCGTTATATTGTATTATAAAAAAAGGTTTTAAATAGTACATTACTTGATTAACGTTACGTTTGAATGATATTTAACAACTGCTTATGAACTCAACGCGACTAACAACAATGTCAACACACAGCAGCCCCATAGTCCTCCTTCACGGCCTTATTTTCATTGCAGACAATGATAGAAGTAGTCAGGTTTTATTTTAGTAAAAGTATAAATACTTTACAGTCTGGTGCAAAGAAAAGTCCTCCATTCCCAACTACTCATTTTAAAGCATCAATATATATATATACTTAGAGTATAAAGTAAAAGTTCAGAATAATATATATATCTATATATATATAGACGTCATAGGCTATATAATATATATATATACGCACATTATATTATCTTGTGATATAATATATATATATTATATTACAGGATCATATAATAATGTGCGTATCACTTTGATATTGAAGTTAGTGAAGGTGCATGTGGTTATTTGAATCACTATATACTGCTGGGTAACTTGACCTTCAATAGTTCATCATAAATTTTACTTTGATTTATATTTTGTATCATTAATCAAAATATAGTAACTGAAGCTTTGAAATACATGTAGTTAAATGAATCTCACCACAATATGGTGACAGAGCTTCTTGATGGCCATTAAAATATGTGTCATTCTGTCTCGACAGCTGACTCACTGTGTACTTAATACTTCCCCGTGCAGTGACCTCTGGCGAGCCCAGGAGTTTCATATCAGGGCTTATGCTAAACGACCAGATTACTTCCTCTTCGTGTATTTACCAACTCCTCGCCGTCAGTCCTTTCGTGCCCTTTGGGACAAAACCCCACCGGCAGGAAGATCCAGTACAGCCCTCAGTGTTTTGTTTAATTGTGTCTAGTTTACATGATGCAATAAAGTTACACAAGACAGTACAACTTGCCCCACTTTCCTCTTTCCTCTTCTGTGTCGGCCGGCTATGACTGCACGATTTCACAATAATGACAAAACCAGTCGTAGCCTGCAGCCTCTCATTGTATTGCTGCTCCTGTGTGAGGCGACCCTGTTGCTCTGGACTCTGGGGAGGTCTTCTTCCTCTGAAGCTTTTGTCTGGATCCTCCATTTAAACACACACTAACACACACATCCACACAGACGCACACAGTAAACGAGTCTTGATTTCATCTGGAAGTCCAACTGCTGTCAGCATGTAATCAAATTAAGTGCCATGTTATATTCAGATATAGATACGCTTGATATAATGGCCTCACGTGTAGCACATTAACTTTTCCCAGGTGGAACTTCGCCTCACACACACCTTACCTCGTCATGCCGCTCATACCTCAGAGTGCATCATGGACATCATGTAATGAATAGCCAGATCCTTCCCAACAATGGGTGGATTGCATGGGGAAGCTGTGTAGCAGGATGCTGTGTCATCCTCCGCTTGCCACAATGTCCGAGTCACCGTGAGGGGGAAGTTGCACCTTGTCTTGCCTGGACGTCTACACTGAAACTCGAGTTAAAACGTCCAACGGGCAGCAGAGAGGAGAGATTACCGGTGTGACTCACCAAAATACAGAGGAGAAATCAGTCGAGGGTACAGAGTCAGTATTAACACGCAAATGTGATCAGTAAGTTTGGTCTCCACCTTATTTACATCAGTGTGGAGGCAATGAACCACACACATACACACACACTTTCTCAAGCCAATGAGTCCAATAAGGGAGATCGGTTTGCCTCCTTTATTCATACAATTCCATCATTTCTATAATTTCCTCACAGTCAAAGTTCCTCTCGTTCATACAGTTCATACACCACCACTCCTGCGTGGTTTTATTTTTGTTGTTTTTGGCCACCAGGGGATAAAAAAAGCCCCAAACCAGTCTGACAGACATACAAATCTTATACATTATGGCCGTAGTTATTTCGACCAGCTCCGACATCGGCAGTGCAACATTGGTTTCGATGTGGGGTTGTGCTTCTGGTACCTGATGAGTTTAAGTCAAATGTTCACTCTTCTTCTATAGCTCTTGTTTGGCCTTCATCAACGGTTGAGAAAAAAAAACTTCTCTCACTCGCTGACATCGCTCTGTAAGTTTGTAATTGTTAGAAATCCCCTTCACATTACATGTAGTCATTTTGCTTAGTTATTGTTAAAAAACACATATGTTTCATTAAACTTTCTGCTGAAGATGGGCGCACAGGACTATAAAATGTAAGACGTCATCTTTATTTATCTTAAAATTGTTTTTTTTTTTTTTACATATGTGCATCCTCACACCTTCCAGCACGAGGCCTCTATGGACATACAGCTCTGCAGTCATCTTTTGTTGCCATAGTTAAAATATGTTATCCCACATGTACTTCACAGTATAACACATCAGAAGAGGGTGCTACATCTGTTTAGACACGACTGTGTAAATGTGCAAGATGAAAAAATGTCTCTCAAACATAAACTCAAGAATTTAAAATTCAATTCAAGTTTTTTTTTGTCCACTGTCCTCAGCTACACTGACAAGGCATCACAACCAGCAGAACTGAATGAAACAAGAACAATTTACATTAATATGAAACCTTTTCCATTTTGTCTTCAAGTATTATACAAAAAAATCGAATGTCCCTCAGAGAAACAGTGAATAGCAAGTCAACAAAAACAAATTGCCAAGTCAAATATTGATTCATAAAGAACCTTCTACACACAAACAAATAGAAAAATAATCATTTAGCTTGCGACCTGCATCTTTTGATACAGAGGAGAGAAATCACTGCCCTCTAAAACATCAAAATGCCAACTGCGCACAATGAAAACCTTCTAAAAACAGGAGACTTGTAAAAAAAAAAGAACAATCCTGTCTCATTTTAAAAAGTGCAATCTGTCCTTTTAGTCCTCGTCTTTAGAGAAAATAACCATCTCATGTTCGGGTTCACATGACAAACGTCCAGAGCGTAGCTGTAGTTGTGATGAAGCTGAGAACTGGTGTTTCGTCCCACTGCGATGACCTCACACGTTGGTGACCTCGATGCTGGTGTAACCGTGGAGCGGGCTTCCCTCAGCTCTGGGCGGAGTCTGGTCTCGGCCTTCCCGAGGCAGGGAGCCGTAGCTGCTATGGCAACTCAGGTCTCGCCCATTGCGGGCTTTGGGGCTGAACCCTGTGGGAGGCTGACACACATATTCATTTATTGTTACCACAAATGCACTCAAACGAGGCCTTGTTTACTTGATGCTTCTGATGCACTATTCTCACTAAGTAAAGCACTTGTTTCCACTCCATAAGCCTAGTCTCGTGTTTTGTATTCAGCTGGCGGCCACAGACTGTCTGGTCAGCATCGATCTCATGAATGTTGTACGCCTGCTGTGTCAAATCGGTTATCTCTTCAAGCGTCTTCTTATGTGTCAGCTCTAAGCTGCATGAGCCTGATTGCCACTCCTACATCAAAACGTAGGCTGTTGTAATGACCATTTCATGAGGAAGTGGCAGCCTTTCATTTCCTATTTCCAAGACCTGTCAGTGTTGCCCAATGATTGAGGTGTGTTAGGTTCTGTCCATCTGTCTGATTTATTGCAACCAAAACCATGTATTACAAAAATCTGTGAACAAATGTAAAGGCCATAGGTGTGGGTGGGTTTGTGGGTGGGCATATTACGATTAACTATTTTTCCTTATTTTCAATTGTTTTTTTGTTGGTTTTTAATTTTTTAAATTTATTTATTAGTTGTGTTTATTCTCATTTTTCACTTTACGCTGTCTGTTTGCTCTACCTTCCTGTCACTTTATGCAGTACTACTGCAAACAGAACAACACACACAAAAAATAAAAAAACTTGTTCGCTGATCCCTGTCGCTATATTGTGCACATTCTCTAATAAAGTATATAAAAAATAAAAAATAAACGTAGGCTGAAATAGAGAGAAGCATCGATGAAAGCTTCAAGAAGTGAATCCCCCCCTCCTATCCTCCCACCTTCACAGCCCTCCTCCTCAGCGGGCCTTCGTCATCAGTGTGCCGCCCGGTGGAGCTGGGCCGTCTGCCAAGGGAGTCCTGGCGGACGAGGGCTGGTGGAGTTCCCAGGCTGAGGTGCTCATAGTCCTGCTTGGCATCTGTCCTGAAAGGAAACGTGGGTTGCAGTGTTGTGGACAGCGGCCTCAAATAGCATTTAAAAGACACCAGAACACACCTGTGTGCAACATTAACGAGCAAATATGACATCATCGTAAGTGGAGCCTGCGTGGGATCGGTCTCAGAGAGCGTCTCCTCTCACCTGGCGGGGCTGATCAAGGTCTTCATCTCCTCAACGAGGTGTCGGCGAACCATGTGCTTGTTGCTCGGGATCCCCAGTGCTGTTGCCATGGCGTCGGTGTTAAAAGTGGGGTCGAGCACCATGACGGCGCCATGAACGCCGCTGCTTAGAAAACTTTCAGCAAACTCCTGGACGGTCGGATGGAAAGAAGGCCAACGAGTGAATCATTTCTATTCCGAAGACGGAATGTCAAATCTTCTGACGCAACGCTGCGCACACGGACGGGCGGGCTGAAGGGAAATACGCCGACAGCAACAGGCTCACACAAATGATGTCACGTTGGCTCCAAGAACATGTTCATTCATTTGTTAAATGTCAGCATAAATTCACACTCCCCGAGGATATTTACAGGACGTCGGTCCAGACGGCCTTATCTGTCCACACCCTGAATGTGGCACTGCTTCATCATGGCGACATGTTGGATATGACGAGACAATATGGACCTGGGAGATCATATTCCGGCATCGCCAGAGAGGCGCGATTCTGAAAGGCTTCGTAAACAACTCGGAGCAGCTTAGAAACACATTAACAAATCACTGTGGAGAGAGGGAGTGCTGAGTAAACACAAGAGCATGTTACGCACAATCGCATGTGATCGTGTTCTTATCACTCTCAATACACTAGTATCTCTTGGTTATTTGTATTTCATCCAACTATTTGCTATTTTGTTCCAAGATGTCAGTCTTTAAAGGATAATATATTGTTTTGGAGTGTTTTGTATGTATTCATTCTTTCTCTCTCTCCATCCTCACCTTCAGGTCAATGTCTTTGATCCACTTCACGACCCGGTGAGCGGTCCACACCAACGGATCCACGTTCTGGTGCTCACACTGTATCCGACGGGCCTGCAGTGCCTGGAAACATTATTAATATGTACTTTTCAAACAACTGTTTCCGCCTGCCGCTGGAGCAGAGCCGAGTGAGGTCACTTCTGTCCTCGGCTTGTGATCGCGGCGCAGAAACTCACTCACCTCCTTGTCGAAGCTGAGTAAGTGCAGCAGTTCGATGCCCAGCAGCAAGCTGACCTGGTGGATCTTCTTGGTGATGTTGAGGTGGCGTTCAAGGTCGCGACGTGTCAGGGAGTTCAGCAGACGGCCGTCGACCAAGTGGTTGTGGAAGGCCTGCGAGTACTGAGGCAAGCCCACGTCACTCAGCCAGGCCTTGGCCACCCAGTGGTGGTCCATGCCGGCAGCCTTGGACAGCCTGCAGGGGAAGTGCATGAGACACGAGTTCGACCTCGACCTCGAAGGAAACCCGCTTCCACGAGACCGCCCCGGTGGCCCGTGGCGGTCCAGAGCCATGTGAATGGCTCGCCAGGACTTCTTGCAAAGACATTCATTTCCCCCAGAGGATTAATCATACAGACTTTGGTGATGCCCTGACCTTTTGCTCAAAACAACAAGACTGACATTTGCAGTTTTGAGTGGGACGACTTGACATTTGGAGGGATTGCTATCAAATGTGGATCTGATGGTGATTATAGGGTGAATTTGAATAATATTGTTTTTTTGACCAACACAGTCATCAAAATCATACCATCTTTTTTTAAACTCTAATGGAAATTATTTGGACTGGTATTGCAATTCCAATAGTATTTTCAATGTTCCAGGGAATGATCATTTGTATAAGATTAGTTATTATATTATCATTGACAAACATATTAAAATGCATCATTTATTGTTATTTGCCTTGCAAATTGCTTGTTGGCTATTTTATGATTCCAGCTTATCATACAGTTTTATGTGTTTGTTGTTTGCAGTCTTCTATAACAGGAAGATGAACGTCTATGACTGTTGATCAAACTAAACAAACCGTTTAATCATTACCTTCGCATTGAAAATGCGGAAGGTAATGTTTTGATCGCCGTGTATTTATTTATTTCTTTATTTGTATGCGTGTTATTCGCATAACTAAAAAAGTATTAAACCGAATCGCATGAAATTTGGTGGGATGATTGGTTATTATCCGGGGACCATTTCATTAGATTTTGGGATCCATCGGGTCAAAGGTCAAGGTCATGAAAAGGTCAACATCTTCTTTTTACCATAGCGTGGTCAATTTGTATCCAATTGGCATAAAACTAATGCCAAAATGTTAATAATTCAATGCCCAATCTTGTGATATGCGAAGGTATGTGCTCTACCGAGTGCCCGTTCTAGTTTCTACTTGGGTTTATGAAAATTATGTTGGGAATTCAGACTATCCAACTAATTTGTCGAGGCATATTGCTGTTGAATTCTAAGTGCTCTGAGGCTCCATAACTCAAACCCCACAGCGGCAGCAGCTTCATGGGGAACACACGCAGGTGAGAACATTTGTTTTTGTGTTTAAAATAGCTGTTCATAAAAACGGGAAAGGCTGTGGACAGATCGCCTTAACCCTTTAACTGACCTTCATGTCATTAATCTGAATTTAAATGGAGGAAACTTTCAAAACTGAGAGTGAGACTGTTGCATTTATTGGAGCTTCATGTTTCAACACTTATCTCTCTATTTAAAGTCAATATTCAACTTGTAAATGTTGTTCCTAAAATCACCAGCAGATGGCCCTCTTACATTACATAATGTACTACGTTTCTACAATAATTCTCCGTGTCCCTTCCTCACCCTCTACCGTTCTCAGCATCTCTGTAATCCTCAATGGCCAGGCGCAGTTTCCGGCGATGCATCACACTGCTGACACCTAAACCCAGCTCCAGGTCTTCATCGGTTAGTCCAAGTAAAACCTGCAAAGTGGGATATTGTTCAGCAACTGAAGCCACAAAGTGTCCTTCAAACAACCAGCTGGATTAAAATATTACAGGTTATATAACTGGTAAATTGGAAAGTGGGTCCACCTGCATCATGTCAGCGGTTTAATCCTACCTTTCCACTCTTGACATTTTCTGTGCAGGTGCGGATGTACATTGGCATTGCCATGACAACCTCCAGCCAGGCCTGCACAGTGCCAGCCCTCCACTGGGACATGGGGGTCATCCTGGCCAGCTCCACCTGCTGGAGGCGGTCCAGCTGGTCCTCCGACCCGTCGGAGAGGCTGAGGCAGTGGCGGGAGGGGCTGGAGAGGCAGTCTGAGTCTAAGTGGGACATGTGGGTGATGTAGTTGAGGGCGTGAGTGAAGGCAGAGGTGGTAGTGGGCATCGTGAGCGAAGGGAAAGCAAAACACATTAATCCCAAAATGCTGCAACAATTTTACATCAGTTTAACATCAATTCTGCTCAGTGGGGGAAGGGAACGAGACACGAGTATCTTCTTTCAACCGCATCCTAAGCTTTTGGCTGCGTGGCAACGAGCCGAGCGTTTGCCTGGGACGCCGTAAACAAAGTTGCAGCTTTCATAAACAAGCTCCTCACTTAAGAGGTCCATTAAACAAACAGCTGTTGGACCTGTTGCATTGACACGTGAGCCTGCAGCAGCACCTCCATGAAAACAGGAAGCCTGCTATTAGAAACATTACGTTTTATTTTGATGCCTCATGAAATCTGACAAATTAAGTTTAGGGTAAATTCTGCCTTGCCATTGTAATCATGTGTCCTTTAAATGCTCCTCAACTTATTCTTCAGTCTTGGATTGTTTGACCTTTATGTTACTAAAATGGACCAAATGTTTCCCTGTTGACCTTTTTTGTCAATATTTCAATATACTGGCAACAACGCAGCGCAGAGACACGTTTCTCTGCCTTTACCAGCAGGTGGCCCCCTAGTACTGGTTTTGGGCTCAGCGGTTGTTGGAGCAGAATGTGTTACTTTTAAGATTGGACATATTATCACGGCTCCAGCCACTCATACACGCAGCACGCTCCTCCACTTGAGCTGTTGTCTAGGGAGAAAGTAAAAACAGTACTGCCTGTGCAGCATCACTTCATGTTTTGTGTTTGAAAACAAAAGCAACGTTCACAACATTCACCGTTTCTCGTCTCCTACTTTTAAGGTGCTGTGACTCAACCAGTGACAGCATACAGGAGCTTTAGCCTCCAGAGCCTCAAACAAAAGCATCCACCTGAAATTTCAGTCATAAAGGACGGCTTCAGAATCGTTACCTGCCAAAACATCCTTTTTGTTTCAATGTAAAAATAGACATGTGAGATGGAACGACGCTCGCTGTGTGCGCCCGGAGCCGTTTACACTTAAAACAGCCCCAAATGTTTCCATTTCTCCTTCTTTCCAAACAGAAACCCTCCTTTATGGCAGGCTTTGCACCACCAATGTGTGCAAGTCCAAGAAGAGATTCACTATTACATTATGGCAATTTGTATTAAACTTCAGTAATTCATCTAAATTTGTATTAAACTTCAGTAATTCATCTCAAGCTGGACACTTTCATGAGTCCTCATGAGAGCGATACCTAAACTAAAGGTGCACTTCTAGTGGCCCTCAGAGAGATATTCATATTAAGCTGAATAAATCTGCTTTTTGGACAGAAGGAGAAAAGGTCTATTTTCCAGTTCTTACCAAGGTTTCACATAAAGACGCGTCAGAACTGACCGTCTGAACCCGAGTTGAAGGCCAAAGCGTTCAGCCCCTGGACTCTGGGTCCTCCTGTGGACCGGAGCCTGTTGGGCCTTTTTAACAAAGCGCAGAGGGTCAAAACGACAAACTCCTGCGCTGTGGCCGTCCTACAGTGAAGACGCTTCCATCCTCGACGTGAGGCCGTGAGTGTTTGATGGTTGTGTACACAGTGATGCATCTTGAGGCCTTAATACGCGGGAAGCGGTTCTGTTCAAGCTATCGAAGCCTCAACGTGCCCTTCAACAGCTGCTGTGATGGATGTTATCCCGAGCAGCGTTTCTGATGCAACGTCACACTCGGGATGAGAAATGGAGGAGCACGCGGCACCAACATGCATGTGATACAGTTGATAGATATTTGACATTTTTCAGATTTTGCAATTACAAAAATGTTTTACAGTTGACTGGATCGAGTTTCAGATACATTATTACAGCCGAGGTGAGTCGAGAGCCGTAAATAAGCAGATCTATATGTTGGACAATGTGTTTTTCCGCTTTGGTTGGACTGCTGGCTGTAGCTGTAATCTCAGTTTAAAGGAAGTTAAAAGGATAGTTTGACATTTTGGGGAACATGTTGACTTTCTTGCCGAGCGTGAGATGAGAAGATTGATACAGTGAACACGAAGCTCCAGCCAGCCTGTTTCAAGTCGAAGCTAAACTAAGCTAACAGGCTGTAGCTTCATATTTAACTTACAGACATTCATGTAGAATCAACTCTCCACAAGAAAGCCAGATAGTGTGTTTCCCAAAATGTCAAACTATTCTTTAAACTGCAAGATATCTGTCAAATCTAAAATCGGTGTTAATTTGATATCAGACTTTGTTTCAAGAGGATGCTGTTGAGGTGATATGTTGTCATCTGTTGCTCCCGAATGCACATCAGCACTCAATTGTTTCTGGGTGATTTGTATCAGAATTAGGTTGAACTTGAAGAAGTGCTCAGTTCCAAGGTCATTCTGGGATGTTGCTAGCAGGCGTCTGCAAACACAGCGTGCAACCCAGCAGCACAGCTCATCTCAAAGCAATTGGAACTTGTGTACCTGGGTCCTACAGAGTCTGATTGATTACTTCTTGGGTCACTTCGCTGTGTTGAGAGTCCGGTGGAGGTCAGGCAAGAGGGGTCAGTGTTAGAGGTCAGGGGTCAAATCAAAGCAGAACATTATTGACACCATGTGCTGACATATAGGAGTCAGCTCCAACAATCGAACATGGCTTCCTTTCCAATCTCCTCATTTTCCTGATCATTTCAATATCAAAGAGGACGAAGTAATGCTTTTCTTTTCAACAAGGAGTTGTGAAAGAGAGGAAAGGAGGCCATTGGGAAGCTTTCGGGATGCATTCCTCTCAGTGGGACTCAGTGCTGAGGCAGGCTCGACGCCCCTCGAGCAGCAAGGAACAAATCAGGATTAGAGCCACACCAAGACAAATGAACATGTGAACGCACAAATGTTAACACAGGGAAAGAGAGGACAGCCACATGGAAGTTCAACGTTATTTATTTTATTTTAAAATAATCTTATTCTTAGTTCTTTTGAGCGTAAATTTGTTGCCATGCCTTTAAAAGTTTGCTACTATATCCACTTCTAAACATCTCAGGACTTCACAATAGAAGTCCTCCAATTAAGCCTACAACTTTAACTTTAAATAAAAACTCTTTTCATAATAATATTAATTTGATTTCTGTAATTTACAAAAAGTAAAATATTTGTGGAAAAAAACAAACAAACAAAAAGACAAAGAGGCCGCGGCTCAAAACATAAACATTATACAATGTTTTTCATTTGATATGTGTTCCCCCCTCAGCAGAGGTTGATTAAATGAAAAAATACCCTAGACTTCCATACATCTCATTAAATGAATAATGAAATAAAGTGGTTGAGCTGTTGTTCTTATATATACAATTAAATACATGTGACTTATCTGTGTGTTACCTCCGGGATTCACCTCTAAATCCAATACATGTGAGCGCCCAAGCAGGTTGAGCTAAATGCTAATCTCTGACCGCACTGTGGGTGAACAACGCTGTGATCTGTGACTCTAAAGTGTTTCAGACGAGTCCGACGGATACCCAGTGTTAGTTTAAAGTCAGGGAGAGAAAAGATTTCCTGGGGGTGGCAGTGCCGACTCCGGCTCCATCCAATAAATGGATGAAAATAATCCCACGTCTCAAGTCATTCTTGTGCTTAAAGAAACGCTATTAACCTTTGGCACAAAGTTAATTGCTTTTTTTCCGCTCCAGCTGGTGGCTTGAACTGTGCATCAGAAGTTGGGGGTCATGGGAGAAGGTTTGATTAGCCTGCTTGAATCTGATATTTAAGCTCCGGGGTTGCCACTCGTTATTCTTATTGAACGCCGGCGCCACGCTCAGGACTCTCAATTCAAGTTCAGATTCTCTGGTAAAGTGACCTAATTCCTGAGGTTGGGAAAAGCCTTAACCATCAGTATAATATCTACAATATCTTACTTATATAATGATTATAGCTTTCTTTTGTTGGACTAACTTTTCCCAGAATAATTTGTAAGTATTAAAAAAACGATTAAGTGCCAAGCTACTGTAAGATCCTACAGTAAGAGAATGGCACAAAGCCTCATGAATAACTGGGATAATTACTGAAGCATTCAAAGTGTAGTGCCGAGGTTTCTTTGTGACCGTTAACTGACCATGAATACATTTTAAATGTAAGTTTGTACAAAGAGCTGACTAGGTGCAGATTAAACTTTTCTGTATTTAGTTTGGCATGTTAAGCTCATTAACATCCATCAGAACGTTTTTCTAAATAAGAAATCGAATAACTTCATTTGAAATGGAAAAGAACCATGAATGAACATCATGAAATTAGTAACTGACCTCTCTCTTTTTTTTTTTTTAAAAGCCCTCCTCGACAATATACCGAGAGAAAGACAATCTGTTAGCAGGGTTTTGTTCAGCATGCATCTGGGGACTGGGACTATGTGCATGCATGTGACACATGTACCTTCGGCATGTACCTTCTATCTTGGCAGATAGAAAACACATTTTCTTGCATTTCCTGTTTGGCTTCATGTTGATGTGGAACAAACTGTTCTGCATAGAAAGTTTATTCCTCGCTTAGCAGCGTCTTTGAAGTCTCATTTGAGCGAACATCAAGCAGAGCAGCTTTCTCGGCGGCTGAGGGATGTGTTGTGCGACCGAATTAGAGGCGGATTGGAGGAGTCTGCATGTTGCCGGGAGGAAACGGTTCTCATCATGGCAGTGTGGAAGGAGGGGGATGGACCAGGCAGGACAATCAACAGTGAGGAGTTCAAGTTAAAAGGTAGTGAGAGGAAGGGAGTACATGTCAAAAATAACAAAAAGGCATTTAGGACAAGGAGACATTTACACACACAAAGTGCACATCAACTGTTGTTATTTACAAGTACAGCAGTCCTTCAAGTTTCCGGTTGAGTGAAAACAAAAAGTCAAAATGTAAAGAACAATTAAAAGATCCAGGAACACAGTCGTGTTGGCGGGCAGATGCGATAGAACACATCCACGTGGTCGCGCTGTCACACTGTCCACTCCACGACGTACAGGACTGTACAGACACACGTCGCTTGTTACGGTTTACACTTCAGTAAAGCATCACATGGCCTCTGACCATGGGCGGCTCACGCATGCAAACACTCTCACCCACACGGAGGTATGGATGCATGTGAGAGTGCGCAGGCACACACATTATTATAGCTGTACACACTGACATCCAACACACACCCATCATTTCACTCACACACGCACACGCACACACACACACACACACACACACACACACACACACACACACACACACACACACACACACACACACACACACGCACACGCACACACACACACACACACACACACACACACACACACTGCTGTCTTCTGATCACCGCCAAAAAGGCTCTCCAGCTGGTTCGCTTGGACATGTGTGCTTTACCAGTCTGCGTCTTCCTCGATGTAATAATCGGGCGTCGAAGTACCATCAAACAAACCGGGCTCGAGGGACTTGCGCTGCTTCCCCCGGGCGAAGACACGCGACAGAGAGCCCAGGCCCATCTTCTCTTTCTTCTTCTTACGCTTCGCCTCCTCCAGGTCTTCTAGGGACTGGGGGACAAAAGAGAAAGCAGAGGGGAGCAGAGGATGACGACATGGGCAACGGGAACAGAGCGATACCAGAGCGGAGAAGCCAGAAGTGGTGCAGAGTGGGCGACGAAGACCAGGAAAGATAAAGATCACAACACAAAGGGGGAGTGTCACTCGACGTGCTGTTCAGGCGTGCAATTATGGAACAACCACGGCTGGTTTGGGCATGCATTCAAGTCACAGCTGCAGAGAGAGCGTTGCTGCGTGGGGCGAACACGAGCGCGGCCAGAACGATGGCGGCGGCCAGGGAGCCGTGCAGTCGGCAGTGACCACAGAGGAGGCGAGGTAGTGGGCAGCTCTTACATTGCAGAGGGAGTGGGTCCGATGGCGTGGCGAGTTGATGTCACTCGGTGTGGATGACCGGTCTCCCTCCAACGCCGAGGCATCGGAGATGACGGAGGGCTGCCGCGAGTGGCACGGGCTCACTCGCACGGCAGCCACTGAACGGGACAAGAGGGAACACAGATAAGACTCGTTTTCTTTTTGTTTCGCTGTTGGCCAAAAGTCTGAGTCTTCTCAACAACGCCCCTCCAGCCTGAAAACAAAGGTGTATTTATAAAGCCCCCGACCAATAGCCTGAAATTATTCGCAATTAACTGTAGTTGCCAAGCGACAGTGAAAACAGCCTCACAGAGGTTGGGCGAGTGTGTGTTTGTGTGTGTGTACAAGTGAAACTGATGTACATACAATACAAACAATGTCATAGCAAATTTGGGGATTCACGGTTCACATGTTTTCTCTCTTTTAGTGTCTTAGTCGACTTCTTCCTCCAGACGTCCCCAACAGTCTGTTTGAGGCCTCTAGGAGGATGGAGATGGACGCCCAGTCTGGTGGAAGGCTACTTTGTGGAGAACTTTCTTTTAATGCTGAGACGGTAGTCCTTCAGTTTATAAATGTTCATTCTTATATTTCCTGAGGTTTTGTTGTGTATGGTTGGCCCGAGGCCCTTCGATGACACTGTACTATTCATTTTGAGGGGGACGATTATTCAACTTTAATGTTACCCTTGTACTACAGCTATTTCAGAATAACTATCTTTTTAAGTACACGTACCGAGTCCCCTGTGCAGACAGTTGCAGCTGAAAACATCGCAAACACAGTTTTTTTTATTCACTTAAACTTTGAAAACGGGCTCCAATTGTTTATCAGGGTGGGTCACGATGAGGACAGAGTTCAATATGCCATCCACAAGTGCCTATTAACTGTGTTGTGAATGTCAAACAGGAGTCAATGGCTGTTCATGCTCTGGCTTGCAGTTGCCGATGCACTTTAGTGCCAAATGTGTGCATGTAGCCATGGCTCACCGTCCACAGTGACGGGTGAAGTGGTTTCACCGCCTTCGTCTGTGCGGCGCGCGAGCACGAATCAGTGAAATGGTGAAGCTGCAGGAGCAAATGTTGTGAGGGGCCTGAAAAGTACATTTAAAAAAGGTTTCCCTCAGAAGATCAATGTACTGCAACATCGAAGAGGAAATGTACGTCTGTTGTTGGGGGAAACACATTTCACCAGACAGAAACACTCCTTATCACCCAACTGATCCTCAGCTGCCACCATTTGTCAAATACAGAGGAAACATTTGTGTGTGGCAAAGACAAATGGAAGGTGTAAAGCCCAAACAGTATGCTCACTGTAACCGCTACATGAAGCGCATGAAATGGAGCGACCGAGAGCATCATCAGCGGCCATCGATCTGCTCGCTCCGAGCGGACGACGGGAGTAAATGTGTGTGAAGCAGGTTCACACCGGCATGCAGAGGCTCGAGGACGGCAGAACCGGCTGGTCGCGGTCCGTGTGCGCCTACCTTGTCGGTCAGTGGGGTGGCCCGTGTGGACGTAGAGGGTCTGCTGACTCTGTCTGATGGCAGCGGTCAGGGGAAGGTCGGCCTGCATCACCCACTCCTGGTTGTTGCCGTTCACAACCGTTTCCGTGGGCATGGCCAGAGAGTGGCGCTTGGGCACATCCTTGGTCAGGGTTGCTAGTGACTGTTTGGCCTTGAGGAGGTAGACAAACGGATGCAATTAGTCACAAAGGAGGGAGAGAGAGAGAGAGAGATAAAGAGAGAGAGAGAGAGATAAAGAGAGAGATAGAGAGAGAGAGCGATAGATAAAGAGAGAGAGATAAAGAGAGAGAGAGAGATAAAGAGAGAGAGAGATAAAGAGAGAGAGAGAGATAAAGAGAGAGAGAGATAAAGAGAGAGAGAGAGAGAGATAAAGAGAGAGAGAGAGATATAGAGAGAGAGATAAAGAGAGAGAGATAGAGAGAGAGATAAAGAGAGAGATAAAGAGAGAGAGATAAAGAGAGAGAGAGAGAGATAAAGAGAGAGAGAGAGATAAAGAGAGAGAGAGATAAAGAGAGAGAGAAAGATAAAGAGAGAGAGAGATAAAGAGAGAGAGAGAGAGATAAAGAGAGAGAGATAAAGAGAGAGAGAGAGATAAAGAGAGAGAGAGAAAGAGGTTTTCTTGTTGGTTTTGAGTCAATCTCACTGTTGTTGTGGTTTTTTTATGTATGTGTCATACGTGTGAACAAGTACTTGTTGAGCTATGGATCCAGAATCCTACTTATTCTCCGAGTGCATGCAGGCAAGTGAGTTCTCCCCTGGGCTCCTCATGCGGCTTGTTGCCTCGTGAAACATGCTGCTGTATTCATGTTCGTCTTTTGTAGTGTGAAATCTCTCCTTGCCGCTCCAGAGGGCCCAGAGAAGAAAAAAAGGAGAAGAAAAATATCTAGAGGAGTTTTGTTTGCGATTTGCCTCTTTCCAAGGAAGAATGTTAGGGGATGGTTTGTACAACTGGAGGAACTGGCAATTTTGAAGCCGTTCTTGAAGTTTAATGAAAACATTTTCTCAGCCGAGCCTCTTCACAAAGTGTAATTGACAATCTTTTAGCGGTGAGCCGCTGTAGCCTTGGGAGATGTGTTTTTGCAAGTGTATTTCATGTCTGTCAAAAGTGTGGTTTCTTTGTGAGAGTTCTTGACGTGTTGGTGTTTCACAAATTATTCAATTGTTGTGCAAATCTGATCATCATGCCAAGCAACAACAGGCTGCAAATCAAGATGGAAGCAATCAGCTTCGCTGCAATCATCTCTACCTACCAGCGGTCGAACGATTATCAATCATAGTCTGTGACATGCAAACCCCAACACAAACACAAACCCCTGGACCAATCATTCATTGTCAGAATATTTTTTCCGCCCCAAGCATTTCTTCGCTCAATTAAAACCACATTCAGATCAATCATAGCGGGAATCCGTGGAATCACCGGTGTTAGGATCACTGGGATCGATCAGGGTCGGCTGAGGGTTAGTTAAAAACATGCAGCTGAGAGGGGGGGGGGTTCCTAAACGACAATTAGGTCACAAGTAGGAGAGATTTCTAGGGAGCACGAGGGTCAACAAAGGAACAATTTCAAACTGGGGGACCATCTTACCGCCGTGACCCTAGGAGAGTAGTCCCTGTCCCGCTCAAACACCTGGATCTCCATTCTCTGATTGACACAGTTACTCATCTGGGGGTTGGAGACATGACGGATGGCTATGCTGAACATTCAAAGGCTTTCTGTGTTTGATTATATGCAATATAGACAGAGAGACGTACTACACACCTTTGAAACAGAAATGGAACTTAGAATCTGGGCTTTTTTTTTATTTGCATCTTTATAAACTGCTATTATTTGTTGTGAATATGATCTTTTCCCGGATCTTGTCAGAAGTTTTGTCAGAGCCTTGATAACTGTACTGGTTGTGTTCAGCATGCATTGACTGTATTCTTCCCTACATACTATATACTAAAATACTAAGCAAAAACACAAATCTCATTTAACAATGACAAAGAAAGAGATGCATGTTTATTTTGAGAGCATTAACGGAGTCTGTCTCTGTCTCACCATGGCCAGCTCCGCCTCCAGCTCCTTGATGCGGTTCTCCTTCAGGTCGAGCTGCGAGCGCAGCATCCCCGTGTGCTCCGTCGCTTCCTTGGTCTGCCGCCGCAGGTCCCACTTCTCTCGCTCCAGCAGGTCCTTCTCTTTGGCCAGCGCCTTCACCGCATCCTCGCTCTCCTAGTGGACACAGAGGTCCTGATGCATCGTCTCACACACCGAGCATTCCCTCGAGAAACAAACCCGATGGGTCAAACCTGTTGCACGATGGCACCGGACCAAAGTCAAGAAGAAGAGGAGGGTCTAAATTGCTCATTTCACTACTTCCTGTGTTGTCTTGTCAGTGATTTTCAAATGAACAACCTTCTTTAACCTGCTGTACGTTAAGTTAAAGATACTACCACGAGTTATTTTGCTCGGAAATGAAACCATATAAAGCAAAAGGAATTAACATATTTGAGCATCTAATCTTATCAAATGTCAAACTATATCTGTCGCCATGTAAACACTGTCACAGTGAGTTAAATATGCAGAGAGCGTAATAATTCGGGCACAATTAGCATTATTCTTCCTAACCAGAGCACGCACACACGGAACAACACGCATCAACTTATTGACAAAAACCACTCTTTGTTGTTGCTTGGACAGGCCGCGTCGATGCACATGTGCATCCAACCATCACAGCGACACAAGAAGAAGAGGCGAGAAATGTGTGCCGTACTTTTCTGTGCTGCTCGTAGTTGCGTATGAAGTCGCGGAGCTGCTCCTCCCGGCTCTCCAGTGTGGCATAAAGCTGCTGCATCTGGTTCACCAGGTCCGCTTTCTCCACCTTCAGGCGCTTACGGTCCGACTTCATGGCTGCAAGGAAGATATACGAGAGAGAGAGAGGAGAGAGAGAGAGAGAGAGAGAGAGAGGGGGTATTGATGGTGAGTTAAATCACTGAAGTTGTCAACTAAATAGTTCCCTTATGTTTCGAACAGAGCTGTGCACAGCGTGTTTGTGAAAAAGACAATGTTTGATGGACGTCTCTTCCCCGAGAGCAGATAAACAATAATAAATGTTGCCTTCCCAGGTTACTGACGAGTGATTTTAGAGAGCAAAATGATTTGTAACATTGGCTATGCCTATAAAGTCTTTGTTTCGGTTTATTCAACACAGTTACGCATTCATATTAACTGCAGAAATGTGATTCATGTGCCCCATTTCTTTTTTAGCTCAGGACTTGTTGTGCAGATTGTCGCAGTTTATTCATGAATAATTATGACGTGCTTTCAGATATGAAGCGTTTTAGGCAAAACATGAAATGCCCCTGCTGGTTTCGTGTGGCGTGACTGCGTGTCGATAAAGTGGTGAATCACACATGGACCGTGCTGTCAATCTCCTCTGCTGCCGGATTCTTAAGAAGCTGGGTCTCTCTTTTCATCTATCTTTCTGCCACACTCTCTCTAATCCTCAGGCTCCTCACCCACGCATCACGATAACGAATATGCTTCAGTCTCGTTATTCACAGAAGCTCTAATTTTGTCAAAGACAACATATCCTTTTTCTCTCCTCTGCATCTTCCGCTTTCTCTGGTTTATCTCTCTTCACGCAAGTTCCCCTCCAGCTATCTTCCCAAACCGGCAACATGGAGTTTATTTACATTGTATGTATTCTCACTGTGTCGGTCTACCTTTGTCTTCTTCACTTTGACGGCTATTTCCTTGCAGCACAGCAGCGCTGACTCCTGGATACTTCATGACATCACACGGCTCTGTGTTCTCCTCTTGATGCTTGTGGTCACCTTTCTTTTTCTTCAGTCTTTTTTCCCACTCCGAGCCAGAAGCGTGTCAGTAATTAACTCTTATCAGGGCCTGGTTAATTGCATGACATTCACAAGTTGTTGTCTGGGGAGCACGCTCAGGCAAGTGGAATGGACGCGCACTTTCACAAAGAGAGATTCACCCTCTCGTCTCTCCTCCTCCTTTTGCCCGTCCCCCCTTCATATCTCGACCCTACACTCGTTCTTTAGAGGTGGAATTCACGAGCAAAAGCAATATTTCAATTCAATTCAATTTATTTTATATAGCCCAATATCACAAATTACAAATGTTCCTCAGAGGGCTTTACAGTCTGTAGACATATGACATCCCTGTCCCAGGACCTCACATCGGATCAGGAAAACTCCCAAGAAATAGAAACAACCTTTTCACAGGGAAAAAAGGGATGAAACAGAGGAGGATCCCTCTCCCCGGATGGACAGAAGCAATAGATGTCATGTGTACAGATGAAGAATATTTGTTATATATATTACAATATTCAAGCCCAACTAGCGAATGAAGACAAGAACAATCTCTCATTGGCCAAGAGAAACAGGAAACCTCTGAGCACCCGCTTCAGGAAGTGAAATCAAAGCCTCTTTGAGATGAGCCAACAGGCCTGCTGCGGCCTCACATCCTGCACCTGTGACCGTTTGGCAACATCAACCTCCTGGTGTCGGATATAAGAAAGCTCTCACTGTGACTCGGTAAAAGGGTCCATTCACATTCCCAGCTCATGTTAGTACTGCTACTGAGCATTTATAACCTGCATATGAGCACGTTTACGGAACAAAGACGGTCCTGGGCTCAGTTACCTTGAGCTAAAGAATGGAGGCGCGATGGGGAAGTGGCAGCATGTCTGCTCCTGCTGACGACCATATTAATAACCAACATACTCTGTGGCTTGATCCAGGCCTCCGTGAATTATTACCGTCTGAAACTAGAGGGGACCACCAGGGACACCCGACCTGAAACTGATGTGTGTGGCGCTGCAGGAGGAGGCA
Source organism: Pseudoliparis swirei (assembly GCF_029220125.1). Lineage (NCBI taxonomy): Eukaryota > Metazoa > Chordata > Actinopteri > Perciformes > Liparidae > Pseudoliparis > Pseudoliparis swirei. The sequence goes on from NC_079396.1 coordinate 10,127,812, forward strand.
GACATGGAGAGGCTTCAAGAGAATATTCTGTTTATGGTGGAACGATGAACACACACCTGTCTTCTGTCTTGCCATACATTGCAGGAATATAGTTTCCATATTTGGGAACTTTTCCCGACATATCTGGTCCAAGAACAATCAAAAGTTCAAGCCTTTGTTCCCACTGCTAAATGTCAAGAACAAAAACACCTGCCTGTACGATGAGCTCCTGACATTCTCTGAACGTGTTATTTAAGCTCACCACATGAAAGCTCTCCAGCTGACCAAAGCTCTTGTGCTGTAAAGTAGTTGAACGTGTGCATCTCCGACTGCAGTGGGCTAGAAGCCCGCTGGGCTCTGCTATGACGCCTTGCTAGCGGTGGGCTTACATTCCCTGCACCGAGTGGGTGTTCAGATTCAGACATGAGAGTTTCAATCTGCTCATCTATCTCACCGCAAGGAAGCCAATCAGCATATTTCCTTTAAATAAATAAATGGATAAATACATGTGTTGAATTAAGAGAAGCATACATGTATATTGTATATAAAGTAGATAAACCATGACTGGATGTATGTTGGTCAGGGTAGCAAAAGGCTATACGCATACTTGCAAACTCATGGGGGGTGAAAAAGGTGACAACGGGGGGGTTGGGGTGACTTTTTTGTTGTTGTCTCCACACCACATCCACGTTGTTTGATGACACCTCAAAGTTTTTATAACTACAGTCTTTTGATTGTTCTGACCGCAAATCGAAATAATAATAACAAACATTTTAAGAAAAAAGGTCCTCTGAATAATTCAGTGATCGGGCCCTAATAATAGTAATAACAACTTTACATTATCATTATATATAATATGGTTAAAGTCATTCATGAACTAACTTCCTTCTTTTTTTTTTTTACTTGTGTGCTCTGCTGAGCTTTGATTCTGTTCCATAATTCTGTCCATAATTCTGTTCCATGAGCCTGTTCCTTCGACGTGTCCCATCAAAGATGTTTTATTGCGAAGATCACCACATCGCATGTTCTCCGTGTCTCACTCCAATCTCATAAACGCCTGCCGTCCAATTCCCCCCACCCCAAACAAAAACTCTTCGGATCTACACTATTCACGTGGATGACCTATTTTGATTTCAAAATGGCGAGTTTCGCCGAAAGGTGACAAGTTTGCAGGTATGTACACGGTAAGCCTATGAGCTGGTTACTAATTGAGCAGTTGTATTCTCAATTAGTCATATTTGTGTTGAGAGTTTGTCTCGTTTCTATTATTTAAATGTAGTCGTTTGTTCGGTCGATGTTGAGTCAGTATACTTTGTCGTTCTGCTTCCTCTCGATAAAGGAGAGGGGTGGTATGCTCCAGTCCCGTCTCACTGCAGGGGGAGACATGTCCTGTGTGTGTAAACATGTCACAACAGGAACTCCTTTTGTAATTGACATCAATTCCAGCTCACCAGAGCTGCTGCTGTTTGTGAAGAAGCAAACTACAAACCGTTTACAGCCAGCTGCTTCTCAGGCCTACGGGGGGGGCTTGGTGAGCTATCACTTTAAAACCCATTACATGTGAGAAGGCCTGATACTCTGTGGGTAATTACTGAGATAATATAGTCTCAAACAACGTTCAGCGCCAGAAAAAAGACTTTCGGATACTTGACTGTAAAGAAACCAAGTAAAACTGAGCCCTCTGGTTCACTGCGGCTCCTCCCTAACACGGCGCTTCGCACTGTACACCCCACTCACTGCTATTGTTTGGTTTAATAGCAACCCTCGTCATCTGGTGTGCCCCATCTATTATGGTGCAAATATAACAAGATCCCAGCCGTGATTTCAGCTGAAGAACATTCCGGCCTTTCTGTTTTCAACTTGCGCTCACGACCGGGTTCTCTGACAGAGGAAGATGGATAAATAAAGGACAAGAGTGTGTGCCAGCATAGCATATGTAACGTGTACGCATTTCAATGAACTAAATACCATGTTTTAGCGAAGGCCGCTCTCCAAGCTCAGTTCAACTGCAGCGACAGGGTCACAAAGGTAGACCCACTTGTCACACTCCCCCAGAAAATGACGTTCTCCACAATGAATGAAACCACTCTACACTCACACACGGATGCTACTCCATGCGACTTCAGCCCGACAGAGAAGGCGCAGGCTTTTAGTCGACTCTTAACGTAATCATTTGGGGGAGAGAACAAAAGAGACATCGGCTCATTGGAGTGCGTCCACGGTTCACAGTTTGGGATTTTAAATCTGTCAGCTGAACAATGAAGTCGGAGCCTCGGCATATCTGCGATGGTGCCATTTAACGGTCCTCACTGTAGAGTTACTAGTGTACGGACGTCCTTGCTGTCATGGTGATATATCAGGCTCATTAAAATGAATTAATGTTTTATAATCTACAATCAACGAACCTCAGCAAAGACATTTGACCTCCCGTTACAAGTTTATGCACAAACTAGAAGGTAGCCATTAAAAAGAGGATCAAACGTGACACACTAATATGTGATCTGTGAGTACACAAGCTATTTAAGCAGCAGAACTGACTCACGCCATCAAGGCGAAAACCACACTTTGATCCAGTAACCACCTCATTACTCACCACTCTGTCTTCACTGGATCTCAAAACAACATGTTCTGGCACAGCAATCTTGAAAGGGGCTGAGCCTAATTTTTCAGGTGCGAGCCATGTGAGTCAGCTGCGTCTTAGATTCTGATTCAACGGCGCACAATATGCCTCTGGGTCACTGAGGTGCACTTCATTACCGCCGGGGGGGCCGCTGCGCCCCAAACCCATTCAAGACGGCTGCCAGCGATGAGAAATAATCCCCAAAACAATTGAGAAAACACATCAAATTAAAATTGAGTCTTTGCTTTTTCCGAGTCTAGTACCCTGATGAGATGTCGCCGCACTGAGTGTGTGTCTGTGTGTATTGGAGTTTGAATGCCTCGTGAAGGTAAAGGCCTAGAAGTCAAGGACAGAGCTGCTTTGTGCGTACAGTGGAGTGTGACATGACACTAAGCAGAGCAGGCAGACTGTGCTATGATGACACATTGCTGTGCGCTGCTACGGACGGACTGGGAGTCCCTCAGTGACAGTCATTAGCCAAAGCAGAAATAGCTCATTCACAACAGCAGAGAAGGCCAGCTACACTTATAGATAGATAGATAGATATATACTTTATTAATCCCCAAGGGGAAATTTGTCGTGACAGTAGCAGCAACACACAAGAATAAAAACAAAACACAAAATATAAGAAACAGGGATGAAAGATATAGAAGTATACAAGTAAAATAAAAGTAAAATACAAAACAAAATATATATGTAAATATACAACACACATGCATACACAACACACAACAACACTGACAAATCAAATACAAAAAATATTAAATATAGACAGAGTGCAAAAAGCAAAGTGTGTGTATGAGTGCAGAGCAAATGAAATTAAATGTGTGTGTATGTGTGTAGTGCAAACAAATGAGATGTGTGAAGTGCAGATCAACATAGTGTAAGTATTCAGCTATTGTTGTAGTTATTGCACTATGATCTGGCAAGAGGTGATCTGTTATAGAGCCTCATAGCCGCCGGCAGGAATGTTCTCCTGTATCTGTCCTTGTGGCAGCGGAGCGTGAGGAGACGTCTGGAGAAAGTCCTCCTCTGTCCCTGTAGGAGGTGGTGGAGAGGGTGGTCCGGGTTGTCCAATATGGACAGCAGTTTCTTCAACGTCCTCCTCTCCACCACCTGTTCCAGGTGCTCCAGCTGGCAGCCGATGATGGAGCCAGCCTTCCTAACCAGTTTGTTAAGACGGCTGGTGTCACCGGCTCCGATGCTGCTCCCCCAGCAGACAATGGCAAAGTGCAGCACACTGGCCACAACCGACTGGTAGAACATCTCCAGCATCTTGCTGCACACGTTGAAGGATCGAAGCTTCCTCAGGAAAAGAGTCGACTCATCCCTTCTTGTACACAGCGTTGATGTTGGCCTTCCAGTTCAGTCGGCTGTCGATGGAGACGCCCAGGTACTTGTACTCCTCCACCATGTCCACGTCCACTCCCAGGACACTCAGAGGTGTAGGAGCTGTCGCCCACCTGAAGTCCACCACCATCTCTCTGGTCTTGGCCACGTTCAGCCGCAGGTGGTTCTCATCGGCCCACTTTACAAAGTCACTCACCACTGCCCTGTACTCCTCCTCCCGTCCATCCCTAATACACCCGACCACTGCACAGTCATCAGAGTACTTCTGCAGATGGCATGACTCCGTGTTGTACTGGAAGTCACTGGTGTACAGGGTGAAGAGGAAGGAGACAGAACAGTTCCCTGTGGGCTCAACATCACTGACCACCGTTCCAGACAGCACACGGCCCATTCTGACAAACTGTGGTCTGCCTGTGAGGTAGTCAGTGATCCAGGAGATGGTGGACGCAGCTTCTCACTCAGCAGCAGTGGCTGGATGGTGTTAAATGCACTGGAGAAGTCAAAGAAAGTGACTCTCACAGAGACACCGGTTCCATCCAGGTGCGACTGAGCTCGTTGCAGCAGGTAGATGATGGCGTCGTCCACTCCCACATGAGGCTGGTAAGCAAATTGCAGAGGGTCCAGCGACGATTTCACCTGCGGCCGGAGGTGGGCCAAGACCAGCCTCTCCAGCACCTTCATCACATGGGAGGTGAGGGCGACCGGTCGGTAGTCATTGAGGCCAGATGGTGTTGACTTCTTTGGGACAGGGACCAGGCACGACGTCTTCCACAGCACCGGGACTTCCCCCAGCCTCAGGCTGAGGTTGAAGAGGCGCTGCAGGACACCAGACAGCTGGTTATACGATGCATTGAACACAACTTGGACGAGAAAGTCCGAGGAAGAGTCGCGTTAACACCTTCCAGGAGCTGTCCGACTGCTTTAGCCTTCACTTCAGGCTTTTGAGCTCTCTAAGACAGCATCAGCTCTCGGGTTGGATCGAGTGCCCACAGGGATCAAACAAAACCTCATGTCTGGCACCCAGTGGGAGTGAGCTCAGGCCGTAACATTGAAACGGTGTGGGCATCACACCAAACAAAGAGGCAAACAGCGAGGGAACGAAGAATAAAAGACAGAAAAGTACTGTTCCTCTCTGCGTTCTCCGTTTTGCATTCATAGGCACCAGAAAATCTGCACGTAATTTACCCGCAAACCGAGTGAACCATTCCCAAAGTAAACAGGTATTATCTCGAGAGGCAGAGTGGGGAAGGGCATGATGATTTTAATTCATGCTACTTCATCACTCCAGCCTTTTGCCTTTTCATCCAGAGCAGAACCACAGGAAAATAAATACATGAAAACAACAACAACAAAAAACGCAGAGCTACTCTGCTTCACAATTATTGTTGGTAGCACTTCAATAAAAAAAACACCCGGGGGCTTAAGTTCTCCCAACATTGCTCTTATTCTTTGAGGAAAACTCTTTGCTAGAGTCCAATCAATTGGCAGCACACAGAACTTGCTTCAGTTAATGAATATTCGCAGTATTGGAATATTAGGCCCGAGTTTTTTAGCCACTGTAAAACAGCTTTTACATTTAAAAAATGTATTATTAAGCAATGATTATACCTGTGTTCTCGTATTATATTTTATATATTGTTGGTGTATTTGTGTTTGTTGCTATAAGGACTCATCATGAGTGTGAAATAAAATACAAGAAAATCCCCAGACAAAGAATGTTGAGCGCTTCAGTAATATTAAATATATACTGTATATAACCAGGTTTACGACTTGGACTTGGAATTGTCACGATTTATTGCAAAACGTATCAAAAGTAAATGAGACAAACCAAAAATAAATGAGACATACTAAACGAAGTGCCAGTCGGACTGTTGAACCGCATCTGAAACCGTCTTCCAAAGAGAATCAAAAGGGAAAGGACAATTTTTGTGACTTTGCTGAACAGACGATATCAACCACCACGGGCAATTTAATCAGCAATTAGCCAAGTGTAGAGCAAGTAATGCAAAGATTACACTTGTCTTCCAAGCACTCTCATATCATCAAGACAACGGCTTCCATCACTAGTCTACAACAACAGTCAACACCTTTGAGGAAAGGGTGTGCTGTACAATTCATGGCATCTCGCCTGTTGGTGCGATGACACTTCTGTCTTTAGACGTGGATGGATCTGTTTTTTATCATGATACTCATCGACTGTACAATAATGAAAGGATCTAAGTTGTCTGTTTTCGTACATGTCTTTAATTGCAGACTTTTTAAATTGACTTTTCATAAAACATTATCACTATTTTTAAATTTTCTCCTCATCATCCCCGGTGGTCGTGAGAGCTCATCAACATAAAAAGATGAACAAATTTCCCTTCTGCATGCTGTCAGTTATCATCAGTAGTGTCTCGCACCATGGCCAGCCAGTATCTGCGAAGCAGGACAAAAATAATCTGGAAAAGCAACACAAACAAGAATATGAGATGACAGACGTGTTTCAACTTTCTGCTTGGAAATAATTGGAAATGCTCGAGAGAAAAGCCAAAATTAACCGGCTGCTCCCCGCCACATGCAAACAAAAATGCTAAACACTTTAAAAGAAAAATATCTGAGTGAGCCAAAGTGTCAGTGTATGTATGAAGATGGAGTGTAACAACCGTGGACTACCAACACATCTGGGAACCAGCTCCTGCAGTACAGGCCGGGTCATGTGGAAAATAACAATGATAACTATGAATAATTCAGAAATTCTGCTGCTTTCCCCACCAAATGCAAATGTTTATTATTTTTGATCTGGCCAACATCTCTACTTACTTGAACATCAACTTCTGCTCTGTTGCTCATCAAAAACAGCTGTAAGAGTGAAAACAACTCAAACATAGCAACAGGAATCCCTTCTCGCTCAAGTTCAGAGCCAATTCGTCTCTCTGGATCTACAACAGAACCAAACTTAAAAAGGACAAAAGCCAATTTCCTGTTGTCCTCTCACATGCCCGGTCCTGATTGCAGACCAGATCCACCCCGCTTAACGCTCCTGGAGCTCGTAAGCTAACCAAAGTCTCTCTTCATAAAGCTTCCATTAGCCGCCGAGTGCTGCCAGCGCCGGCTGGGCTCTGTCGGCTACAGGCCTGAGTCACACAGCCTGTGTGCAGTCTGTCAGACAGTCAGACGTCACAGGAAGAGACAAGTATTTATTTGATGTGTTGCTCTATTCTACTCCGACACACTCTGTTTTGTTTGTGTTCAATTCTTCCAAGAAGCGTAGGCTGCAAGTGTCAAGTGAAATGTTGCAGCAACTAAATCCCGGGCTGACAGCATGTTCTGTGTTCGTCTGTGTAACAAGACCGCGTCCGTTACCCGTGGGTTTCCCCCCCCAGCACCAAGGATCAGCCCGGAACCACGAGGTTTGGTCGAGAGACATCTTTTATTCAGCAGCGCACACACCCAAGCAGACTGCAAAACCTGCGCCTCTGCTCACCCTCCCGCTCCACTCTCCACTGAGAGCTTTTATGCGCGTGGCCTCGGCTGCTGACTGATTGCAAATCACCAGCAGCCGAGGCCAAATTAGCGACAGCTGCCACACTCCCCACCAACAGATTTAGGCCGGGGCTCCATCCGGCCTAACCTTCCCCCCCTGAGAGCTTGGGCGGAGGAGGGGGCTCTGGGGGACCGGGCTCAGGACGTGGGGGCTCTGGGGTCGACAGGGACGGGGGGACAGGGAGCTGAAGCCCGCCGGGACGGGGTACGTGCCGCTGGGGCCGGCCGGGACGGAGACGGCGATGGGGTAGCTGGCGCCGCCGCCGGGCCCCGGGGATCTGGGGTCGGCCTTCCACCGACGGGTCCTGGGGCTCGGAGGTTGGCAGGTCCTGGGCCTCGGAGGTCGGCAGCTCCGACGGCTCCGGGACCTCAGAGGTCGGCAGCTCCGACTGGTACTGGGGCTCCGACGGGTCCTGGACCTCGGAGGTCGGCTGCTCCAACGGCTCCTGGACCTCGGGGTTCGGCAGCTCCGATGGGTCCTGGGGCTCGGAGGTCGGCTGCTCCAACGGCTCCTGGACCTCGGAGGTCGGCAGCTCCGACTGGTACTGGACCTCGGAGGTCGGCTGCTCCAACGGCTCCTGGACCTCGGGGTTTGGCAGCTCCGACGGCTCCCGGGCCTCGGGGGTCGGCTGCGGGTCACGGGGAACGGGAATCTGCCACAGCGCCGGCGGGTTTTGGAGGGTCTTGAGAAACAGGCGGTTCTCCTCCGCCTGTGCCTGCCCCATCTCCTCAATTCGGGCCAGTATCTGGCCCAAGCTGCTCATCAGCTCCTCCTCTGGTTTCCCAGGCTCCATCCCTTCCAGGTGCTGGGTTTCCGGGGGGCCCCACGTTGGGCTCCAGTGTAACAAGACCGCGTCCGTTACCCGTGGGTTTCCCCCCCCAGCACCAAGGATCAGCCCGGAACCACGAGGTTTGGTCGAGAGACATCTTTTATTCAGCAGCGCACACACCCAAGCAGACTGCAAAACCTGCGCCTCTGCTCACCCTCCCGCTCCACTCTCCACTGAGAGCTTTTATGCGCGTGGCCTCGGCTGCTGACTGATTGCAAATCACCAGCAGCCGAGGCCAAATTAGCGACAGCTGCCACAGTCTGATACCGAATGGGGTTTTGTGCTCGGCCTCATTCCCCGGCCGATGATTCTTTGAGAACAATGATTCCCTGCCACGCTGATGACATCTTTGCTAGCTTGATGCCCTGCGATCCACTGTGCACTGCTTCGCAGACTGTCTTCATTATTTGAGCTTGCGCCAATATGAAGGCAATATGGGAGGGAAGTCCCAGTTTGCATACAGTCATGCAATTAAGGGACACGGAGCACAGGTGGCTGCTGGTCATTCATCTGTACTGGGGGTGGGCCATATAGCAAAAATATATTATTTCCCCAATATAGGTAATTTCATATCTCCATAACGATGTATATCTCAATTTAATGAATAAATAGACAATATGAAATAACAACACGGTAAAGCCTATTTTACCGTGTTGTACAAATGAAATGTACTGAGTATTAACTAAAGTGCAAAATGAGCATACCTGTCTCAGGGAACATCGTTAGTGATCTGAGCTGTAATGTAAAGTGGACTTTAATGTTACATTGTAACACACAGCATGTGTTTGTTTTGATCAATTTAGATGACGTAATTGTGTATTGCAATTTCTTGACATATGATTCCAGCACCATATGATTTCTTGAAAGACAATACATTATCGTATTTAATTATTGCCCGGTCTAATCTGTACTATATTGGTACTTCATTAAATAATCCAGGTCAATTTAGATATTGAAGTGTTTGTGGTAACCTGAAGACACTTGAAATACAGACGTTCATCACTTATTCACTGAGCTTGTTATTCGTATTGGGGTAAAAGTCAAGAATGAAGTCTACTGACCATTCCAACACACAACATTTACCTTTGAAGTTTTTCAAAATTGTTCTTTTAGTGCATTGCTCCGCTAATTAAATATGTACGGCTGCTTATTACATCTTCCTGTACGGTTTAGGTGAAGTAATGCAGACATCGGCCCTCATGTTTAAATTAGCCTACAGTGGTGAGACGACACTGTGCTGCAGATCGGCGAGACCAGGATGAGTGGGCGGTGCAGACTGGGAACTGAGCTGCGTCATGTGCCTGCAGTGTGGAACGGCTTTTTAAAAAAGGTAAAGCTCTCTTGAGCGGAAAACATGTGAATAGAACATAATGCAGCCAATGGGGCGCATTAACCACAGTGTTATAGACACTCATGTTAACATTAAACAAGCAAAAATGAACCGATTTCACGCCCTAAGGAGCGAAATGGAACAGGTTTCTCTCTAAATGGCCAACAATCTTCAGTAAATGGGAGCAAGATGGTGACAGAATGTGAGCAGGAAGTGAGAATTGCTGCAACTTCACTCTGCTTTGCATACTTCCAATGTTCACAGTCACGCCTAAAAGAGCAAATCCATCCCAAACTCCTTTTGTTGTGTTCATCAAATTACGTTTTTTTGAATTTACACATTTATTAAATACAATAACTTCTTTCTTATTGTGTTCATTGTAGTCCAGTAGCTCCAGCCCCCACGTGACCCTGAACAGGATAAGAGGTGAAAGCTAATGGATTGATCTGTACGGAAGTGCCTTACTCATGTCTGTTAATAAACTCTTTAGCAAATTTAATAATATAAATTCAAATTTTTTACTAGTTAACTAATTCTGAATAGAATTTGTTGACATGATTTCATTTAAAAAAAAGTAGTGAAAGTTTTCACATCCTCTCAAATTAAATTAAAGCAAATGGCTTCAACAAGTGGAAAAGCATGTTCATATTCAGGAATATTTATTTACATAGTCCCTTAACACTCTTGGTCATCAATCTCTTGCAGCGTCATTATCCATATTGAATAATAACAAAGATGTTAGTGTTTTAGAGAATACAAACAGCTTCTTGTTCCTCACCTTGCAGCGCCTCCTTGGCTCGGTCCAGCTCCTGCTCCTTCTGGGCCAGCTGCACACGCAGCTCGGTGGCGGAGAGCACGTCGGCCGAGCAGCCCCCCTGGGTCTCTTCTAGGTCCTTACTCAACATGTCCTTCATCTGCCGGAGCAGGTGCACCTCCTCCTGGAGCTGGGCCACCTCCTCGCGCAGCAGGACTGCAAACACACAGAGACACAACAGAGCTTCAGTAAGCGGACGTCAAACCACGGCTCAATCAATTATTATTATACATGTGTGGGGTTCAGAGTGAATCCGTTTTTAGGCCAAAGTAACAATTTTATTCCTGTAGCTCGAGAAGGCTCACATGCATCCTGGAATCCAAGCTCAATCTTGCAGAAGAGCGTTAGCTTTGGAGAGCTACACCAATGCAGCGATGGTTATGTCTGAAAATAACCACATTTCCGCAGGTAGGCATCACATGGGTTGGCTGGGGTCTAGTAGATGATGTCTTTGATATGAATATGAATAATGAAATGCTCCCTGTTGAACCCGACAGTGTCGACGGGAAGTATAAATAAAGGATAGAGGCCCGCTTCACATTCAGTGACAAATGTTACACTTCAAGTTCTCACGTTAAACCTCCAAAAATAAATATTTTGATAAAAAAACCTGACATTTTTGCACATTTAATGTGCTTGTCTAGGTGGAGTCTAGGGGGAGTACTTCATATAAGGATGAGTGGGACAATTCGACTCAATTTCATGCACCCTCAAGGTGGGGGGCACTGCTCAGCCCCTTCTCGCATGGCTCCTCGATCAAGTGCCTCGCATAAATTACACTTCACACTCCCACATCACAGCTCCAATATTACTGTCGGAAAAAAGCGAATCCATCAGAGACAAATGGGAGAACGGAGAATGAGAGACTAAATATGCACCGATACCGATAGAAGAATTCACTTTGGCTTTTTATGAAAGTTAGTCAATTCATCTGCTTTGCATTCTGCGGAGCATCAGTGGAAATAATCCTCTCAATGTGCCCTTATTGCTCATTTAATACTGCTTGGTGTATTTAACTAGTGCTGTACCATCAGCAATATTAAGAAATCTGTAAAGGAGCATTTAGAAAATATCAAGCAGCTTTACATTACCTTTAAACAATGCCTGGCTATTACACTAACAGTCCATTCCTCACTCGTCCTACAGCAGACCTGTTGTTACACACACATCTTCCCCTCCTGCACATCCCATGGATCACTTTAGCTCTCACCTTCCCTCCCCTGAAACTAAAATGAACCTTTAATTAACACCAGTGCACTGCTTGTACGACGTGCACCTGCCTACCAGGGCTTTTGAGTCCTTTAATATGTGTTCACTGAATAAATGTAAGTGGCTGAGGGTAAGAGCTGCTCGCTAAATAACAAAAATGAAATGTAAAAAGGGTTATTAGGAGAGGGATCGAGAGAAAAACGTCTGCGAGTGTAGTATTATTATCCAGAGGTATATTTACTGGACCCGATATTAGAACCACATTTTAAGGAGCAACTGAAGCAGCAACAACTTATTGGCAAACCAAGAGCCCTTTCTGGAAACCACCGACCGCAAGATACAATTCACTGGTGTTTAACAATCCTATAATGGTCACAGACTCTAATTGATTACTTATTCATTTTGTTTGCATGTATTGATTGTGCATGGGAGAAAAACAGGGAGTCATAAATAAAGGGCAAGGACTCTGAATGGCACGGCTTTGTCACAGGGTGAGGCTCAGGTGCAGATCGACAGGGTGGACTCAAGCTTTGAGTGAAACAAAAAACACTTAACTTTGGAAAAAGGTAAAATATAAAAAACCCTGGTTTGAAAGCAACTACAAAAAAAAACTAGGAATCACCATGCGAACAAAGACTGAGAGTGAGACATCGAAACAGAGACACTACGAGACAGACACCGTTTACACGATGGGAAAACGCATATATTTTCATGCGTTTTGGCCTTTCATTGACACAAAAACTGAGGTTTTATCACGGAAAACGATCATTTCTAAAAACTCCGGCCAAAGTGGAGATTTCTGAAAACTCCGTTTTTGTGTTTGCGTGTGAACTAAGTCAAACGGAGTTTTAGGTTGTCAAACGTCACAGTATGCGACTAAAAATGCTTCACGTCATGTGAGCGTCCTGTTTACAGTTAGTTTGCTTAGGTGCGCCCGAGTTATTTCCTCCTTGACAGGAGGATACTCCTCGGAGGTCTCGGACGGGTACTGTTCTAAGAACAATGCCAACATATCCCTATATTTAGTTTGGCATGATTCCCAATCCACATTATCGAGTGCTTTATTTGCCTTATAATCGAAGGCGACTCGAAGCAGCAGCTCCACTTCGCTGTCTGTCCATACAAATGAACCTCGCGCCATATTTACTCTCTAAAGGAAAAGGAAGTTGATCGTGTTTTTCGTAGTTGTTGTTGGTTTTGAGAATTCTGATTGGTTTGCATGTCTTTATCCTTCTCATTACACTGCCGACTACAGGTTTGGCATAGTTATGATGGCGCCCGGGGGCGTATTCATGCGGGTTCATATAAACAGAAACTTTTTTTTAAACAACCTTGTGTGTACGACATTATTTTTGAAAACGGAGGGGCAGAAATATTTGTTTCTGTAAATACCCGGCTATGTGTAAATGTGGCCTCAGATAAAGACAACAAACCAACAAGAGACAAGGGAAAGACTGGCACAATATAAAGGGGGGAAACCCAGGTGTACGGCACGAGACGAGTGGCTGAGAGCAGGTGAAGGTGATTAACCAATCAAGGAGACAGCGGAATGGCTGAGGGCAGGTGAAGGGAATTACCAATAAAGACAGAGGAGACACAGAGGAGGGCGTTACACCGAAAATGTGTGTTTTATCTTTTATAGCAAGCCATACATACTGGCTGAGAATATTGATTTATATGACACTCACTCCCTTATAGAAAATGTTACTTATTTGATAAATAGGGTTATGTGTTGACAAAAAATTGCAAATAAACTCAAATCTTTCAGTAAAGACGTTGATGAAGATGGCGCGGCTGTGTCCAGACGCCGTCGAGGTAGCTCCGCGGAGATTGTGCGCTCTTTTAGTTTTTGTGTTTATTTTTAATGTTTTCTTTGCCACAAACACATCGGCACTAACAGCATACGACCACAGCACACTTTTGGACATAAACTTTTGCGCAAAACAAGGGTTTTTGTCCACTTTTTCCATCGATCCAGCGTGGCCGGCAGAGATCGTACGAGCGAACCACATCAACAACAGTGGAGCCGCTACTACGGGGAGACGACGAAAACATCGAGGGAAACGGAGCGAATTCGAACAGACTGAGAGTTCAAGCCCACCGTCCACCTCTGCCCAGCATCCTTCTTGCTAACGTCCAGTCTCTGGAAAATAAGATGGATGATGTTAGGGCAAGGATCAGATTCCAACGGGACATGAGGGACTGTAACATCTTTGTCTGACGGAAACATGGCTGACCGCGCTGGTGCCGGATCGAGTCATATGCCCAACCGAGTCCTTCTCTGTTTTCCGTGCAGACAGAACGGAAGAGTCTGGTAAATCTAAGGGTGGAGGGGTTTGCTTCATGACTAACAACATGTGGTGCGACCCCAAGAACATTAAGACTCTTTCTCGTTCCTGCTCACGAACCTGGAACATCTGACGATCTCATGCCGTCCATTCTACCTTCCCCGGAGTTCAGCTCGGTCATCACCACAGCCGCTACATACCACCACAAGCGGACACCGACGTAGCACTATCGGACCTACATGATGTGTTATGTCGGCATCAGAACAAGTATCCCGACGGCTGTGGTGGTGGCTGGGGACTTTAACAGGGCAAACCTAAAAAGTCATGCCGAACTTTCACCAGCACATTACGTGTGCTACCAGAGGAAAGAACGTTGGACCACTGCTATACGCCATTCAAGAGAGGCTACAAGGCTGTCTCTCTCCTCCGTTCGCAAATCAGACCATGCCGCCATTTTTCTGCTTCCGGAGTACCGACAAAAGATCGCGCGGAAGCGGTAGTGACGAGGAACGAACGCGGTGGTCTGACCAATCAGAGGCTGAGCTACAGGACGCTCTGCGTGTCGTCGACTGGGACATGATCCAATCCAGTTCCAGTGACGTCAGCGAGTTTGGAAGTAGCAATGAGCCTCATAGCAACGCTAGCGGACACCATCGTCCCCACGGTAAAAGTTAGGGTCTTTCCTAACCAAAAGCCGTGGGTTGATAGATCCATCCGTGAAGCTGTGAACGCCCGTACTGCTGCCTATAACTCCGGTCTTGTATCCGGCAACATGGACGAGTACAAGGCAGCGGTCTATGACTGAGGAGGGCGGTGAAGGAAGCCAAGAGGAGGTACCGAGACAGAGTGGAATCACAGATGGAGCAGCGCGACACCAGGCGCCTATGGCAGGGGCTACGGACTATCACAGACTACCAGAGCAGACCCCGCTATGGTGAGTGCCGACGCATCCCTAGCGGACGACCTGAACTCATTTTATGCACGGTTTGAGGCTAGCAACAACAGCGCTAGCTCGCCGGCTAACAACAACACCGTTAGCGTAGCCGAGGTGAGTTCTACCGCTGGGGATGAACACACACTCTCTGTGACCGAGCACAGTGTGAGGAGGGCTCTGTTGAGGGTGAACACCAGGAAAGCTGCAGGTCCAGATGGCATATCTGGGCGAGTACTGAAGACCTGTGCTAATCAGCTAGCTCCAGTGTTCACCACAATATTCAACCTCCCTGGCTGAGACCGTGGTCCCCGCCTGCTTCAAGAGATCCACTATTGTCCCTGTGCCCAAGAATGCTTCTCCAGCATGTATGAATGACTACCGACCGTGGCCCTCACCTCGGTGGTCATGAAATGCTTTGAGAGGCTGATAAAGGACTACATCTGCGCCTTCCTCCCTTCCTCCATGGACCCGCTGCAGTTTGCTTATCGCCCAAACAGATCCACAGATGATGCTGTCTCCCAGGTACTGCACACCACACTCTCTCATCTGGACAGCCAGAGGGGGCTATGTGAGACTGCTGTTCATTGATTATAGTTCAGCTTTCAACACCATAGTCCCTCCAGACTGGCCGGCAAGCTGATTGAGCTGGGACTGAACACCCCTGTGTGCTTGGATCCTGGACTTCCTGACCGCCAGGCCACAGGTGGTCAGGGTGGGCAGACACACTCCAAATCCCTCACCCTGAACACAGGATCCCCCAGGGTTGCGTCCTCAGCCCCTACTGTACTCCCTGTACACACATGACTGTGTGGCCAGGTTCAGCTCCAACACCATCATCAAGTTTGCGGATGACACAGTGGTGGTGGGCCTGATCTCCGACAACGACGAGAAGGCCTACCTGGAGGAAGTTGCTGATCTGTCACTCTGGTGCCAGGACAACAGCCTCATCATGAATGTCACCAAAACTAAGGAGCTGATTGTGGACTTTAGGAGGGTACAACAACAGAGGACGTACTCACCACTGGGGATTAACGGGACTACTGTGGAGAGGGTGAGCGGGTATAAATACCTGGGAGTCCACATCACCGAGGATCTGACATGGTCAACGAACACAGACACTCTGGTGAGAAAGGCAAGGCAGCGCCTACCACCTCAGGCAGCTGAGGAAATTTAAAGTTTCCCAGAGGATCCTTCAGTCCTTCTACTCTGGAGCTGTAGAGAGCGTCCTGACAGGAAGCATCACAGCCTGGTTTGGCAACTGCTCCGCTCAGGACAGGAAGGCTCTGCAGAGAGTAGTGCGTTCGGCTGAGCGCACTATTGGAACTACACTCCCACCCTGCAGGACTTGTACACCAGGAGGTGCAGAACCAGAGCCGGCAGGATCATGAAGGATCCTCACCACCCCAACAACAGACTGTTTCAGCTGCTGCGGTCAGGCAGGCGCCTCCGTAGTCACGCTGCAAGAACAGAGAGACTGAGACGGAGTTTCTTTCCTCAGGCCATCAGGATTGTGAACTCCGACCTCACCAGGACCCCCACATAGACCCACACAACTGCCCCTCTTAGGCACACACACACACACACACACACACACACACACACTTACTGTAAATATTGTGTTGTTTTTTATTGTAAATAGTGTGTACTTGTTGCCCTTGCACATTCCTGCTGAGCATTGCCACTTTCATTTCACTGCACACCCTGTGTGTGTATGTGACAAATAAAACATCTTGAATCTTGAATCTTGAATCTTGATTTTAAACGTCCCACAGTAACTTCTATTAACCACAACTTCAACATTAAAAAACTATTCACGCAGCTATGAGATTGATTGCTTAGTGTAGAAGGATAGATAATGAACCAAACAATTATAGAACAATAGATTCAGCGCTGCAACAAAGAGAAGAAAGTCAAATTGTTATTGTAATCTGCTCAGATGTAGTTGTACACTTCCTTCTGTTCATCAGTGAAAGTGGATGCAAATTGTAAATAAATTACATTTCAACCAAGTCACAGGCGAGGAACACGGTAAATATTTACGGTTCAAGGTCCAAACTAAACAAAGAATGTTGTTATCATGCAACATAGAGCCAAACGGACAGATAACACCAGACTCTGTGACTTTGACCCCAAAAAATCTAAACGAGACATGTTGCTCATTAAGAGGTTCATATTTGTATTTGGGGTTTCCACTAAAATATACTTACATGCTTTAATGTTCATAAACACTTTATTAACTTATTTCAGTTTTGCGGTTAGTAACCACTCCAAATACCCAAATGTATGTGCACAAGCACTGACAGTCTGTTTTTCATTCCTTCTCAAAGCTTTCATCGTCATCCTCCATTGTTCACGAACACCCTGAAGTACCTTCTATTTTAATGTGGTCAGGCATTATATTCAGTGCTTTGAATTACTTTTTTGTCTTAAAAGTGGTAAATATCAATGCACTTGCCTCGCTTCACCGAATTTGATGCCTGTCAATGGCCAATTGACTTTCACGTTACATCAGTTCGTCAGATGTTTGCATTCGACCTCAACATAAGAAGCTGGCCTCATATTATACATCCCCTATGAACAAACAACGAAGAGCTTGATCAATCCTACGGCACTAAGAGGATAAGACTGGTGTGTGGATGCGTACGTAATATAATGACATATATGTTAACCCAGGAAGTGGAATAGCACCACAAAAAACTGTGCATACTGTACAGGATGTGAGATTTAGAGAATACGCTGCACACAAATATACCACTTCTCACCCTCTCCAAAAAGAGTCACGGGGAGACAGATGCTTCCTGATAAAAATAAACCAATGGGAGATATGGAGAAGAATTTAATTTAACAACCTCCCGCTGATTTAAATGAAACATTTAGTGATTCACTTACTGAAGACAACCAGGTGGTTTACGGGGAAAACAGTTTGCAGCCTGAC
This sequence comes from Pseudoliparis swirei, assembly GCF_029220125.1. NCBI lineage: Eukaryota > Metazoa > Chordata > Actinopteri > Perciformes > Liparidae > Pseudoliparis > Pseudoliparis swirei. Next base: position 10,145,626 of record NC_079396.1, read on the forward strand.
GGTTAAATGTGTTCACTTTACCAGCAAGAGGACCGGCAGCATCTATGATAGGAAATGCAAGATGAACCAACATTGGTTGGGAGCGTGAAGGGGGAACAGATATGTTATTGTCTCCTCCAGCTTTGTGCAGGCGAGCACAGTGCTGCAGCTCTCCAGATAAGACAGTCGGAGGGGTGGGTGGGTGTGAGGGGGGGAGGGGGAAGACGGCCACCTATTTTTCAACGTCTGCATCGTCTCCAGGTTGGTGAGAAGCATGCATAGTAGCTCTGCATTACAAATGACGGTCTGACTGGGAGCCTCCTGATAAGTGCAAGCTCCCCTGCTCTTCCCTCTAGGACTCCAGCTCATTCCCACGGAGAGTCCTCCCTACAACGTCGGCCAGCGTTTGTCAGGCTTATAGCTCAGCATGCCTATGCTGTGTACTGTGTATGCACATTTATAGAATAATCTTGATTCTTGTCTAATGTATTACATTTAGTCTCACACATGCATAGTTACGAATAATAGACGTGGTCACACTTTAATAGGAGTTTATGATACTGGACATCCATCAAGTGTTTTCCATTTGCTTCTGATTTAAGTCTATAAATTGACTTCGGTATATCTGGTGGAGAGGTTTTTGATCTCAAAGAACATTGAATGAAATACATGTTTTTATTGATGGAGGGGTCTGAAATAATTAATTACCTGAATAATGACCATATCCCTGAAAAAAGCATGAAAAACCGCTACTATTTGCTAACTCAATGGCTGGTATTCATATTAAACATGGTCCTTGGATAATTTCTTAAATATGAGGTTTCAGTGAATTCTAAAATGAAATGTAACCCTGGGAAGAAAATATTGGAAATACTACAGCAAACGCATACAAATGGTTTCAGCTCCACTCCCGGGCAGTTATTAACGCAACCTTTCTGGCCGTCATAACTTTAGGACACACACACAATCACGGGGTTGTGTTTCAGCTTTCAGTGCTGTGACTGTTGCCATCACAACCTCGGTAGTGGCAGGTATGAGAGGACGATTCCGGGTTGGTGGTTTGCCGACTCTCTGCTGTTGGCTCCGCCTTCAACACCACCTGTTCCCCACTGGCTGGCAGCACGCTCTCTGCTGCTGAATGACAGCTTCACATGTCTGACAGCACACAGACAGATTGAATTTATAGCAACCTATATTTTTGTAGGCCTCTTTTCTTGCCACTAATCTATCGATTAAAATAAGGTTATACACAGTCAAATTGGCAATGTCAAAAGAGTACATTTTAGAATAATAACACTTGGCAGAGTTGCGTTAACTCTGAAATGTTATCTCTATGTTCAGTGTTACTTTACATTACATTTAGCTGACACTTTTATTCAGAACAATTCAGGGTTAACTGTCTTGCTCAAGGACACATCGACTAGGTCAGAGATTTAAACCGCCGACCCAATGATTGAAAGACAGACCTGCTAACCACTGACCCACAGTGGCTCTCTCATGTGTTTACTGGCTTGGTGTTAATGTACTCTTTAATTTGTGTAGCTTTTGACTGTCACGTTAGCCGTCTGCAATTCGATATTTCAAGAGAAAAAAACAGCTCGCCTGTAAGTTGAACTCAGTATAAAGTTATTCTAAAATGTTGCTTCTGCTCAAAATATAAGCATTTGATATAAAAAATGTGATTTAGAGAAATTCTTTCTGGAATTAAAATGCGCAAGATGAAACTCAATTTGAAAGGAGGAGGCGGAGCTTTCTAAAGAGGGGGCGGAACTTTCCAGAGAGGGGGCGGAGCTTTCTAGAGTAAAAGTGAATGTTGTCATCAACAATGGGTGTTTTACTCTTGCTCTAGTTGTATTGACTCTGACAAAGTCAATTCACTTCAACACTGTATATTTTACACAAACATGTTTAACTTAATATTTACACCAACACTGGGGAATTTACTGTGTCGTCACCGACCGGGGTTACTGCTGAGATCTGGGAACACGGTAAGTAAATAAAATAAAGTCATAAGTACTGCACACCAAGACTGAGAGAAAGCTACAGCAGTAAAAGAGTTGAACCAGGATGTCACGCTGTAACATGTAATGACAGTTTGAAATTGAAATTTCTTGGCCGCTTGGGGACGATTGAAACACGTTGTGAAGATGTAACGACCTTTAAAATTGATATGACAGGCTTCAGCAAACAGTTGCTTATTTAAATCAATTCAGTTTATTTTAAATAGCCGTTTACAATAAAATACAGCGTGATGAGATAGAGGAAAAATAATAAAGAGAAGAAATACGTCAAAAAAGGTTCTTACATTGTAGCATTCACGAAAATAACATTTGTGCATTTTCTGTTTTTAATATCAAGAAATATTGTGAACAGGGAGTTTCTTTAAAGAGTACAGGCTTAATGTGTTTTTACAAATGTGGTCTTATGCAACTGGTAAGCGCCACAGGGACTAAACTGAGGCTAATGACGACTGATCTTTGTCACTGACTCAATTAGCAAATAAATATGTGCATTAATTTACCCTCCCTCCATTCCGTTCCTATTCCCTGAACAGGATTGCCAGTTATGATTCATCGAAAGACTAAATAAAATCTCCATCCCGGCCACTGATGTAAACGACAGCCTAAATGTGTGGATTTGCATAATAGCGGCATCAGCTGACATGCAGTTGGTACAATGAAATATGAATCTGATCAGTGTCATTTTCTATTTCTATGATTTAAGCAAAATGGCTGAAACTGTCTTCCTAAATAACCCTGCAGCCTTCGTCTAACAATGTCGGTATGTTAGAGACCAATTGTTCCAAAATATCAGCACTACTTTGGGTAGCCTAAATCTGTCATCTCCTGATGAAAAAAACCTAAATAAACATCTGAGGAGAATAAATGCCTTTTGTTCTCTCAAAGATTTGACTTGCTGTGAATTCATTGACTCTAAAAATCTAATATTTGTCTTAAAATGTTTTATTTTCTAGGTCCACAAAGATATATTTCAGACATTGTAATCAGTATATTTCATAAGATAGTAACAATTCATGGGCTCTCTCTGTTCGTCTAAGTCCCTCTCAGTAGCCGCACAATGCACTGGTCTGGTTTGGATAAGCTCAGCTACGGCATCATTCGGTCAGAAGTGGGCTCTCTAAACTTCCAGGAAACAGAGTAGAAGAAGTAGTAGAGGTAGTGAACTGGAAACAAAACGACCCATTCTACCTCATCTGTCCGAGACGAGGCTGACAACAGAAACAGCTCTCGCTCATGTGAGTTCATTGTTTGCAAGATCACAATTGATTCGACAAAGGCGGTTCCATAATCCATTTAGTGCATCTCTTTTTCAACTCGGGCAAAATCCACCACAAGTTGCTGTAAAACACTTTTTTTAGGTAACTGCAAAAGTATTTTACTGTTTCCATACTGTTTTTTTAATGCAATACTTCAAAATGTGCATGGAAATATGTGAATGGGAACATGGCTAATGTCTCCCTAAAACGTTTCCTGTCCAGTGATTTCCTCTTCCTCCTTTCCCTTTCCAAAAGTTCCAAAAGGTCTATCAATGCGTCAGAGAGTCCAGTGGCCACGCGGCAGCTGAAATTGACTTGGCTGAAATGGGATTGGAGGATGAAAATTGATAGAGAATGACAGTAGGTGTCTAGAGGGGGGACGCTTTTAGATTGGTTCTCCATCTTCAGAGTGAGTGGGAGGGAAAGACAGGGTGGGGTTAAATGTGTTGCCTGTTACCGGAGACAAAATCAATTAACGGGCCTATTGTTCCCACACAATTCTTATTCCGCCAGCTTGCAGAGGGAGGACAGCACAGGCTACAGTATAGAGCGGATACTGGCTGCTGCCATATGATGGGTGCATATAGTGTATGCAGGCTTCTTAGCAATGTATAAATAATAGAGCAGACACAATAACTATGTCATTTAGACGTATTATGTGTCTGAATTATACTGCTTCAATTACTGCAATATAATATGCCATCTAACAAAACCAACACATATCGAGTCCTGCTACAGTGCAGCATAACCAATTCCTTCCCACATGTATCCTCATAAGGAATGTTGTATTTAATGACAGGGCGGTGCTGAAAACAAGGGCAGCACCAGCTTGTTGACAACATCATTTGTCCAGCCGATGTACAGTAACACCTGAAACACAGTCTGAATGCAGAGCTTATTTTACCTCAGTTGTCCTGGACAAAGGAGCGACCCAAAACAGGAACGTGTGAAATAAAAAAAGGGAATGAAAGAGCAGTCGGGGTCAGGAATTTGAGCAGCGAGTGCTTTTACGACGGGATGATACAGCCCACATCCTCTTGTTTGTTCTGGACTTGGCAACTAAGCCACGGCCCTGCTGAATAATTACATTCAAACTGATTCTCCTTTCAACCCATCGGAGATGCCACGTTGGGTAAGAAGCTTTAGGCACCTTGTCGGAAATCTTTTTGAATTTATTTGAGAATAAATAAATCCCTGATTTCAGAACGCTCATGTTTGCAAGTGAGAAAAAGGGAGAAAAAAAACTTTTAGTGATCCATGTTCTAAGCATGATCAGAAATATGTTGATGAACAGGTGGATATAACGTTTTGCCAGGATAATCTTTCTAAGTTCCTGGTCTCTTGTTCTTAGTGAAACCGGTGGAGAGAAAAAGAGTGTAGAAAAGCCAGGTGTTTGTTGTTGTAATATCCATTTCAACCACAAGAGGCTGAAGTGCACTACTACACCATGTTTGGAAAAAGACAAAAAACATTCACGTTTTACAGCCCAGTTTTATATTCTCCATGCACTCTAAACACAAGGCTCATATATTGTGCGTAAGTGAGCAAGTTATGTACATTTGAACTCAGCTGAAGGAAACATTTAGAAGCCCTATTTAGTGGTGCACTTCAGCCACTTGTGGACACAATTAGTATTACAACAACAATGAACGCAAACCACAAAAGACATTCACAGTGAAAAAAAATGTCACCTGTTTTCACCTAACAAGAAATAAAGAAAGTATCAAAGAATATCATCCTGGAAAAGCTTTTGTTTCCATCAGTTTTACAAATAGTTTTCTCTCCTGCATCTTTCAGATCTAAAAAATGGATCCTCCATTTGAATCCTCCCCCAATGAGAGACCTGTACAATGTTACCTATTTACAAGTGATTCATTAAAGTGGTGAAAAACATTATAAAAAGCAATGTAATGATGTGCAGAATAATTGTATTCATCTGTAAAAGACTTTCCCCTTTTCACCCCCCACATGCACGACAGATCTCAAGTCAGAGTCGTTGAGTCCAGTGGGTATTTCTGTCGCCGCTACTCACTGTGTGACGGAGCAAAGAGCAACAGAGCCGGCACTGAGAATCCATGAGAATCAGCGATGATGCTCAATAGGAAACTACATGCAAGACCAGGCCAATGCACCCGCTCCGACACCGTTCTATTTCCTTGTAATGAATAAATCCCAGGAAGCAGATGAGTTTCATGGATTTATCCACAATCTTCAATGTTGGAAAATTGACCCAGTGAGGAATTCGAAATGCGACGCATTCAGTACTGTTGAGTGCCTTTATAGACAGACATTATATGTCAGGAGCATTACCTTTTAATCTTAACCCTTGTGTTGCCTTAGGGTCATTTTGACCCGAATCAATATTACACCCTCCCCCCGCCTTAGGATTAATTTGACCCCATTCAATGTTTAATGTCGGTGTTCTTTCGGTAGTCAACAAACAAACATAAAGTACCTCACACTTAAATTTGGAAAACAATATTAATTCTAATAATTTTCTGGAGGTTTTAATTGCTGGCGTCAAATTGAACCCAAAGGGTAAAATATGTTAGTAAATATAAAGGTAACAGGAGGGTGAAACATTGAATCGGGTCAAAATGACCCAAAGGCGGGGGGAGGGTGTAATATTGATTTGGGTCAAAATGACCCTAAGGCAGCACAAGGGTTAAGACTTATTCCATTGTCTTTCCTAGTTAAGCTGAGCTGAAATACTCAGATTGGTAATAAATTGTCATTAATGTGAAACATTCTGCTGTCCTCACACACACTTGGATAGGTATGTGCTTTAGTGAATGCATGATAGGATACTGATTAATGTTTGCCCTTTGCAGACATGTATGCAAACAGCACCCATTATCTGACCTTTATATTTCCAAGGGAATCTGTTTGTGTCCTCAGGTCAGAACAAAACTAAATCGCAACCAAACTGCAGCGCAAATGATATCCCACTCATCAACCTTCTGTCTTGGCTGCAACTTGTGGCCTCCTCAAAGTAGCACACCAGTGATTTAAACACATTGTGTGTACTTTCCGACACAATTTACCATTTTGCAAATGATGGTGCTGTGTTTGACTGCATTAATTAGTTTTTTCACTGCCTTACATAACAGGGAATATGTTTGTCAAGTTACTTCAGGTAATGCACGGAAAGGTGTTGACGGGTTAATGAGCGTTTGGTCTGCATAACAACACAACTGTAACACGTGCACAGATAAACGCAGATAGAAACAGTGATGAATTGCTCAACTAAAGCAGGTTTTAAGCATCTGCTTATTGACTTTCATACAACACAGAAATGAATGGAAAACAAGTGTACCCTGGATAGGTGTTCCTCAAAACACACAGAATAAAATTGTCAGCATAAAACAATATACACGGTGAGTCGATGACATGCAAACACGCTGTAGTGGTTCTATTAATTTGGTTGCAACTGGCTGCCTGGGATTTGAGCCATTCCATATTATTCTCGTGTAAAAGAGGGAGTGATCGAAGACAAGTCGACAAACGAGGTGTGAAAATTCAGCAATTGCGAAATGCATGCCTTTCAAATGCAGGTCCTTGAAAAAGTGAAAGCACATGTGCACACCTCCACATCATATTCTGAATACCTCATTCAGGGAAGATTGCCAAAATGTCTTTCATAGAGTCTTTCATCTTAAATCAGGTGCAGAAGTCATTAATAAAAGTCAAGAGTGCGTGTCTGTCTGTCTCGCACACAATCACACACTCATCTGTATGGACCATTGATAGCATATTCATCAGCGGCTCCTGACGGTGGTGATGCCTAAGCGCTGACTGATGAAGGCAGCCTGCAGTGTCTGCTCGGTCTCTGAGTGCTTTTCTCTGAATTAGCTAGTCAATTCTCATGAGCAGAACAATCTCCCCGCGTCGCCCGAGGAGATGACAGGGTCACGCCTGATGAAAATTGAAAAAAAGGGGAAAAAACACACCTTGCCTTGCGGGACTCCTTCAGAAATCAGACTCGAATATTCAGTATTAACGGAGACAGTGATGAAGCGATATTGGTAATCAGGATAACACACACAGGGATGGATTGCTGCTTATTGATGAGCACGCCAGTGGGAAGGCGAGCATGTGTTTGGGATGAAAATGTAAGAAAATTAACGGAATAACTTCCATGACTGAAAGCTCACATTGTTTGTTTGGTCTGACATGGCATCCAAAAATAAATATCCGATCAAAAATCATGTAAAACAAAGGAAAGCTGAAAAGCTAGAACCTGCTATCAGCGAAGAATTATTCCATCCAAACGACAAGCTGAGTTTCACAGAACTCGAGGCTGTCGTTGTTAATTCACGTCAGAGACATTTAAATAACGATGTCCCTCCCTGCATGACTCCCTCCCTTCCAGTCAGTGTCCATCAAGTCGTCTACGCTCCAACATCACAGAATCTGACATCCACATGCCTGCAATCCTATTTCATGCTTCAGGTCCTTGGAGTAATGGGGGCTGAACTTGGGCTAGAGTGGGGTTAGAACAGAGCTCAGAGAGAAAGATAAGGCAGTAGTCTCCGACTCATTCCTCCACGATCTGTGGCCGTTGTCCTAAAACCCTCTTGTGTGTCTACGGATAGTATCAGCCACCCTGGCTAGAACCGGCTTTCACAGAATGACAAACAGAGTTCAGTTGTGTGTGTGTGTGTATATATAAATAAATAATACATCTTTCTTTTTGGTGTAACCTTTACAGTTACATAGGCAGCCCTCTCTCTCATTTTCAGTCGGTACACGTGCCAAATTGTTGATAATCCGTCGAAACAATGTGTTGGATTTAAAGTCCTTCCCCTCTGACGTGTAAACCACAAACGGTGAGATCACTATCGTTCTGAGGTCCCAGATGGACAGACACTCTCTCAGAGACTAGCAGTAGAGTTTCCATGAAACTGGAAGAGGTGCTGCTCAGATCATGAGGGACAGACGGTCAAATTGAAGATAAGGTAGCGGATAGATACAATAATGGATGTATAAAGCCATTGAAACACAGCTGGTGAGTCAGAGACTGCAAATGAGCCACAATGGCAGTCCTTCTACAGAAGTGATAATGAAGGTGCAGGCTGGTAGCTATTCTCCTTTGTGATCTTCTTATTAGGTCCATGCAATTTATAATCCTCCAGTATTTTGCATGAGCGGGCATTCAGAAGGCAAATAAATGCTGCAAGAACACATCCAGAGGAAACTGTAATTGCAGAAACATACACCATTTGCCCATTTGAGGTGATAAATAATGATGTGCATTGCTCTCCGAGTTGGTCCGCTAGTGAATTGGTGCTTTTCTTAGGTCCTTCTTCCAGTTTGTGCTTTTCCTCTGGGCAGTTCACACCAAACATGATGAGAATGTTAATTGGTGGCATCAGGCCAGGCAGTAATTGCTGCTGTTATGCTTGATGAGCTGTGCTGGTAAAAACAAGACATTTATAAGCTGTCAAATGTAGCATTTTTTGTATCCGTTTTCACTGACAGTTCCTTGTGGTTTCATTTTATTGTTACACGTTGTTAACATAGCTCTATTATGTGTTTGCTATTAAACATATTGCAAACGAATAAACACTTACTTTGAGAGATTTGTCTAGTCGTGCATGAGTGGGAGTCAAGGAGACAACAAAGCAACAATATCTGATGCAATTGGAACAATAAACAAGCTGTCTGGGAGAGAGATCTCTGAGAGATGACCAGGGCTCTGAGCCAATCGCTGCACTGAGACCGTACTCACATTCATCTGCATGATTTTATGAGGTGGATTAAAAGATTAGTGGAGACAGGCGGCTGAGAGGTGTTTGGATGTGTGTGTGTGTGTGTGTGTGTGTCTGTACCTTTGTGATAATGCATGTGTGTGTGTGTGTGTGATTGTGTGCATATAGTTGAGAAATAAGCTTTGCTGCCAAAGGCTAACAGTGCTATTATCTATAGTCTGGCGGAATTGGAGGACAGACACTGTGGGCGTTCATCAATCAGCGTTCTTGTCTGTACTTGTGTTCTCGTGTTCTCGTGAAGCGTCATCAGTCGCAGCCCGAGTACATGTTCCAATTCACAGCCGCTCCTCGCAAAGCACGGTCGAAAAGCCCGGATGTGACTTGATCCTCCCACTTTCCAGAGGATGCATCAGAGACTTGTGCGTACTCTGGCCAGCATATATCCCAGAATGCATTTCACACCAGCAACAGTAAACAATGCCGGAGGAGAAAATAAACAACTGACAGTTAAAAATAAATATATATACACATATATATATATAGGTATATATCTACACATTCATATATACACACATATATATATATATGTGTGTATATATATACACATATATATATATATACATACATATATATACACACACACATATACATACAACATATATATAAATACACACACATATACACATACATACATATATATAAATACACACATATATATATATATATATATACCCACACAAACAAAATTTAAAATAAAATAATTATATTAAAAGGATAATGAAAAAAGCATAGTTGTCCTATTTTGTTTGACTGTAAAACTACTTAACAGTGAATTGTTGGAGTAAATTCATGAGCAAGAACAGCTGATGTGGTGACGTCATCAAGTCAGCTGCCATTTCAATCACAGAAAGACCGTCCTGTGTCCTCCTGTGCCTTGGAGTCTGGACTTCCAAGTCCAAACTCCAAAGTCCAAACTCCAACAGTACACAAGTCTGTACTCCGCATACTTGTGTCACCATGGATACACCATCAAACTGGGGAGTCCACACCTACAGAGTCTGCGTATGTGTATGAGGCGGCTCCTACCACTGTGACGAAGACCCTTCCCTGCGTCAAATCAACCAAACAAACCCATCAACAAACCTGCACTGCAGCAAAAGTAAATACTGCCGCCACCTAGAAAAGCCGAGCCCAGGTGACAACGATGATGAGCTGGCGGATAATGTAGAGTACGGCGGTGCTGAAGCAACCCGGGTTGCCTCTTGAGATAGTTAATAGGATCCTGGGACTGAAATGTGTAACTAATGGTTATGGAGTTACATTTGTTCCCAGTTTTCAAAATGAGCAGGCATCTGCTGACAGCTCAGGTAAATAAAGCTGCCAGACTGAAAAGACTGTTACTGCAAATGTGAGCTACCTCTTCAGTGACTTACAGAGAGCGAGTTCTGGCATCCACCCGTGTGTATTGGATGAGCGGAGGAGGAAGGGCCAGTGTGGGATGAATCCGATTTGTGATAGTCACAAAGCAGCCAAATCAATCTGAGATTTTGCTTCGGACTAAATGTGATTAGACGCCAGGGTGTTCAGACAGAGAGAAATAGATGGAACATAATAAAGGCTCCAATCAGTCCTTCCTCATTATAAAACAAAATGACTCCACGCTCTTGAAAAGTATTTCCAAATTAGACTTGGCATGCCTCACTACAGTTGCTTCCCCGTTATCCCCGACTTGATTCCGAGGTGGCGGATCATCTTTAACTCGTTCCAAATCGTCTTCCATGTCTGCCACGACGCGAAGAAACAAGATAGCACCCGAGGGGGCCGCTTGCTGCAGCAGTCGGTGAACGAAGGCCGGCGACACGGCGAGGGCCAAACTCATCTGCTCGCGCAAAACCGATGATGCATCCATGCGTTGGATATGCACAGACGCACGTGAGCATGCATTTGGCGGGAACACACCCACGGCCCTCACAGGACGCAGGGTGAGTGTCAGGTCAGTCTGACAGCAACAGGCTGCCCAGTGGAAAACCAACAACTGGTTCCCATGAGGTGTTAATACACAGTGTTAAGCCCCCTCTGACATCATATCACTCATCTGGAAACATTACTTTCCCTCTGAGTGACAGCCATGGGGCACAAAGGAGCGCTGCGGTGTGAAAAGGTTCTGGGCTGTCTGCTGTTGGATGAGAATTGAACACAGAGAAGATCAAAACCAGAACATTTCTCCGTTATTCTGCTCGGAGGACATCAACAGCTGGCTATGATTATCCATAATCTGCTGCTATGGTTACAAGCAGTAATGGCTGCATGACTAATGTTTTACCATTTCAGTTTGCAAAGACAGACCGCAAATTACCTCAGCGGTAATCACAGAGGATGCCACCAAAATATGAGGCTGAAAGGTGAGTAACCGAGCACGACTGCAAATACATAACCGCACCTGGGATCGTAAGGGTTCGGCAAAGACTGCCATCCATAGCCTCCGGGTGTTTGTTTTGCTTTGAAAGCACTAATTGTGTCACAACCACACCTCTGGGTTAAGCCTGGCGGATTTGTAGGACGTGCTTGAAAACATGCAACAGTTTGAACAGTTTCATGCCACATTTCTGGGTTTCTAGCACACAACGTTTCTAGAAAACACAACGGGCAGAAAACCCAGGCTTTGTCGGTCTCATGTGAACTTTGACCTCCGTGTCTGGGCGATACTTAGTCCAAGGTTGAAGGGCAGGTGAAGCACCAGCATATAGATTAAATGCAGGTATTTGGAAGTCAAACAGCAGAGCAGTTGTTCTCAGATTTGCAACTCTTGTAATTCAATGCTTATCATTTTAAATAGTCTGAAACCAGTCTGACTGACTCAGCACAAATCCCTGTTTGAGCGTAGGACATTCTTTCAGGATTAAAGCTGCAGCCACAACCCAATACAAGTGTTTACAATAGAAACACAACACAACGCATCTTTACGTGACCATAAAAACATTGTTGTTTGAAGACAAACTTAACAAAAACCAAGACTGTGATCTCGTCAGTAACGGTGTGCAAAACCCCCTCACAGCTTCTGGTCCCAACAGCTGAGAAAAGTGTGAATCACTGCAGTGTTTTCCAATCTTTTGATTGTATAGGTCAGAGGTCAGATTGCCGTATTACCAGCCACATGGCTCTGCATCTCCACCAGCTCATGATTTGCATCTAAGCGTTGGTTTGAACTTACACTGAAGACAACTGACAGCTGAAGAGCCAGGTAATGGCGGAGTCTCTGCTTAACAACGACTCTGAGGTCACTCAGTGCAGGTTAAAGTCTCCCAACGGCTCAGCACCACAACTGGTGACTGATCCTCTATCAGATGGGACTCTCGCCAACACATGGACATGTCACCCTTTACAGCTAAACATCTCTCCTCTTCTCGGATCTTTAGTCCAGATTGACACCGAATAATAAGCCACCTTTGCCTCTTCACTATTTGAAAGTGCAGGACTGAAACTTGCGGCATCTTCTCGTCTAACGAAGCAGCTACAGTCTTTTCCACTCACTCACCAGACTTTCTCTGCTCCCCATCGGACTTCATCCCCTCCTCCGAGGGGAGTTTTCCAGAGGATTCCAGGATTCCAGGATCTGTCAGGTGTGTGCTGGAAACTTTCAGGAAAGACAAAAAGACTCAAAACTCCAAGGAAATCCTCTTTTCTCAAGCAGTTTTCATTCAAAGCGCGTCCATTTTTTAAAACTATTTCACTGAAATCAAGCGAAGTTGACGTCCAGGAGCTGCGGCGGTGTCTTTCCCTCCGTGAGTGTACCTGTTCACGGCGACTCCCACGGCTTCAATGATTCAGTACACCGGGCCCCTCCCCCTCAACTCAAATGGTTTACTAGGTGAGGAGGAGGAGCTCAGCGGGGCTGTCACGATCATTTTCCCACATTACTCAAACACACACACACACACACACACACTCACACAGATGAGAGGAGGAGCCAGCCTGGGTGTGGACTCTGAGGCAGGTGAGTGCCAATGTGTGTGTAGTCTAACGCAGCAACAGGCCTGCCAGCTGTTGACTTGCCTCAGGGTCTCAGTAACCTAATAGCATTTAAAACAACACCTGTTGTATCATAATCACTTTGAGTTCCATTAAAATGACCCCTGCAGTTTGCCCTTGCCGGAGAAAGAAACGGCCATGTTTGTTCTTCTCTTTGTCCGCATTTATGATCAGCCTGTAAACCACTTTATAATTCATGTCGTCGTTTATATTCTCTCGACGCATCAACCCACATTCTTTGGGTAATTTGAACAGACTCGTAAGGTGGAGTCATAAGGAGTAAAGCCAAAGCTCGACAATAATGGGTGGATTAAGAACTACAACCAGGGGATAGACACAGGATATTGTCAACATTCAGTGGATTAAGATGCAGCTCCCTTTTAAATTGTAATAAAGTGGATAGGTTTACATTCATTTGTAAAACTTATCTTTTAAAGCCTTCTTCATTTTAATTTAATTAAATCGTAATATCTTTGGATGGCATGGAAAGTGTAAGCAAACAGACCGTTACTAGTGCAGGTACACAGATTCTGCATCTCTGTATGGTTTTTTGATTCAACCACATGGATAGTAGTCCGAGGCATGTGGTTGACGGATTGGTGATGTCATACAGACGAAGCCCTGATTTTAAACAAAGGTGATTGCGCTGATTAAACTTTAAATCTGCCAGCAAGTACGAAGATAAAAACCTCTTTAGCAGAATGATGAGCCAGACTCTACATGTTATCCCGACAAGTAAAGTGCACATCAATAATTAGTCATAAAGCAGCATTATAAAAGCCTCACACACTGATTGAACTGTGTCTTGGTTTTGTTTAACTTTTATGCTTTTAATAATTTAGAATAAAGCCGCGTTCTCTGCACAGCTTTTGTCTGTGTGCCGACATAAACATCATCAGATAATATTCCTCGAGATAATTCCTACATTATCAGGTGAGGTCACATTAAAATGCAACAATTCATTATCTTAACCCTTGTGTTGCCTTAGGGTCATTTTGACCCGAATCAATATTACACCCTCCCCCCGCCTTTGGGTCATTTTGACCCGATTCAATGTTTCACCCTCCTGTTACCTTTATATTTACTAACATATTTTACCCTTTGGGTTCAATTTGACGCCAGCAATTAAAACCTCCAGAAAATTATTAGAATTAATATTGTTTTCCAAGTTTAAGTGTGAGGCACTTTATGTTTGTTTTTTGACTACCGAAAGAACACCGACATTATACATTGAATGGGGTCAAATTAATCCTAAAACGGGGGGAGGGTGTAATATTGATTCGGGTCAAAATGACCCTAAGGCAACACAAGGGTTAAAAAGAAGAAACTTCTCTTCTCATTGGTCCAGATGTGAATTATTCTCTATTTACATTCAATATACTGGCCACGCAGCCGGTGGGCTGGTGCATATCATGGTAAATGGATGATAAATGGACTTGTGAAGCGCTTTTCTATTCTTCTGACCACTCAAAGCGCTTTAACGCTACATGTCATCGTTCACCAATTGACACCCGTTCATACCCTGACAGGAGAAGCTACGGTTCCACCTTCACATCAGCAGTAAATAACATTCACACACACACCGTAGGCATGGCTACGGGAGCAATTTTACAATACAATGAGCCCACAGACGGGGAGTAACAGGAGCTCTCACTGGCCTCCTGGTAGCTGAGTCCAAATTCTCTCAAGCTCTATTAACCAATGAGGTCACTCTAGACCAGGGGTCGGGAACCTATGGCTCGCGAGCCATATATGGCTCTTCCGGTGACGTCATATGGCTCCTAGACAATTTTGAGTTAAAAAAAATAATAATCTCCGCCCGCCCCCCTGTAATTTTCTCTATCGCGCCAGATTACAGCAGAAGTAATTTAAGGTCCCTTTTCTTAAAGAGCACGTCTTTATTCTTTTATTAAACTAACTAAACAGCCGTCATTTCTGTCTCTACGTGTCACGTTAACAATTATCGGCTCTCCGTCTCGTGCGCCGCAGAGCTCCGATGCCGTGTGTGCGCACATCGGGGCGGAGCAAAGAAAAAGTCACCTGCACCCCCCCCCTCCGTAGCATCATGCAGCACCAGAAGTCCCATTAAAAGCAAGACATATTTAATTTATTATACGTTAAAAATACTATATGGCTCTCAATGAAATATATTTAGAAATATTTGGCCTTTATGGCTCTCCCAGTCAAAAAGGTTCCTGACCCCTGCTCTAGACTCAACCTACACTCAATATTCTTTTGGAACCGGCCTCCATAAAAGTGTCGCAAAACAATACAGGATGTGGACGTTCATTGAATTATGTACAGTATCTATTTCATTCATCAACAACAAAGTAATACAGAGCTGTGCTTGATTCCATCTTGGTTCATTGGAGCCTCCATAACTCCCCTCAGACCAGAAAAGCATGACTAGACTCAACAAGGGCAAATCACAAAACTGTGGACATGTACACTCAGCAACAAACTCAAATTGAGATGACATCCTTGTTGTAAATTGATCTGATGTTGGTATCAGGAGGCCATGTGCACACGTCATGCTCCGACATCACAAAAGTATCAATCAATTGCTGCGCCAATTGGGTTCTCTGCAGAGTTGGTAATCATTCAATGTACCATACCTCTCTCTGAGACAATAAAGCAGCTCAAATATATAATCTATTGTCGCCATGCATAATGGAGAATGTGAGACAATTAAATAGTGCCTCCTCAAAGGAGTGTTTGTGGTCCATGCAGGCCTGCAGCTCAACTGATATGCAGCAGATTAACACGAGAACGGCTTTGTGTTGTGAACATGTATGTGCATGTGGATGTGTAATGGTTTCTCTTCATGGGAAAGAGCTGCTGAGCTATATTGTAAGATACAATAGGAATGCAGTGATGTTGGTCAGTCACAAGGCTTTTTCTTCAAAATGTTGCAAATGCCTTTTAAAGCCAGTGAAGACGAGGGCAATAGTCATGTCGTCTGAAATTAACATCATGCGTCTCTGTCTCGTACCGCTTGGTTTAAGATTACATAACCAAGAATGAGAGTTGACTCAGCAAATTCCCCATTCTGGAGAAAAGACACAAACATATACAACAGTGCCATTTAAAACAAGGCCATGCTAGTCAGGGATGGGTATCGTTTGGGTTTTTTCCGATACCGGTGCTAAACCGGTAGGCCACTTTTAAAACGAAACCGGTGCCTAAACGGTGCCTGAACCGATACTTAAAAAAAAAAAAAGCACAATGAGGACATTAAAATCCTCTTCGGCCATATTCTCTGTAAAAGCTGTTATCAGGCCGCAATCAGCTACGAGCTACCATAAACATGGTTATAATGGCAAATTTATTATTTGTTGGGCTACTTTTATGAATGCAAGACTTACAATCAACGTTACGGTACTAATCTGAGTTCAGGCTGCTCGTCATCATCGGCCTCCCCATCGCGCCCAGCCTGACGCTGGTGTTCTCTGCACGGCCTCAGGCAGACAGTCACACATGGCGCACGCCTCCGCTTTCAAAGTTAAATGTTAGGCTATCGAAACCTGCTGACAGGGCGGAGTCACCAAAGAAGTTCAAAATACATATATTTTTCAATTTCAATCGGCTCAGGCACCGAAAGGAACGTTTCTGTCCGGGTGGCACCGGTTGTATATTGGCACTGGTTTTCGGTACCCAACCCTAGCTACAGTAGCAAGATGCCACTATGAATATCATTGTGGGCTCCCAGGCTCCCATCTGGGTCCATATTCAACACTTACACTAACCCACAAGCAACGTACTCGGACCCCATTGCCCCACTACACTCAGTCGATGGCAGACTACAGTATATTAATTATGCTACTCCTGCTCCAGACCTGTTGGGACATGCTAGCTCCAGTGTAAGGGAACTGGGAAGTGGCACAGCTGTGGCCGAGGCACTTATGAAGATGAAGTGCTTATCAGTGGGTCTGTTGGGTTTCCTAATTCAAACAATGTACTTGCCTCGCGATGGCTATTTACACGACATTAAGACAGCATCAAACTACACTGCAGGGATGCACGGCTTGGAAGGCATGATGATGTTGTAAAAAAAATAAAAATACGATTTAAGGTAAAAGGCAATTTCACTTAAATTGCGGGCGCTCATCTTGTATGATGCAACATCACACACAAGCACGCACACGTTTCGGATTTCTGGGACGCCTGGCAGCGATGAGCTGAGAGCCCTTAAATGAAAATTAATGGAAGTAGAGTCTCTCTCTCTTTCTTTCTTTCTCTCCCTCTCCCTCTCGTCAGTTTACACAATACCTCGTCAGTTTACACAATACCTCAAAGGACAGAAGCACCACCACACACTGCCAAGAAGGTGTCAACATGTAATTGTTTATATGAGAGAGGAATGAGAGTATAACAGCAACTATGAAAGAAAGATGTAAAAATGAATTGAAAGGGTGTGTGTGTGTGTATGTACATGGACGGTCAACTTCTTATCGCTGTATTGCTGTTGCTTGTGAACAATGGGGTGTCCATCTCTTTTATCGGCCATCTTCAGAACCGCCATGCTGCCCCATGTTACAACAGGATGCACTTGTTAATGGACACCCTCTTCTCATAAATTCACACCTTCCCGTTGCCAAGATTGTTCTGTGTGCGAAAGATCAGCCCACGAGTCACAAAGTGTGAACTGGTCCAGAGAAGAACTAATTGCCAATGAGCTGTGAAGAGGACAGATCGCAAAGAACAGGAGTATATTATTACCTCCGACATCACAATCAAAGGAAAGGAGGGAAATGTTGCGTCATATAAGCAGTTTTCTGCTCGAAGGATTCAGTGTGGATCTGCATTTGAACACTGAATAGAAAAACAACAACAAAGGGGTCACATTGGTGCAGACGTCTATGTGTGGCGTGGCCAGGGCCAAACGGATGATGAAAGACAATAACCACCCCGGCCACAAACTGTTCACCCTTCTACCGTCAGGCAGGCGATACCGCAGTATCAAGTGCCGCACAAACAGACTGAGGGACAGCTTCTTCAGTCAGGCCATCAGGCTGCTGAACAAGGACTGAGACCCTCATTAACACTACACACCAGAACATATTCTGTGAATATCTATGGCCATGGTGTATATTTTATTACATTGTTTATATATATATATATTGTATATATATATTGTATGTATATACATATATATATATATATAGTCTCAAAAAGTGTATATTTTATTACATTGTTTTATATATATATATTGCCATGATGTATATTCTATTACATTGTTTTATATATATATTGTTAATACTTTCTTCTTTTTTTTGTGTGGATATTGTATAGTTTATTCTCATTCTTATTCTTTTTTTAGTCTGCTACTGCTGTCGGGTGTTTTGCACATAAGAATTTCACGAACCGATTATACTTGTATAAAAGGGGATGTGACAATAAAAAACTTGAAACTTGAAACTTGAAACTATGGGTTCCATCAGAGGAAGAACAACAGAGTGCGACTTCAACTTTGGTAGCTGTTGGTGCAATATTGCTCAAAAACGTTGCCCTCCTCTTCCTCTGCGTTACGTTTTCAATGGCAAAAATAGCATTCCAAACTATGTTCGAAACAAGGATTTTACAGAGTGGATTTTACCGCGTTTTGGCTGCATTTTCAGCCTCGAGCAGCATCACTCCAGATGAAAATGCAGCATGAAAGATAAGGCCAGCCGTGACCGTCCAGAATCTCAAATGGCCCTCGGATGCCAACAGAAACTGAATCATTCTGCTGTCATGAATGTCAGCGTGGGCAGTTTTTGTTAGATGCTGTCACCAATGACAACCCAGAGAGAGAGAGAGAGAGAGAGAAGAGCGAGAGAGGTATGTTCAATGTATTCATCCCCACTCAGACACAGGTGTGCTGCAGACCTTCTTCCAGATCCTGAAGATATAAATGGAGAAGACACCCAGGACCAGCAGGGGCGATTTTGGGGGCAATACTTGTCACGGTAATTTGCTAATGTAATGGTCTGCCAACCAGCCGCTGCAGCCGGGCAGCAGCAATGCGGAGAGACACACTCGAGGAAAACGGCATATTTGGGAAGATTTGGAAGACTTTCACGTGACTTTTTTTGTGCTACTTTTACCAAAGTAAACAATCTGAGTACTTCTTCAAGTTCATAATACTCTGGGAAGTATTCAGACCATAAATCATGGCATCCACTGTTGACAGTTGTGAGGATTCAAGGGATTCTACCTAGAATAGCTAGATAGCTGCGCCGGTAAAACAAGGAATGTTGAGTTCCCGAATTTGTTAAGACCTTTAAGAGGACGCCCCATAACCCCCTCACCGCCCCACCAACACATCCCACACATTGGTACCTCAGGCAACTCACATACATGTGGAGGGTGCGTCAATGTTAAAATGTCAACTGGAAGTCTTTTGTTTGAAATGAGACCTGAGGGTGTGCAGCCATGTCTTCCTGTCTTACAAGTATTCTTTCTGCACTTCTGCCTCACTTGCTTTCTCGCCTGGAACTCCGTACTTCGACGACTTCTCCTCCGTCATCACTCCTGCCGCTGTGCATCCTATATTCATACCTCAGACCGAGGTTTCCTCTTGCGCCCGCTACGTGATTTGCCTCTCTAGTCTCCCACCTTCCAACCGTCTTGTTCCTTAATGAGTGAAAAGGAGCCGGCAGCCACCAGGCGCTCTTCCAGATTTGGCATCTCCGGCAGCACCGTCCCACTCCGCCATCGTCTCCTCTGCCAATTCACTCCTGCCAGACGCCAGCTCAGATTAGCTGCCTGTGGGCCTTTTAACAGACATTTGAAGGGCAGGCAGACGGTATTACAACCACTGACTGGTTGTACCAGTTGGCAGTTTGCCTTGTGTCAGGATTCCAAGGTGGAATTCTGAAATAGAAAATACACCTCTAGTAGCACCTTGGCGCCGTGCTGCGCCTGGGAGTCGATCCAAAGCATAACGAGGTGGAAGGGAAGAATTTGGAAGGGTTTCTTAAACTGCAAAACACAATGTGTAATGAGACCGATAAATTAGACAAGTGTTTCATCCAGAGTGAATTTAGCAAAGTGCAATACTGTAAAACATGAATGTTATGGTTTGTTTTGTAGATTGATTCAAAGTAACAGCAGAAAAGCAGCAATGATATTATTCTGGATGTCAGACTTAATGTCTTGGTCACCTTTAGTTCATGACGACTGATACTTTACCCTAACCACTGGTGCCCAACAGTATGTTCGTAGGGTTAGGTTGGGTTTTACAGATCCATAGGGGCTTCTTCAAATAGAAGTTTAAAAGTTCTTGCTTTGATGGGTAATGTTAAAATATATACATGAGCTCATATTGCATTACATGAATAATCTAAAGTACAAGGAACTAATCAAAGATAATTTACGTCTATTTTTAAACTATGTTGTACTGCAGTACCATGTATTTGTGTTTAAAGATTAAATAATAACAAAATACTAACAATGTATATATAAATATATATATGATAATGTTTATTATAGTTACAAATTGGTTTCATTTTACATCATATTTTTTAATGCATACTATGTAAACCCACAAGATATTATATTTTAAGAAAGAAAAAGAAAAAACATATTTGACATCCCTGCATTTGCTGTAACTTGGTGATACGATCGCCAGCGGATTGAAGGCTTGCTGAGTTATCAGACGAAGGTCCCTGATTGTACATTTGCCGTTTCTGATCCATTTACGAGAGAAAAGGTGACGTGCCAACAACCAGAATCAGTCTGAGGCTAGTTTTGAATGCATTGATGGAACACACCACACACATTGCTGAGAAACTCTAAGTAAGTAAATAAAAAAGCCTTGATTGATTAATTAAACAGCACATATCCAGATCTAAATTTATACCATGATGGAGTATTTGGCTAAATGTATTTATATGTACCTCTGTGGTGCACCCTGCCTCTGAAAGGATTCCAAAATAATAATTGAACATTTTGAAAAGGCTCAGAGGAGAAAATGTGCCTGATGCACACTTTTAGGAACAAGTAATGTCTCATTCGATGGCGGTTCAAATTAAGCATAAAATCCAGACCTCTTGAAATTAACCTTTCGACCTTCGAGTTCGAGTTCCTCCCGTCAGCAGCCTTCTTTAATGAAGCCGTTCAAGAGTGACAGACAGGAGATAATCAGACTGCTGCTCTGCTCCCTTTGTCAATACTCACCTCTCAGAGGTCTTTAATGGAAAAGTCTGAGGCCAGAGGCACACCAGCACACAGGGAACCCCTCGGTCAATGAACATCGCAGCACATTTAATTATGCATATCTAATCTATAAGATGACAACACAAACAATATACATTCTTAATAATACGAGTTACATACAAAAGCCAGGTCTAACAGCCATAGTGTCTGAGCATTTCTGAGTGGCTATTTCTGAAGTGTGTAATTAACAGTGGAGAGGCCTGGATATTGTTGCTGGAGGCAGCTTGAGTGCCATTCTCCCAGCGGCTATAAGAGGATGTCGGTGGGGGCAGGTGTTTTGGAAAGTGTCAGCGGATGAGAAAAATGGAAGTGCTCGTCAGAGACCACTTCACCCACACATACGCCATCACATGCTCTTTCCTTTTTGTCCTTTTGTTCATTACTCCTCCCCTCTACACTGTATCATGTTCTCTCATTAATCAAAATACATCTGCTGGCAGTAATGTGTAATCAGGCAATCTCTCAGCTCATCCTCCTCAGCACGGTGCTCTTCACGCTTTTCCTCTCTTCTTTCTCTGGGTGCCCTGTTTGACTTCTTTGCACTGACCCTCCTCTTTAAACCAGCCCACATGCCAAGCTTCACCCACCTAGTGATATCATTGCCAGTTCCTGTGCAGAAGCACCGCCCGTCTCTATAATAATACACTGCTCACGTTCGTTTCCCCCTGTCCTTCCTCGTCTCTCTCTCTTTTACGCTGAATTTGCTGATGACACAACCACTCAGTTCCCCGTTCTCATTTGGATGAAACGTGTGGTGCCATACAGTGCGTGGCCTTGGCAGAGGTCGTAGGTGTGTGTGCATGCGTTTTCCTGAGTCTGCATATTTCCAGCACCCAGGAAACAACCACAGAGCTAATGCAGCAGCTGGTTGGGCTGACGGAGAGTGTGTGTGTGTCATTTAAAAATGTGCACATAACTAACCTCAGTACAGCATCTGCCCTCTTGACTTCCAAATGACCCCCCAAAACAAAAACTGTCAGCATGTTCTGTAATTTCATCAGTTGGATACAAAAAAGATGACTCCAGCAGTGGCGGTGGTCATACGGACATCTTGCAGAGAAAAGAATAAACTATTTAAAGTAAAATGTACTTCAAAGAGTGCTCATTACGCATAGATGGTCCCATTAATATGTTTGGATTATTAATCATTCATTGATAGCGTTGGATACATTTGTTGGTTTGATCTATAAAAATGCTAAATGTGTAAACTGATTGATCGTATGTTTTAAGTATAACATGTCAAACTGAAAAGTAAGTAGTTACAGCTATTGCTGAGTAAAGAGTACAATATTTCTCACAGAAATGTAGTTTATAAATGACCAGATAAGAAACAACTACCTCATATTGTTCTTGAGCAGAGTACTTACTTCAAACCTGCACAAATTCTGCAACGCTGCTCCCTCTTTTTTTGAACAACTTGTGAGCACATTCGTATCACCCCGACATGGACAGGCGCTAACAGGAGAGAGATCTGGCAGCCCAATGGATCCCTAAGCAGGACACTCTAATGAGGAAAGGGCCCCCGGGGCTCCTTGGGGGACACTAGAGATCCATACTGGAGCTGGCAGCCCAACAGAATCCACTATCCAAGAGATGCGTTTCTACTGGTGCCATCAATAACTACTTTGATCCTCTCTATGAGACTCTAGCCCAGTGATTCTCAAACTGTGGGACGCGCCCCTCTAGTGGGGCGCAGTGGTTCTACTGTGGGGCGCAGGAGGACATGCAGAGAGACCTGTATTGAGAACTTCACATATTATAAAACTTCAAAGTACACAGACGTAAAACGAAGTCATTCATAAATACATGTTGAAATGCGTGTACCCGTGTACGTTACGCCGTTAACAGGTTACACTTGCAGGACGGCCACGATTATTGGCGACTCGCTGATTCTTGGCATTTTGCCAAAAGCCAATATCCGTGAGATCGTCTTTTTCCGCTGTTGCCCTTCAAAACAAGAGCTCAACATTGAGCATGAATTGAGAGTGGCCGTATCAAGCCGGCAACCCTGTTTAAAAATGATTTGTAGTGCAAAGTAGGCTCATTGCAGCCGCTAATACTAATAAAACTTGACACACTGCACTAATTTTGTTTTGCACAGGTTGCACGTTATTGTTTTGAAAATGTATGCAGTGTAAAACTCTTTATTGCAAAATATTTTAACTTGTTTTGTTTAGTTTTTCACATGTTGCACTTATTGTTATTATCTTGAAAACATATCCAGTGCAAAACATGTGAATTGCAGCCACAATAATCTATTTCATTGCCACTTTATTTGCATTGTTCTAACAAAGTGATTGCACATGTGGTTTAATTAAAAGAAATTGCAATTTTCTTTATTCTATTATTTGAAAAAGCACAGATGGAGGAGTCACAAAAAGTTATTTCAATAGAGTCAGCATAGACCATTTTGTTGCGGCATGAACATTGTTTCTTCCTCCAAAGTCGGCCGTGACAGAACAAGTCTGAGAACCACTCCTCCAGCCCCTTGAAAGTATCTTTTGTCATGAAAAGGCTGGACCATGAAAACAGAATGGAGGTAAACGACTGTAAGTGTGTTTGTTTGAGCTGATGACGCCTACGTGAGACCCGTCTGACCACCCAGTGGGATGGAGTCGGACTTAAAAGTGCATAAACTGCTTTATGGGGATGGTTCATGTGAGAGAACATAAACAGCAGAACCGTAAACACAGATGACTGTGAAACTTGATCGTATTCAGTGTTGGAGACATATTGTTGCATCATTTTAGTGGTATGAATGCATTAAGAGTAAATCCAATAACTATTCAGTGACTTCATGAGAACCATGAGAACACTCTAAAAAAGCCCAACTTCAAATTTGTTGTCCGAACATTTTTTTAAAAGTTGAGTCAACAAATGCCTTTGAAAAAAGTTGAACTAACTCAAAATGTCAATTTCATTAATAAAGAGTGGAATCCACTTAAAATGTTAAGTTGAGAAAACTTAATATAGTGGTTTGGGCATCTGCTGAGGTAACTAAGGCCACTGCGCATGTATGTCAGTAAACACACACACAGATATATATATATATATATATATACAAATATATATGTAAATACATATATATACTACTTTAATCTTATATTTTAAATAATAAAATAATATACAAATATTTTCTTTAGCCCCTGTTTAAAATACATTGGTTTTTGATACCATTGTTTGTTTATTATATTTAGATATGGATTAGATTTGGAAGGATATTGCCATTGTTTAATGGCAGATTTGCTCCAGTTCAGGTTTTTGTCACTTATTGAATTAAAGGGAGCCTGTACCGTGAGAGCAAATGTTTCCCTGTATTTTGCTCAATTTATTTATTTAATTTAACAGACTATGAAGATTGAAATACTATAATACTAATGTGTAGGAGGTGACTCTTGTATGAAAGTGGTATATTTTAGTTTTTAAAATCTGCATAAAAATGTCTTTTGACTTTTAAATTGTATTGTTACAGAATGGGAAGAAAAAAATGAAAATTTAAAAGAGGCGGTGAATATTTATTATAGTCTCTGTATGCTTGTTTTTGTGTAGAATACAGACTCGGAGGAATCTTACGTGAAAGGAGTTGAACTGGGAATACTGCAGAGTGGGTGGAGCGGGGGTGTGGTTCAGGGAACGGTGTCTGATTGTCATCAGCTGGACTGATTGGTTATCTGATTGGTAATCAGTCCAGCTGATGACGATCTGTGTTGGTTATCTGAGTCTGTCTCCATAAAGGAGCTGGACAGACAGGAGATGAGAGGAGCGTGGAGAGCAGAGACACAGTCTGCTGTTGGAATAAACCTTATTACCGAATATCCCTCTGGCTACTTGTTGCTTATTGGTGCTTTGGGGGGGGCGACCTACTTGTGACGGCTACACACGTGTCACAACCATGTTCCAAAGCTTGTTTCAAGGCCTTGATTTTGGATTCACAAAACAGATTTTTTTCTTTTTTTTTCTTTATGCAGCCATTTTGATTTTTAAGGATGTTGACCCTCTGCTGTCTATGTTCAAGTGTTGACACCTGGAATTCAGTTATGCAAACACATGTTTAGTTATTGTTAATAAACATTTTGTGTTTGAAGAAGTTTGTTTTCTTTAACTGTTGATTTTTCCAAAGAAAACGGTGTACATTTTTAATTAAATTAAATGAAGGCAATGTTGCAAAGAATGTTGAGTGTACTCAAATAATGGGCAGTGAAATTTAGTAACAAAACATTTTAAGTTAAAAGTAAGTTCTCTCAACAAAACATTTTAAGTTAAAAGTAAGTTCTCTCAACAAAACATTTCTCAACAAAAAATGTTAAGTGCTGTTGATGTATGTTTTTAATCTACAAGAACACACAATTTAAAGTTTCTCCAATTTAATATTTTAAGTGTTTTGAACTTAAGTACATGAGTAGATGTAACTATCAAATGCAATATTTTAAGTAGTGTTAACTTAAATACATAAGTACATCTGAATAGTAATGTTATGTTTGACAAACTTAAGAAATCACTTTGAGTGAACTTCTTATCATAAATTGACACAACACATTAGCCCTTAGTTGAGTGAACTCAAAAAGGCTTTGCAGCTGGTTGCCTCACTTTTTTAAGTTGACTCAACTTTTTTTTTTTTAGAGTGCACTCGCTGTGGCAACTGGAAGAACAGAGGCCGGCTCCCTGCATCTCATGAAGGATTTGTCCCGATGAAACTTCAACCACTAATTCCCAAGATGAAAACAACTGGTGGAAGATTATAACGTGGTTGTAGTAGGGTTATCACGATACCGCAATTATAACTTCGTCATAAATATCACGATATCCGATACTTGCCATACAATACCAGAATTCGATACAATACCACAAATACCATACAATACTGGTATATTTATTTTAGGGCTGGGCACGTTAACGCGTTAATCTTGCGTTAACGCAATTATTTTATCGCATTTTATGATTTTTTTTATTTTATTTTTTTAAATTATTTTAATTTTTAATTTTTTTTTTTTAGACAAAAGACAATACATAGACATAACACCTAGAGGACTATAAACAATGCAGACGAAAAAACAATGGACATAACATCATAAAGTCAGAGTATTTGTGGGGGAAAAAGAATCTCAACAAATGACGGCAGGGGCGGACGCCTCAAGACACACATCACACGGAGAATACAGCGACAGCTTCACAACGTGCCCCCTGTTCTCCACTGGGGACGACTGGACATCGGGTGACCAGACGTCCAGTTTTAAAATGCGTCCGCGGATATTTGTTTTTCTGGGTTTTCATAAACTGACAAGTTTTGGAAATGGTATCTCCCTTCTACGTGAGCTCTGCTCCAAATACAACCATTTTGAGCCTTTGGTACGATACTCACCATCTCCAATCTGGCAACCCACTAGTTCATTGTTGTTTGTGCGCATGCTATACACTACAACCAGCGTCGCCGCTCCCATAATGCACTACGCCACAGCGTGGGGGCACAAGTCTCTGAGGGGCTAAACAGGCAGAACAAGAGATGTTTAATCTCAGCCCCCAGACGAAGTGTCCTCTTTTCACAAACTCAAATCTGGTCACCCTACTGGACATCACGACTGTGCATTATATTGATAAACAGAGGAGACACATGATGCTGAAACGTGCGGACACTTTACTGAAGTTCACTGAGCAGATAGAGCACCAGAGATGATCGCTGCCTTTGATCATGTCCCTGCTTCAGTCTTGTCACAGTGTCTCTGCATAACAGTGCATTTGACAATGTAAATAAGTGTCAAGTTCTACTTTCATTCATATGGCAGAACATTTCAAATAGAAGTGCGCTATACACTACTTTTGAATGAATTCTTGGATTTTGCGTATACAAATGCGATTAATCGCGATTAATCGCGATTAATCAGGGAAATCATGCGATTAATCGCGATTAAAAAATTTAATCGTTGCCCTAATTTATTTATAATAGTGATTAATAAAACATCTGTATGGTTCCCTTTTTACCAGCACGGTCCTGCCCATCTTTTTCAACACTTAACAGATGGCATTAATATTAGTATTAGCCTACAGCAAGATATTAATGAAAACTACATGGTGCTATCATAGCGTTGATTACACACGGCTATGTGGGCCTTTTGTCCGCATCTGACCAGATGACTACAGAGTTCCTTCCATAAGTACGAGCAATTGTCGAGTTCATATTTGATCTTAATTCATGGACTAATTATGTGTTTCTGTGGGCTTTTCTTCACTGTCTGCAATGTAGCCAAAGTATTTCCAGATTTCTCTTCTGGCATCTTTTTTTTTACAAAAAGCCGAGGACGGTCGGTAAAAGCTCCGGCACTTGGCGCCATGTTGTCTCCCCAGCGATCATCGCTGTGAGTGAACGCTGCCTGTTTTGCTGCGTTCCCACCAAAAACAACGCTTTACTCACGTGAGTTTACTCGCTCAACAAGTTGTGCTTTATTCTCGTCATTCACGCCGTGGCTTATCTCTGTGGCTTTACTCCTTTATCATTTCAAACAAAAGGATCTTTTACTGGAAACTATTTTTATCAGCTTTGAATTGTGTTTGTTTCTCAGATAAACTGTATCTGTACAATAAATGGTTATTCAGTAATCATAGCATGACGTTTACACTTTTTAAATGTCTAAATTGGTTAAGAATTTATTCCAATTTTAGATCAAATGTAAGCAATCACATTATTGAATTTAGCAGAGATTACTACACACATCTCAATCTGTTCAACGAGTTATATACAATACTTACTGACACCATATTGTGTTGTTGCATTCTTCTTACAAATATAATTTCTGTATTTAAATATAAACTCAGAACATAAAAAAAAAATACTTTTATTTACTCACTGTATTATCTTGTATCTACCTAACTGCTGTACAAATAGCAGCTAATTCAAATGTTTGCCCTGCTGGTCCATCCGAGCGTGCAACAAGAACACAAAATGCACACAGACGTAAACACCGAGTCAAAGCCGCCGATGGCTGTGTCCCTGGTTTTAAACCACCGGGTAAACAGACCGAATTAAGAAGCAGCTTTTGTCTGATGAGTTCGTCTGATGTTTTTTACACATGAGACTCGCCGGGCTCATTAGCAGCCAGATGCAGTCCTCGTTAGCGAGAATTACACGTGTACTGGAGGCAGCTGAGACAGGAGATGAACTGATGCAAAGCTGCTGGTATTAGCCCTTCTTGATCTCGTGAATCATGTCTCTGCAGCTACCCGTCTGAGCATAGCGGGCTGTATCAAAGGGAGAAGAAGCACTAAGATCTTGGACTTAAATAAAAGTAGAAAGACCATGAATAAAAATGAGTAGTTCAAGTAAAGGTCCTGATTTCAAATTATTACTGAAGGAAAAGTACACTACAGTATTACTAGCAAAATGTACTTTAAGTATCAAAAGTAAAAAGAATGGGTACATTCACAATATTGTATCATTATAGTACATTTCGATATTTTAGTCTATTAACGTGGAGCAAGTTTGATTGTTTGTTAAAACTAGATAGATAAGAAGAACAGTACTGCATCATATCATGTAAGCATACTACTTACTTTAAGGTAAAACGTGTTAAACTAATATAGTGGAGTAAAACCTGCAATATGGAGTGAAATGTAGTGGAATAAAGTATAGCATAACATGGAAATATTAAAGCAAAGTACAAGTGAAGATTGTACTTGGTGCAGTGCTTCAGTAAATGTACTAAGTTGCATTCCAACACTGTGTTTACTGTAGAATTGCATGTACACTTTTCAATGCAAAGATAAGCCCCAACACGCTCCAGTATCGTGGTACTGCAGGAAACAACCTTGACGTGGAGCAGCTGGTTCAACAGAAGCGTTCGGGTCTTACCTTTGTCCAGCGAGGCGTCCGGAGAGTTGAAGTCCATCAGACTGCTGATTTCAGTCTTGTAGCAGAGGTCAGTGGCCGACGGCTTCTGCCTTTGGTGGGGAGAGGGATCTGTGAGAAAAACAAATGACAAACTAGGTTACCTTCAAAGACAACGCAGGAAGGAATTTAGAACGATAACAAAGAGCCCAAGTGTGTGGAACAAGATCTTATGAAAGTACTTCATCATTTCAATAAGTACAAAGAGAAAGACATTCTTATTGCTGTCCCAGATAACTGTTGACAGGATCTGGCAGGAGCGTGTTTGGTTATTAGCGAGTGTGAACTGCCAACACCGTTGATTTCAGTTTATATGTGTGAGCTATGTTCGTTGAAGCATGTAGA
Organism: Pseudoliparis swirei; assembly: GCF_029220125.1. Classification (NCBI taxonomy): domain Eukaryota; kingdom Metazoa; phylum Chordata; class Actinopteri; order Perciformes; family Liparidae; genus Pseudoliparis; species Pseudoliparis swirei. Next base: position 10,175,042 of record NC_079396.1, read on the forward strand.
AGTGCAACAGGAACTTCTAAAAGGTGTTTCTAACAATAATGTGAAATCCCTATGGAGACAGGAATAGCAAAAAACAAAAGAGCAAAAAGGCCCGTGTGCCACCAAACTGTCGGTAATGCATCCTATCATAGAGCGACATCAGAGTATGTTTACCTCTCTGCACAGAATGCATTAAGAAACAAAATGACTCATGCAGCACAGCACGCACCCCTTTCAGCACACACACACGGAACTCATTCACGTGTACTGACACCATTCAGCAACACGGCTTCCTCCTCTGAGGAGAGCCTGAACACACCGCTGCAGCTGAAGCATGCCATCTGAAACACAGTCGCTACTTTAAGTGAGTGATGCATATGAATATTAGCATTTCTATGACCAAAGTGTGATTTCATTTTGTGTGAGGCTCAGTGGTTTGTAATGTGGTTGTGGCCGGCCTCCCCAGTGGCACGTAGCAAAGGCATATTGAATGCATCGCTCCAGGGCAACACTCTTTAAGGTTTATGCTAAAATTACTTCGACATTTGCACTTAACTTTTGCCGTCCTCCCGCACAGGAGCTTTTATTTCAAAGAAGTATTTACAAAAGGTCACGAGTGTCACTTTTTGAATAGAAATAGTCACTGCCTGCAAAAAAAATGGAATTCAAATATTGCTTGACACAACCATTGCAGTCACATTCCAGCAAACTACATCTCCTCCTCCTCCTCCTCCTCCTCCTCCCGTTCATTCTGACATAAGTGCACCAGGCAACACCTGCGACGCTGTTACTGGTTGAACTATTTGCTGTTATTGAGCTCAAATGTGTCTGGGTGAAGATCCCCGAGGCCTCGGGGTAGTGCCGTCATTATGGAGGGATTAATCTTCATGCTTGTCGAGACGGATTTAGGGCGACAAATAACACCTCAAGGGATTTTAAGAGCACACAAGGGCTGATTTTTAAAAACTAACTCTAACATTTTGCCATCCAACTGAAAATCTATACTTTTTAATCATCCAGTGGTGCAGCCTTTGGAACCAGGAACACTATCAGGTTTTGGAAAATGTTGAAATTCACAGCGCATACTTATCTGCTAGCTTCAAGCTGCTGCTGCCCAATAGCCTCATGAAAATGTTTTATCTTGCCTGCATCGTACCCTTGACAGGTCCTCAGCCACACTGAATGTATCAAGGGAAAAAGGGGATGAGTGTGGTGGAATAAATGCGAAGGAATAAGTGAGCCATGATGGTTGCTTGATGGGGATGGAGAGGGAAAGCAGATATAGAAGAGGACAGGGGAATATGCCTCAGTGATTTACTTTATGATATGATTAAGTACTAGGTATTAAGTATTAGGCAGTGTGTGTATGTGTGTATTAATAGAATATACTGCAATGGTTATAGTATCATGTTCACATAATAATGTATATTATGCTGTATGATGTGTCATCGTATCAATGTGATTAGAAAGAGAGATTGCCACTGATATTTGCAATCGTTATCCGATATGAAGACATTGGCTGATCAATTTGGAACTCGACGCAATTGTGAGATATGTCCCACGAATGATGGCGGCAAAGACCAAAACAATCCAGATCATAATGCGGATACATCAAAGGACCATTTAGGGAGTCACCATTATGGAGAGATGGATGCGTTTCTTCACTCCAGCCCGACTTTGTACGTTTAGGCTGTTTTTACACGGAAATCCTAAGGTTAAAAGTGAGAAGCAAGAAATCATTATCACTTGCCGAGCTGCACATCTTTGTCGTTCGCCGGCACATTAATTGCATGTTTCTTTTGAGACTTAGAGTGAGGTACGAGGTCAGGCTGCTGTTGTTATTATTGCTTCAGCTTCTAACCTTGTAGTGTGCATTGATGTGTATTTGTGCAAGTGCACGGCAATGAAATGGATTCTATTGTTTAGCGACATTGCGTTATCAAGCAGGTAATTGCAATGTTTGGTGTTGGTCACTGTCCAAGACTCTGAATCAATGTCCTTTTCAACACACTGAATGTCATGATCTGGAGTTTGTGTCTTGTTTTGTGTCTTATTTTGAAGTCCTTGTGTCATCTGTCTCCCTGTGATTGTCTGTTCTGGTCCTGATTGTTTCCTTCTGTGTGATTGCTGGCCCCGCCCTCATTGTGTCCAGCTGTGTCTCGTTCCCCGTTGTCCAATCACCTCACCTTGCCTGTGTATCTAAACCCTGTTCGTCTCATTCCCAGTGTGGCTTCATACTGTTTGGTCCGTGTGTTGTCGTCCTGTCTAGTTTGAAATTAAATATTGTTTTTTGCAGAAGTTATGTCGGCATTTGGGTCCTCTCTCGCTGCGACATCCGGGACACGCCATGACACTGAATATTCAAGTCTAGTAAGGTCCAATTGTCTCATATTGATCTTGTAGTCTTTATCTCTGCTCACCCAAGTCAAAGAAAAACTCCAGACACACAGCAGAGAAAGGCAGACAGTTGGTGGGAGAAAAAGACTGGACGAGATATTAGAGTGTGTTAATATGGAGGCGTTGTCGAAACTATCAAAAACAATATTGTGTGTTGCTTTGGCTCTCTTCATTATTCCAGCTCCACTGCACCTTGAATGATAAACCGAGGAGTATAAATCATGTTTGGAGTAAATTATTAAGGATTTGAGATAAGAGCATCATTTTCTCTCGGCTTCCATCTCCTCTCTGTTCTTTTCTCTTTTCCTCACACGACGGCAGGAATATTAACTGACAAAGACACATGCTCGCCTCTCGCCTCACTGTGGATGTCCCCCACATTTTCAGCTTGGCATACAATTAGATCATTATGTTCGCAGACCCAAAAACAATGCTTCCATTATGCCTGGTAATTAGAACAAGAGACGGAAACACCGTCCATTTCATTCAAAGAACTGAACATCAAGTTGAAGCTTTGTAAAACTCTCTTTGAAGCTTTAATAAAAACAGAAGACTTGTGTGGAATAATGTGATGATCTCTTCTAGCAGCTCTGAACTGTTTTCTCATATATTATATTTGGTATTTTATTCATACACAAAAGCAGTGGCGGCATGGGCTGTATTAATCATGCAAGATATATAGTGTTCACGAGAAAGCAATGAACTGAGAAGAATGTTTTTTTTTTTTTTTTTTTTTAAACAGTGATGAGACTGTTTCACATTTCATGGCTTGGTTCCATTTTCTTCACAACTAAACGTCTTCAATTTACTTCATCAATAATAAGTGTAACCACGACTGATGGGACAGGTCATTCTGCCCCGAGAACTGTTTGACCGTATCTGACTTTGTGGTGATGAGATCATCAGGATCCTGTATCTCCACCAAGCAGCGTCTCCTCGCACTGGAATAACTCAGACGGTCGACTAAAAACAGCTCCTTCTGAGAGAGGACGAGGGTATGATGGAGTGTGGCCATTGTGAACCGCTTTTGGCTTGAAGTGTTGTCGGCCATCACAACATATTACCTGGAACCCAGCCGACACATTATTGGGGACCTTTATAGAACTTTATTAACTGATAAAGAACATCAAAATAAAACCAAAGACGAAAAGAGAATTGGACATTATTCACTTCGGAGATATTGCCACCCATAATACGACAAACTGGAAGCAGGAAGAACTGTGTGAGGTTTTTCACACTCTTTTGTTCTCGTTTCAACTTGTAACCTTTCTGGTCTGATGTTCAAGCCCCAACAAGAAGTATCGGGATTTTGATATTGAGTTCACTTCAATCTCCGGACACAAATATGTACTAAATATCTAAAGGAAGCAAGAAGGCAGTGGCATGTCGCTGGCTTCCTAAAGACACTCCTACCCTGAACCAATGGACATATACTGCATTGTGCAGTATGGAACATATGTACATGTACATAAATGAGCTATGAGAACACAGAATAAATTGCAGTAAAGACGTGTTGAACTAGGTTTGAGGCAAATTAAGTGTTTAATATATAGATTACTTTAAAATGATTCTTTCACCAATGGTTAAAAAGGCATTTGAACATTGTGGATGATGGCAGTCTGATGCTGACCTTCACAACGTTAGACTAAAGGTTACACGGAGGACTCATTTGTCCTCTTCTCAGCAGAACATCCCCGTCAGTGACAGATGCATTTACCAAAATAAAATGTTCCCTCAAAACAGAGTATAGAGTCTAAAGGGAAGATTTCATTCAAATTACAGACTTTGTTGTGCATTTGTTGAACAACTCAGACACTTGCTTGAGGGAATCTGCATGTCAAGTCGTCGGTCAAAAGGTAATCCGTAAAGCCGAGGGAAATATTCAGGCGCGCAATATTCTCGACTCGGCTTTAGTTTGATTGTTATTGCTGCTACTGTGAGAACCACTGAGACAGACTCCTTCAGCATGTCTGTTCCCATTCACCTACGTCGGCCCATATGTCTCCAGGATGAACTGACAGCAGTTTAGTGGCAGTATTTCTCAGTGATTGGCCAATGAACATAGCAAAGTGCTGTCGCCATTATCCGAGCCAGTTAGCTGTTATGGTTATTCGCCGCTGGCACGAACACATGCACAACCTTCCTCTTCTCTTCTTCTCTCTCCAAAAGGCTCTGACAAGTCCAACCACCGAGGGTTGATTTACTCTCGATCAACCAGGGAAAATAATAACAGACTTCGCCTTCTCGAGGCTTTGAAACCTTTGCGAAGCAGAAAGAGGATTCCATGCTCATAAAGTCCCTGCACTAGAACGCAGGACTCAACATTCAGTCCAAGTTCACAGGTTACTGGAGATTATTGTCGGGGTAATTCATGCAGTCACAGCTGTAATGAGCGGAACTGTGCATGCTGATATAACACTTCTGCTCTCCTGGTTGAACGTTGCAGCAGTCCTGAAGGTACGGTCCAGATAAATTACTAGTCTTCATGGTCGGGCAGTTCCTTCCATCCCTGTCACCAGCCCTTTCCCTCGAGTCCTCTCTTTTTCCTTAGCTGACTGACTCCGCCCCTCCAACACCACCTCTCCTTTTCCCTCATTTTCTACCCCCTTCTCTGTCATCATTTAATGGGGTTCTCCAAGCTCCTCACTCTTCTGAGCCTGCAATATTTTATCTTCTGGCACAGTGCAGGAAAAGACGACGGCTGGAACAAAAGAAGGCCCTAATGAGTAGTGGAGGTGATTAAGGAATGAATAGGCGCTGTTGCTGGAACCTTCACAGAGCCGGCCATGTTCCCCGACTCGGTCTGCAATCTGTAGATAGGCACTGCCTCTCTCTTCTTACAACTGCCACACGCCTTTAATTGCACTGACATTCTCTGGTCCCGAGGCTGCCGGACTTGTGATAAAGCCTTGGTATTCATGCATTAATCACCACCAGCCAGGACTCCCCCCCCACCTGCATCACCTGCCCCAAGACCCCAATTCAAGATGCCCTATAAATACCCTGCAGATAAATTGAGCTTAATGGACCAGGGGTGTGATAGTGGGGAGTTAGTGCTTAACGTTTAGCCGCCCGCGCTAACATCAACGATCTCAAGATGACTCGTTGTCAATTTATATTGTAATGAAAAGCTGCTGAATGTACTCAGCAGGACATTTTTTTTAAAAGTGTGTAAGCTGGGTATGTTATTAGTTGGTTTAAAAAGGATTCGGGAGAAAATGAGTTGTCGCCCGGGAGAATAAACTGAGGAGAAACGGGCTTGTGAATGTCATTTATTGCAGGGGCCATCAGAGGAATGCATCACCAATGTATATATATATATATATAGAAAAGTGGCTTATTTGCTGTGCTCCATGACGGACCTGGGACAGGTGCCTGCAAGCACAACAGCTTTAAAATGGCGCGAGCCCGGCCACTTGGACTCCATATGTATCCCTGGAATCAAAGCACTTAGGGGGATGGAGAGCTGTGTGACAGCTCCGGTCAGGAAACTGAATGGTGATTAAACTCGTCAACATGCTGCATGTATATCTCATTAGATAGGCTTTAAATAGCATCTACCTAGAGTGTATTCTTATCTCCGCCGACACTCTCCTTGCTTGTATTATGCGTATAGAGATAGTGAGAGATGGCGATGTTAATGAAATGTTGTGTCAGAAGCTGTGACAGCAATATATTTGCATTTACAGATCAAACAATCACAGCATAGTTTATTGTACCATTTGCAACCAATGTCATATCTCTCCATTAATTTAATAAGCATATTTACCAAAAGTATTCCTCTAAATCCAGAATAGTCATTTTGACAAACCATAACACTGCATTAATGATATTCTGCCATCATTAGCAAATGGCACCCTGGGACTTGGAATGACCTCATATTAAATAGAAAACAGAGGAACTGTGGATACTCAAACTAATTTAAAATAGGACTTGAGAATGAAGATATTTGAACAATTATCTCAACGCTATTGCCGTGTGCTAAAAACAGAGAAGGTAAAATTGAAAATAAATCCTCGACAGCACCACTCGGTTATCCAGAGTCCATTGAATGAATTAAATCTATACCAAATATGTTTTATGAGCAGCTTTTAATACCAATTATGACAAAGTTATTAAAGTGTAGTATTCTCCAAAGGACCCTGTGCAGCTGTTTTTCTTTCAGATCCCGTTCCCTTGGCAAAGCACACCGGAGTCATGTGCGTTGCTTTAAACGTATCTTTTCAAGTGTAATGTTTTATAATATGATACTCTATAAGCATTTCATAACATTTCATCATAAAAGCCACAAAACATGTTTGACATGAACATGTAATCTTCAACTTGGGATGAATTGAGCGTCTTGCTTTGGGATACAGGTTTCAGAGCAAAGGTTGAGCCAAAAAGAACAAAGTGACTCAACATTGTTTTGATTTATCGAGTTCACGATCAATCCCAGATTAAGTAAAATGTGTTGATGAATAAAAGACGGATTTCTGCCCCAAATCACCCTTTTGTCAATATCTGTATCATTGTCTTTTCTTTATTCATAACCGTGGTTATGGATTGTTGTAAATCTTCCATGACTGATGACACCAACACCTATTCATGCCACTTTGTGAAGTTCAATACAAATGCTTAGTAAACAAAAGCAGAATATTCCACAAAGAAGACAAGAGTGCAGAATAATCAGTCAGTGTGTTTACATGATGGTATCATTCGAATCTTGCTTTAGTTGGACTATGCTATCTTTTGGGGGATCAGCTGTTATCCCAATATACATGGCAGTGAGTAATTCGAATCATTGGCCGAAAGCATGTCAGATCCGATACGATAGGCGGCACTGTTTTCATTACAACTCGTGGTGATACAGCCATTTCCGCTTGACCTCTTCACCACCACCAACAACAACCAACAACAACATCAACATTTCGAGAAAGATGGCGAACAGAGAGCAAGGCGAAGCTACATCCCTCAACTATTCTTGCATGATGTTAATATTGACATTATCGTCTCTTTCGACTCTTTCGACTTCCGGGTCACGACATGGGAGGGAGGGAGGAGGGCGGCGGGATCTCAAGCATGCGCAAAGACCAGTTCCTAAACCAATTCACCGTTACATGCCGCGATAGTCGAATTATCAACCGGATCGGATCGAGTTATCCAGGGGTGTTAATCGGATCGTAGTCGGACCGCACATAGTCGAACAAAGGTGTTTACATGAAACGGATCATACGATTTCAGTCCGACTAAGCCAGTTATTCGAATGCATGTAAACACGGTCACTGTCATCTCTCAACATAGTCAAACTGGTGGCAAACAATTAATAACGTGCATCGCCCTGCTGGACTTTCAATGTCATTTATTTATACATTCTTTGTAAGGCATAGATGGTCCTCACTTAAGATGAGTTCACACACATCACTACATGAATTAATCGTGAATTTCAGTATTAAAACACGTTTATAACGTACATGTTAACATAGTCCCTAACCATTTATGTATATCTACATAATTCTATGGATAAATAATATGTATAAATGCATGAATAATGGACATTTAAATATGTTTGTATATACTCACACTTTATAAATGATCTCATTAATCATCTATAAGTCCTTAATAATTGGTTTGTAATATAGATATTACTTAATTTATAAATGTGGAATACATCATTTATAAAGTTTGAAAACCCAATAATGAAACGCATAATAGTCACGCTTATTGATCAAGAATAAAACGTTTATAACACGTTCATGAATTGCATACTAATGAGTGTTTTATAAAGGATAAATTGAGTGTTTAATCATACTTAACTAATGCTAGGTGATGCAGGAAGCAGGGGCCAAGAGGCATCTCTGTGCATCTTAAAACAACACAGAACAGATGTTATCCCAAACATCTGTACGGTGGACCGTCAGATGCTTCAACCTGTCTACACACTAATTAAACTGCACCTGTTTAAGTTTTCCTAAACTGATCATCAGAACAAGCAGAACATAGAAAATAGCAGACTAATTACACTTGACACACACAAAAGAAAGCTATTATAGATATGTGTCATAGCAAAAACTGCACTGGTGATGGAAATTATGATCCCATAAATATAACTGGATCTATGATGAGTAACATATCTATTTAACCGCAGAATAAAAGGACCTCTTTGTGGAACTGCTGCTATTTAGGGAGCTATTTGTAGTAATATTGCTGCGTCTAATCTAATTTAAAATCACATAATTGCCCTTATAAGCGTATCTGTTCCTAAATAAGCCCTTATCAGTGCCACTAAACGTGATCCGACATCCGCCTCTCTCCGTCACCTCGGTGAGGAGTGTGGCGCGTGGAGAAGGGCAGTAGTAGTAGAGGCTTCGTGTGCCAGCGAATGGAAGGAAGTGAACAAGAGGACGAGATTAAATGAGAGCACACGTGCCAAGTGAGAGCGTGAGAGACGAGGAAAAGGAGCGAAGGAGGAGAAAATGAAACGGAGGGCGTAATGACCAAGTAGGAGGAAGGCGAAGTAGCGAGAGATGGCAGGAAATAAAGACTATATGATTAAGTTTCCATCACCTCAATCACGGGATAATATAATTACACAGTGGGTGGGACTTATTTCAAGGGCTCAGCAGCTGGAATGGAAAGAAAATAAATAAAGAAAAGACAGATCACAAAAGAAGAGAGAAACAACAACTCATATCTGAATATGCTGCCGGGGGGAAGTGAGCGTGGCTCCCTTTGACCACGTTAGCTCCGTGCATGTTCACTTATCTATCTTAAATGCAGAAAAATAGACCTTTATTAAATATGTATTCCCTCACCGAACTAATCTGTCATTTATGAGCTATTTGAAATTGATTCTGTATGTTTCTCGTCCCCGTGTTGTGCCGTCGTCAGTGGAACTCGACGCTTCCTGCTGCTTCGCATTCTACGCCTTGCAGCAGCTCCAATCGCCTCCTCCTTCCTCTTCTCTGATATCGGCCTCCACCGTGAAAGGTGTGAGGACGTGCTGTTGTGTGAGAGGCAGTGCAGATGATTGGAATTAATGAGTGAATAAGAGGAGTATTTATGTAAGAATGCTTGGGATGGACACAGTATGCCTGAGTGCGCATGTATGTGGGAGCTCACATCAGAACATGTGTTTCCTCGAGCAGCAGAGATACTTATTCTGCTCAACAGCTCTCAGCTCGGCACACACACATACGCTTCCCCTTATGACAAAAAGCAGCCACGCTTCCCCGACTCATTCCAGCCAGTCACAACTCTCCTGTCCCTCTCTGCTGAGAGGCAATCAGCTGAGGATATCACCTGACACATACTCACCTCTGTTTCCTCACTCTTTCTGGCTCACTCGCCAAAGGATTCCCACTCCCACCTCCGCCTCGTTCCATCACTCCTTTTCCATGCCTTCCTCCTCTCTCAACCCTTTTTTCTCACCCTCAATCTCCCTCTGTCTGTATGTCTGGTGGCTCACTTTTTAAAATGATACCATAATGGGAAGAATTTGAGTGGCCTGCAGGAGGCCGCTCTCCTATTGTTTAGTTTCTGCCTCTAATACACAGTCACAAACAACATGGGATTCAGTCTGTGTATCTACAACATGCAACACTCCCTCTGTCTCAGGCAATGTTTAGGGAATGAGGCCAGCATCAGAAGCCGACACTGAGCGTTGGCAGTTAACTGCGTCTGGGCCCAATAACAACTCACTATGTGAACAACACAACAACAAAACAAAGCTGTCAAATTGTTGGATTCTGGAACGCGAGTCCCTTTTGTTCATGATGTTCATAGCCGTCCGCGGAGAGACGGCACGCTGTGGGAACTGGGAAACAATGCACATCTTCTATGGCTCTTCAGACTGTTGCTACTGACAACCACATCTGCACTTCTGCAGTGTGCAACCTAGTGTCCATTAGTGGCCCTCACTTTTTAAATGACTGTGGCTTTGGAGAAAACACATCGTTACATAAGAGGACATGTAAACGGCTGCAAAGTCGGTCTGAACTTTGTTTTCAGGATTAGGTGAATAGCATCAAACTACCGTTTGGCGCCGTTTCAGAAATCAGGTTTAGTGAAGAAAAGAAGAGGTAAACTCTGGGTCTGTTTCCATGGTAACCGACTCTGTGAACCTAACCTGCTCCCTAAGTTTTCTTAAACAAACCCTGAGTTCCTCTTTGTCTCCTCCCTCTCACTGAACCAGATACGCCGTTTCATTTCCTCATTCATTCAGCCCGTACCGCAGCGCATTAATCAGGAATGTAATCCTCCTGGTCGGATATTACTTTGTTAATCAGTCAAATGTAAAGTTACTGCTGTTTTTTGTCCTCCCATTGAAATATTACTCAGATTCAAGTCACCCCAATATTCTTCTTTTTGCGAGTGGGATTTTTAAAAAAAAATTGTCAGTGATGGGACAAAGTTCCCATAATATTGGAGATTATATGTTACATTTCTGAGTGAGCAGGACTGTGGTGCAGCTGTAGAATGTAGTTTAAAAGTGAGTTTTATAACGTGAGTTTACAGTCTCGTCTCCTTTATCTATTGATCTATATATTTTTTTCAGCTATATTTCTCATCTTCAATTGGCCTGTGTTTTTTAGCAGTCAGATTAAAACTAACATGAAATGTAGACTATAGCCTAATGCACAGTCAGAGTCTGGTCAATTCTGAATTAATTGGCAATACATAATGAAATCTAATTGTGCTCACTTATTCAATCTTTTCCCCTCTTAGATAAATGTGCAGAGTCCGTATATATCTTACATGCATAAATATCTCTATGACTTCCAGTGAATTAAAATGAAAACTCCATTGATGATGATTTTCTTCATTCACCACGCACAAGCTAAACCCAAAGTAAACAAACTCAGAGTTCAATGAACAAACTCTGATCAACTGTTCTGAACCTAGGTTTTCCATCTCAGGGTTAGAGGCTCAGAGTTCAGGGTTAGAGTCTCAGAGTTTAGGGTTAGAGGTTCCGAGTTAGAGGCCCAGAGTTCAGGGTTAGAGGTTCAGAGTTAGAGGCCCAGAGTTCAGGGTTAGAGGTTCAGAGTTTAGGGTTAGAGGTTCAGAGTTAGAGGCCCAGAGTTCAGAGTTAGAGGCCCAGAGGTTCAGAGTTAGAGGCCCAGAGTTCAGAGTTAGAGGCCCAGAGTTCAGGGTTAGAGGCCCAGAGTTTAGGGTTAGAGGTTCAGAGTTAGAGGCCCAGAGTTCAGAGTTAGAGGCTCAGAGTTTAGGGTTAGAGGCTCAGAGTTTAGAGTTAGGCTCAGAGTTTGTTAAACCTGCATTCTGAAAGAGGGCCGAGGAGTGGGCAGTGAAAACTGGGGAACTCCCAGGAAAACTGGGCTGGTAATGTCTTTTGATGTGGCAAAGTCTTTGGCAGGAGGACTTGATGCCATATTGAAGACATTAAACTGTCCTGCTGTGTAATTTCTCCCAATGTGCCATGCACTTTAAACCGGTAGGTCCAACCAGGAGTTTTAAAGTGGGTTAAAACTGCATTTTTTTTGAATGATAGTTCACCATTTATGCACATTTGGAAATATTACACTTACATGAATTGTTACTTTAAGTCAAATTAAGTTATTGTTGTTTTAATGTTTTAGTTTTTCCAATACTAATAATTGTTTCATAATATTTGAGCAGTGCATCATGATATTTAGCTTATTATTATTAACTCATAGGTCACAGATCAGTGTTACCGTAGTCCATTGGAGAATACTGGTTTTGTGAAGGATATCAGTTTGACAATATATAGATAATAAATATCTGCTCATGTTCTTGCAGTAAGAAACAAAAGATACAAATTAAAAGAAACTACGATCAAAAAGTGAAGCATCAACGGCTGAAAGCAGAACCAGACTTGGCTCAGAATGAGAACTGATCAAGAGATCTGGACAAATGCCAAATTGCTGCGAGTGATGCATTTTGTCAAAAACAAAAATCAGCGGTATTCACTCAAGAATTCTTTTCCCAATTAAGGATTCAAGCCGACAAAACACGAGTGTGTCCATTTGGGAATCATTATACCAGAATGTCTGTGTTGATGTTTCTGGCACGTGCATTGTGTGATGGATGTGCGACTGTGTTGCCCGGAAGCAGCTACAAATGGTCCCAATTATAAAACAATGTGTGAAAACTGACATGAACAGATGAGAAAGAGAGAGAGAGAGAGAGAAAGAGAGAGAAGCCAGAGTGTGTGTGTGTATTTATCTTATGTTACTGTATGTGAATATCTCAGCTTTACTTTGATTAGTGTGTATTTTAGGTGTACTTCCTAAATATGTATCCTGCTCTGAGGACACCCCACTGTGCCACAGAGCGATGCTGCTGTGTGTCTCCTGCATGTGGTGTTGTAGTGAAGAGCGATGGGGCTTAATGGGAGGGACTTGGCTGCATCAATTACTAACAGCTGGGCCAAGCTAACAAAAATGTTTATGCATGCTCGTCTGTATCTGAAAAGCTGACAGCTAAACCTGCACCACGTTCTCAGAACAGAGAGTTGGTTTGAGGTCCCAGAAACATCCGTCTTCTCTGCTGCTGCAGGCGCCTGTTGCTGAGAAAATGTCTGACTCCAGATCCACTTGAGTCGGAAAACTTGACAAAGGTCTAGATGTCTCCACTCATTAACAACTCTGCATGGACAAAATCAACGAGTGAAACCATTGTGTTTGAAATTGAATACTATAATTACAACAACGGTGTACTTAAAAAGATGAATTGGACTCGGCCATATGACTTTTTATGACACATGTATCACTTTGTTTGCAACCAATAGCATAAATACGGGGGAAAGCCAATTCTGCAGTCTGAAACCAATGATTTGGAACTGCCGGCTGCTTAGAAAGTGATCCTGGGAACGTAAATAGATTTAATGTCAATTGATTGCGCATCAAATTGGTCTCAGCAGGAAGGAAGCACGCTCCTCTCCAGAGAGAACAAAGCCGTGCCGATACAACAAATCAAACATGTTACCAAAGTTCACGCGGCTCTCGGAGCGTGACAGTGCCCAGTGCTACGCTAGTTACTCAATGCCTCAGACTGCAAAACAAAGTGCCAGTGAAGCGCCGCTCACGCCCCACAAGGCCAACCAACCGTCAGACGTAACTTCGGTGGGCTCTGAGGCATGTTACACATCAAGCTAAATCTTTTCACAACTCAGCACTTCAGTCATCGACTGGGGAACATCCTGCATCATGAATACCAAAGGATGGTCGTGGTATCCCCTCAGAGATCTGGAGGACATGAGATATGGAAAGTGGAACAACTGATTCTAGTTTCCATCTCTCGCCAGCCATGTTATACATTTTCATACAGTTTGTGTCGATAAAAGAGTTTTGTTTTGTTAAAGGTAAACCGAAAAGTAAATATCAACAAACTAGATGCTAGAAGAGACCACATTTAATAAGCATACCATCCATTGTGGCGCGTATTGCAGATGGTGCTGGATAATTCCTGATAACATGGAATTACATCTCACCATGTGTGAAGTCTTTAAATGTTGTATAATCAAATGAATACTGGCTGGTACCGACTGTTTGCTCTGTCTTCCTACCATATTTATTGGTGTGGAAATTATTCTATACTATATCCCCAACCTCACCTGACTAAACAAGTCTTATTGAGTATCTCTAACAAGAGACGGGTTTAGAGGAGCCCAGGTTGGGCTCTCTAGTCAATCACCCTCTGTCTGTTTTGGATTCAATCTTCTTTATTGTGATATATCTGGGTGATTTTAGTGCATGTTAGAGTCCGGAAGTGCATGCACCCCACTGGCTGGCTCACGGCGCTCTGCAGTGCTCTCATGCTGCAGTTAGGGCTGATAATGCCGTCCCGCTGGTTCCTCCTCAGGTCAACACTTTCAGCCACTTTTAACTTCTTTCCCTGAAGTTTGCCCTGTTAGCGCTGTTGACTCCGGCTCGCTGTCGGGATGTTGAGGGTCGTTGAGAGGCAATCGAAATGCTCCCAATCTCTGATCTTACACCTTTATGGAGGTTTGAAAAATAAATAACACACAGTAACATGTCCCTTTGACCTTGCTCAGCCGCGAGATTCCATGCAGTGAGATGAAATAACCAAAACTATCGACCGCCAGGCCCACACGGTGGCAGCTGAGACGAGAGCAGGTCAAGGGGTTCACATCCCAGACCGGTTTGGGAAATGTGCGTGGGGAAAGCAAATGAGTTCTCCTCCATCAACAGCCATCGCTGACGTTGTGTTCAACAGGACACTTAACCGCTCGCTGCTCCAGCGCAGTGGTTCCACAGCCAACGGTAGATGGCTGAGGAAGCATTAGACAACTCCCAGATGCTTGTGGGGATGGGTACGTGTGCAAGTAGGAAACAGGGGGAGGCTAGTAAAGAGAGTGATTCACAGCTTTATCTGGATAAAATACATTGAGGTCATGCAATTCCAATTACATTTGAGAGAGATGCATATTATGAATGATTTGGGTCATGCGTATCCAACTGGCCAGCAGGATTTAAACAATGACTATTTTGGCGCGTTATCTTTCTCACACACACACGCATGCAGAGACAAAATAACTCCCGCTCAAAAGTTTGGCCAGAACCACACAGCATCTCCAGATGCTCCTGTAGCGGCTGTTAGCTTCCACAAAGCCCGAGAACACCTCTTCATCATTCCACCAAAGCACTCAGCAGCAGCATTAAGGCGGCGACCATTCAGGTGTGCCTTCGAGCGTTATCGATTGGCTAATGGGGAAAGGAGGGGGCCGGAATGGGGACTCAGCAGGGGCCAGCGGGCTGCTACGGGCAACAGTCAGCACTCATCAGCATCTGAGCAGCACTCTCGTCTTTGATGCTCGATCCACGCAAAGTGTGCTTATGGACTCAAAAGAGTCTCAATATTCGTGTCTGCACACAGAAGGATTCACATATATGGATGCTGTTACATTTATATTCAAACTGTTGGTCCAATCTCAAATATAATCTTGTTTTAACAGGGAATTATCAGGAGCCAATCAGATGTCTCCTTTGATTATTGTCAATAACATGAGAGCGCACAGGAAAGGACTTGTGGAGTTAACCTTCAATCCAGTTGCTTCATCCCTTTGTCTTTATTGCTTTGGGGATCTTTTTAATCACACCTGCTCATTTTTTATTTTACTGGGGTGCACAAGTCATTTTGCCAAAGCTGACTTTCCAGGAAAAAAAACAGTCAAAAAAACACACACAGAAATGTAGAAATTCCCATATGATAAGCTGTTTGTAAATGCAGGTTGAATTATTTGTACATATGTATATTAACATTTAAAGTTAAAATACATTTATTTGTGGTCTTTTAGGACATACATTCAAAATAAGTCATGCTTGTGTGTGTGTGTCAACATTATATATGAGAATCTTAGTATTCATCTGTGGATTTTATTTCTTTAATATATCATGAAAACTATTTTTGATGGCACTGAAAAAGACCAAACATTTTTGAGACTCCTTCTGTATGTATTCATTCATATTTAGAGTGATCTGACTCAATAGTAGGCTTACCGACACTACAAACATATTGCTTTAAATATATCAGTATTATCTACTCATCTTTGGAAATAATGAAGTAAAAATCTTTCTCACCATACAACTAACTGCAAGGTTGTTATTGAAAAGTTTCTACTGTGAGAGAACAAATTATTTCTGACTATTATTATTTTCAGTCAGGATCAAAACAAAAACTCACTGTTCATCTCCATCGATTGCCACATTATGTATGTGTGGATGTGCAACCAAGAGGTCAACGGGTGGTCACCTCAGGTTGAGTTCTTGCATCTAGAAAAGGCAGTTCGAAAAAAAAAAGAAGAAAATCAGTTACTCTTTCAGCTTTAATGGGAACAGGCGCGAACGTCTGTGTCACTGCAGGTCCGTGGCTAACAAGATCCTAAGAGACATATTGGTGGAGGGTTGGCAGTGGAGCGGTCACATTAGTCAACGTGCCATGAGAGAACGGAGTGGAAGACTCAGTGGCTGTAAAACGTTTCCTTGTAGCAAGACGAATGGGAAACAAGACCGGGCATTCACCCTAAAATCTGGAACATCCTCCGTGCCCATAGAACCGTAACAGCACGACGCGTATATCGTTGTACTAGCGCTGACAGAGTAATGGCTATCAGAGGGGAAATATATATACATTTATACAGTAGCCTATTATGCGTGAAACTATCCTGACTTATCTTTGTAGGAGCCGGTGACGCCTGTAGGACTCGGCCTTTTCTTGAAGAGATCACAACCTCAAGCAGGACAGAAATATCTGACATTTACATCCCAACTCGAGCACGCTTCTGATCGACAGCTCCGGTTTGAAAAGGAAAGCAGTGGTTCACGCCACGATCCACCGAGCAGATCATGTTGTCCATGCATCATTTAGAGGTGACATCACCACAACCAGTTTAAAAGGTGCAGGCAGCAGTTTGATGGCGGCTGATGACGCAGTCTGAATAATGAAAAGGGTTTGATCACAGCGCAAACACTTGACATTTACCGTCACAACAGCCGTGTGATGAGCTCAAACATTATAATAATTGAAATCAACACAGAGTTGAGTAATAGATACGCAGGCTGTGGGGGTGATTGGACATTATCTCTTGTCAACAGTGGGTGGAATTGTATTGCGCTGATATATTCACATTATTCTTTTACAATATGTCCAAATCAATTATTTGAAGCAAATTATAATGAAAGCCTCAAATGAGTCAGAAGTTGTTCAGTTTTGTCTGAATTATGGCAACAAAAAAAGATGAACATATGTGACTTGTAATTTATATCTTTGATCATGTGCAGGAGCGTATTGGAAGAAACTGCTCAGGATTACGTTAGCTTGTGTTCCTCTGCGCTAATATTGACACATGCCATACAATTCTCTGCAGTCCTCTACTGTAATGCAAGAGCCTCATAGATTCCAGATAGCAGATTTGATTTGTTATCATCACACAGATGCCACCGTGTATCATTGAATAGCTACAAGTGCACACGTGATGTCTCTGTGTGTCTGCCATTCCCGACAGTGACATCACCATCAATCATGCCATCCCGGAGTTCAGGCTGCAATCTAAGCCAGGACGCTCTTATTTTGAAATTTTATAAAGGCAAATGTAACTATGAACAATGAGATGATGACTGAGGACACAATACATGTTCACCGATAAGTGAATATCAGAAGCCTTGCGTACATCACATTGTGATCCGTGAGTTTAGAGTGAGAGGGAGCCGATGTAGAACCTGAAGGACAATACGCCTCATTGTTGCCTCACTGATGTGTACAGGGCTCTCACGTTTTGAAGACAGGCAAGAGTGACATTTCCATCAGCAGCACCACCCCCCCCCCCCCCCCGTCCCCCAGAACGACATTTTCGGATATCAGTCAGTCGCGCGCAATTCCAAGATGCTTTATTTTCATTGGTTGCTGGATTAAATCTTATCCAGATACAACAGATACAGGGTTTTTTTCTGATTGGCTATTGTGTAGCCCATTTATTTTTTGGGATTGGCTGATAAGTGGCTCCTCACAGCAGAACTCCAGGGGAGCGCTTGATTCCTCCACGGTGAGGGCAGCGCGGCCAGCTCATGTTGGCGCGCTGCGGCACATTAAAACATGAAATAGCCGAGAGTTTTTTTCAGCGTGAGAAATACGATGTGTGGCGGGAGTGCGTGACTTAAGACCGAAATGCGTGAGTCTCACGCTCAATGCGTGACACTTGAGAGCCCTGTGTGTAATACATGAAAGCTCCATTCTTATATGAAATCCTATTTAGAATAACTCATGTTACTGATGGTCATGTGAGGTGATTTATAAGAGACTAAGACTGTGAAATGCATGACTGCTGCATGGATTGTGCAATGACGTGGCATGAGGGCTCACATGCCAGACCAGCATAATGACGTCCATGCAGGGTGGCTTGGTATCGCCATCACACACACACACACACACACTAAAAGATCATAATATTACAGACATCACATAACCATCCAAACAAACACCACTCACAATAATTCCCGTCAGGTTTCCCACGGACCAAACACACGTGACGGAGTGGTCCTAATCGTTTTCAGCATTCCCTGTCCCCTTTTCTCATTCCACGCTTTGCCTTTTACCATTTACAGATAGCCGCTGACAGGCTTGGGGCAGAGGAAGCGTGGCGATGTAAGCCGTCACAGCAATGTGTTGCTAGGCAAAGAAGTGGAGCGAGTGTTGCGGATCCCGGGGCTTTGACATTTCTGTCTGCCTGCCACCAGCGAGCTGCGTGAGTAAACACTGCCAACAGAAGCAGGACACGGACCTGGCCGCGGCCGGTGCCCTTTGAACCTGGACGCTGCAGGGTCTCCACCGTGTCTCCTGCTACATGCGCCCCCATGCGGTTCTGCAACTGTCCCTGTCAAGCTGCTGCCTTGTCCTGCCAATGATTTGTCTCATATCCACCACAGCGGACATGTGACTGGCAGCGAGCGGCTGCCTCACTCTGGATCTGCAGCTGCTGGGAACACATAGCATGAGATGAGAATGTGGATTGGTGCTGAATCCATTTTTTTAGGGACTACATAATCAATGAATGCTTGTTAGATCCATTGACAATCATCACAAACATTAATTCATTTTATGATTGTTAGACATTGGTGGAAAATAGACAGTCAAAACGACAGGCCTTGCTTTTTGACTGATTGGTATAAAACGAACATTTGAGGTTTTGCCTTGTAGTCTGGGAACTACAAAAAGAAGATCCTCCAAATAACATGAACAAATCCATCCTTTGAAAATGAAATACACTATAATATACTATTCCTATCAGGAATTACAATTCCTAACCCTTTTAGTGCTATTTCAGGAGTATGACATAAGGGAATGGAAGCTGAGTGTAGTTGATGGTGTCCTATATTCAGAATAGCACAGTGGAGCAGTCGGGTCACAGGTCACCGAGAGCAGCTTCTCAGCTAAATTAAGGGTCCCTCTCAGTTCAAAACAGCTTATTGTAATGGATAGTACACCGCTGCATTGACAAAGAGGTCAGTTTTACTTTCACAGACTGGACAGTGGAGAGTGTGTCTGGTAACGCGATGAATGAAAAAGCCTCTTGTGTTGAGTTCAGCGGGCTGAAGCGCTCCGTGTCCCGGCGAAGAGGCATAGAGTTCGCCCTCACTGCAACCCAGAGATGCCGAGTGGGACATTTTTGGCCAAGGTTACGGAACAAAGCAAATCACTTTCCTCGGCACCAGCGAGCACTGTGGTCCTCATTTCGTAAACACACGTCTGCTTCTCAACACGCTACAGCTGTATCCTGCTTCGTGGCCCTCATGGTGAATAAGCCCACAGCACCTCAGGCAGAGCCACAGGAGAGCCCCCTCCTTTAGTTTAGTTTAGTTTAGTTTATTGGACATAAATACAATACATGAAACAAAAGGTCACGCATCATAAAAATATCAAGGATAGCACAAAAAGTCACAGACTTATTTCCGTTGTGGTCCTTGGTCTTGGCACAAAAAATACACACATTCACACATTACCAACCTACATCATAAAAAGCAATACAGTAATACACATAATACTACATTGACATACAAGTTTAATCATGGACTTTTTCTAGGAGCCATTTCCTAACGTTCCCCTTGAAACTAATTGGGTTCAGGCATTGTTTAATGGCCAAAGGCAATTCATTCCACTCTTGAGCTCCTATGTGAGCAAATGTGCTTTGCCCCATCTTTGATCTACACCTTGGTGGATGCAGGTTGGCTAAGCTAGATCGTGTTCCATAGCTGTGCACTTCCCGAACACTAGGAAAATAGTTATTAAGATATTGGGGGCCCTATTGTTGACTATTTTGTGCACCATGTTGAGCCTAAGCTGAGCCACTCTGGCCTCAACTGGAAGCCAGTTAAGTTCCTTAAAGTGGCTTCTCCCAACATGATCACAGGGGCCAAGTCCCATCACAACTCTTACCAACTTGTTTTGTGACACCTGCAGTTTTTTTTTGGATGAAACTGACAGCCCCCCAAACCATGATACACTAGCATAATCAAAATGACACTGCACCAGGCTGTTAGCTAGTAGTTTAAGACTTTCCCTGTCAAGCAGATTGGCCTTTCTAGCCAAAAACCTGGTGCGGGCATTTACTTTCCCCAGCACCTGTATGGCCATTCCCTCCCTCCCCAAGACTGTCCACTAACCAACAGCCCAGGTACTTCACTGTTGTTTTTGCTACTATGACCTCACTGACTAAATCCACCTTGAGTCTCGGAGCCTTACGTAATCTAGGTTTCGATCCGAACAAAATAGACTCAGTTTTCCCTAAGTGAAGTGATAGTCTATTGTCGGACAGCCAGTTACTAATCTTGGAGAGCTCTTCTCCTAACATTCTTTGGAGCGTATTCAACTCTTTATGCGAGATGAGCAAGGTTGCATCATCTGCATATAAAACAGATTACAGGAACATGCATCACTCATATCATTAATATACAGTAAAAATAATAATGGTCCTAAAACACTTCCTTGCGGCACCCCGCAGTCAATTTGTCTGGCATCCGACATAGAGCCATTGACCTCTACTTTCTGGTCCCTGCCTGTCAGATATGAAGCAATCCACCTGACAGATAAATCGTTCAGACCCAGAGCCTTCATCTTACCAAGTAATAGACCATGGTTTACTGTGTCAAAGGCCTTTTGGAGATCTAATAAGACCATTCCACACAGTTTCCCATCATCCATCTCCTTTCTAATAAAATCAGTTAGATACAGGAGGCATGTGTCTGTAGAATAAGATTTCCTAAACCCTGATTGAAACTTGTATAAAAGGCTTTCTCTACCTACATATTCCGATATCTGCTCGTGCACCACCTTTTCTAAAATCTTGGATAAAACACTCAAAATGGACACAGGCCTATAATTACCTTGCTCGGATCTACTACCTTTTTTGTACAAGGGAATAATCTTTGCGTGTTTGGTGCTACTTGGAACAATGCCTTGCTCCAAGGAGAGGTTAATTAAGTGGGAAACACAGGGAGCTATTTCCCACGCACCATCTCTTAAAAACCGAGCAGGAATGTTGTCTAGGCCCGTGGCTTTAGCTATATTGAGCTCGGCCAACAACACAGCTACCTTCTCAACTGACACCTTGGACATGGCAAATGAACCAGCCAGTACCCCTCGACTAGAATAAAACCTCTGTGTAAACTCCTCTCCATATACACCAGTCTTAGGAGGCAATGCTTCAACAAGTTTATTGGCTACAGAGGTAAAAAAGATGTTAAAATAATTGGCTACCTTTGCTTTGTTAAAATCAATCTTGCCATTGATATCCAAGCCAATATTGGGCTTGCCGCTGTTGGCCTTTCCCCCACATCCCAAGTCTTTCAGAGCTTTCCATAGCTTCTTTGGCTCATTTTTGTTATCCTTTATTAGGTTCATATAGTAGTCCTTTTTTGCTACCTTAATCCTTCTCTGTGCTTCGTTTCTGCATTTTTTATAAGCATCAGCATCTACTTCCTCATGAGATTTCAGAAACCTCCGCAAGGCCTCCTCCCTTTGTTTTATAGCAGTTAAAATATCTGCGTTAAGCCACGGGCTTGATCTCTGCTTTACCCTAACTTGTTTATATGGAGCCAACTTATTCACTATACTAAGGAAAATTTGATTAAACAGATCCCATGCACTATCAACAGAATCATTTTCCAACACTGAAGACCAGTCAATTTTCCTAAGCTGCTCTCTAAATGTGTCAACACAGTAGTTCTTAAGAGATCTGATTTTAATGATTTTATGGCTTGAAAAAGTTTCTCTATGGACCTTCCTGGTACAAAATGTGATGAAATGGTCACTAATCCCATATGCAATCACACCATGATGCGAGATATTATATTTGTCTGACACCATAATAAGATCGATGGTTGTTTTAGTCGTTTGGCTCTCTCCAGGCTCCATCTCCTCCTCCTCTCCAACCTTCACACGTCATCTTTGAACTCTGGGAAGCGTCCACGTCCGTCTCTCCATCACACGCTCACTGTATTTAACAGCTCCGCCCTTGTAGTTGCATTGTGGAGTCCTGTCGTTGCGGAGTAGATGTCATGCCCTCCAGCATGGCAAAGGCAGCCAGCAATAGTGAAACCAGCTGTGGGTTGCTTTGTGAACACGCTCCGGGGATGACCTGGCATCATTAATCCCTCTGCAGTAGGTTTGCAGACCCTGAGGCACTCCCTGTTTATGTCTGTCTTCCTCTCTGTTCCTCTGTCACTTTGCCTCTCTTCCCCTTTAGATCTCTCCATCTCTTTCCCCGTGTCTCTCGCTGTCGCTCTATACCTTTCTCGCTTTAGATCTCCCATATGAATTGCTCTGTGTCGCCCGGGGCTCGACTTCACTTCAAGGGTACTCATATAACAAGTCAGCATTTTGGGGCAGTCGAGGGTTCCTTGTCAGTTCCCCTTGCCAGTGGAGACGTTGTCATTGACTGGGAGACACTCGGGTGTGAAGAGGAGGTGAGCTCTCCAACACGCTGTGCGTCTTGTGCTTGATTGCTTTCTTGTGTTGCTTTTCTGCTTCTTTTCCTCCGATGACTGATTGTGGATTAGTTTGATCTGGACACACTCCTATATATAGTGTCTGGCAAGTCATTAGAGACATGTTTGAGAGGACCATGTGTTTAAATAAATGAACTGGAACTTATGCTGAACATTTATTGTGTAATGCTAAAGTTGAATAGGTGCCACTCCTTAAGAGGGAATACAGCTTATTTGATTTTAGAGTTGTGGATGAATGAAGGACTTTCATACAAATTCAGTAGGTGATTCAGAGCTCAGGTGAGCTCATGTATCAGTGGAGCTAGTGCGCTGCCTTCATGCTGAACTTTAAACCAATCTACTAACTGTTAGGTTCTGACCTTGTCGGTGTATATTTGGCTAACATCTGCACAAACAAATGACAGCAATAACCCAGAAATCCAAAGCACATCACCTGTACTGTGGCTGTTAAAGAGCCGACGCGTGTGCATTGCATTTTCAAATAACTTCCTTTTACAGCAATCACTGTGTTCCTCTTTTTTGTCTGTCCATCTGACTTCCATCTTGAGTTCTCCTCATATCTCATATCCTTCCTCTGACGCTGCTTCAATTGATCGTCCCGTGTCCCTTCTGTCCACCAGTGTCTTATTACTGCTATGTCCTCACTCTCGAAACAAGAATAGTCTGTTCTCATCCGGCCTGTGCAGGTTCGTGTCAGACAGGTTACCATACAAATTAGAGAATGATAGCTTCTCCTCTCACTTCTCTCCCATGAAGCCTCGCAAAAACTGGAATTAGCTCAAATCAATTGAAGGAAGCCAACCGAATGAAAAAATATCAGCAGATCAGAGAACCTCCACAGTTGCACTGCCAGAGGATGACGGCGTGCAAAACACTTTAATCACTGTGTACATAGACACAATCCTGTGCCAGCTAATGATTATCCGACTAACTCTGTCAATAACATGAGCGCATCTCATCGGGGTGAAGCGCCCCGGCATTGAATTCATAAGTGCAATTTGTTGGAGATTTACCGATAAAACTGACTTTTTTAGATCCCAAGCATCGCTATTCCATCATTTAGACAAGTGCATGACAGATTACTCCTTTTGTGAAAATGTAAAGATTAAGCCCGACTGAGCCTGTCGAAAGTCATTCTGACGCCGAGTGTGTCGATTCTAATTACGTCGGTGCCAGATGACACCTTTTCAGAAAAAGAGGGAGACAGCAGTGTGTATGGGCACGGATGATTTGATGAATGGAGCTCTATACACTGTGTGTCGGCTCTAAAGCTGGCGTGTCATCGGAGCAAATAGGGCTTCTTATCTTTGAAGTCTCAAGTTTCAACATCACAGGACAAATGACTCATTCTGTCTCCAGCAATAAGATCTGAAAGGCAACATTGACTTCACGTGGTGGAAACTATTGGTTACAAAGTCCGTTCATCTTAAATATGGGCCGAGAAGTTGCAAAAAAAAATACTAATTTCAGCAAAGAGACCTCTGCTCATTCTCTTTCCAAAACAAAACTATGTGTTTACAGCTACGACTCGGCGGCTCTGTGAAACATAGCAGCGCTTTGTGCTAAATGCTAATATGGCCAGGATGACAAAGCTAAAATGCTGATGCTTAGTAGATATCAGGGCTGCACCGAGACCAATATGGGTATCAGTCTGATGCTGTACTCATGTAATCTTAAAACTACTCTAACACAACCTTACTAATACCTCTGCATACCAGAGCATCATGTTGTATATTTCATATTTAATTTGTTAGTCGGAAAAATGAGGAACATCTGATGAAAATATAACGTGTTTTCAAAGACATAGTCGGCTCTGTAATAGTATTATTAAGTACTAATAACGGTACTCTATATCCGCAAGTACTTACATGAAAGTACTTGTACTCATGAATGGAAGAATGGTCAACACATTTTGGGTTTCCAAAAGGATTGTTTATAAAACTTCTTTTGAGGGTTTAAGTGTAAATTGAATATACCGATATCTTTTCTTTTCTTTTTTCTCTATCTAAATAATGATCAAATTGTATTGATACAAATCAATTATACTTCTGCCTATACCTTTTCAGTATTTTATTGTATAATAGATTAAATACATACTCATTGTATTGTATGTGATGACAGAATAAAACACATTACAACCACTTTTAATTGATCCGAGATAAAAAGTGGCACCTACTAATAAAGGTGACTATGTTTTATAACAAACACATTTCACACTCTCTGGTCACAATTCAAGATTCACTGCTGAATTGATTTAGCCAACCAAGCATCAGCAGGCAGCCAGGATGTGTGGAGCTTGTGGGTTTAGTGCCCAGCTCTGTTGTGACAGGCTGCCATTTCAGTCAATCACTTATCGGAGCGTGACCAAAGGCTCCGGGCTCCGAGGTGAAATCAAGCCGGCTTCGCCGAGCGAGTGTGCCATTCTCTGGATAAGAGGCAAAAGAGAGTCGAGGTCAAAACTCCATGGCTGACCTGGAACAATCCTGTCACCTCCTCGGAGGCCACAAATTACAGAGTTGGGACAGAGGGCAAGTTTGGGAGAAGCAGAGTAAATAACTGTGACAACTGATAAGCCAAAGCATGACTCCAAATCGTGGTAAATTCTGCTGCCACAATATGGAGGAGAATGTCACAGGATCTTGTTGGATACACCGAAGCTCAACTAACACACAACACGGCAGCATGCGTCTGAGAGAAGGAGAAGAATACATCCGTCCACCCGCAGTGACTAACCTTTCAACAACTCACAGAGAAAGAGGCATGAACACAAACGCTGGGAACAAGCTGAAGGAGCAACTACACAAACACACATTTTAATTAAGAGGATGCCAAAAATACAAAAGCATGAGCAGAAAAAAACGAACCTGCATTGACATACAGAGAGGCAACAAGAGAATGAAAACCACGTCCCTATCAGACAACAATCCCTCAGGGGAAAGAGGGAGGAGAGAAGAAACATGAAATGGAGAGCAAGAAAAGTCACTCCAAACCCTTTGTTTGCTTTCAATAGGAAGTCTAGTGAATCTTCCTCCATCATGTAGCAATTGCCAGTTAACAAAGACAGAAATTGAGGAAAGACACGGACTGACTACAAATAGGTCCCGTGTTACATTTTAGCAACAACATTTGGAGCTGCGTAACATTGTTGAAAAACAGAGGGCCAGGGGGGTTTAACAAACACACATACGACACCAAACTGCAATGGAAAGTAAAGTTATAGTGTCTGACTTTGCCGGAGTAGTTTAAAATACAGACTAATCCTAACCTCTCTGTGTCACGGCGCTATTAGAGTGGACCCAAAAGCACGACTCAAACAGGAGTAACAAAGAATACTGTCTTTGGTTGGAAACAGGCTGGGTCAAAACCAGGAGATCAGTCGAAGAAGCAAACAAGTCCAAAAAGGGGCAGGGCAGAGAATCAGAGGTCAGGGCAGGCAGGCAGGGTCAGAACAGGCAGGTCAGGAATATACACTAATAACACTGGAGAACTTGGCACGAAAACACAAGACAATCTGGCAGAGGACAAGTGGAAGTGAGGGAGCTACATAGTGAGGGACTAATGAGGGGATGGGCTGCAGGTGAGAAGGGCGTGAGGACCAGGTGAAGGGAATGAGGGACTAACGAGGGAGTGATCAGAGGCAGGTGAGGGGAGTTGGACTGACGAGATGGTGTGACAGGATGAAAACAACTATTACAAAAAGGAAGGCGTGGAGCTAAACTGTTACACTCTGCACCGATGTCAGACAGTAGTTCCCTTCTTTAACCGGACATTGTTTTGCTGGTGTGTTTGTATTAATCACATTATGTAACTACGATCCAGAGCAAGCATACCCAAACCCAAAGCTTGATGTCACTACATATTTGATTTGTTGTATATCATTTGTTCTCCACAGATAGATCACATTCTGGCAATCAGACAGTCATTTGAAACATTATTCTGTTTGCTTTTCAAAGTCAGAACACAGCAAATATGTTCAATACATTTCTTTGGGCAACACCAACACAGATTGTCCCTGTGGCTTACACCTCCTGGACTGATAGAGTAGAAACAGGCTGTCAGGTGTGTCTGGTGGCTCTGGTTTGAGCATCAGCACCAAGGATTACGCAACATTACCTCGGTGTGATGCAATGTGCTTGTTCAGAGAAGACACGCTACAGACAGCGGCCCGCAGAACATTACATTACATGTCATTGAGCTGACGCCGTTATCCAAAGCGAGTAACAGCGAGGGCGTTCAACCAAGAGTACAAACTCAGAACAACAAGAATCAAGAAATAACACTTCTTCAAGAAGGCCAAACTACAGAAGCAACATCAGTAAGTGCCATTCAGGTGCCACTGGAGTGCTTCTCTGTTTTTATTCACGGTATAGTCAGAAACGATGTGTTTTGGGTTTCCTGGGGTGGATGTGGAGACTTTATTACATTACATGTCATTTCGCAGACGCTTTTATCCAAAGCGACTTACAATAAGTGCATTTCAACCAAGAGTATAAACTAACACCAACAAGAATACAGGAAGTAACATTTCCTCAACATAGTCAAAGTACCACAATAAGAGCTATTTAAGTGCCACTGAAGTGAAAATCTGTGTTTTAATCCAGATATAGTCGGAAAAGGTGTGTTTTCAGTTTCCGGCGGAAGATGGAGAGACTTCCTGCTGTCCTGATGTCAGTGGGGAGCTCGTTCCACCACTGAGGAGCCAGGACAGCAAACAGGCTGGATTCTGTCCAGTGATGAGCTCGCAGTGACGAAGTCTATTGGCTGTCTGACACAACCTTTTGTTTTAATGATACAATCAGATGCCTTTTCAGTCACTGCCACCACTCTGGTGGAGCAAAGGGACACATTGGTGATCAAGACTGATGTCGGCTCGCCAAGCATTAGCGGTGCGTCGGTCTGGTTTGTCTGCCGAGTCTGAGCAGTGAGAATTACACGTGTCCACTTCAGGAGTCTGGAGAGCGCAGCATCCGTTTGGCAATGAGGATCAATACCGGAACAGTCACCAAGGCGACGCATGGTATGGTGCTTATGAGCGTCGGCTCAACGTACGACTCTGCACACGATATAAGAGGCTGTGTGGACTGCTGAGAGAATAAGAGTGTTGCAATGCTTTATGGGATACATTATGCACTCACACAATAACGGGATGAATGGAGCATGCTCGCTCCCGATCAAAAAGCTCATAAATACGATTTAGAGTCTAAAACTGAAATGATTGTTCAACAGCGAGTGGCTAACGACTGCAAGTTGGCTGCGAAACAAGAGCTGTCAATAGTGTGTGTACTTACTGTATGTCACGCTGACAACAGGTCACACATTGTTTTACATTGAGACAACCGGAAGCCGCGTTCACACCACTTTAACACTTCATTCGCCTGAGTTTACTCGCTTCACTATTTGTGGGGCGGGGCTTATCTCTGTGGCTTTACTCCGTGGAAATTGTTATAATTTCCGCCATCCACCATGGAAGAGCTAACCCCTAGTTCTGCTTTATACTTGTTGTGGTAATCCAACAAATGTCGGAACATCTAACGCCCTCATGTCTGGGCTCATAGCATCACCCGCAGGCTCACACGGCTCGTGACTTTCGCCGAATACTTCTAAATGACTTCTGCGTCCAGCACCATTAGAGCAGCAGCAGCCAGTTAGATTCACCGACGGCGGAGCAGCTCAACGCTGATTGGCTTTCGCAACTCGGCGTCGGGCA
The DNA here is from genome assembly GCF_029220125.1 of Pseudoliparis swirei. Taxonomy (NCBI): domain Eukaryota; kingdom Metazoa; phylum Chordata; class Actinopteri; order Perciformes; family Liparidae; genus Pseudoliparis; species Pseudoliparis swirei. The sequence goes on from NC_079396.1 coordinate 10,203,602, forward strand.
CACAAAGTAGAAATATTTCAACTTGAGGTGAATATTGTCAACGCGCAATTCGCGTGAAACGCGCAGCCTGGCGATAATGTGCGAATATCGCATTCACTCGCATCTGTACGTTGACTTTGCGTGGGATCTACTCGCGTGAAGAATTTGCAACGCTTTTGGTGTGAACACACCTTTAGATATTGATTTATGTCTTATGGATAATGTCTACTACACTGATATAGATATATATGTGATCAAGAGATGAAGAGGAAGAAAGAAGAGGATGACAGAAGATGGCTCTGATCAAAACCGGTCAAACTGCTAAATTCAAGATCATGGATCATCATCAAACAGTAAATGACAGCTAATGCTAATATATATCTACCATATGTCCATGTCAGATTTAGATGCATGGCTCTCTCCTCTCATGTGCACTTTCCAGCTGTTAATATGAACAGTCATTTATTTCAATAAAACAGGCGGGGTCTCCTGCGGTGGGCGAGCTAATGTTCGTAGAGAAGACCCAGCTGCGGTCCAAATCACAGCCATTGATTTGACCCTGGGCTTTACGGGACAGTCGGGCTCCCACAGGAGGCAGCACAAGGGCAACGGCGGGCCTCAGCTGGCCCCCTGGCCCCTGCATTAGTAATCATTCCAATTAGAAAGGAAGTGTCCAGATGCTCATCTGGTGACCCCCACACTTTACTTCACTGACAAGCACCTGGATTTTCAGACGCTGCTTATTTTGACACCATTTAGGGTGGTTTCACTCTGATGGTCCATTTAAATTGCCACTTCTTGTTTTTGTCCATTTGAGCTACACAGCACCGCCATCTGCCAATTTACTTAAAAATAAATAATCGTATTATTTGCTGTCCTCCTTGTGGGATAGTGGCATACAAACACATAAATCAGGTTTAACATAACATGTTTGCTCCACTGTGAATTTAAATGAGTTCAAATTTACTTCAATAAAATTGCCTTAGTAACCAACTAAAGGTACTTTATGATCATTTACTTTAGATGTCATCTTAACTGAGTAGAAACTTACTCAGAATTACAATTTCACAAAACAATAGTGTAGAAACTGGACCAGCCACATAACACGTCCAGATCATAGAGAATGTGAAAGAGGGATGTTTGTGGCTGCAGGGGGTCCGGTCCCCTGCTGACCTGTAGGGTTCTTCTTGTGTTGTGAGGCGTGTTCAGTATCCAGCAGAGATGGGGACAGCGTATTTTGCATTTCCCATACATCTACACTACCATTCAAAAGTTTGGGATCACCCAGACAATTTCGTGTCTTCCATGAAAAATCACACTTTTATTTATCAAATGAATATAAAATATAGTCAAGACATTGACAAGGTTAGAAATAATGATTAATATTTGAAATATTAATTTTGTTCTACAAACTTCAAGCTCAAAGGAAGGCCAGTTGTATAGCTTATATCACCAGCATAACTGTTTTCAGCTGTGCTAACATAATTGCACGGGTTTTCTAATTAGACTCTCTCTAATTAGCAAACAAAATGTATGTACCATTAGAACACTGGAGTGATAGTTGCTGTAAAGGGCTCTCTACACCTGAGTTGCTGTAAAAGGGCCTCTCTACACCTATGGAGATATTTCAACCAGACACTTCCACCTAGAATAGTCATTTACCACATTAACAATGTAGAGAGTTTATTTCTGATTAATTTAATGTTATCTTTATTGAAAAAACAGTGCTTTTCTTTGAAAAATAAAGTCATTTCTAAGTGATCCCAAACTTTTGAACGGTAGTGTACCTCTGGGCCCTCTTCTCACAGGACTTCACATCATAAGCACTTCACACTCGTTAGGGCTTCAGGAGACCATAAAAATCATCTGATGTTGCAACAGAGTACCTGAACAACAGCAGGGTTACGGAGCGGTCTGGCAGCAGGTTAAATTAGTGGATTGTATGCAGTGTGTTTCCGTCTTTCAGGCCTATTTTCTCATTACTTTCCATTCATGTCATAGCTTAATATCTGTGCTGCTAGTCAAAGGGTAGTCTTCAATCATCTGCTCTTTGTTGTGCTCGCTCCTGATGCATCCTCCTAAGAATGCCTCCATGCTGTTTAGCTACAGAAACTACATATTGCCAAGTATGTTACAGATGCAAGGAATTTAGCTCGGTGAATTCTATTATTACGGGCCACGTGTAGATTCAATCGCTTTGCTGCTTTACTGTTATTATTGTACATTGAATATTTTAGAATTTCCAAATGTTGGTCAGAATAAACAAGCAATGTGAAGATACTGCCGTAGTCATACGACGCCATACTCAACAATGTATTGAGTAAACAGACATGGATGTTATTTTCTGCCCTATGATGTAAAAAAAACAAAAGTTATAGTATGAATATGTCAAACTGGTCGTTAACATGCACTTTGCAGCTTGTGTCTGAACGAGTTCCAGCTGCTCCCTGTTGCGTCACTTTGGTTCATATGATGTGGGTGTTGATACCGATGAATGTGCGGCTGCATCTCTGCATCCTTTTCCCAGCTTTAGCCTTGCAGTCGTCTGATGTCTGCAGCCTTCTCAATGTAAGCTCTGATGAAGCCATTCGTTACACTTGGGCCATCATTTGCACAGCACTTCCCTCAAGTGCCATCGGCACCTACTTTTAAACACTGAAACATGACGAATAGATCAAAAACATCACACTTGTTTCATGGAGGGAAAGAAGCAGCCACAAATCTGTGTATATCTTAGATGTGAGGCATTTTTTTTCTTTTCCCATTGAAAACATGGAAACTGCCCTTTCCGGCCAAGTTTATGCTTTATGAATGTTGGTCTCTGTATTTTCACTTCAAAACCGAAGAGTGATGAAAGGCCTGTTTTCATTCTGTCGGCCTATAGGATGATGTTTGTTATCTTGACAGCCTGCAGCAGGATCAGATCGGCCGCCCGTCAACTGATCTGCAGATTGTCTTGTTTGGCTTCTCTGACTGATGTCATTAAGTCTCTGCCTGACTATCAAGATAATAAAAAAAGGATATTTTTCCCAATAAATTAATCATTCGTATCAAAATGTGAGGGCTTTGCTTTGAGGTCTGCTCTTAAAGGGTCAGTTTACCCAGGGGATTCAACTCAGGGTGCCATGGACAGCCACTCGGTACCGTAGGATTCTCGTGTTGGACCTCTCCCTCTCTCAGCTCTAGGCTGGCTTGGACCGGCCTGTGGGGAAAGTGGCTCGTGGCGATACGGCCGTGAGCTTTACGGCACCGCTTCCCTGGGCCGTGGACTCGGTGCTCACTCTGCCCTCGTCTCACGGTGTGGAGGAACAGGGACCATCACCATTCATATCTATACAGCATATGCGTTTACGATGAAGTTGTTTACAAGAGCACAAAACTCTTCCTAAATCTAGCTTCTCCAAAAAATGACCGCTCAGATTAAAGAGTTTCAAGTCAACTCAGGAGTCATCTACTTCCAGGGGGCCGCACTCGATCGGATTGACCCCACACTTCCAGTGCTTTCAAAATAAAACAAAAAAACTCAGCTCGAAATCAACATCAAGGCAAGTCAGAATTGACTGTTTGTTAAACACCGGGAACTGTTTCCACACTGCTTTCCAGAGAAATGGCAACAAAAGGCCTATTCAGATATATTTGGCTTCATTATCATCTCACCAGCTCTCATCCTTCATGTGTGGCAGCAATTCACGCGAAGCATCTTTTGACATCTTGTGCATAAAATCCAAGCACTTGGCTGTAATGCTAAGCGTTCTGGAAAACAGCCTCTCGTCAGTATTTACCTTATTTTAGTGGAAATGGACCCGAAAAGAGTAAAGAGTGACCGCACCATTGGCACATCTCTGGTGAATGGCATCATTCACGCTTGGCTCGCCGATTGGCAGCTGGGTATTGATTTCCCATTCCAGCATGTGACTGGGGACTTGGGGGTGAAGAGGCAGGGGGAGGGGCTGTGGTAATGTGATTCAAACACGCCCTTTGTATAATGGGGCTTGTCCCTGTGCCAGGGGAAGCGGGTGGCATAAACTAGTGGTGATTACGATAAACAAATGACTGCCTCATTAACTGGAACCCCAGAGTGTCTCGTGTATACAAACACCGTCTTAAGATTTCTCTCCTTCTCACACACACACACACACACCCATGCAGACATTCACACTGACATAAGCATTAGGTTGGCTTTGTACACAGCAAAGGGCAAGGCACAAAGGCAATACTCGGGAGGGTACAAGCGCCATCCAAAAGACGAATTAACATCTCCCAATTACACCAGCCAGCAGTGTATGGTGCTCCAGTTAGCTTTGGATGATACGACACAACACAACAGAACGTGTCTCTACCAGCGCCCCGTGTCCAAACATCTGAGCCGCTCCCCCAAAAGACAAGCTAATGACAGCAATTAGCCTCGTTAGAGTCCAAGCTGGGCCTCAGCTGGTGTGAAGTTGGACAGACGTTTCATGTTTTTTGCGAGAGATGCACAACCACAGCACGGTAACGAACATCTGTCTGAGAATTACTGAAATAGGTATCGGAAACTATTTATTTATATCTATTTATTTGTCTGTATAGGAAAGGTTGGATCTCTTGTTTTTGCCCCGTAATGTAGCTCAATGTATTTAAGAAACAATGATTTAGATTATTTATACAACACAACAGCACAATGAGAGAGGCTAGATTGATATCTCAGCTCTATAATTACTTGACCTGATTTGCCCCAAACCATTTACGTGCCTCAGTGGGGTGATCGCAGAAATAAGGCAAAAACACAGCCGAAATAAATAATGCGACGAGAGACTGTTTTCATTGTTGACTGCTCCCTTTTTTCCATAAATTGATTACTCGATTTGTCACAAATGTCCATCAAATTTTGGCACAAAACAGATTTCTGTATAATCAGAAGTTTGAAGGCCAACGATATTCTATTCATAATAAAACAAAAGACAAAATCTTTAAATCCTCACAATAGAGGCTCGGAGCAGCAATTGATTTGCATATGTAATGACGTAATCAATCATCAAAACTGCTGTTGAAAAAAACTGCTCAACTAATCATTTCGACACAAAACATTTGACTCTGTACATGTGATGCACAGTTTCACATCGCCTTCATCTTTGTTAATACATAGTGGTTCGAGATGGCTTCACTATTGGGAAGAGACACATCGCTTCTTTGTCTATATTAACAGCAGTAAAAATTAACATGCTGACAAATATGTATGCTTTGACCTGCAATTTACTATACTTATATAAAGTAACGTTTCAATGTGGAGCCAACATTATGCTGTGCACACAGCTGGCTTTATCTTGGAATGGAAAGTGCATCTCTGAACTGCTTTGGCCTCCTGCTGCGACTCGTCTGATTTGTTTTTTTGATCATGTAAATGTGATGGGTATTTCTGCACTCAGCGAGGATATTAGCCCTTAAAACTGTGGGTGGCTACAAGCTTTCAAACATAAGCCCCTGGGATGCCACATTAACGACTGGGAGGATACCCAGAACCACCACAGTGAGCTCACTGACCGGTGGAGGGGAACAGCCCCGATCTTATTCAGGGGGCGGGGGTCTTCGCCCACTGGGCTGTTGGTCTCAGCGCAAACACTCCAGCATCTGCCACCTGACCATTAGCTCAATAATGCATGGAGATTGTGGGAAGCCTGTCTCAAGCAGCCTCATCCTCATTACTGCGGCTGAGTGGCGAGAAGAGTCAAGTCAGAAGATGTGCCGCAGCTGGACAGACGCGCCAAGGCCACACACACACACACACACACAGTGTGGCTTCTCCGAGCACTTCTCCCAAAAATGTGAAATGAGCAGTGCATTGGTCAATCTTCACAGCAGAGATACGATTAAACAGCATGTGTATGAAAATAGTTAGAGTAAGTGGATGTTCCTTTTGTCTGCCTGTTGGAGTCCTCCAGGTAAAACAGGCGTTTCAATATTAAACAGCTGGTCAGACTTTGAGTATATCCTCATCTCTGCAGGCCCAAAAGTCACTTTCTCCATTCAGGAGCATTTCCCATCAGAAGCCTGTTACACCGCAAAGGCCATTTTACCGCCAGTATAGCAAATCATGAGGAGATGTAATCTTCGGAGCGTCAGCTAAAAGAGCCTGACAGAGCCATTTTCAGGCAGAGCAACAGAAATAACTTCGACACTGGAGCTAAATTTCAACCATTACTTGTTCTTGGTCTGACATTAATGTTATGTCGTACATGGAAGTCTCAAAAGTCATGAGAGCAGTTGCTTTGTAAAGCAGGGACATCAATCACAGTTGCCAGGCCAGTCTCTATTGATTACGTTTGCCATTGATGGTTCTTAGTATAATTCCTAAAATGTCAAACAGTCCAAAACCCATTTGAGGTACAACACACACAAAAATCAGACCCGCAACTACAGTATATAACGAAGAACTCTGTTGAAGCGCCCCCATCCCCCGGCCACTCTCATGTTGCCCATTGCTTTCATCATCAGCTCCCTCATAGTCAACAATCACGTAAGGCCTAATCATATGGACATGGAAAATTATCTGATGCTTAACTGGGAAAGTCTTTCGAGACACAGGCAGGAGGTCTACACATCGGACATGAATGGTAAACCGACGGACAGGAAAGCAGTGGGAATTTGATGAGCGTCATCAGCTGCTTTCCCAACCTGGTGAAGTGACTGCATGAAGCGACGAGACTGCTGCTGCCACAGGAAGAAGACCTTGCAGGGCTGTCTGGTGTTACTCCATTGACACAGCTCCACTTACACACCAGAGCAGCGGGCCCCAACCACCGGGCTCGGTTGGGACCAGAACAAGTGAATAACATTTGTATTTATTTTAAATCAAAGTCGGGAAAATATTTAGAAAAAGGACCGGATGCACCCGTGTGTGCGTCCGAGCCTCTCACGAGGTCACGAAGTACGCGACACATCTCAAGAGGTCACGTAATATGAAAAAAAGCGAGCAAAGGCACGAACTCTAAGAAACCCACAAGGTAGCGGAAGCTTCTCTGGCGAGGGGAACGGCCAATAAAGAGACAGAAGAAGAAGAAAAGCCTCAAAGCAGAGCTGCGTTCAAAGACATTATCAGGAGTCTTAAAGTTCAGGTTTATCGCTGCAGGCGAGTCTCACACGCCGAGCCCGCTGGGCTGGCGGCACATTTCAGTGACTGAGAACATGTTCAACCTGCTCAATGACCTCTGTCACTTCAGGGGAACGACAAGTGTTTTCAAGTTGGCCGATGAAGTCTCTGCTGTGTGGGCGAGTGAACAGCGGATATGAGGCCGTTTCAAACCTTGACCGGGTGGAAGAGGCTGAGCATCGTTCTCCAGCTGGCTCTTTGCTTTTAAAAGAGTTCGAGCTGCACTTCAATCATGAAAGACCCGACTGCATAAGAATAGACCTGCGACCCATTTGTAAACAAACACACCTGGCGAATCGAGCCCGTCTGAGCCAGAAGAAGATCGGCGCGAGATCTCAAAGACGGTGGCCCTAAAGGGACATCTCACGCAACAACTCTGCCGGCGTTCTAACGACAGCGACCATAACTCAGTTAGGAGCAGAACAAACACACGTCGGTGTCGTAGTCTCCATCAGCGGCTCCTTGCAGATAAACAAGCGCAGGGCTCACACTAATTCGGCGTAATGTTGAGTTGTATTTTTGCACTTTTGCCGGTCGCATCAGTTTATTACGTCAAATTTATTACGTCATATTTATTACGTCATATTTATTACGTCATATTTATTATGTCATATTTATTACGTTATATTTATATGGCCGGTCCATGAAAATGATTTCTGACACATAACCGGTCTGTGGTTTAAAAAAGGTTGGGAGAACTAGAACATTTATTATGTGAACCGGTATGGACAGTCATGGACTCCCAACAAATTCAGCTTCATGTGATCGGCATCATAATTTTAAAAAACATGTGTTAAGGACTGTTGAGTTTGTCTGTATGTTGCAATCTTCATTTGGCATAACATCCAGCAACACAAATGTAAAAATAATATATATATATATATATATTCCAGTGCTTTCGGTCATTCCCCTCCAACATTTGCATTTCTGACAGCAATTACTGCCATTCTAGGCACAAAAAAACACCTAGTTTCCGATACACCTTGACAGGGACAGTGCACAGGTTCTGAATTGCAAGGGGCTTTCCAGTCAAACAAGAAGAAAGACATTGTACTAAATTTAAGCGGAAGAAAAAAGACAAAAGACAACAACAAAAAAGCAGAAATTAGATTTGAGTGAGTTTCAGGAGGATGCAGAACAGCTTTGCCAATACTGAAATAATACAGAACTAAACCTACAACTGAGCCACTAAACCCAGCGAGCGGGTGTGCTGCAATAGCACCAATCAAAAAACTGGATGACAACATGAAACCAGCAGCGACCAACAACAACACATCTTGATCAGGAAGCAGTTCAGACGGTTGCATAGACCTCCCAAGTGTCTCGCCTGGCAGACAGTGTGTACGCACTGTGTCTTCATACACCAGGAGGAACAGTCGGCAAAGACCAAAACAACTGGTTTCATGACGTCAATTCTTTTTGGGACATGAAAGGGGACAACTGCAGAGAGAACCAGAGAACCAACCCTTTAAATGTCAAAAGTGAAGGAAAGAAAAGTGAACATGATATCTCCAGACGTTCAAGTCGATATTCTTTTAGAGGCATGTGTTCTTTTGAGCGGATTAATTTTTTTGGGCCTTTGCAGTTTTTGCACGCCATGTTCAGCGACAAGTCCGTCCTAGAAATGTCAATGTACCAAAATGAGATCGCTGGGTACCCGCAGTTAGTTTCTCACTTGGTAATTCTTAAAGCCTGAAGCGACCCTAAAAGATGGTTTCAGCTGGAGTAAATTGAGTTGGGCAACAAATTTGGTCGAGAGGATGACAACCTCTGGAAGCCGTGAGACGAAAGTGAATCTTAAGTGTCGCAATTCAATTATCAATCTAAATTGCAGCGGAGTTACTTGACGTGTCTGTGTGGTTGGATGATGGATCGGCTTCTTTGTTTGACGCTATAGTGGTGGTGAGTAAAGTGTCAGTCAGAAATGTGCCTCTGTCCTAACAGGTGCATTTATTTGTCGAGCAAAAGGACAGAAGATGCTTTAGCTGCTGCCTTGTCGTTGAATGATTCCAGTGAGAAACCTAATGCCTTCACTTTGAGGCTATTTTTACAGAGTGCAGAGGACTGATGGAGAGCATGGCGAAGGACAATCACCAGAAACTCAATATCGGCAACACAAATAAACTTGTGGTGGCCTATCAGAGCAACGGCAGTCCCCCGGTCCTGGATGCCATCCAGGGAAAGGAAGTGAAGACAGTGAACTCAAACAGGTAACTTGAGGTCCAAATGACTAAAAACAGGACTCGACTCACAACACTGAAGCGCTCTTCCTACTAGAGTGCCACCAAATGTGAAATATATCCTCTTCTGGTTCTTAAGTCACAGCATGGCTTTGAACAATGGCCATTAAGATGTCACAGTGAAGATGACCTTGGACCTTTTGGACATAAAATCACTTCATCATTTTATCCTCGTCGACATTGTGTTAAATTTTGTTATGATTATAGATTGAATTATTTAGCAAGGTCACCGTGATCTTGAACCAACATTGAATCAGTTCATCCTTGAATCCAAAAGGGTGTTGGTGCCACATTTTCAGAATTTCCCTCAAGGTGTTTATTTTATTTTGTGTTCACAAAGAATGGCACTGACTAACAACTCAAAAACATAATACATGACAAATAATGAATTCAATAATTCAAGATTAACATTAGCATTCTAAGCCGAATTCTAAACCCACAAATGTAAAAAATAAAAATAAATGGCACCCGACATCAGTCAAGCCAATTAGGTCACAAGTGTTTCCTATTCATCTGGTCAAAGTCGTGGAGGATTAATGTGGCAGATTACTGTTATCTATCCTCAATGGTTCTGAACTGACTCCCAGAATCAGGCCATCTGGTCTCAGAGTGCTGGACAACAAGGGGGCATGCCCCGACACAATACCTCCGCTTCATCTCAAACATGACTCACTTCACCGCTGTGCCACAACTGGAGCCCTCATGATCATATTAAACAAGCCTTCTTGTGTAACAATCTAGATGGAAAAGTGTAGGATTATTGTTGTTTCAGAACAAAATCCTCCTGATAATGTTTTCTCTTTTTAATGTCACATATATTCTCTCGTGTCACTTGTTTTATTCTAAGTTCAATCGCTGTCAGCTAGAAGATTGAATGACATGAATGGACCACCAGAGGCACAGTGTTCTGATTTGTCTCTGTAAATCAGTTGATTACTTTGAGGGTACAGTGAGCTAGTTTGGCCCCGCTATTTCCATCGCAGTTTGCCCAGGAAAAACAAAACACACAATACATTGGCAGCAGAGTATAGTGTATGTGTGTGTGTTGTCCGTTACCTCCACTGGTCCCCATTCTTCCCGGTGCAGGGCTGATGCATATCCAACGTGGCAGCCGGTCGCCAGCACTGCGCTGGGAGGAATAGTTTGTCATCCCTGCTTCCCTCTCTCCCTTTCCACTCTGCTCTCTGCCTCTTGCCAGAGCTGTTTGCTCAGCTGTTCCCCTCACTGACCGCATTTATCCCAGATGAGCGGCACAGTTTACCCCGTTAATCTGTGTGTGAGCGAGCCTGTGCCCTGAGAGTGTGTGTGTATGTGTGCGTCTCCATTCCAGGCATCCTCTCATTGGCCCCCTGATGAACATCTGAAGACACGCCCTGATCAAGACACACACACACACACCCACAACCCCACACACACACACACACACACACACACACACACACACACACACAGGCATTGTGTTCTTTAACTGGAGGTCATTTGGAGCATATCTGGAGATGTCACAGCACACAAAGGTAATACATTAATACAGTTCTAATGAATCCTCAACTCAATTATGTTGGCTTCACCCTGACCCCACATTAAATTTAGCAAGGATATAAAACTGTGTGTGTGTGTGGGTGCGTTGATGCTTGATTAAAAGGTTGACAACAACCTGAGATTGGCGTAACAACAGCATCATAATGTATTTTTAAACCTTTCCCTCCTCCAATAACTGAAGCCATTAATGAATTTGCGATATGTAAAAAGATCTCAGCTTCCTTCTGGAGGAGAAATGGGGCGGACAATGACAGTGACGAGTGCAACGTTAAGAAATGTGTTTGTTTCCCCCAAATGCTCACTTGGAACATTTATAAAAGTGAAATGAAACAGATAAACAGATGAAGGTGTTTTGAGAAACAAAAGAGCAAAGATACGAGCAGCAAGTCAACCTTGTCATTTGTAATTCATACAAATCTATTATAGAAAAGACAAAACATTACATTCAGCCAAACAGTAGTTTGTTTTTAGTCAAACTTAAATAACTACAGCATGGGTGTGTTGTGTGTTGTACCAAAGACTGAATACACCCCTGTTACAACAGACAGTCACAAGTAATTACAAAATACACCAGTCATAGCTGCTCATATCTTTTGGAGTAATATACAATAACGTTGTGTGTGTGTCTGGTAGAGACACAGCACGAGCTTCTAGACACTGCCAATAAACGGAGTCTTCTGTGTCAATCCACAGACGGCATGGTGGGCTGCGGGCGAACATGGCAGTGGCCAGACATGAGCAGCTGTTGTTGTGGTTAAACCAATCCCCAGCTCCCACTGTGTGTGTGTGTAAGAGACAGAAGAATGTATGCATCGGATTTGAGGTCTCGTACCAAAGCTCACACTACGACTATTGTTCAGGACAGAATAGCCATTCACCCAAGGTATTAGTTATTGACTGTATATTAAAGTAAACCCACACGTTATCTGAGTAGGCATACGAACTCACGAAACCTGCAAGTCTGACAGTTAAAAAAAATAAAAAATACAAGTGATGGCACAAAACAATCCCCATCCATATCTGCTCATCCACTGTCATCAGGTCCTAAAACCTTCACAACAGACGAGGTGAAATCTCCACCAGCCACCCACAGCGGACACCCCAGAAAGTGAAACAAATAACCGTTCCCATCCCTCTTTTACAGGAAGCACTCTGTATGCCTTGACTGAGATTTATGTCACGGACCGCAGAAAAGAACGGTGGGCTTAAATGCTGGCTTTGTTTTTCTCGACACCGGCTTTTTTGTGATCCATCATGTTTGCGAGGTAAAAAACTCCACGGCCGACTTTTCCTGCTCAGTCAGAAGTGAGAGAGGTTCTGCTATGAGGCGTGAACGTAATTGTATTTGACTACTTTGAATGAACAGAAAGAATATAACACCAGCATTTGAATATTTTCCGGATGAGAGGAACATTTCTAATCAAACTAACAAAGGAAATGAAACAGAATTATAGTTGAAGCACCTCATGAAAAGTAACCCAAAAGCTATTGATTATTTCTCTAGAAATAGCTCTAAAAAGGTCAAGTGAATGATCCAAATGAATCGAACAAATCTGATCATGACTATATTTAACTGTTAGTTCCTCTAAAATCATAGGTTTACACCACGATAGCGATATAACAAGCCGCTGTCAAATCCTCCCAGAAATAAAGCAGAAACCATGACACAATCAAAATGCGGGAAAGAAAAGAAGAAATCAAAATGCAGCAGAATCTAAATGGAGCTCTGGATGAACCAGCGATCCACAGACTTCTTTCAAATATGGCACTCCTTCATCGTGATCGTTTTCCTCTCAGCACTCCACCACCACGCGGTGGGGTTTGTCTCAACACGTCTCCTGAGCTTACTCTGGACCGTTGCTGCATTTAATAGCTTTTCCCAGCAGAAAGATCATTCAGTCGATCCCCTTCAAATCGCACCATGTACTGTACAGCGTTGCACAAGTTCGCTGGTTTGTGCTACACTTTCTTTCACATTACGGCTTCAGCTCCCGAGTGCAACAACAATGGAATCCGCACATAAGTGTGGAGCCGAGGGAAACAGTGGAAAGAAGAAAAAGAGAAAGGCTGTCAAATATATAAAGGCATTCATCATCGTTGCCGTCTGTGGTGAGAGATACAATAGAAAGAAGACGAAGTGAGATGCACGAGTGGGAAGTTGTTTGTGCCGCAAAGGTCCGTCCCGAGGGACATTATTATGTTGGTTAATCAGAAAAGTCCTTTCTGAAAAAAGGTTTGGGATGCAAAAAAACAAGTGTGACTGTGGAGAAAGTGAGTGATTTGGGAGATGCAGGTTGTATCTTGCAACCTGAGTCTTATTTTATTTTATGTATACATTATAAATGCTGTGACGCTCAGGACAAAGTTGGTGATTTAGAGAATTAGAGCGAGTGAGAGAATATGAGATACGTAAATGTGAATGCCTGAAGTTTTGACTCAATTACCCCCTTTGCACCAAAATGTAGCATATATGCAGCTTTTGTAAATGCTGGAAAACCTGCTAAAAATAGGTCATATTCTCTTTTCCAGTTGACAAGAATGCCCGTCTGTTTTTTTTCTGGAGTGTCAGTCGATTTCATGAATGTGTCAGAAAGCTGGGTTAATAATCTGTAGAAAGAAGCAGCCAGTTGCGGTAGCTTTTTATATCCGTTGTAATGTGAAGCTGCCAGGAAGTCAAAATCCATAGGGTAAACTATAACAGAAAACATAAAAGTTGTGCAGAGTTTTTGGTCCTTACAATAAACAGATTAAATGGATGTTTAATAATGGCGACTTACCGCAAACTCAATTAGTTTGACCTGGAATCTGGAATCTTGGCAGCAATATTTAGAAAGTCTGGACTTGTGACATTACTTTATAGCTAACAAAACCACACACAAACAACAAAAGAGATCACATTAAATATATATGCTACTTATTCAGTCTCTCTATCAAACTCTCCAACCAGAGGTGATGATTGTTGGAACAGAGGACCAACAAAGTTGTAAAATTACGGTTTCTTTCACAGGAGTCTAGTGCCTTTGAGGAGAGCATATTAATGGCATGTTTTGTACATTAACAAATTATGATAACTGGCCAAATCCTTGTTGATTTTGTTTACTGTATATTCACTTTAAAACACGTTTCGGCAACGCACCGGAAAAGGGGCGACCATGAGCTTGTCCATCCGGCTTTCACAATCTCATAACTGCCAATCGAAGCTGGAGCCGATAAACACCGCTGACTCGTGCAGACTAGTTTGTCCCAAGATAGAATGCCAATTGTAACCTTTCCACTAAAAACAGAAGCCAGATGTCAGTGGGTTATTTTGTGTAGTGGTAAAGGAGCTATAATCAGTTTATGGGAACTTATTACAGTTCCAGTATCTACATCTGCTGTTTGTAAAGGTACAATCAATTCATCAGTACGAGTAAACACTCACATTAGTCATGGTGGACGATCATTCAGAAGCTTTCCAGTGGAGGAGCTGTTCATTTTCTCCATGACACTGAGGCTTCTCGTCTGCATTAGTATGCAATGCGCTCCATCTTCCTGAGAAACCCCGCTTGCTATGAACGCTATATTGAGAGGCAATGGCCAGCTCTCACTTTTAATGGTGAGTGATGGAGGGCGCAGATGCTCTATTGCTCGCCGTTCATCAAGTTCACTTTGTACATCACGAACTTGAATGACTTTCCAGGAGATTCTATCACTGTTAATTATAGGATGAGCGAGGATTTAAAGGGGGGGAAAGATTTCCAGTAAGTTAACCCGTTATCCTGACAGGTGTCCACACCCGCGTGTTGTGTGTTGTGGGCGGCTGTAGCTCAGTGGGGTGAGGGGGCCGTCCTGCAACCCCAAGGTCGTCGATTCGATCCCTGCACTCCCCATTAGTTGCAAGTCGAAGTGTCCATGAGCAAGGCACTGAACCCCCAGTTGCTCCCCGGGCGCATCACTGCAGCCCACTGCTCCTTAATAACGAAGGATGGGTTAAATGCAGAGAATACATGTTGGTGCCTGTGTACCTGTACTCTGTGCAATGACAATAGATTGAATCCAAATCCAAAATCATACGGCCAAGACAAAAGTGTGGATGAGGCTTTTGAAACACATTGAATCCATCGCCACTAAATGAGGCGTACTCATCAGCAGACTTTCAAGCAAACAATAAAAAGGTGAACGAAGAATTATCGTGAGCAAAGTGCATTCACACATGACCAAACGGAGCGAATCAGGGAGTTCTGAGGATCTCACACGCTCTTCCTGTGTCTGTGTATGGTTTGTGTCATATACGTTATCCTGCTTCCTCTACTCTCTACATCCCTGCTTTCTATCTTCTCACTGAATGTGTGTCACTTTCTCTCTCAGTCTCTCTCTCTGCCTTCCATCTTCCAAATTCCCTTTTTCAATTTCCGGTCGTCTCCCTCCTCCTGCTTTAGCTGCACTGCAGATCGCAGTAAACCCAGAAAATCCTCTTCATCACACAGTGCAAATACCATCTGTGTTGGTTTTGCCCTCAGCCCCAATTAACGGCTAGATATATGCCCTGTAGCATCTGGGACGGCATCAGACAGACACAGCGTCACAGGGCAGAATGTCAAATACCTACACGGAGAGAAGCCTGGCGGGTTTCATCTGCTGCCAAACGCTGGATTGACTTTTTAACTGCAATGATTCGATCTGTGTTCTCGTATTGTATTTTATATATTGTTGTTGTTGTATGTGTGTTTGTTTGCTATATGGATTCATGAGTCTGAAATAAAAGAAAACATAATTAACCCCTAAAGCTGGCATTACTTTTCAGAATGTGGTACCTCATAATTAATATGAGTCTTAGACCAGTGGTTCATAACGTGGGTTCGATCGAACCCCAGGGATTCGGCAAATCACTCTCAGGGGTTCTGCAGGGGTCAAGACACACACAGTACAGCTCGGGCTGTTTTTTTCGGTCGTCAAAAAATTAGCTGCCGAAATTTTGGCAACACACCATTTTTCTTGGCCGTGTTATGTCGCGTTCACACCAAAAGCGTTGCAAAGTCCATGCCCAGACGTGAATGGAATGAATAGACCGAAGCGGAAAATTCGCCCGACGCAATCAGCGTTGAGTCGCTCCGCCCGCGATCGCGGACGTCGTGATGGTGAATCTAACTGCTGCTGCTCTAGTCGGTGAAACTCACTGAGCTGTGTGAGCCTACGGGTGAATTTATATATACATATAATATTAATGTTATGAACCCAAACACGAGGGCGTTAGATGTTCTGACGTTTGTGGGATGTCCACAACAAGTATAAAGCAGAAATGGTGGTTATTTCTTCCGTGGTGGATGCCGGAAATGATAACCGTTTTCACGGATAAGCAAGGTTCAGTACCTCCAATAAGGTTAAGAACCACTGCCTTAGACTATATAGTTTATGATGTCTGTAAAGTGTTGATCAGGGATTAGCATTAAATTACTTCTCCAGAGATGTCAATTGTTGGAAAAGCTGATAACATCAACGCGGCACCATGTTTGGTGATTTGTAGAGAGGGGGTCATGGTCGATGGGGGGCTTTCTGTGTAAACTAGTGGAAATGCGCTGGTTGAAACTGAGGTACAATGCCCCCGGTGTTGTGACATCTCCAGCACACAACTTTGCACACATCAGTTCCAGATATGACCTAAAGTTTAGACTGAGCTCACAGTGCAAGAGAGGCAGCTCTGGTAATACAACGTGACTAAAGCACCCGTCTGTGCTCTGTGTGTGGGCAGGTGCCTCTGAATGTAATTAGCCATGTGGTAATGACTTGTGACTGTGGTAGCAAGAGAGCGAATGACTCACAGCTCAAAAGGCACAAATACACGACATAGCAGCTTTATTCCCATGTCTAGAATTAAGAACATTAATAATTAAATTTAACAATAAATTAAGGTGGCCCAAGGGTGGGGGTTGGTGGTTAACGGAGGAGAGAGAAAAGCAGGCTGCAGAAGGACGAAGAGGGCATTTAATAGCACACAAAAATAACACAGTGCTCAAAAAATATGACTAAATGGGAACCTTAAAGCTACATCCAACAAAGGAACAGACAAACAAGTTGTCATTAAATATGCTGGGCTGAGGCTGCTGGAGATATTATTGGAGATCTAATCATTTGTGCTTTGGCTATAAAATAAGTTTATAAAGTGCACTCTGGAACTAGGGAACACAATTACACACACGGATGGCAAGTTGGAGGTCTGCACTGAAAACCCCAGTGAGTTGGGTGGTAAGTCACGCTGAGGGTGGTCTAATGAGTCTCATGAAGAGGAACCGGACAAAAAAAGATGAAGCAAGCGCTCACTACCCATGATCACGTGCTCAAAGACTGTCTTTGTGGTCGCAGATGTTGAAACAGACCCCGAGGAGCAGTGACCGTGGCAATGTTTATTCTCGCCAAGGCCTTCAAAGACACCAGGCGCAGGCAACTTTACCTCAGTCTCCATGGAGATGGTGTACTCTCGACTGGGAACTTTCCAGGCCCATTCATTACCAGATATATATATATATATATATATATATATATATATAAATAAGAGAGAGAGAGAGAAAAAAGAAAAAGAAAGTCTGAATGAAACTGAAAGTCACAGAAGTCCGGAGAGAAGGATTGCAAATGAGAGAAAGTGAGCAGTGAGAATATAGAGGGAGAAAGGTTATCTGACAAGAGGATGAAGATGAGGAATGACTAAAGGGGATATTTCTTAAATATCGTCCATCTAAAGAGCTCCAGAGCGGCCAGCATGGGGGTAATGTTTGGAGAGGAGGACCGCAGAGGAATGGAGTGGGACGGTGAACCGAGGGTGACATTTTCAAGAAGCTATAATTATCATATTTGAATATTGGATCGGCAGCTCATACTGTAACCCCTAAAATATATCACAATGACAGAAAATGAATTTTGCTTTTGTGTTTCGAGTGTTTAAAGGATCCAGCTCATATGCTAATGACTTCGCTCATGCTTCTCTTATCTTTCACACTTGTCACACTTCTCTAAAATCAAACTCATCACCTACACACCAGAAACTGAAATGCACAAAGAATACTGCAACTGTTGTTGAGATGAGCGGCTCATCGAATGAAAAGGCCTCGACCAACAGAAGGAAGATGATGAAGGCAGGAGGCCAGACAGAGACTCGTCCCTGACACAGACCAACAGCTTTAAGTGAGTCCGACTAATGGAGAAGAAAAGAGAAAAATCATGAGCCTCATATCTCTCTACTAATCACAGGCATAACAGCAAAACTAAAAGGGAGATAACGGGGAGGAAAAAGATGGAGCGAAAGAAAAAGCGGAGCATAGAAAAGCTGGAGGGTTTCGATAATCCTCATCCTACCCAATCACAAACAAGACCCCTTCTTACTGTTATCAGCATTCCTAAGTACTTCCATCATAAGCAAGCTAGCTCCTTCGCGATGCTGCCATTCTCCTGGGCGTCCATCCATCCATCCATTATCAATACCGCTTATCCTCATTAGGGTCGCGGGGGCGCTGGAGCCGATCCCAGCTGACACAGGGCGAAGGCAGGGGACACCCTGGACAGGCCGCCAGTCCATCTCAGGGCTCTCCTGGGCGTCAGACGGCTCTATTTAGCATGTCCAGCCTTACAGGGGCAACATTCTTTCCGTCCTCATACCCACCAGTACTCTGGACTCAAGTTGGGTTTTGATCTATTTTTGGCCCTCCGCTGCCTCCCATCAGTTCTTCTCATCTCATGCTCGCTCGGCGGCCTCTGCAGAATCCTAATGAGCAGAGAAAATTTGTGATGCTTCCTTCAGTGCCCTCAGCAAGCAGGCCGCCATGCTGTCGTATCCTACATCTACATAGACACTGTCACTGAGCTTCAACATACGTGGAACCATCAGGCACACCTCCAGCGAGGAGACAGTCGGGTTTGGTTTTTTAATGATCGTGGGCTCTTCATTTTCAGGAGCTGTTAACATCTTTAAAGGGCTAGCACAGCGTTGGCATGCACTTTGATATTGTGATCGTGTGGCTGTGATAACTGTGCAGCTGGATTGGAGGCAAATGCTTAGAAAATGACTTTAATCCTTAAGCAAGGCTCTGATCTGGGGCAGGAAGGCAAAGCCCTCGCCAGCCTAGAAAGAGTGAAAGGCTTTGAGCAGAGAGTTTAGGGAATCTACAAGGTCATGCCATTATGAGATGAGTTGTTGTGGTGGTCCGCCTGCTAACATTATACTCACAATCAAAATGTATCTTACATTAACTATGGGGAGGTGGCGGCTTCAAGGACCAGGGTTTTAGAAGTACTTTTTTGAAACGGGTTCTAGCTGTCACCGGTGGGTTTCTTCCTCGAGCACCAAACGATGAGCATTCAAAGAAGGATATTTGGTAATATCATGTATTGTAACTGCAGACTGTGCCTCTGCTCTCCACTCTCTCGCTCCTCCGTTCCTACTGCTCCTTTATGGGGACTGACACACACATATTGGCCTCAGCCGGTGGCTGATTGACAATTAACCACCAGCTGAGGCCAATCAGACACCGTTCCCTGAAGCACCCCCCCGCTCCACCCACTCTGCAGCCGAGCCTAAACACACCGCACTGCCATAATTTGAATGAACATTTTTATTTTATATACACATATTTTAACAATATATTCTGTACAACATTGGTATCTGGTAAAGTAACACCAACAGAATGAGAAAACAAACTGGGCCCTAAACTGCAGTAACATGACATGGGAGAAGCAGCAGGAATAACAAACACTGCAGGACAGCCACAAAGGTGGATGTCTTGTCACGGCTTCGAGAGAAGAAGAGTGGACGTCCTGCCTGTGCTGTTTGCGCTGCATGGTCACCATCAATGGTCTCTTTCATAGCCATGGGGCCATTTCTTTCATATTTACCTTCCTTTCACTGAACAGCTCCATGTGGTGGAATAAATGTTCCGATGCCTTGTGAGAAATCAAAAGTATTTTAAGCATGGTGCTCCACACCTCTAAACTAACCACTCAAAAGTGGACATTTAGAGAGGACAATACATTAGATGGGATGTATTTAAAGACACTCATGTTTAATCTTTTCTCGAGGCAGACTTGTGGTATTATTACAATGCTGCTTCACTTTGTCCGAATTGTCAATGTAGAGAAAGGATTATATTAAAATAGCTCTATCCGAATACTACACCTCGAGTCATCGGCTGTATTTTGCAATACCTGCTTTTGACATTGATTCCTGATGCAATAATTTAACTGTCTTTAAAAATACGTTGATGCCGTATTTATCTTCAGAAACATCGACAATGGCAGTGTGTGCAGCAGATGTACGAAATAGCAAGAAGAGGCCAACAATCCATGAATCAATGATACTCTTTGGCATAACTGTGTGGGGCATAAGACTGAGGATAGTTCTCTGACACCCTGAGAAGCAAAGCAATATCTGCGAGCTAAGCTTAATGCAAGTCAATTGTGTGTGTGGGGTGTGGGGGGGGCGGGGGGCTCGCTTATCATTCTTGACAAAGATCAATTGTCTGTGAAGCAACAGACTTTATTCCTCCTCTGTTTTACTCACCACAGAGAGAAGCCTATCCATCTATCTACTCAGGTCAAATATGCAAAGGGCAACATTGATAGCATTACAAGCTGCAAAATCATATGACAACATAAAGTTGAGGGGTTTTGGCAATCTATCAGGTGATTTTGGAGCATCCAAAGTTTATGTCAATAGTGTAAGGTTCTGTGTGTACTCTGTCTTCTCTGTCTACTGTGTCTTCTCTGTGTCTACTGTGTCTCCTTGATTGTGTCATTCCCTGCACCTGCCCTCAGCCACACTCGTCTCGTTAATGTCTCATGTCATACACCTGTTTTCCCCCCTATATATTGTGCCACTCTTTCCCTTGTCTGTTGCTGGATTGTTGTCTTTTTTCTGTCGTCCTGTGTTTACCTGATCCTGCCTGTTTCGACCCTGCCTGCCTGCCCTGACCCTGGACTCCTCTGCCTGCCCCTTTTTGGACTTTGTTGGTTTTCGTGTGGGAGTTTTTGCCTCATTAAAGAGCGCCTTTTGTTAAATCTACACGGACTCCTCAAATTCCTCTGCGCATGAGCTCCTGCACCTCGCTACCTGGGACGTAGCCGTGACAGAACAATCCAGCCAAATCGAGCTCAGCAGAAGACGCCGCCATGTTCGCGGCTCTCCGGACACCAGGAGGGACACTGGACTCGAACTGCTCTCGGGCCAGCAAGATCGAACAATTTCTCAGCGGTCTGCTGACCTGGGAGGCTATGGTGGCGGACCTGTCACATAGTCGCGGTCCCGAGTCGCAGCCCCTGCCTGTTCCCGCCGTCGCCGCCAAGCCCCAGCAGCCCGGCTACCCATCAGTCTACAAGCCCAAGTCTATGCAGCCGTACTACCCACCATTGGTCTTTCCACCATGGCAGCCCACAACGGTTCCCGCTGCAGCCTCCGTGCCGCAGGCCCCGGCAGTTCCAGCCGTCGCCGCCAAGCCCCAGCAGCCCGGCTACCCATCAGTCTACCAGCCTGTCTACCAGCCCCCACCGTCCGGCAACCCGCCAGTCTATAAGCCCAAGTCTATGCAGCCGTACTACCCACCATTGGTCTTTCCACCATGGCAGCCCACAACGGGTCCTGCTGCAGCCTCCGTGCCACAGGTTCCGGCAGTACCCCCGATCCCGTCTCCGTCCCTGCTGGTCCTACTTCCCCGAGTCCAGATTCCCCCCTGGCCGGCTTCACTTCCCCGTATCCCGTTGCCGTCCCGTCTGGCTCCAGTCCCCGGTGTTTCGTCGCGGGTCTAGTCTGATGGTCCGCCGCCGGTTCCAGTCCCCGGTGTACCGTCGCCGGTTCCAGTCCCCGATGTTCCAGTCCCCGATGTTCCGGTTCTAGTCCCTGATGTTCCGGTCCCCGGTGTTCCGTCGCCGGATCCAGTCCCCGACGTTCGGTTCCAGTCCCTGTTCGCCGCGGTTCCAGTCCCCGAGGTTCCAGTCCCGATGTTCCGCCGCGGTTCCAGTCCCGATGTTCCGTCCCGGTGTTCTGCCGCCGGTTCCAGGCCCCGATGTTCGGGTCCCGGTGTTCAGTTCCGTCCCGATGTTCCGTCCCCGGTGTTCCGCCGGTTCCAGTCCCGATGTTCGGTCCCGGTGTTCGCCGGTTCCAGTCCCCGATGTGCCGGTTCCAGTCCCCGGTGTTCCGCCGCCGGTTCCAGTCCCTGATGTTCCGGTCCCCGGTGTTCTGCCTCCATCCCGCCCGGCCCCGGTTCTCCCCATCCCATCTCCGTCCCGGTTGGTCCCAGGTTCCCGTGTTCCCTCGCCTTCCCATCCAGCCCCGGTTCCCGTGTCCGTCCCATCCAGCCCCGGTTACCCGTAACCGGTCCCATCCAGCCCCGGTTCCTTGTGACCCGTCCCGTCTGGCTTCAGGTCCCTTGGCTCATCGCCTGGTCCCAGTCCAACAGAGCTCCCATCCCCAGACCCCAGTACCCTTGACTTCCTCTCCTGAGCCCGGTCCCCTCGCTCCCCATTCCTGTCCTCCGCCCGATCCAGCGCATCCTTTCGCCTGATGGCCGTCCTCCGGCTCCCCTCCACCCACCCTTGTTGATCTCCTGGGACGTCTGGAATCCGTCCCTTGAGGGGGGGGGTCCTGTAAGGTTCTGTGTGTACTCTGTCTTCTCTGTGTCTACTGTGTCTCCTTGATTGTGTCATTCCCTGCACCTGCCCTCAGCCACACGTCTCGTTAATGTCTCATGTCATACACCTGTTTCCCTGTCGTACACCTGTTTTCCCCCCTATATATTGTGCCGCTCTTTCCCTTGTCTGTTGCTGGATTGTTGTCTTTTTTCTGTCGTCCTGTGTTTACCTGATCCTGCCTGTTTCGACCCTGCCTGCCTGCCCTGACCCTGGACTCCTCTGCCTGCCCCTTTTTGGACTTTGTTGGTTTTCATGTGGGAGTTTTTGCCTCATTAAAGAGCGCCTTTTGTTAAATCTACACGGACTCCTCAAATTCCTCTGCGCATGAGCTCCTGCACCTCGCTACCTGGGACGTAGCCGTGACAAATAGTCTGATAATGGGTTGTAGAACGCGAGCCAAGATGTTTGATGATCGAAAAGATTTAAAATCTAATAGACTCAGTGCGTTACACACAGACATCAATCTTTGGGATATTCTTGCAAAAACATAGACAGCCACATACCATCAACATGATGCTATGGTGCTCTAACTAAACAACTAATTTGTACCCTAATTAAGAATGCCTATTGAGATAAGGACTTTTCTACAGCAGTTAACCTATGAACTGACCGGTGCATTTAAGGTCCGACAGCTATAAACGCATCACCTTTTTCAGTTTCAATTGGGTTCATTAGGTATCTCCATCAGAACTACTTCAGCATGGTAATGGTTGGCCAGCATAATGGTCCTTACACGTTCATACAAGTACAACCCCTGTTTGTTGGCTTTCCAGTGGTCAGAAAACCCTTACTAATAGGTTTATTTTTAAGAAAGATAAATACATCTTTAGTTGGGGTGGTGGCCAATAGGAGTCAACGTTGAGTCCCACTGTCTCCTGATTTGAATGTTTGGTCATTCTGTCAATCAATCCATGATAGATAATCATGTAGGTTAAAATGTCATTAAAATCAAAAGAGTTGAGGTCAGAAAGTGGTGAATATCTGACAGATTGCCTCAGTTACCAAACCCTTCTCTTGCCAGAGGAGTAACTGACAGAGAGGGAAACATCTCGCTCTCCCACTCAACTTCCTTTTGAACCCTGGCTGAACTCTCCTTGTTTAGATGGGAAATACATACAAGGCCTCTTCGCTCGAGAGATGGAGTGCCATGACGTCTTCTCGACTGACAGCAGCTGGCGGTACCTGTCTCTTTGGTATGTCTCAGATAAGAACCAACTTCTAAAATACAAATACAACTTGCCACAACATTGTAGAGGCTTCTTTCGGTCAGAAACATGTTCATGGGCTTGATGTGAAAGCAATTAATGTTCAGCTTCATGAATGTCTGTCTGCAACCAAGGAAATGCAACACTAGTTCAGGCATAGTATCGCATTTGAGAGTCCAGGCCATCCACAGCGCTGTGTCAGCACTAAAGCAAGGTCTGGCTCCACACATTATAATTCTGGTATAGGGATAAAAAAAAAAGAAGCTTTGGCTTGTTTGTATTTCTTTAAACCAATTATAATCTTCTTTGGTGGCACAAAGCACAGGATGCAGCAATGGTGCCCTTGCAAAATAGATGAGAATGCCACCTGAGACATGCGGCCAATGGAAAAGCTACATCAGGTGAGTCATTGTTTACAAAAACCGAGAAAGCTCAAATGTGACCTCTAGAATTTAACCCAACCTAAGCATTTAGGAGCAGTGAGCTACTGTAAAGTAAAACGTGTGTCTTGCTAAAGGACTCGCTGACGTGCAAACAGTAGGAGCCAGGGATCAAACTGCCAACCTTCTAGTTAAAGGAGCACACACTACCCACTGAGCCACGACCGCCCCAGGCAGCATAAAAGGAAAGAAAATCAAGAAGACAAAAAAACAACATCAGCAATAAAGTTAAAATGTCCATCGTCTCAAATATATCATAAATGACTGAGAACATTAAAAAAAACGAGAACACATTTCCATCTTTTTCAGTCGGCCTGGGGCTAGTAAACACTGGATGAAAAGGAGAAGGTGAATGCCGACACAATAAACATTTGGTAGAGTGACTCTTTTGGTCCTTTTCCCCTGACCATCGATCGGGCATCTGCCGAGCTACCTATTGATAAAAAATTCAATGGGCCCTAAACAGGCCCGGCGACACATTGAACACTTTCTAATGACTGGGACATCACACCCTCAGTTTAGAGGTCATGTGGTCCACAGTTAAGGGTCATGTGGGCTCAATGATGCATCGATCCTAAACCAACACCCTTGCTTGTTGTGTCTTTGAGGCCATTCATTGCCTGCATCACGAGACGCTGCCTCGCACCAGTAGTTCAGATAATCAAATGGCAGTTGAATACAATTAACATTACAGAGAGATCGCCGATCGCTTCCAACACATTATTGATCTTTTTAGTTACCATTTAATGTTTTCATTACATAATAAAATGACAGCAAACTACAGAGTCGGTGATTGCAGTATTATCCCGATCAATACAATGAAAGATGATGACAGGGCATATCATTAAGTGTGGGCAAGTCCAGCTTCTTACCTGCCCACGTGACTACCAAGCTCTAGTATTAATATATATTAGGTCAAGCAACTAAAGCAGTTTGAATGAACACAAATTACAGAAGAAACATTAAAAGTATTGCAAACTCAGAAGAAACATTTGTATTAATCCCCAGAACGGGGACAGATATGCAAGTGCTTTAGTGGAGATGAGAAATGTTGCTTCGGCTTGTTAATCTCTGATAGTCTGGCGTAATGATGCAAGAAGCGCATTGCACAACTGAAATTTGATTGACTGTTAGTCACCTGTTTTTGCTTGTACGATAAGTGAATTTAAATTCTTAATTGCCTGGTAATAACTGAACCATAAGTGAGTCACAGGTTTTTTACCAACAAAGTCCACACTTGAGAGTCATCTGTGCAGGGTCTGAAGTTAAGTTGTTTCCTCACCTGCCAGTGTGGCAGGTCACTGAACAATTCTACCAGCCATTATATTGTTTGCCTCTTCTGAAATCTAAGTAGAACGCTTCAGAATATTAAACAGTGGTAACCGACAGTAGCATATTTCTACTGCCCGTTAACACTGTTTAATATTCTAATATGGCATTTATCATGGAACGCCCTGTAGACCTTCTTGGAAGAAATCTTTCACAAAATAATAATTAAGAGGAGGAATTTACAACAGAAAGAGTATAAATATGTCGTTTAGCTTTGACCCCAATTTATATTTTTGCATGTCACCATGACATGACAGTTTTGCCCATTATATATGTACAATTTAATAACTAATAATTAAACAGCATCCAATTTAAGCAGTTCGGAGTTTCCAATTTACTTCGACAATCATGATTCTCTAGTAATGTTAAGATAACACTTCCGCTACTTTCAGGCAACAGTGTTCACTGTGTGGTCTGTTATTCTGATGGAACTAACACTGCAGATAACCTGAGACTGCAGGAAAGTCTACGGGCAAATGCATCAGCAGATAAAATATGACTTTCAAGTCATTCTTCATACTAGGTAATAGGAAACCATTTGGTTTATGACACGTGACAACTCTAATGAGGGAGAGAATGAAAACTCTCCCCAGACAGACATTGTGTACGTGAGAAAATAGCACCCTCGGCAGTATCTTCTTTGGTTATAGGTCCTCTCACACACACACACAACCACATATCTGTCTGTTTACGTCTATTAGCATAAGTAATGCTTCCTCTCCTTCAGCATGATGCCAGGGTTGTGATGACACACACATCTGCTCTCCAGCACCCTCATCCCTCCCACTCTCCACCCACGGTGCCAGTCCTCTTCCCGTCAGCCTCACACTGGCTCGGCCTTTGCTCCCCACCGGTGGCTTCGTCCAATGTGTCCATGTTGGCATGAGCGTGGCTCAAGATGCCTCCCTCTCTTCTCCATCACACGACCCGTTATACCATCATGTGGCTCTTAGGCGGCCCCGTCTGTGCCAGTGGGCATTACAGTACCTGAGGACGGGGCCCACCTGCCCCCACTGTGACATTCAGGCTTGGCCAATCTGCCTCTCCATCTCAGTAGGCACCAGCTGGCTAGACAGCCTGCATGCTGATAGAGGGACAATCGGAGGCTGAACTCAAATTCACAACAGCCAGCTCTGACTGACGGACTTGAACAAACAGCATTAGGTCTGTATATGTTGATTGTTGATGTGATAATTAAATATAAATAAATAAAAGAGAAAGAATTAGGTAAGATGACAAGCATTAGATAAGAAAGAAGAGTGGCTTTGTGAATCTGTGCCTTTGCCAATTTATGCGTTTCTGTCAATATTGTGTCTCTTCCAAACAAAGGACACATTGCATTATGGGTAAGCTCCGGGGATTTCGAAGTAGAAAATGTCTCAAACTTAGCTTCAATCTATCATGTGGTAACTTTAAAGCAGGCCTTACCTCGGCAGCTGTTGGAAAGGTGATGAAACGGTGAAGGAACTCTCTTCTCAGTCATCCCACATCTTGTTTCAACAAACGTACTTTTCATCCAAAATCAAATCAAGCAATCCCTAACTTTCTTGAGGCATTTGTTGTCTCTTTTGTTACTTTAACTCAGCTAGCTGAAGCAACTTGTATAGCTTGCTAGTGATCAAACCGTGTGTTGCATTGCAATAACAATGATGATGATGATGTCACTAGCAACACTGACAGCAGCCAATTAGGTGTCCAATGTGGTCACAGCCAAAGAGAAAGAGTGACACAATTCTTAAAGACATCGGGCCTAAAATGTGACCAAGAAAGTGCGACCAGACATCGACTATCCTAAAAGCTCTCTTGTAACCATTTAACTCAACAATGACTGATTTAAAGCTAAAACCACCCAATCGCCGACCTGTTTAGTGCTGATATTAAAGAAACGACATCAACATGATTTCAGGTCTTCATTCAGCATGTCAAACACAACTTGTGGAGGGGAGTGTTTACGACTGGAGTAGCTACGTTAGTGTCTGCTGTGCATCACTACCACGACACTCCCACTGATCCTCGTCTTTAAGCATTGATTGTCTTTGGTTTAGCCAGAGACCAAAACAGCCTGCACCCTTTTCCAAGAGCAATGTTGCTACTTCAAGACATATTTCGTAACACCTTAGCAGCTCCCTTGACTGGTCCTTGTGAGCTGGTGGAAACCGTTTGACACATGAGTGAAGGCTTTACGGAATCTCTGATACGAAGTCCCACTCTATTCGCTCCCAACCGGTTGCATTGGGATGTGGGTGAGGAGAAATCCGACCCAGGACTGGTCCATATGTCTGAAAATGCTCCGAGGCAAAGCAATGCCTCTGCAGAGCTATGCAGTAATTCTATTCGGCTAAACTGACAGCCAAAATACCCGAATCATCTTGGGTTGCACACACCATGTACCCCCCGGCTAAGATCTAAAAATAACACTCTGTTGTCGAAGTAGAAGAAGATGAGCATGACTCAGCATACGAATGAACAAACAAGTCCATTATTTGATTCATGGTACAGTGATATACTGCGCCGAACATTTACATTTCATGCTTAGTAATGTCTTTTGATGTCCCACAGGAATAAAACAATTATTAAACCAAACAATCAAATAAAGTCTATTTTTAAAAACATAATACCACATTCGACATTCTACTGTAGATCTCCGAAGAAATAAAGTGTACGGATGACGTCACGCGTCGCACCATCTCCGCAGAGTGCCACAGCTCTTTGGAATGATCAAACACTCCAGCATCCGCCTCGCAGGAATGGAACACAGGACAGAAATAGGCAAAACTCACAGCGTCTCAATCTACCACTTCCAGAAATGTGAGCTGAACAGAGATCATGTCATGTCTCGTCATCACTGCTCCTGCCACAGCCGAGCGTCTCACCGCACCTCATTGTGAATAATTGCAGAGACAATCACAGGAAGCCCCAAAGAGGACTCCCTCCTCCCCGGTCTCCATCACATCAAATCGATCAAACCACTAGGGGGCCTCTGTGTCGGGCGAGTGCACGCTTTCCTCATCTCCTATCTCAGGATATTAGGAGCCATTCTCTGGGGCAACCGAGCAGACCTATCAGCTTCTACTGTGCAGATTTCTACACCGAAGTCTATCCTAGGACAGACATACTTGATACTTAGTTACGGCTTGTCTCATTTCTCATGACATTTGCTTTAGAATCACTATCACTGGCAAGAATACGGTTACGAATGATTCTCACCCAACACTTTCTGGAGGAACACGTTTGTTCTAAATGAGCTGGGCCCTGTGGCAAACATGAAATGAAGGCCATCTGGAGAGTAATGGGGATCTTAGTGGATGCAGTATAAAAACAATGGTGCCCACCACCTACCACCACCCACTAATGAAGCTTTCCATCAAATAAATGAGTTTTAATCATTGTTCACAGTAGTCTATCCACATGGTGCACGATCCATTGCAGCGGACGATCACCGTCACGGACAGAATACAGCAGATCTCTTTGAAAAAAACAAAACATTGATGCTGTGCTAAAGCACTTTGTCCACTCTCTCTGGCTCTCTACTTCCACAGTTTTGCATGAAACAGCTCAGCAATTGCACTTCATGGCATGTGAATATGTGCAATGTCACCGATTACCGAGCACACTCGCCATCTGCCGCCGTGCGCGAGAGCGTTGTTCGCATCAGTTTCCAGGATAAACAAGCTGAAGGACAGGGGACAACAGCAATGTACATAGCAGAGAGCCACTCAAACGCATGAATGCAAACTGAGGCCAACCCAAAACACCAAAGATGCACTTCTGACCTGACCTCCCCAAATGCTAGCAAGGGCATCAAATTGTCTCTTCAGAGAACATACAAGACGTTTGTGTGTGGTAGTAGGGGTGCAAGTTCATTAGTATTTGAATTGAAGTGTCAAACAAAGCCACTGTTGGTGTGTCAAGGCCTGATGATAGCCCCTCTGCTCAATAATGTGTGTGTGTGTGTGTGTGTGTGTGTGCACTGTGAATACACACCCAGGATATGGTGCACACATAAGAGGCAGCACATGATGTATGAACATTACACAACGTGGTCATCAATCTAATTCACAGGTTTCTCACTCACCTCCAGACGACATGTGGATGTAAATGAATGACCTTTAAGCGTATAGTTACAGACTGCATCACTCATCATTAACATGCTTTATTGGCAAGTAATTACAACCTTCGACCACATGTTCGGGGTTTCAGCCTTATTAATTATACCGACACGGGTCGTTCAGTTTGAAATACAACCTTATGTGGATGGCAATTCCTTCTAAACTTGGGATTAATTAGGAAAGTTACTGCAGTCGACGCCAGCAGAGGGGCTGAAAGGACATTTTCCGACGGCAATTGCGGCATTCATAATTTGTGTTGCACTTTACAAGACTGCTTTGATGAGTAACCATCTGTTGAGCAGCTTAGTAAAATAAAGGTCAATAAAACGTGCCATAAACATGAAACCTGAAGAGGACGATCATTTTGCCTCACACAAGTCATTAAGTTTCTGATTGCCATATCCAGAGAAGGACTCAAAAGCCATCTCCATCTAAAAAAAACACATTAATGAGATTTGGTGCCATTTTCACAGCTTGAGATAATTCATTGCAGCCTTTATGACTGCATTAGCCCCGTTATATCTCTCATGTCTTTTTGTTTCTCTGTTTTTCAGTCACCAGCTGCCACTCTACACCTAATGCCTCTTTGAGTGGCAGCAGCTTTACACCTATCCCTCTGCATCACATCAATGAAAGGGGAGTGTACACGGGTATGAAGGGAGCGGCATGTTGCAAAATGTCAGGTTTTCCAGACCCCGTCGAAGCAGACAAAAGAGGGCAGACAATGCTTTTCTTGGCCAAACCTGTGATAATTGTGAAGATATTCTCCACTTCAATGACTGCTTAGATTTCAACAGGCCGACAACTTAACCATAAATCAGACAATGATAGTTTGCCCTGGGACTTGATGCATCAAAGGCAGGGATCAAATGTTCAGAGTTTTGGCATCTGGAGATGTGTTCAGAAAGTTAAAGATTTAAATAAAATGCACAGCATGAAACCCAAACATGTTTTCATGTATCAAATATTTGAGGTACTCATAT
Organism: Pseudoliparis swirei; assembly: GCF_029220125.1. Taxonomy (NCBI): domain Eukaryota; kingdom Metazoa; phylum Chordata; class Actinopteri; order Perciformes; family Liparidae; genus Pseudoliparis; species Pseudoliparis swirei. The sequence continues at coordinate 10,234,198 of NC_079396.1, forward strand.
AATATGATATTTCCAGGGCTATTGGTGTGTATTCATAATCATGAGTGCAGTATAAAGTAAAAGCACTCAAATGGTACTCTTATAAGAGAAGTGACCTTTGAAGCAACACAGGAGAAATTCATACTGGAGACTGCTTTTTGCATACATTATTCTAATTGAAGAGGGTAGCACATTATACGAGAGCCTGTTGACATTTTCCGATAGCTGAAATATAAAAGTCTCTTTCAAAATTATGCAAATCCAGTCCTTATTTCATATATTTGAATTAGGAATTAATGGTGAGTCTAAAACAGTTGTATTTAATGTATATCAACTTGTAAATTAAATGTTAAAAGCAGCTCAGCAGACAGATAGTAGCACTGAGATGCTGTGGGTGTTCAAGGACCTAGTAGTCGAACAAAACTGATCACTATATCTTAAGTAAGAGCTGTATATACATATTATGATCGTGTTCGTGGGAATCAGGAGTTCACGTCACAGGTGTCGGTCTCTCCCGGTGTGAATGCTGCACAATGCAGGGATACAAATGTCCAAACTCTTCTCGACGTCGATGAAGCCGTTACTGTGCGAGTAGTGTCACTCTAATATACTGACAACTGAATGTTAATGTTGGGCACAGAATGATGGTCGCCCCACTAAGCAGAGATGATCTGAACGCACGTACATACATTGCAATCACAGAGCAGAGCAATTCTACTCAAATGCCATGTTACCTGAGGAGAAATACCGAGGAAGCCGATGCTTGGAACAGGCCATGTGTAAAACAGAGGGTCATTGGACATGTCTGTCGCGGTTTTACAGCTGCTAGTTACGACTACAGCGAGGAGGCGGATATTCGCTGCTCCTCTCATATTATTAAAAGCATGAGTAGTCGTGTCGTGTCCACTTTGCTCGTCTCTTCGACTCTAATGGAGATACTTTTCACACAAATAGCCTCCCGATATTCTTAATCCTGTTTAATATCTAGTGTCAATGACCAAGGAGGCTTTTGGTGACCAAAATCACAGAGAAGCACACAGCTATCGTCTCAGGAGCATTTTAACATGCAGAGCTTGTCTGCTCATTAATGATGTATAGACACAGCAAATCCTCCAAGCCAAATTATATAATAGGCCTCACTCATTCTTAAACTCCTGGATAACCCCTGCTTAAAGATTCATGTATTTTTGTATTTTTAATCATCACAAATGATTACACAGACATCGTGTACAACCTTTTGATGAGGTTCGGATATAAATGCATCCCCTTGGTGTTGACGCAATAATATATGCAGTAATCCACACCACGTGATAACATTGAGAGTAAAATAACGTATGTTTTGTTGAATTATGGCCGAATGTTGCACAGTGTATCGATACTAACACGGTAACGCGGTACTTGCACGTTAAAAACTAAATCATTTTGCATATTGTTAGTATTGATACTTCATGAAAATAGTGCGCGATCAGAGCGCACTCACTGTCCCGCTCCCCGTCATGCTGTCTGCACGCATCGGCTGCAAGGGGGCGGGGCTTCCCAGCACACACACGCAACAGGCAGCGCTCTGTCACAGCGAGTGATCGCTGGGGAGACATGGCATCAAGTGCAGGAGGCGTGGCGTCAGGTGCCGGAGCTTTTGCCGACCGTCCTCGGCTTTTTGGAAGTGAAATGTGGGAGTGCTTTGGCTACATACTAATATAAATGCCATTTGTTAAATGTTTCAAAAGCTGGGCAGGAACAAGCTGGTAAAAAAGGGAACCATACAGATGTTTTATTTATTACTATTATAGATATACCAGTATTGTATCGTATTTATGGTAGTGTATAAAATTCTGATATCGTAATGTAAGTATCGGGTATCATAATTCTGGAAGGTATCGTATCGAAGCTATACTTTTGGTGACGTGACAACTCTATTGTGGCCACAGTAATCCTTATATTGCATGTATTTTGGGGAGGTCACCATCTCTTACACTCTGCATACACCAACAAAAACTGTATAGAATAAGAAGAAAAAACTAACAGCACAGAAGTTTGCTCTTTGTTGTTTGTGCCATATTTCATCAAGGTGACCAGAGTGGATCTAGAGTGCTGAATTGTGGTTTGACTGTGAGAGTCACATATAAATCGGAGACTGCAGATGTATGCATCTTTATGAAACTGGCCGTTAACAACATCATTCTAAATCTGCAATTTGAATAAACAGCTTCATGTCCACTTCATCCAATGCTGAACACTTGGAACCTCAATGATGTATGGCAGTGCTAGAACGGGCTCCTCAGTCATTCTTTCAAATTCCATAGAGGAACCTAACGTCACATTCTTTCCCAGACACAAAAGAGAAAATGAAAACGTCTCAGGCATACGTTTTGAGCCAGTTTCATGGCCGCTCAGCATTTCTCTATATAAGCAGCCCCATAGTGCCACAGCAAAGCTAAATGCAATTCCAGGGGCAAGCGCATGAACTGCCACATGAGGATAGCAGTGAGCTCAGAGGACAAGGTGTCGAATGTGTGAGAGAGAAAGAGATGTGGAGGCAATTGCACAACAGTTCAAATGACAGTGTTTTCCCCAGATATGTCTATTATATACAATTGTGTTCTGTATTTGGTCTAGGAATACATAATTGCTCCGCTGTGTTTTAATATTGACACCAAAACAATAAACTCCATTGAGTTTGTATCTGTTTTTAATTTGTAAAGAGATGGAAAGAATGGGAAGCTTGAAATAAGAAAGTCTGACTAACAAAGCAGTTCTGTACTTGTCAGTGTTGACCAAACCGCCTTATGATTATGTCAATTCTTGTTTCAAGCGTTAACTTGCTCAAAACAAGTAATAACATCTCATTAACAAGTTTTAATACCTTATTAAGATAATTAAGGACTAAAACACTTAAAACAAGTGAAATGCTCCAACATGAAAACTGCCTTGTAAGAAGAAATATCTTGTCAGTCAAAAAACAAGCATAGATTGCCTTAATTTGAGATATTTCATCTTACTTAGATTTTAATTTTTGCAGTGTATGATGTGTGTCTTTTAAAAACAAGCATATGCCATGCACCACCAGAGAATATACATTAATACACAAAGTACTGCCATTTATTACTAACTTTTGCACTTGCTTGGATGAATGTAACATGCACACGAAAACCCCCCAGGCAGTAGAAATGCAATCAAGGTAAGCCAGCCTGCCAGCAAGGTTATTGCTGCTGGTACTAAAGTGCCAGGTAGCACCCCCAGCACAGCTTCCCTCGGGACTCCCACTCTGCCGGCTGCGCAAGGAACCAGCGACCCTTAGCACACACCTCCCTTCCCAACACAGCCACGGGTAATAAATTACCTATTCCCCCTCTCCCCAGCTGTTTCTATTATACACCCCATGCTTGTAAAGAACAGAGGAGCAGAGGAAGGGGGATCAAACCGACAGTGAGAGGTGGGCGTGAAGCGGAGAACTAAACAAAAAGACGTGTTGACATAGACACAATGACAGTGGGAAGATATACAAGCCACGAAAAGGCGGGAATCAGCAACCATCACCTTCAGTATCAATAGGACACACGGGAGCGCTGGATTTCTGGACAACTGTGCCTGATAAATTCCATCTTCAGAGAGATCTACAGATCAGCTCAGCCTATTTAATGAGTATCAGCATTTGAAGAATGGACCAGTTACAATGTGTTTTTTTCTGAAGCTCCTGCTGTGTAGATGTGGTTTGTATGAGAGTTTTATGACTCTTGTCTCGAGATGAAAATGACACCAGTAAACATGCACATCTCTGGCATTATTTCAGCTGAGCAGAGACGCAGCGACAAGGGACGATGACATCAGTGCTCAAACCCTCCCAGAGGAATGCTTGTCGTCACTCACACCGACACACACACTGCTATGGAAACAGCAGGGGTGTGAGCGGGCATCAGGGTTAAAGGGATACCGCAAGGTACACACACACACACACACACACACACGCAGAAAGAAAGAACTGAAAAAACAAAGCGACAGGGGCAGTTCATTGAAAACAATGCTGACACATGACCAAACTCTCCCGGGCGTGTGAGGCAGCCTGCGTTCATCTTTTAAAACCACTCGAGGTCAAATGAGGACGATATGACTGTGTGTCATGTGAAGGGAGAGTTAGCCAACACATTTTTCCTTGTGAATGTAAGAGAGAAAATAGAGCAGACCTTTTATTGAGCGTGATCTCAGAAGTATCTGACAGATATGTGGTTTCAAAGCCAAGCGCTGCCAAAGCCAAGATGGAACGTATCCTATCGGACAGCTCGCTGGACCGGCTGACTGCGATGGAAACAGTGTGAGAGGACGTGACGGCACGGGCACACATGCTAATGCAGCCGCTCGGGCTCTTGTACACAAACACAAAACCACACATCACCACACATCAGCAACATTGGGACTCCAGATGAAAAATAGCCTCTTGGCTAACCGGCACATTTATTGCAATGTTTTTATCAATGTGCACTGTCCCTTATTTAATAAACCATTTAAAAAAAATGTAAAAACACATCGGTTACCGATCCACACGTCACGCTGAGTTTTGAAAAAGTTGAAAAAGGGCAAACAGAGCAGCTGCAGCACACAGGATATACAGACAGCTACACACACACACACACACACACACAGAGCATTCTACGTACTGGGCAGCCATTCAAATGGCGCTCGGTAACAGTAACCCACAGCAACCCTAAAACCAGCCCCCTTTTCCCTTCCTCCTCAAGAGACACGGATCCCTAGCCCAGTTAAAGGAGCGCAGAATGAACGAGCCGACCGAGTGTGCCCCAGGGTGAAAAGAGGTTGTAACTTTACCCACTCTGCCCTCACCAAGGAGCAGCGCTACCCCCCTTCTTAAAGGTTCAGGAGGTTAATTATTCAACATGAGAGAGGATTTGTTGGAGAACTGAGAGTGGACAAGCCACCAGAAACCCCTCACCTCTTTTGTCGAACTCATCCACTCACTTGCTGACTCTCAATGCACTTACTCCCGAGGACGGAGTCTTTTCAACTCGCTCTCTCTCCCGTTACGTGTGAAGCACACACACATCGGGATCGCACACAGCGGCATCAGAGTGGACACATCCTTCCGCACATGTTCACAGCTCCTCGGCACACAGCCTACTCACTTCGAGCGACTCTCCTACCGTTGTGGTTTTGCTGCAGGGTCTCGAGCACGCCGGCAGAGTCGCTCGCCCCCAGTTCGGCCAGTCTGCGGCTGGTGGCGCTCAGCTCTGACCGCAGGTTGGTCACCTCCTGGCTGGCGGACTGAATGGCCCCATCGATGCGCTGAGCCAACTGCTTGTTGTCATCCATCATTTTCAGGATTTTTGCCTGAGGAGGAGAGGGGAATCCAGACACGGTGTCATGCTGACAAGTTGTGCATCTCCTGTGAAGTAAGGTGTCCTCAAATTAATCCTTCCTCTTTCTCCTTTTCTGTCAGTTCTCTCTCCCTTTTCATAAGAAAGCCAAGTTAAATCCTCGAGGCAGTTTGTCCTTTCCTTTGAAGAGAGGCATCCAGCTCAGGAGAAAAGGGTATCTTTGGAGCTGGTGTATGTGTGGTGTGAGTGTCAGTGTGAGCGCATGCCTGTGCGTGTGACTGAGAGTTCGGTAACAGCATGAGAGTGTGTGTGTGTGTGTTAGAGAGCCAGCACTGCCCCTGTGAAATGTGCTCCCTGCAGCTGACTGTTGAAAGGACACAGAGCATTGAGAGATGACAAGCACCTTTTTAAATGGACTGTACCATTTGCAGAGAAATTCGAGGGGGGGGTGGGGTGAGCTAAACCATATAAGCACATGTAAGTCAGAGGTCCTCAGCACAGCTGTCTTCAGGAGATAGAAGGTTCAGGGAGTGTGTGTTTGACCGAACCGGCAGAAGACGTTTCCCTCAGCCTGTGAACACCGACTTCAGTGAGACGCTGCAGCCTTTCCTCTTCTCTGCTCTGTGTACGCTGCATCCCTCCATGAACTCATTGACAACGGGAAGGAAGTCATTAGGTTGACAAAGAAGCAGTTGTGGACAGAAAACAACAATAATTACGCAAACAAAGCTGTCTTCACACTATCACAGCGAGCAAGCCAATGTCGTTTTTTCTAACGTTATGTACTAAACGACTATCAAAAATGATTGCAGTCAAGATTATCGTGATCAAAACTAAAAAAGGCTCATTATTATACAAATGATGTTTGGGGTAGTTTTTTATTTATTTTTTAACCTTGGAATTTAGCATGGTCATTTCTGAGCACATTGAGCACAGTTGCTAAAGTAATTAAATATATATATTTTTTGAATTCATTTATAATAGTTTTTATTATTAATTATTTTTCACACCATTACCCATAGAACTGGTAGTAATTAACTGTCTAGTTAAAGTACACATATCCCACATTTACACTCAAGATGGCACGATTCAACTCAACTCGCTTAGGATCGTTCTTTTTTGTTTTTCTGGAAACAAAAGCTGGAGATGGAACCCGGGCCTTGTTTGTTGTACTACTTGAGCCGAGTAGCGAGCTGAACCGACCCTAAAAGTTAGAATTCAAACACTCCAGCTCACTGACTGGTCGGAGAATCATCACGAGCGTGACTTTGTACAAACACGACATATTCAAACAGCAACGGTAACATCCATTGTTTTATTCACACAACACCGATTTGTTTTAAATAGCAGCCCAGGAAACTACATCGTACAAAGTATAAACGGTTTGGTTGCCGATGACAAATCCAGCTAATGTCTCGTTAAAAACGGGGGGGGAGAGAAATGGACTGCACCAAAAGTGTCAAGCATCAAGAGTTGTGTCGAGTCGAACAATTTAGTGTAAATGAGGCGTGAGGGAGCGAGGCGGCTTGAGCCCAGCTCTCCTGGACACACACTGCTGCTACTGAATGCTCTCGGCAGCCAATCTCACAGCCCAGGAGAGATGTTTTGACAGTAGACTTAATTGTTGGTTGTTAAAAATAAGCACTTATAATGAAGTACTCTGCTTCTTTGTCTTCGAGCACCGAGGCTGAGGAAACTGCTCACCCAACACCCGACACCGCAACTCAACCTGACATTCCTCAGCTGTAATCTGACATTTGGCTGTCAAAGCTCAGTCAGCAGTACAGCTGTGACGTTATCTTTTGAACCGAGTCCCCGACCCATGCTGCATGTGGGAAACACAGATCGGCCGCCGCACGGCACAGGGCAGCGAGCAACCGCTGCGTGCTGCTGCCGTTGCCCCAGGCACTCCGAGTGTGTGTGAGCTTAATATTGTCGAACACACTGTGGTCTCAAATAAAACCTCACCGACTGTCCGCGACAGTATGTAAGCAAGAGGAGGAAACAAGGGGAACAAAACACACGCGCACAAACACACACACACAGTCACTCCCCCCGTTCATCCATCTGACAGACACAAGTCACCCCTCCTGCTCAGTAAATGAACATCGTGTTGTTATTTATAGACGACCCTGCTGCTGCATATGATACATTAGTCACATGGGAGGGCAGGCACAGACACACACATGCAGTACACTCATTTACACACACACTAGGGGACTAATAATCTCAAAGTCACTTGATGTTCATTAATGAAATTCATCTCTTGTAAGGTGTCATAAAAGTCTATTGGTCCCTTCCGGGTAATTAAGACGCTGTGGTATCTCAGCGTGTAAGTGGATTTGTTTTTGTCCATCTATATATCTTATATCCTACCCTGTCAACTCTTTTCTCAAGAGCATGTATCCTGACAGTGAACTTGCACACTGCATGTTGGGATGCAGGTTCACCTCCGGCTGCCCCCTAAGTTGTTTTGCTGGAGTCATTAACTAAAGAGCCATGCAGGAGCAACAGCAGATTGTAATTTGTAAACTGTAAAAACTTCCCAAACTAATGTGATGAGGTAGAGAATGATAATGGAAACAGACAGCAGCATGAGGCCGGAGACAGCGGGAGGCGGGGAGACGTGGTTTGGGTGGCGGCTCTGGTGCCCTCAGCCTCAGTGGAGTGTCAAGTCAGAGTACTTCAGCGGTAGATCCTTCTCTCCTGATGTCCAGCGGGATCGACTCCTCAGCTGTCAGCAGCGCGGTGCCCGTGAATTGTAAAAGTGAACTAAGACGAGGACGAGATCGAATGTTTCGGCATCACATGAACAAAGTAGGGCTGCAACGACGCATCGGTAAAATCGCAAAAAATCGATTATTAAAATAGTCGGCAACGAATTTAATTATCGATTCGTTGCGTCGTGCGATTATTACGCCACTCAACAAGTCGCGGAGATGTTTGAGTATTAAAAAAAATGTTGAGCACAGAGCAACAAAAAAAAGAGCAGAGCGGAGGTAGAGGAAAGACCATAATGCTTAAAAAAAGAGCAGAGCGGAGGTAGAGGGAGACCACATATGCATTATTGGCGAAGCCAAATCAGCGTTGAGGCCAATCAGCGTTGAGGCAACTCCGTCATCACTGTCGTCGTGCTGTTGGTGAATCTAACTGGTTGCTGCTGCGAGCTGTGCGCGCCTACGGGTGATGTTATGAACCCGAACATGAGGGCGTTAGATGCTCCGACAGTCCAACAAGTATAACGTAGAAATAGTGGTGAATTCTTCCGCGGTGGATGGCGGAAATGATAACTGTTTCCAAGGAGAAAAGCAACGAAGATAAGCCACGCACCCTCACCGACGCAAATGACACGATTAAAACACAAATAGTCGGGCGAGTAAACTCACGTGAGTAAAGCAATCAATTCTGTTTTTGAATAGAGGGTTGAAATGTATGTTTTTATTTTTTTTTATCCGATTCATCGATTATTGTAAAAATATTCAACAGATAAAACAATTATTTTAATAATCGTTAGTTGCAGCCCTAGAACAAAGGCATTGAAACGTGGGGTCTTTGTGGTAAAACATGAGACTCGTGCCAGGAGGTGCGTTTTCATATTTGTAGGTAAGGTGTGTTGAAAGAAATGGAGCAGTAATAATGCTGAGTGTTTATGAAAACTAAAAGTATCAATAAGAGCAGAAAGCCAAATGGAACGGCAGCTAAACGATGAAAAACAAAATCACAGAAGTGGGTTTGGAGTTGTTCATTTGTTGGCTGCTGGTTTATCGCGAGTTTAGCTCCAAACATGTGAACAGGTGTTGTAAATTTGACTCTTGGGGTCTTGACCCACCGGCATACTGAGGGTCAGTAATTAGTGGGTGTGTGGGGCTTGATTAGCATCTGAATGCAGACCCAACAGAGGGGCTCAGTGCTCTGCAGCCATGGAGCCACGGAGCCACGGCGCCGCATTCAACTCGTCATGCAAACAGTTGCAGCGCTGAGGTCTGTGTACAGTAGTTTTTAAGCCTTGTTTATTTCCGTTTATACTTACAGGGGTGCAATTGTGTTGCTAAGCAATAACAGTCAAGACTCACAAGTATTCACTGGGATGGTATCTGTTGCCTGGCAACAATAGAAACAGAATACAGCTGCGGTGAGGGGGGAAAAAGAACTCGACAGAAAACTTATACAAATGTCACTGTCCAAAGTGTTTGCTTATCCCTTATGCACAAAAACTAACACACCCTAAATATACCGAAATATTGTCATTTGCCCAAAGGAAAAATCGTAGTTGTGTTATCTTACTGCAGTTCCGAGTAGTAGTATCACATGTGTATTGTTTGATTGCATTGTATTCATAGTAGTTTGGCTTCCAGCTGTGTGTCGCTGCTGTGCAGAACATCTCATTCCAATGTGACTATACCGACACCACACTCTGTATTTAGCTATTCAGACTGAGCCTCTGCAATGCAGAACTTATTGCCTGCACCAAAATCACCTGCTCATTGAAAGCATCTGGAAAGGCCCGCCAATGAGGTGGAAAGGGTGCTCATGAGCATTCTCGGGTTGCTTGTGTTCCTATAGTTGTAATGTCTCCAGAGGAGTAAGGAAATTGTTTTTTGGAGCTGAACGCTATCTTGATCTCTTATCAAGATCATCTTAACTTAAGGGAAAACGAGGCTCAGCCAAAAAGTCTCTCTCTGCACAGTCTGAGGACAAATAAACACACAGTGAGTGGGGCAGGGGGGGTATCGGGGCGCATTGAGGAAAAGAGACATAGAAAGAGCCACAGAGAGTATTGAGATGTTTCAATGATGTAAACGTATGCCGTATATGACTAACATCTCGTCTCCAGAAGGAAAGAAGACAAAACAGTTTTACTGGATTAATTTAAATTCTAAAGCTACGGTTCATTGTATAACATTTTAATAATGAAGCAAGTCTGTTTTGGGGTTAAATAAGTAACTTGAGGGGTGAACAAAACATGATCAAAATACCATTAAATGAAAGAGATAAACAAAATAAATGACACTTTCTAAAGAATAATTATCGTCTGGTCAAGAAGAGAAGACCAACTTTAAAAAGGAGTTTGTAACCAAAGGCTGATCGACGAGACGGATGGCTTGCCATGCTGCTTCGTGTCAATTTCTTAGAAACAGTTTTCCATATGAATCAATAAAAGAGTGCACTCTCTCATTTATGTATAACGGATTCTTTCTGCAAAGAGGGAGCAACAAGTAACTGTCAAACCAAGACGAAGAACAGACACAAGTCTTGTAAAAACCTCGAATTATGCTCAATGAACTAATCAGTGGAGTTGCAACCCTCCCCTTCCTGAACATGGATAATACTGAGCAGCTGGAGAAGAGAGAGATGGCTGTGACTGCCCAACCCCAAGGGATTACAGACAGTTGTGTAAGTGCAGGTCGCCGTCCTGACACAAACCGAGCGCTGCTGACTTGTCCACGTGCTTGTGAAGGACATACTTCAGTTCCTTATCTCTGAAGGTGTAACACCCTGTTCTGTTTCTCCTGTGTTCCGTGTCTCCTGTGTCTCCTCTGTGTCTTCTCTGTCTTAATTGTTTAATTCCCTGCACCTGCCCTCAGCCACTCTTGTCTCGTTACTGTCTGATGTCATACACCTGTGTTTACCCCCCTATATATTGTGTCAGTCTTTCCCTTGTCTGCTGTCGGATTGTCGTCCTGTCCGTGTTCCGGGTTCTGCCTGTTGACCCTGCCTGCCCCGTTTGGACCTTGTTTTTTTGTAAACTGTTTTGCCTCATTAAAGAGTGCTTTTGTTGTTGTTTATATTGCGTCCAGCCTGTCACTCTGCACCTGAGCCTCACCCCATCACAAGAACCTGACAGAAGGGAAACAATGAGGTGGTGCACATGGTGGAGCCGTCGGCAGCTTAAGAGCCAGATGTTTGTTTCCACCAAGCTAGAAGGGAGAGTGAAATATTAGAGTCCAAGTTCAAATGAATGCTGTTGTAGATCTGCTGGATGTCGGCTACACGTTCACCCTAACAACGTTATAAGACGATAATATGTCCGTGCTGTTCAATTCCTATTGCATGGGTCATCTTTGAAACCAGGCGTTGATTCTGAATCATTTCAAATCAATAACTGAATCTAATCAGCTTTTGTTTTCAAAGTTCTGACAACTAACGCACACGCAGTCGGCTCAACACAAACTTGTAACCGCACATTTGTGTTTCTTTGTCTCAAGATCTTTGGTTGAGTTCTTACGTCAGCTTGCAGAGAACATTGTCAAGACTATTGTCTACTTTGATTTTGGCCTTTAGTCAAAGTAAATATATTATATTAGTTATGTACAGCTGATGTAATCCACCACTTGCGAAGTTAGTAAAAGCTTTGATTGTCTTGATTACATCAGCTGGTGGTAAAATATAAGTCATGGTAAATCTTTTGGTCTCTGAGCTCAACACATCCTGCTCGTCTTGAAATTGATCCAAGATGGGACCAGATATTGGCATCAAATCTATTCAGCTGCTAACACTGACTATAAAGTCTTACGATATCAGTTTATTAGGCTTTATTAAATGAAATAAACCAAAAATAAATATGAAAAGAATATTTATCTACAACACAAAAGATCCAATTTCTCTGACAGGACGTAGCTTTATACCTCTGAAGCACAACTTGTTAGTTTTTACTCGATCATTTTTTAAATATTTTCCGTTCCCTTGTCCTATCATTTGTTTTTCACAAACTCTGTAATTATAATAACCTCGCTGAGAAGAGCAACTTGAGCAGCGAACATGCTCCCAGTGAATAGATTATCGATGCCTCTGCTATGCTTGCCACCGTCAGCACTGCCGGCTCAGAAATGAAATACACAGCCCGGTAAACAGAAAGGAAAAACGTATCAATTTGTCAACCAACTGTCTGACCAGGGTGTGAAGTTTCAGGCTGCGACTGTGTTATTGGAATAGCCTGTCTTGTATCCGCAACCCAACTCTCCCAATTCCTCTAATCTCCCGCTCACATCCTCCGCCTTCCACGTTCTCAGCGTGAGGCAGATCCAGAAAGCGATGGCAAACATGTTTTGGGCACGCCGTACGGCCAGATGAAACCTGGCTCTGTGGCGAAAGCGAAAGGCTAATCTCAGACATGAACCGGTCTGCAGGCTTTGATGGGGAATGAAGATACACATTCCTTCTGAGGGAGACAAACAAGGAACAAAGATCTCACTCAAAAGAGAAAAGCGCTTGTGCGTCTGAACCTGGTTGAGTGATGTGAACGATCTCCTTCCAATGAAGACGTTGACGGTTGTGATTGTGTTACAAATGGAAGGACATGTTGTGCCCAATGAAAAGTACATGTAGCAGGGCAGGTAGCTCACCTGGTAGAGTGAGCGCCGCATGTATGACAGCCGAATCCTTAAGGCGGCGGCCCCCATGCTGCATGCCCTCCCCTCTCCCTCCCCATTTCTAGGAATGGCGGATCCAAAAAATGCATTAAAAAAGTTACAGGATGACACCATGTTTACAATAATAATAACAAATATTTAATTGTTGACAGGACAAATACCACATACAAATATTAGACACTAAATGTATTTTAAAAACACAAATAGATTAATAAAATAAATGTACCTTTATTCAAATATATCATGGAACAAAAAGAGACTCCTTCACATTGTCCTCGCCTTTCAGCTATGGTGATCACGCTGTGTTACAGACCTTCTTCAGGTTATTTAACAACGCTTCATGTCAGTTTTATCAATATGCAGGTCATCTGTTGAGTGTCATTCTGTCATTATGTGTGTATTTAACCGACTGCAGGCTGTATAAGCCGGTTGCAGACGCACAATACATTAAGAGCAAAGAGAAGCTACAGAAACCTGAAAGTCTCACTAAAAAAAGAAGTGTCAATGAGTGAGATTTATGTTTACCCTTTAAGTAAGAATACCAAATATTAAACAGAGATCGGGAACCACAAATACTTTATTTGAAACCGCTAGGTAATATACTCAGAGGACGATGAAATATTTTTGCAGACGAAGCAATCTGGTGAATCAGATAATTCAACCTCATAAAATACACTATCAGAATAAAATCTCATTAGCCTGAAAGTGTGTTTTACCACCTTTGTAAAAGTGTTCAACGATGACTTTAGTCAAGATTACTGAGAAATGACTGAGGCTGAGTTCTATCACAGCGGCTCTTTTCATATCCACACACAGATGTTTGCAAAACAGCAAGAACAAAACCGGCTTTTCAAAGACCAAACGCTGGAGACGGCTGAACAAAGATTTAAAATTCAGTTCACGACTGTTAAAATGAGCCCCGAACAATGTCATTGGCTGGCGGCCTGAAGCTCACAGATGGTAAATTTTTCCCGCTGAAAGAGAGTGTGTGGTTGCACGTCTGATGCCGTGAGTGTTCCGAGCTGCAATCCCTGCGTAGGTGTGTGCGGTTTGACTTTAGAGTGGTTAATTGTGTGTATGTGTGTGTGTGTATGTATCTCTGTCTTTGTGTGCGAGTGCAGAGAATAATTGTGTGTCTCAGGTTGAGCGGCAGCTCCCGTCTCCTCTGCTCGGCATTCGTCATCACTGTGCCGAGGATCGAAAGCAGCTGGAGGGAGGTTGATGCTGGACAGCTTGATGCATCATTTCAAAACCACTTTCCTTCAAAAAGGGCACAGCACGAGGATGACAACACTTTAACAACCGACATGGAATTGAAAAAGTACCAACAAATTGATTGACTTACTTTTATCTGTAACAATATGAGAGGAAGAGGTGTTACACAGCAGCACGTTTCAAAGGTAATTGTTGAGAAGAGTTGAGCTATGATTTGCATTTGTTTTGACCTGTGTACTTAATCAGACTTGTAGTTACTAAAAAGAAGCAATAAAAAGTGAATTTATTTTTCTGGCGCGACAGTGCCCCGTACGTCATAGTTCTCCTAGGGTCATGCCTTCTGACAATGTCGGGACTGTAATTTCAGTGTGGTATCGGTATGGGTGAGGAATAAAGACCGTTTGTTATCACTTCAGTTCCAGCAGTCTGAACGGCTCGTGGCCCTCAGATGTTAGGCGGGCTGCCACAGTCTGGGTAATTAATGAGAAACACGGATATTCATTCCTGGATTCAGCTCAGTGCCAATGAGTTGATCTGGTGGAGCAGACCGAACTTCATTTTGCAAATTAATGCAATTTATATCAATACCAAATTGTGTTTACACTTGATTAATTGGCAACATAATTAAAGTAGACTCCCATTGTCATAATGATTATAGAGAAGAGACAATAATCATCTATAGGAACGGGAAGAGCGGCCTCTAAAACAAAATGGGAATCATTCCATTATTTCTACTTTTCAAAATATGCAGCTCTTTGCCAATTAATTCATTACCTCCAGTATTAAATTAGCATTAAGTGCTTACCGGCAGACTAATTGCTGATTATGGGAACAATGGGAGATGGAAACCTATGGGTGCTTTGTGATGACAACCAGAGCCAAGGAGGATAAGCCAAAAGCAGCACCTGTGCTGTAGGAGGTGAAGTGTTTATGCATTGTTGTAAGGGAGAATTAGTTCTCATAAAGTTTCTGCTCCATTTTCTTGATGCCAACATTGGTGAGAGTGTACACGTGGTTGTTAAATACATATATATATCAATATATATAAATAAAACACATTCATTTTACTGGTAACTGAACATGAATGATGAATAGGGAACTATTATTAGCAATTTTCATGAACTTTTTTTGGAAATACATCATTACCTTCGCATTGAAAATGTGGAAGGTTATGTTTTGATCGCCGTGTATTTATTTATTTATATATATATTTATTTATTTATTTGTATGTGTGTTACTCTCAAAATTAAAAAAGTATTAAACCGAATCGCATGACATTTGGTGGGATGATTGGTTATTATCCGGGGACCATTTGATTAGATTTTGGGATCGATCGGGTCAAAGTCATGAAAAGGTCAAAATCTTCTTTTTACCAATTTCTATCCAATTGGCATGCAACTAATGGCAAAATGTTCATAATTCAATGCCCAATCTTGTGATATGCGAAGGTATGCGCTCTACCGAGTGCCCGTTCTAGTTTAGATATTATTTTGATTGTCAGAAAGAGAAGCAGAATTTTCACAATGGAGGAAAAGTAAAACAAGGTGTATGTAATATAAGCAATACAAAAAAGCACCTTGTTTGTATATCGTGTTTTTATGAGAACACACACACACACGCTGTCATGGATACGAGTGAATCTCTTTTATGCAAACAAACCACAGTAATGAGTCCACAGGCTCAAATACTGCACTAAGCGAATGGTGGCGAACAGGTTAATGTACACGTTTTGTTTTGACAGCTCTCCCTATAAAAAGGTTACTTACAAATGTACCCTGTTCAAATCTAAAAGTAATTACTCCCGTCTTTGCCTTGTTGGATACTAGGTCACTGCTGTTTGACCCCGGGCTGATAGAGCAGCACACGGCCCGGCCTCCTCCAGCACTCTGCAGCTGGGTTTGGACAGCGGATGAAGGTGGTGAAAGATAAGCTCAAAAGTGTGATGAAAAAAGAAATATTGCCGAGTCTAATGTGAGTTTCGCCACTAGGGAGATGAAGCACCAGTGTTTGAGGATGCCTCGCAGCTGTTACCAGTCCGTGTATTAAAATATGATTGAACTCAGCGAGCGCAGTGTGCACCGCTGTGAAGTCAATTATAACGGGAAACATGGAGTCTTCAAGAAGGGAAGTGAGTAGAGGCGCGAGGTGAGGTAAATAATAACATGTCAATCATTCAGCCCGCCTACTGTGTGTATGCGAGCGTTGGCGTCTGCATGCGTCTCTCCTTCAATGTCACAAGAGTCAAAAGATATTTGTTTCAAGCTGAGAACCTAGATGACACCCATAAACTGCAGGATCTGAGGATCATGTCATGACAGTTGATCTGTGGTGATTTTCTATTGATCTCTTTTTGCTTGTAAAGAGTGAGTTGTGATAGGGCCTCTCGCGCTCGATGGAAATCAGGACTAGGATGCGATGAATCAAGTTTAACAGTATTTAATAGCAAGGAGTATAAACGAAAGTTTAACAAATAACCAAAAGCTCACGATCGTGGGTTCCGTGGTGATGAAGGCTCCGCAGGTACAAGTTCCAAGGAAACAGGTGTTGCTGCCTAACCGGTCATCAGAACAAAAGGGACGAGTTCCCCAGTACATCGTGTGTTAGTTGCCTAATCACCTACTCTCAAAGGTTAGTCAAACCCTTAACACCTTCTCGTTGGTTCAAAGTCCTGCTAGAACAATGAGGGGTCGAATGTCACTGAACCCCGGGTCAAAACGTCACTTCCGGTCGAGTAACTAAACAAGTATTTTCACAATAAAAGTCCTGTCTATTATTGTCAGCATTAAAGTCACTTTCACAGGCTTCAACCGGCTCCGACCGTTCTGAAATACTAAACTAACATTGGGGGCGGCTTTAGCTCAGTGGGGTAAGAGGGCCGTCCTGCAACCGCAGGGTTGTGGGTTCGATCCCCGCTCTCCCCATTAGTTGCAAGTCGAAGTGTCCTTGAGCAAGGCACTGAACCCCCGGGCGCTTCACCGCAGCCCACTGCTCCTTAATAACTAAGGATGGGTTAAATGCAGAGAACTAATTTCCCCTTGGGGATTAATAAAAGTGTATATTCTATTCTCCATGCACATACATAACATTACTTCTTGCCATTGATATATACATAGAGTAAACATTACCCCGATGCTTCATAACACATTAACAACAATACCAATATTCTCCCTAATATTTCCGATGACAATATCTTTCTATATGTATTAATTTAAAGCATAAGACCTCTCTGTACATATGCAATATCAAAATAAACTATTACAACCTAACACTTGCCTCCTCATCCACCAGGCGTCTGTTACGTTGGTTCACTCTCCTTGCTGATTAACCCACATCCAGCCCAAATTCTTAATCTAATTAAATAATGTGCTACAGATTGAGTTTGATAATATTCTGCCACCAGATTTTTTATTACGGATGAATACATAATGATAGATACAAAGTAATCATAAATTGACTAATTATATATGCATTTAAATTATGCATTAAAATAAAAACAGTAATTATATTTCTTTAATCCTCAAATTATAATTATGTTTTAAGTTAAATGCAATCTCACATCTAGTTGTAAAAAGGTTTCATGCCATGCATCAGCACATTCTTTATTACACTAAAATATACAAGGTTGCTATTGTGCATAGTTCCCACAACTCTACCTAATTCATATCAGTGGGACAAGACTCACAGGTGGACCTCAAAGGCATATGAGTAATTCATGTGCATGAGAGGTCTGGCAGAAGGATTAACATGATTAATGGCCTTTCTCACTGTGCCAAAAGCAGATAGAAGGTAACACGTGGGAGCATCCCAATGAGAGAAGACACAATTAAAAGGTAACTACAGTGTAATTAACGGAGAGAGTGAGCGTAAAATAGATAGAACTGGAATCCTATACTTAGTATAAAATAAACTGAGTTAAACAGTACAAGGTGGAGAAATATGCCCTCCTTGTAAATGTTGAGAGCGGGAAATAAACTTCAATCAGAAAAAAAGAAATTATGTGTACGACACATTTTAACTTTTCCCAAAAAGACAGAAAAGGGGCAGGAAGAGTTCCCCACAGTACGGCTCAGTCAAGTCAGTGAATGATCAATATTCAACAACACTCACAGCCCAGATCAATGGAGTGCTACTGAAATATTCAAGCTATTCTTACTCTAAACTGAATGCACACACGTAATGAATATTTCATGGCAGTGACGCATTCTGACGTCAGAGCGGTTTGACGTTCTTTTGCTTTTTTCTGTCGAAACCTGGAGAAAAATTGTCGGCATCATTTAGTGCCAGAGCAGAATCTAAAAGTTCAAGGTCAACGATAAGGGCAAAGCAGAAATAAGTTTATGTTTATGTCAAGAGTTTAAATGTCTGTCAGGACACGTTACCATCTCCGTTGTCAGTATTGATCCAAATACATTTCAATCTATGTCATGTCAAGTCCCATCATCTGTCAATCTGATGGGTTTCTATTGTTGCTCCGCTTTGTTGCATTCAATTTGTTGAAGCAAGTATTCAGGTGTTTGTTTAACAATATGTAGGAAAATCCCTTTGTTGGAAGTACATTAATAAATGAGAAAGGCAGTGAGGGTAAATGAATGCCGAACAGTAACCACCATATTACCCACGGTTGTGTGTGACGCATCAAAGAGATGTAGCTTCTTCCATTATAGCACTGCTGTTTACACACTGTGACCAGCTGACCTTTTCAAACAGCGCCAACGCACTGCAAACACTGGGAGGAACCCAGATGCAGAAAGGCTGACCTTCTTTGAATTTGGCAGAAGCTCAGTCAGATAGTGAAGTTATCAGACCTTTCCATCAGAATTAATGTGAATTGACATCAATCAAAACCGACTGCATTCTTTCCCTCTCCTGGTTGTAGCTGGGTAATCGACCCCAGCACAACCGTGCATAGATCATGCTAATTCTACTTTAGGGAGGGTCATTTCCATTTCCTTCAGTTAATTAATGGACTAAACATATTAAATTCATCTGGCTGTATTAATTGAAAAATGTCAATCATTTCCCTGCACAATTCACCAGCTAATGGTTTACATCAGACACATGTCTCATATGGTGTCTGGAATTGGAATACTGCGAGCCATTAATATCCATATGCAAACCACGGGAGATCACCAGCTCACCTTTATTTGACAATAGACGGCGAGGTTTTCACATTGAGGTCACGCCGCAGCTAAATGTTGGAGGCCAGATTCTGCAATGCTGTGAAACATTGATCAATTCTCTCCAGGTGAGAAGTCTCACTGTGGATGTGTCATGCTACAAAATTACACTCTGTATGGATAACAAAAATGAATATCATGAAAAAAAGATTCTATAATGAGGAATAGAGGAATTGGAGTCAAATGTGCAACTGCATTGCCGATGTGCCAACAAGAGACCGCCTTCTCCAGGAAGATGACGGCATTGGTCGTTCTTCTAAACTCCTTATAACTACACATGTTTATGCACAATGACAAAACCTTCAAACTAAAGAAGGACTCATTTAGTTTGGTTGTCAGTTCCGTCCAAATGACATGTTGGAGTGTTTCATCATGTGGCACACACTGACATTGGTGTTCAACAAGACGTTGTGTGGTGTTCTCATATCAAAGTGAATCATTGATTGTGTTTCATGTTAATTCTTCTATTTACAGTCAACACTGGTTTCCTTTCATCCTTCCTTAATGATAGCAAATGATATTCTTCCTGTTTTGGATGCTTGAGGGCAGTGGTCACCAACCTTTTTGAGCCCAAGATCCCTGACCTCCGCCTTCATGACCGGCAAGATCTACCTATTGAGGCGTTGAGAGAAAACGACGGTCCAGACTGGACTTACAACTTTTTATTTGGCCTGATTGTCATTTTGGTCCAGCGTTCAAATTGATGTGACCAGGAACACAGAATTTAAGTGTAATATAACAAGTAAGATATTTGTTAACCGCACACAATATGGACAAGAAAAAACACATTTGCAATGAGCAGCTGGATGAACTACCAATATAAATGTTGTATTTATTTACATTTCGTTGCCTCTGTACCTGTACTCTAGCAATGACAATAAATTGAATCCAATCCAATTACAACACAACACTGAAAACATGATCAGTCAGTGCAACTCATGTAAGTTCAGCTCTGTGATCATAATGCCATCAAGCCATGTGACTCCAGTCAGTGTGATGGCTGTGACTGAACTCTGTCTGTGAGCTTGTAGTTAGTTCATAAGCACAGACAGCCAGTCTGAGGCAGTCTGTCAGCTGTCTGTCAGTAATCCAGCTCCTGGTCTTTGATTTGGTGATTTTCTCAAATCCACTGACGAGTTTTTCGGGGGCAAATTTGGTATTCATGAAAGTTTTCTCATCTGGGATTGGTTCTGAACTCAGACCGTTGGTGATTACATTCGCATCAACTCAACAGACATCCTCAGATTTAAATAATTATAATAATAATAAATATGAGAATCACCATTTGTGACTCCTGCATCTGTCCCTTTTCAAATAATATAATAAATGCAATTGCAATCACTTTCAAGTAAACCAAATTGCTCGATCAGACAAGGAAAAAAAGCTCAATGTTGAGCTTTTGTTTTGAAGGACAACAGCAGAAAAGCCGAACTCACGGAGGTAAGACCTGGAAAGTCGCCAAGAATCTTGGCTGTCGCGCATGCGCAGGCGTAACCTGTTAATGCCTTAACGTAAACATTTACACGAAGGTACAGGCATTTCAACATTTATTGATTGATGACTTAGTTTTATGTCGGTGTACTTTGAGCTTGTGTAATATGTGAAGTTATCAATAAAGGTCTTTCTGCATTTCCCCCTGCGTCCCACCTGTAGTGGTACGTTCCCCTCTTTCAGGGCGCACAGCTGAGAACACGGCTGTGTAAGCGAACCCGTTTTCAGGCGTTCATGAATCAGGCGGAGATGTTTTCTGATGTCAATCTTCCAGCCAGAAAGAAAACATTTCAGAAGACACTTCAGAAAATGTTCGAAAACAAGGAACAATGTGTTTCGGAACGTCTCCGAGATCGACCGGTCGATCGACGGGTTGGCGACCACTGCTTTAGGCAATAAGGCTTGCAGAATCAGTAACTTCTTTTAAATCACTTCTTAAAACCCATTTTTATAGAACAGCTTTTAAGTACTCTAGTCTTTTTATGCAGAACTTTGGTTCCCCTAATTTAGTTGTCTGTTTTTAATTTATTTGGTTTTTAATTAATTTATTTTCCATTTTATTTTCGTATATACTTTAAAATGTAATATTGGTTTCTTGCTATTCCACTTGTTTTGCTTTGACTCTGTGGAGCACTTTGTAAACATTGTTTTTAAAGGTGCTATATAAATAAAGTTATTATTATTATTATTATTATTAAAGCCAACGGTACCATGAATGTGTACCGTTTGGTTTTGGTTTCCATGTCTGGCCCGAGCACAACACCAGCCTAACGTTACTCATCTACACATGACTTGTTCAAGTAAGAACAGGAGTTTACAAAAGTACTTTCACTCAACAGTAAATATGCGCACAGAAATTCATATCAGTGAGCTCCAATTGTCTTTCTGTGCCTTTTCTCTTCGCTATAATTCCACACACACGATATGTAAGCAGTATCCTGACAGACAAACTGTCCTCAAACCAGAGAGGCCGGACAGCTCAGGACTACACTGTAGTGTGTACCACTGCACGTCAGCTGGGGTGGAGGCACATTGAACAATATGTAACCTTGGGACCGATTACTACAACAGGCGTGTGTGTCTGAGAGTGTGTGTGTGTTCAGTCAAGAAACATACTTACAAACTGTACATTGATTGTATACATAGTTTAAGACAGAGTATCATCAATATAGAATAGACAAGAAGATAGAAAGTTGGTTTGATAAGAATTCAGGAAAATAAATAAACGGACCAAAACCATAGCAGATACATAGAAGATGGCTTGAAGAAGAATAAGTAAATCAATATTATAAAGGTGGATTTCACAACAGTGATAAAGCAAATTGCATACTTGCTTCGGGATATTGCTCTCACACTGCTCCTGTCATGATCTGGAGTTTGTGTCTCGTTTTGTGTCTTGTTTTGAAGTCCTTGTGTCGTCTGTCTCCCTGTGATTGTCTGCCCTGGCCCTGATTGTTTCCTTCTGTGTGATTTCTGGCCCCGCCCTCATTGTGTCCACCTGTGTCTCGTTCCCCGTTGTCCAATCCTCTCACCTTGCCTGTGTATGTAAACCCTGTTCGTCTCATTCCCAGTGTGGCTTCGTACTGTTTGGTCCGCGTGTTTGTCGGCCCGTTCTGGTTTGTTGGAGTAAAGATTGTTTTTTGCAGTAATGTCGGCATTTGGGTCCTCTCTCGCTGCGACAACCGTGACACCACATGACAGCTCCGCACTGAGGTTTTGCTGCTGCGACACACATCAATATGAGCCATCTGCAGCAGCTTTCAGCACGGAGGCATGTCGCTATCACACAAACCATCTTGTGCCAGAGAGTCAGATGCAACACAAGATTACCTTCATCCAGAAGTGCTCCCCTGGGAGCGACCCAATCAGACTCACTTGTCTTTTGCAATCCAAATCATGTTGGACTAATAATGTTACACACTCAAACAGGCTTACAGGATTACAACCTTCTCTGGAACCTAGAACCACTGCTAAAAACAAACATGAAGAGGATTTGCAAGAAGATTATTTCTGTATATAGGTAGGAGACACTTCTGGAGAAGTAGGAGCATTACAGCAAAGCACATCTATCTTTCATTTGAAAAGCTCGTCTCAAATCCTATCCTCCACATTATTGTGCTTAATTCATAAATGCAGATTCAGTGAAGGAAATGTGGTGCATTTAGCCTTTTGTGACTCCCCCCTGTGAATATACAGAGCTGATCTGAATAATGTCCAGTTATCCGGTGGAGGCAGCTGGAGGGTTACTGTCGATAATGCAAAGGGCATTCATCTAGCTGGCCAAGTACGTTGGTGTGTGCTTTGTTTTTTCTGTTCCTAATTACAGAGAGCAGCGGTGCTCGTTGAGCTGATGCTTAAGGCCTTGGGGGAATGGGATGCGATTGCCTGCTGAGAGAGTGGGAGTAACTTGTTCTAATTTAATATTTATCTATTGAAAGAGGCCGAGTTATCAGAAGGAGCTAAATTGAAAGTCGCCCAAGCGTGCCGAGACAGTCAGCAAAAATACAGAAAACAGACAGCTCGACTGACCCTGAAACAGAAAGGGAGAAATAAGTACAGGAGTGCACTTAAGACGTGCGTGCGTGGCAAAAAGACACTCCTCAAGGCGTTGGATATCGCTTTGACAAAGTCTGGAACCAGACGGAGCCTTTTTAAACTGTTCAGTAGTGGCAACCGTATCCAACACGTTGCATCACCACCAACAAATAATGTTTGTATCATTTGTTGGTTGATATTATTCAAGAACTCACTCCACTGTAACCCCCCCCCCACACACACAAACACACTCCCCCCTCCAATAAAAAAACACTGCATAAGCATGAAGGAGTTATTATAGAGGATTAGGTCCTGAAATAATACGATGTCTACATTTTTAATCCCACCTAAATAGCTCTGACAGGCTCAGTTGTTCTTCCAACAAGTTGTCAATAAGCAAAACAGACAATGTACAGGTCTGAAACAGCCTCTGAGTCTGAAGAACCTTAAAAGTTACTCAGTTTAAAAATTGTGTTTGGCATCTTTGAAGGTTTTCTTATTAAATGTAGCTCTCCTGCTCCGGGTTCGGGAGCAGGAACGAGGTGGGGCGCCAGGGGAAATTCTTTTATTTCAAGATCTTTATTGAGAACTTCACATATTACAAAGTTCACAGACATCAAATTAAGTCATTAATAAATAAAGAGCAAAATGCCTGTGCTTTCGTGTTACTCTTTACGTTACGGCGTTAACGGGTTACGATGCGCCTGCGTGACGGCCGAGACTCTTGGCGACTTGCCAAGTCTTACCTCGGCGAGTTCAGTTTTCCTGCCGTTGCCCTTCAAAACAAGAGCTCAACATTGAGCTTTATTGAGTGGCCGTATCAAGGCTGCAACTCCGTTTTAAAAAGATGTTCAGTGGAAAGCTCATTGCAGCGTATGATAATGACAAAACGTGATGAACCGCACATATCTGCACTCGTTTTGTTTTGCACGTTATTGTTGTTTTGAAAAGATATGCAGTGTAAAACTCTTATCGTGTCTTAGTTTTTTACAGGTTGCACTTTATTGTTGTTATCTTGGAAAGATATTCAGTGCAAAACAGGTTAATTGCAGCCATAATAAGCTATTTGTCAAATGTTAGTCATTTTTTGCACAGATAGAACTGTATTTGTATTCTAATAAAGTGATTGAAAACTTGTATACGTTTTTTGTCTGATGGAACAAACTGGTTTAATTATAAAATAAGTTCAAGAATTCTTATACTGCATTTAATTGTCGAGCGTCGATAAATATTAACTTTTCCAACTTTTAGTTTAAGTTGGCAAAAGAACCAACTATAGGTGTTTGTGTATGTTTCGGTCCCCCCCCCCTGAAGCTGTAAACCTAGGGGAAACACTGAGGATGCATTGCTGTCGTCTTTCTTTATTGTCATCGTAAATGAATATAAAGTAAAGAATTGCATAAATAATAGTAATAATGATGTGGGAGGATCTTTGAGCTCTGGCTATTGCTTTGGTCGTACGAGGCTAACATGACTTTTGGTTAACTAATTACATTGTCCAGCAGTCAAACAACCAACACTGCCAAAGCTTTTATTGGTGAAACTCACACTTTAATATCATAATATATAGTCAGGCATGTGTAATGGAAGCACCTGGCATTGGCCCTCCTTCAATAAACTGTGGATTAATTGTTCTGCACAGGGTTTAGGCCGTTGCAAGTGGACTTTTTTATACGACTCCAGTCCACTGTTCAGATGAGACCTCTGGAAATGACCTCAATAAAATTAGAAAGAGTTCGACATGCACATTTCAGTGGCACTGTGAGGAGGAAAAATGCTCTCATCTATTACTCAGACAGCACAGTATTCATCTTTAGTGAGTGCACTTTGTAGAAAGGCTCAGTAGACCTCATGGGAAACCAAAAGCTAATCCCATTTACTCTGGTATTTAACCACGAGATCTATCCTGTCTACTTTTACGGTCTATAATCACTGCCCAAGATCAAAGACAAGACATAACTTCTCCAAAGCAAAGTAAAAGACGGAAGATGGAAAAAAAAAGTGAAGAGCTTGGAACACTTGAGAGTTTGGGCCTCAGCTTTCTGTTGCTGCCTTGAGTGTTATTACATGAGTGTTATTACATGAGTCTTATTACATGAGGGAGAGTCTTGACAGAGAAATGTGCTCAAGGGAGGAGAAACTTAAACTCAAAACATTTCTGACTGACGATTCTAATTATGCATCACAAATGTTTTATGACAATCCAACAGTTGAAATGAGATATTAGTCGCATCTGTTTTTGTATTTAAGACTATATGAGAGTCCATTCCACCGGTGGTTTCATTTTCGTTTTCGGATGGATGGTTCATTAGCTACGGGGAGAATACCACCGCTCAGCGTACCAGCCTTGAACTTGGAGTCTCACAACTTAGAAGGATCTGTAGAGACAAGAGCCGCCCAGCGTCTCAGATCTGTGTCTGACTGAATGAGCAAAGAAAGTAGCACATTGGGTTATTCAACTAGATTCCTCCTTTGTGTGTGGATGGACGTAATGTGAGGAATGTATATGTAAAATATGAAATATACCGTCTTTTTTTTAAAGAGTTTTACTTTCTTACATTTGAGAGTAGTCCTTACTTTATTCTTGCGGTATAAAAGACTTTAACGCGGGCTCACTGTTTCAAAGACGGGTTGCATTGGAAAATAAATCTATGGAGAAAAATAATGTCAATTAATTTAAACCAAATATAACCCAAAGTCAAAGTGCAGGGTATTCTTATCTTCAGGCTTCTACGACGTCCAATAAGCTTGTCCATAGATGGACTAAACCGATACGCTCTGCAGTGGAGAGGGCTGACCTCAATTCATGCTTGAGCACAACAGGTTAATGATTCTATAGATGAAACAACCCGGGATTCTTTCTTTCATGATGATCCTGTGAAAAAGTGATTTTTCCAAAACAAAACACTGCTGAGCCGTGCATTGTTAAGTCCGCTCTCCATTCATGGATTCCTTTAAACCTCATTCAAGAGAGAATAATCCAAAGTGTTGAGAGGGCTCGGATGACAGCATCACGGCTTTTCAAATCATGGACCGGACCAGAATGAATTGCTCACCTGCTGACTCGTCTCGCCGTGTTAACGAAAGTGATACGTGTCTGCAATGTCACCGTCAACACATTTTTAAAAACCTTTTTATCATATTTTAATCACCACAATCCAAAGTGGGGCTCGCACTCCGTTTTTTTCTTTCATCAAGACGCGCATGAAATGAGCAGCTTCGGGCAAAGCCAGTTGTGTTGTTTAAAAGAAAGTGCAGAAACATCGATTTGACAATGAATCCAACAGGACAAGACCAGCAACAGTGGCAGGTCTGGCAGAAGGAAGGAAAGCACAGCTCATCATATTCTTATTATCAGAAGCCACCAGCTATGAATGTGACAATGAAAAGTGTGTTGGCGTGTTCGTTAGCCTGACAGACTGGGGACCAGTCCCCAAGACATATTCAACCTCTCACCCGATGCATGCTGGGATAGGCTTACCGACTCTTTCGAACAGAAAATACCTAACGCCTTTCCTCAAAATCACAAAATGATGTATAAATATACATGTTGGTGAGAAGACATCCATGAAAGTCACCAACAAGTTTCTAAACGTGTCACTGGACTCAGGGGGAGGTCATTAAAATATCCCTGGTGTCTGATCGCTGCAAGGTTAGCATTTCTACTCAGAGTCCTTTCTAAGTCAAATATGTACACACGGATATGATACACATATTTCTAGAATCAACCTGACCATGCGTTCAAATAAAACTTTGATATCCTTTTCTCCCATGTCCATTGCAAATAAACATCCATAAATGGGCTTATTAAGCATATAAATAGACTCATACCTTCAATGGGGCCAATGTGAATGTAAACAGATGTAGAACAAAGGTAACAATGCATTTCCTGTTTAAATCTCTAGAGGCAACTGTATCTCCAAAACGTAAAGCACAGTGTTATTTAGAGTGGGCAGTTGTCTCAGTGTTGTCTGAGGGGTCCCCCACTGTGTAGGACTTTGAAAAGGGGTTTCTCATCTTCAAAAAGTTTTCACCCCACAGCATATAATCAAAAGTGGAGCGGTTGTCTCATAATAAGCATCATCTAATATGCAGGTCAATAAAAAGTACTGTATTGACCACGACTTCCACTGTGCAGGCAAGCGCACAGAGCACAGAGCTATTGTAATGTGCTGACTCGCTCATAATGCAGATTTCAAACTTTACAATTGCCTCTACATTAAACTTCCTGAAGTCACTAGTTTTATTTACTCCTTCTTGTAACCTCAATACAACCAGCTGTTTACCAGGGATAGTTCACAGGTTGCAGTTTACAGAATGAAGACAGTCGAGGCTCCACATGCATGTTGTTCGCACATATACGCATACTTCAAGCATTTCCACTTCAAGTCACATGTCAGGATCATGAGCTGTGTTGCTATGGCCACAGCAATCATCTGCGTCAGAGGCAGCACCATATAAACCTGAAACCACAATCAGAATTGAGGGCAAAGCCTTTGATCTCGGGAGAGAGCCGGTTCTAGAAGGTAATATGAAGAATACAACACATGGAAGAAACAGGGAGCCAAAACACAGAGCAAGAGGTACTAACAAATAAACAAGCCTCGGCTAGTACCTCTTCTCCTATAAATCCCATTTATAAAATCAAAAATAATCCTATGATGGCCTGTTTCCATAGTAACACACTCCTTCATGGGCACACACAAACACACACCTGGGGCAGCAGTCCCATAAACAGTGGTTTCCACTTAGACTGCATCAATAGATGAGCAAGTTAGATGTGCAGAGTGTTGTCTGATGTGGGCCGGCCTCATCGAGACTGAAACCAGCTTCCCATGAAGAGGGAGAGCACTTAGCGTTGATACCAACAGGCTACTAACTGACCCCTCCTGCAGCTGGCTGATTCTCTTCGTCTGTGACCCTCTAAGTTTAACCATGACGTACATGAAGTGGCTCGACGTCGGCTCGCATACGGTAAAAAAATGTTAAACACATAAATATAATTAAAATGCATGGAGCGCCGGAAAGTACACAGACACTTGAGATAACAATATATTTCTGCCATGGCAAGCCAATAAAAACACAGCCGATGAAAAACGATACAGATTTAACCGTGAATATGGACAAGCCAGGTTATCTGGCACCCTAGGTGTGACTTGACCAGTTACGCAAATATTTCTATTTAATATCCAAAAGTAATTCAGTGGATTCCTTTAAGTTCTTTGTTCTGGGTCCTTTAGCCACAATAATAAAAGCATTGTGAGACAATCCAGTGTTTCCCCTGTCCGCGATAGCATTTTGCCCATAAACAAGGTCATCGAGCCATTTTGTATGTAGCAGTGTAGTGGATAAATGAAATATGGCTTTGTTATATAATCCCGTTATTACAGCCAAACAAAAGGTCCTGTATCTCTCTGCAGACAATCCCACATGGAGTTCACAACCACCCGTTACAGCGAGATCAAGCTGAAACGGTCTTCTCACCCAGTACCAAAATCAAACACAAATGATTTGGGAAACCAATACAGCCATTTCCCTGAGGAAGACGAGCCCGATCGGCAATCTGAAAACATTTGGTTCTGGGTAAAATGTCAGAACTTCGTCGTTTGCTTGAATTTGACCTCAAGCTCGCATTTCACCTTGAAGAATGCACATTTATCTTTCCTTATCCCAGGAGATCGGAAGGACAGCAAGTCATTGCTCCAGCTTTGTTTGGCGACCGGCTCGGAGGGCTTCGAATCACAGAATCTCTGGGGCACTGCAGTCTGGATCAATGCCGACTATAACCATGTTGTGCTTTTATTCACTTAGCTTGTGCAAGTCGTTGTGAGAGCCACACCTTGACCTCTGATTAAAAGGGTTAAAGCTTATTGAGAGAAGGGCTTGGAAACTGTGCAGTGTGTTAAAAGGCTTGCACAATCAGCTCTCTCCCTTGCTCCGTTAATTGCCCCTCCCAAATCAATAGACTGCTCATTTTCAGTTTTCATTGCAGCGAGGTCTCTTCCAACTTGCCATTATTTATTCCAGTGATTTTCAACCACTATATGCCACGGCACACAGCACACTGGCGTCTGAGCCTTCAATATAGTGGCTGGCTGAGTAATTAAATACTCTCATGCCAGTGGGTGGAAGTAGGTAGCGCAATAATTACCTTGTACATTTAAGATAGTAGAATTAAATGATGCGAGCGAGACATTGTGGTGAAGGACGGCGATGGAGAAATATTTTTTTAAGGAAAATGCAGACTCTGAACTGGGCCCTGTGCAACCGTCTAACCCAGATAAAAAGACCAGTACGAGTGGTGGTAAAAAATAAAGAAACAACTGAGTTTGAGACAGTGAAAGTTATCTTTCGTTTGGATCCGACTGCACCGATCCCGCTATGCTTGGTGTGGAGAAAAGCTATCAAACATCGCCATGGTCCCAAGCAAGCTGAAACGTCATCTCGTCCCAGAACAACAAGCACGGGGACTATTGTGTTCACCTGCGCACACAAACCGAGAAACAGGTCACTTTGATGAGGACATCCACAACTGTGTCTGAGAAAGCTCTCAAAGCTACTTAGGAGCTGAACCGGAGGCCACATCAAAAAGCCCACACACTGTGGCAGAGACATTAATACTACGGACCTGCAGAGCCGATGACAACGAGATGCTCGGCCCGACACGGTTCACTAGGGAGCTAAAGTCTCAGTTCCAGGTAACACAATTGCCCGACCTATTGGTAACGTGTCTGCAGACATCGACAGCATTTGTTTTAGAAAGATATGCCTCAGTGGGAAATCTGCACTGCAACTTGATGAGTCAACTGACATCAGTGGACGTGCTCAACTCTTGGCCCAAGTGTCAGGCCGGGATTCCAATCAGGACTCAAATGCTGAGGCGTCAGAGAGCAGAGTTTAATAATTCAAACAAAAACTCTCCTAAGAGGTGGAGGCTAAACAAGGTACTAAGAAATAAAAAGCTGGACTATGAAAACTCCAACAAAAATCGCTCTTTCGAGGTTGGTACTCAGTTTACAAAAAGGCTCGGCGGCTATGAACGTGGCTTTGGTGAACGACCATGAGACGAAACAATTTGGCACAGGACAGAGGGAAGACGCAGACTATAAGCACATGAGGGTAATGGGGAACAGGTGGAAACAATCAGGGATCAGGAGAGACAATCAGACCGGTGACACATGAGGAAGGGCAAGTGACCTGAAACGAGAGGAGAGTTAGACTTCAAAATAAAACAGGAAGTTACGAGACAAAAACCCAAGACAAGACAAGCTTCACCACGGTGTGACACCAAGTGCGTTTGTTTTAGAAAAGAACACACACCAGTCCGATGGTTGTCGCGCAGCAACGTGCTGGCCCGTGTGTATGAGCTGTGGGAGGAACTCAACGTGTTTTTGACTGGTGAGAGGTGCGATGATGCAAAGCTGCTCACAAGTGAGGAGTGGTGTGCAAGGCTGCCATACATGGAGGATATATTTCAGCACCTGAATGAACTGAACACACAAATGCGAGGCCTGATATGGCAAGATGTCAACACTGCTGCACTGTGTGAGATAGGTAGACACTTCAAAGGACTTGGTGAAGTTGTCACTGTATTTGCCCTCAGCCTCCGCTGAATGCCTTGACTGAGTTAGGGACCCATATAGCTCAGCCACAGCTTTTGGAAAGGACGTGACTTTGCTCGAGCAGGAGGAACTAACCGAACCGAGACAAGACCGTGGCATAAGGCTGAGCATTGCTGATCTACTTTTGGACAGTTTTTGGTTGACTGTTGCCAAGGAGTTCCCCATTCTTGCAAACAGAGCAATTTCAACATTGCTTCCATTTTGCACAACAAAGCTGCGTGAGGTGAGCTTTTAAAGCTTGGCTGCTATAAAGACGAGAAACAGAGAGACGGAGCTGTTGAAGAAGAGCTTCATGTGTGCCTTTCTTCCGTTTCTGCCAGGATATCAACAAGTAACTGAGTACGCATCAATAAATGAAGAGACTTCAATGATCATCGTAAATGCTGTATTGTGCTACAATGTGACATTTTGTAACTTTTAGGTATTCGTGTGCCACAGGATTTTTTTATTGTAAAAAATGTGCAGCGGTTGAAAAACTCTGATTTATTCCACGCGATGGGTCTTTAGATGCCGGCTGAGTGGAAAGATTGTCTGCGTCCCCAGAGACTTCCTGCAGCAGGAAAGCATTGACTGATATAGGGGGTTCAAGGAAGTTAGAAAAACAGCCCAAACATGACTACTTCAGTCTCTAGCTAGCTCAAATGAACAAACAATATGTTGCATTACAATAATTCTGCATACTAAAGATATAGCACTAAATACACTTCATGTAGAAGAGTGGCACATATATTGTTTGATAAGGATCCCATACATTTGGTTATATATCAAATATGACCAAGATATGGATTGGATTATACATTTGCTTTCAGGTAGAAACTTTTCATGTTACTCAACGGCTGACTAATGTGCTGGTACTTTTATATCAGCTCTAAACTATAAGGAGCCACTATACTTTGAACCCCTCGCGCTCTACTGAAGAACTGTGTCTTTAGAACAGTTTGCAGGTCGTGCTTTATGTCCAACTGTTACAGTTAAAGGCAGCTCAGTCCCTCAGTGCTGCTTCTGGGACTTTTGTAGGATGCACATTTCAAAGACTATTTTGTAAGTTAAGAACTAATACCATAAAGTTCAGGTAACAGAAAATAGTGGGGCGGTGGGATAATTAGACGTCTAACTCTTTCTAAACTGCTTTTTATTATGAACATACAATTACATTGTAATATTGAACAAAAGAAAAGAGACATTTTGTGTGTAGTCCTATGCCGTTATGGTTCTCAAAAAGAAAAAATCAGTATGTCAGACTTTACTCTTTTTTTTAATTAAATCAAAAATCAAAATCGGGCAAGAAAATTGCAATCGGGGCGATTTGTTACATCAAATTATTTCCTACTTCCATACCATTGCTGTTTCAATATGGCAGCAAGCTCTTTGCACTGCAGACAACATTCAGCAGTGCATTCCTATAATGAAAGGGTTTTCAATTTATTCCTTACAAGATATGCCGTCAGTCTCAATCTGCTCAAAATACAAATCCACCAGCTAGAGGAATAATAATATCATCCATCTTGCACCGAGAATAACATTTTTGTCTGGCCCTAAAAAAGCTTCAAAATAAATGTGCAAAATTGCAAATAGCTGATAAGAGTTTAATATATAATTATATGTTCCTTCCGGACACTATCAACGTAATGAATAAGATATCCATGGGAATGTCATTGAGTGCAGTACTCTTGGCCGCAGCAGCTTTAGTGATGACAGGTGTTTGACCGTCTGTATAAGGGCCATCACTGGAATAACATTCAGACTCAGAGATACAGAAGTTATGACTTTGAGGAATGGCAAACAGAAATAGGAATACACAAACTGAAAATGCAACCATCCCGGAGACTAAACAAATGGCCTTAAATTCAAGCTTCCTGCCTTTGATAAGAAAGAATAATTTTCAAATTCAAAGAACACTGAAGCTGTGAATCGAGTGAGCTTAGTATTTTGAAAATACTACAAGATGTCTTGAGCTTCAACTGGAAATGTGAAGCTCAGGAAACACCGGGACTATTTCTAAACAGTAGATGAAGACAAAACTCTCTTTGAACCAAATTACCCAATTTCCATTTTCATTTGTCACACTCTGGGATTGAGCTGGGCCACAATAATCCATCACCATAGTAGCACATGGATGTCCCTGATTGGTGCAGGGCCTATTAGACAGGCCCGATGCAGTCCGAACAGGTTGAGAGGGCAGATGGGACCATGGTGATGTATTATGCATGGGGAAGAACCCTGCTCTGGAGGGCCAGCTGAGCCTCCAGTCGGAGAGGGGCAGACTGACCCAGGCGGACCCATCACACACTGGCTCCCTCTCTAGCCCCTCCCACCAGTCCGCAGAGACTGTGCGCAGCCTGTGCTGTTCCATGACCCTGGGCAGAGGTCCAGCCCTATTGGCTAATACATGTGGAAGTCAGTCCTTTGTGTTGAAATATTCATTTGCAGACAGGATGTGCTTTTAATATGATGCAGCATTAGGTATGCAGTCCACACTGGCTGTCGATAGGGGGGTGACTACCTTTGCAGCATTGATTGTCTTTTGGCTGCATTAGTACAAGCGGTGAGCACATTATTTACATTTCATCAATTAAAAAAGTTGATACATGTTATACACATGAATGGCATGGGCATGTTATGAAACAGATGCTTATTTACACATCCAGCAGACATGGAGCTACATTATCTTTGGAGTTTCATGAGAGCACTGACACAAGAGTACAGCAGTCCAGTTGTGAGCGGTCAAACCAAAACAAGCATAACGATAGCAGAGTGGCTTGCCTGTTGGCTGTTAAGCGTATTCAGAAAAGACGCTATATAAGTTTGAATTATTATCAGTATAAGTTACTTTTACATGACGTTTCATTTTCTCATCTATTCGTATTAAAATATTGATTAGTGCAGCTGTAAGGCAACATTACTATTCATTTACATCTATTCAACACGTGTTTTTAGGGACATCAATTATACTGAATCCATGTCACTGAGTTCAGCGGGAGACTTTGTAAATCTACAATACGTACCAGCGAAGCGAAGTTTGTGCATTACACAGCCAAAGAATATTGATCCTCTCAGAAGAGCCGGCAACGCCAGCACTATTGATTTGTGTTTGAAACACATTAGAAAAGGCTTAAAAAGGCTGCCTTTTTGTGAAAATGTCATTACATGAAATATTGATCCGATATCTTCCTGTATTCATTGTTTTTAGCTCAAGAATTTTGTGCAAGTTTGTTCCTGTAAAAAAAAAAAAGAGGACATGAATCTGCTTTGCTTTTTCAGTCAGAGCCGAGTGGAGGTCAGAGGGGGTCAGATAGATCTTATTTATCAGTGTTTCCATTCAGTCACTGTCAAAGTCACCTTTAATGGCCTCCACATCCCCCCTGCACTCAAACTCTCCATTTCTCTCCCCCCGCCCCCCTCCGCTGATGACTGACAGCACAGCTAATGTAGTCACAGCTGGGTACAGCACGGAAAGGGGAGATAGAGAGAGGGTCTGCGGCAAAAGCTCAGCAGCCAATCTCCTCCCAGCTTGACTGCAGGATACACACCAGATGGGCCCTTGGAGGAAAAGAAAGATCCTCACAGAGCGGCTCTGCAGTGAGCAGTCTGTTGTGGGAAAATAGTGGTGGCTTGTTAAAATTGCCATGTTTTAATAATGTTCTGAGAAAGTTGAGAAAGGTGAAGGAGGATTGGAGACCCTTTATTCAGAGATTTGTCGTCAACTACCTCAGGTGGTGTGATGCACACTGCAGAGCGGCAGGGGATCCATCGAGGTGGAAGTAAAGAGGCAAACCGTGTCTTTCAATCACAGCAACAACTTTTACAAGAGGGAAACGTCTCACATAAAAGTATTTAAATCATCCAGTGGTCGTCTGTTGAGCGTTTATTTCCAGGGATCCATGCCAAGTCTTGGATATTGAAGATAAATTATTTATAATCATTTCAAACCAAATTTGACAATCATAATAATCGGTTTAATCCTTAGGTACAATCATTTAATTTTCAAATTTGAACCAGGGTCAGCAACCTCTATATGCAGGTCAACAATACATATTTTTTCTGTTGTTGATAAACAAATCATTTAATTGTGTGTTAGTTGTGTTTTTGAAAAGGAATTGCTTAACGTTTTGGCATTTGACGAACTGGGGACGTCATTTGGCGTCGTGTTGAACTGTCAAACAACTGTCCATTTAATATATGAATACACTTTTTATTAGGGCTGTGAAACGATTAAAATTTTTAATCGGATTAATCACAGGTTTTTGTGGATTAATCATGATTAATCACATATTACCGATATTCTCGGTATATTTTGTGAGAACATAGAGATTTATGACAAAAGACGGATATATACATTTATACATTCTTCTATACAATGGTGCTGCAACTCAGCAGTTATTTAGCAGTTTTCTTCCATATGGAACATTAATACATCTTCATCCTAAACAGAATGTTTAACCCTCCTTTTACCTTTCGGGTCAATTTGACCCCATTCAATGTTTAATGTCGGTGTTCTTTGGGGTCAATTTGATCCCAGGCTGTTTTTCACTGTGTCAAACATATCAGAAATATCAACTTTTTTATTTATTTAAAGGGCTATTTAGGTAGTCAACAAACAAACATAAAGTATCTCACACTTAAACTTGGGAAGCAATATTAATTCTAATAATTTTCTGGAGGTTTTAATTGCTGGGGTCAAATTGACCCTGAGGGTAAAATATGTTCGTAAATGTAAAGGTAACAGGAGGGTTAAACAGAGCATTTTTCTCTTGTTTGTCAACCATTAACTCCACCATGATACAATCTAAAGGTGGACAGATTGACAAGTGACTTTTTTTTTGCTCGGTCCCGATGCGCGCGCATGGAGCTCTGTGGCGCGCCAGACGGAGATCGATAAGTGTTAACGCAACGCGAAGAGACAGACATGACATGCTGCTGTGGAGATACGATCAACAACAGACGTTTAGTTTAATAAAAGAACAAAGACGTGCGATAGAGAACATGTCAGGGGGCGGGCCAATCTTTTTAATGTCATGCGATCTACCGACACTACGCCGCGATCGACTGGCAGGTCGCGATCGACGTGTTGAGACCCTGATCTACAGGAAGTAAAAGTCGTAACAAGGTTTCCGTAGGTGAACCTGCGGAAGGATCATTACCGATGAACAGACCGTCTGCATGAGAGCGGACAGAGTTCAGATTGAAGTGGTGGATTGGAAGCTCATTTTACAAGTGACTTTTTTTTCGTCCCGACGACCAACAACAGACGGATTGGAAGCTCATTCTGCGCATGCGTTAAATGCGTTAAAAAAAAAAAACTAGTTAAACCTGTAATTGAATTAACTGAGTTAACGTGTTATTTTTCACAGCACAACTTTTTATATATCATTGATACAATTTCAAGGTTTTCCACGACCACAAAAACCCTCCTGTTGCCATTATGAATGTGTTCTGCAGGCCTCACTGATGGACAGATGTTTTGTGACCTTTTCCTTGCGCCATGACTTAAACCCAAAGGTCAACGTTCAAAGGACTGCTGACAGAATGAGAGGTACCTGGGCTGGAAATGAATTAACAAGACAGTCTGCTGTGTTGCTGAAAGAAAGATGGCTACCTGTGGATTAGAGCGAGAATGAGAGATGAAGTGATAACGTGAAGAAGAAGAAAAAGGAGAAAGGAGCGTTCAATGTCAGTCGGCAGTCACTGACTCAGTCGTCCCCACGTCTCCTGTGCAAAAGCGTTTTGTTTTTAGCTTTGAACATTAACACGATTTGTAACCTCACAGAGAAATAGACGAGAGAATCAAAGTAGACAGCAATGCTAAGTAGATATTTTAGTTTGGATCTGTGTGGTAACCCAGCTTAGGTTTGGATCAACGAGAACACATCAAAATGTCCAACTGGCAATCACTTAAAACCTTGCCACATTGTTGTGGATTACAGTTCGTGACTATTGTGATTCAGCAACAGCTGTTACATTATAGCTCAGACAGGGCCTCCTTCAGCACAAATACATTTGTATCTAAGCGAGAGAGTAGAAACCACACTGGAACCAACGAACACGACAAGCATATGTGCAATAAATTGCAAACGGCTCAATCACACTGGCGACACCGCCACTTCAGCTGGCAGCAGACTCCCCTCCCCTAATTGGAGCGCGAAGGAGCCCAGCCTCTCATCTCCTCCTCTTCCATCACAAAGGTTAGGGGAAAGTATCGACAAGAAAAATGAGCAAAACAAGAGAGAACGAGAAGGAGATGTCGGAGAGAGGAATGTCGTGCCTAGTGGAAGCCCGCCCAACGCTATGTTCAGTGTATCGGTCGTTGTACTGAAGGAATTTAAGTGGCAATTGACTCTGACAGAGGAAATGTAACCTTGTTGTTGCACCCCTATTACACAAAGTCAATATTTTCATTTCATCTGAGGCCCTTTGCCGGAGCCGCTCGGAAATAGCATTCTGTATCTTCACAAACAATTTGCACCGGTGCAAAATGAAGCATGCAGTCGACTCCTCCACTCCCAGCCTGCCAGGTACCGGCAAACACCAGGATGTGCTCCGTTTTGTGATTTCACAAATTCATGGGCCTTTTTTTGCCCTTTCTTCTCTAAGAGCACATTATCCAGCAATTTATAAAGTCGATTACATGCGTCTTCACTGAACAACTAATGGGTATTTTTTAAACTGATAATCCCTCAATCCTTTTTTTTTTTTTTAAGTAATTAATAATTGAATCTATAAGAAAACCACCCATGGCAACATAACCATGTTATTTTGACAGAAGAGGCTGCCACGACTGACCACAATCAATGTATCCAACTATATTACAGAGAAGTTGATTAATCTAAATGATTAAATGACTTTCATTTTATTTTGACAAACTATAGCCATTGGATAATGAAACAAAAAACAAAAACACATTACCCTTGAAATCCCTTGATAGAAATATAGATATTGTAATAGAGTATGACTAAATACAGGCCAGTGCCATGATCACACCAGAAAAGTGTCATAAAAATATCTTCCCTCAAATATGCGGTGACACTGACTTCATCCCCCCCCCCCCCTCTGTATCCAGCATCCATTTGGTCATGCAATGAGTGTCTTTCTCATCCCACCCGCCTTCCTGAGAGAAACGTAATCTGTTGCTTCTTGTACCTGTGCATCCACAAGAAGGTGCCTCATCAGGGTCATGGACTTCTGCAGCGGCTCCTTCTCGGGAGGAGGAGAGACAGGCTGCTCCTGCTCCAGCGGCTTGGGTCCAGTCACCATGAAGCTTGCAATCTGGTCATTCAAGCTGTTCAGAGATTGCACCGCTACAGGAAAACACAACGATGAAATCAGTTAGCAGAGATCAGTTGTTCTGTTTGGATTGGTTGTTAATCTAGTGGGTTTACAAAAGTCAATTAAAGAGCAAAGAGTACAGCTTTTTACATGTCCAACCTATCGTGAGTGCAGGCAGGCTTAAGAGTGTAAAAAATGCTTTCAAAAGAAGAGCACCGTCACATACACACTGACACGCAGCACACACAACACACGGACACACCCTCACACACTTCCTTTGTTGGTGGACTGCCAGCCTCTTTCTGAGCAGGATCCACAGAGATAACACTGGGAGAAAATGGTTTCCTACTATCACACTGTCACGGACTTTCTCTGTCAAGGCCCCCTCTGGTTCAGAATGTTCCATGTGGGCCTGAGAGCCATCCTGTTTTGTTTCCCTGCTCTTGCCTTTGCGTGTCTCTGGCAAACCTCTCCTTCCAGGTTTCCTCTCCAGCTCGGCTTCCACGTTAAGAAATTGCCAGCCCTCCTGCATTTCCTTCTCCTCTCACACACACTCACACACACACACACACACAGACTTCCTCAACCCGCTTCCATTTACAATTAATCCCCTTTAGACTTTGAAAGGTCATCTCGACTATTTCCGAGGCCACCCGCATGGCGGAAATGTTGGATAAATGAAAGTGTGAGAAAAAGCAATTTCCATTATTTTGTGCATTTTAGCAAACGTATCTTTTTTCATGAGCTGCTACACTAACCCCTCATGTCTCATTATCAATCTTTCCAGCATTTAAACTTTGCAAACGTACAGCTTTGTCAGTTAGAAAGGGAGACGCGGTGATCAAGGATTGACCTACTGCCCAGAGGTCATCCGATACGGACTCTGAACCATGAAACCGTGTGTTCTGCTGGAATCATGCACCGGCACATTTCTACCAAATTAAGAAATCCATCCTGCTAAAATCCATAAAGTGAAAGATGATTTTAGGCCAGGGATCTGGATAGGGTCCTATCAGGAATGCAAATATAAAGCCTCTTTTACACACAGAAGCCCAGGGCAACAACAAAAATAAGAGTGTGTAGATTAATGTGTTACATAACTCAAAAATAAATAATCTTTCACCGTGGCTGACATTCTAAGCAAACATGCTTCGAGTAGGACATTTGACAAGTGTGGGCGGGTTGTCGCCTGAGTTCACAGACACTCCAACAGTCTCACCTCTCCAAACGCAGCGCGAACATGCAACCAAGGACAGGACGCCAGCGAGCCTTCTCACACATTGATGTTGTGTTTATGTCCAACTGAGGTTGAATTTAAACACGGCTTTAAAATGCCACCTTTTCTCTTCAACATTTTTTATTTACGTGAAAACTCTAAACGCAAATTAGCAATTAGGTAAGCAGTAGGGCTGCAACAACGAATCCATAAAATCGATAAAAATCGATTATTAAAATAGTTGGCAACGAATTTCATTCTCGATTCTTTGTGTCGCGCGATTATTACGGCGCTCAATAAGTCGCGGAAAATAAAAAGAGTTGAGCGCAGAGCGGCGGAGGAGGAACAATAGCGGAGCGGAGGGAGAGGAAACGGAACGCTGCGTTGTGAGAGCCAATCAGCGCCGAGCTGCTCCTCCGTTGGTGAATCTAATTGGCTGCTGCTGCTCTCTTGGCGCTGGAAGCGGAAGTCATTCACGCAGTCGGAGTGACATTCACGGAGCTGAGTGCGCCTACGGGTGATGTCATGAACCCAGACACCAGGGCGCTAGATGTTACCACATGTGTGGCATTTCCACAAGAAGTATAACGTAGAAAAAGTGGTTATTTATTCCGTGGCAGAAAATATTTTTCCACGGAGCAAAGCAACGGAGATAAGCCACGCCCCCTCACCGACACGTATGACGCAGTTAACCCACAAATAGTCGGCTGAGTAAACTCAGGCGAGTAAAACGCTGTCAGTTCTGTTTGTGACAGGGTTCATCCACATGCTGACCAGTGAACAGGGTTCATCCACATGCTGACCAGTGAACATGGTTCATACACATGCTGACCAATGAACAGGTTCATCCACATGCTGACCAGTGAACAGGGTTCATACACATGCTGACCAGTGAACAGGGTTCATACACATGCTGACCAGTGAACAGGGTTCATCCACATGCTGACCAGTGAACAGGGTTCATCCACATGCTGACCAATGAACAGGGTTCATACACATGCTGACCAGTGAACAGGGTTCATCCACATGCTGACCAGTGAACAGGGTTCATACACATGCTGACCAATGAACAGGTTCATCCACATGCTGACCAGTGGATCTCCAGGACTTTAAACCACATGTCCATGATTAAACATGTTGTGAAAACTCTGTGTATACATGAACAAGTTTGAAGATGTAGTATTTAAACTAACAATGAGAATTCCAAAGCATACTGTATATATTCCGTGCAAATTAACATTTGAATATAACACATTTGCATTACTTTTCCAAAAAATTTAGATTTTATTTTTTTAGATTACTTTCAATTACCCATTTAATAATTCCATGACTTTTACAAGTTATCCATGACCGTACGAACCCCGTGTTGAAATAAGGGTTGAAAATTACAGTTTCTTTATCTGATTAATCGAAAAAATAATCAACAGATTAATCGATTATCAAAATAATCGTAAATTGCAGTCCATGTATGCAGCCTCTTCTCTCCTCCAGTGCACCTCTGGGAGATGTGATGTCAGCTATTTACACTTAGTGCCCTCTACTGGCCATGTAATGAACATGCAGGCACTTGTGAATTTTATTCATTTAATTTGAAAGAAAAGTTAAAACAATGTTTGTGTAATTATGTAAATTATGGTTCTTATTAATAAATCCTGAATTGGCAGATCAGACTTCAAATGAAAATAAATATGTCCCGAAAATGTGTATACTGCCCAAAACAAGACAAATTGCCACAGCAGGGTAAATATTATTGATAAACTTAAAATTCATAGCCATTGATCATGCAAGCCACATTTCGCAATCAAAACAATCCAGATATTTTACAGTAACCTTTTCCCTTTGTATTCAACATCAACTGTTGATTGTCCAGTTGCCAATGCTGCGATCATTAGGCCTTTAAAGCAACAACCAAATGGTTTGGAAGCATCACCCATCATTTCACAGACAAAATAAAACCGGCACACAATAGTTTATTTTCTTTTAAAGGCGTTTTGATTTCCCCGCAGCTTGCCTTCAGCGCATGTAAAAGCTGACGAGAGCGAGCAGATATGGAGGTTGTGAGGGAAAAAAGAGAGCTAATATTGCAGTCGTTAGCTTAAAATGGATGCAAAGAATCTAAATGTGTCATTCCTGCTTTGCCCTTGCGCTTTTCCTGTCTCCTTTCTTCCGTCAGTGTCTAGCCAACATGGGCAAATCGCAAAGTGCCTTACACGCCCTCCTATAGAGCAGGAACAGCACACCCAGTGAGCAGGAGGTATGGCACCCTGTCAGGCCGTTATCTGCTCACAAGGGAGAACTCTGGGAGCCGGGAGAAATAA
The DNA here is from genome assembly GCF_029220125.1 of Pseudoliparis swirei. Lineage (NCBI taxonomy): Eukaryota > Metazoa > Chordata > Actinopteri > Perciformes > Liparidae > Pseudoliparis > Pseudoliparis swirei. The sequence continues at coordinate 10,275,711 of NC_079396.1, forward strand.
GATCACTGTGGCAGCTGTCTCTGATTTGGCCTCGGCTGCTGATGATTGGCAATCAGTCAGCAGCCGATCATCAGCCGAGGCCACTCTTATAAAAGCTCCCACTTGAGAGTGGAGGGGAGAAGTGAGCAGACGCGTAGTGTTGCGGTCTGCTCGGTGTGTGTGTTACAGAATAAATATGTCATATAACGGAACCTCGTCGGTGTTATCTGGGTATCCTTGGTGCTGGAGGGGGAAACCCACGGGTAACGGCCTGAAACCTGTTACAATCACTAGCGATGGAAAATGTTTGAAAGAATGACTGCAGCAAACCTAAAAGGACTCGGTGCAGCCGTCAGGCTAAGACTTTAAATAAAGTGGGCTTATTTCATGGGAATTGTTCACAGCACGCATGACACCTTGGATAAATGTTGAGAAATATGAAGACTGATCTGCCAAAATCAAGTTCTGGGGTCTTCGATGTCAGCCGAACATGTGCTGCTATGCACTGAGCTGATGTGAAGTATCGATAGTACTGAAACTCTGGTCTTCATAAAAACTCTTATTATAGTCCTCCGAGATGCCATTGTGTATAATAATGTAATGTTCCGTTTATACTGTGAATTATTAATTAGCTAGCTCTAAGTAGGCTTGCTTTTGTATTCTCAAGAAACAGCTGTATAAATAAAAACACTTCAAGTTAATTTTCCTCCGCAGTCTTCATGAGAGTGGGCCACAGTTTCATACACCGAAAACTAGTGAAATAAAAATGGTGTTTTATATTTTCATACGTTTCAATTTTATGCAGTTTTCTGCCATCGGGACATCTAACAAAAATAAACTCAGTCGTTTGTCATGGCCTGTTGCTTTTTTAAATCATATACCTTTTCGACGTTTCAAAGTATCCAATAACCACATACTGGGCGACAGCTGGAGGCAGGAGGCAATCCTGTTGTGTTCATATTGGTGAAACTAATTCCTGTGGTGCTTAACTGGAAGCCTGGCATGTGGTTTAGGGCGTGCAAAATTAAGCACAGTTTGCACCTCTTAAATATCTGGCATCCGGAAAAGATGGGCTATGAGGGCCATTAGTTAAAACTAATAAAATGATATATTCAAGTATGCGTGATATCATAAATGGCATCATTAACATATAACCATAACAGAATAATAGCTATTTTAGGAAATGATCAACTCTCATGGGCTCTGAAGATCTGAAACAAACTATATGCTTGTCGGGTTTTATTGATTTAAACATTAAAAAAGTTCCCATTTTCATGAAGAACATTATTCCGTCACCACATTTGACAGTTCAGATAAAAAGAGAAGAAGGGTGAACTAAAAACCATACCTGCAAACTCATGAGGGGTGAAAACGGTGACAACGGGGGGGGGGCAGGTGACTTACAACTCTGGTAATTTTATTGTTCTGACCACAAATCTAAAAATGCTAATAAACCGTTTTAGAAAAAAGGTCCTCCGCTCTGACTAAGCCCTATAATGATAGTAATAACAAATATTCATTGTCATTATATATAATATGGTTAAAGTCATTCGTGAACCAAATTCCTTTTTTTTGGGGCCTGAATAGTCCTCAAGGACTTTTCCTTGAGTCTGTTCTGCCTCTAAAACAAGACCAGGACTCTGAAGCTGCTGCCGACTGAAGCCAGTAAGAAAGGAAACAACAATATGCAAGAGCTCCAATGGTGACCAGAGTGATCCAAGTGGAGTGGTTTGTAATAATCAGACGATCCTATTCCATTCGCTGTAGTTAAAGGGACGCAGCATCCACAAACATGTCTACAGAGTAAAGGCTCTGCATTGGCAGTAGTGCTATACAACACTGCCCCCTATTGACAACAATAAAACACTGCAGCATTGGCCGATAGCTCATCTTCATGCCTGTAAACTGAAGTAGTCCAACGCTGTCGACAGCATTTGAATCAAACTGCGGAAATGAAGGCAAAACAATCAAATCGCTGAGGGCAGAAACATTGCCAGGCCTAACGTGATCAAAGGGAAAGAGAACCGAGAACACCGCACTCTTTTCAATTAATCACGTTGAAATCTGTTCAGAGACTGATCGCGATCAGATGGTGTTTGAAGTGTTTTCAGAAGTTCTCTGGAGGTTTCGAGATTCGAGGCCGATGGGGAATATGAAAGTGGGACGTCGATTGGAACAAAACGCCTTCTGCCACAACGAGGTTGGTGTGGGCATCTACTGCTTTGTTTTATAGCGTTGTATATATTTTTTAAAAAAAATCTAATTTCACAACCTTCTTGACATTTTTATAATTAATTGTCTCAGCTCAATAATGAAAATAATTATTTAAAAAGACCTATAGGATGCATGCACTCATCCACACGCAACAGAACACAACTCCCTAGAGTAGCTCACAGTTAATGGGCACATGATAAAACCATATCAACGTGTCCCCCATGTTCAAACATGATGCATGTTCACAGGTAAGTACACAAATGCATAGAATTCCTCCATAATCTCCATCCACAGTCTCAGTGTAAGATGTACATGCTGCCGATGAAGAGACAGAGATGGTGCAAAGTGAGGAGTGTGAGGAGGGTGCATCATTCGCTCGGCGTAGCTGAACCCCGGAGGTTCTGTGGCTGTGAGGCGGAGAGCAGCCATCAGAACGCTCATCTCTGCGGAGCTCATTAAACTCCACTAATCGTATCCGTTAACCCCGTAATGGGCGGAATAAAGGGAGAGGAGCAGGAATGGGAAGTGGTTTCCTGAAGGTGCACATCAAATGGTTTGTATGTGGGTGTATTTATGTGTGTATGTTCATGTGAAAAAGAATCCAGCGCTGGCTCAACATATCTGTCTTGTTCTCCCTCCAGCAGAGAAACATCTCCCTCGATTTGTTTCCCCTTCTGTTTCTGCTGAGCTTCACATGAAGCTCTCTTCTCCTCTCTGCCCTCATTCTTGTGTTTTTCTGCTGCAGTTGTAACAACATCCTCACTTGTTGAATGGATTACAGAGCAGCTTCAGCTTGTTCTCTCTTCTGAGAAAGGGACAGGAAAAGATAAACAAAGAGACAGCTGCTCCCACAGAATTGGCCTAATGGTGTTTGTACATCAACTTCCTCTTCTAATAGCAAAGCCTCGTGGACACTGCTGGCTCACGGACAGATTCAAGGCTCTTCAGTTAAAAGGAAGAGCTTCTTGTCTAATGCTTTGTTGTCTCTGGTAAAGCTTTGATTTTGGTCGCAGCCAACGCAAAACTCTGCACAAACAGGAAGGATTCAATACGGCATACCGCCGAAGTCTGGATGAGATTAGACTGCCATGTCGGTCTTTCATGCCTCGAGAACGTTGTGGAGTCCTTTTTCACAGACACTAGGTGGTCTGACAGTTTGCTGTTCGCACAGCTTCTCTGATCCACAATAACTGTCTTTGTCGATAGTGTCAGACGTTGGATCTGGGCCAAGCATCTAGACTCTAGAGGATGGGGAATCTTTGCCTGTCTTTGCTGTAAAAAACAGACCGTGTATTTATGCCGATTACAATGTGGATCGCAGTGAAAACACCTCCAAATGACTTCTCAGCACACTACAAACATGTCACATCTACGAGGCAGGAATTCTTTCATTTTCTCTGCAACACTGTAGAATTTTAAAGATAAAAATACTCTCACTGTGAAATTATTTCAAACGTCCTTGAACAGGATTATGCACAGTTAATGTGGCTCATGCTCAGCGCATTATCGAAAACATTACGGCAAATGAAAGCAAAGAAACTTGAGTCAGACTTTTTAAAAATGGCCTGAATATATAACATATATTTGATGTTTGAAATTGTAATATTCATGTGTGTGTTTTCAGGGGCAACAGTGATAGTCAGTGGAGATTATGCTTTGAGAAGGTGGTTTGACAGTTTGTGATGCGAGTATACATATCCACCGTACCACAGCTTTGCGGGTTGGGCCATCGTTTCTATTTTCATAGCATCCGACAGTGGTCACTTGAGACCGCCAATCGGCAAACCGACCATCGGGGCGGAAGCGAGGCTTAGCATCTGACGCGCGCTGAAATAAAATATGTAAACATCTGTCTCGTCTCTTCAAACAATGGCTCCCATATACAAGTGTGTGCCCATAATCACAGCAGTGAGTTCCACTTCACATGAAGCCAATTTCCTTATTTTTAAGATCACACGATACAAATCATATCTATTACTAGGGCTGTACCGAATAGGTTGACGGTTTTATAATTGACATTAAAATTATTATCGTAAATATTTTCCAGAAACATTGGTGCAGTGCTCTCTCGGTCACTCTCCCACTCAGACACACAACGATCAACTCTATCTTGACTCTGTCCACAGTCCATCATTTGGTGAAGAAAGATAGATGATTTCCAAGATGTAAATATTTAACAGAATATTCTGCTTCAATACAAATTTGTTAGCATTCAGCCTTTCAAAAATAACAAATTTCCTGGGGCAAAAACCCAGGCTCAAACCTGGAGGCCCCATTTATTATATAAAACCACAATAACACAAACTCATATTTCTACATTTTTAGGGGGTGTAACAGTTTAGCTCCACATCTTCCTTTTATTATTAGTTGTTTTCATCCTGTCTAACTATCATGTCATTCCAGATCCTGCTTCCCATCTCGTCAGTCCAACTCCCCTCACCTGCCTCTGATCACCTCGTTAGTCCCTCATTCCCTTCACCTGGTCCTCACGCCCTTCTCACCTGCAGCCCATCCCCTCATTAGTCCCTCAGTATTTAGCTCCCTCACTTCCACTTGTCGTCTGCCAGATTGTCTTGTGTTTTCGTGCCAAGTTCTCCAGCGTTATTAGAATATATTCCTGACCCTGCCTGCCTGCCCTGACCTCTGATTCTCTGCCCCGCCCCTTTTTGGACTTGTTTGCCTCTTGGACTGATGTCAGCCTGTTTCCAACCAAAGACAGTCATCTTTGTTACTCCTGTTTGAGTCGTGCTTTTGGGTCCACTCCTTAGCATCGTGACAGGGGGTGAGAACGTCATATGATGATAAGACCATTTCCTTCCATTGTCGTCACAGCTGATTTGGCTGTGGAGGCTGGAGGCTGCTGCCAGAACATAAACAAGAGGGATACCGTGTATAATGACAGTCTTCTGTCTGGGTTTAGTGTTTTAAGTTTAAAATTAATGTTGCGTTTCTTCAGGAAACTTCCATTTAATGGACTTGCTTCGGTTGACCGGTGTCTCATTAAATTATGTAAATAGTTGAGTTGACACGTACTCGACTCAAAGAAATGCTCATTAACTTGATGTATTTATGTTGCCCTTTCTTGCCGTTACCTACAAGAGATGATGCCATAAAAAGATGAACAAGTGCGTAGGTGATCTAGTGATGACTATGAACACATATTTCATTAAATGATTGATTTACATACAACTAGTTTCACACCTTCCTCTTGTGAACATGCAGTCTTGCAGACAGTTTGGGCATTATTTACCCAGGTTTCTGTCTGACAAGCAATGGCATGAAAACTGATATTTACACCCTACTGTGCAGAGCTTTTCCTTAGCTCTGGCTGTCAACTACCGATTTAAATCCAGCCAGCTACTTAATACATATTGTATTAATTTTGGATTCTAACAAAATAGTTTTGATGAACAATTTGCGATTTGCTTTGAGCGTACATCTCACTACCAGGAAACCCTTCTTCTTCTAATGCAAGCGTGAATATAGAGTCCTGTCCCTGTATGGATGCATGACTCTTCGGTGGTCGGCATACTGACCAAGGGCCAAATAATGAAGAAAGAACATTTAAAAAAGTTGTTCAAGTACTGTGCGTGTGTTATGAATGTAAATATTCTGAACACTGTGAATCCATAACATGCGGGTAATGAAACAAATAAGGTTTTTTTCATGGCTCAAGATGACCCTCTTGAACATTTGCATATGTACATTTGTATCTCGTTTTAACTGGCTCAAAGCAAACACTTTTTACATGCAAGATATTTTGAGAGTTCGCGTCTGAATATTTTAGAAAAGGGACCAATCCGAGCAGACATCGGTCTCCGATATGGCGTGTGACCTGATGTGTCGGTTTCCAATCCACATAAATATGCAGTAACGGGGGAGAATGTCCCTCCAGCCGCGTTACGGCTGCAAATAGTCTAGTTAGTTTATGATAAACACAAACACGGCTCTCCTGCCATTGGTTTGATCACAGTGACGTGTCTCTGCTCGGCAAACAGGTGGTGAGTCTCACGCGCCGTGCTCGCAATAAGGATTCATTAAAACAGTCAACTGAAAGGCGAGTGTGTTAATTGATACGACTTGGCAGACGACGAGTCACTCGCGGTGCTTTTCATTTTGAGAGCACGATAACCGATTTCATCACTCGCCGCTCATAGGGCTGGCTCTGGCTTTGCTGCGGTCCAGCCAAAACCAAACTGCTCTTTTTTATTCATCTTTGAAGATTTTGGCAGAGGCCGGTTCACCACACTGATTAAAATACACGCCACCACATCGGCATCATGCCGCTGTCGCTACATGTGATACGACTGAAATCCACCAACTGCAATTTGTCGACAGCTAGAGGCGGGATGGAAGCAGCCGCCTCATCATTTTTTAATCAGCTTTTATCTTAAATAGTAGTTAGGTTTTATTCTTCAACTATCCATATCTCAGCACACTTTGTGGTGGACACATTATGCAGTGACAACAATGTTTCTAAATGACCTGAAACATACCTTTGGCTTTTCTCTAATGCAATGTTTCACTCTAGAGTTGCGATAATTAGTCCATTAGTTGTATTTAGAAGAAAACAATCTGCAGCTTTTTTCATATTCTTAAAGGACAAATGCCCAAAAAGTGGTTGATTAATTTCATCAATGTTCTTTTTCCTTAAAATATATTTAAACAAATATGTAAAGTATGGGTTTGACGGGACATTTCATTGCAATGTTGTATTCTATCGATCATTCAATGAATGTATTAATCCAGGAAATAATTGGGAGATGCAGCCCGATATTACTTTGCAGCTGATATTCAGAGATGCCAATATGTTGGAGACAATGTGGATGTTGCTGGTGATTTTTTATTAATGTAATTTATGAGTACGAGAGCATTTGTTCTATTAATCTATATTGTATTTGGAGGATGTTATATAGATGTGTGGGTGAAATGTGCATCGTCCTCTATACAGATTAAACAACGTGTTAATTGCTGAGCTAAACAGCTGCTGCAAGGCGGAGTTTCTAGCCGATTGTAGCTCCATAGATAGCGTACTAACATGAGAGTGGTGTCAATCTTCACACCCAACTTTTGCCGTTTAGAGGAACTAGAACGGGCACTCGGTAGAGCGCATACCTTCGCATATCACAAGATTGGGCATTGAATTATGAACATTTTGGCATTAGTTGCATACCAATTGGATATAAATTGACCGCGCTATGGTAAAAAGAAGATTTTGACCTTTTCATGACCTTGACCTTTGATCCGATCGATCCCAAAATCTAATCAAATGGTCCCCGGATAATAACCAATCATCCCACCAAATTTCATGCGATTCGGTTTAATACTTTTTGACTTATGCGAATAACACGCACGCATACAAATACACGGCGATCAAAACATTACCTTCCTGAGCCATTCCAACACCTCAGCCGGAGTGAGATTACCCCCGAGGCAGCGGGGCTCTGGTCATGACAGTGGAAGGTGAAATGTTACGCCCCTTCACACGTCCAGAGAATGAAACACATTCCTCTCACCTTTGTAAAATGACAGCAGATGATTTATTATCTGTCCAATAACCTGCAATCAGCACGTTGAAAAAAAAGATAATTGAATATACTTCTTCTTTAACATTTGATGAGCATAATTTTCTCCATCCATGAGGCATTCTACTTGATTAATGAAGACTAGACTTCTCGCAAAAATAAATCAATGTCAACGTTGATAAAAATAAATACATGGGGAAAATAAGTACAACTGTATTAAGTCACATTATATTAATTAATGTATGCCTTCAGAGTCATGTATTCATGAATTTTAGATTTTGTCAGGTTTTTTCCTCCATTAATGGATAATGACTAAGAAAAAAAGCTAATTGTGGCTGGAGACTGTTCTGTTAGTGTTTATTATCTACGGTAAATAAATATGACAACTATTCAGTGTGGTTGGTTATTTACTTAGATAGCCAATACCAAGAGTGAACTAAAAGTTCCCTCCTCGTGCTCTGTCACAGCGAGGACTATTGCTTTGCTTCAAATGTGCAACACTTGTCCTATAATCCGATATGTGTTCGGGATTAAAGTCTAAACTTTTATCACTCATCAATGATCTCTCGTCTCACAGAGGAAAGCTTGCCGGAGATGGATTGTCTAGATGGGAGAGCACAGGCGCCTGAAGTGAGGATTTAGAAGCAGAATAGTGAAGGATTAAAGACTTGGGTAGACGTGATTGGCATAAAAATCACATGCTGCTGCTGACGCATCATCCACATGCCGCCACAGATAAATGCAGCCAGCAGAAAAGAAAGAAGAAGAAAAAACACAGGAGAGGAAACGCGCGTCATCTCTGAACACCACAGAATACAAAACCGCTGCTAAACAATCACAACTGCAAACACAATCAATTCAGAGCGATTAGTGAGGATTATAGTTGCCTTGCAGAGCAGCCGGAAGAAAAATTGATATCTGATATCATCAGAGTCAAACAGACACTCGTCAGGTTGTTATCTGAATACCATAATTATATTGTGAGTGGGACGGGAACAACTGATGCAACACTACCCACTACTTTACACTCAATTTGGGGCAGGGAAATTGCAACTCTCCATAGCCTGTGCGTTTCCCTCCCATAACATCTCAAACTGTCTCCCCGTGAAAGAGATATGATGATATTATATGATATATGATATGATATATACCTTTATTCGTCCCAGTGGGGAAATTTCAAAAATCACACCAGCGTTGCACATCAGAGCATTCATAAAAATAATTATAAAACACAAAACTAAATACTAAATATACAGGGGGGAAACAAAGTAAAGTGCTACACAGTGCTATACACAGCTAGTGTGTGTGTGTGTGGGGGGGGTGGATACAACTCAAAAAGCATAGATTCAGGAACCTATTCCTATTTGTTTTAAGTCAAACCAAAAAAACATCTGGAATACAAACAGAGTCCCAGTCAGCCCACGGCTGAGGAAGAGGGGTAGCTGTCTATTGACTAACATCCAGCCCTGCGGGTTGGTGGCTGGCCTGTGGTGCTGCTGTGCGTCACTGCCTGCTGTTAGGATCATCACAGCTGACAGCTGACTGGTAGTTTGTATACCAGCCAACTGAACTTGAGTAATTACACTGTAGTTTCAGTGAGGACCGTTTGTGTTGGAATCTGTCGTGGCGGAGTTTGTGGCGTAAGTGTCGCTTGTATCGGCGGCAAAATGTGACAATGGTTTACTGCAGAAACAGCATCTTCCGTTTCTGAAATAATCTGTTCATGATCCTCAAACACTGGATAAAACGAAGAATTGCTACCAGCCACTGCTTGAATCCCATTTGCTCAAATATAGTTCCTAATCTTTCGTTCCGTGTAACAGATATGTGTGGATTTAATATCAGTCTAATTCAAAGTAGATTTAAAGTAGCCTTTCTTCTATTTCTTAACAATGTGCATGCTTGATTAAAAGTAATTATAAATTAAGTCAAGAGTGTCTGCTCACATTAAACTAATATGGAACATAAAAACTAAAAGTGCTTTATCATACAATAGTACAGTAGGGGATTGGAATAATTTATTTGATCTATCAATTTAAACTCTAGTGCAAAAACACAGGGCTGCATTTCATGTGTAGACAAAGCTGAACTATTTAGCACCTTTATGCATCAACACAGGATTTAATCATTGAAATTAAAATCAGCTGCACAACTCGTACATCATTCAGCTGCCACCACTGTTGGAGCTGAAGGACTTAGCTAGCTACTGACGCTCTCAGCAACACTTTAATAATTACACTGCATTGTTGATTAAACAATAAACATTATCGAGCATTGAGACCTTGTTCTTACCTTTTTGCTTTCCTCTGCATTGACATGTATACAAATATATCACAGGCCTCTGAGCACAGCTGCTGTTAGCAGCTCCATACAGACCAGACTCATCTCCCATTATCTTCATCCTTCAGAACCAACATCTCCACCTCTGAACACGTTAGCCGTTAGCTAGCTAGCTGTCAGCCGAGACACACGTGCTAACCATGCCCACGTGCTAGCTAGCATCACATTAGCAGTCAATCTCTCCCTACCTCTGTTTTTACCCTGACAAATAACTGCTTCGATCATCCTCCTATGTTGTTGTTGTAGTTGCTTGCTGCTTATTTCCATTACTTAGCCCATTTCTGCTCCTGGTTTGATTATACCACCATTTGAAATCATTTGAATAAGCAACACTGTCACACCTGGGTCTCTCAGCCCATTAATCCCTGTGTAACAGAGTCTCAGTGAGGTGGCAGCTGCTCACACAATGAGAAATACAAAAGATAAATGAAAGAAAAAGAAAAAACTGCAACATCATTTTTTTGGCGCAACATCCATTTCCAGATTCCTGGTATGCGTGAATATTCATAGGAAATATGGTCACCATATTTGATAAGGACTATTTCTTTTGTAAAAAGTAGTTCCAATTACAATTCTTCACAGTGAGGTTCTTTGTTTTGGGTGAACCGACCATTACTATATGTCCCCCAAGAAAGAAAAGAATGCAACACATATTTTTCACTTTTTGACAATATTAGTTTTGTTATTACAACATATTAGATGGTCCCAACACACAGAAATTGGACATTGTTGTTTTGTATTGTGGTACATTATAATAGGCTGACAGTGTATTCACATTTGTCAGGCAGTAATCTAGTTTTACTATTTCATGGCCTTTATTTGAAAATCGTATTTTGATAATTTGTTAAAAACATTACACATTATTCAAGAGCTGTATCCTCACCACTTCAATAAGCTTCAGATGCACTGATTATAGCGCATTCATGCCTTTTGATTTGCTGTTAGAAATGTATGAACACCTCAAAGTAGATGGTAGCCTATTGAGCGGAGTAGCAAGCAGAAAAAAGGAAACTGTTTCACAATGTAAAGAATCTCAGGAATCGTGACATGTGTGAAGCTCCAAAGCCGAGATACCCTGTCCTGTAATGTCTTGAGGTGTGTTATGGTTCTACATGGCTCAGGTATCAAACATGTTATCTTTTTATGGGCTTTATTGCACTCTCGATGAAATCAGTAGACTGAAGAGTTTTTCTCACTGGGCTTTCTTGTTCTAAATCTCCTGTAAATGCTTCACAGAAGACAGACATTTTTAAACACATCTGTACTCAGAATGACACCCATTGGTGACAGGATGTGCCAACACAGAACTTCATATTAGAAAAATAATTTATTTTTGGCAGAGGATAGAGGAGGAGAAAAGTACATGCAGAGACACGCCCTCTGACCCTGTTTTCAGTCAGGCTCTTCTAGCAGAGTGGTCATTAATCTGAAGGTTAATGGAAGTTGCAGATGTCCAATTTACGCACAGAAATGGGAAAGTGGAGCATTGTAATACATGTTGTGTGTCGGGTGTCCCATAGTTCGCCCGCTTTAACTCAATTGACTGCCTTGACAGCAGTTTGTTTTTTAATAATACATTCTGAAATGATTCCAGGAACAACTTGATGCAAAGTGTTTCACTCCCACTAAAAAAAACATCACCTACAAACAGGCAATACAAAAAATAAGATCTGCATAGTTTTGGGCTGGTGGAACACAAGCATGCTCTCTAGTTCACATGTGATTCTGACGTGATTTAGCCGCACAGATGGCAATACTATGGTTTCTAACTCATGTGAGGAGGCGTAGGCAACTGGTGCAGAAGAATGACCCGCATTCATCTGTGATTAACTTGTCAATAACAAGTCTAGACATAAAGTACATCAGGGCATGTTACATGATTATAATCTCTCTTTTACTCTGGTTAGGTCATACATTCACTGTTAATCCTGACCACACTTCCACCGAGGTGAAAATGCATTCACAAAACAAACCCAAACTACAGTCACAATAATATTAAGCTGCATAAACGAAATACTGCAGAGAAGCCATTATGAAAACTTTCTTTATGTTTGTGAGCAGCAGCCGCAACATTATCCATGCTCTTTGTAGATTGTGCACTTGGTATAAACACTGTTTTAAAATAGATTAAATATTAACAAAGATACATAAAACTGAATTTAATATAGAGATGAGTGAATACCACAGCACAAATGTGTTTACTGAGTGCTAATCACCACAACATGCAGCAATATGCACAAATCAATGTAAACCTTAAATCCTGTGCACAACAATCCTTCCCATAAAACTAAAAACACATTTTGCCTTACAAAAGTAATATAATGCTGAAAGTATGCAGAAATGCACACCAAAACATTAATAAGGAGTCATGATGATGGTCTCAGGCCTGTATTATTTTAGAGTGTAGTGTGAAACAGTTTCCTCTCCAAATAAGATTGTGAGAGATCATTTTTAATCCGCCTGAGTTATAATGTAAATCATGTGGCTTTACTTCTTCAATAAAGTAACACATTAGTTTTCAGGCAAATCCAAATGAATAATAATATCAATGTTCAGGTCTTGTTGAATCAGAAATAAAATGTAAATTCCTTCTCAGTTTCTGAGTTTTTTTTATCAAGCACAAACTAAATGAATCAATAAAATGTCCAAATGAGTGACTCTCCATGTGAGGAAGAAAACGATGATGCGTTACCTTGCTGGGTGCAAACAAAACTCTTGCAACGCGACTCCTTCTACATGATTAGCAACACCAGAAGCATGAAATAATCTCTCACTGCAGGAAAGCCCGCCGGGCAAGGAGGTGTGAGGAATCTGCGAGTGTGCTGGACCCATAATACAAGTAGAAGCTGGAGAGGAATGAATCACTTCAAAGAAGACCAAAATATGTTCTACACCTGCAGTGGACACATTAATACTTCTAATCACGTTCTCCACTCCTGAGCAGGGATTTGCCAAAGATTTAGTGAGGGATTAAGGGGATATCCAAGGGTAAAGTGATGGTAAGAAAGAGAACAGTCTCCTTCTTTGAGTGCTAAACTGAAAATAGATACTCTCATCATCATCAACAAACAAGTAATCATCCACCACTATCAGTGACAATCCATTCAGCACAGCTTCTGGGCACACACACACATTTGTCAGATGCTCTGCCGACTCGGGTTCTCACAATATAGTGGAAAACTATCAGGAGCAATTCACTTGAGTTGAAATTGCAGCTTTAAACAATAATATGCACGACAGAGGAAAGCGAGGAGAGAGATAAGTCATCAATCAAAATGAATGTTGGATATTAATAATTTTAGATGCCAATGTATTTTCAGACTGACAGAGGTTGATATCTGGAATGTGGGCCGAGAGGCAATATAGGCAGACATGAGAAAACATGAAGCTTTTGTCCAGGGCAGCTGTGGCTACTGATGTAGCTTACCACCACCGGTATGACTGTGTGTGTATGACTACTGGACTGACTCTGTGTGTGCGACTTCGTATATTTATAAGAAAAATTATAATTAATTGGTTATTATTATTATTATTATTATTATTATTCAGCCAGAAGTCATGGTGAGGGGACACTGCTGATCCACAATCCTTTCCACAGATATGTTTCCAATAAGTTTGTACTATTTAATGGTACACTTGAATGATTTCAGTTCCATGGACGGTGCATTTGAGAGCACTATTACACACACACACACACACAAGGTGATGGGAAGCAATGATGCTCCATCTAAAATGGACTAACCTTGAAAATTCAGTCATGAACTTTTCCAGAACTTTTCCAGAAACTATTTTAAAGCACTAAGTTGTCACGCTCCCCCAACTAATGGGAACATTGACTACCGAGGGATTCTTGACAACACATCACAACACTGAACACAGAACTAATCAAACCACCAGCGGGGAGTAAGGGAATTGTTGCAGGATTATGCACCTGGCACTTCCACGTCAATGCGATTCATGAGGCAAAAAAAAATAATCTGTCAAGTGTGATTCTGCCAGGGAACCAGCAGAAGGTTGTTAATATTCAAGTCTTTGGGAATGAGCAACACTCAGGAAATGTTTTTTTCTCTCCCTACAATTCAGGAAGGCCTTTGCATATAGCTGAGAGACTTCTGATCCAATGATGGGTGACAGCCAAAGATAACACAAAAATCCCCCTATAATTACTGTAGATATTGCGAGCCAGCACTCCTGTGGATTAGTGTTCCAGCAGCTGTGTAACAGGATGTAAGGTTGTTGCTAAAAATAGAAAGAAAAAGAAAAAAACACCCATCTCTTATTCACACAATTTGCAGCTTGCTCACTTTCTTGCGCCCCATCCCTTCTCTTCTTCTCCCTCCTCTCTCCTCTCTCCTTCCATCTCCCCCTTCCCTTCCCTCTCCTGCACATCTGAAATCACAGACATGCAGCACAGGCTTCAAAGAGCATAGATAACTTTGGCAGCGCGAGTCTGACTGTAATTCAGCCCAACACATGCAATGAGGGTGACATTTAGGTTTAAATGTGACTGATCAACAGGCATCGGAGGAGAGTCACTGTGAATGAGGACCACGGCTGGGCTTCAAGTGCTCTTTAAGTCTGTGACAACACAACAGAGATGGATTAAAATGGTGTGTAAACATAGACTGAGTATTGAGTGTGAGCGTAATATCAGCATGCGAAAGTCCAAAAACAAATTTCACAAAGGAAGCTTGATGTGCCAGCAAACATTTGAATAATCATGTGTTCTCCGTTGATCATCATATTATATAAAGTTATTGTTTCAATCATTCACTGCAGTAGATCGCTGGAGATCTTGGCACACTCAGCACTTTATTTTCCTGGACACTTTAACCTGCTCGAAATTCACTTTGGTCACTGCCTTGTGTATATATTTAGTTTCCTATGTATATTTAGTATGTTAGTATTAGTATTTCGTATTGTTACTGTGTTTTGTGTTTTATTTTTATCTTTTATTTTTATTAATGCTCTAACGTGCACCCGCTGCTCTGATCCTGACATGTCCCCACTGTGGGACTAATAAAGGAATATCTTTTCTTTTCTTATTCAAATCAGGAAAAATATCCAAGTAAAGACTCCAAAAAATGCTCAAAAAGAAACTGTTCTATGAAAGAAGCCATTTAGAAATCTTTCCATCGTACAAAATGTCATTGAAGAAACCTTTTCCAAACCAGAGGAAAGCTACGGAACGGCCATTGCTTTCCTTTTGCAAAACGTCAGCTGGAAAGCAAACCATTAGTTACAGAAGAATGAGAAAGGACATCACACACGGTACTCGACTCAATGCAAAAGAAGAATGTCCTCATTATGTGAGAATTAGATTTAAGAAAGATAGCAGCAGATACAGGACAAGCATGCACATGCAGTCAACTAGCTCACTATGCTTCTCATCAGGTCGGCCATGACCAAAAAGGTGCTTTTCATGATGTGACGCCTCGTAACAGAACCCCCGAGGCAGATTGTGTCATGCTGTGTAGTTTGATCCTGAAAAGAAAAAGCGACAAGACCTCAAAGCTCAAGCACACAATTCACACGGACACAGTTCACATATACAACTGTGCGCCCATGAGCAGAGTTTGAATTGTATCAGCGCTATATTAAAAAAATGATTATTATTATTATCTGTGGGCGTCTGGCTCCCATACTGCAGAGAACCCCTTCAAACATTGAGAGTAATTTTAAAGAAAATAATTACAGAAGCAAAAATAGTATTTTACTCACGGACACGAAGAGATAAAGTCAAAAAACTCTTTTTGTAATTTATAGTGTAAGTAACGCCTTTAAACCAAAGACTCTCTCCTGGGAATGAACAGTGCATTCTGACCAGGAGCACAAACAATATGCACTTATTATCAGTCTAACAACAGCAAAAAGCAAACATAGGGGACTTCACAAAGGCATTTATACACAGACTACTGTACTGCATTATAATCTCTACAGTTGTTCATGCCGTTGTGTAAAATGGTTGACTGTAATGACTTCTTGTCGCTTTCTTTTTCGACCTGTGGCACAAGCACACTCACAAGACAGCGCACACACATTCACATCTCTCCCTTGTGCGTGACCACAGCATCACAGTCTGTCATCGTTAACACATCCCTGTGTCGAACTGGATTACGCTAGAAATGATCCATCACAATGTATTATGTCATATGTTCTCGGAAGAAAAACATTTCAAAGCCATGCTGCTCGAGGACAACACAAAGCGTGTCGTTTTGCCTCGTGGCTTCACAACAAAGGAAGCCGATATGAAACACCCCGGACAAAGAGAAAAGGGAAACAAGATTCAAAGTATTGATAGAACTGAATGATCAATTTAAAGGTATATTAATTTTGAGGTGAAAACTGTGACACATTAATTTTGCAAACCAATATCGCTGTATTCATACGTTTGTCTCCTCAACAGAACGGTCTACTTCAAAAAACAGTCTCTGTTAATCATGAAATCCACTCACTGTTGGATCACTGCCTGCAATCAAGTGACGCGTTATCAGGACCACGCAGCGCAAATACAACGTTGATATCTCTGCGGACTTTATGTGGCTGTTAACACTCACTGGCTTGCATGAGCTGACCCTGACGCCCAAACACCTG
Organism: Pseudoliparis swirei; assembly: GCF_029220125.1. Taxonomy (NCBI): domain Eukaryota; kingdom Metazoa; phylum Chordata; class Actinopteri; order Perciformes; family Liparidae; genus Pseudoliparis; species Pseudoliparis swirei. Next base: position 10,292,363 of record NC_079396.1, read on the forward strand.
GGAGAAAGGGCTGCGGCCGCAGGTGAGCATCTCCTCCATGGCTGAACTCCTCTGGGAGAGAAGAGGTCCTTCTTCGTCTTTAGAGAGACAGAGAGAGAGAGAGAGAGAGAGTGCACTGTGGGTCAGCCTCCGAGTGTGGAGACGGTCGGCTGCTGCTCTGGACCGATCCTCTCCTCTCACCTTCTCTCAACTGCTAATTTGCCTTTGAAGCCACCTCACGACCTCTCCTCTGCCTTTCCCTGCCGCCTCCCCGCTGACTGCAGATCAGTCCTGTGTGTCGTCGCCTCAGATGCCGTCAGAGCTGCTGCTGCTCCGGAGCTGATGGGAGATCTGTGTTGAGTCGCTTTCAGCTCACTCGTTAGTGCTCCAGAGCTGCTTCAGATGGAGAGAGCACGGCAGACGCAGCATGAACAAAGCAAGAGGGAGAGAGAGGGAGAGAGAGTGATGAGGAGGAGAAGCCTGCTGCAGAGAGGAGACGGTCTCTCTCCCCTGACGAAAGTGAGAAGAGAAAAGACTGTGTGAAATCCGTTTTAACATTTTACTGTAGCTGCTGCTCGTGCTTTCCCCGTCTCTCTTTCTTCTCCCCTCTTTTACAGCCGATGTGACTTCTCGGGCAAATACGTCGGGAAAGTGACGAGACAGAGATGCACGGCAGATAAGCATGAAGAGTAAGTTATTTTGCCCGGCAAGCAAAGCCAAGAATCAACGTGGCCTGAGGTCTGTTCCTTCAAAGAGAGGCTACACTGGACTCTCAAGCCCTCAAAGACAAAAGCATAAAGCAAAAACAGACACAAACTGAGAATTACCCGACACAACCAAACATGACTCTGTTGTTCCGCTTGCACACACACACACACACACGCACACACACATACACACACACTGGATTGTTATTTAGCGTTCACCTCCACCCTCCACTTTTTCTCCTCTTCTCTGTGATCTACTGTGTGCTTTTTAAGCCTTGTTTTCAACCACATTTCCTTCAGGATAATACATTTTGAGTTATCCACCCCCACCTTACTTCTCAACTTATAAGATATTAACCTCCAAATATAGGCAGAGAAGCATCCTGCAGCTCGCTATCTCTCACACACACGCACACATCCAGGTGTGTGCAGCACTTTGCTTGTACAGGCAAAAAAAAGTAGTCCATCACGAGTCCCGATGAAAGCGAGACAGAAAACTCAAACACAGACGAGAAAATCCGTTTCAAACTAAAGGGGCCAGTGGTTCATTAAATATGGATCCACATCCTTTATTAATGTCCTCATTACCATGTCTGCTCCGGTCCTGAGCAGCATGCAGAGAGGGAGGAAGAGGATAAAAGTATTTTACCCCAGCATCCAGTTTGCATTATCTGCATTCACCAGTTCTACTTTGAGAGGTGGGGTACCTCTATAAAGCGTTAGGGTCGTCTTCCCTTTGAACCCTCTGTCTTAAACCAGTTATCGGCTGCTGTATAAGGAGAATCTTCAAGGCCAGAAATGTTGACTACACAAAAACAAAAAAGAGATTAAGAAACATAAAATAGAAGAAACATGCGAGAAGAAGTTTAATGTTCATTAAAGAGTTCATTAAACACGGTGACATCCTGAGGTTAAAGAATCAAAAACACACCAGCCTGAACAAGCAAGAGATCCAGAGATGATGTGACTCTTTGATCCGTCTTCATTTCATGAACTGTTCACCTCACATCACTTGTATTTGTTGCTTTTCGACAAACCGGACGACGTCTCAAAGCCACCGATACTGCAGGAAGGAAAACATACAATCCACTAACACTCTAGGTACGCTGGCACAACTCCTCACGACATCAACATCATCTGCCACGTACTGCTACTCACAAAGAGAGGATGGCTGGTCCCTCGAGACTTCACTTTCATCACCATTAAAAAGTAGGGTTTATTAAACGTAATTGTATACATACCTGCAATGAATCTATAGAGCATCTTACAGCTTCTTTGCTGCAAACTTTACAACTGTAACCATATAAATGTATTCAATTTCATTTACACACATGCACGCACCCACACACACACACATTCGAACCACCAGCATTGATTTGTCACAAAGGTGCTGAAACCTTCTGAAGAGTGAAAGTAAAGGTTCCACCAGGGGAAGAACAATCCCACAAGCCGTTACATAAGAACACCCGGCGGCGGCAGACTGTACAGCTCGCCTCACCTGCCTCTGCATTTTATTACAATGTCGGCTGTAACCACGACACGATGGGATCGGGGGAATTGCTGTGATATCTCAATGTCACCGACTGGAAACCAACACAGCTGCTGTTTCCAATGCATTTTCTTTTCCATTGGATTCTTCTCTCATCTGCCAGTCCGAAATAAAAGATGTTGCATAACAGGCAACATTACGATTGAATTCATGGCCGTCGCACTGCATGCTGATGAACAATTACATTGAGGCAGAGATTCCTCTTCATGTATTAACGTTTGATTGAGAGAGCGTGCCGACACTTGGACCCGGTCTCTCCAGACACTATTTGTTGTTAATGTAGTTTCACTGAATTAAAGAAAGTTAACATCCATGTTCAAATTCAAAAAGAGATAAAGTGGTCCCTGAAGGCGAGAAGGCCCACTATACAAGTATCCAAGCACAAAACATACATGTACCCTGTAGAGTTTGACCTTTCACCTGCGATGTCAGAGTTGTAATAAGTGTACACTCATTCAGATTATTCCCGTGAATGCACACGAGGATGTGGGTGATGCAGGACACATTTTTGTTCAGTGCTCATTGTTCCACTGATCTACAGGTTTCAAAAGGTAAACAATGCCGGTTTAAATAAAAATCCAGGAAGTCATCTTTGAAAATATGTTATCCTCCTGAGAACCGAGGGGAAATAGCGTCTTCCAACTTTTGATTTGTTGTGATTTTCTAACTATTTAGAATTAAATAAACATCTTAAAATTTAAAGATTTTTAAAATTATCTTGATTTGAAATGTTAGAGCATGTCCACTGTAGTGGACCACAGGATAGCCGAGAGTTTTTTTCAGCGTAAGAAATACGATGTGTGGCGGGAGTGCGTGAGTTAAGACCGAAATGACACTTGAGAGCCCTGAGAATGTTTAATATTAATTATTACACCATTAGACCACCATTACATGTTTCCTCTCGCGCACCCCCTAGAGGCCGCGATGCCGGCGAGACGCCGGCCGGGGACGCCGGCGAGACGCGATGCCGGCGAGACGCGATGCCGGCGAGACGCGATGCCGGCGAGACGCGATGCCGGCGAGACGCGATGCCGGCGAGACGCATATACAGTAGCCTGCAGTGGGCTACAGTTGTGTGCACATGTACAGTATCACGTGTTTCTTCACTGTACAATTTGTATTCTTGAAACTCAACTCATCCAAGAGATAAATGTTTTGTGCTTTTTAAATTGATTGTTTGAAAGAGGGCTGTTAATGTCCTGTTACAACCAAACTGGTTCCGCAGAACGTTTCAGCCACTGGAAAGCAGGTGTTTAGGGTTTTTGGTTGATTGAACTTTTTTGTGGCTCCTGCAGAATGTCTTCTCTGGTCGTGCGTCACATAAACACAGCCACTCTTTAATCTACAGCCTCTCTATTTTCACCAACACACTCCGCTTCCCTACTTTCATTGTTCACTCGTGCTATTTGCTATTCTCTTTCCACCCTTTCTTCCATCCTCAGCTACTCTACCACCCACACATAACTTTGCTAATTAGACTTTCCCCACAACATTGTGTGTCTATTAGTTGTCCTGAGAGGCATTGTGCGTCACTCCATGGTTCTTAGCGCGATCTCCACCTAAAGCACGGGCACATACATTTTAATGCATGCCGTGTTTTCACGCTTCACTTGACTCATTTCTTAGTGAAAAGTCATTTGCAGTATTTGTTGTGCAACCTTTTGTTCAAGATAATAATTATGAAGGGTAAAAATGGGACAAACACAGTTGACTCCATAATGACGCTTTCCCATAAAACAGGTCGCAGGCTGGATATCTTTGCACTGAGACTTCTCTTTTTGCATCGTGATATCAAATCGTATCATACTGGTGGTGGCAAAATGCTTTAAAATAGGACAACCGCATCCCGTATATGGATTATCTAACAGAGCAGAAGAGATGCAGTGGATTACAAAATCCACTTTATTGCATCTATTGCTCAAGAGGTGAAAATAAGGAAAGTGTGCCACCAACTGGACATTATTATTTTCTAGTAAGGCTCATAATGCAGGAGTCAAATAATTTCAACACCGTTCAAAATTAATAAAGTAAGAACTGAGAATTTGGTATAATTTCAACATAAAATCTCCAGACATTACGAATTAAACAAAACATATGATTCTTGTAATTTGTGCACCACAGAAAGTTCCACACAAACTTAACATTCTCCATTTATTTGAAACACTCGCTTTGAAAAACTTTAGTGCAAATCATACAGAGGAACCGTTCGGATATTGATTACACGATTTTAAATTATTAATAAATATACATGACTCAATTTACACTTCCAAATGCTACAAGCACTTTTCACAGTTAAATAACAGTCTCCCAAGCCGCCGTGTACGTCGGCACGTTGCAGCCTCCCGTCTGGAGGAAGCAGATATTACCAGTGAGGGTTGAAAAGGCAAAATGTCAAATAGAGGTATACCATTATTGATTCTCTCAAACACAGCCCATTGACCAGTTTAACATCATGACAATCATAATGAAATACGTACCCTGTATAGCACGAGCTCTTCAAACTAGTAGCTTATTAAAATGTTAACCAAACAGATCTAATGTATCACACTCACACTTTGAGATTAGTGACAACTTGCCACTAACGCACCCATGTGTCATCACAAGTCCAGCATTACGTTTCCATTTTGTGATTTACACTGTACATGTGGAATTTATTATACACACTTCACACGATAAAAACTGTTGCCGACAGATTATAAGCAATGGCGAGATTATTGTACGCTGGGGGATGACCCAGACCCAAACAGACTGGAGTTCTATTAAGACGCTTTATCGTTGTGGAAAGGGAAAGAAAACAGTCACACTTATATTTCTGACGGGAGCTTTGTGAAGTGGGTGCAAAACAAAATAAACTGCACTGCTGTCAATATTTCAGGATTCCAGAGAACATGCACGAGTCGGCTCTTCCAATGCCGCTCAGTTAAACTCGCGGCTTTGTAAAAGTGCCGATGATGCATCCAAGCTGTAAAGGTAATAACAGAGTACGTGCCAACACATTAAACCGTTTCCCAAGAGTTTAAAATGTATTTATGATGGCCTATAAACAAACAAAAAGGGGTTATCCTTTTTATGCCACATGTTGTAATATTATGTACATTTGATGGCACATCGAAGGAAGTATCTTCAACACATTCATACAAATAGATGTCAGCTGGGACCACCAGATTATATACACATTTGATTTGCAAAAAGCTGACGCATTAAATCTACCAATGTTACATTCACAGCAGCAATGGAAACAGACCTTTCCAATCGTAATCAAGAGTGATGACATCCTCACAAGAATGTTGCCAGGTAGGTGGCAGCCAGTGTTGCACAGTATTCTGGAGCAGTGGTCCTCGTGGGTCACGACCTCCCCCTGTTGCTTTAGTGAGGACAGGTTGACCCTCATCATCATCAATGTGCTCCAGGCACGCTGACCTTTTGACTCGGCTCTTCTCTTGACTGCTCGGCACTCCCCAGTCAGACGAAGACACTCAATAAAATGTATTCCGAGGCAAAATATATCGCTGGTACAGGCAATATAATGTAAGAAAAAACAATTCTCGAGTCTAAAATATGTTATTGTATTTTGAATACATTACTAAAATGTCTCCGTGCTGAGATCCTGTATCCTGCATTTAGAAGTATAGATGCATCTTCTTCACGTCAGGGCCTAATCGCATTAACATAACCATCCCAATTAATGTAGCTGTAGAACAAGCATGCAGTAAGAGCTGGAACCAAAAGGGCAGACGACAGACAAAAGTGCAAATGCATGCCGAGAGTGATTGCCACCTGCTGTTCTCGCTGGAAAAGAAAACACAAAGTGGGGACTGAGAGTCGGCTTGGAGCTCGAGTCCTCCCACTCCCTTTTCCAATGTGTGGCATGGAGCAGGCAGAATAACTTCAAAGTGCAAATCAAAGCTGTTATTTTGATGAAATGGAGAAATATTTTCTCCAAAAAAACCCTGCAAGCTCCTCCAAAAGCATTCAGATACTCAGCTGAGTCATCCGTCTTCATGTTCCGTTCAGCGGGATGGGAACCCGGCCCGGGGGGGTCTGCAGTGTTCAGCATCACGACTTCACAAGCGTGCAGGAGGAGCTCCACACAGCAGCGTCCTACAAACAATGAAACATAGGGCGCAAAATACAGACATGAGGTTTCACAATGATCTGGTTGTTGCCAGTCATTTAGGATCTATGATGAGAATCAGTTGATTTTTAAAAAGTTTGATACGTAACATTAGCTATTTAACAACATGGCAGCACTGATATCTTATTGGCGGTCTGTCCTATACGTTAATTTCACAATATATTATATCTCACCTTAAAGCCCCATAATGGAGTTTTTCCCTTTTAGCGCCCCCTTCAGTTTTGGAGGCATTTGACGTTTACTTCAGTGTCGTAAATACCCAGTTACGATAGATGCAGCCTCGCATACACTTGTGTTGATGACCAGACGAAGTCAGAAACCAAGAAATGATGTCAACCGATAAGGTAAGAATATTCAAAGATTTTACATAAATATGACTGCATAGTTTTATTCATTGTGATATCGGAGATGAATGCTAACATAACCAAAAGAATGACAACATTTAGTTTAGATGAAATACCGATCGCGTTTTCAGCCTATATACGTTGTTTTCTAAATGTTTGAATGTGGAGTACGTGTGATCGAATACAATATTGTTGACAACACCAAAAAGCTACATATTCATAATTTACATTGGAACGTGTAATTCATTACCAGAGACTTCGCTTGCTTCGCCCTTATACTGGAGCTGCGAGCGTGGACTGGCACTATATGACATTGCGTAATCACTGCCAGAAAGCAGGTCGAAGTTCATCCGCCCCGGACCGGGCGGCTCCAGAATCCTACATAGCGGAGTTATTTCCCCACAGACCCCCGATGGCAATGGCGGAGGCGCAAATCGCCATATTAAAAATCATTGTAGCGGCACAATTTTTTTCAAGCTGTTATTTTAAGGTACAATTGTTGCATAATGTTACTTTAAGACAGATTATTTTAGAAGCTGCTGGTGTGATGCACATTGAGGCCAAATGAGGAATTACTTTACCCTCTGGGTCTCCGATTGTTTTTAAGCGCACTCTTCGATGATCATGACCAGTATCAAACTCAAACGTGCTCACCTGCTGACCGCTGGCGGGCCACCGAGAAGTCTTCAGGCGGTCGGACTCTGCCCAGAGTTGCTCGCCGGCTCCGGCTCCGTCTGCGGAGCGGCCGCTCGGGGTTTGCCGACGGGGATTCCTTTGAGGCTGTGCTGCGCTCTGCTGTACTGGCGCATGGAGGGGTTGAACGTGCGACCCATGGGGAGTTCGTTCAGCGTGGCCGCCTCCTCTCTGGGCTGCGAGCTCTCTTTGATGATTATTTTACTCCTCTTGCTGGAGAAGACGGTCTGCACTGGCAGGATGGCGTGCCTCTTGGCGGGCCCGGAGCTCTGCAGTCTGGTTTGATGCTGAGGGGACGCTTGTTGCTTCTCCTCCGCCCTTCGATGCAGGCGGCCGTCGTTCTCCTTCGTCACGGAGATCCCTCCTTCTTTCCTTTTCTTCACCTCCTTGGGTTTCTTGGGGCAGACCGCCATGTGCTTGGTCCTGCTGCGGCGCATGGTGAACTCCCGGCTGCAGTGCGGGCAGACAAAGACCTCCTGCTGCGCAGCAACGTGCGCCGGGGACATTTTATTCGATGGAGATTTGTTCCTCGGCGGCATCACCCTCGGGGCCAACTTCTTCTTCCTTTTGCTCAGGACCTTGAACTTCACTTTCACTGGCGATTCCTGGCTCGGCTTGGAGCGGTTCGACTGACTGGGCCTGTTGGAGGCGTTCAGTCTGTTCGTCGTGTTCGTGGTCGACAGGACCCCATTCTGAGCTTTGGCAAAGTGGCGCAGCGGGATGGGATTCCTTTTGGGCGTGTATCTCCTCTTGTCGCTGGCGTTGGCACACGCCAGGATATGCTTGTGCAACTCCGGCATGTTGTCAAAGCTCTTTCCACACTTGGTGCATCGGATGGCCGTGGTGAAGGTCTGCGGGATGTTGTGGGTGGTGAAGTTCGTGGCAGAAGCCACGGAGCCGGCGGGGGATCGGTTATGGTAAGGAAAGGGCGGCGGCTTAAAGCTGGGGTAGTGCTGGTTGATGCCAAGACGCACATCCGGCCCCTTGACGTTGGCTCCGTTGGAGGCCAGGATTTTCATCGTGGTAAACAGTTCTTCCGCGGCCACATCCACTTCCTTTTTCACCAGCTTCGTGGGCTCCTCTGCAGCGTCCGGCAGCGAGGCCTCCGCTTTGACCGTCACCGAGCTGTTGTAGTTCTGAGGTCTTAGTTTTCCCTTTTCTTCCTCGCTGTAGGAACACTGCAGGCCAGGATGCAGTTCGTCCTGATGCTGCTTCAGATTACAAAGATAGACGAACTCCTTTGTACACGCGCTGCAAACGTAACTCTTGCCGACGCCGTGGAGGCTCGACCGATGGTCGAGCAGCGCCGAGGGTCTGCCGAAGAGCAGCACGCAGAACTCACACTTGTAGGGCCATCCGTCGGCATGGTCGCCCACGTGATGGCCCAGCTCCTTCATCGAATGGAACAGCCGGTCGCACACATTGCAGATGAAGTTCTTGGTGAAGGTCTGCGGCTGCGCGCCGCTTGAGACTCCGTCCTCTTCGGCTTTCTCAGAAAGCGGGGAGGCTTTAAATGAGCTTTCCGCGATGGAAACCGTGCTGGAAGCAGCCGCTTCCTCTTTGACGAGTGGTGAATCTGCATCGACAACCAGCTGTGGGTCGGGACTTGACTGCCCCACGGCAGGACGATCGGACATCACGAGGGTGGACAGACTTACTGATTCTGCAATAGAGGACATGAGAATAGTGGCGTCCACCGTTTGGGAGTTGGGCACCGATACAATCCGTTCCATGTGGCCGACAACCATCTGTGTCGGCGCTGGCGGCTCAGCGGCGTCGTCCGGTGAGGGGACGATACTCGCTGGGGCTTCGAGAGCGATGGTGCACTCGATGAGCACCGTGTGGCTGCTCATGTTGAAAGAGTTGATCAGGGAGTCACTTAAACTGACAGTGGGCGTGAATTGCACTTCTGACATGGGAATGGACTCGACTATCGGGCGACTGATAGCTATTTGATCAGAGAGAAACACATGAGCAGGTAGGTTTAGAGTCGGGTCAAGGGATTGGGAGAGACCGGCATGGTTCGCAGAATCTGTGGGAGCAAATGCAGTCGTGAACTCGCACTCGGAGAAGCGTACCGCGCCGTCTGTGCAGATCACCAGGGGCTCGGACGATAGAGTCGGGGCAAGCAACGGGATTGGTTGGCTTGCGGGGTTGGAAATAGTTGGTGGCGTCAAAAGTGTTATGAATGAAGCAGCAGCAGCAGGGAGCACCGTGTGTGAGGCTGGGCAAGCACATTCCAGAGTGCACGGTGAAGCTGGCTGCAAGGAAACGGGGGGGAAGGATGCGGGTGATGCAATCAAAGAGTTGGAGGGAAGTGCGAGGCCGTAAACAAGTCCCTCTGCCACGGGCTCCATCGGGGTCATCACATCTGGTCCCGTCAGTATTGTGAAGTCCGTGACTAAAGGGATCTCAGGATTCCCGAGGCTTACATTCTGCTCTCCGATGATTATTAGAGCCGTCTCCGCCATGCATGCATTGGATTTAGCTGCTTTGAAAACTGCCTGTGACACTAAATCCACCGTCGGTTCAGGTTGACCTGGGATCTTCTTTTGGAAGCTCAAATCCAGGACCGAGTCACTCAAAGCGAAATCTTCATTTCTTCTGACTGCATTCGAGAGATCCAGTGGCTGCTGGTTACAGGAATTACCGCCGGCGGTGGGGGTCCAGCTCTCTGTGGGGACGGGCGTCACTGCTGGCTCTTCCACATGTGGAGTTGAGTCGTCCTTCACATCGGCTGTTTGGGGCACCGGTGAGCCATGCTGGCTCTCCGCCTGCCCTGCACCCACACTATCACAATCTCCACTATCTGCCGTTTCGTCTATGGATGTCGGGTTTTCCTGTGGGGAGCTCGGCGGGGACCCCGTCCTCCTTTTGAACCGGCCTGTTCCGGCCGCCCGGACCGAAAGAGAGACGGGCGAGCAAGGCTTCTGGGCCTCTGCGATGAGGGCAAGTGTCGGCGTGAGTCCGTCCTGATTCTCCAGGAGCTGCTTCAGCTTCGGAGACAGGAACACAGTTCTTTCCTTCTGCACACCTGTGGACTCGGTGTTGGGAGGAAGTAGATTCTCGATGAAAGAAGATACAAGTGAGGATGATGAAGAAGACACACCCACCTCAGACTCCAGCTCAGTCTTAATTTGTGGTAAAAGAGGTGGCGTTGCAGTTCTTCTCTTGACCTGTGGTTGACCGGGTATCTCTTTGCCTGCAACTGAATCTGTATTTAAAACCTGGCTGATTTGGGCGGGGTCTAGAATCAGGGCATCCAGTCCAACTGAAGCCGAAGAACCAGAATAAATCTCGGGCGCTTCACAGCTACCGACCGTACTTGTTGACACGATCATTCCATCGATATAAAAGCTGAGATTCTCTGAAATATTGCTGGAGACATCCAGCATGTATTGTTCGGCGCATTCCACGTGATTCTCCAGAACAGCTGCAGTATTGTCAGCGATCTCGGTTTCCTCTTGAGAAGCTTCACCGGGCATCCTCTGAACATCCGTCTCTTGGGCCAGCTGGGTTTTTTCCACACCTGCGACTTGCCGGTTCTGCTCGTGGATCCTGAGCTCATGTCGTCGCTTGTTGGTATGTGTCGTGAATATCTTTTCGCAGTACTTGCAAGCGTGACGCCCCTCCGGTACTCCCGATTTGTCTGGCTGAGCATTGCGGTCACCGTCCGACGCAGTGGAAGCATGCGAGCCCGCGGAGGAGGATGTATGACGCTGCATGACTGAGCCGACTGAATCCAGAGGTTTCCTCTTCTCCTGCTGCGGCCGACCCGGAGTTGACCCGAAAGACGTGCTGCTCTGATGGCTGCATGCGTGCGCCTGGTTCTTCTCCAACGCATGGATGTGCATGTGTCGCTCTAAGCCTTGTTTGCTGGTAAAATGTCTCTCGCAGTGCTGGCAGGGAGAAGAGTTCCAGTCTCTCTCAGTATCCTGGTTGGGAGGTTCATGTAGATCAGGGAACAGTGACGTCATCGTGTCTGGCTGCATGTCAGTTTCCCCTTGATAAACGTCGTCGTCTTCGTCATCCTCCTCCTCCTCCCCACCTTCCTCCATATCTTCATTGTCAGAGATGTCCAAGTGAGGAGAGTCCTCCATCCTTTGTGGAGGTTGTATCCAGCTCTCTGAAGGAAGTCTGTCACACGGGACTTTCGAAAGTTGTCACACCTGTTGAATCGAGAAAGAAGTTATCGTTATTTAGCAAAACCTAATCATAATATAGCTGCAGGGCTGTTTAAGGACCACATTACTTCACTTAAACATAAACGCTTGTGCCGTCCCATCATTCACCCGTCACTGAAAAGCACTTGGTGCTGTTTTCATAGCAGGAATAGTTCTTAGAGTATTTGGATTCATTAATGACAAACGGCATGTTGCCACCACCTAATACACCTCAGACATTTTGAATTGTAATCCAATCATTTTGGAATAGTATTACATATTCACGATATAAACAAAATACTACACATAAGTGTATTCATAATCAGTTCTATTTTCTATTTGTTCAGACATATTGCATCAGCCCTCATCATTATTGTCGAGTATATATTCTGATACTTTCATTACCTAAGCATTTAAAGAATAACCAAGTAAGTCGACATTAAAGAAATATATGGAATCGATATCACGTCGTCTTACCATCGATCAAAGCGGAGGAGACGGCTTGCTTGCTTGACAGATGAACACTGGCTTTTCTTTCTGTTTGAAGACAACAGCAAAGCACACGTTACAAAGACCTACGAGGCCCAGTCCGTATTATAACACGACACTTTAGCCCCAACTCCTAAAGGATAAGAAGCACAAACTGCTCAGAGGGAACAGCTGCAGTGGGATGAGGTGAGCACAGTGTACTTTACCTCTTTGCTCATTTGGCTGCTGAACAAACCTTCCGTCCTAATTTGTTTGCTATGCATAGTGGTGACAATATGTACAAACACTGCATTAATTATGGACCCACACTTTGTGACAGTGTCACATACAGCAGGTGTTTTATTTGTGTCCATTAGTTTACTACAGGAAGTACAGTCCCAGAATGAAGCTAATCTGTCCCCAGATTACCTCCTTTACTATGGCTGCCTTGTACAACCTGTTACACCCCACACACACACCTTCTTTTTTTAAATAGCTGCCTTTCACCTGTTATTTGAAAGCTTTTCAAAACATCAAGTTATAAGAGGATAGAGGTACAATTTGATCTTCATCTACTGCTGGGTCGGACAAAATGGCAGGTCCATAATGTGTGCCAGACTGTGTGTACTCCTCCACCTGCTCGCGAGCGCACGGGCTCCTGTAGCATCAACTACCAATTTTACGGAATCGTTTCTTCAATTATTCGTGCATTTCTTTAATTGTTAGCTCGTTTTGCCTCGTTTATTTTTTATTTATTCATCCTTTATAATTATGTAATTACTAACAGTTATCAGTCGACTGTATAGGCACGGGAGGAAATGTAAACAAAGACCTTATAGTTCATGGCAATGCATATTATCGTTGTTATTGAACACCATCGTGTGGTCAGTTCCAGCTGCGCGGGCCTACGGGCTGATTTCTTTGGAGCCAGTTTCGCATCATCCACTTGTTTCCATCCGTCTGCGCTACGAGACGCCTCCTGCTTTCACGTTATCTCTGCCGAACATGAAACAGATGCGTGACAAACGGACGTGTCTGCATGTTGCACGGGGCTGATGGTGCGTTCACGCGCATCCGCTCCCCCGGGGCGGTGACGCGGCCCGCTGCCGGCACCATTGCTGCCTGGTCGCACGTCACGTCGTCACTTTGCTGTTTTTGCTAGAGAGGCTGCTAGCTCGTCGGCTGAAAGGTCAACTGGCTTTTCTAAAAGAGCCGCACTCCGTCGCGCTGACGCGAGAGAGCTGCTGCACCTCCATTAAAACCCTCGATAACCGTCAAGGTCTCGAGACGAGGCTGCGCGTCAGCGACATAAATCACCTGTTATCGCCGTGAGAGCGCTGACGATGTAATGCTAGCTGCACCGCGAGCTCGCGATGCTACCTTGAGAGGAGAAGGTCCCACCCGCACGTTACGTCAACACTGACCGTCGATGCACGCTTCACGGTACACGTTACCGGTTCTGTACATACTTGTTCCAATAAAGAGGAAAAGTGCCGTAGAACGGTTTGAGATATTCCTCTCCTGCAGGTTGTGTACAGTTGAGTGTTTTTTTTTCTTCTTCTTCCCCAACGTACCAACAAGATAATGGCGTTTTGATTGGTCTGCGAATGTGGACCAATCAGCAACAGGTTTGTTAAGGCTCGAGAAAAAGCGAGAAATAAACCATCAGGGTAAACAGCAGCTGTCATCTCGGACTGAAACGAGAACACTAGCGCGTCATTGTCAGCCTTTATACCCTGTTTCATTTTAATGTGCATATCGAATGCCCTCGGCAATATATTACATATATTCATATAAGACTATGCCAGATATGCACGATGTCTCCAGCTAGTTTTTAAAAATAAATAATGAGTTTTCTATTCATCTAAAATTGTGATAAAAACTAACTCCAAAGTGTCAAACTAAACTCAGTCGGACCTCTTTCCCCAAGCGAGGCCCATGTGTTGACACTTAGTTTGGAGTTTTTTATTTTGATAGTCTACAACTTTTTCAGATGATCAAAGATACATTTTAATGTTCAAAACATCTAAATTCATTTTAACCATTCGTTTTAAACAGTTGAGTGTTGTTGTTTTAACGCACATGATTTCTAAATCAATTTCTGGTCAAACTGTATCCTTGTAGTTCGTTAAAAAGGCCGGCAGAGGGCGCAATTTAATAACATGTCAATCTAAAGAAGTTGGTGATAACTTCAGTACACTTCTGTTGAATATTGTGTAACTTTAGTGACATACGGCAAAGGGGTATTTCTATGTTGATTGCATGCCATGAACAATTTAAAATTTCTATCGTAATTATTTTATTGTTTTCAATTGAGATAAATACAGTACTATTGGTTAGATTATTATTTGTTGAAGACAAATTACTGTGAGCTTGTCTGCGAACAAATCTTCATCTTGCAAAATGATGTGGTTGATGGTGGATCACCAATGTTAATGTAGATGTTTACGTTCAAGTTTTTTTATATCATTTGCATAAAATGATCATTAAAGTTGTAAAACAAAATTGTGATGTAATCGGTGGTGTCATAGACTGAATGAATGAATACTGTATATACAGCGATGCAAACAGGCTGTATGTAAGTCAGTACATTTTATTTATATTGCACTTATCACAGACAAAGTATCACAAAGTGCAGGACAGTAGTCAATTAAAACAATTTCGATATAGAATATACACTTTTATATATATAACAGGGGCCTAAACATTTCAACAGGTAAAAGAGCAAAATACAATACACAGTAAAATATATTCATCAATATCTTGAAGCCATATTTTCTTTTCTGTTTCACAGCTGTTGAGAAAACAGAGGCCACACCAAGCTGGCAGTAATGTGCAGTAAGTAGGGTTTGTTCTCTCCCCTTGACCAGCTCTCGTCTATTGAATCAAAAGGCAGTGATTAAAAACAGCTCTTATATAAAACGCTGCCCTCTGGTTCCACATGGCGTTCTTCTATTCTCTCAGAACCAACATAAATGCCTTTCTTTAGGAGGATCTGTGGGAGTTCTCCAGACCCCACGTGTTCATTTCATTTGTGACATTGTGCAGCACATGGGTGGTGTTCTCATGCCACATGCATGGCATGTCTCTTGTAGTAATGTTGTTTGTGGGCTGAGTGATGTTCCACTTTCAAACTCCATGCCCGACTTCTGTGAGCCATAATGAAAGACCATAAACAACACGCCTCTCTCCACTCAGGCTTTTCGCCTCCTCTGTATTTTAGACGCAGCCTCGCCAACTTTGCTGTGAATTTGCTGACACAGTGTTCTGTGTTAAACCCACGTAAAACCTGCAGGAACAAACTATTAAACTGTATAACATTCTTGCACATAGTTAATTTAATTTCATGTTGACCATGATCATGTTTATTTATAACTTGTCATATCGCATCACTCAAGGCTCCAGCATGTCTCTCACAGTTGATGAATATTGCAGCTGCGGAATGATGATGAGCAGTTCACGATCGGGTCTACTGGTCAGACACACACGTTAAATCATCAGGTAAGCAGGTGCTGACCGCCTGGAAGCCGTTTCACACGCATGCTAAGCAGTCAAAATCTGTCATTAAGGAACGATGAATGTCAATAGATCTAGAAGCTAGTCATTACATATGTGGATTCATAAGAGAACATATTGTACTTTTTGCAAAAGCTGTGGACCTCAGCCTCCCTCACACTAAACGGTAAGCTGAGACGCAGTAAGAGTAGTGAAGGTACGCTGCTACCACTTATCAAATATAATGCTTCCTCTTCTCTGTAACTCAAATATGCCACTTGCTTCATGGCCAAATGAAAGGTGAACATTAGAGGCCTCCCCTGGTTTGACTGCGTCAGTAACCCTGGTACCCTGTTTGGATTAAACAATTTAAGATATTAAGAGGACATTTATTAAGGTATAAAAGCTCAATGAGACACTGGAGGACATCATAAACCTGAAGTATTGAGTATTGACTTGTGATGTGTATGAACACATGATGCTGTACCTTGATTCTAAATTGGGTGTTTAGTTCACTCGTGTTTCTGCAGATTAAAGCACACAAAAAATAAAATGAAGATGAACGAAATATATCTAAATCTGTAAAAAAAAATATTAAAAAATCCCGTAATTTCACCACACCGTGATCTCGTTTATTTTCTTTTCTTGAGAGCAACATTAAAAGCAAACAGGAAACTGAGTGATTGCGAGAGATTACAGGCATGGTAGCATATCCTGTGGCAGTGGGCGCCGGTCGGTGCCGATGACTGTTCACACTGCAACGTTCACCATCAAGATGAACATGCAGCACAAGAGGCAAAGAGGGAGAGGTGGAGGTGGTGCACGGCGTATCTGTGTGACAGGCGGATCAGTAAGCGTGAAAACAATAAGGGTCCCTTATCGGAGATATGTGCTACACAAGGCGGACACAGCTTTGTCTGTCATCCTACAACATGTCTTGATGTCACGGGACGCCAGATGGGCAGGGAGGGAAATGTAAACGTGAGAACGTCGGAACACAAATACAAATTGTACAGTGAAGAAACACGTGATACTGTACATGTGCACACAACTGTAGCCCACTGCAGGCTACTGTATATGCGTCTCGCCGGCATCGCGTCTCGCCGGCATCGCGTCTCGCCGGCATCGCGTCTCGCCGGCATCGCGTCTCGCCGGCGCCCCCGACCGCGCCGTTTAGCTGGCGGGCAAGACATTCTCCGTGACGTCACTGAGTCACCATGTCTGCGCTTTGATGCCGTGACGTCGCTCGTAGTCGTGACGTCACGGCAGATTTAGTGTAAATAGCAGTGATTTCCAGCAGAGCAGCACCGTGATGTGACGATCTCAGGAGGAGTGGGGGGGTGGTCCCCTCGTCCCGGCGGGGTGAATGCTCCGTAAGTCTTGTGGCGTTTCGCTGAGTCACCTCGTGTGACTCTCCTGCGCTCAGCTGCATCGCTTGGATGGGGGGATCCTGGCGGACTCACAGAAAGCGGTGGGATTGACTTGTGGATCCCACAGAAGGAGCGGGGGGGGTCGGCCCCCCCTCCCGGGATGGGGCGGTTTGGTGGGAGTCACCTTGTGATTCTCCTACACCACATCCCGGGGTGGGGTGGGGTTCACAGAAGGGCGGATCGGCTCGGAGAGCCGATCATTCAACAAAAGCAGCCTGAACTCAGATTATATATATATTATATATATGTGTGTGTATGTATGTATATATGTATATATATATATAATGGGCTGTGTGTGTGTGTGTGTGTGCGTTTCGCCGGCATCGGGTCTCGCCGGCATCGGGTCTCGCCGGCATCGGGTCTCGCCGGCATCGGGTCTCGCCGGCATCGGGTCTCGCCGGCATCGGGTCTCGCCGGCATCGGGTCTCGCCGGCATCGCGTCTCGCGGCATCGGGTCTCGCCGGCATCGGGTCTCGCCGGCATCGGGTCTCGCCGGCATCGCGTCTCGCGGCATCGGGTCTCGCCATCGGCATCGGGTCTCGCCGGCATCGGGTCTCGCCGGCATCGGGTCTCGCCGGCATCGGGTCTCGCCATCGGCATCGGGTCTCGCCATCGGCATCGGGTCTCGCCATCGGCATCGGGTCTCGCCATCGGCATCGGGTCTCGCCGGCATCGGGTCTCGCGGCATCGGGTCTCGCCGGCATCGGGTCTCGCCGGCATCGGGTCTCGCCACCGGCATCGGGTCTCGCCATCGGCATCGGGTCTCGCCATCGGCATCGGGTCTCGCCGGCATCGGGTCTCGCCGGCATCGCGTCTCGCGGCATCGGGTCTCGCGGCATCGGGTCTCGCCGGCATCGGGTCTCGCGGCATCGGGTCTCGCCGGCATCGGTCGCGCCATCGCCGGGTCTCGCCCGGCGCCGGGTCTCGCCGGCATCGGGTCTCGCCGGCATCGAGTCTCGCCGGCATCGGGTCTCGCCGGGTCTCGCCGGCGCCGGGTCTCGCCGGCATCGCGGCATCGGTCTCGCGCCCGGCATCGGGTCTCGCCGCCCGGCATCGGGTCGCCGCCGGCATCGGGTCTCGCGCCGGGTCTCGCCGGCATCGGGTCTCGCCCGGCGCCGGTCTCGCCCGGCATCGGGTCGCCGCCCGGCGCCGGGTCTCGCCGGCATCGGGTCTCGCCATCGGCGCCTCGCCGGCATCGGGTCGCCCGGCATCGGGTCTCGCCCCGGCATCGGGTCTCGCCGGCATCGGGTCTCGCCGGCGCCGGGTCTCGCCATCGGCATCGGGTCTCGCCGGCGCATCGGGTCTCGCCCGGCATCGGGTCTCGCCATCGGCATCGGGTCTCGCCCGGCATCGGGTCTCGCCACCGGCATCGGTCTCGCCCGGCATCGGGTCTCGCCCGCATCGGGTCTCGCCGCATCGGGTCTCGCCGCATCGCCGGCATCGGGTCTCGCCGCATCGGGTCTCGCCGGCATCGGGTCTCGCCGGCATCGGGTCTCGCCCGGCATCGGGTCGCCATCGGCATCGGGTCTCGCCCGGCGCCGGGTCTCGCCGGCATCGGGTCTCGCCATCGGCATCGGGTCCCGCCACCGGCATCGGGTCTCGCCATCGGCATCGGGTCTCGCCCGGCGCCGGGTCCGCCGCCGGCCCGCGGCATCGGGTCTCGCCGCATCGGCGCCGGGTCTCGCCCGGCATCGGGTCTCGCGGCATCGGGTCTCGCCGCCGGCGCCGGGTCTCGCCGCGCCGGGTCTCGCCGGCGCCGGGTCTCGCCGGCATCGGGTCTCGCCGGCATCGGGTCTCGCCGGCATCGGGTCTCGCGGCATCGGGTCTCGCCATCGGCATCGGGTCTCGCGGCATCGGGTCTCGCCGGCATCGGGTCTCGCCGGCATCGGGTCTCGCCATCGGCATCGGGTCTCGCCGGCATCGGGTCTCGCCGGCATCGGGTCTCGCCGGCATCGCGTCTCGCGGCATCGGGTCTCGCCGGCATCGCGTCGCCGGCATCGGGTCTCGCCGGCGGGTCTCGCCGCATCGGGTCTCGCCGGCATCGGCCGCCGCCGGGTCTCGCCATCGCCGCCGGGTCTCGCGCCGGCATCGGGTCTCGCCGGCATCGGGTCTCGCCATCGGCATCGGGTCTCGCCATCGGCATCGCGTCTCGCCATCGGGTCTCGCCGCATCGGGTCTCGCCCGGCATCGGGTCGCCCGGCGCCGGGTCTCGCCATCGGCGCGGGTCTCGCCCGGCGCATCGGGTCTCGCCGGCATCGGGTCGCCGCATCGCCGGGTCTCGCCGGCATCGGGTCTCGCGCCGGGTCTCGCATCGGTCTCGCCATCGGGTCCGGCGCATCGGGTCTCGCCCGGCATCGGGTCTCGCCGCATCGGGTCTCGCGGCATCGGGTCTCGCCCGGCATCGGGTCTCGCCGGCATCGGTCGCCGGCATCGGTCTCGCCCGGCATCGGGTCTCGCCATCGGCATCGGGTCTCGCCGCCGGCATCGGGTCTCGCCGCATCGGGTCTCGCCATCGGCGCCGCGTCTCGCCGGCATCGCGTCTCGCCCATCGGCGCCGGGTCTCGCCCGGCATCGGGTCTCGCCCGGCGCATCGGGTCTCGCCCGCCGGGTCTCGCCCGGCATCGGGTCTCGCCGCATCGCCCGCCGCATCGGGTCTCGCCGGCATCGGGTCTCGCCGCATCGGGTCTCGCTCGGCGCCGGGTCTCGCCGGCATCGGGTCTCGCCGGCATCGGGTCTCGCCGCATCGGGTCGCCGGCGCCGGGTCTCGCCGGGCGCCGATCGGGTCTCGCCCGGCATCGGGTCTCGCCCGGCATCGGGTCTCGCCGGCGCCGGGTCTCGCCGGCGCCGGGTCTCGCCGGCATCGGGTCTCGCCGCATCGGGTCTCGCCGGCATCGGGTCTCGCCGCCGGCGCCGGGTCTCGCGCCGGGCATCGGTCGCCATCGGCATCGGGTCTCGCCGCATCGGCGCCGGGTCTCGCCCGGCGCCGGGTCTCGCCGGCATCGAGTCTCGCCGGCATCGAGTCTCGCCATCGGGTCGCCCGGGTCTCGCCATCGGCATCGGGTCTCGCCGGCATCGGGTCTCGCCGGCATCGGGTCTCGCCGGCATCGGGTCTCGCCGGCATCGCGTCTCGCGGCATCGGGTCTCGCGGCATCGGGTCTCGCCGGCATCGGGTCTCGCCGGCATCGGGTCTCGCCATCGGCATCGGGTCTCGCCGGCATCGGGTCTCGCCGGCATCGGGTCTCGCCGCATCGGGTCTGCGCGCCGGGTCGCCCGCATCGGTCTCGCCGCATCGGGTCTCGCCCGGCGCCGGGTCTCGCCCGGCATCGGGTCTCGCCGGCATCGGGTCTCGCCGGCATCGCGCCGCGGCCGGTCTCGCCCGGCATCGCGTCTCGCGGCATCGGGTCTCGCCGGCATCGCGTCTCGCCGGCATCGGGTCTCGCCGCCGGCGCCGGGTCTCGCCGGCATCGGGTCTCGCCGGCATCGGGTCTCGCCGGCATCGGGTCGCCGCCGGCATCGGGTCTCGCCCGGCATCGGGTCTCGCCGGCATCGGGTCTCGCCCGGCGCCGGGTCGCCGCCGGCATCGGGTCTCGCCATCGGCATTGGGTCTCGCCGGCGCCGGGTCTCGCCCGGCATCGGGTCTCGCCCGGCATCGCCTCGCCGGCCCGAGTCTCGCCGGCATCGGGTCTCGCCGGCATCGGGTCTCGCCGCGGGCCCGGGTCTCGCCGGCGCCGGGTCTCGCCGGCATCGGGTCTCGCCCGGCATCGGGTCTCGCCCGGCATCGGGTCGCCGGGTCTCGCCGGGTCTCGCCGCATCGGGTCTCGCCATCGGCATCGGGTCTCGCCCGGCATCGGGTCTCGCCGGCATCGGGTCTCGCCGGCATCGGGTCTCGCCATCGGCATCGGGTCTCGGCATCGGGTCTCGCCGGCATCGGGTCTCGCCGGCATCGGGTCTCGCCCGCGCCGGGTCTCGCGGCGCCGGGTCTCGCGGCGCCGGTCTCGCCGGCATCGGGTCTCGCCGGCATCGGGTCTCGCCCGGCATCGGGTCTCGCCGCATCGCTCGCCGCATCGGGTCTCGCCGCATCGCCGGGCTCGCCCGGCGCCGGGTCTGCCCGGGTCTCGCCGGCCGGGTCTCGCCCGGCGCCGGGTCTCGCCGGCATCGCGTCTCGCGGCATCGGGTCTCGCCGGCATCGGGTCTCGCCATCGGCAACGGGTCTCGCCTCGGCGCCGGGTCTCGCCATCGCCGCGCCGGGTCTCGCCCGGCGCATCGGGTCTCGCCGGCATCGGGTCTCGCCGGCGCATCGGGTCTCGCCGGCGCCGGGTCTCGCCATCGGCGCCGGGTCTCGCCGGCATCGGGTCTCGCGGCATCGGGTCTCGCCGGTCGCCGCCGCATCGCCGCCATCGGCATCGGGTCTCGCCGGCATCGGGTCTCGCCATCGGCATCGGGTCTCGCCGGCATCGGGTCTCGCCGGCATCGGGTCTCGCCGGCATCGGGTCTCGCCGGCATCGGGTCTCGCCGGCATCGGGTCTCGCCGGCATCGGGTCTCGCCGGCATCGGGTCTCGCCGGCATCGCGTCTCGCGGCATCGGGTCTCGCCGGCATCGCGTCTCGCGGCATCGGGTCTCGCCATCGGCATCGGGTCTCGCCGGCATCGGGTCTCGCCGGCATCGGGTCTCGCCATCGGCATCGGGTCTCGCCGGCATCGGGTCTCGCCGCCGGGTCGCCGGGTCTCGCCGGCGCCGCGGTCTCGCCGCCGGCATCGGGTCTCGCCCGGCGCCAGGTCTCGCCATCGGCATCGGGTCTCGCCGGCGCCGGGTCTCGCCGGCATCGGGTCTCGCCCGGCGCCGGGTCTCGCCGGCATCGGGTCTCGCCGGGCGCCGGGTCTCGCCGCCGGCATCGCGTCTCGCGGCATCGGGTCTCGCCATCGGCATCGGGTCTCGCCATATCGGCGCTCGCCGCATCGGGTCTCGCCGCATCGGTCTCGCCGGCATCGGGTCTCGCCGGCGCATCGGGTCGCCGCCGGCGCCGGGTCTCGCCGGCGCCGGGTCTCGCCGGCATCGGGTCTCGCCGGCGCCGGTCTCGCCGGCATCGGGTCTCGCCCGGCGCCGGGTCTCGCCCGGCATCGGGTCTCGCCATGGCATCGGGTCTCGCCCGGCATCGGGTCTCGCCGCGCCGGCGGCATCGGGTCTCGCCGGCATCGGGTCTCGCCGGCATCGGGTCTCGCCGCATCGGCGCCGGGTCTCGCCATCGGCGCCGGGTCTCGCCGGCATCGGGTCTCGCCCGGCATCGGGTCGCCGCGGCATCGGGTCTCGCCGCATCGGGTCTCGCCGGCATCGGGTCTCGCCGCATCGGGTCTCGCCGCATCGGCGCCGGGTCTCGCGGCATCGGGTCGCCGCCGCAGTCTCGCCGGGCGCCCGGCATCGGTCTCGCCGGCATCGGGTCTCGCCCGGCATCGGGTCTCGCGGCATCGGGTCTCGCCGGCATCGCCGCCGGCATCGGGTCTCGCCATCGCCGGGTCTCGCGGCATCGGGTCTCCCGCCGCCGGGTCTCGCCCGGCATCGGGTCTCGCCTCGCGTCTCGCCGGCATCGGGTCTCGCCGGCATCGAGTCTCGCCCGGCATCGGGTCTCGCCGGCCGGGTCTCGCCCGCGCATCGGTCGCCGCTGGCCGGGTCGCCCCGGCATCGGGTCTCGCGGCATCGGGTCTCGCCGCATCGGGTCTCGCCGCATCGGGTCTCGCCGCATCGGGTCTCGCCGCCGCATCGCGGCATCGGGTCTCGCCCGGCATCGGGTCTCGCCGCATCGGGTCTCGCATCGGCGCCGGGTCTCGCCGGCATCGGGTCTCGCCGGCATCGGGTCTCGCCGGCCGGGTCTCGCGGCATCGGTCTCGCCATCGCCGGCATCGGGTCTCGCCGGCATCGGGTCTCGCCGCATCGGGTCTCGCCGGCGCCGGGTCTCGCCGCATCGGGTCTCGCCGGCATCGGGTCTCGCCGGCATCGCGTCTCGCGGCATCGGGTCTCGCCGCATCGGGTCGCCGCATCGCCCGGTCTCGCCGCATCGCTCGCCGGCATCGGGTCTCGCCGCATCGGGTCGCCCGGCATCGGTCTCGCCGCATCGGGTCTCGCCGGCATCGGGTCTCGCCGGCATCGGGTCTCGCGGCATCGGCGCCGGGTCTCGCATCGCGCCGGGTCGCCGGCATCGGTCTCGCCATCGGCATCGGGTCTCGCCGCATCGGTCTCGCCGCATCGGGTCTCGCCGCATCGCGCGGGGTCGCCGGCGCATCGGGTCTCGCCGCATCGGGTCTCGCCGCATCGGCATCGGGTCTCGCCATCGCATCGGGTCTCGCCGGCGCCGGGTCTCGCCGGCATCGGGTCTCGCCGGCATCGGGTCTCGCCGGCATCGGGTCTCGCCGGCATCGCGTCTCCCCGGCATCGCGTCTCGCCGGCATCGGGTCTGGCCGCATCGGGTCTCGCCGGCGTCGGGTCTCGCCCGGCATCGGGTCTCGCCGCATCGGGTCTCGCCGGCATCGGTCTCGCCGACATCGGGTCCTCGCCGGGTCTCGCCGGCATCGGGTCTCGCCGGCATCGGGTCTCGCGGCATCGGGTCTCGCCGGCATCGCGGTCTCGCCGGCATCGCGTCTCGCCGCATCGCGTCTCGCCGGCATCGCGTCTCGTCGGCGTCCCCGGCCGGCGTCTCGCCGGCATCGCGTCTCGTCGGCGTCCCCGGCCGGCGTCTCGCCGGCATCGCGTCTCGCCGGCATCGCGTCTCGCCGGCATCGCGTCTCGTCGGCGTCCCCGGCCGGCGCAGATGAGCGAGGATCCGTTCGACGCTGCTTGCAGCTTTAATGTTTTTTTTGTTTTCTGTTCTGTTAACGGCTGGCATTGCCGTCAAAATATTGGTTGGAGATATAGATGGGGGCGCAAAAAAAAACTGCCCAGCAAAAAGGCGCATTTTTTTGCGCCCCCCTCTGAATGGCGCCCTAAGCGATGCACTCTGACCCCCATGAAGTAACATGCCATATGTAGGCTACACGGCTATTGTGCGCGTTCCCTTGCATACCGCACACACCCCATTCATCCATCTCCCCTTTCACTGTCTCCGGCCCTCTGCTGCCTCGCAGCCACACATGCAAGCTCAGCTATTCTCCGCCTCATCCGTACTGTATGTGACCACAAACACACGGTCCCTGCCACAGGGCTCTCAAGTTTTGAAGGCAAGCGTGAGATTTCCATCAGCACCCGATACAGCTGACCGTTGCGCGCGCCGGCATCGAAAAGAGTTGTTTACGGGGGGGGGGGGGGGAGACTTGAGAGCCCTGCTGCCACCTCGACGTTGTCCCCCTCACCCCTCCTCCGCCCCCGCCCCGGCCTCTCGTCCACCCAGCTGTCCGCGGCCCTCAAAGCCCACGGGGCCCCCGGCAGCTGACATTTATCTCATGACATCACAAACCCGCTGCACCCTCCATGCTTGACATGTGGCGCTCCCGGCTCACACGCAGACCTTCCCTCTGCTTCTCCGACTTCATGTCATCTGCGTGAGATGAACAGTGCAGAGGGCCAACCAGTGACACACATGGAGGAAGCGGCTCCATGTTTACCTCGGTGTCTCGTCGGGTATAAAATACTTTGTTTGTGTCTGGAACTTTCTGGAGATTTACACAAAAGCATCCACGTGAAACCACGGATACATTTCGCCCAACACTTTTTAAACATCTCACTCCAGATACTGGTTTATTAACCCTCCTGTTACCTTTATATTTACTGACATATTTGACCCTCGGGGTCAATTTGACCCAGCAATTAAAACCTCCAGAAAATTATTAGAATTAATATTGTTTTCCAAGTTTAAGTGTGAGGTACTTTATGTTTGTTTGTTGACTACCTAGATAGCCCTTTAAATATATAAAAAAGGTTATATTTCTTATATATTTGACACAGTGAAAAACAGCCTGGGGTCAAATTGACCCGTAAGAACACCAACATTAAACATTGAATGGGGTCAAATTGACCCTAAGGAAACAGGAGGGTTAAGACACTGAATGTAGAGCATTTGATGCTCTCAAACTGTTTCTGCTGCATGACATGATCGTAGCAAGAAGGTGTTGGCCAGCTGGGGCATATGTTTTGTGTGTCCATGCTCCGCATCACACAGGTATTCTGGTATTAAATAATATTCAAGTGAGAGAATTGACATATTCATCAACCAAACACACTGAATACTGGAAACAATGTACACATCTGCATAGCCAGTTAGGAGAATTAGCCTCCATGCCGGCAGTTATGAACACCTCATTCCTCGATTGTTATACAATCTGTTCTTTCTTAAACCGTTCGGATTATTATTTGCTGAATAGGCACCAACAGCTTTCCTCCAAATAAAAAATGACGACTAGTTCTGACCGCAGGTTGCGTGTGGAGTACAGCACAAACTCAGTCAGCTATAAGTGACCTGGTATTTCTGGTTGCCAGTGTACAGAGAAAGATACAGTTTCATTTAGCGAGAAATACATCCCCTCATCCATCTGTCTGAGAGCTTCTTCCTTCCTCTCAGACACTTTCACAGTCACCTCAGGAGAGTGGAGGGGAACTTTGAGTCGTGACTCAATTCTGATGAACTCATTACTTTTATTTAGTTTTTATTTCACTTGTCCAAATATGAGCTCATGTATTGACAAGCACAGAATGCACAGCATGTTCAACCCAGACACGGTGGACCACGGCAACACATGTGACTATGCAGAGCTTACACACACTCGGCTCATATGTATGCCTGCACATCCTCTGAACATCCGTCTCTTGGGCCAGCTGGGTTTTTTCCACACCTGCGACTTGCCGGTTCTGCTCGTGGATCCTGCGCTCATGTCGTCGCTTGTTGGTATGTGTCGTGAATATCTTTTCGCAGTACTTGCAAGCGTGACGCCCCTCCGGTACTCGATTTGTCTGGCTGAGCATTGCGGTCACCGTCTGACGCAGTGGAAGCACGCGAGCCCGCGGAGGAGGATGTATGACGCTGCATGACTGAGCCGACTGAATCCAGAGGTTTCCTCTTCTCCTGCTGCGGCCGACCCGGAGTTGACCCAAAAGACGTGCTGCTCTGATGGCTGCATGCGTGCGCCTGGTTCTTCTCCAGCGCATGGATGTGCATGTGTCGCTCTAAGCCTTGTTTGCTGGTAAAATGTCTCTCGCAGTGCTGGCAGGGAGAAGAGTTCCAGTCCCTCTCAGTATCCTGGTTGGGAGGTTCATGAAGATCAGGGAACAGTGACGTCATCGTGTCTGGCTGCATGTCAGTTTCCCCTTGATGAACGTCGTCGTCTTCGTCGTCCTCCTCCTCCTCCTCCTCCTCCCCACCTTCCTCCATAACTTCATTGTCGCCAATTTCAGAGATGTACAAGTGAGGAGAGTCCTCCATCCTTTGTGGAGGTTGTATCCAGCTCTCTGAAGGAAGTCTGTCACACGGGACTTTAGAAAGTTGTCACACCTGTTGAATCAAGAAAGAAGTTATCGTCATTTAGCAAAACCTAATCATAATATAGCTGCAGGGCTGTTTAACCCTCCTGTTGCCTTAGGGTCAATTTGACCCCATTCAATGTTTAACCCTCCTGTTACCTTTATATTTACTGACATATTTTACCCTTGGTGTCAATTTGACCCCAGCAATTAAAACCTCCAGAAAATTATTAGAATGAATATTGTTTTCCAAGTTTAAGTGTGAGGTACTTTATGTTTGTTTGTTGACTACCTAAATAGCCCTTTAAATATATAAAAAAGTTGATATTTCTTATATGTTTGACAGTGAAAAACAGCCTGGGGTCAAATTGACCCGAAAGAACACCGACATTAAATATTGAATGGGGTCAAATTGACCCGAAAGGTAACAGGAGGGTTAAGGACCACATTACTTCACTTAAACGCTTGTGCCGTCTAATCATTCATCCGTCACTGCAAAGCACTTGGTCTTGTTTTCATAGCAGGAATAGTTCTTACAGTATTTGGATTCATTAATGCCAAACAGCACGTTGCCACCACCTAATACACCTCAGACATTTTGAATTGTAATACAATCATTTTGGAATAGTATTACATATTCATGATATAAACAAAATACTACACATAAGTGTATTCATAATCAGTTCTATTTTCTATTTGTTCAGACATATTGCATCAGCCCTCATCATTATTGTCGAGTATATATTATGATACTTTCATTACCTAAGCATTTAAAGAATAACCAAGTAAGTCGACATGAAAGAAATATATGGAATCGATATCACGTCGTCTTACCATCGATCAAAGCGGAGGAGACGGCTTGCTTGCTTGACAGACGAACACTGGCTTTTCTTTCTGTTTGAAGACAACAGCAAAGCACACGTTACAAAGACCTACGAGGCCCAGTCCGTATTATAACACGACACTTTAGCCCCAACTCCTAAAGGATAAGAAGCACAAACTGCTCAGAGGGAACAGCTGTCGTGGGATGAGGTGAGCACAGACTGTACTTTACCTCTCTGCTCATTTGGCTGCTGAACAAAACTTCCGTCCTAATTTGTTTGCGAAGCATAGTGGTGACAATATGTACAAACACTGCATTAATTATGGACCCACACTTTGTGACAGTGTGACATAAAGTGTGTTTTATTTGTGTCCATTAGTTTACTCCAGGAAGTAGTCCCAGAATGAAGCTAATCTGTCCCCAGATTACCTCCTTTACTATGGCTGCCTTACACCACACACACACTTTTTTTTTTAATAGCTGCCTTTCACCTATTATTTGAAAGCTTTTCAAAACATCAAGTTATAAGAGCATAGAGGTACAATTTGATCTTCATCTACTGCTGGGTCGGACAAAATGGCAGGTCCATAATGTGTGCCAGACTGTGTGTACTCCTCCACCTGCTCGCGAGCGCACGGGCTCCTGTAGCATCAACTACCAATTTTACGGAATCGTTTCTTCAATTATTCGTGCATTTCTTTAATTGTTAGCTCGTTTTGCATTGTTTATTTATTTATTTATTCATCCTTTATAATTATGTAATTACTAACAGTTATCAGTCGACAGTATAGGCACGGGAGGAAATGTAAACCGTATAGTTCATGGCAATGCATATTATCGTTGTTATTGAACACCATCGTGTGGTCAGTTCCAGCTGCGCGGGCCTACGGGCTGATTTCTTTGGAGCCAGTTTCGCATCATCCACTTGTTTCCATCCGTCTGCGCTACGAGACGCCTCCTGCTTTCACGTTATCTCTGCCGAACATGAAACAGATGCGTGACAAACGGACGTGTCTGCATGTTGCACGGGGCTGATGGTGCGTTCACGCGCATCCGCTCCCCGGGCGGTGACGCGTCCGCTGCCAGCACCATTGCTGCCTGGTCGCACGTCACGTCGTCACTTTGCTGTTTTGCTAGAGAGGCTGCTAGCTCGTCGGCTGAAAGGTCAACTGGCTTTTCTAAAAGAGCCGCACTCCGTCGCGCTGACGCGAGAGAGCTGCTGCACCTCCATTAAAACCCTCGATAACCGTCAAGGTCTCAAGACGAGGCTGCGCGTCAGCGACATAAATCACCTGTTATCGCCGTGAGAGCGCTGACGATGTAATGCTAGCTGCACCGCGAGCTCGCGATGCTACCTTGAGAGGAGAAGGTCCCACCCGCACGTTACGTCAACACTGACCGTCGATGCACGCTTCACGGTACACGTTACCGGTTCTGTACATACTTGTTCCAATAAAGAGGAAAAGTGCCAGAACGGTTTGAGATATTCTCCTGCAGGTTGTGTACAGTTGAGTGTTTTTTCTTCTTCCCCAACGTACCAATAAGATAATGGCGTCTTGATTGGTCAGCGAATGTGGGCCAATCAGCAACAGGATTGTTAAGGCTCGAGAAAAAGCGAGAAAGAAACCATCAGAGTAAGCAGCTGCTGTCATCTCGGACTGAAACGAGAACACTAGCGTCATTGTCAGCCTTTATACCCTGTTTCATTTTAATGTGCATATCGAATGCCCTCGGCAATATATTACATATATTCATATAAGACTATGCCAGATATGCACGATGTCTCCAGCTAGTTTTTAAAAATAAATAATGAGTTTTCATTCATCTAAAATTGTGATAAAAACTAACTCCAAAGTGTCAAACTAAACTCAGTCGGACCTCTTTCCCCAAGCGAGGCCCATGTGTTGACACTTAGTTTGGAGTTTTTTATTTTGATAGTCTACAACTTTTTCAGATGATCAAAGATACATTTTAATGTTCAAAACATCTAAATTCATTTTAACCATTCGTTTTAAACAGTTGAGTGTTGTTGTTTTAACGCACATGATTTCTAAATCAATTTCTGGTCAAACTGTATCCTTGTAGTTCGTTAAAAAGGCCGGCAGAGGGCGCAATTTAATAACATGTCAATCTAAAGAAGTTGGTGATAACTTCAGTACACTTCGTTGAATATTGTGTAACTTTAGTGACATACGGCAAGGGTATTTCTATGTTGATTGCATGCCATGAACAATTTAAAATTTCTATCGTAATTATTTTATTATTTTCAATTGAGATAAATACAGTACTATTGGTTAGATTATTATTTGTTGAAGACAAATTACTGTGAGCTTGTTCGAACAAATCTTCATCTTGCAAATGATGTGGTTGATGGTGGATCACCAATGTTAATGTAGATGTTTACGTTCAAGTTTTTTATATCATTTGTAAAATGATCATTAAAGTTGTAAAACAAAATTGTGATGTAATCGGTGGTGTCATAGACTGAATGAATGAATACTGTATATACAGCGATGCAAACAGGCTGTATGTAAGTCAGTACATTTTATTTATATTGCACTTATCACAGACAAAGTATCACAAAGTGCAGGACAGTAGTCAATTAAAACAATTTCGATATAGAATATACACTTTTATATATATAACAGGGGCCTAAACATTTCAACAGGTAAAAGAGCAAAATACAATACACAGTAAAATATATTCATCAATATCTTGAAGCCATATTTTTTTCTGTTTCACAGCTGTTGAGAAAACAGAGGCCACACCAAGCTGGCAGTAATGTGCAGTAAGTAGGGTTTGTTCTCTCCCCTTGACCAGCTCTCGTCTATTGAATCAAAAGGCAGTGATTAAAAACAGCTCTTATATAAAACGCTGCCCTCTGTTCCACATGGCGTTCTTCTATTCTCTCAGAACCAACATAAATGCCTTTCTTTAGGAGGATCTGTGGGAGTTCTCCAGACCCCACGTGTTCATTTCATTTGTGACATTGTGCAGCACATGGTGGTGTTCTCATGCCATATGGCATGTCTCTTGTAATGTTGTTTGTGGGCTGAGTGATGTTCCACTTTCAAACTCCATGCCCGACTTCTGTGAGCCATAATGAAAGACCATAAACAACACGCCTCTCTCCACTCAGGCTTTTCGCCTCCTCTGTATTTTAGACGAGCCTCGCCTAACTTTGCTGTGAATTTGCTGACACAGTGTTCTGTGTTAAACCCACGAAACCTGCAGGAACAAACTATTAAACTGTATAACATTCTTGCACATAGTTAATTTAATTTCATGTTGACCATGATCATGTTTATTTATAACTTGTCATATCGCATCACCAAGGCTCCAGCATGTCTCTCACAGTTGATGAATATTGCAGCTGGGAATGATGATGAGCAGTTCACGATCGGGTCTACTGGTGAGACACACGTTAAATCATCAGGTAAGCAGGTGCTGACCGCCTGGAAGCCGTTCACACGCATGCTAAGCAGTCAAAATCTGTCATTAAGGAACGATGAATGTCAATAGATCTAGAAGCTAGTCATTACATATGTGGACATATAGAGAACATATTGTACTTTTTGCAAAAGCTGTGGACCTCAGCCTCCTCACACTAAACGGTAAGCTGAGACGCAGTAAGAGTAGTGAAGGTACGCTGCTACCACTTATCAAATATAATGCCTCTTCTCTGTAACTCAAATATGCCACTTGCTTCATGGCCAAATGAAAGGTGAACATTAGAGGCCTCCCTGGTTTGACTGGGCGCCGGGGCCCGGCCGGGGGAATTGGGGTTGCCGGCCCGGGGCCCCGGATTGGGTTTGCCCGGGGGGTTGCCGGATGCGTTGGGTTTTTTGGGCCCGGGTTTCGCCGGCCCTTGGGCAAAAACTTTTGGGGGGTTTTTCCCCCCGGGTCTCGGGCCCTTTTTGGGCAACTTGCCCGGCTGGGATTCGGGTTCGGCATGGGTTCCCGGGCATGGGCGCCCGGTGCCGGGCCCGCCGCCCCTCGGCAGCCGGGGGGGGGTTGGGGGGCCGGCGTTTTTTCCGGCGGCGGCAAAAAGGGTCCTTTTTTGGGCCGGCGGCCGGGTCTCGGCCCCGGCCGGGCGCCCGGGGCAAGGGGGGGTTCGGGCGCCCTCTTGCCGGGCCGGTCTTCGGCCCCGGCCCCCCGGGTCTCGCCGGCATCGGGTCTCGCCCCGGGATCGGGGCGCCGCCCGGGTCGCCGGCATTTTCGCCCGGGATCGGGTCTCGCCGGCGCCCCGGGGCCCCGGCATTCGGGGTTTTCCGGCCCGGCCCCTTTTTGGGGGCCTCGGCCAGCTCGCCGGCGGGCCCGGGTTTCCGCCGCCCGGGGCGCCGGGGGGGGGCTCGCCCCGGGGGGGTTCGCCGGGAATCGGGTTTCGCGGCACCCGGGTCCCGGGGCCGGTCTCGCCGGATGGGGGGCTTGGCCCGGCTGGGTTTCTTTTTCCCCCGGGAGCCCGGGGCTCCCCCCCCGGGATGGGGGGTTTTTGGGGCCCGGGTTTTCCCCCCATCCCCGGGTGGGCCCGGCCGGGCCGGGGTCTCCCGGCCCCCCGGGGGTTTTTATGCCGGGGGGGGGGTCTTTTCGGCCCGGGGGCCCCCCCCCGGCGGGCCCGGGGCCGCCGGGGCCGGGCCCGGGGCTCGCCCGGGGCCCCGGGGCCGCCCCGGGATCGGGTCTCCCCCCCGCCGGGCCCGGGGCTCGCCCCGGGATCGGTCTCGCCGGCCCCCGGGTCTCGCCGGGATCGGGTCCCCACCTCCCCGGGTCTCCGCCGGTCGGGGCCCCCGCATCGGGTCTCGGCATTTTGGCCCGGACTCTCCGGCATCGGGTCTCGCCCGGGGCCCCGGGGCTCGCCGGCATCGGGTCTCGGGCGGGTCTCGCCCCGGGATCGGGGCTCGCGGCATCGGGTCTCCGCCCGGCCCCCGGGTTTGCCCCCCATTTCGGATCGGCCGCCCCGGGATCGGGTCTCGCCCGGGACGGGCCGCCCTCCGGACTTATGACGGGCCCGGGGCTCGCCCGGCATCGCGTCTCGCCGGGATCGGGTCTCGCCATGGGGCCGGGCCGGGGCTGCCCCAGGGGCTCGCCGGCCCGGGGCTCGCCGGGATCGGGTCTCGCCCGGGCCCCCGGGTCTCGCCCCGGGATCGGGTCTGCCCCGGGACGGGTCTCGCCGGCATCGGGTCTCGCCCGGCCCGGGTCTCGCCCGGCATCGGGGCCGCCCCATCGGGCATCGGGTCGGGCCGGCCGGGCCCGGGGCTCGCCCCGGGATCGGGTCTCGCCCGGGATGGTCTCGCCGGGTCCCGGCATCGGGTCTCGCCCCGGCCCCCGGGTCCCCCGCGGCCGGGGCTCGCCCCCGGGCCCGGGGCTCGCCCCCCGGCCCCCGGGTCTCGCCGGGGCCCCCTCTCGCCCCGGGATCGGGTCCGCCCGGGCGTCTCGCCCCGGCCGGGGCCCCCGGGGCTCGCCCGGCCCGGGTCCCCATCGGCCGGGTCTCGCCCGGGCCCCCCCGCCCGGGGTCTCGCCCGGCCCGGGTCTCGCCGGCATCGGTCTCGCCCGGCCCCCCGTCCTCGCCCGGGATCGGGTCTCGCCGGGATCGGGTCTCGCCCCGGGATCGGTCTCCCCGCCGGGTCTCGCCGGCCGGGCCGGGGCTCGCCCGGCATCGGGCCCCCCGGGATCGGGTTTGCCGGCATCGGGGCTCGCCGGGATCGGGTCTCGCCGGCGCTCGGGGCTCCCCCCGGGATCGGGTCTCGCCGGCCCCCGGGTCTCGCCCCGGCCCCCGGGGCTCGCCCCGGGGATCGGGTCTCGCCCGGGGCCCCGGGGCCCGGGGCCGGGGCTCGCCCGGCCCGGGTCCCGCCGGGGCCCCGGGGCTCGCCCCGGGATCGGGTCTCGCCCGGGGCCCCGGGTCTCGCCCCGGGGCCCCGGGGCTCGCCGGGCCGGGGCCCCCGCCGGGTCTCGCCCCGGGGCCCCGGGTTTGCCCGGGGCCCCGGGTTTGCCGGGATCGCGCTCGCCGGCCCCCGGGGCTCGCCGGGGGGCCCCGGGGCTCCCCCGGCATCGGGTCCGCCGGGATCGGGTCTCCCCGGGGCCGGGGCCCCCCGGCTCCCGCCCGGGGCCCCGGGGGCCCCGCCGGCCCGGGTTTGCCCGGGGATCGGGTCTCGCC
Source organism: Pseudoliparis swirei (assembly GCF_029220125.1). Lineage (NCBI taxonomy): Eukaryota > Metazoa > Chordata > Actinopteri > Perciformes > Liparidae > Pseudoliparis > Pseudoliparis swirei. Next base: position 10,325,739 of record NC_079396.1, read on the forward strand.
CGGCCCGGGTCTGCCGGCATCGGGTTTGCCCCGGCCGGGTCTCGCCCGGGCCGGGCCCCCCGGGTCCCGCCGGCATCGGGTCCGCCCACCCCCGGGGCCGGGTTTGCCGGGGGCCGGGTCGCCGGGATCGGGGCTCGCCCCCGGGTTTGCCCGGCATCGGGTCTCGGGGGCATCGGGTCTCGCCGGGATCGGGTCTCCCCCCGCATCGGTCGCCCGGCCCGGGTCCGCCGGCATCGGGTCTCGCCCGGGATCGGGTCCGCCCGGCATCGGGTCTCGCCCCCCGGGTTCCCCTCGGCCCCGCCCTCGCATCGGGTCCCCCCCGGGGCCCCCGGGGCCGGGTCTCGCCCGGGATCGGGGCTCGCCCCCGGGGCCGGGCCCGGGGCTCGCCCCCGGCCCCCGGGGGGCCCCCCGCCGGGCATCGGGGCTCGCCCCGGGGCCCCGGGGCTCGCCACGGGCCCGGGGCTCGGCATTTTGCCCCGGGGCCGGGTCTCGCCGGGATCCGGGCCCGGCGCCGGGCCCCGCCCCGGCCCCCGGGTCTCGCCCGGCCCGGGTCTCGCCCGGCATCGGGTCTGCCCGCATCGGGTCCGCCGGCCCGGGTCTCGCCCCGGGGCCGGGTCTCGCCCCGGGGCCGGGCCCGGGGCTCGCCCGGGATCGGGTCTCGCCCCGGGGCCCCGGGGCGCCGCCCGGGATCGGGTCCGCCGGGCCCGGGGCTCGCCCCGGGCCCCCGGGGTCGGGTTTGCGGGATCGGTTTGCCGCCGGGCCCCCCGGGGCGCCCGGGGCCCCCGGGTCTCGCCCCGGGGCCCCGGGTCGCCCCGGGGCCCCGGGGCTCGCCCGGGCCCGGGGCTCGCCCCGGGCGCCGGGTCTCCCCCCGGGCCCCCGGGTCGCCCGGGGCATCGGGGCTCGCCGGCCGGGCCCCGGGCTCGGGGCCCCCGCCGGGTTTGCCATCGGGCATCGGGTCTCGCCGCCGGGCCGGGCCCGGGGCTCGCCGGCGCCCGCCCCTCGCCCCCCGGGATCGCGTCCGCCCGGGATCGGGGCCGCCCGGCATCGGGTCTCGCCCCCATCGGGTCTCGCCCGGCCCGGGTTTGCCGGGCCCGGCCCCCGGTCGGGCCCCGCCCGGGATCGGGTTTGCCGGGGGCCCCGGGCTCGCCCCGGGGCCCCGGGGCTCGCCCGGCCCGGGTCCCGGGATGGGGCTCGCCCCGGGATCGCCCCCGGGGCCGGGTCTCGCCCCCCCCGGGGCCGGGTCTCGCCCGGCATCGGGTTCCCCCCGGCCGGGCCCCCGGGTCTCGCCGGGATCGGGTCTCGCCCATTTTGGCATCGGGGCTCGCCCGCATCGGGTCTCGCCCGGCCCCGGGGCTCGCCCGGCATCGGGTCTCGCCGGGGCCCCGGGGCTTCCCCCCGGGGCCCCCGGGATCGGGGCTCGCCCCGGGCCCCCGGGTTTGCCCGGCATCGGGTCTCGCCGGGATCGGGTCTCGCCGGCCCGGGTCTCGCCCCGCCGGGTTTGCCGGGGCCCCGGGTTTGCCCGGCCCGGGTCTCGCCGCCGGGGCCCCGGGGCTCGCCATCGGCGCCGGGTTTGCCATGGCCCGGGTCTCGCCGGGATCGGGTTTGGGCCGGGGGCCTCGCCCCGGGCCCGGGTTTGCCGGGGCCCCGGGGCTCGCCCCGGGTTCGCCCGGCATCGGGTCTCGCCGGCGCCCCGGGGCTCGCCCCGGGATCGGGTCTCGCCGGCATCGGGGCTCGCCGGGATCGGGTCTCGCCGGGGCCCCGGGTTTTTCGCCGGGATCGGGTCTCGCCCGGCCGCCCCATCGGGGCCCCCGCATCGGGTCCGCCCGGCATCGGGTCCCCCCGGCCCGGGTCCCGCCGGGGCCCCGGGGCTCGCCCGGCCCGGGTTTTGCCACGGGGCCCCCGGGGCTCGCCACGGGCCCGGGGCTGCCCCGGGATCGGGTCTCGCCGCATCGGGTCTCGCCGGCCCGGGTCTCGCCGGCGCCCCCCGGGTCGGGGCCCCCCGCCGGGTTTTCGCCCGGCCCGGGTCTCCCCCCGGGCCCCCCACGCCCCGCCGGGATCGGGGCCCCCGCCCGGGCCGGGTCTCGCCCGGCCCGGGTCTCGCCCCGGGCATCGGGTCTCGCCCGGCATCGGGGCTCCCCCCGGGGCTCGCCCGGGATCGGGTCTCGCCCCGGGATCGGGTCTCCCCCCCGGCCCCCGGGTCTCGCCCGCCGGGTCCGCCCGGCCCGGGTCTCGCCCCGGGATGGGGCTCGCCGCCGGGTCTCCCCCGGGCCCCCGGTCCGCCCGCCGGGTCTCGCCCCGGGATCGGGTCTCGCCGCCGGGTCCGCCCATCGGGCCCCCGGGTCGGGCCGGGCCGGGGCCGGGCCGGCCCCATCGGCCCGGGTCGGGGCCCCCCGGCCCGGGTCTCGCCCGGGATCGGGTCTCGCCCGGCCCGGGTCTGCCCGGGGCCCCGGGGCTCGCCGGGGCCCCCGGGGTCGCCCCGGGATCGGGTTCCCCCCGGCGCCGGGTCTGCCGCCCGGGCCCCCCCGGGTCCCCGGCATCGGGTCTCGCCCCGGCATCGGGTCTCGCCCGGGATCGGGTCTCGGGTCGGGCCGGCCCCCGGGTCCCGGGATCGGGTTTGCCCCCCGGCGGGCCCCGGGGCTCGCCCGGCATCGGGTCTCGCCGGGATCGGGTCCCCCCGGGGCCCCCGCCGGGTCTCGCCGCCCGGCCCCCGGGTTTGCCCATCGGCGCCCGGGGCTCGCCCGCCGGGTCTCGCCGGGGCCCCCGGGGCTCGCCGGGATCGGGGCTCGCCCGGGATCGGGGCTCGCCCGGGCCGGGCCCCCGGGTTTGGCCCGGGCTCGCCCGGGATCGGGTCTCGCCGGGGCCCCGGGCTCGCCGGCATCGGGTCTCGCCCCGGCCCCCGGGCTCGCCCCGGCCCCCCGCCCCGGCCCGGGGCTCGCCCGGGGCCCCGGGGCTCCCCCGGGGCCCCGGGGCTCGCCCCGGGATGGGGCTCGCCGCATCGGGTCTCGCCCGGGGATCGGGGCTCGCCCCCGCCGGGTTTGCCCTCGGGCCGGGTCTCGCCCCGGGGCCCCCTCTCGCCCGCATCGGGTCTCGCCGGGATCGGGTCTCGCCCCGGGGCCCCCGCCGGGTCTCGCCGGGATCGGTCGGGGCCGGGCCCCATCGGGGCTCCCCCCCGGCATCGGGTCTCGCCGGGATCGGGTCTCGCCCCGGCCCCCGGGCTCGGGGCCCCCCGCCGGGTCTCGCCCGGGGCCCCGGGGCCGCCGGGGCCCCGGGGCTCGCCCATCGGCGGGCCCGGGGCTCGCCCATCCCCCGGGATCGGGGCTCCGGGCCGGGGCCCCCGGGTCTCGCCGGGCCCGGGGCTCGCCCCACGGGTCTCGCCGGGATCGGGTCTCGCCCGGGATCGGGTCTCGCCCGGCCGGGGCCCCCATCGTCGGGCCCCGGGATCGGGGCTCGCCGGGATCGGGTCTCGCCATCGGCCCGGGTTCGCCCGCATCGGGTCTCGCCCGGGGCCCGGGGCTCGCCCGGGATCGGGTCTCCCCCCCGCCCGGCATCGGGTCTCGCCCATCGGGGGGTTTCCCCCCGGGCGCCGGGTTTGGCCGGCCCCATCGGGTTTGCCGGGATCGGGGCTCGGGGGCCCTCGGGTTCCCCCCGCCCGGCATCGGGTCTCGCCCCGGGGCCCCGGGGCTCGCCCGGCCCGGGTCTCGCCCGGGGGCCCCGGGGCTCCCCCCCGGGGCCCCCGGGGCTCGCCGCCGGGTCTCGCCCCCATCGGGTCCGCCCGGCCCGGGTCCGGGGCCCGGGCTCGGCCGGGGCCGGGTCTCGCCGGGCCGGGGGCCCCGGGATCGGGGCCCCCGGCATCGGGTCTCGCCCCGCCGGGCCCCCGGTCGGGGCCCCCGGCGCCGGGTTTGCCCGGCCCGGGTTTGCCCGGCCCGGGTCTCGCCGCCCGGCCCGGGTCTCGCCCGCCGGGCGCCGGGCTCGGGCGCCGGGGCCCCCCGGCGCCGGGTCTCGCCCCCGCCGGGTTTGCCGGCATCGGGTCTCGCCCGGGGCCGGGTCTCGCCCGCCGGGTCTCGCCCGGCATCGGGTCTCGCCCCCGGGTTTGCCGCATCGGGGCCCCCGCCCGCCCCCGGGTCTCGCCCGGGATCGGGTCTCGCCCGGCTCCCGGGGCTCGCCCGATCGGGCCCCCGCCGGGTCTTTGCCGGGGCCCCGGGGGCCCCCCGGGGCCCCCGCATCGGGTCTCGCCCCGCCCGGGTCTCGCCCTCGGGGCCCCGGGGCTCGCCCCGGGATCGGGTCTGCCCACGGGCCCGGGGCTCCCCCCCGGGCGCCGCCGGGGCTCGCCGGGATCGGGTCTCGCCGGGGCCCCGGGGCTCGCCCATCGGGCGGGCCCGGGGCTCGCCGGGGCCCCGGGGCTCGCCCCGGGATCGGGTCTCGCCGGGCCGGGGCGCCGGCCGGGGCTCGCCGCCGGGTCTCGCCCCGGGCCCCCCGGGTCTCGCCCCGGGGTCGGGTTTGCCGGGATCGGGTCTCGCCGGCATCGGGCTCGCCGGGATCGGGTCTCGCCCGCCGGGCCCCCGGGGCCCCCGCCGGGGGCCGGGTTTCCCCCCCCGGCCCCCGGGTCTCGCCCGCATCGGGTCTCGCCCGGCCCGGGTCTCGCCGGGATCGGGTCTCGCCCCGGGCTCGCCCCATCGGGGCTCGGCCCCATCGGTCTCGCCCATCGGCCCTCGGGTCCCCCCGGCCCGGCCCCCGGGTCCCCCCCGGGGGTCGGGTCTCGCCCCGGGATCGGGTCTCCCCCGGGATCGGGGGCCCCCGCCCGGGATCGGGTCCCGCCCCGGCCCGGGGCTCGCCCATCGGCCCCCCGGGTCTCGCCGGGATCGGGTCTCGCCGCATCGGCCGCCCGGGACCGGGGCCCCCGGCGCCGGGTTTGCCATCGGCCCGGGTCCGCCGGCCGGGGCTCGCCCGGGATCGGTCCCCGCCGGGCCCCCCGGGGCTCGCCCCCGGGCCCCCGGGTCTCGCCGGGCCCGGGCCGGGTCGGGGCCCCCGCCGGGTCCCCGGCATCGGTCTCGCCCGGGGCCCCCGGGGCTCGCCGCCCGGGTCTCGCCGCCGGGCCCCCCGGGTCGGCCCTCGGGTCTCGCCCGGGGGCCCGGGTCCGCCCCGGGCCCGGGGCTCGCCCGGCCCGGGTCTCCCCCCGGCCCCCGGGCCCCCCGGCATCGGGTCTCGCCGGCCCGGGGCTCGCCCGGCCCGGGTTTGCCCCGGGTCTCGCCGGGATCGGGTTTGCCGGGCCCCCGGCCCCCGGGTCTCGCCCGGGATCCCCGGGGCTCGCCCGCCGGGGCTCGCCCGGCCCGGGTCCCGGCCCTCGGCACTCTCGCCCGGCATCGGGGCTCGCCCGGGATTTGGGGCTCGCCATCGGGTCTCGCCGGGATCGGGGCCGCCCCCGGGTCCCGCCGCATCGGGCCCGCGGCCGGGTTTGCCGCATCGGCTGGCCCCCATCGGCCCCCCGGGGCTGCCCCCATCGGGCTCCCCCATCGGGTCTCGCCCCATCCCCCGGGGCATCGGGTCTCGCCCGCATCGGGTTCGGGTCCCGCCCGGGATCGGGGCCGCCCGGGATCGGGTCTCGCCGCATCCTCGGGTCCCCGCCGGCATCGGGTCTCGCCGCATCGGGCCCCGCCGGGATCGGGGCTGCCCCCGGGTCTCGCCCCGGGATCGGGTCTCGCGGGCCTCGCCCCGGGTCTCGCCCGCATCGGGTCTCGCCATCGGCATCGGGTCCGCCCGGGATCGGGTCTCGCCCCGGGATCGGGTCTCGCCCCCCGGGCCCCCCCGCATCGGGTCTCGCCGCATCGGGTCTCGCCGCATCGGGTCTCCCCGGGTCCGCCCGGCATCGGGTCTCGCCCATCGGGTCTCGCCGCCGGGTCCGCCGGGGCCCGGGGCCCCGGCATCGGGTCTCGCCCATCGGGCCCCCGGGCTCGGGGCCCCCCGGGATCCCTCTCGCCCGGGATCGGGTCTCGCCTGGCATCGGGGCTCGCCCGGGATCGTCCGCCGGGATCGGGTCTCGCCGGGATTCCCCCGGGATCGGGTCTCGCCCATCGGGGTCGCCGGGATCGGGTCTCGCCCGGGATCGGGGCTCGCCCCGCATCGGGTCCCCGCCCATCCCCCGGGATCGGGTCTCGCCCATCGGGTTTGCCGGCATCGGGTCTCGGGCATCGGGCCGCCCCGGGATCGGGTCTCGCCCGGGATCGGGGCTCGCCGGGATCGGGTCTCGCCGGGATCGGGTCCCCCCGCATCGCCCGGCCGGGATCGGGTCTCGCCATTCCCCCATCGGGTCTCGCCGGGATCGGGTCTCGCCGCATCGGGGTCTCGCCGGCATCGGGTCTCGCCGCATCGGGTCCCCCGCGGGATCGGGTCTCGCCCGGGATCGGGTCTCGCCCGCATCGGGTCCGCCGCATCGGGTCCGCCCCCATCGGGTCTCGCCCGGCATCGGGTCTCGCCCCCGGGATCGGGTCTCGCCGGGATCGCGCTCGCCCGGCCCGGGGCTCGCCCGCATCGGGTCTGCCCGGGAGGGTCTCGCCCGGCATCGGGTCCGCCGCATCGGGTCTCGCCCGGGCTCCCCCCGGGTCTCGCCGGCATCGCGTCTCGCGGCATCGGGTCTCGCCGGCATCGGGTCTCGCCGGCATCGGGTCTCGCCGGCATCGGGTCTCGCCGGCATCGGGTCTCGCCATCGGCATCGGGTCTCGCCATCGGCATCGGGTCTCGCCGGCATCGGGTCTCGCCGGCATCGGGTCTCGCCGGCATCGGGTCTCGCCGGCATCGGGTCTCGCCGGCATCGCGTCTCGCCCATTTTGGCCGGGTCTCGCCCGGCATCGGGTCTCGCCCGGGATCGGGTCTCGCCGATCGCTCGGGCTCGGGTCTCGCCCCGGGTCTCGCCGGCATCGGGCCCGCCCGGCATCGGGTCCGCCGGGATCGGCCGGGGCTCGCCGGATCGGGGCCCCCCGCATCGGGTCTCCCCCCGGGCCCCCGGGTTCCCCCGCCGGCATCGGGGCTCGCCGGGATCGGGTCTCGCCCATCCCCGGGGCTCGCCCGGCATCGGGGTTTGCCCCGGGATCGGGCCCCCATCGGCATCGGGTCTCGCCGGCCCGGGTCTCGCCCGGGATCGGGGCTCGCCGCATCGGGTCTCGCCGCATCGGGTTTGCCGGGATCGGGTCCGCCCATCGGGGCCGGGCCCGGGGCTCGCCCGGGATCGGGTCTCGCCATCCCCCCATCGCGTCTCGCGGCATCGGGTCTCGCCGGCATCGGGTCTCGCCGGCATCGGGTCTCGCGGCATCGGCTCCGGGGCATCGGGGCCCCCCGCATCGGGTCTCCCGCATCGGGTCTCCCCCCGGCGCCGGGGCTCGCCGCATCGGGCCCCCCGGCATCGGGGCTCGCCCATTTTGCCCCCGGGTCTCGCCATCGGCATCGGGTCTCGCCATCGGCATCGGGTCTCGCCGGCATCGGGTCTCGCCGGCATCGGGTCTCGCCGGCATCGGGTCTCGCCGGCATCGGGTCTCGCGGCATCGGGTCTCGCCCTCGGGATCGGGTTCCCCCGCATCGGGGCCGCCGGGGATCCCCGGGGCCCCCGCCGCATCGGGGGCTCCGGCCCGCCATCGGGTCTCGCCGGGATCGGGTCTCGCCCACCCCCCCGGGATCGGGTCCGCCCCCCGGCATCGGGTCTCGCCGGCATCGGGTCTCGCCGGCATCGGGTCTCGCCGGCATCGGGTCTCGCCGGCATCGGGTCTCGCCGGCATCGCGTCTCGCGGCATCGGGTCTCGCCATCGGCATCGGGTCTCGCCATCGGCATCGGGTCTCGCCCATTTCCCCCATCGGGTCGCCCCGGGATCGGGGCTCGCCATTTTGCGGCATCGGGGCTCGCCGCCGGGCTCGGGTCCTTTGCCCGGCATCGGGTCTCGCCCCTCGGTCGGGTTCGCCGGGATCGGGGCCCCGGCATCGGGTCTCGCCGGGATCGGGGTCGCCGGGGTCGGGTCTCGCCGGGATCGGGTTCCCCCCGCCGCATCGGGGCTCGCCCCGGGATCGGGTCTCGCCGGGATCGGGTTCTCGCCCGGGATCGGGTCTCGCCGGGATCCCCGGGGCTCGCCGGGATCGGGCCCGCCGCATCGGGTCTCGCCGCATCGGGGCCCCCGGGATTTTGCCCCCATCGGGTCTCGCCATCGGCATCGGGTCTCGCCATCGGCATCGGGTCTCGCCCCGCATCGCCCCGCCCCCATCGCGCCCCGGGATCGGGTCTCGCCCGGCATCGGGTCTCGCCCGGGATCGGGTCTCGCCGCATCGGGTCTCGCCGCATCCCCCCCGCCCGGGTCGGGGGCTCGCCCCGGGATCGGGGCTCGCCCCGGGGGCCGGGTCTCGCCCGGGATCGGGTCTCGCCCGGCATTCTCGCCCGGGATCGGGTCTCGCCGGCATCGGGTCCGCCGCATCGGGTCGCCGGGATCGGGCCCCGCCGCCCTCGGGCCCCCCGGGATCGGGTCTCGCCGATTTCCCCGGGATCGGGTCTCGCCCATCGGGGCCATCGGGTCTCGCCCATTCCCGGGATCGGGTCTCGCCCGGGATCCGGGGCCCCCATCCCCGGGGCCGCCGGGCCCGGGGCTCCCCGGGATCGGGTCCGCCCGGGATCGGGGTCTCGCCCGGGATCGGGGCCCCGCCGCCATCGGTCTCGCCGGGATCGGGTCTCGCCCGGGATCGGGTCTCGCCGGGATCGGTCTCGCCCGGGATCGGGTCTCCCGGCATCCCCGGGGCTCGCCCTCCCCGGGATCGGGTCTCGCCGCATCGGGGCCCCATCGGGTCTCGCCGGCATCCCGGGATCGGGTCTCGCCCGGGATCGGGGCTCGCCGGGATCGGGTCTCGCCGCATCGGGGCTCGCCGGCCATCGCCGGGGCTCGCCGCATCGGGTCTCGCCCGGCCCGGGTCTCGCCCCGGGATCGGGTTCCCCCGGGCCCATCGGCATCGGGTCTCGCCATCGGGATCGGGTCGGGTCTCGCATCGGCCCGGGGCCCCCGGGATTTTGCCCCGCCCCCATCGGGGCTCGCCCGGCATCGGGTCTCGCCCGGGATCGGGTCTCGCCCGGCATCGGGTCTCGCCCATCGGGTCTCCGGGCCGGGCCCCCGATCGCCGGCATCGGGTCTCGCCGGCATCGCCGGGCTCGCCGCCGGGTCTCGCCGGGATCGGGGTCGCCCGGGATCGGGTCTCGCCATCGGCATCGGGTCTCGCCCTCGGGCTCCCGGGGCTCGCCGGCTCCCCCCGGGGCTCGCCGCATCGGGTCTCGCCCGGGCATCGGGTCTCGCCGGGATCGGGCCCGCCATCGGGTCTCGCCCATTCCGGGATCGGGTTCCCCCGGCCGGCATCGGGTCTCGCCCGGGCTCGGGCTCGCCGGCATCGGGGGCTCGCCATCGGCATCGGGTCTCGCCGGGATCGGGCCCCGCCCGGGATCGGGTTCCCCCCGGGATCGGGTCTCGCCCGGCATCGGGTCTCGCCCCCCCTCGGGTCTCGCCGGGATCGGGGCTCGGCCCTCGGGTCCCCCCCCGGCATCGGGTCTCGCCGGCATCGGGTCTCGCCGGCATCGCGTCTCGCGGCATCGGGTCTCGCCATCGGCATCGGGTCTCGCCGGCATCGGGTCTCGCCGGCATCGGGTCTCGCCGGCATCGCGTCTCGCGGCATCGGGTCTCGCCGCCATCCCCGGGATCTGGTCTCGCCGGCATCGGGGCTCGCCGGGATCGGGTCCCGCCGCATCGGGTCTCGCCGGGATCCCCCCCGTCTCGCCGCATCGGGTCTCGCCCGGGATCGGGTCCGCCGGGGCCCCCATCGGGTCTCGCCATCGGCATCGGGTCTCGCCGGCATCGCGTCTCGCGGCATCGGGTCTCGCCATCGGCATCGGGTCTCGCCATCGGCATCGGGTCTCGCCATCGGCATCGGGTCTCGCCGGCATCGGGTCTCGCCGGCATCGGGTCTCGCCGGCATCGCGTCTCGCCCTCGGGCTCGGGTCTCGCCGGCATCGGGTCTCGCCGGCATCGGGTCTCGCCATCGGCATCGGGTCTCGCCGGCATCGGGTCTCGCCGGCATCGCGTCTCGCGGCATCGGGTCTCGCCGGCATCGGGTCTCGCCGGCATCGGGTCTCGCCATCGGGTCTCGCCATCGGCATCGGGTCCCCGGCCCCCGGGATCGGGGTCCTCGCCGCATCGGGTCTCGCCCGGGATCGGGTCTCCCGGCATCGGGTCTCGCCATCGGGATCGGGTCTCGCCCCATCGGGGCTCGCCGGGATCGGGTCCCGCCCCGCATCGGGGCCCCCGGGATCGGGGCCCGCCGGGATCGGGTCTCGCCGCCGGGGATCGGGTCTCGCCCCGGGATCGGGGCTCGCCGGGATCGGGTCTCGCCGGGATGGGGCTCGCCCGGGATCGGCCCGCCGGGATCGGCGCCGCCCGGTTTGCCCGGGATCGGGTCCGCCGCATCGGGTCTCGCCCCCCCTTTGGGTCTCGCCCGGATCGCCCGGCATCGGGTCTCGCCGGGGCCGGGGTCGGGCCGGGGCCCGGGATCGGGTCTCGCCGGGATCCCCCGGGGCTCGCCCGGGATCGGGTCTCGCCATCGGCATCGGGTCTCGCCGGCATCGGGTCTCGCCGGCATCGGGTCTCGCGGCATCGGGTCTCGCCGGCATCCCCGGGGCTCCCCCCGCCCGGGGCCCTCGCCCGGGGCCCCGGGGCCGCCGGCATCGGGTCTCCCCCCGGCATCGGGGCTCCCCCCGGGGCCCCGGGGCTCGCCCCGGCATCGGGTCTCGCCCATCCCCCCGGGATCGGGTCTCGCCCCGGGATCCCGGGGCTCGCCGCATCGGGGCCCTCGCCGGGCATCGGGTCTCGCCCGGCCGGGGCCCCCATCGCCCGCGCATCGGGTCTCGCCCCGCATCGGGTCCCGCCGGGATCGGGTCTCGCCGGGATCGGGTCTCGCCGGGCCTCGGGTCTCGCCCCCGGGATCGGGGGCCCCCGGGATCGCCGGGTTCCCCCGCCCCATCGGGTCTCGCCCGGGATCGGGTCTCCCCCCATTTTGCCGGGATCGGTCTCGCCCGGGTCGGGTTTGCCGCATCGGGTCTCGCCGGGATCGGGTCTCGCCGGCATCGGGTCTCGCCCGGGATCGGGTTTCCCCATCGGCCCCGGGGCTCGCCGGCCCGGGTCTCGCCGCATCGGGGCTCGGGGCCCCCCCGGGTCTCGCGCATCGGGTCTCGCCGGGATCGGGCGCCCCCCGGGGTCGCCCTCGGGGCCCTCGGGTCTCGCCGGCATCGGGTCTCGCCCGGGCTCGGGCTCGCCCGGGGCATCGGGTCTCGCCGGCTCGGGATCGCGCCCGCGGGATCGGGTCTCGCCGGGATCGGGGCTCGCCGGCATCGGGTCTCGCCGGGATTTTGCCTCCCCCGGGTCTCGCCCATTCCCCGGGATCGGGTCTCGCCGGCGCCGGGTTTGCCCGGGGCCCCGGGGCTCGCCCGGGCCCCGGGGCTCGCCCGGCATCGGGTCTCGCCCGCATCGGGTCCCGGCCCCATCGGGTCTCGCCCATTTCCCGGGATCGGGTCTCGCCCCGGCCCGGGTCCCCGGGATCGGGTCTCCCCCTCCCGGGATCGGGTCTCCCCCCGGCCGCCCTCCCCGGGGCTCGCCGGGATCGGGTTTTCGCCGCATTCCGGGGTCTCGCCGGCATCGGGTCCCCCCCGGGGCCCCCATCCCCGGGGCTCGCCCCCCGGCATCGGGTCTCGCCGGCATCGCGTCTCGCGGCATCGGGTCTCGCGGCATCGGGTCTCGCCGGCATCGGGTCTCGCCGGCATCGGGTCTCGCCATCGGCATCGGGTCTCGCCATCGGCATCGGGTCTCGCCATCGGCATCGGGTCTCGCCGCCGGGGGCCCAAAGGGTTTTTTGGGTTTTGGGGGCCCCTTTTCCCCCCTCCCCCAAAGGGTTTGGGGCCCCTTTCCCCCCCCCTTTTGTTTTTCCCCCGGGGGGGCCCCCCCGGGGGTTCCCCGGACCCGGGGTTTTTTTTTGGGGGGGGGGGTTTTGGGGAAAAATTTCCCCCGGGGGTTTTGGGAAATTTTTGGGGGCCCCCTTGGGGGGAAAAAGGGGGTTTTTCCCCCCCTTTTTAAAAAAACCCCCAAAAAAAAAGGGGGGGGGAAAAAAAAAAAAATTTTTTCCCCCCCCCCGGGGGTTTTTTTTGGGGCCCCAAAAAAAAAGGGGGTTTTGGGGGGGGGGGTTGGCCCCCCCCCCGGGGGGGGGGGGGCCCCTTTTTTTCCCCCCCCGGGGGGGGGGGGGGGGGGGGGGGGAAAGGGGCCCCAAAGGGTCCCCCGGGTTTTCCCCCCGGGGGTTTTTTTTCCCCAAAATTTCCCCCCGGGGGCAGGGGGGGGGGGCCCCCTTTGGGGGGGCCCCCCCCCCCCGGGGGGGGGGGCCCCGGGCCCCCCCGGGGGGCCCCCCCCCCCGGGTTTTCCCCCCCCCCGGGCCCCCCCGGGCCCCGGGGGGGCCGCCTTTTGGGGCCCCCAAATTTTCCCCCGGGGCCCCCCCCCCAACCCCCAAAAATTTTTCCCCCCCCCCTTGGGGGGGGGGGGCCCCCCCGGGGGGGGGAAGGGGGGTTTTTTTTCCCCCCCCCCCCCCCCGGGTTGGGGGGTTTGGGGGGGGTTTTTTTTGGGCCCCCGGGGCCCCCGGGCCCGGGCCCCCCGGGGGGGGGGGGGCCCCCCCCCCCCCGGGGGGGGGGGGGGGGGGGCCCATTTTTTATAAAAAAAAAAAAAGGGGGGGTTTTAAAAGGGGGGTTTTTTTTTTTTTGGGGGGGGGTTTCCCCCGGGGGGGCCCCCCCCCCCCCCCCCGGGGGGCCCCCCCCCCCCCCCCCCCGGGGGGGGGTTTTTTGGGGGGGGGGGCCCCCCCCCGGGCCCCCCCTGGGGGGGGCCCCCCCCCCCACCCCCCGGGGGGGGGGTCCGGGGGCCCCGGGTTTGGGGCCCCCCCCTTTGGGGGGGGCCCCTTTTCCCCCCCGGGGGCCCCCTCCCCGGGGGTCCGGGGGGGGGTCCCCCGGGTCCGGGCCCCGGGGGGGGGCCCCCCCCGGGGGGGGGGTTTTTTCCCCCCCCCCGGGGGGGGGGGGGCCCCATCGGGTTTGGGGCCCCCCCGGGTCCGGGGGGGCCCCCCCCCCCCCCCCGGGGGGGGGCCCCCGGGGGGCCCCCCCCCGGGGGCCCCCCCGGGGGGCCCCCCGGGGCCCGGGGGGGGTTCCCCCGCCCCCCGGGGGGGGGCCCCCCGGGTTTGGGCCCCCCCCCCCCCCGGGGGGGGGGCCCCCCCCTTTGGCCCCCCGGGGGCCCCCGGGGGGGGGCCCCCCCCGGCCCCCCCCCCCCCCCCCGGGTTTGGGCCCCCCGGGTCCGCCCCCGGGGGGGGGGCCCCCCCCCCCGGGGGGCCCCCGGGGCCCCCGGGGGCCCCCCCCGGGGGCCCCCCCTTTGCCCCCGGGGGGGCCCCCCCCCCCCGGGTCCGGGGGGGCCCCCCCCCCCGGGGGGCCCCGGGTTTGGGCCCCCGGGGGGCCCCCCCGGGCTCGCCCGGGGGGCCCCCCCCTCGCCCCCCCCCCGGGGGGCTCGCCCGCATCGGGTCCCCCCCGGGGCCCCCCCGGGGGGGGCCCCCCGGTTTGGGCCCGGGGCCCCCCCCCGGGTCCGGGGGGGGGGGTTTTCCCCCGGGGATCGGGTCTCCCGGGGGGGGGGGTCCCCCCCTTCCCCCCCCCCCGGGGGGGGGCCCCCCCCCGCGGGGCCCCGGGGGGGCCCCCCCAGGGGGGGCCGGGGGGGGGGGGGGGGGGGGGGCCCCCCCCCCGGGGCCCGGGGGGGGCCCCGGGGGGGGCCCCCCCGGGGCCCCCCCCCCGGGCCCCGGGGCCCCCCCCCCCCCCGGGGGGGGGGGGGTTCCCCCCCCCCCCCCCCCGGATCGGGCCCCGGCCCCCGGGCCGGGGCCCCCTGGGTTTACGGGCCCCCCCGCGGGGGGGGGGGGGGCCCCCGGGGGGGGCCCCCCCCCCGGGGGGGCCCCGGGCCCCCCCCTTTTTGGGGGGGGGGGGGCCCCCCCCCCGGGGCCCCACCCCCCCCTGGGGCCCCCGGGGGTTCCCGCCCCCCCGGGGGCCCCCTTTTTTTCCCCCCCCCCCCCGGGGGGGCCCGGGCCCCCCGGGGGGGGGGGGCCCCCTTTTTGGGGGGGGGGGCCCCCCCCCCCCCGGGGGGGGGCCCCCGGGGGTTTGCCCCCGGGGGGGGGCCGGGGGCCCCCCCGGGGGGGCCCCCCCCCGGCCCCGGGGGGGCCCCCCCCCCCCTCGGCCCCCGGGGGCCCCCCCCCCGGGGGGGGAAGCCCCCCCCCCGGGGGGGCCTCCCCCCGGGGGGGGGCCCCGGTTCCCCCCCCCTTTGGGCCCCCCCTCCCCCCCCCCGGGGCCCCCGGGGGGCCCCCCCCCGGGGCCCCCGGGGGGGGGGCCCCCCCCCCCCGGGGCTTGGGGGGCCCGGGGGGGGGGGGGGGGGGGGGGCCCCCCCCCCCGGGGGGGGGGTTTTCCCCCCGGGGCCCCGGGTTTCCCCCGGGGCCCCCCTTTGGGGGGCCCCCCCGGGCCCGGGGGGGGGTGGGGCCCCCCGGGGCCCCTTCCCCCCCGGGGGGGCCCCCCCCCCCCCGGGGGGGGGGGGGCGGGGGGCCCCCCCCCCCCCCCCATCGGGGCCCCCCCCGGGCCCCCCCGGGGGGGGCCCCCCCCCCCGGGCCCCCCCCCCCGGGGGGTTCCCCCCCCCCGGCCCGGGTTCCCCCCCCCGGGGGGGGGCCCCCCCCCGGGGGTTTTGGGGGCCCCCCCCCCCCCCCCGGGGCCCCCCGGGGGGGGGGCCCCCCCGGGCCCCCCCCCCCGGGGCCCCGGGGGCCCCCCCGGGGGGGGGGGGGCCTCACAAACCCGCTGCACCCTCCATGCTTGACATGTGGCGCTCCCGGCTCACACGCAGACCTTCCCTCTGCTTCTCCGACTTCATGTCATCTGCGTGAGATGAACAGTGCAGAGGGCCAACCAGTGACACACATGGAGGAAGCGGCTCCATGTTTACCTCGGTGTCTCGTCGGGTATAAAATACTTTGTTTGTGTCTGGAACTTTCTGGAGATTTACACAAAAGCATCCACGTGAAACCACGGATACATTTCGCCCAACACTTTTTAAACATCTCACTCCAGATACTGGTTTATTAAACCTCCTGTTACCTGAGGGTCAATTTGACCCCATTCAATGTTTAACCCTCCTGTTACCTTTATATTTACTGACATATTTGACCCTCGGGGTCAATTTGACCCAGCAATTAAAACCTCCAGAAAATTATTAGAATTAATATTGTTTTCCAAGTTTAAGTGTGAGGTACTTTATGTTTGTTTGTTGACTACCTAGATAGCCCTTTAAATATATAAAAAAGGTTATATTTCTTATATATTTGACACAGTGAAAAACAGCCTGGGGTCAAATTGACCCGAAAGAACACCGACATTAAACATTGAATGGGGTCAAATTGACCCTAAGGAAACAGGAGGGTTAAGACACTGAATGTAGAGCATTTGATGCTCTCAAACTGTTTCTGCTGCATGACATGATCGTAGCAAGAAGGTGTTGGCCAGCTGGGGCCGCCATGTTTTGTGTGTCCATGCTCCGGCATCGTCACACAGGTATTCTGGTATTAAATAATATTCAAGTGAGAGAATTGACATATTCATCAACCAAACACACTGAATACTGGAAACAATGTACACATCTGCATAGCCAGTTAGGAGAATTAGCCTCCATGCCGGCAGTTATGAACACCTCATTCCTCGATTGTTATACAATCTGTTCTTTCTTAAACCGTTCGGATTATTATTTGCTGAATAGGCACCAACAGCTTTACTCCAAATAAAAAATGACGACTAGTTCTGACCGCAGGTTGCGTGTGGAGTACAGCACAAACTCAGTCAGCTATAAGTGACCTGGTATTTCTGGTTGCCAGTGTACAGAGAAAGATACAGTTTCATTTAGCGAGAAATACATCCCCTCATCCATCTGTCTGAGAGCTTCTTCCTTCCTCTCACTTTCACAGTCACCTCAGGAGAGTGGAGGGGAACTTTGAGTCGTGACTCAATTCTGATGAACTCATTACTTTTATTTAGTTTTTATTTCACTTGTCCAAATATGAGCTCATGTATTGACAAGCACAGAATGCACAGCATGTTCAACCCAGACACGGTGGACCACGGCAACACATGTGACTATGCAGAGCTTACACACACTCGGCTCATATGTATGCCTGCACACCACATAAGCAGGCGGTTTGGAGTCTGATAATTAAATATGAGACAGACCTGTGTGTGTTTGTCATGAATCGGACCGTGACTCTCAGTGAATCACACACTTTTATGGTGTGTCCTAATAACTGCCTCTGCAGGGACATTTCTGTTGGAACATTATGATAGGTTTAACATGTGTTCATCGGCACAGAGGGCACACAGTGAGTGACTTAGATCTCTAGAGTATTTAGAAGTTTGTGTGTGTGTTAATTCACATGATCAACGCTGGGCCCACCCAGGAAGTGACCCCACCCTGTGGCGATGTACAGAATTCCCCCCGTGCTGAAGGGGAGAGAGGGAGCGGTTGGCGAGCAGCTTCACAGAGCGGCCTGTAGCCTCTCCATCTGCCCCTCTCAAAAGACTCCATTGTTCCAGGCAGTCGGAGGCGAGAAAGTGAGCTGAAGAGTTATGAGGCTCGCCGGTGGGGCAGAGGCTGGGGTGGTGGGCGTTGGGCCGCTGCCTAAAACCACACGGAGGAGAGGCAGCCAGACACAGAGCATCTCTGTGCGACCAGCAGCCCACTGCTGGAGCCTCGCCTCAGCTGAACAGCGCTGTATGAAAAGGTCCACTACATCACATACAAAACACACCGTCAGGCGGGGGCTCAACCGAATCAACGGTCCGAGGACATACGTTCTTCCATATTTGGTGCCGTTTGTTACGGAAGGGGAGTTGGTTTTAAAAATCTGAAGCATTACTTGAACGAGCCAATCGGAGTGGACCGCTGCCCCGTGGAAGCTTTTAATGATGTGTGTGAATTGCGGTTTTTTGGCCCGACCGAAGACCAAATACAGTGCCGCTCAAAGATGTATTGACTTTTAGGCGCTGCAACTGTAACTATGTGATCTAATTGAGAGAAGGCGGCGAGGACAAGTACCGGATTTTCGAAAAAAAGGGATTGAGAGACATCAGGTACGAAAGACAAGAGAGAGCTTTTAGAGTGTTTTCCATTTTTTATTGAAACAGTATGAACAAAAACACTGCAATTAAATAAAAGGCTTCAAACAAATCAGAAGGCACACATTGAAAGGCCTAGAACTGATGATACGTGGCAAAGCAGAGGAAACAAAGACATGTCGTTGCAAACATTTGCAGTGTCTAAAGCCTATTCATTAAACATGACATCACTCATTCAGTGCACATATTAAACGAGTTTGTAAAGCAAGCGGAGCGAAGCTGAGACTTCATTATCTGTACACCCATTTAGCACACTTACAAATACAAATATAACTAAATAGGGCTTTACTGCCTAATACTGTGCACTAAAACTAAGTGCAACTATAAAATGTCCTCCTGTGCACGCAATCAGGGATTAGCTCAATTTAAAGACTGTATGGCTGTTCTGGTCGTCTAACTATTAACAGAAGTACTATGAAGACATCAAGACAATGCTATCACTATGTCTAATCACCGAGGGCTGTGTGTAAGCCACAAGGAACAACAGACCAGCTGATATGTCTGGAATGGGTGGCAGTTAAAAGGGACAGTCAATTCACATTAATAATGCACTTCAAAAGTTAAAGTCCTCCTAACTACCTCGAGAATACCAGAGACAGTGGCACAAACCCTTCTGCTAAATCTCACAGATATGTATTAGGTTTTTATATGTCAGTGTTAAAGTGGGCAGAATGTCACATTACTCTTGCAAACGAGGGTGCCTTTTCCTTCCCGTTGGCTCCGTGCTCGCCCTCAGAGCTCCCGAGTGTGTTATGTCAAAACAACTTCTGCACACGGTGCTTCATACAGTCGGCCAACACAGCAGGGCTTCTGGCTGCACCAGAAGAAACGCTTTAACTGGGGCTCAGGGCTGCTTCAAACGGTCTGTTAGCCACAACAATAGCCTGCCTGGATGTACTGTGTGTTCCATAATATCAAATGCTAGCCTATGCAACTGCAACATATGAGAAAGTCATTCGCTGTATACTATGTAGTCCCCTCGCATTGTATATACATCCTGTGGTATTTCTAGCAGTCTCCACTGCTCGCACCTTCCATTTGTATTTCATTTCCTTTTTTTTCCTTCTCTTCGTCACTAATATCCATATATCTCAAACTTTCATGCAAATCTAAATCAGTCACTCTTTTAAAGGAGGGAGGTGTTATGCCTGGATGTCAGATAATCTCTTACCTTTCTTTCTCTCTTTTTTTCTTCACAAAATGCTTTTTGAAAAGGCCTCAAATTCCTATTTACATCCTGCCATCGTCACCTTGCTTCGTTTTCTCCAAGGGAGTAAGGAGGTAGGTGGGGTGGGGGCGGGAGCCTTTCTAATCAGCGGCTCCGGAAGGGAAAGTGACGATGTTTGCTCGTGTACCCTCTCTCGTCTCACATACATACAGTTCATACATTAACACCCCCCCCCCCCCCCCATCGTTTTTTTGGCAACAGTCCAGAGTCCTGGGCGGATTAGTTTAGTTCTGGTATCGTGCTGGTTTTAATATGACGTCACAGTTCAGTAGTTCAGATTTGCCAGAACTTTGGGCGCTCCTGCTGCTTGACCGACTTCTTCTTCAAGGGCTGTGGGATGAAAGAGAGAGGGTCAGACAGAGGAGGGAACCACTAAACGGACCTGATCTCAATCACTCGTTGATTATCGCACGATCTCGAAAAAAACATGCTTCGTTATCTCGAGATAACCAGATAATTCATTTGTTATCGCGGGGAAAAAAGAAGGTTGTTTTCTCTTATTATGTCTGCGTCAAATCAGCCGACTGTAAATGCTTTCAGACGGCCCGGATGGAGCTGGCAGGGAAACACTGACATGACTTCTGATCTGAAGAGGAATGTAACTGTCACAGGAGAAATGTTAGACTTTTACTTTGGGAAGTCTCTTAACTGATACAGTTAAGAGATGCTTGATGTCAGAAATGTCTCTATTGTGTACTCATAAATGTACTTTTATATTTGAGTTCATAAGAAAAACAGGCAAGAAGTTTCATACTTCTGAATAGAATCCAGGTATCCTTCCTTCCATATATGTATTTATTGTCTTGTTAACGCCTCATTTTTAGAAACCTGACGTTGTCACTCAGCCACAAGTCTGTCATCGTCCTTTTCATCCGATTTGACCCGGACATTTTTAAAACAGCCCGTTGTTTTCACGTTTTCATTATTTTTTTATTTAGAGATAACAAAGTTAGTTATTTTGTTATCACAAAATAATGTGATTAAGATCTGGAGATAACAATGTTAAAACGGTTTGAATCATGTCCATTTAGGGCTTCCGTAGTATCCACATTATCAGAGGCTCAATTTATATTCAATTTTAATAATCTGTACACTTGTTGAGTTTAGTGTCATTTCATGGTGTAAATGTTAATTTGACATTGAAAACAATATGGATGGTAAAAACAGTTTTTTAGATTTAATTAAAAGATTAAAGATGTAGGTCAATTTACAAAAAAGAAACATAAGGTTTACGTGAGAGATGTATTTATAAAAACCTTTAAAAGGGAGGAAAGTTGTTTTAAAGCCAGGTTGAACGGGAGTTGACAAGATTAGCCTTTGGATTTAGGGTAGTAGCTTAAGTCAGCGCAGATCACAGTCGACATACTGTGAAATAAACCTTTATTTTAAAATAGGCCGACAATCACAAAAATACTGATTATTAGTTCCTTAGACAAAAACAAAATAGTTGCTGCCCCACTTCTGACAAACACAAATCCTGTTTGTAGGGATGAAATCAAAAAGTTGATATGAAAACATCTTGCTTGATGACTGCTGGCCACAGAGTCAATAAACAAGCTCGTTTCAAGGCCAAGCAGAGCCACGTGTCGCCATGAAGGCCCAATGTTCCTCATAAAGGCCGTGGGACTGTCAGCAGAAGTAGTGGGGGGGGGGGGGAACACATCTGTTACACATCTGTGAATTAGGACTTGGGCTTGAAGGGGTTAAAGTGATTAGCTGAAGGAATCAAATAGAGCCATTTACAGAAACCACAGCGCTGAGTTTTTTCGAAGGTTTTTTGTTCTTGGCCGACCTGTGAAGAAATATTCATCATTAGCAAGACAGGGCAGTATTTTCATGGGGGGGGGGGGTCACCGTCATTTGATGATCTGTTACTCTCACGGTGAAAGATTGACGTTCAAAAATGTAACGGCACAGACCGACTATGGTGGAAACGCGACACAGTTAACGTTGAGCCTGCCAGGACCCCGTCCCACACAGAACGACCCCGGACATCACGCCCCGTGTCGTTTCATCAGTCGGTGACGACTAAACGCCGTTTCTTTCGCTCCACATTTAGACTCCTCCTGAAGTGGTGACTCACTGCCCAGCATCAGTAGAACCGCCTGCATTCACATGTACTCCAGCTCTGTGTGCAACCACCAATAGAGATGAGGTACTTACGAGTATTTTCCCATTCTCCTCACCGCAGCAATCACCACGGCGATGACGATGACAACGGCCAGCAGAGCGCCGATCACGATGCCGACGACCTGGCCTGAACTCAGGCCCTCTGCGGGACGGAAAGACAAGAGTCGGCACATTTTTCAGACTTCAGTTGGATTTTGTGATGACTAGTTTTAATGTTATATGTTGAGATATTCTCCCAATCAAACGTCATCTTTGTATCTCAGGGTAGATTATTAACACAGAATGACATGCGAGGGAAAGATAGAAGAGAGACATGTTTGGAGGCATTTAAGGCACTGCAAACACACTCACCGCCACACGAGGAGGTCTGTTGTCTGATTTCTGTCAATAATAACACCCGACTTCAAACTGACCACCGTCGCACGACCCCAGCTGGCATCCCGCACATTCCTCACCCTCTGGGTCGTCTTCAATGACCACGTCGGCCATGGAAGCTCCCGTGGGTTGGACCTCGACCTGTGCCGTCTCAGTGGGGGCTGCGGTCTCCACGACAGGGGGGTCAGTGATGATGGGTTCTGTTGCCTCAGAAGCAGCGGCCTCCGTTTCAACGACGACCTCTTCAGTATTGACTGTGATGGCGGGAGGCGCCGCCTCGGTGACAACTTCTGCTGCGGCGACTTCTTCTGTTGGGACTTCTTCTGCTGGGACTACTTCTGTTGGGACTACTTCTGTTGGGACTACTTCTGTTGCCACCGCTGGATCGATTACAGGAGGACCGGTGATTATAGTAAAGTCCACTTTCGTAGCCCCTGTGACTTCCGGTACGGTTTCTGCTACAGTCCCAACATCGAGGTCTTTGGGGATCTCTGTGGGGCCTGGGGGAGAGAGGTCACAGATGGGTTCACATACACGCGAGTAAAATCATTGCTACATATTTGACATGATTTCCTGAATAGTGTGATTTTATAAAGGGACAATACATTAGAATATCGGATGCCCCTCGTCAGGGGGACCCAGTGCAGCATGCCGATACGTTGGTCTCTCAAGGTGGATGCAAAAAATGTCAAAAAGGACAAGACGGTTTAGACATAATGATGTTATGAGCTTTACTCTTTCCCACACTCTTTCGTAACAATCCTCCCATCACCAGCACCGTGGCAGCTTGACACCCACACCCTGTGACGTCATCAAATCCACATCCGCTCCATCCCGTCTTAAAGGTTCTGTGTTGGCATGCCACATCCTCATTTCCTGTGGAGTGAGTTGCCTGTGAGGAGAGCTTGTTAACCCTCAGCCTCTTAACATGTGACGGTTGGGGTTGCTGGTACAACGCCTGATCGTGAGAGAGACACCACAAAGTTGTAGATTTGCAGTTGCAGGAAGACCGAGGCAGGTTTGACGGGAACACCTTGAGGAAATGTCAGCCATATATCTTTAAAACATTTAGAGATTTTGTTTTTCTCTCTGTATTAGATCAAAATATCTGGAATTGTAGTATAATATCAATCTTGAGAACGATTTTGAATAATAATAACTACTTAAAATCAAGTTTTTGTATGAGCTCAAAATAATTTGAGCACTTGCAGTAAAATGGAGGCTCCCATTTTGTATTTACCATCTGCCAAAAGACATGCATTTATCCTCTTGTCTTTCATCAAGGTCTGGACGATGAAGCAGCCAGAGCTCAACCTCATCATTTACCTCCAACAACCCCACGTTCAACATCCTCGCAGCCACAACTCAAAGCTTTGCCTGGACAGCGCCGCTTCAAAATTAAGGAGGTAGATTTTCAGTGTGGCACCGAAATTACGGTCTACAGTTAACTTTCCACTGACAAGACGTTGACTTCTTCTTTCCCTTGAAGGACTACTTCACCCTGAAAACACTCACTGGAGAGACCCGCCAGTCTTCTAATATTAGCGTCTGACATCACGCTCCCTCCGTCTCGGTTTTGTCCAATTGTTCTAAATACTTGATATGATAGAGAATTCCTGACAGGGGTAAAAATAACCCTGAATGGTCCAACAACCGGTGAAGTTATTCCTAGTTCTGCGTCGGCTAGCATGTTCATGAGCAACAGGCGGGATAAATATAACAAGATATGTGTGCCCACTGTGAGTCCTGAAGGTTTTTATTTTTTTTAAGACAACTCAGACTGTTTATTTGGAAAGCCTGGAAGCGATGATAAAGGGTCTGCGCTTCACAGAGTATGGCAGTACACTGGATAATCGCCTCCTCAACAACAATTGCTTCATTATGTGTCCAGTTCCCACAATTAGCTCTGAGGAGTATTTCCTCCCCACTGTGCTCACGACTCTGGCTTAATACAGCTGCTTAGTGAGGAACAGTCCTCTTTTAACTTCCCTGACCCGGCCACTCCCTAAGGATAGGTTTGTTGCAGCTGAACCCTTCGAGAAGCCTGAATCCCTGGAGTGGAAGAAAGGGAGGGTAGAAGGGAAAGCAATGGGGTGGAGGGGAGCTCCTCAGGGAACAGCCCCGAGACCCTTCTGATGCCGGATCTCCTTGTGAACATGGCCCGTCTCTGGTGAGATGTGTGCAGCTGTTAGCGTGCAATTGACCCTCTTTTACACATCAGGGGGGGGGGGACCATAGGATCACAATCACGACAGGACCCCTGAATCTGGCGAGGACTTCAATCAACGGGGGGTTTGAGTCAGGGTCAATATCTGGAGATGTGGAGATGTGTGGGCACCATGTCAACTGCTTAAAGGCTCAGAACTTGTGGCACATTGTGAGGGAACTCAGATCCAAAAGCCGTCGACGGCTCTTTTTCTTTCTTTCAATCCTAAACTGAGAACATTTACGTAACTTTGGTGTTGTCTTTATTATTCCAAATGTTTGCCGGAGCACTCAGGGGATTTTACCCTCGATTACATCATTCTGGCCACATACTCCATTTCCATGGAAAGCATGAAAGAGCCCCAAATCATCAACACTTGACAAGTGTAAAAGTGCCAGTGAGTTCCAACTAAATGTGTCCGTTTGTGTGTGTGTGTGTGTGTGTGTGTGTAAACCTATGGCCGTCTCAGGCACTGACTGCCTTAAAGGGTCGATTCATCGGAATTACGAAAACACACTTTCTCCCGTTACATGTCTCACTTATTGTGAACAAGTTAAGACGAGGCAACTACAAACAACTGGTGATAACGCTTTCTGTAAAAATATATCAGAAGGTAATTAAAATAACAAAGGAGTCATTGTGACTGCAGGATTTAAAATGTCACTCCACTCAGGTTTCTGGATGGGATGTGGTTGTATATCGAGGGACGGAGAGATGGAGTGTAAAAGGTGGGTCTGGCAAAAAGAGTTAAAAGTAAGAGAAGTTGTACAGCGAGAAGCTGTGGAGGCCCCCGTGTGGGGCTTCACTCATAAAACCTGCAGAGAGTGAAAAGAGGGAGGGAGGGACACACCGATATATACGAGGGAGGAGCAGCTTCCATCCATTACGATCACAATCAGCTGTCACTGAGGCCCCCCCCTCCCTGTATGTGTGTGTGGGTGTGGGTGTGTGTGAGAGCTACTAATTCACAGTGCTGTGTGGGAGGGGAAGGGTCCGTGCAGCCGGTGTGAGGGAGTGTGTCCACCTTCGGAGCTCAAGAATGTTTTCGCTGCGTTGGAGGAAAATGTGAGAGAGATCGGCGCCCCGCCCCTTTTAGCACATTTTGAGGAGATGCCGCGCAGCATAACCTCCACTGCTCAACCAGTAGGAGTCCGCTGTGGAGATACTGGGGTGTGCTATGCAATACACACTGGGGATTTATAAGTAGGAGACAAGCTGGAGTGGAATATTCTCAGCCTTCTTATCACAGACGCAACACAACGAGCTCCACACTCGTACAGGATTTAGTTTTTGTCCCCCTCCTGGTGTGACTCAGGACAACAGGCAGCAGGCCCCATCTGGACTCTATCGCCAGGGGCAGAGACTGGTCCAGAGCGCGATCAAGTGGGCCTTTAATCTTAGGCCCCAACAGGGCTGATTAAATACCTCAAATGTAACGAATCCGGGCAGGGATGACATTAAATGCAACCACTGAGAAATAACTAAATGAAAAGATCATGTTGTGGCATCACACAGCCTGCCAACTCGCCTCTCTACTTTGAGACTAAACTCAAACGCTGCCGACCTACAATTCAATTAAGAAGCCACTTTTTTATTAAGATGATGTTTTGGGCATTTCTGCATTATTTGATATAGATATAGAGATAGAAAGGAAAGGCGGAGTGAGGGGATGGCGTGCAGCACAGAGCCTGGGACGGACTCAAACTCAGGCCCCTGCGGTCAGGACTCGGCCTTAAAGGCACCAGCTCTATCTTGTGAGCTACCAAGGGGTCCAAAATCAAATCTTGTTAACCTTAAAGTGCAACTCCCACATCATACACACCCACCCAGTTGTGTAAGTGTTCCTTAGTCAGCAGCTTGATTTCTTTTCCTACCTTCTCTTGCACCATGTCTCACCCTGACGCACACATAGGTGCCAGAGATACGAGACATTAGTGTCAGGACGCCCAGAGGAGACAAACACATCTCCACTGGGACATTTGGGTTCTACTCTGCAGCTCTGCTACACTCACCAGGGCTCGGCTAAAACCGTCTGACTCCTTTCCATAAACAGATGTTTCTTTCTCCTTGTGGAAAGTTTTGGAAGTATGACAGCGCATTTTTTCTTCTTCTTGAAATGAGAAGTTCTCTTTTCCTCATGCTCACTCTTTACCAGCATTTGTCTCGTATTTGGAGTATGAGCGCAACATTTGAGTTATTTCTAGAAGTGGGCTCGGACAGAGGGCATTGACCTCTCTTCAGCAGCCAGATGTGACAGGGACGTTATGGGCCCAGAGCGGCAGACAAAACTCATTAAGGAGAGCAGAGTAGGGGTGGGGGGGCAGCAATGTGAGGGAGGAGGTGGACGATTTTACAGGATGTCTGGGGTTTGCTAGTTAAGTGAGCCGGCGTGAGGGAGTTAAAAGCCCTGTTTGTGAAGCACAGTAGTGGAATTAGCTATTTTTGTAGTCTCTCTTTTCTTTGGAAGACTTTCTGACTTGTTTTTCCCCAGAGTAAACCTCCGTTGAATCGGGGCAGACAAGTCGTCACCTACCGGTAAAGGTCGTCGTTTAAAAATAGAGCCAGCCCCTCTCTGCTCCCCTCGTGCCGACACCAACGTTTCCCCCGAGGTACATGCTCATCAGGCTCAACAGGGGAAGGGGGCAGAGAGTTGGAGGACTGTGAAGAGACGGTGGAGAAGAAAGAGAGACGGGGGCGGGGGTTAGGTGGTAAAGCTTGATACCCCACCAAAGATGGGTAAATGCCAAGGGGCAGCGTGCCACATGGTCCAACAACATGCGGGTCAAGGAGGGTGGGGCGCCTCTTAAAGCTCATCGCGTGTTCCCTCTTCTCGTCTCCCATCCATATGACCCGATTAAATATAGAGCCTCTCTATTAATATACTCCACAGCCCTACAGCTCCCCGAGGCCTCAGCCACACCCCCGTGCCTGCTGCGTCTCCTGGGCAAACACTGCTGGTCAAGGCGGAGGCAGTAAGCAGAAAGAGAGAAAGGGAAAACATACAAACGGGGCGGAGGAAGTAAATGTAAGAGAAGCTTTCAGATAAATGTGTACGGTGTACGTTACACATCACAGCCCCCATCCCTCCCTCGCTGGGTCTGAGCACTGCTTTGGGAGCCATCCAAAGGATATTCCTTTCTTCTCGTTGCCACTGCCAAGTATTTAACGACACGAGGCAGCGGAGCTCCCGCTATTACATCACGTTTCCTTTTGCTGTCTGCAAATCAAACTTTTACTCCAGAGCTCAAGAATACTGGGAGAGAGAGAAAGTGAGACAGAGGGAGTTTCGAATGTTAAAATCCACACAGAGTTTCCCCCTCGCGTCGCTCCCTTTGTTAAACCAGCACCCTTTTGCTTTTCCATCAGGGTTCTCATCGGAGAGACTGGAACATAAGAGAAGGCGACAGCCGGCAGAAGCGTCTTCAGGCGAGGATCCAACGGTGAAAACACGCGCACAAATATTGAAAGTATTGAAAATCAGTTGCACTTCAAAAACCTCATTAATCAGTGAATGAATACACAAATCAAAATGCAGTTTATTTTCCCTCCTGAACCCGGCTCCCAGTGTTATTGTTCAGTCCGACAGGGATTCAAACAGACAAAGAGTGGTGCGGGGTGGGCACATGGAGGCAGAGGGAGTGAGGGGACACAGTGTGCTAGCAGCAAAGACTTCACTTACTTGCATGTGTGAAGGCGCAGAAGGGGCCGGCCAGGGCCAACACCAGCAGCAGCTGAACATTCATTGTGCTGAAAGCTTTTCTCCTCCGGTCACAACCTTTAGGGAGTCCCTCGGGGCCACGAGCACACGCCAGACACACACCAACCGGCCTCTCCGGAGGGGAAGGTGAAGGAGCGCAGGGAGAACAAAAAATAGAGGTACAAATAAAGTCTTCAGAGGGAGTTTGAGAGACTCGCAGCCCGAGATCCGTTTAACTTGCCGAGGCGAGTGAGCAGAGCCGGCAAGAAAGAGAGTGCTGGAGGGATGTAGAGAGGACAAGAGAAAAGAGAGGAGCTGCGGCCACTTTGAGGAAGTGAAAGGGGAGAGAGGGACTGGCACACAGCAGGAGAGAGCAAAGAGAGTGAGGGACTGAGCTGGGAGTGGAGGAGGGGTGCTGGTACTGGTGGTGGGCTGGGCGGGTTGGGAGGAGGGAGTCCGGATTGGGGCAGTAAGGTGGTTTCAGCCCTCGTGGTCCAGCCCCGTGCCGGACGTGCTCTCCTCTTGGGGCACAGCCAACCCTCCTGTTTGCAAACCCTGCAATGTCACGCACACACACACACACACACACACACTTGGAAATACCAAGACATACACCGTTGACTTATTTTTCAGGACAACACCACCACTTCAAGCCATCATTGGCTGGCTCGTACGATTAGAGAGGCAAATAAAAAATGCTTTCTGAATGAATGGAGCAACATGTAAACACAGTGAAGAGCCGAGAGAGAGAGAGAACAGCTTCAATAAGTGTCACCCGTCAGCATCTTTAAGTGAATCTAACGGTTAAAAAGAAAACGGTGATATAAGCAAGCACCTGTGTTGCATGTGTATCGCTAAAGCATCCACCTCGTTCCCACAAAGAGAAGTGGCGAGCGTACGTCTGCGGCTGGCAGAAGGAAGCGAGAGAGCGCTGCTCTTTCTGGTGAAACGGAGCCGTAAATACAGTTAGGACATCGTGTGACTTTCATGGGTGGTCCGCCGGCTTTACGTGTGATGGAGGGCAAACAAGCTGCTGCTTGGCACGAGGCTGACACCTGTTGGACAACGAGCTGCGAGGGTCAGCGCAGCTCAGAGCTCCGGCTCGCTCGGTTCCTTCAGCTTTGGTTTGACCTGAAGTATCTGACTCTCGTTGTGACAAAAGCAACGTGTTGGATTTGGAGACGAGTCGATCGCGAGAGCAACGCGTCCATCACAAATAACGACAGCAGATGTGAGGTTTGCGCAGTAAAAATGGTTGATGACATTTTAATAAACACTGAAACAGATTTTAGCTGTTAAACACAGATTATTTATAACACAAAAACGCCAATGCCATTTTTTTAATAACTTATTTACAATATACTGAAGATATGTACATACTGTGTCTCCTGAAGGACAGATAACAAAATACTCTCCATTTGCCGTTTGTTTTTTCAGTCTGTGTTTTTCAAGGGCAAACAGGAGTAACACACTGTTATTTACATGGACAACACACACACGATATATATATATATACAGGACTGTCTCAGAAAATTAGAATATTGTGATAAAGTTCTTTTTTTTTTTTTCTTATAAAAAAAAAAAAAAAAAATGTCTTCTATTCTGGATTCATCAAAACGAAATATGTATATTGCTCTTTTTTTTTTTTTAATATTGCTGATTATTTATTACAGCTTAAAACTAAAAAAAAATCTATTTATAAAGAAAAAATGATTTATAACAGCTGAGTGTTTGTCAAGGCTCAGGAAACCCTTGCAGGTGTTTTCGTTTAATTAGACACATTCAAGTTTGTTTAATAACCCTACTAGTATACTTTCATTTCATTCTAATATTTAGAGATAGGATATTGAGTTTTCTTAAGCTGTAAAGCATAAATCATAATAAAATCAAAAATAAAGGCAATATTTTTATAATGAATCCAGAATGTAATGAATCCAGAATTTTTTTTTTTTTTTTTTTTAGAAAAACAGAAAATAAAGAACTTCATCACAATATTCTAATTTTCTGAGACAGTCCTGTATATGCTGGTCACTGTAATACAGCATTAAATGGCAATAATAAAGAGTATTGTTTTTTCTTTTTTTACAATGAGACCTTGTTTAGACCATTGGAACAATCACTGAGATCTTCCAAAAGAAAGAGCACTTTAAGGTCCCAAATGTCACTTTGTACTTAATACAAACAAATTACTTTTTTTATTTCTTATGTATATTTTTTGAGCTGTAAGGAGCTGTATGCTAAATGAAATCTGAGAAGACTATACACACTTGTACACACAGACAAAATTAAACATCACAGTAAGAAAAGATTTTTAAACTTTTGTTTTATTTTTGCTCCTTTGTTGATCTATTTTTTTAAAATTATTTTTTAAATGTCTTTTGAAACAAAGAAATAAAATGTTCACGGTTTTCTTTTATTTCTGTTCACAAGATGCTATCAAGTTTGGTGTTGTGCAAAAACTGCTCGTTGTCTCCTCAATGAGGCGTCTTGAAATCATGGCCGACCTTCTCTGCCTGGTCATAATTGATATGCACTTTCCCAAAATTATAAAACTTTGAAACACTGAATTACATGGCATCGTTATTAACAAAGTCCAAGTCCAGCCAGCATCTCCTTTTCATTTGAATTAGAGTTTGTTGTTTGAGCAACTGAAGAGCCTATTCCACAGTATTAGCTAGCTTATAAGCTGACAAATGAAGATTTGAATCTTTTTGACCGCAGTCCCCAGGAGGCTCGCTGTGTGCCACCTGGAAGTCATCACTGAGGGCAGCGAACAACACAGTGACCTCACGGACTGAGATGTGGATGGCTTTGTGTTGGCCCGATGTGGTTTATGAATGTAAACACCCTGAGCACATGGCACCATGGACTGTTCCACACACACACAATGACGACACTTAAAATAAAATGTTAGACTTTCCAACGTGACAGAACAAACATGAAGAAAGAGCAGATTGTGGCTCATCGAACTCTTTTGGGCAAAGGAAGCTAAAACGGGACCGGTTTCAACCAGCAGGTGGTGCTTCACTCAACCACCACTGATTCTGTAACACCCTGTTCTGTTTCTCCTGTGTTCCGTGTCTCCTATGTCTCCTCTGTGTCTTCTCTGTCTTAATTGTTTAATTCCCTGTACCTGCCCTCAGCCACTTGTCTCGTTACTGTCTGATGTCGTACACCTGTGTTTCCCCCCCTATATATTGTGTCAGTCTTTCCCTTGTCTGCTGTTGGATTGTCGTCTATAGTTCCGTGTCCTTTTCCCGTCGTCCTGTCCGTGTTCCTGGTTCTGCCCGTTGACCCTGCCTGCCCTGAACCTGGATTCTCTGCCTGCCCCTTTTGGACCTTGTTTTTTTGTAAACTGTTTTGCCTCATTAAAGAGTGCTTTTTTTGTTATTTATATTGCGTCCAGCCTGTCAATCTGCGCCGGAGCCTCACCCCGTCACAAGAACCTGACAGATTCAAGTTGAACAGCTGCACAATCATTTCTTTCTTCTTCATAAATCATCCTTCCAACTGTAGCTGTAAAGAGCCACACAGATGCCCAGTATTAGAGGGAACAAAGAGGCGTTAAGGGAGGAGAGGATGAAATAGTTTCTTGAATGTTCGTGAGAGATGATTTTCTGCAGGGAGTTTGGAAAAAGACAAAGTTTCTATTCATTTCAGACACGCGCGCTGAGACTTTGCAGACATGGCACACAAGTTTTAGCAGGAAAAAAAATTCGGAAACAAAAATAATTCACAGATGATTTGACAACACTTTGGCGACTTGTAACCGGGTTGGCACTGGGGGACCCAACATGAGACTCAGAGACCTTCAGACCTCATTTTTGCTTTGGACGATGTGTGGTGTGTGCAGTTCGGCTTGGTCCAATCCCGTGTCTCATTGTTTTGAACGATTGTCTTTAGACTCAACATCCACTTTTAACCGGCAGGGGGGGGGGCGGCGGCGGCGGCGGCAAAAAAGGCCAGCAAGATCAGAAAAATGACTTTCGATTTGTTTCACGTTGGATTGTCGTTTTTTTTCTCCACACAAGTGAAAGGTTCATTACCTCACCTGTCATCTCTCTCATCTCCAGTCTCTCAGTCTTCCCCTACAACTAGGTTTAGACGATGGAGTCCCAGTCAAAGTCGTCCTGGATGTCATCTGCAGCGAGCATGCGTCTCACCTGGAAGTGGCCCAGAGGCAGCCGGTGCTGCTGCTGGCTCAGCAGGCTGAGATGACCTGGACATGGATGGAAAGCAGAAGGCTAAACACGAGCAGATACTTTACTGTTGCACACCCATGGACATTTCAGTGACACTTCTGCATCATATATCAGAGTGATATATTTGGGAGTGGACTGAAGAGAAGGAAACAGAGGTTTTGAGTAGAACATTCCACAGAAATGCTCGTAACAGCATCTAACAATCCGCCACGCCTTAAATCCTCATCCACCTACAAACAAATGGCTATTCTATCATGGAGATGCATGTCATTTAGCATAACATCTTACTGAATTTAATGACACACTGTTGTAATTACATTTTCAAAATAAATATAGAGGGTGGACAAAATGCCATGGACAACTTGTCATTTAATCCGATGCAATAAAAGACGAGGCTTGAAATATTATTTTTTTCAGAAAGATGTTGATTCTACTATGTGTGACGTAGTTATATGTGTTGCATTATGCATGCTGGAAAAATGTGTATCTTCAGAAGCATTTTCTGAGCTAAAAATGGGTGCTTAATAAAATAAAAAAGTAACTCTTTAAACTGGCACATAAAAACTTGACATTTAATGAATTATTATTTATTTTACTTTATAGTTTTTTGACAAAACTATAATACAAATAAATATAGATCTCTGATCTATCCACATATTGTATACCTGAAGATCATGGTCATATAATGTCTAGCGTGAATCTGGATTAATAATAATAATAGGACTCGTTTGCGTCTTGTGAAATGTAGGATCCAGTTTGTTTTACAGATTGAACCATACTGGGGAATAACATTCAATGCAACGCCAAATTACTGCAATAACCCTTTAAGTGTACCTGATACTTAGTTCTGAGCCACTCTGTGACACCCTTGTATATTTATAGTAGGTCTTCAATGCACAGATTAAAATATATTAATAAATATGTTGAAATATACCAAACTTGATTTAAAAAAAATAATAATAATTATAGGTTCTTTCTGCTTTTTCTGAACGCTGATGTGTAATACTGCATCTTGGTTTTTACTCGATGGTGTCATATTATTACTATCAAATACTGACGTTATACTGTTTACATTCTGATATTGATGAACAGACACGCTTGCATGGACGTAAACCTGCATATACACACTCACACAAAGACACACAGACACACACTCCTCCTGACCTGCTAAGAGAGCGATGGAGTCACCTGTCATGGTGGGAGCTGTGTTGCTCATGGGAGGCATGTGGGGGTATCCTGGTGGGCCCATCAGAGAGGAAATGCTCTGTCTCGAGTCGATGTACATGTTCCCTGTGGGAGAACAGACAAAAGGGCAATGACTAACTGTCAGATTAGTATCCCGGCTTTCACACAAGCCTATGTGTCTCCGCTGCGATCGCTTGCACACAGTTTTACTGCCATATTATGTTAAGCTTGAGAAATCCTACAGAATGTGCTGGAATTCCCACTGGTGAAATGTCTCCTCGTCTCCGTATCTTTACTCCAGCTGCCATCATCCACCATTCTCTTGTAAATCTATACTGATGAAAACAATGGCACAGTGAGGGGAGCGACTGTAACTCGGCTCCCGTCGCAGCAGGAAGTCTGAATGCTGACAGTCACAGGTGGGCGGTAACTAGGACCAGTTTTAAAATACCATTCCTAAGTAGAGGGAACTATTGTATTTCTTTTCTCCGTTACATTCATCTGACAGCTGGAGTAACACGTGAGATAAACTCATAAATTACAGCTTTTGTATCGTGTATGTTTAACTGTATTTTGTAGTGACACGTGTGGAAAGCCCTGCTCCGTGTACTGACCCGTGCTGATGTGTGGGTGGTGTTGGTTGTGTTGGCCGTGCTGATTGTGCTGGCTGGCCTTCGGGTGCATCGCCCCGTGTGGCTGAGCCGGGTGCTGCGGTGCTCCAGCTGGCGTCGGGTGTGGGCCCTGAGGTTGTGGGTGGGCGGCGCCCTGCGGGGGGATGACCCCCGTGGCCGCGAATAACTGGTTAATGGAGGAACACAGGTCGGCCATCTGGGCGGCGTCCAGCGACCAGTTGTTGAGCTCAGCCTGCCGCATGCTTTCCTTCAGACCTGTCAGACACACGGTGTCACGGGAGTATTAAGGTGGACCCAAATGCACGACTCAGGAGACAGAACTGGAAAATAATTAACTTTACTCCAAGTACAGGCAGGAACAAAACTAGTGTTGTTACGAGATGTGCCGACGCTTCGAAGCGTGTGTGGAGTAATGGAGGAGGCGTTTCCTCGAAGCGCGTATCGAGGCTTGCTTCATTTAGGGGAGGAGCCAAAAATGATGACGTCCGAAGCCTCGCTGCCCGGCTGTACCACGTGACTGCTTCGGGAAGTGGTTCAGATATTGCCGGGAGGTTTGACAGCAATATAAACCCCTCAGGCTCAATTCAACATGTGGGTTGTTGGTTGAGAGTTTGGAGAGTTTAGAGAGAGAAATAGTTAGGAGAGTGAGGGAGAAGGATAGGTGATAAGATGGAACTGTTGAGAAACTGTTATTTCTGAATAAAAATGAATAAAATGTCCCTTGTCCTGTACATCACTGTCCAAGTTACACAATCATATTCAGTCCCCTCTTCCTAGTTCCACGAGCACGTTCACTGTCCTCTGCCTGCTTAAGCCCATGCCATATTCCTAAAGGGACATAATAACATTATTACACAACCTGCCATATCATATGATACTACCATTTTGGGAACATTAACACACAGAATACATTAAAACTATATTTTATTATGCACATATGTGATAATTTATCTACAGAAATTATTTGGTCATTCATTCCCAACAGCCATAACAGACACACACACATTCAATGCATCACATTATGTGGTTCAGATACAGCTGCCTGTGATTATGCACTTGGCCAGTAGGTGGTTTCATGAGCACATGAAGCTTCGAGAAATGAACCCTTTCTCGAACCAATTGGCTGAAGTGGTTCGATGCCTCATGAGGCTTCATCTCACCATCACTAAACAAAACAGACGGGAACAGATAAATACACTTTCTCACGCTGGAGGACTTGATCAAGAAGAACACAAAACAATCTGGCAGAGGCCAAGTGCAAGTGAGGGAACTTAAGTAGACGGGGACTAATGAGGGAATGGGCAACAGGTGAGATGGGCATGAAGACCAGGTGAAGGTAATGAGGGACTAACGAGGGAGTGATCAGAGGCAGGTGAAGGGAGTTGGACTGCCGAGATGGGAAGCAGGATCTGGAATGACATGATAGTTAGTGAGACCGTATGAAAACAACTAATAAAAAAGGAAGGTATGGAGCTAAACTGTTACAGAATCCCCCCTAAAGGCACAGCTCCTGACGTCCCAAAACAAAAATCGCCACGCCGGGTGGGCGGAGAGGATCTGGGGGAGGACTAATACTCCTCAGACATCTCCCCCCTCTCCTCATCGGCGGGTGAGTTGTCCTCATCAGAAGCTGACTCCTCCCCGATGTCTGATGCTGCCGAAGGGAGGGAGGGAACAGCGGCTGGCCTGGTAGCCCTTGTGGGCACAGAGCCCTTGGAGGGCTGGTCAGGGTGGCTGCGGTGAAACTCTCTACCGAGAGCTGGATCCAGGATATGTGGGGCTGGGACCCAGCATCTCGCCTCTGGTCCGTAGCCCTCCCAGTCGACCAAATACTGTAGCCCTCTTCTACGGCGGCGGGAACAAAGCAGACGGCGAACTGTGTCGGTAAGACCTCCCTCGATAAACCGTAACACCGTAGGGCCGTCTCCATTTCCTGGTTCTTGCGCTCAGTCTGCGGGTGGAATCCAGATGACAGACTGACTGTGGCCCTGATTAAAGTGCAGAACTCCCTCCAGAACACGGATGTAAACTGAGGGCCCGGTCAATTCAATTCAATTCAGTTTATTTGTATAGCCCAATTTCACAAATTTGTCTCGGAGTGCTTTACAATCTGAACACATAGACATCCCTGCCCCAAAACCTCACATCGGATCAGGAAAAACTCCCAAATAACCATTCAGGGGGAAAAAATGGAAGAAACCTTCAGGAGAGCAACAGAGGAGGATCCCTCTCCAGGATGGACAGGTGCAATAGATGCAATATGTGTTCAGAAGGACAGATTTAGAGTTAAAATACATTCAATGAATGTGACAGAGTGTATGAATAGTTCATAGTAGGCATATTCCACGATGGAGACCTCCAAGATCCATCAGGCAGATGGAGGTAGAGAGGAGGAGTGGGCGGAGTCTCAACAGGGCAGTGGCGTAGTTGGTAGCAGGAATTCCACAACCGGTCAGAGACTACGTCTGTGGGAAGACCGTGAAGCCGGAAGACGTGCAGCAGAACCAGCTCCGCAGTCTCCTTGGCCGAGGGGAGCTTGGGCAAGGGCACAAAGTGGGCCATCTTGCTGAACCGATCTACCACTGTTAGGATGGCGGTGTGTTTGTTGGACAGTGGGAGACCAGTAACAAAGTCCAGGGAGATGTGAGACCAGGGCCGATGGGGCACAGACAGCGGTTGCAGGAAACCAGCGGGAGCCTGGTGGGAAGGTTTGTGCCGGTTGCAGACAGGACAGGCGTTGACGAATTCCCGGATGTCCTTCTCCAGAGTAACCCACCAGAACCTCTGCTTCAAGGCATCCTTAGTACGCTGGCTCCCAGGATGGCAAGTGAGCTTGGAGCTATGGGCCCACTGGAGGACCTCCGACCTCAGGGTCTGGGAAACGAACAGACGGTTAGGGGGACAGGAGCTCGGACCGGGCTGGGCCTCCAGGGCAGCCTTGACTCTATCCTCTGCCTCCCAGGTGATAGCGGCCACCAAGACTGGGGAAGAAAGGATGTTGTCATCACAAGGGGTGGAGTCCCCCTTGTCCACAAACTGGCGGGACAGGGCGTCTGGCTTGACGTTACGGGTACCAGGCCTGTAACAGTGTGAAAGTTAAGCCGTATAAAAAAAACAGAGACCATCTGGCTTGCCGAGAGTTTAGTCTCTTGGCGGACTGAATGTACTCTAGATTCTTGTGATCAGTCCAACGCAAAAATGGCAGACTGGTCCCCTCAAGCCAGTGGCGCCACTCCTCAAGGGCCAGCTTAACGGCAAGCAGCTCTCGGTTACCAACATCATAGTTCCTCACAGCAGGAGAGAGCCGCCTAGAGAAGAAGGCGCATGGGTGGAGCTTCTGGTCTCTGGCAGCCCGCTGAGATAGGATGGCCCCCACTCCCACATCGGAGGCATCCACCTCAACTACAAACTGTCGCTCGGGGTCAGGAACTTGGAGGATAGGAGCAGAGGTAAACCGGGCCGTAAGTCCCTAGAAGGCACCCTCAGCCGAGGGTGACCACTGGAACTGGACCTTAGATGAGGTGAGGGCCGTGAGTGGGGCAGCTGCGGTGCTATAACCGCGGATAAACCTCCGATAGAAGTTGGCGAACCCCAGGAATCGTTGCAGCTGCTTACGAGAGTCAGGGATGGGCCAGGACGTCACTGCCTCCACCTTGGCAGGGTCCATCTGCACGATCCCCTGTCCCACGATGTAACCCAGGAAGGAGACAGAAGAGGCGTGGAATTCACACTTCTCTGCCTTAATGAACAGAGAATTCCTCAGAAGACGTTGAACACTGCTTGGACATGGTGAATGTGCTCCTCTCGTGACCTCGAGAAAATAAGAATGTCGTCTAGGTAGACGAACACCAGCTTGTTTAACATGTCTAAGCACATCATTCACCAGGGCCTGGAAAACAGCTGGGGCATTAGTCAGACCGAAGGGCATAACCAGGTATTCATAATGTCCAGTGGGGGTGTCCGGACTAAGTGATAGGCGTTACGCAGGTCTAGCTTTGTGAAAATGGTAGCCCTGCGCAGCAACTCGAAAGCAGAAGAGATTCCATTTTTTTCAATTCAATTTATTTGTATAGCCCAATTTCACAAATTACAAATTTGTCTCTGAGTGCTTTACAATCTGTACACATAGACATCCCTGCCCCAAAACCTCACATCGGACCAGGAAAAACTCCCAAATAACCCTTCAGGGGGAAAAAAAGGGAAGAAACCTTCAGGAGAGCAACAGAGGAGGATCCCTCTCCAGGATAGACAGATGCAATAGATGTCATGTGTACAGAAGGACAGATTTAGAGTTAAAATACATTCAATGAATGTGACAGAGTGTATGAATAGTTCATAGTAGGCATATTCCACGATGGAGACCTCCACGATCCATCAGGCAGATGGCGGTGGGGAGGAGGAGTGGGCGGAGTCTCAACAGTGGGCAGAGTCTCAACAGGACAGTGGCGTCGTCGGTCGCAGGAATTCAGGATGAAAACAACTAATAAAAAAATAAAAAAGT
Organism: Pseudoliparis swirei; assembly: GCF_029220125.1. NCBI lineage: Eukaryota > Metazoa > Chordata > Actinopteri > Perciformes > Liparidae > Pseudoliparis > Pseudoliparis swirei. The sequence continues at coordinate 10,363,158 of NC_079396.1, forward strand.
AAGGTATGGAGCTAAACTGTTACACACGGAGAAGAAGATCGCTCTGAATGGTCCCCGTATCTCACAGCTATAAGATTAAATGATTTCATTATCTAAATGTATAACTTCAAAACAGCTTCACCTAAAATGTCTGTCTTTTATAATCGTTCACTGAAGCTACATCACACTCATGAAATGTAATGAAATAAAATGTAAGTTGGCATTTCTACGACTGCCCAGTTGCACCAAATCTAAAATGATAGGAGTCTTTTACATAATTCTGACAATTGTGTTATTAGGTTCTTAACTATAAGATCAAATAATGTTATTTGAGTTTAAACGGTGCATATTCTGGATTTCCAAGGTTATTAATATATAATAATATCATTGTGCTTTACATGAGACTAACAATGCTTCAGTCAGAAAATACTTATTACAGACAAACTCCAAACAGCTTAGAGAAAAACTTTATATCAAAATAACAAAATTATATGTAATTAAAATCCAACTAAAGTAAAATAAGTTATGTAAAAAAATCTAAAATCCAAGATGAAAATCCCCACCATGAATTCGATGCCACCATTGTTCCACCTGAATCACAAGCACAGACCATCACTTTGACAACATGCCTGTTCACATTTGGAGACAAAGAACGAGACACTGAACCGACAACACCTTCTTTTCTTCAAACAAAGACACACCAAAGCACCATTCACAACCTGCCGTGATATTTCTCAAAATCAAATTCCCATCGCGCATCAACAAAGACGAGCGGCTCGGACCCTGCTCCAGAGGCGGTGAAGGATGGCATTACGAGGGTGTGAGGAAGGTCAAGCGATGCAGGGAGGAAGAGGGAGGGAGAGAGAGAGATAAAAAGAGAGGGAGAAGGGGGGGGGGGAGGAGAGGGAGATAAAGAGAGAGAAAGAAAGAGGGAGAGAGAGCAGCAGCAGCAGTCTGTGTGTTGTAAGACCGGCCGTCGCCATCCATCGTGTGTGCATGTTGCCGGCTTTGTGTGCTGACCGTGATAAGAGGCTGTTACTGAGCCAGGGCCTAATTGGATTATTCACATCGTGCAACCGGGAGGGAGGGAGGAAGACATTGTGTGTGTGTGTGTGTGTGTGTGTCTCAGAGAGAAACAGAGAAGGCAACCTCTCAGATGCAGGATAATGACTATTATTAGGGGCACTATTTCAACACTGGATGTTATTATATTGTGCCTCAAGGGTGAATGTATATGAAAGCTCAGAGAGGAATCATAATGGTTTAATCACAGTAACTGATCGGCATAATAAGCCATACATCAATTCTCACTGTGTCAAAACAGGCTGAAGTACACAGCTTCCTCATTTCAGATGCTGTTTACACTGATGGCTCCAGGACTCTTGGTGGTGGTGTGTGTGTGTGTGTGTGTGTGTGTGTGTGTGTGTACATAGGATGTATGTTTGTATGTTACCTTGAAACGGGGAGAGGTCTACATCAGTCCAGTTGTAGCTGGTAGCAATGCGGCAGCTCTCCTTCAGCCAGTCAAGGTTGGGGTACCAGTCTGAGGAGAGAGACCCCAAACACACACACACACACACACACAAACACATTAAAAAATGTTGTTGTTCAGCTGTTTGTAAATTAAGGACATCACAAGTGTACCAGAGCCCATGGTGACATCTACAAAATCGTTTAATTTCAATTATATAAATAAAACAGCAATCTCACATCTGAGGTGGAAAAAAATAATATGTGTCCATTTTTCAACAGTTAATCGGTTATTAAAGTGTCAACTAATTGTTTCAACATTAAAGTATCATTACATTATCTGAACTGATCCAGATTTTAAAATTATGATCAACTAAATTCTGCAGTCAACCACAAGGTGGTGTGACTTCACATTGACAAATGGCAGCCACAGGTTTGCTTTAGGGAAGAGCCTTTTCACGCCTTCACAGCACAAACCAAACTACAATACATGCGGACGGCGTGGAGAAAACACTGAGGCATTGCTTTCACTCGCCCTCTGCCTGGTTATGGGGAATGCTAACCGACATACATCATGTCTGAAGAACACCTCTGGCCTGCAAGCTGTGTTGCAGAGACACAAGGGGGGGGGGGGGGAGAAGAAGAAAAAAGACTGGGTGTATTTGCAGGACCAGCCTCGGTGAAGCTTTAGAGATGCCTGTCTGGATCAGCCCAGCCTCATAATATCAAACGCTTTTAAGACCTCACTGAGGAAAGAAAATAATAGAAATGCCATGAGTCTGTGCAGAGACGAGCCTATTCGGAGGGTTACGGTGAATTGTATTTACACCAATGTGGCTTTGTGTGTTGGGAGAAGAAGAATCATTGTTTGCTGCTGAACAGCATCACAATCAGTGAGACTGTAACCTAAACCACACACTTTGTGGCTTCCTTACACCAAAATATGTGCAAAGGTTTGCAGCTGCATTCACATTACACATGTTGATGTTGGATTTCATTTCCACTTTGTGAACCCTTCTAGAGTTGCGATTACACCGAGGAGACTGACATCAGCGGTTCTCCCACTCAGCTGCTTGTATTGATACTCTATACAATATATTCAGTACTTGCAGGTCAGCTGAGACCCTCGGCTCCTTTAAATACAGATTGAAGACCTTTCTGTTTGCTGTTGCCTTGAATTTAACCAGATTCAACCACGCTAATCAATTTCTGCATTTGACTATTTCTTAATTGTTTAGAAATCTTGTTTTCTTTCGCGTTATATTTGAATGCTTTTAACGGTTTTATGTGATGCACTTTGAATTTCCTTGTTGTTAAAATGTGCCATACAAATAAACTTGCCTTTCCTACTTCGTGCGATATGATGTGAATATCAACAATAGCGGCCAAGGCTCATTGCCATTTACCAAAACTAAAGGAAACAATGGGAATTCTTAATCACCCCATTATATATGTCCTCACCGTATCCGAGAACAAATCAGGGTCTCACATGTCGCCAAAGAATCTTTTTTTGTGTGAGTTGTTTTTGTGTTTATAGCTTCTTGTTTACTCTACACTACCAGCAGGTGTCACCAGAGTCAGAAATGTTCTACGTCTGCACATGAAAACCATATGACGTAAAAACAGCGGCTCTGTTCTCACCTGTCGAGGGGCAGGTTTGTCCAGTGTGACTCTGGTGGGAGAGGGACGGGTGCTGCTGGGAATGAGCAGGGTGCTGTTGGTGTTGGCCGTGCTGACCGTGCGCTTGGTGCTGGCTGTGGGTGGAGTGAGGGGAGAGGTGCTGCTGAGGGTGGAGGGGGTGGTGTGTCGCCCCACCGTGGTTTTGTTGGTGGTGGTGGCCTACGCCGTTTCCCACACCTGGAGAGTGGTAGGAGCAGGCGGTCCGGGCCTGCTGGCTGGATTCACCCGGCATACCCATCAGACCTGCTGGAAAACAAACAAACAGAAAAAGACAAAGTGTCACAAAGGAGGACAACAAACAAAGGGAATAAAATAAAACTGAACTACAATAATCAAAATACACGTACATTCAACCCTCAAATACTGTCCATCTCATGGTGTCCTTTTAATCTGACGAGGGTATTTTTAAGCTATCTCATGTTTCAGTGTCACCAGCCACAGATTGTTTACGACTCTCTTGCTTTCCAGCAACTCAAAAGGTTATTTTTGGCAACGCAGTTTGTGACCTGAGCCACAGGACTGAGGAGCTCTTAAATAAATGTGTTTTATGGTTTACCTCCTGGTGCATGTAAATCATAACAGAATATTCCTCATGCCCAGGTTTCTCTGACACATGCACACACACACACACACACACACACACACACGCTCGCTCATCTTCCTGATGTGTTGTAGATTTTCTGACAAGCAGGCATTCTGTTATTTGAATGCAGCTCCTTTACGTTACTCTATGTATCTCCTTTACACTGCATCATGGATACTGGAAGTTGCAGTAACAGTAAAGTAAGCAGCCACCTTTTCGGGCAGTAGTATAATGAGAAGTTATTGTTATTAAGAGGAATGCTGTGTACGATTTAGTGGCATCTAGTCGTGAGTAGCAGGTTGCAACAAACCAAATACCCCTCCGCTCAGCCCCTCCCTTTCCAAGCGTGTTTGAGAACTGTAGTGGCCTTCAGGTAGGGAGAGATATTTTTAGGATTATCAATACTCTGCTCTTCTACATCACTAAATATTTGCTTTTTAAAAGATATATATAATTTTAAAAACAAATACATTCAGAATAGGATTAGAATACAAGTACATATTGAATATTCTTTCTTGAGGATGAATACTAAAGTTCACAACAGTGAAGTCACTCTATAAAGTAAATAATATCTTACTGGAAACAAATCTAAAATGTTAATTAAATAAATAAAATAACATAATAAATAACATTTCTGAGGAAAGTTTATAATGAATGACGAACACAAACGCTCATCACTATCAGTCACTCCTCCGGTCTGCTTTGTCTCAACCAGCTTGTTTATGGAAATGTCCTGTTAGCTGAGCGTTAGCGTGCGTGCTGTGCGGAGGTGGATGAGACTGCGGACAGAGCCAATTGAATTAGGTTTCACTTTTATTTACATGTTAATGCTTGTTGAACAGATATATTGATTGAGTTTTGTCTTTTACTTGCAAATAATGTATTGCACTAACAGTAACAAGCATAATTGCAATGTCGAGAGCAGAGGAGATGCTTGTTGCAACGTTAAAAAAAACTTCAGATAACATAAAAATGCTAAATGCTCTCTCTAGACCTTTCTAAGCTAATAAAAACACAACGATTCTTAGTTTCGGGCACATAGTTATGAATATCACAATCCATTTCGTCCAATTAATCCCCTTAAATGTTAGACACTAATCCTTTAAATATAATGTATATTGAGTTAAATGTAAATACTTGTTACAGCGTTCAACAATCAAAAATGGTTCAATATAAAGACAGATGATGCTTAAGTGTGGCCAGCAGAGAGTGCACTATAGTCAGAGACTTATTTCCTTTCCATAACTACATCTATCTGTTTCGTTGAGTCGTCTCACTAAAAGACCGAGAATACCTGAGCAGTGTTGTTCAGATCTCATCTAACATCAGAGCACGAATACAGAGCGACTTGAGTTTCTTTTTCGGACTAAAGAATCATAATGCAGTTGATGAGCATACCGAGGCTAACTGAGCACATCTCAGTGAGTGAGTGACAATTCTCGCCCGCTTCCAATATTAATTTGAAGTTAATTTTGTCTCTATTGTTTGAACTGTTATTTCTGTCAGGAAATGATTGCAGCACCACCTGAGTCACTTATAGTTTGATGCGTGGTCTTGGACTCACTGCATTTTTTCAAAGGAGGCGATGAGCTCCGCTGTTTGGGTGACTCAATGTGACTTCCTGCTAAGCCTCACACTTTAGGGACCTTTTCAAAGATCCACTAAATCCATTTTCTTCTTCACTTTCTTATCGAGTTGTCCGCGTCATATGTATTTTCCCCTCCCGACTAGTTTGCTCATCGTCTTATCTTTTCTGCGTGTGCATCCTCTGACAGCAGTTGTTGAGCTCAACCGAGCGCATCCATCTCCTCGGTTACATAACATGGACGTTTGTGAGTGAAGAAGGAAGCAGGAGCGAGAAGGTGATCGGAGGTTGGGGCCGAAGTGGAAGAGGGCCTGGTGACCTGAAAGCTTCAGGAAGCAATTAGTGAGACGCTTCACAAACTGCAGAACCAATCTAATTAGCTGCTATCAAAGCTGCAAAACCCTTTGCTCTGCTCGACTGCAGATGTGTTTGTGAGTTTTCCTCCTCCTTGAATTCTTCCTCTTAATTGCCTTTACTTATTTGACTGAGCGAGTCGTAAAATGCAGATATGCGGAACAACGGGTTGTTTATTAAAATACAATGGAGTAGGAGTAGAGTGCGGTGGTGGTTAATACCGGAATGCTTTTGCTGCTGTGAAAGCATTGTTGAATTCTTAGCATTTCATTAGGAGCTTAAGCTTGACAGGTAATTATGTGCGTGACTTAGAGGTTTACATGTTGTTTTTCCTGCAAACACGTGTCAATTAGATCGTTTGACAGCTCACATGAACAGATACCCGTACAAAATGAGGGTCGACACCCACCTTGCTGTGAGAAGGACTGCTCAAAGACGCACTTGTACAGACTGCGGAAAGAAGAGCTGAGGTCCTCGAAGTCTGAGAAACAGAGCTGCTTGTCCCGGGACTCCAGGACGGGCAAATCGTACTGGGGCTGTGGGGGAGGAGGGGCAGGCGGCGGCGGCTGGGCAGGCTGCTGGAGGCTCAGCGACTGGGACGAAGGCTCTGAGTGGCTACTCACCTTCAAGACAGAAGAGAGGGAACAGACATAGAGGCGCTGAGAGGTACACCAATACATCAATGAAGGAATTGGTTTGAGGAAAATACATCAAAGGCTGATTTCACACCGCAGCTCAAAGTGAAGAGCCTGCGTTCAGACCGACATCGGCACTGCATCAGAAAAACAAATATCTCAATAACACCAATAACACTGCGCTGGAACAATGGGAGTACTGGGGATCCAGGTTTTTATGAAAAGAAAATGCAACATCATCCATTAAAGCACCACAGTCACACAATAAAACATGGCTATGTGCACATACCTGGTTTAGCGATGACAAGCAATGCAAGGTTCTCATCATTTATAGCAGTTTCAGTTTGGCGTATTGGCTCTACGATATACACACACACATATACTGAACAATGAAGTGTGTGGTATCTGGAAAGGCCATGTGGGCTGCTTCCTGTCTCAATTGAGAAACCTGAATTTCAATTGGCAGAGCTGCATCGTAAAACAGATTTAAAAAAGTAACATTCAATACTCATCACGTTCAGTTTCAAGAAACGTACTTTATTTTCAAATTGTACCGTTCAAATACATGTTTCATTTTAATTCTTTTGCTATGATTATCATACCTAATTCAATTTCACGCAATTAAAAGGAAATTTTGGCTCGCTCTAATTTCCTTTCGTCTGAACACAAAAACAAAATCCACTGCTTACATTTTCTGTCTCCTTCAGTGATTGCTGCCTGTCTCCCTCTCCCCTCAATCATCTCGTCCTCGCTGTCATCTTCCTCACCATCCACGCAGAAAACACAAGCAATTTGCTGTGATCACTGTGCCTCCGCAGATATAAGTCAACTGAGCATGACGCATCCCCCACACATCTACCTCCACCCAGTAATGGCTGCCTCTCTGTCAACTTTCTTGGTGTCTTTGAGATGCCAGTGATGCCACGAGTAATCACCGTCAGTTAGCGGGGTATCACCTGTGCCAGGTAATGAGGCAGAACTAACCCTGATCCCCGCGGACCAAATTGTAGATGAGGTCTGAAGCGATGGAGGAGGAGGGCAAGGGATGGAGAAGACGATGCAGGGAGGAGGAAAACAAAAGACGGCCTCTGGAAATGAGAGGTTAACGAGATGAGATTGCGCTGACCTTTGCTAATGCAGGTGGGAGGTGAGTGGGGAGAAGTGATTGATGGTAAAAAGGTGAGCAGCTGTTACAAGGGAAAAATAATAAAGAGTTGGGACTTCTCAGCCCTTCTGTAATTTTGGACCAAATGTTTTTGGGCTGAGACTGGCCTTTAAAATGGTGTTATATTAGGTTTAATGTGAATTAAGTCTTTCAAAAGTCCCCATTAACTTTGATTTTTGAGGAAACAAAAGTAAAACCTGTTTGCATCTTAACCTGTGACCAATGTTAGTATTTTTTGGTAAAAGACTTTCTTATATAATCGACTGCTTCATCCATGTTTTCTGCAAATGATCAGCTGGGGATGAACTTTTTGTCATTTCCATTCAATATTTTGTTTTAAATTGCTCAGCATGGTACAGCTTAGATCCTGAGAGAAGGGTTAACTAATCGAGTCGCTCCTTCATAAAAAGGCAACTTAGTATCAACTCGCGCAGTGGCTGAGATTAATCAATTCAAATATTGCAGCTGAAGGACCTTGTTTTCTAAAGAAAGAAGTCCTGTCTGTACTTTACTGGGTGCACCATTACAATCCATGGCATGATACAACAAATACCCACTGTGTGTGTGTGTGTGTGTGTGAGAGAGTATGTGAATGCAGCAAAGGGCACAGAGACAGGACAATCAAAGGGTGTAACTGCAGACTTCAAAATGTATTAATGCATCTGCATTTTTATAGTATTGCAATTTCCCTCTTTTTTCTTAAAGTCGTTAACACTGGATCGTTCATGTTCATCAAAGCCGATGAAGGTGGACTGTCAACACAGAGGGATGACTCCGATGTTTCCTGCGGTTTAATTTTTCTGCGGAACAGAGGCACTTTTATAAAAAAAGACCAGCATTTCCCACAGGTTTAGAACGTCTTTGTGCCGGTCGACCTTGAGGGGAGCGAGGGTTTGCAAACAGTATTGATAACTGGCTGCAAAACAAAAAGTGGTGCATATGAATGCAACATTCTACAACAAGCATGATACTGACCATTCACCTGTACTTTTAATTACATTTCCAAACTTGTGGAAATAAATAAATATACAAACATCCTTTTGGGTGTCTGCAATTGTATTTGTTTGGGGAGCCCAAATAGATTCTCGCTATGCAAAAAACATCCACGTCTTTGAATATCAAATAGCAATAAAATGGATATTTAGCTAAACATTGCAATTATTTAGCAACTAAAAGCTATGATTTTTTTTGCAGCTTGAAAAGATATTCGAATGTGTTCATGTCATCTCCTTAACTCTCCTGACATTGTACAGAATATTGCAAATGTTATCTCAGCACACTAAATGTGCCCTGCAGACGCCAACTGAAAATATCTGTAAGGTATAAATGTAAAAACCCAGTTCCAGCCCGACTGTAGCTCCCGCATACGAGTCGGTAGCTGGTTACAACCGCCTCAGAATGCTGCGGGTGCAGCAGAGACCTTGTGTACCGACTGAGTGTCTGAACTGGGGACTGAATCATCCGGTGTATTTCAGAATCAAGTGAACATAGTCAAAACTTTTAGTTTGAACACTGTTGGTTTAGCATTTGACGGTTTGAGATAAGAAAATTACAAATAAATAGCAGAAGAAAAGAGACAGAAAGCCCCCGGCCCTGCTGAAGTGTCCGTAACCCTTGTGTTGCCTTCGGGTCAATTTGACCCGATTCAATGTTTCACCCTCCTGTCGCCTTCGGGTCAATATGACCCGATTCAATGTTTAACCCTCCTGTTACCTTTATATTTACTAACATATTTTACCCTTGAGGTCAATATGACCCCAGCTATTAAAATCTCCAGAAAATTATTAGAATTAATATTGTTTTCCAAGTTTAAGTGTGAGGTACTTTATGTTTGTTTGTTGACTCCCGAAAGAACACCGACATTAAACATTGAATCGGGTCAAATTGACCCGAAGGCGACAGGAGGGTTAAATATTGAATCGGGTCAAAATGACCCGAAGGCAACACAAGGGTTAAACAGGTCAGCTGATAAAAGTAGAGCTATTGTCCTGCAGCAATCATTATGAAACTAGAACGGGCACTCGGTAGAGCGCATACCTTCGCATATCACAAGATTGGGCATTGAATTATGAACATTTTGGCATTAGTTGCATGCCAATTGGATAAAAATTGACCGCGCTATGGTAAAAAGAAGATGTTGACCTTTTCCTGACCTTGACCTTTGACCCGATCGATCCCAAAATCTAATCAAATGGTCCCCGGATAATAACCAATCATCCCACCAAATTTCATGCGATTCGGTTTAATACTTTTTGAGTTATGCGAGTAACACGCATACAAATAAATAAATAAATAAATACACGGCGATCAAAACATTACCTTCCGCATTTTCAATGCGAAGGTAATAAAGAGAAGAACTTACGGGTGTGTAGCTGTGTACGTTGCTGACGCCGGTGTTCAGGTTGACGGATGCCAAACTCTGCTCTGAAAGGCTGTTGCTCAGGCTGCCCAGACTACCAGGGCTCTCGCTGCCTTCTGCCTCGGAGTTGTACAGCGCTACCTACACGCACCCACACACACACACACACACACACACACACACCAGATCCATGTTAACGTGACAACAAAAGCTTATTACACCAGGCCAAAATGTTGAAGCAATGCACTCAGAGGTAGTGATTCAAGATTGTATTGTTCCTCTCCTTCATTTGGTCCATTTGCGGACTCATCTTCAGCCTGGACACAGTCCACACCAAGAAATGACCCATGCGCCATTAACTTATGACACAACTCAGGAGGAAATATGGAAATGGAAGTGATGGTAAATGCAAGTTAAGAGCGTTAACCAATGAGGATCTTTCTTCCTTGAACATGGTGGTTGTGCTTAAATGTCGTGACCCAGAAACAAGTGGGTAACTTCAGAGATGACTTGGTTGGGGAATTTGGCTCCGATTTAGAGGAAGTGTACTGTTGTGGTGACGGATCACAAAGCTTTTAAAAGAAATGCCTCAGGATTATGTTGAATCCCGTTTTTCTTGTTTTCTTTGACTGCCAGTACTTGTGAAGAAGAGCGCCAGCATTAACTCCAGGCTACATTTAATTGTATAGACAAATGTGAAATGATAGCCTTCGGGTGAGAATACAGAAAAGGCTCTCTGGGGCAGAGCTCTCCCCTCTAGATGTTCTTGTAGTGGAAGAAATATGTATTTTCAAAAGTCAGTTTCCTTATGTGTTATATTCTGCTATGTATGTTATGTGTTGTGTATCTATGTATGTATTTGTAATTTCCCTTGCTGTGGTACTGTCGTTACATGAAATACATATGTAGTTTATGAAAATATTTTAAGTCTATATTTATACATTAGGAAAAAAAGTAAAAACCGATAATTATCAAAGACCTCATGGTGTTTCTAGAAAGGTTCTAACTTTGTTTTCATTAGACTTGGCAGAGCTTACATTTTTAGGAATTTCAGATTTAAGGTACAAGCATTACAATATCTGAATGAAATAAAAGAAAAGGACATTCACAATCTTGCTCTGGGAAGATATTTTCCATTATCCTAAGCTCTAAGTATCTTAGATCATCTTATAGGAATGTCTTTTCCAGCAGAACAGGCACTCTCCAATGTAAACAGAATATTAGTGTGAAAATGTGTTATTACAGAAGCTCTGAAGTGCTGCTGCGCCTGCAGGACGCCACCTGTCTGGATGTGGGCGGATATCATTGACGTTGGCATCGGCATCATTATCATCAAGGTCTTTCTCTCCCTCCTCTGAATCATAATTTTTTTAAATGTATAGTGATGACTGAGAAGATTCAAGTTTTAATCTTTCCTTTGGTAAAACAGAATAAGTGCAAACTGATGCAAGAGGTAAATGAGACCCAACTGTCTGGGGAAACAATAGTCACATGAAGCTCCTTAATCATGCCCACCTCTCACTTTCTGTTGTCACATGTTTAGACTATTAGGTCTGTAGAGCTCATAAAACAGTTTTGCGCAATAATGTCATTGACGGCAAACTTTCCAACCTTGAGCTCAAATATCTGGAATGCCTCGAGAATGTTATTTTCAAAGACTTCGCTTCCTACATTCTGGTGACTTTTAAACAATAACTAAATAATAGGTCCACTAACGGGGCAGATTTGACAAAAAGCATTCCCCTTTCCTGTAATACTGGCCAAAGAAAACAGGAATTCCTCTTTCCAGGATGTCTGAAATATTTCTCTTTCTCTCTCTCTCTCTCTCTCTTTCACTCAGGACGAGGGGCAAGCAGGTGTCCGAGTGTCCGTATGGTTGTATGAGTTGAAATAGTAGACTTTATAAGGTTTATACACACTGTTTAGTATCAATCAGGAAAAATAAGGGTGAAGTGTTGCCCTGGGAGAAAACCAGGAGAGGGCAATACAATCAAGAGGCAGATCGAGAATGCATTCATAGCATTGTACGAACTATAATGGTGCAAAATGTGATGGTACCAACTAGAGGAACAGTTGTACCATAATACGTCAGGGACTGTTTAGTTCAGCTAAAATTGCAACTAGTCAGATTATATCAATCTACGCATGGCTTTGCTATTAATTAGAAATTTATAAAATGTCCAAATGAATGAGAAATGCCACAAATTCCCAAAAGACATTTTTTCTTTTCAACAAACCTAGAAGTACAAACATTTGCAATCTTTCACATAAAAAAGCAGAAACCAGTAAGTGCTTACTGTCTTTAGTGGATAAATGATTGCAGCTAGTAAATATGTGACGATATAATGTTGGTGAAAGAATATTTTTTTATTTAAATAGCGTTAATAATCTGTGATAAAAAAGTGTTTCGTATTGACAGATTTTGGGAAGTATGAGTCAAAATGTGTGAACGGAGCAGAATGGAGAGCTGGAATAAGCTGTGACGGCCGGACCTTCACATTACGCTGGACACTCCAGAGTTATGTGAGCTGCTGCTGTGGGTCAAATCTTCCTCTTTGGTCGGGGTCAGACGAAGAGGTCACCTAACACACACCATCAGTTCAGCTTTTTAGTTAGCGTGTGTGTGTGTGTGTGTTTCAGTTCATAAGGTTAATCTGTAAAGGGGAGGGCCTGTAAAACGTGTAGGATTTGGATGTGTGTGACCACTATGCATTGTCTGTACATTTAATATCCAGCTCTTGATAATCTTTAAAACTTTAACTCATTCTTCTCAGCTGAAAGTTCAAATGAATACAGCTTCTTGACAAATTAGTTAGGAATCATCATTACATCATTAAGACTGGAATATTCATTAGATTGAAAGAGACACCAAGTAACATTGTTAACTTTTTTAAATTTTTATTCTGTATGTGATATTAGTGGATCCTCAAAAAGTATAACGAGTGCATGTCAGCATCACACACTCAGCGGTAGTTAATCTGAGTTGACTAGTCATCACTCCAGTCAGGGGGGTGCAGACTGTGCTGCTGGACATTACTGGAAGACTCGAGTCAGACCCACAGTCATCCATAAATGTTTAAGAATTATAAATAAGCAAGGTAGTTCACATCAGCATCTGACTACAGACCTCATGAACTCAAATTATAACTACTTCCCTGAAAATAAGATCAGTGACAACATACTCCTGAAAACACAGCTGAGTCTCTCCTACACGGGGACTATACATTACTGAATGGTCATGCATATTCACAGGATCTATTTCATGACTTATTTTATGACAGTCAACAGTAAACAAAATGCTACTTTGTAATAACTGTAAGTTAGAAGCTTTTCCCGTGTTTAAACCGATCAGCAGCACAGTAACCGTTGTTAAAAAAACTTAACTAAATAAAAGTGTTTGGAGCTCGTTAGCAGCCAAACACTTTACAGAAATCTATTATTTCACAAATAAGCAGTTTAAAAGCGAGCAGGTTGGGAATTAAGCTCCTACCGCTGACCACTACTCAATGTAGTACTGGAGAAAAGGGAGCAAGAGGTACTGAATACAACTTTTATTGCCGTGGTTTTGTTGGTGAATCTGACTCAAACAAAACGTTCATCAGTGAGGAGCTGGCGTCGTACCTTGTTGGTGACAGCATTGATGGCCAGCGTGGGGGACGCCCCTCCGGACATAATGCAGTCCATCCTCAGGGACTCAGACTCCAGGCTGTAAGGAGTTGATGCCTGAAAGTAGAGGACAGAGGACGGAGGCACACGTTAACCCAGGGGTGGGCAAACTTTTTGACTCGCGGGCCACATTCGGTTCTAAAATGTGACAGAGGGGCCGGGCCAGGAGCATTTGGACACGCAATGTAATTTATTAAACCTGGAGATTGCGTCTGTTTTTTATACATTTCAATTTAAGGTGCAAAGTTAAAGTAATCAACATTTACTGGAAAGAGATCAATGGAATCACTTTCAACATTCAAAACAAAGTATTACCCAACGAAATACTCAAACTCAATAATTTCTAATTGTTTTAAACCCCGCAAAATAATGGACGGATTGTCCTGAGAGATAGACTGTATTAAATATCCTGCCTGCAGCAGAAACTAGAAAGGGGTCTTTAAATTGAGGGCGATGTGCGGCGTCATCTGGTCAGCATGTGTATGAACCCGTCACAAACAGACTGACAGCGCTTTACTCGAGAAAATATGACCCTAAAGCTGACAATTAAAGTTCGATTTATAAAAATTCTTCATATCTCTTCTGAAAACACACCTTTACTCATGTAGACAAACTGTTTTGGTGTTTGAAATTGGTTTACCAAAGGTCATAGGTTCACAAAAGCAGTGAAATATCTGAATACAATGCTAGATACATGTACTTGCACCTGTCCATCCTGGAGAGGGATCCTCCTCTGTTCTCTCCTTGAGGGTTCTTCCCTTTTTCCCCCTGAAGGGTTATTTTGGAGTTTTTCCTGATCCGATGTGAGGTCAAAGGTCAGGGATGTCTATATGTACAGATTGTAAAGCACTCCAAGACCAATTTGTAATTTGTGAAATTGGGCTCCACAAATAAACTGTATTGAATTAAATAAAGAAAACCAAATTTTGTATGACCGTTTTGAGTAAAAATGATGTGGTCTGTCACACATTCACCAAAATGATAAAGACGGGACTGAGAAATTACTTCATATTGCAGAAAAAGTTTCATGGTGTGTGTGCAAATAAGACATGACCATTACATATTTTTTTTTTAATATATAAATATGTATTGTACATGGAAAAAAAAAAATCTACATTATATACATGTTGAGAAATAGAAAACAGAACACAACTATTGACACAGACTATTTACAATATGGCTTCACTATAATAACACCATGTCATCGTGTCACGAGACCTCTCTGCTGGCCGGGCAGGTGGAGCTGCAGGCGCTTGTGAATCCTCTCTGTAAAATACAAGACTAGTCAGCACCGCGCGCACGTGACGGACACCGTGACGGACACCGTGACACGTAACGTGTGGTAAAGACTCTTACCCGGGTCCAAGTGGCTCTCTTCTGGCTGCGTGTTCCTCCTCGTGGCTCTGCAGCCCCTCCAGGCTCCGCTCTGCTCGCCAAAATCACTGCGGCTGTTCACCAGTGTGGTGGGAGGTCCTTTGTGATTTACTGAGTGCTCATTGGTTGTTTTTTTCGAAAAATGTTGACAGACAAACGGATTGACAAATCACGGTGAAGGGTTTCGTGTGACGAGTTCTTTCCGCGCCAACGCACATCGGAAGTAAACAAAATTGCGATTTGGACAAGTTCGGCGGGCCGGATTAAAAAGCCTAACGGGCCGTAGTTTGCCCATGTCTGCGTTAACCCATGCTCCCTGTGGATCACCAGCAGAAAGCTTTTCTCACTGAGGACATTTTGACATGTCAAGGTAGAAAACCACGAGTAACATAAAGCAATGTATGTTAGAGTATGCATTCGATTTATTTTTATATGCGCATCAAAGCTAGGGTTGGTAATATTCAGAACCTAGTATGCTAGATTTATATAAGAATCCAAACACAAGGCTCAGCTCCGTGTCGCTGACTCTTTTGCAATGACAGTAGCTTTGAGCAGCACGAGCTACAAAAGTCGCCAAATCTAGTGAGACAGCAGCCAAGTTGGCAACACTGACCGCTCGTCCCTTCAGGTTTCCCTCCAAAGCCACTCCCCGAACATGATCATCATGAATTAAACAACAAACGTGGCTATTACTGATTACGACAGGGGCAGTATTCAATTCAGTTCAGTTTATTTTGTAGAGCCCAAAATCATAAATTACAAATCTGTACAAATACGACATCCCTGTCCCCAGGACCTCACGCCGGATCAGGAAAAACACCCACAAAAAAACAGAAACAACCCTTTCACAGGGAGAAAAGGGAAGAAACCTTCAGGAGAGCAACAGAGGAGGACCCCTCTCCCTGGATGGACAGAAGCAAGAGATGTCATGTGACCAGATGAACAGCGTTACCACACATTCAATGAATATGACAGAGATTTATGAATAATGAGGAGTTTTCAACAATTTCCACAATTCACGAAGCAGAAGTATGAGGACATTTAATTGAACAAATGTTATGAGAAACTTCCGAATGCTGCAAGTTCATGAATCTGTTCTGCGCCTCCTGAATCAGCGCCACGCCCCGAGCTCCAACTATATGTGAACCAGTCGAGGCGCACTTCATTTTCACGCCTGGAACAGTTCAAGGCTGAAGAGCTGATACATCACTCGCACTTGATGAGAGAAATGAACCCATCCCTCATGCATTATTCAAGTCTCTCAAATGGATTCAGCAGCAGTTAATTGTCTGCTGTCCTCACAGAGAGCTAAAGGAGAGTTAACTGAGTGTTGGGAAATGAGGAACTGTTCCAAGATCGATGAGGGGCCAAATTGAAGCCCGCAAAGTGGAAAGGAAATAAATAAATAAAAACGAGGACAATATTTTGTCCTTGTCTGACTCCTTTCAGGGTTCAAGACGTCTTACCTGCCTTCCCAAACTGCTTACAGTAAGAGGATTGGTTGGTAACAATTCAATCTTTAATTTATGATAAACTCCCAGTGCAATGGGTTGTCGGTTCCTTGGTGGAGGCACTTAAAAAGAAGACAACGCAGAGGTGAAGGGAGGAGCGAGGAAGGCTTGTGGGAGGAGGGGAGTGAAAGTGAAGAATAGGTAGGGAGATAATTGAGTGGTGACGGACGGGCAGACGGGCAGACAGGAAATGAAAGAGAGTGATTATGCTGAGGGCACCGGAGACGCAGCTACTAAACTAAGTGTACATTGCCTGTCTACACATTTATACAACGCATTTATGCAGCTGCCGTTTAGCCTCGCTGCCAACTTCAAATGTTTTCATTTGCACAACTGCTGTCATCAGGAGACGGTAAAGACGTTGACAGTGTAGCCTAGGTGCAACACAACCCTAATGAAAACACGACCACGTATTTAGCCCAGCTTTTTTTCTTTTCCAGACTGTAACACTGCTATAAATCGTAGCACTTAAAACCTCGCTGTTTCTCTTTAGCCCATGTGACAGCCCACAGTGTGTCTGCCAGCAGTGCAAGTGAGGCGTAAGAAAAGGGGTCGAAGGGCCCATCCATGTAAGACGAGATGACAAGGCTCTGAATTAATTAATGTTTGTAATAAAAAATAAAAAAAACATTGAAGAAAATATGTCTAATGGCAGCCCGGGCTTTCTGTGGTAATTAACTGGAACACAAGCCGAGAATATTCTGCCTCCTCTCCATCTTACTCCCTCTTACTCTTTTTCCCCCTCCCTCCCCTTGCAGCTTGATTTCCCCTCTCTGCTCTCTACCTTGATGTCTCTTTTTTTTTGCATCCTATTTTTCACACTTTTTTCTATTGTTCTCTCCATGCCCCCCCCCCCCCCCCCCCCTCAACTATACCTCTCTCTCTCTCTCTCTTTCTCTCTATTTTACCTCAATTCTTTCTCCAATGAGCAACTGTGATTGTGCACTTTACTGCGCCTGCCCGAGGTCCCTGGAGAGGAAAGGGCTGAAGCAGCGCGACAGACGGAGAGGCAGAGACGGAGGAAAAGAGTGGCAGACACACAGACGCACAGAAAGATAATGATCAAGATACACAAAGAGTTACGGAGACAATGAGAAAAAGAAGGGAGACGACCAGCTGTGCTGCACCACGATGAAAGACTCCGCGGGTTTTTAATGCAACAACAAATATCGTCAGCAGTACATTCAGAACAAAACCTCCGTGGGTCAGAAGCTGGAAACCAGATTGGTATCTGCACACTGGAATTAAAAACTCCCGTTTGAAATTGTTGCTCAATTTGTTGCTCAACTGTGGCTGAAGGAAGGGTTGTCATGCTACGAGTTTAGTGTTGGTATGGGATGTCGATAAGTTCTGAATTGGATTGGATTGGATTCAATCTATTGTCATTGCAGAGTACAGGTACACAGGCAACAAAATGTATTCTCTGCATTTAACCCATCCTTAGTTATTAAGGAGCAGTGGGCTGCAGTGATACGTATAACATCACTGGATTACAGTTTTATGTTGTATTTGTACCATCTTTGAGGTACTTTCTGCAGAGCATGTGATCAACTCGGCAGGTGTAGCAACACAAGGACAGATACAGGAGAACATTCCTGCCGACGGCTATGAGGCTCTATAACAGATCACCTCTTGCCAGATCGTAGTGCAATAACTGCAATAATAACTCCATATTTACACGATGTTGATCTGCACTTCACACATTTCATTTATTTACACTACACACATACACACACATTTCATTTTCATTTACACTACACACATACACACACTTTGCATTTTGCACACTGTCTATATTTAATATTTTTATATTTAATTTAATTTTAGTCATTAGTTCAAGATTCAAGATGTTTTATTTGTCACATACACACACAGGGTGTGCAGTGAAATGAAAGTGGCAATGCTCAGCAGGAATGTGCAAGGGCAACAAGTACACACTATTTACAATAAAAAACAACACAATATTTACAGTACAATATTTACACTAAGTGTGTGTGTGTGTGTGTGTGTGTGTGTGTGTGTGCCTAAGAGGGGCAGTTGTGTGGGTCTATGTGGGGGTCCTGGTGAGGTCGGAGTTCACAGTCCTGATGGCCTGAGGAAAGAAACTCCGTCTCAGTCTCTCTGTTCTTGCAGCGTGACTACGGAGGCGCCTGCCTGACCGCAGCAGCTGAAACAGTCTGTTGTTGGGGTGGTGAGGATCCTTCATGATCCTGCCGGCTCTGGTTCTGCACCTCCTGGTGTACAAGTCCTGCAGGGTGGGGAGTGTAGTTCCAATAGTGCGCTCAGCCGAACGCACTACTCTCTGCAGAGCCTTCCTGTCCTGAGCGGAGCAGTTGCCAAACCAGGCTGTGATGCTTCCTGTCAGGACGCTCTCTACAGCTCCAGAGTAGAAGGACTGAAGGATCCTCTGGGAAACTTTAAATTTCCTCAGCTGCCTGAGGTGGTAGAGGCGCTGCCTTGCCTTTCTCACCAGAGTGTCTGTGTATTGTATTGTGTATGCATATATGTTGTATATATACATATATATTTTATTTTATATTTTACTTTGTATACTTCTTGTATACATCTATATCTTTCACTTGTATACATCTTTATCTTTCATCCGTTTTTTATATTTTATATATAATTTTTTATTCTCGTGTGTTTAGTTTATTGGTGCTGCTACTGCTACGACAAATTTCCCCTTGGGGATTAATAAAGTATCTATCTATCTATCTATAATGCCTGCAGCTCCTTTAACCATCAAAGTCTTGGTGTGTTGCTAAGCGCTACGGCAACTTCTTTTAAGGTGCTAAATTCAAGATTTCAGAGCATATTGAGGGATTGAGACCACACGGGTCTCAACATGGCGATGATGGCCGAGCTGGCTTGAAGCTAACGGAGGATGGGTTGCTTGATGGCTAGTTATGAGTGTGCCAATCCGCTGTAGCACACTGCTATTTGTTTCATACACAGACAATCAGAGGTGAAACAAAAGACATGTAAGCAGACAGAGGGGACACACTTTCCAGTTCAATGTTCTCACATCTGTCCTGTAGTTTGTCAGTGCTGTTTCTGTGGAAATCCAGCGGCCATGTGGTTGACGCGTATATACAATATACACTACCGTTCAAAAGTTTGGGGTCATCCAGACAATTTTGTGTCTTCCATGAAAACTCACTTTTATTTATCAAATGAATTGAAAATTGAATAGAAAATATAGTCAAGACATTGACAAGGTTAGAAATAATGATTAATATTTGAAGTATTAATTTTGTTCTTCAAACTTCAAGCTCAAAGGAAGGCCAGTTGTATAGCTTATATCACCAGCATAACTGTTTTCAGCTGTGCTAGCATAATTGCACAAGGGTTTTCTAATCAGATATTAGTCTTCTAAGGCGATTAGCAAACACAATGTACCATTAGAACACTGGAGTGATAGTTGATGGAAATGGGCCTCTATACACCGATGGAGATATTTCATTAGAAACCAGACGTTTCCACCTAGAATAGTCATTTACCACATTAACAATGTAGAGAGTGTATTTTTGATTAATGTTATCTTTATTGAAAAAACAATGCTTTTCTTTGAAAAATAAAGACATTTCTAAGTGACCCCAAACTTTTGAACGGTAGTGTATGTCGGTGACCTTGTTTAATTGAGACCCTTAGCTTTGGTTCTCATATTGCCCGTGTGAATAGAAAACTGGCAGATGTGCTGGAGACGCAAGGCTATTAGACACAGGGACTTTTTCTAGCTCAGCTGAGGGGCCCTGTAATAAGCGAGTCAATATCAATCAAATGGCACAAAGCAAATCCGGTGTCACAGATAAGCCTGTTCAACTCAGCCCAGGGAGAAGGTGTACAGTGTCATTGAGGTCTTTGCTACTTTTGTGTCTTTACAGAATCATAATTACACAACCCTATTCAAAGATAGAGTTTTTCTGGGCGACAATTAGACTAATGGAGCTCATCCAAACAAGCACATCATGCAGCTACAGACATGTTCAGCAGGTACCTGACTATGTACAAAACTGCACAGTATGGATATACGAAGCCTGGTGTCTGGAGTGGTTGTATTGTCTCTAAACCATACGTTCTCCTGTCCCCTCTTGGCTTTTTTACTTGGTATCACTGATCTAGCACATAATCCCAGACTCCTTTCGACCGTGATGTCGAAGCAATTACCAAAACTGTGTCATCACACCACACAGAGCCGCGAGCTTGGCTGTAGACGCTGAGGTTTTTTGCTTCAGAAGACACCTTGTTTGCCTGCTGGTGTATCTTGGCATCATTGTTGCAGAGGAAAAGGGAGAGAAGATTTTAAGTCTGTTCCCAGACCAACATTTCTGTAGCATCTCAGTTGACCGGAGCAGCCTTAAATCAAGGCCGCTGCCTTTTATTAAATAAATATATGCACTGCACTGTAACGTTCATTATTGTATTGTTGTCTTGTTCTTTTTTCTATCTTGTTTTTATGTTCTATTCCTTCTTAAATTACTGATTTTAATTTCAATGTCCTTCTCATAATATGTCTTCTGACGTGTGCTATATAAATAAACTTGCCTTGCCTTTTCTCGCTCGCTTGTTTTTTGTGACCACGGGCTCTCTCACACAGCCACATCCTCTGCCACTTTGATGTCAGTGAGCTTGAACTGGTGTAAATAAATCATTTAAAAAATGGAAACTGACAAAGAAAGGTGAAAATATTGTTTTGTGGCAACAAAAACCAAACTGAGCGGCCTACTGCCACATTATGAGGTTTTTAAAACAACGTGCTCTAAGGTTAAAAGGAGGATTTAATAAAGCATTGTTAAAGTACTAACCCTCTCTCCAGAGCGCGGCCTCTTCTTTGGCCTGCTGGGAACTGTGTCTTCTTTAGGATTGGCGTCTATGGCCCAGTACGAACCCTGGAGAGGGACACAAATAAAACATTGTCAAATAAAACATGTTTGATGGAAGAGGCGCTGCTTGTAATTCTTCTCCACTGCTTTTTATTTCTCTGTTGGTTTAAGTTCTTATTCCTTTTTCCTATTATACTTGAATAAGGAGTCAATGGTGGAAGTTAAAGTCATTAAATAATCACAGAAAAAGAAAAAAAATGTCCAATTCATGTCAACGTTATGAATTAAAAGTTGTATTTGCGTTACCGAAGAAATTAATACAAATATATGCTCTGTGTATTAAACATAGTTATTAAATATTTCTGTGTTAAAAGGTGTTTTCGTATCTTGTTCTTTTATTGATATCCTCCAGGTGGTGTTAGTTGAACAATATAAAATAAAATATAATTGTACTGCTGGGCAGGAATATAGAAAAATATATATTTTTAGATAAACCAATATGACATGGGAAATAAGTAAATAAACGCCCAGATCTGTAACTAGTAATTACAACCATTTTTCAATAAAAATAATAATAATCAAATCTTCCTTTATACACGGTGCTTTAGATAGATAGATAGATAGATAGATAGATATATACTTTATTAATCCCCAAGGGGAAATTTGGCGTGACAGTAGCAGCAACACACAAGAATAAAAACAAAACACAAAATATAAGAAACAAGGATGAAAGATATAGAAGTATACAAGTAAAATAAAAGTAAAATACAAAACTAAATATATATGTAAATAAATATACAACACACATGCATACACAACACACAACAACACTGACAGATCAAATACAAAAAATATTAAATATAGACAGAGTGCAAAAAGCAAAGTGTGTTAGTGAATGTAATGAGTTGCTTTAAACCTCTTCCATTAACATCATTGATCTCCAGGTGGGAAACTAATTTGTTCGCCCATCTACAATAACAAATAGCAAGAGAGACACCGGTCAGACGGACGGGTCACAGCAGGAAACATACGAAACACAACTCACATGTAGCCCAACAGGAATATGCAGGAGCTCAGCAGCCTGCCAAACCAATACTGACAAAACTAGCTGATCAATTCATAAATAAGCAGCACGCCATAAATATACCAAAAATATCATATGAAACCTTCTAATTGTACAATCGTATAACGAATTCATATGAAACCAAAACTAACGATGTCTGCGATGATCAACAATGACATCATTCAAAAGATCTTCTAAATCTTTGGAGCATCTTAACCGGCCAATAAACACACAGCGCTGACATTGAAACCGAAGCTTTAACCTCTTTCAAAGACGACTTTCAACAACTCCTCCATTCACAGACATTTGTTTTAACACCTGCGCAAATAAAAATAAAAACATGATGGTTTCATTGGCCAGTCTATGTTTTTAACGTTTTCTACTGATCGTGAACTAATAGCAGCCCTCCGGTTGTCTTGTCTTTCATTGCCCTCGACAGTGAACACAACACATGCCTGGCTGAAAGCTCTCCGATAGCTAAGCCAGCTCAGAACACGTGTGCGGTTCCCGGCCTCCTGACACCGTTCCCCGTGTAAAACTTTGTCTCTACTCGCAGATGGTGCGCCGCTCCAAGGATGCACGGAGGTGTTTATATTCAATGTTCGTTGCATCATTCTGCGTAAGAAAGAACAAAAAGACATATAGACTGTCGGTGTAACCGTCAAAAAGTCATAAACTAACGTCCACAATGCTGTGGAGGGATTGTAATTGAATGTAAACTCATATCTCATAGTAAAGGACTCCTTTATTGCCTTTGTACAATGCATTACAAAGAAACACATGAATATCCTGTAAACAATTTGATTTGGCTGCAAAATATTGACCAACAATATTGACCACCTGTTTCTAAGCATTTCAGTGCTTTTATCAATGAACTATTTGGGACGGTCATGTGATCGCAGCGCTGTGCGTGCCAAGTTAAGTAGAATAAATCAAAAGGTGCACGACTACGAGCCGCAAACTCTTTGTCCCACGCGCCGGCCTCACGACAACGCCGATAAACTAAGCTTAGGGCAAGAACCTCAGACTGAACGCACAGAGATGAAAAGGTTTCAGGCCAATATGAACCCTCACATATTTGCATTAGGAAACCAGTTAAAACCCCGACAGCACTGCCATAAATAATAACTTTACAGCTCTGCTGTCATTATTACAATTTTGAATGACTGGTTTGCAGGTAAATAAATATCATGGGTATATGTTGAACACATCAGAGTTCTTATCTGTCTATATTTGTCAACTGTTGTGAGTGCTAGAGTAATATCCATCCAATTCTTTATAACATGTCAATGTGTCACTGGTGCATCTCCTCCTATTGTGGATACTATTAAGTCTCTTTTTCCCCACTTCTATAGTATCACTGACAGAAGTAAAGCGATCAGATTTCCCTTCCATCTGATAAAACCAATGCATCTGTTGTTATTACACTTCTCTGTCCAATCCGTTTTTTCTGGGTTTTATTTTTCCTGCGGCGCATGCTCCTGCTTCACTTCTGCAATCCTTTTGATACACAACGTTAAAACACCGCAGACTCCAAAATAAAGACGATCAATGAGAGCACAGGAAATCAGATTTAAGGTCCTCGACTTCCTGTCAGTCTGTTTTTTCCACCTTTCATTTTTCCTCTGTCCTCCCAGGGACGTCCAAAGCTGCAAAAAGAATTCAGAACGTTCATCTAGGACACACACACACACACACACACACACACACACATACAAACACACAGACACAATCTCTGAACACCTCGGCCCCTTCCTCCCCCTCCTTGCCTCTTCTTCTCCTCCCCATGTCTCTCAGTCCCACATCAGTGAGCAGCAGTACACAGCCAATTAACGTTGGCACATGCATGATTTAGCTTCTCCCCTCTCTCCATGGCTTCAAACAGGCCTCGCACATCCAACTTCTCTCCTCACAGACGTGGAGCCGAGGTATCGACCCCTTCGATCCGCGGTGTGAATTAAGGAGCTGGTCAGGTCCAAGTCGGGCTGATCCTCTCTTTGCAGACTACAGGCCTCCACTCAAGCCCATGGATTTTTTTGTGAATTATTTAAACCTTCTTCCCCCTTAATTCATTTGTCAATGGCTCCAAAATCCCAGCCGCCTAAAACGTTCTGGCTTGTCAGTTTGTGTAAGAGAGGCGGATTGCTTCTCACATTAACCCTCTGATGAGTTGCATCGCAGACATTTGTGCTTTAAAAGAAATCTTGTGAGTGCAAGCTTCACTGATCAACTGCAATTGTATACATTCTCCATCTGAGCAATTCCCTCAATTCTGCACCAACTAGGAGTTGGCAAATTGTTGTTTTCAGACCGGTGCTGCTGAAGTGACCGTGGCAACTCTGCTTCTAACCACAGCAAGAGCAGCGGTGAAACATATCAATGCTTCCTCTGAGTGTGTGTGTGTGAGAAAGAGAGAGAGAGAGCGGGCCTAATATAGCATAACAGATGCGTGAACAGCCTCACATCTGAAGGAGTGTACCTACATATACTTATTATTCATTACTCTCTGTACCACATTATTACTTCGCAGAATCAATATCGGAAGAGCCGCAGAAAACAGAGAAAGCACCATTAGGCATTCAGGCAGTTATGGAGCTACGCATTGCTTTTAAGTTCAGACACTCTGCATGTGCGACAAAGAATCAGAGCAGGCGAGTGTGGTCTCTGGGTGCACTTATGCACAAGTGGATGCACACACATGCGGCACGAGCTCCACACGTGACGCCTAATCGCCGCCGCATTTCTTGTGAGCTCGCTGTAAGAGGCTTGTATTTTCATTGTGTGCCGCACCTTAATTCAAGCTGAGCTTTTCAGTCGCATAATATTGTTCAGGAAATACTTACTTTTCCAGGGTCATCCTTGGAGCGAGGCACTTTGAGAAAACACTTGTTCAAGGACAGGTTGTGTCGGATAGAATTCTGCAGGGAGAGAAAGAGAGAAGGTAAGGGCAAGGGAAAGGGCAAGGGAGAAGAAGAAACCGGAGAAAACAACTGTTGGAGGAACTCAACACTGAACAACCGAGACATTTGTTCACCAATTTAAATACATTTGATTCTGGTCCCAGTCTATGTTAATTGCAACAGCACGTATTTGCCTTTTTTTTAATGCAGAAAGAGAGATCAGTGGTTCACAACCTAAGGGGTCGGGACCCCCCAGACGGGTCATAAGATACATCTGATGGGTCACAAGATGATGAATAGGATAGTTAAAAATATATATATATCTTCTTCACCAAATGTTTTCAAATCAGCCTCTTTCAAGAACCTCTCAGACATGACACTGCCCCCGTCCAGAGCCTCTGCTGTATGCCACGTCGGCTGCACTTTCTTCCACGTTCCCCGCGAGTCACTGTGCTGCAGATGTGGACAGATGTATCCCAGGCCGCGGCGCTATGGGGTTGAATGCAGTTTTGAATATGTGACTAAACTAAAAACAGGGCGTGATTTTGGCCTTCGTGAAAACTCACGCAGCACTGAAACACCACTCTGTTATAGAATCACAATCTCATTTATTTGAAGAGGGACAATGCACATGGTTCTGGTCCTGATGAAGGGGAAACGACATTTCCACAATGTGTAACACGCCCTTTTGTTTGTAGTTGTTGTGAAAAGAGGTAAGGAGGGGGGGGGGGGAGAGAGAGAGAGAGAGAGAGTGCGTTGAGAGAGAGAGAGAGAGAGAGAGGGAGAGAGCTCACAGCAGTGCAAGCTAACCTAACGTGAACCTCTTCTTCCTTCAGGCTCCCGTTCTTCACTCATCTGCTGCTGCTAATTAATACCACTGGGGAGGTGGGGGAGGAGGAGGAGGAGGAGGACAGAGGGATGGGAGGCATTGCTCTGCTGTTTCTGTTTCTCCTGAGCTCTCGCTGCTCTACCCCGGCTTTGTTCCTCCTAACACAACCACGGTGAGGTCCACCGGTGCTGGGCCCTTCCGCTCCAGGAGAAAAGCTCCAGCGGTTTTCAGCCGCTCTACTCAGCGGGTCACTGTTGGCTGTCTGCGGCCGTCCGGCACGGAAACGCAGTCAGGTGATGAAAACGGCAAGAAGAAGTGCCACCAGCTCGCTACACAGAGGCAGCCATCTGTTGCGTGGACTCTCCTGTGGGAGGTGGCGCCGGGTCATTAACGTCGAGTCCAATCGTCCCTTCAGCAGCCGGTGCGTCTAAACCTCGAGCTATTGTCTCTTTGTTTACACTTTATCTTTACGACCCGAGCAGTTGTTGGACACCTGTGCACTCGTTGCAATGCACAATCCGATGTGATTCAGACGTTCCCCTGCAGCGTGTTCTCTGTTGGGGCGACACAAGTTGAAATCTCATATTAGCTTTTGTTGGCATTTGTTCACGTCATTAAGTTTGGTCAATGCTGTATGGAGCGATTCCGTATAAATAACAATTGTTGTCGTATTTATTTTGCATTGTTTTGCTCAGCCGTTAATAATAATCCATCTGATGCCTTAAACATTACTAGTCTGTCTTGGAGGAATCATACATCTTCACACTATGGTCCAGTGTATTGGCATGAAACTTGCTATAAGTCTGCTTGCTCTGATATTTAATATCAGGAAACCCCATATTAAGTAACATTATATACAGTATATATATACTGTATATAGGATATTTGTAGAGTGTACAGTGTATGGCTTCAACCTTATAGCTGCTCTGTATTGCAGTGCACGTGCTGGATACAAAGCCTTCTTCCTTGCATGTAAAGGAAACAGTAATATCCCCTCACTGAATGGGAATAGACATCATCAATAAATGTACTGATTAGCAGTGCTGTGAAGTAAGATAATGAGATTCGCTGCTGTGTCCTCCTTCCTCCCACTCCTCACCCTGCCTGATTAATGAGCTTATTGGGCCGGGATGAGGCCACGCCATTCCTGCCCAGTAGCTGATGGATCACACAGTCGCAGGCGTCATGTCTGCGTGAAATGTAAGAAGGACATTGGACAACTGGTGCGGCTCTATAACTCTTTCTCGACGAACACTCGATGTTTCCACTGCAGGAAAGTATCTCTAAGAGAAGTAAATCCGTGTGTGCCATCTCTTTAAGCAGCAGGATCGCCATACCCTTGAAAAAAAAAAGCTGCAATATCACCGTGTTTGTGTTTTTCATTCAAAGCCAATCTTTGTTTACAAAGCCTTAAACTGTGAGATGTCCAATATTCACATAGCTTCGGACCCCCGCCCCCCTTTACAATATTGGCATGGCCCACCAGTTCTGAGGTGGGCCATGCCCTCGCCATTTAAACAATATTCTGAGTGTGGCAGTTCACAACGAGTAAAAACACTTGTGATATCCCACTCGTACGGTGCATAGCTTGTCCAACCACCCAAATACTAATTCAAATGTTTTTAATTCCATCTACAACACTAATCTGCAATTTCTAAATTGTAGCACAGACGCAAAGGTTTCTTGAGACATATGTCAGGCTGGAGTTTGGGAACATTGATATAATATGACTAGCAAGACTACAATAATTGAATACTGTATGAATACTTGTCAAAGCATTATGTATTAGAGGAGAAACTTGCTTGTAATGAAATAATAATATTGTAAAACTTCATTCTGCAGTGAAAATGAATAATGAAAATTAACTAATGACTTTTTAATCATTATTTAATTAAAGTGTTATCAGCACATTAGATGGATGGATAAGAGTCACAAATGGATATTGTGCACGGTGTGTGTATGAAAGTACACACGTGTGAAGACACTGAAGACACAAAGGATTCTGGGCTATACAAAATACACTGAATTGAATTGAATACATCATGTTTAGTGCAAACTAGAATGCACCTGTTAATTGTATAATGTATCGTACCAGTTCAGTTCCTGTAATGCCTCGTGGTTTTTAGAGGCAAATTTTAGAGACTGGAGATTAAGAGGTAGGTTGTAAAAAAATAAGGTCAAACTACTGTTTTTAGACAGTCATTATTAGCTATGAGGCTTCGTGCATGCATCGTGTGGCATCTACAGTAGATACTGTGTATGTGTGTATGTGGCTGCTTAACTTAGGGCGCAGCATCCTGGCGTTAAGGAGGTTAGTGACATAAAGAGGGCTGATTAAACATGGATGACTTTCTTACTAAATGCAATGTGATATCATGTGATGTGAGACACAAAGTCAGATTTTGGAAACTTGCTTTTGAGTGGAGAAGAAATACAGAGGAATGGAGTGTCAGACTGTGTGTGTATGTGTATGTGTGTGTGTGTGTGTGTGTGTGTGTGTGTGTGTTTATGTTGGTGTGGATCAGTCTGAAGTGTGATCAAAGAAAGACCGCCACGTTTGAAGTTTGATAGGAATGGTCGAAGAGGTAAAAATATGCTTGTGTGTGTGTACGTGTGTGTGTGTGTGTGTGTGAAAATGAGGTAGGGTGCAGGAGCCAGAAGGATGATCTGGCCATAGGCAGAATGTGTGTGTGTGCTTGTGTGTGTGTGTGTGTGTGTGTGTATGTGTGTGGATCAGTCTGAAGTGTGATCAAAGAAAGACCGCCACGTTTGAAGTTTGATAGGAATGGTCGAAGAGGTAAAAATATGCTTGTATGTGTGTACGTGTGTGTGTGTGTGTGTGTGTGTGTGTGTGTGAAAATGAGGTAGGGTGCAGGAGCCAGAAGGATGATCTGGCCAGCTCAACAGAATGTGTGTGTGCTTGTGTGTGTGTGTGTGTGTGTGTGGGGGGGGGGGGGGGAAGGTAGGAGGGAGATAATATAAGAAGGAGGTTTGGAAGATTTGGCAGCTGGGGCTGGGTTAAAAGCAAAAAAACACAGGCAGACAGTAAACGAAAGCTAAACAAAACAAAAAAACACAAGTGAGTACCAACAGTGAAACATCAACTTACCTCCCAGCTCAACAGAGGATGTCATATGCTGGACAGGTTGTAAATCCCTCTAAGGCACATTTCTGATTTTGGGCAACACAAAGTTAATTGAACTTAATTGAATTTATTTTCTGCAGAGACAATGTGAGGTGACTCATAACCAGAGCTCTCTGGCTCAGATATCTGGTTCTTTGATAAAACAGTCAACGGTTCAAGTCTGTGAGCATAGAAACTCAAGGAGTGAGATCTTCTCCTACTCACAAACAATATTTCTGTATGTTAAATGCCTTCAAAAACCTTTTTTTGTTTCCATCAGCTTTTAGCTTTATCAGCTATGAGTGATTGGATTCTACATGAATATAATATTTTATGCAAAAAAAGTAGGGCAAATTTAATAACATTTCCAGAATATCGGCAGAGCAGAATACAAATGATTACATCCTCTGCTATAAGTTTAACACATTAATATAAACATGTCTCCAGTCGGGTGGCAAACCTCAAACGAACAAAAGAATGTTGAAAATGAGTTGCTTTTTATTTTGAATTGAATTGAATTTTAATTGAAAATGCACATACACAATCAGGTGTATGGTACTTGGGGAGTGTGAGCATGTGTTATTGTCCTGGACAAATGGAAGTTTCTCTAAATGTACTCGTATTTAAAGACAGATATTAAGTTATTCCATATTCTTCAATGATGGCTTTTATATTATTTAAGGATTTACAGGACATTAAGCACAAATAAAGATGCACAAACAACTGTATCAACATCAGGACTGTTTCCAATGTAAATATAATTTGTATAAAGCTAAGATCGCAGTTAAATGATAATGTTCGATTTTTTTCAGCTGAAAACAAATGCAACACAAATAATAACACAAACAAATGTACCATTGCTCTTTTGGATATGGCAAAGCCTCAGAGGCTCAGAGTTTCTGTTTGAAAATAAATTCACTGATGTGGCTTGGCAAGCGGTGACAAAAAGGCTGGAAGTCTTTACTTTGCCAGGTGAGACAGAAAGGACATATGTGGTTGTGTGAATCCCTTCTCAACTGTGCACCTGCAAGACGCTTGCTAGCCATGATATGTTGACCTGTGGAGGGCCTCTGGAGCTTAACGTGCACAAATGCACACTCAAAAACAGCCGTATTCAGCGCTTCTCATGCCCCTCAAGATGGAGGCATTGTGGAAGGATATAGATAGTCCTCGTGTGCCCACAGACCGAACAAGAGATAGAGATACGGAGACAGAGAGAGAACTAATAAGCACAATATAGCAAGATGGGATATTTTGAGAGAAGAGAGAGGAAGGATATTGTATTAACTTTCAGCTGAATCCATACAGTGCATAAAGAAAGGGTAAAATGTGGTAAAGTTTGAAGGTAAGGCAGAGGAGAAGGAGCTGGGAGGGGGTGCAAGAGGCACAAAGAAGAAGTGCAGGAGTCGGCTGGAAGAGGGAATGTGGGGGTACGAGCGCATACGGACAGGTGTCTTAGAAGTGAAATTCTCCTGGGTTCTGAGCATCATTCAGATGCCTTATTATATCCTGATGGTGACGGAGTGACAGACACTCCGTGAGAATGTGGGGTTGGATACAAGTCACCACTTCAAACTTCATCTCATACATATTAATTTCATTTGATGGACCCTTCCCCACCCTCTTCACTCCCTCACTGAAGTACTTCACACAAGTCATCTATATGTGTGTGTGTGTGTGTGTGAGTGAGTGAGTGAGAGATTGACTCTGCAGGTTGTGTTTGTAAAGTGCTGCATGTGCTTGCATGTGTGTGTGCTTGCAGCGGTGAGTATTTACAGTGTGTGTTCAGTTTTACCTGAGCTCAAGTGTGTATGAAGGTAGCTGTGTGTGTGCATCTGTGCATGTACCCGTCACACCTGTTTATCTGTGTGAATACACATGTTTTACTGCAATAGTGTACCTGTATCTGCTTACAGATATGTTTGTGTGGAATGGAAAGAGGAGGAGAAAAGGGACACGAGTGAGTACGTGTGTGTGTGTGTGTGTGTGTGTCTGGCACAAAGAGATACTCAGACAAGGTGGAAGAAGGATTGCTGTTGTCTCTGGGGAGAGAAGCTCCAAAACAATAATACACTAACATTTTGAGACGTTCCGTTTCCAGTTTTTCTTTCCCGACACCAGTACCTGAACTTGCAGATACCGAGTGTGTTTAACCACAGGCAACGAGCCTTCGTCGGCCCGCTTTCTTTACTAAGCCGTGAACAGTGGTCCGGCCCGGGAGCAGGTCTGGTGTCCAACTCCCCGCACCCTCACCTCCTCTCTGGAGTGTCTGCAAACCAGCACACATCCAACACGTTATAAAGCAAACTACAATCAATTACAACACGAAGATATTTATTTTGAATAAATAGATATTTATATTTAATGTGGTGTAGTGGCTAGCACCCGTCCTCAAAAACCAGAAGGCGTGGTTCATTTGAGTTGGACAAACACAAATTAATTTAATTTAATGAATATCGTTATTTTATTTTAGATGTATTTGATACAAATGAGTTGGACTAACCTAATTACATTGTATTGCACTGATGTGCTAAATTTGAGTTGGAGTTGCATATAATTATTGGATGATCCAATGAGTCATTTCTTTGAGTGTACTTCCTTTACAGAGCCATCCTGAGCACAGGATAAATACTCCAGCATGACTTGAGTGGTCATGCAGTTGCTTACAAGAATGTTGTCATGAGCAGTTCACCTAAGTGTTGGTCTGGGACTGTTTAATTTAAATAGTTCTAAGATGCCTGAAGTGGCAAGACGGTCCAGAGAATCATGAAAAGTACCTATCTTGCGACCCTTGAGGTTTTGTTGGTGAGCATTAGACAGACTCACCAGCCACCATCCTCCCTGTGTCACATCAGGAGGACTTCTCATCTCACAACTGATTTGGAAGGCAAATGTTTTTTTAGTTGCTGCTTTAATCTTTAA
The DNA here is from genome assembly GCF_029220125.1 of Pseudoliparis swirei. Classification (NCBI taxonomy): domain Eukaryota; kingdom Metazoa; phylum Chordata; class Actinopteri; order Perciformes; family Liparidae; genus Pseudoliparis; species Pseudoliparis swirei. The sequence goes on from NC_079396.1 coordinate 10,395,180, forward strand.
TACAGCGTTTCAAAAACAACACTGAGACCAAACCACTGCGGCACACTTCCTGTTGCCGGTCGTGACGAGCCTAGCGATGCGGCGAAGTGACAGCTTCAGTCAGTGGCTTTCGAGGAGCGGAGATGAGTGAGCAGGGAAGGAGGAAGGAGGAAGGAGGAGTGTCCTGTTTGTGCCCGTGCCGCTCTACCAGTGACAGCATAATTCTCCTCATCTGGATGCCGTTCAGGTTGTTTAACGGTTTGCATTCATGATCACATCTCTTTTATGTTCGCTCAGTTGTTTGTCTACAGAATCCAAACAATATCAACACATTGTGAAATAACTCGGTGTTTTCATGTTAACGTGCAGACACATTAATACCGTGCATGTTTAATCGAGAATGTGTTCAGAGCACAAGCTAAATGGCAAATCACAGGAGAAAGTGTTTTTCTTACTTCCATTTCTATACCATTCATATAAAATGTAGCTTTTGCATTCATTCAATACTTTCATTGTCTTTGTTTCTGAGAAACCTAAACATTAAAAATCGACTGGTGACAACTGACAATCACTGACAAATCTGGTTCAGACTTGGTTGGGAAAAAAAACTTGATTGAAAAGTCAGCTGATGATACTAGTGTCCATTTCCTGGCCAGACATCTACAGTTCCTGCGGTTTCCTCCTTTGCCTCGACAAACACTGATGTTATTTAGGATCTGACGAGAGCTTTGCAGGGTACAAACCCCGGGACGAGAGAATAAACTCATTTTGTGGTATAATTGTTGCATTCCAGAGTGCTACGGAAACCAGCCGTAAGCCTATTATTAGCCATATGGAGAGTGCTACAGGCCTAGCTGGTTAGAGAGGAAAACGCACTGCTGGATGGGCGCCAAGTCCTCGAGCAGATCGCAAGAGAAATTCCTTGTTTTTAATTAAGAATTTAATACTGAAACTCCTTTTAGTGATTAGTATGCAATTAACAGCTCACGCAGTGTTACACATACAAGTTTCAACTCCTGGCACCACTGTACCAGTGATTCCTCACCACCTGGCACTATCTCTGTGTGTAGAATATATATATATATATATATATATATATATATATATATATATGCATGTGTATCACGAGAATGCCTAAGAATGACGCCGCTTATTATCAAGATGTGTTCATCAAAAATATATATATAAAAAATACAAACATGGTGGAGGAAAAGTGTCTCATACAGAAATGTCATCACATTGACGAACTTCTTGCAGAACGGGGGATGAAACAATATTGGTTGCATAAGGTATTTCCACATTTATAAATCTCAACATTAACTTTGTATTGAAGTAGAAATACCTTTTTACTGTATAATATTTTATCAGCTAAATCATGTGATTCCCCTACCTCCAGATGCATTAATTTTACAGAAGTATAACTCATGATAATGCATTTTTTGAGAGTATGCCTAACTGTGAATAACAACTTTCAGTAACATAGGCTCCATCTATACACTTAAGTGTATATGTTCCTTTTATCAACTAAAGTGAAGTTGGATTCTGGCAATTTATGCTGTTTTTGTCACTGAAATTGGGATTTTATTATCTGACATTTTATATACATTTTCTATCAGATATGAGCTTTAATTTGAAATGAAAAAAGATTTCAAAATCAAGTTTTGAATGATATGGTATCTATATTATTGCATCAATTGAATTGAATATCGTTTAGTATTCTGTATAACAGTGTCAGGAAGGAGAGATTGACCTTGAGACACACACACATCTGGACAGCAGATCGGTCCAATGTGACATGTGACCTGGGAGTGCTGGGGTACATGTAACAGTTCTGTGTGCATTACCCAGCAGTGAAGAGGTCAACACAGAGATTCAATGAAACAGGCAGACAGCTGTTCCTGAAACGTCTCTCGCAGACAAAAGTAAGCAGCTGTCCACACAAACCTCAGCCACAGACGTACGCGTGCATCCTATTCTGGAGCTGTCCAGACACGCACACTGTGATTTCCACAGATGATCTCAAATCACAACAAGCACAGCGCTGTGGTGAAATTGCAGTTGTCCTCGTGAGACACAAGCTCAGTATCCCCGGTGCTGCTACATCCACCTAATGACTCCCAGCAGCCAATGGCAACAGCCCTTCTCCACACACGTAATAACACTTGACAATGTGCACTGAGCTCCGCTGAGCTCTGTCGCAGATCTCCCACAGAGCAGGCGGGAGAACAATGGCCCGGTGCTGATTCATATCAGGTGATTGTGGTGTTCAGCCAAGGGCCAAAGGCCACTGCGGTAGTGCTGCCCTTTACAGCGGCACATTAGGCCTTGTTAATTCGCAGGCAATTATCCTGGCTGCATGGGAGCAAGCCTGAGGCGATGGGTGTCGCCAGGGTGCACCACCGACTGCACAAACCATTCGGTGACGGTAGAGGTCTAGACTATGTTTATCAAGCGGTGAATAATGACAAGGCCGTCACATTTGAATAATAATATACCTGTGAGGTGAGCTTTGAATAACTAACATTTGCCATAATTATATTCAGCGTGAATAGAATAGAGCAGCACGAATACGGATTCATCTTACAAAGTTTTTCATTTAATCAATTTATCAGTGAGTCTTTCAAACAAATACTTACAAATTAAAGCATAAAAGGAACTCTAATTAAAACAAAACATAAATCACAAAATACTCTAGGGCAGGTGGTGAAGGTCAGTTTGTCATAGCACTTGGAATAAAAATTAAAAAAGACATTGTCAAAACACCCAAAAAAACTGATTTAATTTCAGACAAACTGATAAATAAGAGACAAAGAACAAAGTAGAAACCCCCGCCGGTCTCCGGCTGCGAGTTCAATATGAGTTGTGGTCAAAATGGACCCTAAAGTGGAGGGACACGTGGGTGTGATAGGGCTGCGAGGGGGCTGCAGAGAGCATGGGAAAGTAGAGCGGTACACAGTGTAGGACGCAGACAGAGAGCGGGAGAGGCTGGTGGAGAGAACACGAGGGACACAATGCTGCTCCAGTGACACAACATCATGCGGGAATGATGCAGCCCGATGCAACGCGGTTTGCATTCTGCTCCGGTAGCTCCATTTGTTTGCTCTAAAAACAGAGATGCTTTACGGTGCCTCAACCGACTTGATGGCGGCCAATCAAACGTCATGTTTTTTCTGTTACAGATTCCAAATCTCCTCCACAGATTTGGGAGGGAGGTGCTCACGATTACCCCTCAACTGAAAAGAGCTCCCTATATTCATTCCCAGTTAACACACCAAAAAATCTCGCGACCTTGGAAAGCATTTGAAAGTGTGTGTGTCTTTGCGTAGCCGCGACACATGCAGTAAGCCTGTGGTGTTCAACCAGTGTACGTAATGGTGTGATTTCTAAGGATGGAAGCCGACGTGTGTGTGTGTGTGTGTGTGTCCTGGTTTCAACTCTGCCGTTCCTGCGCTCCTCTCACATTATCATACAGAGCAGACGGAGTGCGTGTGCTGGGTAGTAAAACTCTCCTCTGCTCTCTGACAGTCTACTCTCTCATCTCCAACTCCCCCCGCCCTCATCTCTCCTCCTGCTGTGCTCCTTGTGTGTAATCTGCAGACTGCACACGTACACTGCCTACCTGAGTGGGAGTCTCTACGTGGGTCTGTGTGTGTCTGTGTGTGTGTGTGTGTGGCAGAGGGTGAAGGAGACGGCAAACACAACGGACCACGTATGAGCCGATTTCTGAAAGTGTGTTCGCCTCGAGTCAGTACGTTCAGAAAACACGAATTTCCAAGTGTGTACTTGCATCGTGTGAGCCGACCATGTCTGCCGAACATGGCAGCCAGACAATCTGTGTGTCTGAGCCCCACTGGGTACAGCTGACAGTAATCACCCAACCCGGAGCGAACCCGGCTTACGTAACTTTCCCTGTGACGGCCACAGCTGGTATAAAACAGGGCCCCCTGTTTTGAGTCGGATCATCCAGGAAGCACAAGTGAACAGCTCTTCCTCACACATGCGACCTTTCCTTTACCTTGAAGTCACTGCTTGATTTCATACTCTACAGACTTCTTTAATAGTCAGTGTTTGTTTGTTTTTTACCACAGATCCGTGGTTCACTAGTAACAAAAGATGCCAGGAACAGAAAGGACAAACTGAGTGAGTTTCTTATTAACTGTTGTGCTTTGAAACACCCATTCTAAAAAAATTAAGTATTGTTCAAACGGGCCTGGCCTAACAGGAAAGCAACACGACTTTGGGTCATGAACGTCACAACAAACTCTCTGCACTGCCCTCGTGGAACATGTGAGATTAAAGCCATCAGTGCAGTGCGTTAAAGACGCGACTTGAATGCAGCCACATACACACACTAATCAATGAATCTAAAGGTGTAATTATGGGACGCTAAAACATCCTGGCACCCAAGTACAACTAGCAGGAGAAGGCAGCCACGAGCTGCAGCGAGAGATATCCTGAATGCTCTTAATAACCCTCTCTCTCCGAAGAGAACTCAAATTGATTGAATCCTACATGCGGGTAAGAAGCTCTGCCAACACAACCCGGCTTGTATCATAACCTTTTTGTCTCCGCGTCTGGCATACATCTCTGCTCGGGGAATGGTGTGTTGAAGATTATAGACGGCAAACAAACACAGGTTTGTGAAAGGGAACGAAGAAGAGAAAAGAGGAGGGAGTGACTAAGAGAAGAGGAGAGAGGCTGGGGGAGTGCTTGGGAGATGAAGATAGAACGTGAAAGAGAGAGAAATAATGAGAGAAGAAGAAAAATGTTGCCGCTTTTAGAGAGATGAATCGGTTGATAGTTTGGAGACAGCCTTTACAATGTGTCGGTGGAAGGAGTCGATCCTTCCACTTCTCCACTAATAAGGTAGAGAATCCCCAAGACACAACCGTAGGGATCTATTCATTTCTCTCCAATAACGCTGCCACCTTTCTGTTCATATTAGCCGGGATTTGCATCGACACATTTACATAAGGATTTAATAATGTCGTCTGAATGAGACAAAACGCATCTGTCAATCATTCCTGATTCACTAAAAGGCTCCTGTGCTCTTCCAGGCAACCACTGGATCGGATTTGTTACATTTTGAGCTCTCGCAGTGGGGTTGAGGCTTGATGGCACTTGATCAGTCCAGTTTTAGAATCTGCTCGTCTAGCTTTAGCTTTTTAACATTTCAAAGTTATGAATAACTTCCCTTGAAATTGAGATCTGTAATCACCTCTTGTTGTGTGGGAAGGTAGAATCACTTTGAGTAGCTCATGAAAATAAGACGAGCACAAGGAAACAAATTATTGTCGCCTACATATATTTCATGAGCTACTTGCTCCAAAACTGAAGGTCCTAACTCAGAATTACTAGTTTCAGAGTTTAAATTAGAATGCGTATATAAGTATAACTTATAGAAAATTGGAGGCAATTCGACACAAAGAAAGCCTGATTTTTAAAAAAATATCGATAAAATCACTATTTTAAAAGAGACCAAACTCTCAAGAAGAGGATGCTCTATTAATACAATTTTAAAAAACTGTACTATATAATAATGACCTAAGAATTTCTGGAAAAATAATGACAAAAAAAGTTATTTAAAGGCTTCAAAGACTAATAAATCTCTTTATCAAAGTGCAAAATAAACATAATTTAAAAGCATAAAGGTTTCATGTAAATCACTGCCTTCCTCCAATACTTTCCCCCATCGGGATCCTGATTATGTTACCGCGAGGTCAGAGCCGGAGTTCACGCGGCCCATCTGGATCCACTCGGCTATCAGACATGCCAACACACAGACCTGAGAGCAGATATTGAAGCTTAACCCTAAAAAGCGTGACAGCACTATTGCTAAGTGTTTCTCTCCTGTCTGGTCTTACCTTCCAGCCGCTGCCCGCCTCTCGGTAGTAGGGGAAGTTGTCACAGATCCACTGGTAGATCTCACTGAGGGTCATCCGTTTGCGCGGCGAGCCGTTGATGGCAAAGGTGATCAGGCTGGCGTAGCTGTAGGGCGGTTTGCCGTCTCTGTGCTGTGCAGCTTCCTCCTGGTCCAGCGTTGTTCCCGGGTCCAGGTGGACAACTTTCTTGCCAGGCCCGTGCCCGTGATGGTAGCCGTGATGGGGGTGTCCGTGGTGGTGGCCGCCATCGGCCTTCTGGATGGCAGCCCTCATGCTGAGCTGGGGGAGCCAGTCCATCGAGGTCAGGCTACTCTCCAGCTCGGAGGTCATGGCTCTCGTAGGTCGAAGGGGTCAAAAGGGAAGGGCGAGAGGCTCGGCGACGTGGCGTTTGGAGGATCTCCCGTGGGCTCACTGAATGGGCGCTGAGCAGCAGCCTTGGCTCAAGTCTGGAAGAGCAGGAGGTTTGTTTACTATGACTATTCATCTACTTTAGCTGGAGCAGAAAGCACACTTGGCAGAGACACACAGATGTTAACTTGCACATCATTTTCCACATACAGTGCTGGTTTGTATAATGGAAAACTAAATATGTTTGGCATGTTCATCACTTGCTCTCTGCACATGAATACGATCTGCAATTCTAGGAATAAGAGAAAAACTTTAATCACACAGTTGTAGTCCATTAACTGCACAGTGAAAAGCAAAGCAGAGTATGAGAGGCTAGGAATGAGTTCATGGTCTTACTCTTCCCGTTCCTTTCCATCTTTCTTTGGGCCAAAGCATCTGGGGAAGTCACCGAAGTGAAAGGTAGAATCCTTCCCTCGTGCATCCTCACAAGTTCTTCATTTAGACCACTGCAATGGCCGCTGCTGCAACTCACAAACACAAAACCACACAAGACGGTCAGCTTGCTCTGCCAGACAGCCTTCATAAGATATTAATATCGCGCAACCGCTCAACTGGCCTCGGCATCTGTCCAGTCCGATTACAACTCTTCTCTCTTTCGCTCTCTGGGTTCTGTCTATCTGGATTGCCTCTGTCTTGTTCGCTCCAAAGTGGAAATGGCAATTGGATTTGCAGAGTGACTAAAAGCTGGGGAATTGTTTTCACAAGTGCCTGCCAAATGGGGGGGAACAGCTCGGGAGGAATTCCAACCCTCTAGAGGAGCCGAAAGGCTCGTCCCCTTTCTCTCTCGGTGGAGCCCCCCCGCACTGTGTTCCCATTCTCCGGCTCTCGACGTGCCTCACTCTCCTGTCAACCCCCCCCCCCCCCCCCCCCACACACACACACACTACTCCCCCAGCATCTCAGATCCTGTTCAGACAGACACAAACTATGAAAGAAGTCCCAAAATTTCAACTTGGTAGCTATTTTTAGAGCAGCCAGCGGTGAACTTAAACATGTGTCCTGTGTGAGCAGAGAATGTTCTTCTTCTGGTGGCTTTGTGAAAATACTTCTAAAAATCATGATAATTTGACACCAGAGTGAAATTACTCACTAATTGTTCTGTGCTCCAGTCAGTCACAGAACATTTGTACATTTGTCACTACTGGACTGAGAATGTCATGTAACTGTTACTCATCACTGCAGCGAAGATGTTGCATTCAGACCACACTCAGATTTAACTCGGAAAATTGCCATATTAAGTTCTCGGTGCTTCTAGAAAGATAAACATCCTGCATTCTGGGAGATGCAGGTAAACCTATGCGTTTTGTGAATTAGATGAATACAGAGTGGGCCGGTGCCAGTGAATAGTTGACAAAAGCTGGATGGATTCAGCCTCCTAAGGATACAAACATCTACATCAAAACCATAGATTTGTATAGATACAAGATGGCGCCGCAGATGGTAGCCTCGATTACTAGCCTCTCTCGTTTTTTTTCTGTTTTTGTGTGTTTGTCTCGTCTCCACTCTCCCTCTCATTCAGTCAGAGGGAGGAACTTTTAAACTTTATCCAATTCCAATTTTTTTTTTTTCACCGGTCTTAAATGAACGGAACCGGATGACTTTTTTTTAGTTTTGGTTGCAGGCTGCTCTCTTCGAATTCATTCACACGGGAAGCGGGCGCGGCGGCCAATGCGTTAAGCGTTACGGTGCGTCAGCGGGCTTTCAAAACATCTGGCCGTCATTCTCCTTACAAGATTGATGATTGATGAACAACTGCTCCTGAACAAAACTAATAGAACAAAACTAATAGGGACTGTGCCCTGCCCAGAGGCACCTGGCTCACCAGCACATCCGGACAGCGGACATATCGGACCTGCTCAACTCCTCTGAGCGACTGGACGCGGTCAAACGGCTCTGTCGGAAGGGGATGCGGGTTTCTTATATCAATGAAGGTTGCAATGAATGTCACGTGACAGAAATCAATAAATCCTCTCAAACCAAACTCTTCAATAAACTGCAAAACTTTTTTGCATGTATTTCACAGTTTCCCCCATTCATTCCTCCTTCACCACACCACATCCAGTGTCCAGTTGAGCCTCAGCCTGCCTGCACATGCAGCAGAACACCTGAGCAAGCACACCAGACCAGACTGCAAACACCATTGTTCCCTGCTCCCACAACAGACAAACTTCAGCAAGAGACTGCCAAACTACAGAATACAGCACAAGTGTAAAACCGACTTTCCAAACACACTGGACCACTGCTACCTGTCACTGTGGCCTCGTTCGCTGCTCGCATCAGCAGCACTGTTTGGTTCTCTCTGATCACTGCTGGGTTCATCTTACAGGCAGTCCATAAAGAAACTAAAATGTGCAAAGCCTGTGGTGTGAACTGTGAAGAGAGATGGACCAACGAGGCCCACTGGGATGGAGTGCTTTTGAGGCTGCTAAGTGATACTGATGTTTTGCTGGACTGCTACAATCAGAGCACAAGGTGACATCACATATCACAATCAAACCTGGACATGGTTCTGGAGGACAATACCCTAACCAAAAACAACAAGCACAAAGAAAGCAGATGAACCTGGGCCAAGAGGCAAGGGCAGAAAGGGCCTACAGAGGTGGGGACACAGAGGTGGGGCACACACTGGGAAGCAACAGGCAGAAACACACTGGCGGTAGCTAAGAAGAGGCTGGAAAGAGCTACACTGAAAAAAGCAAAAAGAACTTTTCAAATGCGACCCCTGCATCTGTGGGAAGGTCTCAGACCATCCCCCACACCAGACCATCCCCCCTGGCTGACATGCTCCACGGCGTCAACTGAATGTCTGACTGATGTCTACCAACCATCCCCCCACACCACTCATCCCGCCCAACCTCTCCATCACCGAACATCCACCTCTCCCCTCTGCTGAGTCTCCCATCACCCCCAGGAGGATGAGAGGAAGCCTGAGGATGTGAGATCAGAGGCTCCTCTCGAGCAGACAGTCTGTCCCCCTCCTGCCTCTGTGTCTGTGCTGACGTCTTCTCCCCATCTTCACGCCCATCTTTCCGATCACCATCTTGCCACAGGGAGCCCTGCCTGCCCAATCGCCCTGATCATCCCGCCAATGCTCCTCCATCCATCACTTAATTACTCTGAAGTCAGACCCCCTGACGCCTGCCTGCCCCAAGTCCGTCCTTACTGGCTTCGCTTGCAAGCTGAAGCTGGGTCACAAGGGCCCAATAAATGACTGGGCCCAGTTTGACTGCACCACACACTGCGGTGGGACACTATAAGTTGGATGGATGTGGATACCCTGCATGCCCTGCTCCACTCCCCAACAGGAGGGACATGGACTTCTCTGGCAGCTTGGTCTCCCCCATCAACTTCAGGATCAAACTCTCCTACCCAAACTCTCCCAGCTCGCCTCGCCAGCTCGCCTCCCGCACCTCACCTGCTCCCTCCAGACAGGCACTGACAGACAGGGGACTCACACAACACGCACGACCAAACCATATCCTGCACTCAGAGGGTGTGGTCTGTTACTCTCTGATGTGCTCTCACCACTGCTCGCCTCTCACTACAGAGGACCCGTCCAGTTAGTTCACCTTGGACGACAAGGCAAACTTGACAGCCGGTCTCCAAGTGTGCGACACCACGTGTGTGCGACAGGAGACGGGTGGAGCGGGTGGTTGGGACTGTGGGAACCCACCTGAACAGCTGCTGAACAAGACTGTGGAGATGAGACAGTCAGTGGAAGGCCCAACCCTAACACTATCCCACCATTCAAAATAGCACTGTTCCTTGCTGAACAGACCTTCAAGTTTCTGAATCTCATCCCCCGGAGGTGACCTCATCATGCCACATTAACACAATCCGCAGTAAAAAGGCCCAGCAGGCTGTACAGCCAGCTCAGGAAGTTCAGCCTGCCCTGCCTCTGCTGCTTTTATCCCGGCCATCGTCCATCCATCATCAGTCTCTGTCCTGCTCTTCCATCACTGCAAAAAGAGTCTCAGACCAGACAGCTCCATTCCAGACTTCTACAGCTTCAGCCTCAGGAAAGCCTCCATTCAGTCCAGTCCCAACCCTTCACACCCTGGACACCGCCACCAGACAGAGGAAGAGGCGGAGCAGGCACCCACTGCAGACCACACACCAACAACTGCCCTCTGGCAGGCTTTCTGCCAACTGCCAAACCAATTCCAACAGAAATAGCTTCTTTCCACTGGCACTCACCATGATGAACTCCTAATCAGACTCTGTACTTTATCTTCCACTGCTATTATCTGCTATTTCTATTCTATTCTTTTGATATTCTTCTTTATATTGTTATTTATGTGTGTATGTGTATATTGTGCAAAGTATAAGAAATGGAGAAAATTCATGTCTATTCCTGTCTATACCGTGCAGTAACCTTCGCATGTCCTTGAACAACAAAGAGCATACTGGCCAACACATTTTCCATGCATGCTCACTGTATATGATCACGGTGGGAGAACTTCAAGTAGCCTGCCTACCAGCCACACAAACCCCTGTCTCTCTTTTCACCAATGAGCCCCGTACACTAGGATGAAGAAGAGGAAGGGAAGTGCTCAGCTCCTGCAAAAACCTTGCTTAATTACAAGTAGAACAACATACAAATGTTCAGCCGCAGACTCATCGCACCAAACAAGCCAAGCAGTGGGACTCCGGGAAGGAAAGAGGAAGAGAAGAGATATGCCCGATGAGGCCTCTTTCACAACACCACCCCCATCTCCTCCTCAAGGCTCTGCTACATTAGAAGAAGCCCCCCCCCGCCCTCTTCCAAATCCCAGGAAGCCATCTTAATTAGTGCACCTTATTTTCCCTCGCTGAAGGGAAGGTAGCATTGCTCGTTGTGGCGGTGGTGGGTAGGTGGGGATGGGGGTGGTGACACACAAGACACAGAACAACAAGTGCTTATTTTCCCCTCATTAAAAGGAGGCTCATGTTGCAAATCAGCCTGCCACAAGCCCTGACCTGCTGTGCTGCCGTGGCTGTTGTTGTCGAGAAGTTTGGGAGCGTGGGCTGGCTGCACGGGCGGCACGGCGGAGCTGCGCACCGCTCGCCTGTGAGGCGTCGGGATGATGAGTAATAGAAGAGGAAGGGCATGACTTGGCTTCTGGGGAGAGGGGCCGTGCTGGGCAACCAACTCAGTCAACTGGTCCCACAGTGACTGGGCTGACCACAGCACTGTGCCTTTTGTTTCTCCTCTCTGCCGTTGCACATCAGCCTCGGAGGCCCACGTGGTATCAGGGGAGGGGGAAAAGATCACCGCCGAGAAGACAGCTTAATGTATACCTCTCCTATCTTTGGGCTATCAGTTTTAGAAAGAAAAGCATTGTATTGTATGCATAGATGCCGAGTGCTAAACTCTCCTCTCATGTTCGTGATTATCTGAGTGTACTTATACAGCAATATGTGAGAGAGGGAGAGGAAAGTAACCCTTCAGTCTAGTTTGGTCTTTTTGGATGTTTCTTCAGGTAAAATCTTGCATTTCTGGGACAAACACTTGACTGGGAACATCCATACGAATCTTAATAGAATACTGCATGTATACTTCATGTATGTAGCCAGAGATGACGACATCATCCTCAAATTCAGATCCTTATCAAGTGCATATGAGGTCATTTTACTGTTTATTAAATGCACGTGTCACTTTAAACACGATTCTAATATTATATTCTCATCAATAACAAAATCAGTTTTCATTCATAGATATGTAATTGAATGCATGTTGAGAAACACGACTGCACACAATCATTTAAAGTAAACTTGGTGGCCCTGAAGAGTGATTCTCATCGCTGCAGGAGCACCATGTGTAAGACAATGTTTCAGGGCTCACAGAGAAACCCAAATGACACAATTCCTGCACATTAATAGACAAATATCCACAAGATACAACTCTTGTTTCATTGATCAGGACACATCAAAAACTTTAACAACCAGGCAGTTTTTTTCAAAGAGCTAAAAATAAGGTAGTGAAGAGGGGATATCCTGCCAGCTGATCACGCAGAAGTCGGAGTGTTTAATTAAATAGTTTGAATGCTTGAAGTATGAATGTGCATGGGTACATACAACTTCAGGGATAGAAATGTGGCTAACATTAGAAGAAGGAGAATATGTGGCATCTCAGATTTTCTAATTTCTTACCCAACATTTCTTTGGCAACTTGAAAGTTGTGATATATTACTTTGCACTTCCAGAAGAGATTACAAGCATGAATAAATAAATAAAAAAGAAGAAGATCAAGGATTTGGAGGTTTATGAACAAGAAATCTTTCTCCTCCAAAGAATTTAAATACATCACTTTCTGCACTGTGGATGGGGCTTTCATGACTGGGAACATTGTCCCTTTAAAAGAGTTGAGGGTATGTGTGTGATTGAATGTATTCACCCATTAGACTTTGTAGCTGTGATGCACTCACTCAGCTGCATGCATCACTAACAGCTAACAGTCCCCCGCTGCTAGCAGGCTTTTAGACTGAGAGAGGCTTTACAGTTCTGCATTTTAATAAGAGAACTTTGAATGGAGTGGCGGGGGATGGGTGAGAGAAGGGGGGGGGGGGGAGCCGAAAGAAAGAGGCATCAAAATATTTTCAGAGGAAAATGAAGTAATGACAAAATACCCACCCGGAGAGCGCAAAGCAGAGGGGGTTTCTGCCTTGGCAACGGTAAGGCTAATGTGTCAAAAGAAAGTCTGCAAGCATACAGAAGCGATGTCGTGTCTAGGAGGGTGGGCCATTCAAAGGAAGAGGGAAAAGGTCCAAAAAGCAGTATTGAACGTCTTAATTACTTTCTGCTTCGGCGCCAGAAAACATACCCCTGAAAAGGTTCAATTAAAAGATATCAAGGCAAATCAGCTGCCCTTATGGCGGCTGCTTGCTCATCGCTCAATGGAGCCGGGTTAAGCAATTATCGTCTGATACTGTATACTTATTCTCAAAAGGGACCTTGAGAGGCATCGATGTAATGCACCGTTTCAAACTCAGTTCCAGTGTGTTGTCCTTACTCCTTAAAGCAAGTGGTCAGGCAAACTAATGCTCAAAAGGAAAAATACCATTGGAGGAGAAAAGGAAGAGTCGGCCTAATTCAGAGAAAGGACGATAATTGATCAGTGACAGAACAACACCTTCATCAATGGTTTCTGATCACTGGCCCAAGACAAGGAAGTAGCATCTCAAAGGAAACTGAACCAACTCATAAGCAAAAAATGTTACACGGTCTGAAAGAAGGCACGGAAATCCGTAGGTTCCACTGATTCCCCGAAGCCTAGAATAAAATATTGAAGTCACCAAACCCACACAGAACATAACACCTGAAAACATCTGCCATGGTAGGGGAAGTTAGCGACCCTGAAGACTTACAGCTGCCGACAAGGAAAAAACTATCACAATTCCAGATTCTGACAACGGCAAAGTTAAAAAGGCATATTTTGTCATAAATAAAACATAGGAGTGCAGCATTTCGGCAAACTCCCCCAACGAAAGGTCCCAAGAGAGGGATGGGATGCTGTTTGTGAACTCAGGCTGTGCACAGTAAAAGGAGGCGATAGCACTGCATCACCACGACTAAAACTACATTTTCACATCAAGCCCTATTCAGCGAGGACTAGTCCTCTTTAAAAATTCATTAATTTACAGCGAAAATAGATTAAAGCGCCCAACCTAAAAAGTTTGGCTTGTGAATAGCATTAATAATGGAAGCGAGCATCCAAGAACCTCGAGGCTCTTGCTCAGAGGCATGGCTTAGGTTTTGTTGCGCTTCATAATGGAGAGTCATTTACATGTTTTAGAAGTATTACAGCTTTTTGATGCTTGTTTATAATTACATTGTTTTACATGCAAATTGGCTAACAATTGTTCCTCATTAAAACGTTACCAGGAGAGTGCTGCAACGCTCTCAGCTTGTGTAAGACACGGCTTTACATGAGGTTTCACAATGGGAGCGTTGCGCTGAACTCTTGTTGCTGGCGGCGCCACTGCTGAGTTCAATCCAAATGACAGCCCTTTAAAAGTGATCACCCCCCCATCTTATCTTTTACATCTTTCTCTTTCAAATCACAGCAGCACTTTCTGAACCGAATCAAAGAGGGTTTTGACAAGATAAAAGGATTTGCTGCATTTGAATCCAAATTATGTGTACTTTACTGGGGACGAGACAAAAAATCACACTGACTGGGACCACTTGGAAAACTCCAAGCTGCTTAATAAGGAGAGTAAGTCAGCTGTAATGCGTTGCCCATTTTATTTTGTCTGTCTTCCCAGCCTGCATATAAAAGAGTTCACTATGATCGGTGTATAGGTAAATCCACAACTAAGGGACAGCTGATCGGGGATGAAGGGTTTTGCGTCCACTCACTTGCAGGGGGGGTCTGGTAATTACTTCAAATATCCAGTCATTTCAATCATCCCTTTGTGTGAATGATGATTTAAAGAGTTGATTATTGATGCAACCTGAGGTAATTAAAATGACCTGTTGACCTGGTAATGTTGTAGTGGCCTGATAATTACAGAGGAAGATTAGAGGGCTTTGAGCTGAGGCAAATGAGACCTCTTCCTCATCTCTTTTAATAGCTGTGGCCCAGCTATCTTCCAGCATGGCAGTTTATCAACGGCCGCTGTGGCGGAAGTGTTCACGGAAAACAGTAGAAAACGAAGATGCTTGCAGGTATCAATCCATTCAACTTAAGGGAGTGGGTGTTGGTGTTTTCTCAAAGCATAAACTTACTTAGTAAGTCCTCAAGTAAACAGATCTTCTTCCCAAGGTTAGACACACATTCTGTATAATGGCAGCGGTATGAAAAGCTGAGCCTATAGTCTCTTTGCAGACTAACATTTTCCGCACAGCATGTCAAAGCCGTTGAGCTGTAGAAAAAATTAAATAATAAAAGACTGAATGATACATGCAAACACTAAATCCTACAGAGTTTTTAAATAGAATGAACTCCAAAAAAAAGGACACCAGGATATGCTGGGATCATATGTATATGTGCATGTGTGTATATATATATATATATATATATATATATATATATATATATATATATATCATATATATTATTCTTGGCAGACTCTTAGAAGAATGACTGGCTGCCCAAGATCACTAATGAAGTCACACACAAAGAATACATTACAAGAAATAATGAATATGCAGGAACACAACATCAAATCTTGACGGCCACGACGATTCATATCCCAGCGGCAGTGTAACTGGGATAAAATGTACTTGACTTATTAGTTCCCAAATGTTTTGTATATGATCATTATATATAGAATTTAATATTCTGTTTAGAATGTGTGAATTTCATCACATTGAGCGGCCTCGGCGCTCTTATTTCCCAACGTGTGCTGCTGTAATTAAGTCACATTTCTGTTATTCTACTGTATCTGCCGCATTCCTGTAACAACCCTCACAGTGCAGCTTTTGCTATTTTACTGTTTTGTTGTCATCTTTAATGCATATTGTTAGCATTACTATGTCACTATACTGTTTTTAGATGATTTTTACAGCTGTGAATATTTTTTATAGATGTTTCCATTTCACCTTTAAAGTTCACTAAGCCTCGTTCCCAGCATGCCAGAGCGCCTTTTTTCAGCCTTGACTCAAGTGGAGTTCGTTGTGGTTATCTCCTCGTTATTTCATAAATAGATGTCCAGATGTGTAGTGACTGAACTGGAGAATGAAATACAGTATGTGTCTTCCTTCAAGTGTTCTCTGTAGTAAGTGTTATTATGTTGTCGCAATGTGAAGTGGTTTAACTCCACGTGCATCTTATTACACTGGATTCAATTTATTATATTTTTTACGTTTTAACTTTACTCTTATTGAGAGACAATTCATACTTTGATTGATTTCAGGACAAGTTAGAAAAAAAGATTTCCAGTTAATTAAAAAAAACATTCCTAATAATTTTCTAACATAGGTACACATTGTCAACCTGTATGGATATATGTTAAAGTAATGCAGTATTGTTGCGTTGTTTGAGACATTATGAAGACAAAAAAGTCCTCAAAGTGAAGCTTTGCATTAAATGATCCAAGATGTGCAACGACCGACCAGCAAGAAATGAATGTGTGTTTGATATAATGGAATAAATGGTCCAAGTCTTGCTTGTCTATGCCCGACTGACATTAGTTACACTGGCATATGGAGTTAATCTTGATCAAAGAAATGCAAATGTGTGTAGTGTATCAACATAGTCCTAGATTATTATTTTTTTAAAGTCACAACTAATACACCCGTTTGCATTTGCTGACATTGACGTTAATAACAACGACCTTTCCGATGATAAAACAGAAATCAGTCAAACATTATGAGGGTTCCTTCTCTTCACGTTTCATGCGATTCTGCATAACGTTTTAATGAGGCATTTAGGAGCCTATGAGTGATCTAGTGAAAAAGTCTACAATGGCAATCAGCAGTGAGTGTGGCAGCTGTTTGGCAATTAAAAAGCCAAATTACCCTCAATCAACACCATTTACAAGCGCAAGTAAATCTCAGAGCAAATAATGATGAGAGAAATCTGTTCAGACAGCTCTCATCTTGATAGGCATTAGAAGCGCATCCAAATCAGGAACAGTGTAATCTCAAACGAATTTTCAGTCTACTTGCCACACACACACACACACACACACATGCACACGCCTCCCCTTGTCTGTCTGTTTTTGTATAGTGTTGGCTGGCCATAATGACTCCTCGACAGTATAAGATGATCACCGTTCATGTTCAGGTGAGGGAGTCGTCTCTTTATGGAAAGAGACTGGCCATTTGAGGCGGCCTTTGGAAAATAAATCCATAGTATGGTGAGGATAACTGCACCATCAACAAACTCTCCTTATTATTGGTAAACGGCAAATAAAAAGTAACCCGCATGCATTGTTGGACAAACAGTCACTCAAGGGCAATTATTGCAAATTGCAGTTCACTGTGCATCAAGTACAGTATTTGCAGATGTGCCATTTTGTGCCATCTGAATCCAATATGACGCACACATTAAAGTCAATTCTGGAAACAATGTAAACTTCCAACATTACACTAATATCAGTTTGAATGGTGTTAATCTGTACTGGCAATTCAAGTCATAACACTGTATTACATTCTTTATAAATAGTCCTCAAAAAAAAAAAAACACGGAAAGCCACTGAAAATGATATGTCCTGTAAAAACGTGCCGGTTGAAACAAACAAACAACGACATGATGCATGCAGGGATTATTATATATGAATGGCACACTGTACATCCATCCACACAGTAGCCCCCATAATGCTGCAAAAGACCTCTCATTCACAAAGCAACAGCTAGAATATTATAATGTGTGAAACAAAGTTGATTGGATGTGAATCAAGTGAACTGACTTCTCTTGCTCCCTTTCCTTACACCCATCGAGGCAATGCGCGTTCAACTTTTAGAGTCGCGACTTTAAAATATAAATGTGACTTTCCGTTCAAGTGCGTGGCTGCCAGCGGGGACTCGGTCCTCTCGGAGCCGTCGGTCTGCCGCTGTCTTCCGCCGGCATCACTTCAAAAGTGTTCATTGAACGCCACACTCTTCGCAGCACGCGCTGTCTGAACGCCACGCAAACTTCAAATAAGTTGACTTTTGTCAGACGGACATTTGGGGTACAGACGAATGCTATCCGGTGTCCGCGTGCACACCGTGACAGGCGCCGAATTTGTCCCCCGTAAGCCAGCTGCCTGCCGGTGAGTATAAGCCCGAGAAGCTGCCCGGTAAATCGTTACACTGTCACAAACCCGTAACGGCCGACATTCAAACATTCTTCCGCGCAGACTACTCACCGTCGTCGGGTAAACGTGAATCGGCTCAATTCAAATATTTTCTCTGTGTGTGTGTGTGTGTTGTACTCTGGGTTCAGGAGCTCCAGACGCCTCGTCTGCAGAGTAAAAATCCCCCTTCGAAGACAAAAAGCTCCAGCGGTGCCGAGGCGCTGTCACTCGGGCTGCACGCACGCTGCTCTGCAGGCGTCACGCTGACCGCTGCGGTGGTCACTCGACAGTCATGACGAGCAGACGAGACCCGCTATTCGCGTTTGCGCTCCGCAGCCACGAAGATCCCGGGTCCCTCTCTCTCCGCTCCGCTCCGCTGCTGAACCACCGGAACTACTTCCAACGCCAGCCGGAGCACGTTGAAGATAAATTCATGCACCACAATGGGGGGAAATGAAATCACATCCATTTAACTAGTTCCCACATTCAGTATTAATGAGACCCCATCAGGACACACACACACGCACACACTCACAGAAACACTACCATAATTAGGCCATGGATAGCACGCCTTCAAGATAATAACTATTAATAATAACAACGTGCCATCATTGTTATACACTTTATGTTTTAAGTAATCAACATCATCTGATACACTCTAATCGTTATAATCATAAGAAGTATGACACATTATGAGAGAAAGACAGTCATTTTGACTGTTTTGCTCAAAGGGTAAAACAGTTTTATATATATGAGACTATATGATGATCAACAAATATAGCCCAGATATCAGTAGGCCTATACCCGGATCTACATCTACAAGCTGTTGTGTGATATTTATTACTAGTTCATGCCATAAACTGAAAAGGGGGAATATTTGATGGATAAAAACTTTTCACTCACATTGTTTGATCTTAGTTGCGAAATAACAGCTCGAAATGCTTTCGCAAATACATGTAAAACTACATGTGAGTTTAGAAGGCTGTGGCATGATTACACATGCCAATCCATCAAAGGATAATTGTTTGTATATTAAACAGCCTGCAGTATCTCATTTGCAAGTTATATAGGGTTAGCTTGTAATAGTTATATGTTATGATATTGCTTAAGAGGCTCTTACAAATAGCTTTTTCCTCATGATAGAAAAGCAGAAATAATGTATGTTATTAATATATCTGACTTTTTCTCCCTTATTTTTCTGGCCTACCACATAAATGTTATACCACACAAGTTGACAGCAGCCACCTCACCAAAGTTGTTCAGTATTACCATATTATCTCTCTGGCAGGCTGTCAAGCAGGAGATGTCAAAGACACATCAGTTAAAATAGTAGATTTGTTTTGTTTGTACCAGCTGATGTGGCCGGTAGGTACACAATATTTCCTACACAGCATTATGTCGAAAATATCAAATTAGCCATTGAGTAAGGTTTAGCGAGACTGTGTACAGACTCACTCTGCCACTATACCCAAGTACCTTCTCCTCCATTCCCTGCCACACATTAACATGTTGCATTACTTATATAATATCAATGTACCTTATTGTATACATATATAGTATATATATATATGTATATATATATACTGTTCTGTTAAACCAAATAAATTGGGGGCTTTGTAATTCCAGCGAGGCTGCATGAGAAGCTTGATGTGCCACCTGGACCGAACGTCTAGTCAAGGCACAAAGTCATATTTGTTTCCCATGTTTAACTCACGCAGTCTCAAGGATGTGTTTTGCAGTCTATGGTCCGCAGTATAGACTTTGCTGGTGTTTGCAATTTTTGGGTGTTGAACATTGTAAATTCTAATATGGATTTTAAACGCTGAAGACAATGCTAAAAGACGAGCGTGAGCTTTGATAAGCCACGACACACAGTCGGCTGTTGCTGTCGCCAATGTAACGTCCTGTAAATCAGTTGCATGTTTTGTAACTGTTGGATCTAAGTGCTAATTTTGAGTGTAATCTGTATCTAGAAGTCACCGAGGTCAGCATTGAATACACGCTCAAGTTCTTCAATGCAATATCAACCACCAACTATATACATGCATCTAAACTTAGTATGAACAACAGCTTTATCTGTTACAGCTCCTCGTGTCCCCTACACCATGTTAGCTATGCTCAGTAGATGTAACATGTGTAGGGGAGAGCGGGGTAATGTGAGACACCGGGTAATGTGCGACACCCCCTGTATCTAGGCAAAGGAACCCATTTGTGGTAATGTGAGAATTATGTTTTCAAGCCCCTCCCATTCCCCCCTTGCCATGAAAAAGAAGTGGTGCTGGTGCTGTGTTAAGTATGTTTTTTCACAAAAATTAGTTTTTTGCATGTAAAAGTAAATGTTCCTGCTGTGAACTAAATCAACTTTTGTGTCAAAACAAATTGATTTAGGTAGAAAACCATATGTCATACATATCGATGAACCTCTAACATATACAACCATGTGATTGATGCTAGCTGAAGATTAGCCTGAATGGCTAAGATATGTTGTTTTTTCTAAAATAGTGGCTGTGGGGTAAAGTGAGACAAATGTTATGGGGTAAAGTGAGACAGTTTACCCCAAGTTAAGTTTCGTCTTAAACATATTTGAGTCTAATATTACATTAATTATGTTGTATTTGTAATATCATAAACATTGTAAAAAAGCCATCATGCCAAGAAACTACACCAGGAAGACAACATGTGGCCAAACACCCCTTGCAGAGATGGAGAGTGCAGCCGCTGAGGTCATGCAAGGACATAAGTCCTTAAGAAAAGCTGGAAGGGATAGAAATATTGACAAGACAACCCTCAAAAGATTTATAAAGAAAAATAGAAAGGGGAAGTAAAATCAGTATCCTGGGGTGCAGTAGCTGAGGCAAAGAGAATATTTACAGATGAGATGGAGGAGGAGCAAACACTTGAAACAACTAGCTGACCAGTTCCATGGCCTTGCTCCAGTTGATTGCCGTGAACTGGCATATGAGTTATTATCTAACTGGTTCTATCTGTCATTTGATTGTTAATTAAAACATTTTGCATTATATTTTGTTTTATAGGATTTTGTTTGGAGTTACTTTCAAGTGTTTAAATAAATGTGCTGAATCGATCTTAATCTCCATGATTCTATGACTAGTCCGATATTAGTTTTGGAATGTGTGGTTGTCAATCTAGCTGTCAGGATTGTAACTATTACAACATGTGTTGTTATGGTAGTTTTAAAATGGAAAAAGTAAGTGGATCACTTTACCCCCTTGGTTTCTCAGGTCTGTCTCACTTTACCCCATTTTAGGGGTAAAGTGAGACACAAGACCACTTTTTTTGAAACAATCATATTTTCACTGTCCTTTGTCCAAAAGACATTCTGATAACGTACATTGCTAGGTAACATCCTGAATTAATGGGAAATGTGTACGTTTTACTGATATATCATTTAAGCTCGCCTAGAGAGGAGCAAATGTAAAAAGTGTATCACATTACCCCGCTCTCCCCTACGTGTGTTTAAGGTGAAGAGTTAAGTGTATTTAAGTGTGTTTAAATCTATTTAAATAAAGAATTAAGTGATGTGCAGGGGAGTGATCGGAAGGAAATGTCTTGGGGCTGACAGAGTACAAGTTGCCAAGCAAAGTGTACAAACCCCCCTAAATATTAGCTCCAGAGCTGTTTGCTGTGGCCTTAGCATACAGCTAACTCCATAATCCCACCATAAAGCCTGAGAGGATAAAACTATTCAGTTCAAGACATATTTGTATGAAACTGCCTTCTTGTTGAGAAAGTGTAACAAAATAAGCGTATTCAAAATGGATTAATACTAATTTGATGCTGGAAAAATAAGCAAATGAAAAAGGGGATATTTCAGCCTGACTTGCAAATAATAGCAGTGTTATGTATTGCTATACTTC
Source organism: Pseudoliparis swirei (assembly GCF_029220125.1). Lineage (NCBI taxonomy): Eukaryota > Metazoa > Chordata > Actinopteri > Perciformes > Liparidae > Pseudoliparis > Pseudoliparis swirei. Next base: position 10,417,032 of record NC_079396.1, read on the forward strand.
ATTTGGATGTGTGACCTTCAATGTGGAGAATGACAAATGATCAAAGTTTGACTGCAGGGCTGTTTTCACACGTATCCGCTGAAAGGGGGGTACGCTTCTCTGTGTTTACCTTAAATCTGACTTCATAGCAAGCATGGTTTTGTGACATTACAAATGGTTCAGCATGTCACTTACACACGTGTGGTGTGGATACCTGAACCCTCCGGGGCGATTGGAATTTACAGTATTAAAAAACATTTAGTGTCCAATAATTGAAAATAGAAAATAGAGTAGAAAAGATTTTTAAAATATTGGTAATAACACTTCAAACTATTTTTTGGGGGCGAATGTCTGAATGGGATCTTTATTCGTTCATCGATCAAAACAACTATACGATTACATTTCCAATCTGCATTCCTGTAATAAAATTTCTTCCCCTATCATTTAACACCACTACATTTAGTCAGCCCAATTATGTGTTTTTGTCTGAGAACTTGGTCACGTGGATCCAGGCCGACTTCATCACAAACAACTCAGTGCTGCACTCCTCTGGATGTTGGAGGTGCTTGCACATATTTGTTATAGGATTTTCAAACAGCAATTTTTGTCTGAAGAAGATTGTTAACCTGTAACGATAACAATCCCTGTATGTTAATGCATTTGCTCTAATTGTAGTCTTTGAAAGATTAAGAAAATCAAAACACGATTAAGTATAGTAATCTAAATGTTGTAATCCACCACCAGAGGACACTCCAGGCCAAAAAAAGAGTGTGTTACCATAGCTGGAAAGACCTATTAAAGGTTGTTGTTGTTGTTGTTGTTTTATGTGCACTTATCTGCGTGTTGTGATGTGCGTAAACACTGTAAACTGCCAACAGCCACTTGAAAACATTCCAGACTATTCATCTTTTAATGAAGTCGTTAAATGATTACGACCTGTCTGTTCCTTATAAAATGCAACCAGGCATAAACTGTCTCGACAAAATGTGAACAACTATAAGCTAAATACTCTGAGTTGATTCTATCCAAACATGCTGAAATTAAATTCGGCAAATTAAGTGACACTTAATGATGCGACTCTCACTTCACCTTCACGTGTGGGTCAAGTATGCAGTGTGTTTCGCCCTGATACATGTACAACATGTGTTTTTGTGGGGGGTTTTGGAAAATAAGAGATAATTTTCGCACGGAATGTAAGGTGTATGTATATGTTAAGGTTTATGTACATGTTAAGGTTTATGTATATGTTGTACACACGATGGAAGTTGGCTGTAGTGCTTCAGAACCCTGTCTCTCTCGGTTGTGGACTACGTGCCGTTAATCAGGAGGAATATGTCTGCTCAGAAGTCTTACAACTAACATGGTGCCAATTAGCCAGCACGACTGGATCTGCCGAGTTTGATCCTGCCTCTCAGACCTTGTGGCATGCCTGAGGTGCCGCACACATCACAGCCGGATATGCAATGTATCAGGGAGGAACCTGAGGGGTGCAACACGCTATCTACACAAACATTTCCATCTCTTGGCTGCGGGCTTTCCGTGTCCCCTGAATGAGTAAATACCAAATGATACGGTATTAAAATACAGTCACATCATGTGTTTATTTTGTGTCATATTTGAAGCATGCCGCAGCCTCGCGAGAATACGCCAAGCTCGCCATGAGCAAGAGGTGAGTGCTGCGCATGCGCAACAGTTGCATCTGCCGAAACAATTATTCTAAAGGATGAAAAAACAATAAGTTTGCTTCAATAATTTGTGTCTGTGTTGACGTGTATGTCCTGTGACATATGGCTCTTGATGGTACAGTTCAGTCGGCTCTCTTTACAGGGTCTCACCGAGGATCATGTTGGAGCCGCCTGGAACTCATTCAAACGGTCTCAAATGGTTAAAGTCAGCTGCATGCCTACTTTTGACTGTCACATTTTCCTTTCATTGTAATAACATACTACGCACCGACACGGTTGTTTTAGTTTTTGTCTGTTGCCTCGGGAACACAGGTTTTAAACACATGACAAATACCAATACATGAATGGAGTGTGCACGATGTATATATTAATATATACATCGTGCACACTCCATCGTGCACACTCCATTCAATTGACATGCCAAATGAGCTATTTCCTTTCCTGTCTGCAACATATATAGACATCTTGCGAAACAGTCACTGGATTACTTTGGAAACAAAATTAAAGACATGATTCAAGAGTTTCTTTCTAAGCGGATTTCTTGGGAGGGTATTCGTGATGGATAGCGGAGATGATACCCTGGGACAGTCCCGCCGGCACCGCCCCCCCCCCCCCACATACACACACACACACACACACTCAGGTTCTCTGGCACAGGGACAGCGGGAGGAAGTGGGTCACTCGCATAATTTCGCACATTATCACATGGAGTGTGTCCCCTCTACCCAACCGAGCCGGCTGTCCCGGGGTCCCGCTGCGAGACAGCAGCCAGCCCAAATACGAGTTGGGTGTCGACGCAGAAAACGACTCTCACTCTGACGGGAAACTAAAGGAAGATATGCAGATGCTTTTTTTTGCGATGACCTTGTTCCATTTCCTGCCACTTCGGCATGGAAACAGCGCCATCGGTATTCGCCAAACCTCCTCGCACCGTCTGGTCTGAACCGGTTCGGGATGTGCGCAGTCTCGTGCGCAGTGCAGACGCCACGCACTGACTCAACGCACTGAGTCCACGCAGCGCCCCGCGGCCTCCTCAGGCCCCGCCCTCATTGGTCGGAAGGCTCGCGTCCCGCCCACATCTTCCGCGTGCCGTGTGGACAATAGGGACGCTTTCGATTTGCGATTGGTCCGCGACACTCCAAAACTTTTATTTTGGGGCAGACCCCGTATGTTGTGCACGGGCACGCAGAGAAGTGGAGTTGTAAACGAAGCTCGTGCACGTTTCAGCACCAAAACGCGTGGACAGCAGCCAACCGGAGGGGCCGTCGTTGTGGGCTAGCTTATTGTACTTAAGCGACGAGTCTGCGGTCTGCAACGCCATACCGGTGCGATCGCGGGAAAAAACTTCCTCGGTAGTTTTGAGTCGGAACAGCGACATTATTCAGCGGCACGTCATTGGCTTTGTTCGCCGCGGCGAGCAAGTAGTGCCGAGAGCTGGACAACGGCAGGAAAGAGACGCGCTCCTCCGGGTAAACAGACCGTTATTCTCGGCTCCGCTCGTGTCAAATTAGCGCCGCCCGGTTCAGCTAACTGCACCGCGGGGAGACTAGCTACATGGCTGCAGATGATGGCGCCCGAAGCTGATACAGAACAGTCCTAGCCGGATCGGTCCAGACCACGGTCGAGCCCGTAGTCCTGTTTTTAGCCACATCACAACCCGCTCGTGCTGCTAGCCACCGAGCTCTCCATTGTGTGAGCCGGATCACCACACACACACACACACACACACACACACACACCTGCCGCCTCGACACAGCTACAACTGGCTGGTTTTTTATTTAGTTATTTTTTACATTTTTTTGTACATTCTCCACGTATCCAAACATGTGTTCCCGGGTTTGGTTCGTGACCGACTGCCGCATCAACCAGGAATACCCTCAGGTCCAGATCCTCCGGGCTCTGAAGGAGCGCTGCACCGACGAAGACGTGGAGTTCCGCTCTCTCCTCATGGATCAAATCGTGCTGACGATCAGCGAGGGACAATTAGGCAAGTAACCACACACTCAACGCGGGCTCGTCTTGACGTAACCCGAGTGAACGAATGGCGCAGTGGTTCTCCGTGCTGCACGAAGTTAATGGCAGGCGCTTATTGTTTGGGGACCCTCGCTGCTGCTGCGAGGCTAGTCCGGTCCGCCCGCTAGCGAGGAAGCGGAGTGTAACCACAGACGTGACCGCCTAACCCACTTTCCAGCTCGAGCGGCTCCAGAGGGGAGAGCGATGATGCTTGATTTAATTTCGCTGAATACGTTGAAAATCACAGCAACGCCGTCGATAGTACGGCTTGCTTCATCACAGAAGCAGCAGGGAGACGTTTCTATAACAGGGCTTGTAATTAAGACGCTGTGCTCTCGTATGGGGGGGTATGCTAACGCGCTGCACGCACAAAGGGGCGTATGCACGCCAGTCAGGTTCAAGGGACCCACTGCATGTTTCCTTTATAACACGTTAACGCCGAAGACGTCATGTGCACCAGGTCCAACCTGCACCTAAAGTGTTATATCGCTGAACATGTTGTCCACAACAAGTATTCAGGTTAAACTAAGGAAAGCATTCAGCACATTGATGGAGCCATAACCGGTACTCGTTTACTGATACCACAGGATGCATTACTAAATTGGAACATTGATTGTCTGTCATTCGATTAGTCGACTAATCTTTCATCTTGGTGGAAGTAAACTAGTTATTTATAAATGCTTTTACATGCTGAATGACTTAATGCTGAGAAGCTTACACGCACAACTCTGGTAAACAAACGATTTGAAAGAGATCTGTGGGTTAAATCAACAAATTAATTTGCCAACATAATAACACGTGTGTTAGTCAGTCTACTCAGCCCTGTGTTTCAGTTTACTCTTTCAGGTTTTCTGTATATTTGAACACATTGTTTGAGTTCTGCTGAGATGACAAAATGTGTTCACTATTTACCCAGGACGCCTTGAGAGAGAGATGGTAACAGTTGGAGCTCTCAGCAAACAGACACACATGGAATTCATCGCGGCGGTGTGAAGCGGGGCTGGTGTCACCAGATGAGAGGCGTGCAGGTCTCAATTAACACATAAATGGTGTAGGCTGGCACTGGCAGATGCCAAATAGTTTGGAGACCATGTGGCATGAATGGGGGGTTGAGCAGCACGTCCCTCGCAGACCACATTCTGTTGATACTGTTACATCAGGTCTGCTGTACAGCTCAGTCATGGCAAAGCATTACGCTCAACGTGGGGCTTCATTTGACAACAATGGTGTATTAAAGGGGAAGGCATGAGATTTAAGAAACCACATGTCCCTTTAACACCTTAGTTCAGCCAAAGGAACATTTGTGAACATGCGGAAATCCTGGAATCAGCTATTTGTAAACAGAATATCTATTACATAGAAATCACATTATGATGCAGTTTGTGCAACAATATCAAGATTGAAGAATCTATTTGAAGAATATGATAACCATCAGAAAATGCGAAATATATCAATGAAGGACTGAAAAGTAGACTATATTCGTCAACACGGGGATGTGGGTAGGCAGCTGTCTAGACCTGTGATTTATTAGGAGACACACAACTGGAGCAGAGCAGTTGACATGACTTGTAATGCATCCTGGCTCCAAGTCTGTGTACATCTTCTGAGCCGTGGCTCGACATCGCAGATGAACCGCCAGTGGGCAGATTAGCCATGCTGTGGGCCTTCTACACTTGCTCTGTGGCTGCGGTCTTGAGCTACACCGAGCATCACATGCAGCTTTTTGATCTGCATTTTAATTAAACCAAATTACATTTACACAAATAGAATACTGTAACTCTACAGTTGGAAGATACTTTCCAATGCAAAATCCAGGTGGAAACTGCAGCGTGACCACATCGTCTTTACCAAGATAAAGTGAGCAATCTCCTGTGAGATATTCATCCTTTCAGACGGTCTGAATCGTCGTGTGGATTAGGAGTTCAACATAAGCATACACTGTAGTACTTTACAACACCAGGGAGTGTTTACAATCCATCCTGTATTCCTGTTTCTACATTGGGAACACAAGTGGCATTTCACCATCATGTGACCAATAAAACCCTTTTGGTCAGTGACCACCTGGTTTGAGTTATTCACCACTTCATCCTGTCTTGGGTGCATTTATATATATATATATATATATATATATATATATATATATATATATATATATAAAACAATGGTTAGGGTTAAGTCAAAATAAATGTTTTTTTTACTAAAATGAATAGATGGTATTTTAAAGAAACAAACTGATACCAGGGCTGGTTAAAAGATTAGCTCGAGGCTAGCAGTAAATGCTACATTAACAACCTAAGCCAAAAAAAGTCTAGGTCTCGGACACAAAGTATTTGTGAGGGGAGGCCAGAATGCAATCCTAAAACTGAACACACCTTTGCAACCCGCTCAGGTTGAAGTCCTCAGGTCAAACTGAAGTTAATGGGTTCAATTTGGCCCCAGGAGGAAAGATAAGTGTACACATAAGCCAGCCTAACCAGTAATCGGTTAGCCAGAGCCATTTCACGTTTCATGGTTTGTCCTGTGAGATGTTTTAACATGAATTGTTGTTAAGCTCCTTTATGAATCCTTACACTGCCAGTGGGCACATTTGGCCCCAAAGATGATAAATGCAACGCTCCTATGTCAGTGAACTGGGGGGAAATGTTAGGACAGGCTCCTTAAGCTTAAGTAATATACATTAGCAATAAAATATATGCGTTCATGATATTGTGTCTGTAATGCCAATCCTTGTTTGGCTGTTTATGAAGTGTAGACTCCCCATTTTATGAGTAATGAGACTAGGGTGAACCACAAACATAGCATGATGTTATCCGGATCTATACGCTGTTGTGTTATTTATACTAGTTCATGCCATAAACTGAAAAGGGGAATATTTGATGGCTTTTACCCCAAATTGTATGTTCTTAGTTGAGAAATAACAGCTCGAAATGCTTTCGCAAATGCATGTAAAACTACGTGTGAGTTTAAAGGGCTGTGGCATGATTGCACATGACAATCCATCAAAGGATAATTGTTTGTATATTAAACAGCCTGCAGTATCTCATGAGCAAGTTATATAGGGTTAGCTGGTAACATTTACATTTTATTGATATTGCTTAAGAGGCTCTTACAAATAGCTTTTCTTCATGATAGAAAAGCAGAAATAATGTATGTGTTATGACCAAATCATTCATGTGACAGCATCATTAACTGACCCTCAAACAATGTGTTGTAATATCATTGTTGTACCTGGAAACTCTGTAATAGCAGCACCGTATTAGTGTGTGAGCGACTGACACATCTTTCCCATATCGAATCTGACTGCTGTGAGTGTTCAGCCTTTCTTTTATATATTGTCGTACCATAAATAAGCACTTGCGCTTGTAGTTTGCATAGTTGCAGTAGCCAAAGAGAACAGTGTCTGCTGTATTATTACTGGACTCCGAAACATCTAACTTCATACTATCTGATCACTTTAAAAACTGTGTTGGGATTAAGCTACAAATTATCACAAACCTACACATTTCTTTTAAAGAATAATGTTTTTTAGACCTTTTCTCCCTTATTTTCCTGGCCTACCACATATATGTTATACCGCACAAACTGACAGCAGCCACCTCACCAAAGTTGTTCAGTATTACCATATTATCTCTGGCAGGAGATGTCAAAGACACATCAGTTAAAATAGTAGATTTGTTTTGTGTGGACCAGCTGATGTGGCCGGTAGGTACACAATATTTCCTACACGGCATTATGTCGAAAATATCAAAATAGCCATTGAGTAAGGTTTAGCGAGACTGTGTACAGACTCAATCTGCCACTATACCCAAGTACTTTCTCCTCCATTCCCTGCCACACATTAACATGTTGCATTACTTATTAATATACATATACTTTATTGTTTATGTATATATATATATAGTATATTAATTTACATATATGACGTATGTATATTAGAAGAAGATCAGTATTTAGTAAGTAGTCTGGGAAGTGAGACTTCAAAGAAAAGTGGTATGTTCAAAATAATCTTCATAAACATGTTTCATTCTTCCCAGAACTTTATCTGTTTAAACGAGGTGGCAAACTCGGGGTCTGAAAAGTGAAGCCAATACTGAGGTGCCTTGAACTTGCATCACTAGCTAAATGAACAACCAAGCAGGGAATGCTTTAGGGCGGGGCTACCTTATGATTGACAGGCTGCTACCACGGCCCATCTGGAAGGTGTCCGTCTTTTATTCTTCATTCAGTTTTCGTTTTTTTAGTTCGCTGTGCTGTGCTAATGCTTCTGAATGTTTTTTTGCAACGGTCACATGCCGCACAGTGCAGTGCACACTTGCACACATGAATAGGACTGATTCATCTGGTTGCCTCATCGGTCTCTGTTTGGTTCCCCTGGAGATGGAGACGAGCACCATGAACAGTTGAATACTGTCTGACAAAAAGCATGAGGCCGTATCCCCTGACACTTGCCACTGTAATACCATTCTCAGGGCTCTCAGTCGCTGCACAATCAGAGCAGTGTGGCTGGAGAGACAGAACATCCTCTTGCTTCTACACTGAGATTGTGAGGAGTAGGAGGAGGAGAAGAAAAAGGGAGGGGTGGCAGTCTTTTCATGGCTTCCTACTGCTTCTTTTTTGTGTGCCCCTCCTCTTCCCCTCCCCTCCACTGTGTTCAGCCTACAAGACATCCCTGACCTTTTCTGCCTGCTGCCTGTCTCTGTTCCCTCCTCCACCTGTCTCTGCACTGAACTGCCTAAAAAAGCAAGTGTTTGCTGGGCTCGACTCACAGTGCATGCGCGATACCCAGCGCGGAGGCACGATGCGCAGTGCATCTGCCGGCACACCAGCGGCTGTCGGTTCTTATTACGTATGCAGAAACCATCAAGCTTCTGGTGACCTCTGATGATCTCAGCCAGCGGCGCTGTCTCTATTGTGAGCATGCAGATTCTAAGATGGCTGAATTCAGGTCACGGTAGAGATAAAGTGCCGCGCTCGTGACAAATGTGCCTCCTCCCGTACGCATACACTACCGTTCAAAAGTTTGGGATCACCCAGACAATTTCGTGTCTTCCATGAAAAATCACACTTTTATTTATCAAATGAATATAAAATATAGTCAAGACATTGACAAGGTTAGAAATAATGATTAATATTTGAAATATTAATTTTGTTAGTCAAACTTCAAGCTCAAAGGAAGGCCAGTTGTATAGCTTATATCACCAGCATAACTGTTTTCAGCTGTGCTAACATAATTGCACGGGTTTTCTAATCAGACAGTCTTCTAAGGCGATTAGCAAACACAATGTACCATTAGAACCCTGGAGTGATAGTTGCTGTAAATGGGCCTCTATACACCTCTGGAGATATTTCATTAGAAACCAGACACTTCCACCTTGAATAGTCATTTACCACATTAACAATGTAGAGAGTGTATTTCTGATTAATTTATTGTTATCTTTATTGAAAAAACAGTGCTTTTCTTTGAAAAATAAAGTAATTTATAAGTGATCCCAAACTTTTGAACGGTAGTGTATATACTGTATGTGTGTGCAAACCCACGGAAAACACACAGGTTTGTGTCACCCAATCTGTTCTTAACCCGAGGAGCCGTTGGGTCGCATCACCTGCTCAAAAAGACCTCACAGTCTGCCTCTGTTTCCTCTTCTCGTCCAGGGTGACAAAGTCACACCAGTCACCAGTGGAATGCTGCCAACTCTCTGGCTTTGGCTGGTGGATTCGCCATCTGTGTTTGGCAACTATCAAGCCAATATCCCATCAAAATGGTATTCGGTTCTGCAGATAGCGATAGCTGTTGATAGAGACGGAGATGGGGAGTAGAAGAGTTTGTCACAGTTTCAGCTCCACACCCTCCTCACTCCCCGTCGTCAGTCTAACTCTCTTCACCTGTTCACACACCTGTTGTCACAGTTCAGCTCCTCACTCTGTGGTTCAGTCACGCCCACCTCGTCAGTCTGACTTCCTTCACCTGTTCACACACCTGTCTTTGATCACTAATCAAATCCCTATATAGTCTCCTGCCTCACACTCACACACACACCTTGCCAGATTGTTCTTCCTTTTCTATGCCAGACTCTCCAGCACTTGTTTCTAGACGGATTTCCTGTTGCCGACCCTGCCTGTCCCTGGTTAACCTGCTAGTCTGACTCCCCGAGAACCTACCAGCCCTTCGTCCTGTTGATACTCTGCCTGCCGTTTCCAGAGTGTGGAATATAAGTTCGAAGGATCCCTGGAGTCGAGGGTGCATTTGGGTCTACACACGAGTCGTTACAGAGTTAGTGCCGCGCCCCGTGTTCAGGTAGCCTCTTGTCTTCACGAAGCTTACTGAGACGCCGACGACCAATGTCAGTTTGACTTTCAACAAAACAGAAGAACTGACTTATTATTCAAAAATATATGACCAACTACAATAAAGTGTTTCCGACCAGGCCTTCCTCCGTGATTTGTGTTTGTGCGTGATTAAATTCCAGACCCATGGGGTTTGAGACATCTCTCGCTACCCAGCTGCCCTACATTGAGACAAAGTCGTGTACATCAACAATATCTCTCTCTGTCAACGACGGTATCGGCCCAAAAGGCAGAGGAGCTGGCACCGCTGCGGGGGAGTGCTGTTTATGGATACGGGCAGCATGTCAATAATCGTATCAGCGAGCGAGGCAGCTTCCAAATTCATGACTTAACCCCACCAGCCTCGGAGCTGGCGGCCGCTGCCTGCTCCTGTAACTCGGCCAACTCTCAGTCTGAGCTGCGTGGCGACGACTGCAGCAATTTCCACAAAATCAGATGAGTTCACTTTTCCACCAGGAGATGGTGGATTCCAGATCTCACCGACCACTCCCGCAACATTCCCAGCTCTGTAAATACGACTTTGGGGACGTCGTGTACAGAAGACGAGCGAGGTGACGCCTGACGGCCGACTGGTCACACACGAGTGCGTTCTCTCTCGAGTGGCTCGCGTTCACACCACACGAATGTGGTTCAGGTCCACCGTCTGTGTCCTTGTTTAATGATGGCCATCTTGTTTCCCCTCCCACCCCCCCCACCACCTCCTCCTCAACCTCCAGGTCTGCGAGTGGAGCAGGAATTTGTGACCTCTTATCCTCAGGTGGTGGTGGTACGGGTGCCCACGCCCTGGGTGCAGTCAGATAGTGACATCACCGTGCTGCGCCACCTGGAGAAGATGGGCTGCCGGCTGATCAACCGTCCCCAGGCCATACTCAACTGTGTCAACAAGTTCTGGACCTTTCAGGAGCTGGCCGGCCATGGCGTGCCTCTCCCGGACACCTACTCATACGGTAAATCCACACCCGAGCACCGTGTTGTTGTGACTAAAACATCTGGAGCCGGGAGCTTCTTCTGCGTGACTATTATCAGCAGGTCACTTGATGGAAAGAGTGATGCAACTGGCTTTAGGAGTGCTTCCCAGTGTGTGCACAACAAGTAGTCCACGCTGCTTTGTACCGTATGAACCGCTCTTGGGGTCCGGTGCAGAATGCAGACTGTGGTTCATTAAGAAGTGTTACACACAAATGCACATAGAAGTAAACACAGAGGCCCTGGCTCGAGTCGAGTTCTCCGTCGCAGAACCCGCCGGACAATTTCTTATCAGCAGTCCCAAAGATTTAGTCACGCAGCCTCAGTCCTTTCATCATCCGTCAATTCTTTATGAAATTGTGTCCGACATGGTCGTGTTATAAATAAATATGGACGGCGTAGCTGCTTATGTCAATGATATGGCCGTGTTTAGTCAAATTAAGGGATGTTGAGTAAATACAAAGTTCTAGATTATTACAGAGTATATCTAATTATTATGGATGTAAATATTGTTTGCAAGTGTGTGTAATTATCGGGGAATATAACTGCATCATATACAGTGACATGGTTCTGAGCATAAACGCCAGCACAGCTGTGTCAAGTATGCTGTTTTTGGACATTTCAATCACATGAGCTGCGTCACAGGCTGCGGTCCATAACAGTTTCACAGGCCTTTCGTCAGACAGTCGCTACTCCACTGAGAGAACGGGCCATTTACATACCTGGTCAAATCCTCATAGTTCTCCACTAAACCACACGCATGTTAAAGTTCCTGCTGTGGATCAGGGGGAGATATGTGCGGATGCATCCCTCACAACACAGGTCAGACTGCTGTGTTTATTGCTTGTAGTTTGCTGATTTTATAAGACAAAAACCCGAGGCTGACAACCAACAGCACACATTTCTTCCTGTTTCCCCCCCCAAAAGTCGACAGCAGTGTGGTGTTGTTGAGAGCAGACAGAGAAGGAAAGAAAGAGGGGGGGGGGGGAGGTTGTTTGGCCTACATTCCACCCGCCTCTTTCCACAGTAGGCCAGGCGGTGCATGCAGAGCGGCTGGAGAGCTTATGTAACACCCTCTCAGCGCCCCACCCCCCCCCTCATGATTTTTCTAAATAAAAGATGCCATTGCATACAGATGCCTCTTGCTCTCCACCTCAGCAGCTTACGACGGGGTTGGACCCACATTTCCTGCCCACGCTCTCCTCCTCGGCCCCCTCTGTTCTCCCCCCCCCCCCCCTCACTGAAAACACATGTGAATGTGGAAAACGCCATGCGACAGGGTAGTTCACATCTGTTCCCTGGCGAATGCCAGAGAAGTCCGAACAGGCAAAGAAAAAGAGAGTCAGGGTAGTAGAGATGGAGAGAAAAAGAAGAAGTTCCGCCTCAATTTTCCAATATGTTATTTCTTCCACATATTCCATCACTTCTCACGCCGCAGCAGAGAGAGCTGAAGCACATCTGTTGCTCCAAGCTGCCATTCGGAGTCACAGTCAGACATGGTCAGCTGCTTCACATTAAAGCATCCCTCAGTGCTCTGTTCCAATCTCATGAATCAAGCGAGCAGCAAAATAAGTACACGCTCCGGACAACACTCCGACAGCCTCGCTGTTTTGAGTCACTTCTGTTGCCATAGCGACGCGCGACATTCCCTCCCCCCACCCTGTAATGTGTGATCAATGCTATCAAAACAAGAACCATTTTTTCCTCTATCTTTTTACACCACTGTGTGGGTGCATGTTTCTGGGTGTGTGTCTGCTGTGTGTTTGTGTGCATGGCATATATCCCAGGAGGGCATGACAACTTCCGTAAGATGATTGACGAGGCAGAGCCACTGGGCTACCCTGTGGTGGTGAAGAATGCACGTGGCCACAGAGGTAAGACCATCAGTCTATTTCTTCCTGTCACCAGCTCCGTTTCCACCACTCAGAAATGATCTGCACGCTGCAGGCCCCTGGCGGCGGCTCGGTCTATGAAATTCGTCGACAGTGTTAAATGATTAGAACTCTGGCGCTGCAATGCTGCCGGGTTAATCGCCGTTGTTTCGAGTAAATTTACCCAGGTTTCCTCATTTTGTATAAATTCACAAGGGGGCTTGTGTTGTAAATTTGAGCCTTGATTGTCATGTTGGAGATGAGCCCCAGTGTCTGTTGACCCAATAGGGTTTTCCTATTCATAGTAATTGACACATGAATAGCTCGCCAAGGAATAACAATGCACCTCGGCTCGCCCAGAGTTTTGCATCTCAAGGGTTGCTTTCCTCCCCTCTGTGTTTAACCATTGCCATTGGCTTTAGTCCAGCCTGCCTTGCCTCTCATAAAGGCCTGTAAACAATTTTAAAGGGCTGTTTCAAAATCATCTGTTATTAGATCAATACGAATGCCCACATGTCATGTGCTTTTTCCTGACCAGTTGCTGGGATGTGACATAATATAATCCAAAACAAAGTGAATGTCTTTGTGTGTCCAATCTCCAAATCCATGTTTGAGTCTGTCCAGTACAACGGAGTCATGAGTCTCACTGAGTCACAGGACCACGATCCCTCGGCTTGTGTTGTTTTTGTAAAGTGTGCCTGTCACTGTTCATCCTCACATCTTCATGATGTTACCAGGGGATTGCCGTGTCGTCTTGCTTGGATTGTCACCTACTCACAATGTACACACACGCATCGCAAGCGCAACATTTTCCCTGGTGCCCGATCAAGGCCTGACAACCAGCAGGCAGAGCCAAGTGGAACTAATTAAAGCAGGCGTTTTCTATCCTCTGTGAGAAGCAATTCCGTGGCTGCGAAGAAGAGCGTCCCATTCCAGCAGACACGGGAACTGACATTAGACCTGGTCAGCAGAAGCAGCTTCTTGTCAGCAAGACTTAGAGGAAGTTACCCCGACCTCAACTAATATTGGCAAATGCTAGCATCTTATTTCCATGTTCATATAAACCAGCCTTAAAAACGAGCTCCTCTTTCCTCCTGTTCCTTACTCTTCTCTCTCCTCCCTTCCCCCAGGCAAGGCTGTTTTCCTGGCACGAGACAAACACCACCTGACAGACCTGTGCCACTTAATCCGCCACGATACGCCCTACTTGTTTCAAGAGTACGTCAAAGAGTCGCATGGCCGCGATGTCCGGGTGGTTCTGGTGGGCGGACGGGTCATCGGCTCGATGCTCCGCTGCTCCACTGATGGTCGCATGCAGAGCAACTGCTCCCTGGGTAAGCAGGCGCCCGAGAGTCAATGATTACACCGTGGATTACTAAACTATTGAGCACTGTCACACACACACACACACACACACACACATCACATTTCTGAACTTGCTCCCCCCCGTTCCCTCATTTACCGTCACGGTTAGCACAAGCGCCAGCACTGTCACACTGGAACGGTTCCTAATCATGCGAAACATTTTAATGTTTTGACTTTGATGTCCTAATTATTTGGATCTTATTCTGATGCTTCTCCAAAAGTAATAGGAAGTCCTTTGTTCTCATCATTTGTGTCGGCCAATATTGAATGATCGTATGATCTTTCTCAATGATTGATCAAGTGTAATGGTCCATCTGCTATGCAAACCAGTTTAGGGTGACTGCCAAATCAAAAAGCGTATCCTGAATCGAGGAGACTTCAAGTGACACGTGGCATTCCAGCTGATGAGACTTTTTCAATGTGAGAGCACAGACAGGTTTGGTCTGGCTGTTGCTGCGATGGGGGCAGATTTAGGACACCAGCAGTCAGATGATTCAGCATTTATGAGACTAGCGGGATCGGATCTGGTTTTTTGATTTTGTGTCTCTTGATTTGTCATAGAGTGATTGTTCGAGGCACAGATTGCTGTGGGTATTGATCAGTCCCATGTCTCTCTCTGGATTAGGTGGCATTGGTATGATGTGCCCACTGAGCGAGCAGGGGAAGCAGCTGGCCATGGAGGTGTCTAACATCCTGGGCATGGATGTGTGCGGCATTGACCTGCTGCAGCTCAACAACGGCTCATTTGTGGTCTGTGAGGCCAACGCCAACGTGGGCTTCATCGCCTTCGACCAGGCCTGTGGCATGGATGTAGCGGGCATCGTCGCTGACTACGCCCTGTCGATGCTCCCCAGCCGCCTCACCCGTAAGATGTCCCTGCTGTCCGTGGTGTCGAGCACCAGCGAGACCAGCAGCGAGCCAGAGGTGTGCCCCGTGCCCACCAGCGGGGGCTCGCTGCCCGAGGCCGTCTGCAACATGAGCGTGGGTTCTACTTCCAGCGAAAGTGACCCCGAGCTGGCCGAGCCCTCCCAGTCCTCACCCTGCAAGTCCACAGCCGCCGCCCTCCCCGGTCTCCCTGATCCAGCCTACAACTTCAACACTCATCTCGCCAAGGAAATGACATTATTGACTAAGTAAGATTTCGAGCAGCTTCACGTACACACAGAAACACCACAAATACATATTGAACACACGCCAACACACCTGTACGCATGCCAACAGACATTCCTTTTTAAAACGCATATCAATCCAAAAACAATTAAACATTGTCTGTTGAATACACAACATGAGCGGTGAAAAAGAACCCCCCCACACACACACACACACACACACACACACACAACCAGAGAAAAACAAACATGAGCCTTCTCATACTAACTCCCGTCAAAAGTAACAAAGATCTGAGGCTGCTCCCCTGACTCACTTTGCACCTCTACTCCCAAATTGCAAACCCCATTATCCAAACTTAGCTCACACGGTGGCGGCATGGTGGGGGGATATACTCTTTGAGATAACTGCCAAATGGGCCTATTCTAGTTTCTATTTTGCAAAATAGTGAGGGTAACGGTAACTATGCTCTTTCGATGGGTGTGGGATTCCCATAAAGGCACCTGCTATATCTTTATCCTTACTTTATCATATTATTTAAAGGGGAATCTACAGTATGTTGTGATTTTAAAAAAACAAAAAAAAGTGGCGGGGTTTCCTGTGGAGACTAGCACGGTTTGGTGGATTTTAGGCAAAATGAAGGTTTTTTTTCTCTTTTTTGTTCAGGTGATTAGCTCGTTGGGAGAGGAATACATCCTCATGCGAGGCACATTATACAGACAGTTCCAATATAGCAATGTAGTACTCTTTTGAAGGATACATAACGGGATCGGATCCTCAGCAACTGGAGATGGAGGAATTTTATGTCACATTTACTGCTCTTCATAATAACTGAAATGAGACTTGAATTCACGACACATGTCACATGTTGTAAATTCAACTACAACAGAATGTATACACAACGTTTTATCACTCCGATAAACTAAATTATCAATCTTGATTGGCTCATATTTAAATGTAGCCAGAGCTTCTACGGTCACAGTTAATAGGAGGCTGCCTCTGTGCTGTCACAATGGTTTCCCGTTCATGCGCTGATAAGAATACCATCCAGCCGGAGCGCCAGAATCCTCCCGGGTGCTAACACGGTGTCCGTTCACTGTGACTGAAGCGGGCTCATATAAATGTCAACAAAGCTGCACTTACCGGTGCGACGGAGGAGAAATAACAAATTGCCGTTCTGTTTTCGAGTCACATCCCGAACGAAAATATGAATTGAGTGCCATGACTCAAATTCTACGTTTTTAATTCTTAGATAGCTCGTTTGATTAGCCTTACCAGCAGCAGCAGTCTGCGGCTTTTACAAATTTATTTCAATAGCACTTTATGATAAGCAGATGCATTTTTTTTGTTTTTGTCACTCAGATGGCATATTTAGGAAACACAAGACAGTGGGAAAGCTGCGTCTATACATGCGAACAAAAAATACCTCAAAACAGTGACGTTTCACTGCCATAACGACATAGATATTCCAGTACATATCAGCCAGGATGCTTGTGGTTTTCAAATGGCCCCTGATTTACCAGGTGTTCCTTCTCTTTATGTCCATGAGCTAAAAGGGTAGTAGTGTCATTAATATTTTAATTTTTTTGCTTTTTGTAAATATTTAGGTCGTGAATTAGTTTCAGTGCATACAAGTATCCAGCGGATGAAACTGGAACAGCTGACATAACTGCCAACTTTGACATTTTCTAAAGCTAATGTGGACAAACTTGTTTGTACAGACCTGCAATATCAAAAGGTTGAAACTGAA
The DNA here is from genome assembly GCF_029220125.1 of Pseudoliparis swirei. Lineage (NCBI taxonomy): Eukaryota > Metazoa > Chordata > Actinopteri > Perciformes > Liparidae > Pseudoliparis > Pseudoliparis swirei. The sequence continues at coordinate 10,434,113 of NC_079396.1, forward strand.
AATTGGTGCTAACATTTCTGGATCTGGTGAGATGTATTTTCATAGTCATATGATTTGTAGATTTTACTTTTGTTGTTTTCATCTTATTTTTTGATAACAATGAAGTACCTAACCCACAAATTCTGTTGGCATGATGTACAAATAAAAAAAAATGGGAACTATATTTTTGCAGTCTCTTTGATTAGAATGTTATGTTTTCTTTTCTTATTAAAGAAAAAAAAGAAATCCAGGGATTTCAGTGGCCAAGAGCGTATTGCTTCTGGTTTTGTTCTCTCCTGGTTGTTTTACACCTGAGGAGATAACTATCAACATAGAGGTAGGGCATGCTGGTGTAAATGTCATCCAGTCAGAAGAATAATTTACAGCTCTGATCAAAAGCACAAATTCTTCAGTTCTATGTTGTTATACTCCGAACCCTTTCTGTTCAACACAACTCAGGGAAGCAGCCTGGATCTCACCCCTGACCCCCAAAAGCACGTCAAAAAACATGACACATACCCACAGCCAGACAAAAAGACACACAAACAACGGAAAAAAGGTTGTAAAACTACAGTATATGACGATGTGGTGTATACCATGGTTAACATTCACTTTTTTTCCTTGCTTGTTTTATATTGTTCTTTGTTTTCTTCCTAATTTATAGAATTTTTAAAAGTGGGTTTTGTGCACTAATGTCTCAATAAAGTGAAACCGCTGTGAAGCTTGAATTTATTTTTTTCCTTTTTTTTGTGGGCCAAATTTACTAACGACCTGAAATCTAACACGGGCCTGCTTGAGGGAGCTTTTATTTCAAGTATTTCACTGAGAGGATGACACCATTTCCACGACTGTGATGTTGTCCCGTACATATTGAAAGTATCTGACAGACAAACTGTGAACTCCGCTGATGTCCCCCTGACATGCAAAGAAGGGCTGGTGGCCTTGATCGTCAACGAGTCGCATCCCAACATAGAAGCTGATACGAGCAAACTATCTCAGATGTGGTTATCCCATATTTTTTACAGTCTTTGTCTTTCTATTGATGCCTGTGCCACTCTCTGCATTGGGTACTTAAATGTAGATCAAAGATCACGTATCCTTAACAAGCCAGCCATAGGAAAGAGTGAACACGTTCATATCATTCTTACAGCCCTGTCATTTAAATCTGTAGTTTACACAGCATCCACATGCACACAGAGCCCGTCTAGCCCTTTCAGGTTAGCACTGTGCCCCGACAACTTTCACAATGCCTTTTCTTTGTCCTCCTCTGGGAGCAATGGCTTGAGGATCAGAGTTGAGTCATGAGATCCCAGTTCAGGTGGGTTTCTTTCTGCTTGGTGTTTATACATCAGTGGCCGCGATGAAGTGGATACGAGACCTGGATGCTACTGAAAGAAACGGGTTCTGCACGCTATCAACACAGGGAAAGAAGAAAAACATGTGTAAATCAAGAAATGATTGAATGTGTTTTGTCCTGTGGTGCCTGGGCAGCCTGGAACTAACCTTTGGTGGAGACCTTTGGACTGGTCGCTGTGTACAACAGCACACGGTCACTATTTAATTCCAAACTGCTGCTTATGTATATTTGGCTCCAAAATGAAAAAGGGAATATGCAGAAATCCCAGGGTTTCCATGTTTTGCTGCCTCTCGACACATAGAAATGAATCCGAATGCCAAAAAAAAACATGATTTTGTTGTACGATTCAGTACTAGTGACACTAGTAGTGGAATGAATTTATTGGTGATTCTTTGTTTTGATAAAATGAATAAATGTTTCATAATTGTATATAATATGAAGAATTTCACTTGCAAACATTGGGTTCATTTTGTGTCGTGTTTTAAAGTGAACCTGAAGTTTGATTAGGTTCACAATATACTTTGATTTGCAGAAGGAAAATGCAAAGTGTATGCTGTGTTGATGATTTATAGACATTATATTATATTTGCATGACACAGTGAATTGATAATGAGAGTACGAGGTACGCAAAAACATTGCGCAAAAAATGGTTTTAACAGATGCCCGAACCATTATTCTGTTCTTTATCATTCTGACAGTGTTACAAAATGACCCCAAGATCATGTTATTTACAAATGTGCATAATGATGTAAATATATATCCTTCTTTTTTTGGGGATTCAAATAAAGAAGAGTCATGATTGAAAACCGATGAAAATGAGTCTCCTCCACTTCCTGACTTGCTTGTTAAAGATAAGTAGCTCAGCGCCAATGTGAATGTTTTTTTGATTATCCGCTTACAATATGAAATCACAACATCTGTTCTTACTCCAAACGCTCTGTACTCATTTATTCGTCTGCAAGTCGTTGGTTTCTACATGTACATGTGGAGGACTGAACAGATGTCCCGGGGAAGCACATCTGTAAGCAGAGGGATCGGCAGGGCCGGTACGGGGACTAGTCCGATCCAGGGTGGTGCTCCTCCTGTCGGTTCTGCACCAGCTCTAGGAGGCCCTGGATCGGCTCCGTCAGGTCATGGTTTGGTATCAGCTGGCTGGCCTGCAGGGCCGTGGTGCCAAATTCCAGTGCCTGGCACACAAACACAGACGGAAACAAACACAGCAGCTGCAGCTGTTAGACTCTCCGGGGAGAGTAAAGCTGACTTATATAATAATAATATCACGGAAAATTGGATTGCAACCTGGTCGGCTTCACTCATCCCACTTAACCCCTTCGACAACCTGATGCGGTCGGTTGTCACACTAACAGGTAAACTACAGGGTTCGTACGGTCATGGAAAACCTGGAAAAGTCATGGAATTTTAAAATGGTCATTTCCAGGCCTGGAAAAGTCATGGAAAAAAACTGAAATCATTAAAGTTTTGGAAAAGTCATGGAAATGATGGTATATTCACATGTTCATTTACGCTGAGTTTGAAATAATTAATATAAACAGATGGATTTGCATATACAGAATAAACATTTAATTAAGTGTTTAAAGGAATAAACATGAATAGAAATGTTTATTCTTTTCATCAAACTATTGTCTCAGTCATTTGTTTCATTTAAGGTAAACTGTATGCTTTGGAATTCTCATTTTTTGAATTCAAAATTCTCTAAATTGTTCATGTTTATACCGAGATTTCAGTTTGGTCGTGGAAATTTGGTTTAAAGTCCTGGAAAAGTCATGGAAACGTCATGGAAAAGTTATGGAAAAGTCATGGAAATCCATTGGTCAAAATGTGTAAGAACCCTGAAACTACCACGAGAACATTAGGAGATAAAAGCACTGATTTATACTGTTGACAAAACTATGACCGTGACCTTAGATGGAAACATGCCGGGAACAATGTGGAACTAATTAAGGTTTGCAGTGGCATCCGTGGAATTCCTGCAATTTGTAAACAGCTAGCAGCGTGAATGTGTTACTGAAGTGTTTTGAGTTGTATCCAACCAGAGCTCCCTCAGTAGTGACTACCCAGGCTGCTGTGTATTTTTATTGTTGTTTTTAATTTCAATAAATGTCATGAGCAGGGGTCCCCAAACTTTTTCCTAAGAGGGCCACATAACGTTTGCCTTGTCTGCTCCCTTCATCACCAGCACCACCAGTGTCTAGACTCCAGGGGGGATTAGGCCGTATCTGACCTCAGCATCACTGCCCCTCTGTTATCCTTCAGGACGCAGTCCATTCGCCAAAGACTTTGCACTGTTCAATTGTTATGCACGTGTAATATATTGCAGTTACATTTCGAATTATATGATATGATATTCCTTTATTCGTCCCACAGTGGGGCTCATTATCATCAGATAAGTATCTCCTGATTGAAATGTAATAGCCGACAACACCCTCCATATTGATGAAGGCAGGTAAACAATGACTATCACTGTGGAGATGAAAGAGACTGTTCAATGAGGCCCTCACGGTGAGTAAGGTACCTTGGCACAGGCCTGGCCTGGTGAGTCCTTGTCCTCATTCCTACAGCTGCCAGTGTGCCACTCAAAGAGGGGGTAAGTAACTGTGCTATGCTGCTTAACATGTCGACCTTGGAGAAAAGTCACCGTTTTAAAAGAGTTTTGAAACTCTGGTGTGGTTGGAATACCAAAACACTCCAATTGTATTTGCGCCAGCTGTACCAACCCACCAAACAACCAGATAGAAACAGGCCTGTGAAACAATAGAGCACATAAACAGATACAGTAGTAGTCTCCCTGCCTGGTGTTGTGTCTGTTTATATGTATATGTTATATGCTTGCACTTTGCCATAAGTGTGCCAATATTTCAATCTCCACGATGCATGGGACCCACTCAATCTAGATCCCACCAAGGTCTTAAGTCTGTGGCAGTCACCTCACTGGGACAGGACGTCCTGTTCAACCAGTACATGGACACGGACACACACACACACACACACATACACTTCATCCCACATCTAAAGCGATGCGGTTTTCACACACAAATAGCCTCCAAAGCATTACAGACACTGGAGGAAGTCAGAGAATCGAGACAGTCAGATCAACTCCCGCTAATTCCCACCTCATCTTTATGGCTTTACCAATTAGGAGATAATCCCACCCAGAGCACGGCCGTCCAAAGTGCGTGCATAAAGGGGAAATTGTAACTGTGTCACTGTGTCAAACCAAACCTTTGTTGCCTGGACACCTCGTCAGGTGACTCACCTTTTGGGAGTCTCCTCTGAGGAACCACAGCATGGCCAGGCAGTGGGCCACCAGTGCAATCTGAGCCGAGTCTTTCAAGGAGTAGTTTTGCTCAAACTCCAACATGGCTTTTAACATTAGCCGGGCTTCGCCTGATTGAAAGTCAAGGATACAAACAAAGGGCAATGTATATTTGAAGATTGGAACATCTCATTCATTAAATAGTAATCAACATAAATTCTGGTCTGTCTGCATCTTCTGTATAGTTTGTTTAAGCTTTCCACATCAAATGTTCCTTGGTAAACATCCCAGTTGGAAATTGCATGGCAGCTAACAAGCTTAGAGTCGTATGTGGGGCTGTAGCTGCGATCGAGGGTCGTGGTGCGGATGCTGCACAGCCAGAGACGTGTCCGCACTGGTCTCTGGTCAGCCCTAAGCATGCTCGTGTAAATCTGGGGTTTATCTTTCGGATTGCACAGCAAGACAGCTCAGATAAACATAGGCACTCTGTGATACGCCAATGAAGATCCCTGCTGTTTAGCAAGGGGAGAAAATGATGGATAGGTGAATTCATTTTATGATTCTTTCGGTTTAAATAGTGCGGTAGAATTGGATGGATCCTAAGTGTGTGCATTTTGTTGGGGTTCTATATTACGTTTAAAGTGTGCATATTTGATGACAATACGTACCATGAGAGGGCTCCAACACCATGTCAGGATTTTGGGGGTGGGTCTCGAGGAGTTTGGTAAAATGGCAGTGCCAAATTGTTGCCACCTACAATATGAGCGATATAAGATAAGCCAAGCGACACATCAACAAAAACAGATTCGGCAAAATTGCCTCATGCTTCATCCCATCAGTTTTCTGTTACCTTAGAGTACATGGAATGAGCAATGGGAATCTTCTCCTGTTTGGCAAATACATTCGCCAGGAGAAAGTAGCCAGCACAGGTGGGTGGGGTATCCAGACCATACGCCTCACAGGCAAAGTATATCTGAAATGAAATCTGAGAAATTAGTTTTTTTCTCCACTGTATTTTCATATGGAGTTTTCATAGAGATTTTCAATGTCGGTGGGCGTACATGACACAAAAAGAACAGAAATAGTGCATATCCTGAGGGATCAACAATGTCCACCACCATGCTGTTCTGATCTCACGCAGATTCAAGAAGTATTTACACAAGTTCATCTGTGAACATAGTGCGGGAACTTGTGCAGAGTTGTGGCATCATGTTGCTTCTCAGAATGCATATAAAGTAACTGAACAGTTGAAAATACTGAATGTACTCAGGACATTTCTGGCGAGGGAGCTACTTGTGACACAGACATCATGTGCAAAGTGAAAGCGAGCCGCGTCCAGGTCTCCAGTCGCTGTGTTGAGGCGGCCCAGGCCCCTGTGCACCCCTTGGTGGACCGAGTGATCTGTGCTCTCCATCGACGCCCAATCTGCCTTTGACAGGAACTCCCTTACCAGGGAGAGTTCACCCAAACCTGGAAAGTACAAATACACACATTAAATATCCTACCGGGGAAGGAGAAAGGAGACAATTTGAGCCGAGAAACCATGTTTTGCTCTTTCCTCACCCATGTTGACCTCGGCCATTAGCAGATAGGCGGGGACCATTTGGACCGCTCTGGGGGGGTAGACCGCACAGGAACAGTGCAGGCAGAACACGGCGGCAGGGAGAGCCTCCTGGTGGTTCTCCTCAGACAGCTTGCTCTGAGCCACCGACCTCGAGATCTTCATCAGCTCCACCTTAGTAGGGAACCAAAACCAAAGGACCCGTCAGGTTGTTCCTACCCTTCAATAATTCACTTTTTACTGACAGCAATCACAGGAATATTCCATATAAGCTTGAATAACACGAGTGTAACATCCAGACATTGATCACTGACGATGGACCCGGCTCTGGAAACAGTGACAGCCCAACTAAGAAGCAAACATGTTTTGAGTAGTTGACTGCACTTATGTCAGTCACAGCTCAGTTAAAAGACCCAAAGGGGTAGAACTGAGACTAAAGAAGTGCAGGCATGTCCTCTGTCCTCTTTCTCCTGTTATCCCTCTACGCTTATCTTTTTTGTGTTTCATGACTTTTTCACTCAGCTTAGAAAGTAGCAAAGATCCAAGGTTCTTGTGTTTTACCATTACTGTTTTCTCAGAGATAATTACATACATTTGTGAGAATCCATGCTGTTTTATTCTCGTTAGACAGTTAACTCTACCACGTCATTGTCTGCTCCAGGTTTGGATATGGCATTTGAATTTAATATTACAACAGCTAAAACAAAAAACCTGGAAGCGAAACTCAAGGCTATTTGAACAAACTTGATGGATCGGAGACAGACTTCTGAGAGGAAAATAAAAAAATGGCTTGTAGATAGTTTTTAGAATCCATGTTTTTCTTTGCATTTTCCTGGACAGTGAGACACGTGAACTAGACTCAGACTCAACACAAGATGTCTCTGTGTGTGTGTGTGTGTGTGTGTGTGTGTGTGTGCGTGCGCATGTGCTCCCAGTGCATCACAGAGATCCTCACCTTATCAACCTCTGGTTTGAGCAAATGACAGACTTTCTTATGGATCCCCACCCAGTCCTCCTGCTGGTGCCTTTCAGTACTGAGGGATACATAACATTTGTTGGAAATGACTGCAACTTCAAGTCATGTTTGTATTCCCAAACTGACTTCCTCAGTTATTATTATTAATAATTATTAATATGGCCCTTTCTCAATTCAACCACCTTGGATCCACAGTGCCCCCATATCTCCCTCTGGGCACCATGCGGGTCATATTTTGGCTCAGGAATCGAGATATTAGAGAATAACCTGTTCATCGTGCTATGATCTGAACTAATAGTCGTGACTTGCACTAAGTGGAATGTTTCTATACATTTCCTATCAGTTTATTTAATTTCAAGCGCTAACATTTCCAAAGCAGAGCCTCTACCCCGTGTAGAGAACATCATCCGAGTGCACAGAGGGCATGCTAAATTGTATGCCATTACATAACTGGTCTGTAATTGTATTCATCTGGCTCTCCTCTCCTGCACACTTCTGTGGAAACTATCTTGGTTTTCTTTGCAGTTTTTTTGTCTCCTGAAGAGCATGCGTGTTCGCGCCAGTGTATTTATGTTTCTGGCCCTGAGACAGAGGCAGCGAGCAGGCAGTGATCTGGCCACGTCACGTAAACAGTCGCACTGACACAGCGTGCGTGTGTGTGTGCGTGTGTTTGTGGAGGGTGTGTGTGTGTGTGTGTGTGTTTGTGGAGGGTGTGTGTGTGAGTGCACAGACGTACACAAATAAAGGGGTCTTCCCGGTCGTAAGGGCAACTACACTTTCTTGAATCTGCTGAATTAGCATATAACTCTCTCTCTCTCTGCATTATAGGCAGCACAAACATTAGTCTAAATACTAGTAAACCAGCAGCATGATACTCTGGCTTAGCCTTATTTTGAGCCAAAGTAACATGCTCAAAAGACATAAACAGAGCTTCAGTTCTCTTGATAAGTCCTTTTTTTCTTTTCTCCCTTTTATGCATTGTTTCGAGGTATAGCTGAATGACATGTGGGCTATAATGTTTAATCTAACTCAAGAAACGTGCCAGGCGTGTGGTTCATTGTAATCGCTGCAACATGGGAAGGGAGCACACTAAGTGTGTGTAAGCTCCTCTAGGAGACTGGGTTTAGTGTATCATCCCTTCACATAAATCCCTGCAGGGTGGGACGTCACCACGTGGGCCTCCTCACTCCCCATACCGCGCCAATGAGGGTTTCACGAGCACCATCTTATGATCTGTAATTTCCTCTAAAGATGATCGAGATGACCACCTCTGCCAAACGGTGGAGTTGATTTTGGCACCAAAACCAAGTTGTTGTGAACTAATTCAGATGATCGAACAGAGGTAAGGGCTTACAGCCACGTGGACACAAACAACCGTTCTGGTCTTTTTTATTTCCAGCTGTTCTGCTGCCTTCTGACGACACAGTCACGTGCTCGTTCCTCACGTCGACGTGTTCCGTGCGTCGTGTTGGTTGTGCCGTGTAACAGAATGGCGAACACTGCCCCCTGGCGTCCAGACCGCGGACATGGTTTCAGAGCGAGCGCACACAAAATAACACAGCACGACTATACCACCTTGTGGTATTTATAAAAGTATGCTCTCACAAACTAACCAGACAGACACCATCAGCCCAACCCGACCTTACCAGTAACAGGTGACCCGACACCCGCTGCATTGCAGGTACGCCGGTTTTTGACAAAGTCCACACAGCCTGTGCTGTCCTCGGGGCAAGGCGAGTTGCGTCACCTGCAAGGCCTTCTTCATACCACGACCCTCAGCTTGCATTGTCACGATACGGCCCGCTTCAAGTGTTGTGTTAGTTGCTCAACGGAATTAGCTGATGAAGCTAATGAAGCTATTGCCAGTTGTTGAAAAAACTCAACGTTTACGGTTGCTATGGCAACTGGTTCTCTTTCTACCTTGCTAAAGGTAGAAGACACGCACGCACGCACAAACACAATACACACTGTAGTCTACATGGTGCATATAAAGGAGGATACGTTTGGTTAATATGATCAAATTATGTCTTTATTTGGTATCAAATGTGCATTTTATTGTATGAAATGAAAACAACTGCGGATGCTGTAGATAACAACACACACACATTCTGTTTCTTTGTGTGATAATTATTTAAAGCAGCTATACTTAATATATTCTTAATAGCTTCAGGTACAAAAATATATACATGTTCAGCTTGCTCTATGGGCTATCAAAAGTTATTTAAATGCCTAATAAGACCTGCAACACTATTAAAAAAAATAGACAACACTGCTTTGGTATGTACCTTCCTTCATCAATACAGGACAACAAGATCTATGATAGTAAACATGTCTTAAAAAACAAAGTGTGCATTATATTTTGGAATGATATTGAGGATTCAACATTTGCGAAAGGGAAAACAATACACACTGAGACCATAACAACATTAGCAAATCAACCAAAACGCCTGAGCAATAATGATGGCATAGGCATTTGTGGCTCCTGCAACACACATTTCTGATTAACAACAAGTCAATATTTATTTTAGCCATAAAAAAATAAACAACCCACAAAAACATAGTTGTTTCCCCTTTTCGGGTCATTCTTTCTTACGCAAGTGGATGTATATGACCCCGCTACACAGCAACAAGGGGACACACACCCAAGCCAGGATGAAGCAGTAGCCAAAGTGTCCGGATGTCAGTTCTCTGGAGTCCTGAAGAATTTCCTTTTTGTGTAATGTGTAAATAAGAGCTGCAGAAAAGGCGGTCAGCCCTGGAAAAAAAGAGAACCAAGTAAATGTTGGTTTTAGGAGCAGAATGTGTGAAACATTTTGCAATGTTTTTAACCTGCTTCATTTCGTGAAACCTATTGAATAATGTCATATACAACAGAGTGATTACAACCCCCTGCCTACCTGTACATGTTGGGTGGAACAACATGAATACATCACAACATACGAGTCATTTTTACTTCCGACCGTATCATAGAAACATTCATATCCGCAAGCAATGCAAAATCTGTCAAGGTTGGCGTGACTCATTCAAAAATATCGATTCGATATATATTCAATTACAGGTTTGCCATAACAGGCACATTTGTGATCATAATGAGCCTCAGATATATAACTGATTCACCATATTAAAAAAGTTTAAACCAATTTAGCCATCACAAAGTAAACTAAAGATACAGCCACTATACTCAAGGATTATACCATGATATAGATCACTCTAAACCTAAAATCTAGATGGACAAAATGTCCCGTATTTGCTAAATCAGAGCAAGTGTCAGTCTTTTTCAAATGGTATCATCATATTGAGGCATGTTGACGGGACATTGTTTCACTTCACTGTTACCTGCAAAGACTTGACACAGCCCAGTGAAGTAGAAGAGTCCACCCTTAGACATGGTGAAGAGTTGACCCAGGAACACCAAGAAGGACACAGAGGAGAAGACCACCGAGATTACCATCAGGACCTGCACTGCCTTCAGCCACTCTGAGGAAAGGAAAACATTCCGAGATCTAAAAAACTGTCTTAGTTCTAAGATATTACCTTTGGGAGGGAAACATTGGCGTGTAGAGATAATGAAAAATACATTGTTGCTCACCAGTTTCTCTGGAGGATGCACACAACCAGGTTTCCGTGAAGTTGTCGAACCTACAGTTGTACCATAGGTCGGAGTTCTCCAAGCCATCCCACACCCACCAGGACTTTAAAGAGAGAAGAGACATGATACATACAGCTGGATATGTTGGGCACGATTGTTCGCTGTCCTTAATATGACTACTACCTTCTCCATAGTAGCAATGAACAGAATTGCCAGTGTGATGAGGTGCAGCAGGGTCACAAACATAAGCAGGTATGCCATGTTTCAACTCCCTGCCAAAAACAAACGAAACTGTTTAAATGTCGGCCTCCTGAGCAACAGCATTCACCCAATTTAACATGTTTGCAGCTTCCACAGTGAAAATCAGTGTGAGGAAAAGTTCTTGTTTTTGCCGTTGAAACATAAAATGGAAAATCTGAGTAGCTGAACAGAGTATACTCTGTTATATAAGACCAAGCTTCCAAACAGATTGCAATGAGTTATTTCTGAAACCCCTCTTTGACTGGGCTGTGTGTCACCATCGTAAAGCAAACCACAGAGAACTTGGGAGGGACTTGAAATCTAAACGGTACCAAAATATTTTTCCAATTAATCTCTCTACCCTTCTGAATGGCTGTTTTTTTCAATTCGGTACAGGGTATAGTCTGTAATTCAACTTACTTTTGGTTTTCATCAAAGCTGGTAATTATAGTTCAAGGAAAGCTTGTGACTTTAAAAAACTATATATGTAGCATTGCACCTATACAGTAGTAAGCCTATAGTGCACAATTGAATGCCTAAAAGGCTATCAAAGTTGTATTGATATTCATTTCCGTTCACAATAAGGAGACATGCAGCGAGAGAGAAAAAGACTGGAGGAAAAAAAGACCAACATGATGTGTGTAGATCTTTTTCTGGAGAAGAGTTCCATTTCTTGTTGGAGTCACAATACTGTCAAATGATGTAATTACACTAGATTTCATCCATCACATGAAAGTCAAGGAAGGGTAAACATGTGAAAATTAGTTTTAAAACAAAGCCAATGGTTATGAAAAACATGTTGTTGCGAGAAATAAATAAAATACATCCATGCAACAGATTGAATAAGCATTATACTTTTTTCTGTGGCAACATTTTTCAAATAAGCTATGGCACCCAAAATGTGTGATAGTAAAAACATGTGTCTTTTGACGGCGCACTTTTCTGTTACTTTTAGAACCTGTGCTCTTAGAAGATGTGAAGAATCACTATAAACATCTTTGTTTTACAAGCAACTAGAACCGTGATTTAACAAGGTATTCAATGAACTCATATGAAAAGTCAAGCATCCATCTACTTACCCTTTGTGTTGCTTGTCTTTCTGAATCGGGTCTCAGGAGCTGCGTAGAAGCAGCTTCTCCACTCTACTACAACGATTTGTCCCTCTTGGTAGTCCTACCCTTTCCAGCCATACCACACCCCTTTATTTTTTCAGTCACTCCATCCAAACTTTCCAAAGAGAACGCCCATTTCCTCTGAGCAGAACAGAGCTCTCTTTTACAGTGCGCTGTAATTGCTCAGGTCAACATCACCCTCAAAAGAGACTCAAATGGGACCCACCCACAGGCAGTGGAGGCACATTAAACCACAGGGAAAAGCCTCCTCTGTAAACAGTGCACTTGGCAGGCTTTTTGGCAAGATGATCATTCCACCATATCACATCCATTCATGATTACAGTCATGGTAGTGCATATATGAAAAATAAACACACAGCTGCAACAGAACACATTTCTACACCAGAACATATTATTGAGAGTGCATACAAAAAAAACATCTGGGTAGGGGAGACCATGTGCACACATTCCTGAGTGAATGTATAGTACGGTCAGTGGAGGCCACATCAAAACAACACATTACGAAGTCTCAAAACACCAATTTTACATTTTAATCTATGTTAAAAAGAAAAAAGGTTAGAAGGAATCAAGTCCTTGAACAGCTTATTTTAATGACATTATCCTTCCATTAAGTCTATACATTAAACACATATTGTATTGCTTATGTATGCTGCTGTACCAAAACAATGTCCCCTTGTGGGATCATTAAAGTATCTATATATCCATCTTTCTATCTATATGTTATTGGTACAACATTCATTGATTAAAAACATGAATTCTGATATTTTCCCTCCTCTGGAAAAAGACTAACGTGTATTAGTCGCCCCCTGGTGTTTACACCCATGATTCATAAAGCTCTATGGGCATGCTTCATCAGAAGCGATGTCACTTAATTGTCAGTGAGAACAGTGAATAAAGCATGATATTGATAAAGATTGATCTCTTTTGGATTACTCCCTGCTTTGCCAAGGACGAAACCATTCTTAAAGATTGTTTCATTCCCATAAGGTCCAGGCACAGGGTCCAGGTCACGACCCGGGTCAACCCTACCCTGGTTAGAACCCGTTCGTGTTAAGACTCGCACCGAATGGAAAAAACTGTCATTTACAACGACAATATTTACGGGATATTTATTTTAAAACGCAAAACAAACGCCACCACTTGGTTGCTTGCAACTTTTTTCGATCGACCGTCCCCCCTGCATTATGTCAGTGGTACGGTCCGTTGCCTAGGCGCTAGTAGAAGCCAATTCCCTTCGCCACGCCTGTCCTCCTCCGCTTGGCTTTTTGACCCCGTTTACCTTTTGAAAGGTGAGTAAAACCCGAACAGCACATTGCACAAAGCAGTAAACAAGTTCGCGTTTTGAAGTAGGAGCCCTCCGTTACCTCTACGACACGCTCAGCCGTCGCTGCCGAGCGGTCACTCGAGAAAGCCATGGCGACCGCAAGCGAGCTCACGCTAGCTGGACGGAAAGTGCACTGACGGTTACTTTGAAACTAACTTCACTAATTAATCCCGCCGGGGCTGCGGGCGATACCGGGCGTCGGTCCCGGTTATTTAGCAGCCTACTCTAGCGCAGCGTGGACAGCGCGTTCGTCCAACACGTCTCCCTGACGAGTGAGCGTGCGGCCAAGAGGAATGCAAGTGGCTGTTGTTGGACTCAAACCCTCCTTTGCTCCTCCTCGTCAGACATTTTGGGCAGAATGGTTCGCTGGAAAGCAAATGTGTCCAACTCCATTTCAGGGGAGGGGGCACTTACTGCGGGAACCCTGTGCACATTTACAGGGAAGTAACTGGTAAGAACGACTGTGTCGCTTCACGCAAAGGATCCCAACTGATGGAGACGTTGCCCGTGTTGCTGTGCGGTTGTTAGATTCCTCCTCCATGCAGTTAACACGGAGCTAATCACCTCGGAGCTTTGCATCGCCTCAGGTGATGCAATGAAAACTGTTAAGCTGAAGTGTGCCTGTCTGAACTGAGACGGGTTGTCTCTTCTCTGAACGTGTGACTGCAAGTCCCAACACGACTGCAAAGCATTGTTATAAAAGTATCTCGTGTTTTTCAGGGGAACCCGAGGACAAGAGACGTTGTCATGGATGAATTGCGGCCACAATGGAAGTGATGAAGTTTGACGAGTTGCTGTTCTTTTCTGGATCTTTGCAAAGTGCCTTGTGTTCTGCGGGACACCATATGTACAGGCTGAAGAGTTGTTTGGGATTAGAAGTTTCACTATTGAGGAACACGTTCGTCATTCACAGATGCTGCTTCATCAAAGTTGATGTCTGACCATGGATCACGAAGAGGTAATTACATTCATCGCTGTGCATTTGCCTTTCAACGCCACACATTATGTGTTTGCACGTGTGTTGAGCTTTTCAATCCACACAACTTGTGACACTGTTTGTCAATTTAACCAACAGCCAACACTCAGCCCATACAGATGGTGCTTTTAGTTGATGTCTGCTCCCCAAGCCATTTGTTCCACACAGGATCATATAGCAGCTTCTGTGATGTTTAAGTACAACAGGGACATGAGACCTGATACGCAGCAATGTGCTGCATGTTGTCCGCTCCAGGAGGAGGCTGAATGCTGCATGGGGGGCACGCTCGGGTTACAAAGCAGTACAGTGTTGAATTCGGCAACAGGTGTTTCGTGCTGGCGTGCCACTCTGATGTTGTGATGTCCTCCTCATGTGTGTTACTCACACAGGTTCAGCTTTCAGCGACACCGACCACCTTCGCGTTGGAACCCTTTTGGCCATGATAATATTGCTTTCAGGGTAGTTTGCTGGATTTGGCAAAAGTATGACTGTTTGCTGCAGTTGTCATAGCATGTCACATCTAGAAAAACAACGTATCACAGTCTACAATCACATAAAGGATAAAAGTTAAGGACATTTTTGTACACTACCGTTCAAAAGTTTGGGGTCATCCAGACAATTTCGTGTCTTCCATGAAAACTCACTTTTATTTATCAAATGAATTGAAAATTGAATAGAAAATGTAGTCAAGACATTGACAAGGTAAGAAATAATGATTAATATTTGAAGTATTAATTTTGTACTTCAAGCTCAAAGGAAGGCCAGTTGTATCGCTTATATCACCAGCATAACTGTTTTCAGCTGTGCTAACATAATTGCACAAGTGTTTTCTAATCAGATATTAGTCTTCTAAGGCGATTAGCAAACACAATGTACCATTAGAACACTGGAGTGATAGTTGATGGAAATGGGCCTCTATACACCTATGGAGATATTTCATTAGAAACCAGACGTTTCCACCTAGAATAGTCATTTACCACATTAACAATGTATTGTGTGTATTTTTGATTAATGTTATCTTTATTGAAAAAAACAGTGCTTTTCTTTGAAAAATAAAGACATTTCTAAGTGACCCCAAACTTTTGAACGGTAGTGTATATGTAGCTTTTAAATTGTATCATCCTTTAGCTTAATGCCAGTTGAAGTGCATTATCCTCTATAACTGCTCTGACATGCAGGCTCCTCGCTGCCTCTCATTCACTGACCAGCCTCGTTTTGGGACGCTTCTTGATTTACCAAAGCACTGAGAGGGATTTCATTTCATAACATTTTAAAAGCTGAAGCTTCACATAACAGTTCAACACGTATGTGATAAATACGACAGCTGGTCACGAAACGTTCAGCTCCCCCTCTGGGTTCTCAGGTGAGGACAGAGCTGGACCAGATTTCTATGCGGCTTCAGGAGGATGGCTTGCCTCCAGGGGCCAGTGCGGAGCAGCAGCAGCGCCACCTGTGGCGGCAGCTGCTTGCTCGGGAGGCAAAGCTTCAGTCAGCCACTCAAGAGCTGCAGACCCTCCGGACCCAGCAAGCCAGTGAAATGAAGGAGGTGAATACTCTGTTGTTTTAAGTTTTACTTCACCAACTGCCACCGCCATAGTCCTCTTGACCTGATTGTGTATGATGGAAAGCTCCCAGGCTACCAGTTTAACATGCATCTAATATTGGTCCAGGACATTGCCAATCGCTTGAAACAGGATGTCGGTCCCTGTCAGCAGTTTGATTTTTGTCTTTCTGTCTATCAGGTGGAGAACTATGTTGCCCATATTCGAGGTCTGCTGGAAGAGCGGGAGTGTCGAACTTCAGACTATGAGAGAGACAATGAACACTTGCGACAACAGCTCCACCAGATCGGCCAACATCAAGGTGAATGCAATGTAAATATAGTACAATGTTGGCATGCTTTCCTTTTGAGTCGTTGCCTCTCCAGAGCCCCTGAGCAGGATGGCTCAAACACACCGCCGTTTACAATTTCTAAAACCGTGCCAGTGAATATATTGAATTTGCTATCTTGGATAGAGTTAGATTTGTCACTTGTGTTTATATTAAATCTTTTGCCGGATAGCAACCTTTTGCACTATTTTCTTGTTATTTTGTCTTGTCATCAATGTTATTTCACAGTCCGGCTGGACGAACCTCTGACCGGTGAAAAATCCCTTTCTTCCAGAGAGTCAGAGCAAGGAGCTGGCGGAGATGTTGGCTCAGGAGGACCTCGGGGAGATGGGCTTGAGCAGCCCGAGTGAGCAGGTGGCTTACTTGCTGGTGGAGAGGGCCACACTTCTGGAGAGGCTGGAGGCTGCTGAGAGGAGACTGGAAAGTCAGAGCCTCACTGTCAACTTTAGGGAAGTCCACCACCAGGTAAAGGACTGACCTACGTAGAGGAGTCCATTTTTAAATGTTGTAACGGCTCGTATAGGATGTACGGTGGTGTGGTTCATTGTGATCAATTCAACTGAACATGAGAGTTTTCTGGGGAAAGTGCACACAGTCTGTCCAATCTTAAATAAAGAATGCACAGTCGTCATACTTTCAGTGAATGTAATGTTTGTAATATCTAAGGCAGATACAGAGATCATATAAACGTGGTGAAGTGAGTTTCTGTCTTTCGGTGACTCTTGGACAGGAGCGGAGTCACCACACGATGGGGGAAGAGCTCAGGCAGCAGACGGAGGATATGCAGAAAACTACGGATCACCTGAAGAAGGTGAGTCGGCTGTCATTGTGCCTGGACTGTGGTACATGTCTGTCACTTTAGGTGGAATTACATTTGTGAGAAAAAGAAGAGTATTTTTTCCAGTACAAGGACAGGGTTACCGCCTGATAGTTACGGAGTGTCTGTTGTGATTCTGCACACATGGGTGTCTCCTCTCAGCAGTGTTCATCCCAGAGTCCATGGAAGAAGCTCTTTGGGCTGCGCAGGTCTGGTCAGAGCAAACACAATATCACCCCTGTAGGTTTCCACCTCGCAGCATATCCTAAGTAACTAACACTGGAGTTGTGATAAAGAGGGCGTCGCCGGCTTGTTGCAAAGTGTTACTACTTTAAAAAAAAATACATTTCACGCTGACAACGTGCTTTGATATCTGCATGACCAATGTCACGCATCTTTGAATGTCATCTTCTAACCACTGGTGAGTGCTCGGAATGGGTGGAACAGTAATGGCATGTCACGGGTAACAGCATGTGTACTTTTTGTCCCACTGGCCTCTTTGTGCAGGAGAATGTTTAAATATAAGATAATAGCTCATTGCCCTCACTAATTTACAGGCCTGTGGCGGCGAGGAATCTCAACCTCTGAATGCATGTCTCTTACACCAGCATGCTGGGACACTTGCATCTCCAGTCTAACTACCAATCTTCTTTCCTGTTGCATTCCTCCCACTCTCATCCTCCATGCTTCATTCTTGTACATCAGGCCTACGATGTGCAGATTTCCCTGGAGCGAAATGAGCGCCAGCAGCTTGAGCGGGACCTTGAAGAAGCCTCTAGGAGGCTGGCGATGGCTCATCAGGATATTCGCAGACTTACCAACGAGCTGGATGCTGCCAAAAACAACAACCTAGACCAAAGTGGTATGTTGCAAGACTCGCAGTATGTATCCCTCAAAGAAGTATGAGTCTGGGTTAGGTTTTACTGCAATGTTTCTAAAGACGACACATTTTTTATTTTGTTGTGCAGATTGTTGCTGAATTACGTGGTTAAAAGAAACACACAGGTGTTCAAATGCAGCCCCATTTGGGTATCTGGTCTACCCAGCTGGTTACTCCGACCTTTTAAAACCCTTCCATCTCCACATAAAGTAGCTTCAATGTCTTGCCTCACTCATATGCCAATATTATTTGGTTTTTAGGCTACAGATTTGGCAATATAATCACGGAAATTTGTTATGTGGAACTGGTGTGTTCTAGAAATCTGCAGGAGTTTAATTTTTTAAAATATAAATCATGCATGAGAAGAATCCATATTGTTGTTTTTTTTAAATTAAAATTAAAATGCTTATAATCTCAGGATCTGAGCTTCAAGAAACGGTCCAAGAAGTAGAGAACCTAAGGAAGGAAGTGGACAAACTGAAACTCTGTGGTGAGACTTGGTTGAGATCACTGTGTGACGTTAATGCCAGACACATTGTTCGGAGATATCATTTGACTATTCTCAATTTCTGGTGGGTTGAAGAGTTCGGGTTGGATAATGTTTGGTTATCATTCTGTTTGTGCCTTGGAAATGGGAAATAAACAAACTATTCTTTTCATATTTAGATTAATTTGAATCATTTTGCGTTCAAATTTCATTGTTTTTTAATGTAATTAACTTTGATACACGTTACTAGAAGAAACCATACCTGTTTAGGAGGTAGATTTACATACTATTATTGTACACTTTATATCCCTGCCTCTTCATTGGCTTGCACACTTGAACAGGGTTTATTCTATTATTCCCTGTATATTCATTTTAGTTTGTAGAAAAATGTTTGTATTACGTTGGCGTCTGTTTCCCCCGTACTGCTCGTGGTTTGACTGAATATTTTAGTTTTTTGAGTTATATCTCGCCGCTGCTGCTAAATGCATTCTTGTTATGGCACGACATGTGGAAAGTAAACTATCTCGCATAGCCAGACGGATGCACAAAGTCACTAATGTAACACTAGTCCCAACCGAGTTTAATCTGTTAGTTACAAATGCCTAATGCCGTTCACTTTACCGACTGAATAAACATATTTTTAACATGCTGAGCAAGTTTCAAGCAGCAATCTTAACAAATTGATCACCTACCCTTTGTAGCTATAAGTATTCTCATCATAGTTACTTCATACCGTGTATGTGCAACATTGTGTAACATAGTAATGTGGTTTAAAAAGGCAAAACAAGATAAAAACAGAAATGTTTCATGTCTTCAGATAGTCATGGTCATGGTTTTGTCTTTTCACAGATATGATGAAGCTGCAGCGAGCCAAAGAGCAAAATGAAACACTCGACGTTGAGAACACCGCTCTGAGGGAGAGAGTCTGCACTTTAGAGTCCGAAAAGAAAAAAATCCTGGACCAGGTTGGTATTTTAAAAAAAAAATTTATTGAATTGAACAAATTATACTGTTGTTGCAGCAGCTTGACATTGTTTTGTGTTGCGTTTGTCCAGTTGGCAATAAATGACCAAGATGTTGTGACCAAAGAGGATCAAAAGGACAAATCCATTAGCAGCGAACAACAAAACAATCTGTCTGGCTCTTCAACCCAAGACAAGGATTACATTCACAAAAGGTAAAAACATTGATTGCATCAGATACACTCAGAAAATAACTTTATTCATCCCACACCAAGCAAATCCAGTTGTTACAGCAGCTGAATAGTGGTCCATCGTGTGCTGCATGAATGTTGACATTCTTTAAGACGGTTCTACCTTCTTCTTCTGACTCAAATCACCATCGATCTAGGTGTCAGGAGGCGGCAGAAGACAGCCTTATACAGATGAGGGAGCTGCAACGGCAACTCCAGAGGCTACGCAAGGAACAGGAAGAGCTGGAGGAGAGGAATGAGGAGCTGGAGGCTGTGCTAGGGGAGACCCAGAATGCCAGCAAGTCGGAGAGGCATCGCCACGATGGAGAACTCGAGGGACTACACAGGAGGGTAATGAGCAGCGCTGAGAAAAAAACATTTTCTTAACTGAACTAAGGATTAATGTATTATTTACGAAATGTCAATGGCAGATCAGAGGCCTGGAGGCAGAGTTGAAGAAGCAGGAGGTCCATGAAAAAATGTTGAAGAGTGGAGAGGAGGTCAAAACTACAGAGTCCTTCTTACAATTGGTAAGACAATACTCACAGGCTGCATGTTACTCATTACTTTTGAATATCATATATATGTGTTATATATATATATCATGTATGTTTCCTCTGTGCACATTCCACAGTGATTTGTTTACAAAGCAAGAGCACTGCACCTTGTGAAGAGCACACAGATTAGATTAGAGCATGAAGAGGTGTAATAAAGTTGTTGGTTTTTTTGGGGGGGGGGGTAATATAAGCAGCAGCAGGACAATAAATGCCACTATATTCTATATTCATCTATGAATGAAAGCTTCGACAGTATCTCGAGTTTGACCAAAATGTATGTAATTTCGATTTCACATGCAGAGAGTAACCTTAAACCTGGACCATCAGCCTGTAGATTGTGTAAATGCTTTGTTGTCCCCTGACACCATGTCTGAAGCCCCTTAGGGACAGCAGCCAGGAGAGACTGGCTCTTCTCGAGGCTCGTCTGACTGAGGAGAAAGACTGGAGGAAACAGCTGGAGGTCGACCTCAACGCTGCCCAGGCCGCCCTCAAAAAAGACAAGGAGGTAAAAAACCCACACAACCAATGCTTTGCCCGACACAAAACAATAACCCCACAGCTACACATATATGTGGAATTATATTTTTCAGCTCAGGAGATGTAGTTCCTAAGTAAAAAATGTTGAGTTATGAGCTACATGGATATGTTATAAAAATCCCTTATTCTCTCCATTAAAGGCTTTGCAGATAGGTGAGCGAGAGATGAAGAAGCTGAGGCTTGAGGTCAACAGCCTTCAGACCGAATGCCAACAAGGGAAAACACTCATCAAGAGCCTGACCCAAGTCAAGGGGGAGAAAGTAGTTCTGGAGGAAAAGGTGTGTTGATTCCTGCGATACGGATAAATGAGTGAATACAGCAAATAAATGAACTTGACAACATTTAAATATGAGTCCCCTACACCTACATGAATTTACAGCACGTATCAATTTCACCTTTTTACACCACTGAGACTACTTTCCTGTCTTTGCTTCTCTGCCTGACAGGTGGCCAAGATGGAGCGCGCCCGCAGCCGGCTCGAGAACGAGTTGGAACGCTCCAAGAACAGTAGTGAAACCCAGCAGAACCAGCTTCAGCTTGACCAGCTGCAGGAGCAGGCGGACCGACGAACTGCTGAGCTCAGCAGCCTCCAGACGACACACAATGCCTTGAGGTGGTTGTCAGTCCAGAGTTCACTGGGTTCATGCAGTTGTATTTTTTAAGATGATAAGTGATGGCACTGCTGCAACTGGTCCATCATGTGTCATGGATAGTCCTTTCCTGTGCCTGGCCGCGAGACACTGGAGCTTACTGGTTCTGCATAACATATGTTCCAGGGAGGAGATGGTTTCTGAGCGGCTGCACACGGCCGAGCTCCAGACCAAGCTGAGCTCTAGTGTCCAGGAGAAGCTGACCACTGAGGGGCAAAGAGAGAGGCTGGAGCTTGAGATGCAGCGCCTCAAAGAGCAGCTCAAGTGGCATCAAGAGCAACTCTCCTTAACAACGGAAACGCTTCCGGGCAGCCAGACACCTGAACAGCAAGTGTGCTGTTCAGCAGCCCATCTCGAATCTAGGCTGAGTCCAGTGAAGAGGATACAGGGGGAGTGTCAGGTAATAATAATGATAATAATATACATTTAACGTATGCTTTTCTGAAAACATTTGTGGACTCAAATCTGTCAAATAACCAAATAAGACATGTTAAAGGAAAAAGGGTGTGCTTAAAATTAGTAAAAGGCTTTTTTTTAAAGATAAGTTTAGGGAAGTCAAAGCCAATGATTCTGCAAACATGAGACAGTCATGCAGGTGGTTCCTGAGCTCAGGGTCCTTGACCCGTTAGTCCTTGACCCGGTCACCGTTAGTCTTGAGCGGGGAACTGGGAACAGCCATCAGAGTCCTGTCTGAGGATCTGAGGCTCATAGAGGAGCAGCAATTGAGCAATGTAGCTCGGACTGAACCACAAAGTGCTTTAAAGGTGATCAGTAAAATATTTAAGTTAATTCTAAAACTGGCCGGTAACCAGTGAAGAGAGGCTCAAACAGGGCTGATGATTGTATTTGTTAAAAACTGAGCAGCTGCGTTTTGTGCCATCTGGAGGTAACTGGATTACATGTCCTATGGTAGTTTGTAAAAAGCTTCATTATGTAAAATCATCTAGTAAAACTAATTAATTGTTTAGAAGCTCAGCAGTCGGGGTAACGGGTTAGAGTAGAGAAGAAGTCCTTCAACATTACGGCCCTGGTTTAACATGCTGCTGTCCGTTTTTATGTCCTAGTCACTAGTTCCCACCAGCCTGGGTACTGAAGCTGAGCCTAACCTTTGACCTGCTGGTAGAGGAAAGTGAGCAGGGAGGGAATTTCCTCTGCCAGAATCATGTATTATTCATCCTGTATACGTGTGTGAGTGGCTCTCGTGTGTGACGCAGGAGCTAAATGATCTGCAGACCAAGCTGGGGCAGGAGCGGCAGCTGGCCTCTCAGCACCAACTGTCCCTGCAAGCTCAGGTCAAGGAAGCCCAGGCTCGCATCATGGTACGCTAGATGCTCACTCTCATTCATCATGCCCAGATAGCCATGCTGTTTCTGCAGTTCAATTCAACATCTATCATAATCCTGGTCTCATTGCATTCAGGAGTTTCAGGTTCTTCCTCTTTGTATTGCTTTACGTCGGCCTAGGCAGCAGCAATTTGAGCATGTTCCTCTCTTTAATATTAATAATAAATACTGATGATTTAAAAAACAGATACTCCAGGTCTCACAATGCCAGTGGTATGTCATGCTTTTTACAGAATCTTTTTTCTTCATTAATTTAAATCGAGGGCACTTGGGATTAGTTTAATGATTCACAGAAGCCACAGTTTAGCTGGGCTGCCTGTATTTATCTGGACTCCCCTTCAAACATTTCCCTCTTCAGTCCCAGTACTCGGTGCTGATCCAGAAGGCAGAGGAGGCTAAACAGATGAAGCAGGACCTGCAGAGGGCCCAGAGCCTGTTCACCTCAGCAGAGCGAGAGCTGCGCTACGAGAAGGAGAAGAACATCGACCTGAAGAAACACAACACCCTGCTGGAACAGGAGAAACTCAAAGTTTGTATTTCATTACAACACAGGTGGAATTTCCTGAATGCCTCTGATATGTTTGATGTAATCATCAGCCTAATCGCTCTCTTTGTTACCCAGCTCTCTCACAGTGAATAGCAAATGTGAAACTGTAGTTTGTAACGACACAAAGCTGAACGTGTCTGTTTTATGCTCTGGCTCTTTTGCTTCCTCCAGCTGAGTGCAGAGCTGAAGCAGGTCCAGACCAAGCTGCTCCAGGTGGAGCAGAGCGTCCACACGCAGGCTGCTGAGTGTGAGCGTCAGCAGCAGAAGATCAAGGAACTGGAGTTGGAGCTGGCACGCAGCTCTGCGAACCGCAGCACCACGACCAGTCTGCAGGAGGACCTGCAGGCCGAGAGGGCGCGGCTCATTGCTGTTGACAAGAAGGTCAGCACTTTCATCCCAACTAGTTTGGTCGGTTAACCCAGAGTTAACAGTGCTATTTGGTAACTAGCTTTGCGACACTGGTTATCCCTGGTCAGGCTTGGTGACAGAGACACCAGAGGATGTTACGCCTTTGTTTCATCTCTCTTGTTGAGGTTCTGCTTATCGGTGAAATCCTGAATGAAAGCTCCATTCTTAACGCTTCAAGGAATATTGGTTTATCATCCCTTGGAAGATGTAATTCTGCAAATGGTCCATTTGAAGATACATTTTCCGACACATCACAGACAAAGCATGCAGGACACATTTTGTGACCTAGTTTGCCCTTGAGTTTTAATAAAATGTATACTTATCTTCATGAGTATGCAGAAGAAGCAGTTGTCCCTTGTAAAGAATCCATGGAACATTAATTTAGCCTTTCTTGAGCTGTAGACAGTAAAATGTCTTGCGCTTCGCTTTGCGTAGATCTATCTATCTATCCCAGGGTTATTCACCAATGTTATTGACCATTTGTGTCAAACACCTTCAGGAATACCAGGGATACTCTGGACATGCTGGCAGGTTGGTAGCTCGCGTGAAGCCTGTGGCTCTGTTGACAGGTGTTGGATCTGCAGCTGCAGCTTAAGAGTGCCCAGCACCAGCTGCGCGTGGAGGAAGCCCGGGCCGGAGAAAGCAGCCGCCTGGAGAGGGACAGCAGGGATCTGTCTGACACCGTGTCGGCTCTGAGAGCCCAGCAGCAGGAGGAGCACATCACCAGGTTGCTGCTGACGCTGTCCAGTTTGACTTGGTCCCAGTAGCAGTGATGGTATCATCCTATTTGTTGGTACTCCTCTTATCCATCTTTTCTTCCATCTCGATCTCAGGAAGCTGTTAGAGCAGCGTGAGGAGGAGCTGCAGCAGCAGGTGCGCTCCCTGAGGCTGAAGGAGGCCTCCATGTCGAGGACGAATGCAGAGCTCAGCCACCATGCCCAGCAGCTGGACACCCGCCTGGCCATCCTGGAGGCTGAGCTTGGCAAGGCCAGAGAGGAGGTAAGGAGACGTGTTGACAGCTCCTCGGATGTTATTGGTACTGGAGGGTTTCGGACACCAGAGGCCCAGTCTTAATGTCTTCATGTTGTTCTTGGACTGTACTCAGCTTTTCAATTTCTTGGCTTGGATGGTTTGCTTTTCTGTATTTTAAAAGCACACGTTCAAATTAATTAATAGGAGTGTAATAAAAAGTGGGAGCTTTTATAAAGTTGTTATGTTGCTTTATCTCCACTTCAAATCTTGAGCGGTCTAAATATTTTAGTCAGTAGCTGCAACCCAGTAAATTCCCACAAGTGGATAAAAAAAAAAAATCTGCTTGACTTTTGGCTTTCATCTTTTCAAAGTGAGTATACACATTCAATCACATTAAACCGCTTGCCATATTTATCATATATATTTGTGTATATGGGCTGCACGGTGGTGGAGTGGCTAGCACTCACAGCAAGAGGGCCACGGGTTCAATTCCTGGTCTGGCCGGTCCTGTGTGGAGTTTGCATGTTCTCCCCGTGGCAGCGCGGGTTCCCTACGGGTTCCCTACGGGTTCTCTGGCTTCCTCCCACAGTCCAAAGAAATGCAGTCAGGTTAATTGATTTCTAAATTGCTCGTTAGTGTGAATGTGAGCATGAATGGTTGATTGTCTCTATATGTGCCCTGAGATGGACTGTTGACCTGTCCAGGGTGAACCCTGCCTTCGCCCAATGTCAGCTGGGATCGGCTCCAGCGCCCCGCGACCCTAAAGAAGGATAAGCGGTATGGAATTTATGTATACGTTTCCCTCAGGCAAGAGACAGCCAGAAGGCAAACCACAGGCTGCAGGAGGACTTGGTGGCCAGTCAGCTGGAGTGTGACCGACAGCAGGGAGAGCTGCAGCAAGTTCTCCTTCAACTGGACACACACATCAGGTGAGACACCCACACATGCATGGATACTTGTATATTGAAATACAATTAACTCTGGTAAACAAATGACCATGTGTTTTCTGATCAGCTGAACAAGGGTATAGTATAATCCGTAATATAAACACATCAAGTTGTTGCTTTTCCGGCTGTCAATTTCTTCTGCTCCACCAACCAGAAAGTACAATGAGAAGAAGAGTCAGTACAAGACCAAGCTGCGTTATGCCAAGCAGGTGTATCTCAAGGAGACTGCCCAGAGGGATCGCATCATCCAGAAGCTGGAGAACGACCTGGTGATGGCCTTCAGCCTCTCGCACAAGGTCACACACGCATGACGCAGACCGCTGTCTGACTTCCTCCACGTGTAAATATCCCACAGCTGATGCCAGAGAAATATTTTCTTAAACTATCCCTGTTTTTGTTTATTTCTCAGGAGAAGGACAGGATCCATACGGTGACGGAGGAAAACGAGAAGCTTTTGGAGGAGAAAAGGGAACTGTTGCGGAAGATGAGCGACGCAGAGGAAATGGGCAGCAAAGGCATGAGGACCGCCGCCACCGTCCAGCACAGGTATCTAACTGAACGCTGAATTACTATTTACACGCATAAATGCCACTGTGCCTTTATGAGGTGGCAAATGAAGTATTCTATGAGATTGCAGAATGTATGTTAACTTGACTGAATAGTTTACTTGGTGCAGTTATTGATTGGGACCTTTTTCAACCAAACAAAGGCCAAACATGTCTGTCCCCTCAAGTTTGTCTGGATGTCTTTATGACGCTTTCATTGTCAATCAAAACTGTCAGTAAACGACAGTGTGCTGGTGAGGACAAAAAGGCCACATTGGGTGAATTGTGTTTGTGTGTTCAAGGGTCAAAGTCTTAGAAATGGAAAACAGACAACTTCAGGATCGAACCCTGAAGCTCTCCAACCAAGTCAGTTCCTTAGAGCGTGCCCTGAGGAACGTCCAATCATTCTACAGCCTGGAGGTAACACACACACAATTTACAGGTTTCATGTATTGTTTTGATAAATCTGCAAATCACAGCTGAGGCTGCCGGGTGAAGTGTGACTTCTTTTATTGTGCATTTCAAATGTTTTGATCATAAATGGTGCAAATGCCCATCAGGCTGCCAAGAAAGTGCTCCCCTCTGAAAGGCTCTGCGATGGCTTCCTGCATACGTCCACGCTGAGGTAAGGTCATTCTTCTCTTGTGATGATTTGTTGATTGACATTTTAAAATGTGTGCTGTATTTTAATCTAATATAAAATATAATAGACAGCTTTGTTAAGCTCTTCAAAGAATTCTTAATGAGTGTTCGACTTGTATCACACATTGAGAGGTTTGCATATGGGTGGATGCTTGTATGTGCATTTTCTGCCACTTCTCACCACGCCCGTGTTGCCAGTCTGCCGCCAGGTTCGTGTGACCCCCTCGACGTCCTTGACGCTATCTGCCGCGCGAAGGTGTCCGAGCGCGCGGTGGTGGACGGCTCTCAAGCGCCTGTCTCCACACAGCAAGCATCCGAGCAGGGCTACCTGAATCTCACCTCGCCTTTAGTCCTTCCAGACCCCGCAGGCACAAAGTGACCAGGTGTGAGCGCCGCTGGGTTTCGGCCACCCTCTTGCCCGTGTTTCCAACAGCGGAGATATGTGCTCGAAGTCGACGTCTGGTGTTGTACTGAAGCATCCGCCACTTCCACCGGGGACGAAAGAAGAAAAGAGGAGCAAAAATATCTTCAATAAAAAAGAATCCTTGTTATAAGGCAGTAATAATGAAATGGGAGCTTCCGCTGCAGTTCTGCTCAGGGTGAAATCTCTTTTGTATTCCAAGGCTGATTGTTGTTCGGCTTGCCAGCACTGTTTTTTTAAATCCAGATTCAGAATTAACATTAATTTAAATTATCTTTAAAGCCTGTGCAAGTGTCAAATTTAATGACGGATGTAAAAGAAAAAACGAAAGTGATGGGAGATTGGATTTTGAAGATAAACTCGTGGCTCATCCTCTTATGTATGCACCTGTGTGCAGAGGACTGGGAGGTTGGTCAGAAAACCAAAGCCAATCAGAATGCTAGAAAGATTATCATATTTTAATAATTTAATGATACAAGATTTGAGTGAGACTCGTTTGAACTGAGCACTTTATTTGACGTATTACTTGCTTTTACATTTTGGGGAAATTGTAGCAGTTGAATGTAACAGTATGTCAATAGTACATATTGTTTTCAGTTACATTTTTATCCTGGCAGTGTTTTCAATGAAAAAATGCCAACAGTGTTTTATGTCTGTGGTTTTTATTGTGTCAAAAATATTCACACATTTTGACTTGAGTATATGACGTTGATATTGTGGCGCCACTTGCCTATTGCATGTGACGTGTAGCCACTCCAGTATTTATAATTTGCCTCTTCGCTTGGAGTTTAAAAACAGCCAAAATATCAGAAAAGGCCTCGGATTTTTTGGGTCTATTTTTAAATTCACAAACGCTTTAAAAATAAAAGTTTTGATAATAGGTCAACCTCAATAGTTTCCTCCAGCGACGCTCATTCAGAAAGTACCTGTACACTTTTAGGAAGAGATGTGTGCGACATGGGAATTAAATACAGATGAACTATTACCGATCTGCGTAAATAATAGTATTGTACAGTGTGGAATGCATTTTCTATTTGATCTACAATGTGCCTGGAACAATGAAGTGTTTCCCTTCATCCGTCTGCTGTGAGAACACGTCAAATATCAAACGCCTGTCTGCAACAGACATGTAAACCGAGCTCGAACAGACAAAAAACTTTGACTTGTGCTGCATCCATGTGAATACATTTTTAAACAAACATATTTTTATAAATAAAAGTGAATGAATGACATTTGTTTCCTCCTCCTTGCTCTCTTCAACCACAGATCTGTCGTCAGCATCAGTTTTTAGTACAAAACACACAATCACTAGTGAATTTATAACAGTCTGTTTATTAAACAAGGTAAAGATACAAAGCTTGTTTTCCTTTTTTAAACATTGATAACCTTAGTTTAACTTCTCAGTCTTGGCTGTGCATATTTAGTTGTCTAAAAACTGTATATGAAACCACAATGCAAGACAGGAAAAAGTGAAATAAATCTACGCAATATCTTTTCAGAGAGAAAATGGGTTAAACGGTATCATACAGATTACAGCTCAGGAACTCCATGCGGAAGGAAACAAATTAAAATGTTTACACAACTGAATACTGCAGAACACAATATAGGTTAATGGAAATGGGATGATAAAACAGTTAAGGCTTACATGTACATAACTGATATAAAACATGAATATTAATAACATGGGTAGACTAAAATAATTACAGTAAGTTCATACATAAACTTTTACAAAACCCAAACAGCATGTTTATGAAAACTAAAAAATTGGTACTATAAATGAGTAACATGTGTTACAGTACAGCAACATGTACATTTTCCCATTATCTCAAAAGAGATTAAGTTGAAGAGGCAGGGTCTGTTGTTGGCGTAAATGTCTGTTTTCAGGCCAGTGGCTTGAGTAATAAGTTTTTATTCTTTTGAAAACATACTATATACTGTATATGTATTTTACATCCTTCTCAGTTCCATCTCAAGCGTACTGTCTAG
The DNA here is from genome assembly GCF_029220125.1 of Pseudoliparis swirei. NCBI lineage: Eukaryota > Metazoa > Chordata > Actinopteri > Perciformes > Liparidae > Pseudoliparis > Pseudoliparis swirei. The sequence continues at coordinate 10,463,343 of NC_079396.1, forward strand.
CCGTAGCACCTTTTCTGAAGTGCCCTGAAGAATACAGGGTACTCTATGAGTACCATCCAGAGGTTAACGTTACAGTAAAAATACAACAAACAATACTGTGTACAATACAAAGAATACAAAGGAGAAAAACAATTCAAAAGGAGAAGCATCACCTCCACACAAACTCAAAACATAGGCCTATGGAATATGACTTGGACTGCAGTTTATTTCAAATGGGTAAAGCTTATTAAAGTTTAAAAAAATACTTAACTGGGTCAGAGTAGCTGTACATAACTTCACATTTTGGTCCAACGTTTGAGTTTAAATGTTACCACCGGGCTAGGATAACAGATTTGAGCTGAAGTGTGTTTGAAAGAAGGGATGAGCAGAGGAGAGCCGGCACGGACACATGTGCAATGCATTCAACTTCTAATACTGACTAGAGAAAGCACACACGCTATGGCAAGATTCGCTTTCTTTTAAAACCTAAATAAGGTTCATATATGGCACAGGTTAATGGGACGTCAGGGAAACATAATGTCAAAAACAGTGTTTCTTTGATCACATGTTATGATCATAAAGGTGCCGTTAAGGTGAATGTCAAATATGGAGTGAGAGATTTTGGGGGGGAAAAAAACATTCATCCTTCTTCCCTTTCAAGTTGCTCTACTTTTTGCCTTCGCAAGTCAATAATGCAACTTCTTAATACAATCATTAAATGTTTAAATTGTCATCTAGCGATTGCCTTTCTTCAAATTTAGATAGATGACCCTGTAAATGTTTCACAAACTGAGTAAAAACACACAAAAAAGTAATAGAAAAAGACTTATTTATACACAGACAGTATTCTTAGCTGCCACACATAATGCCCTTTGGCATTTCCCATCCAACAAGATTGAAACAATTTGAGCCCAAACCACAAGGCCTAAAAGTGCTTTAAGATTATCTTTGGATGTCTCCAGAACACACCCAGCAAACATTTTTTCATATTTTCTCAATTCTTTATAAGGGCAAATATCATCTGGCACATTTTGGAAAACCCATTTCATGGAAGAGGAAAAAAAATGTAAAAGTCTAACGAAAAACATTTCTGATGGCCAATGCATCCGGCAGTTTACATGACGCTTACGAAAGTGCTTATTAAATCTGACGCAAGACATTCTTTGCCACTCGATCCTCCGGGCAACATCTAGCTGTATTTTTACATTCACAAAATAACGCTGTGCTCATTTTTGACGGACGGCCTGTGTCGAGATGGATGGAGGCAGTCTGTTTACTGAATCTAGCACTGAATGCTTATGCCAGCTGTCATAATGCTAATGTAAGCCTGATGTAGATGGCAGTGGGTGCAGGGCCTCGTGAGCTCCAGCCTAACATAGACTTTGAATCCAACCTGCTGCTGAGCGGCCGGGAGCTCAGATGAGGGAGATGCGTATGGGGATGCTGGGGGAATCGTTCCTCTGAGGCGACTGGTGGCTCACTAGGTGCTCCACCACCGTGTGTTTGGACATGTGCTTCATTAGGTAGGTCTCCTACAAAAGACATGAAAACAAACCAAATAGTCCAAGATTACATTATTGCCATTAGGACGACCGACCGGACATATTATCTTCGTCGGCAACAACAGTTGAACGTCCGGTAGAGCTGCTTGCTGACATTTCATTTTCACAATATTGGACATTTTAATACACCCAAAGTACCCTAAAAAAACAAGACATAGTCTATATAAATAAATGTTAAGTCTGTGGATATAGCAAGATCAACTGTAGCAAACCTCAAAGATATACCCATTATTATTATGAATAAAAACAGCCAATATTTACATTTTAGATGCTGGGACTAGTACATATTTGGCATTTGTGCCATTACAATTACGCTATGATCAAAACAGTTGAGGGAGGTAATTCATTTAGAGTGCCCAATTAATTGTTTCTGCTCTAGAGTAATCTGTCGGATTTAGAGAGTAATTCGCGGATTAACGGTGGTAGAAAACATTTTTATTTGAATGGACAAAAGATTAAATGTGTACTTTAGAAGTAAAAATGATAACGTGGACTGGTAGATCCCCATATGCCAAAATAAGGACTGGTCCCTTTTGATTATATATATATAGAAAATGTAAAAAGACTTCACCTCTTTTCTGTATGTTTGATTAAGAGCAAGAACATGTTGAATTGTTAAATATTACAAGGAGGAAACTGCGTAGTGACATCGTGGCCGTCGTCTTTTCAGTCCGTCTGAAGGCAGACTGGAAAAAGCCGACGCACATATAACAACATCCAGATGACATGCGGTTTACTCACTGAAGTGTACGCCCGGCCACACATGCTACAGCAGTAGGCTTTAGCGTTTTTGATGGCGTGCGCTGACATATGGATCTGCAACGATGCCGAGTCGGAGTAGGCACGGTAGCAGTTTGGACATTTATACGGCTTGTCTTTGTTGTGCTGCCTCTGGTGAGACTGTTGGGGAACAAACACAGACGAGGGCTGTTAATCCTAACATCCGCTGTAAAAGCACTGGACCTGTTAGTCCAGCGCGGTGCTCAGGGACAGTGGTCGTTGTAATATGTGGTGTGGTGGGAGTGACCATGTACTGACCTGGAGGTTAGACAGCTGGGTAAAAGCCTTTTCACATCCGGGGTGAGCACATTTATAAGGCCTATCGCCTGTGTGGATTCTGTGGCAGAAGAAGATACAAATAAAAAGGTTTGCTTTTCTGATGAGAGATGATGACCCTCGTGTTGCAAACAAAATCAAACCGATTTCACAAGTCCGACCTCTTGCCGAACGTTTTTAGTCAGACCATTTAATCTAATATACAAAAAGAAAAGCGCGCTAATAAATACAAATATGTTAATTCCCAAAATGATATTTCTGAAGTGTAAAGGGATGTCAGCAATCGTATCCGCTGCAAGAAAAAGCAACACATTTCAAAATGTGAGCGTCAGATTTCAGCTTTCCAGGTCCAGCAGAGTAAATTAGCCGTAGCCCCCCAACCCACACACACACACACACACACAAACACTAGCTTGGCTTCCCTTGCTTTGTGTGCTCAGCTGGACCGACCTGGTGTGCTGCTGCAGGTGTGACAGCTGGCGGAATGAGTTTTCGCAGTAGGAGCAGTGGTAGGGTTTGATCCCCAGGTGGATGCGCAGGTGCTGGGACAGGTAGGAGGCGTTGGCGAATGTCTTGGAGCAGTGGGGACACTTGTGTGGTTTGGCCTCCGTGTGGGACTTGGAGTGGAACTGCATCTCAGACTTTGTTAAGAAGGTGAGCGGGCACAATTTACATCTGACGGAAAACAGGACACAAGAACGCATACATGTGATCAGTTAAGGGTGTGTATAGAAATAGAGCCTGATAGAGACTACACAGTGTCACGCCATTGGTGTTTTTAAGTATTGAACCATTGTTTTTGCAATAGCAAGACTACTTGAGTCACTTTCAAGACATATAAAACAGAACAAGACCATTTCAAAATCGAAATCATAAAGCGGTAAAACCGAGTCAGAATAGATTAATTATAAATCATTCTTTAAGTGGTTTCCTATCCAACCGATCAATTGACAGTCCACTGAGGGAATCCAGTCAGGTGAAAGACGGGTCCATGTTGATGTCTCCGTCAGGAGGACCACATCTCAATCATCCACAGCCTACTTCAAACCAAACTCGTCTAAAGAATGCCTATTGATCTGTTGTAGACCGCAGTTCCATGTGAGCCTTGGCTTTACGAGGCAAGCGCTGAAAGGAAACATTCTTCCCCTTGTGATGCATTAAAAACTTAAAGACAATAGTAGCAGCTTCCTGTGGCCAACCTGTAGATTTTCCCCTCTTTGGGTGCCACAGTGCCATAGCCTTGGTCAGCCAGGATGGGGTAGGGCACCACCAGCAGAGGGCCGGTCTGGTTTTCAGCCTTGATCTTCTTCCGTCCGCGGGCTGCCTTGGGTGGGGGGCCCAACAGGCCAGCCAGGCCTCCGATTTTCATGTGGTCCATGCCGGGACCGCTGGCCAGCCCAGAGATGATGTGCACAGAGGGGGCCCCGCCCAGGCGGATCTGGCTGCTGGAGGTTGGAGTCGTGGGGGTCAGGGCCTCTGAGGTGCTGTGGCTGTCCGGTCGGGATAAAGGAGACAAACCTGTTGAAATGAAAAGCAGAACCGCTTCAACACAAACGCCACAACACCACACCTGGCTTCAGAGGAGTTCTACAGATTTACATGTTTGGTACACGGGTACATTTTTGATGACCGATTTTAAATGCATGCTATGCAGTTTTTCATTTTGAATTATTTCCTACGATTCAAAGAGCCATGGGTTTCCATTCATTTCTGTATGATACAGTGATCTGTTAGCAGACTCCTCGAACCTGTTTGAGCTGTGGAACGCATCACAGGGAAGTGAAGTATGTATGACATGTTGCCAGCGTTACATGGGGTTCACATCTTAAGTTTCAAAAGCCTGTTCAACCATGTTTACCTTGTACAGAAATAAGAAATAAGAATAAGAATAAAAATTTACTGAAATTCATAAAGCAGCAGAGTTTGCTAAATATTTATCTGTGATGCAAATAATACAGGATTTGTAGTAAATATGCTACAACAAGTTTCACATGTTTGGTTTGCACCAGTCAGTTTGAATGAGCTGAATCTAAAACTGCCTGAAAGCCAAAGACCACATTGTTCAGCAACTGTCGTTGGTACTCCACAGCACCGCTCAGCATAACTCACTGACTAATGCTCCACTAAGTACACAAGTATGCACACTGTACTTGTCTTATTACCACCTATAGCGTGTACTTTGCCCCATGTCAACAGGCCACCTGGCTGCAGTACCTGAGCGATGGTTGATCCGGCCCTGTTGCTCGTTGAGCTGTCTCATGTGCCAGTCTTCCCACAGTCCTTTGGCCTTCACTGACGACTTGTCGTCCATATTTCCATCTGGAAGGTGGCAGGTTCACGACAGTTCACGGTCTCGATACAGACAGAGCTTTTAAAAATGACTGCTGAGTTACTCTACCAATATACAGTCTTGTTTTACATTTAACAAATCAAGACTGTACCTGGCCCAGAGCTGGAGGCGGAGCGAGCGTGGAGAGCAATGTCCGGTTGCCCGGAGCCCTGCGGCTGCGGGTGGTGGCCCTGCACCTGCTGGGACTGGGACTTCGGCAACGACATGCCGTGCTGAGCGCTGCCGTCCGGGGACGAGGTGGGCACCAGCAAAGACTGCTGGGATGGGGTTGAGGTAGGCGGCAGGTGCAGGGGTCGGATCTTCTCAGCCATCAGCTGCTCCTTGATCTTGTTAATGAGCACCAGGTTATCCAGCTGAAAGGGTCAACGGGTCATGCTCAACAGAAAACAGCATGTGTGAATGTCATTCACGCCCCATAAACACTTCCCAGGAAAAGTAAACACAGACCAGCAGCACAAGTTGAATTACTCCTCTTTGCTTTTAATCTGCGATAAAGTCCTGTGAAGGATTCTCGCTGAATGGCTGTAGAGACATTCACACATGGAAACAAATGGCAATGAAAGGCAGCAACGTCATAGTAACTACACGTGACGAGTGGACTTACCTGGCCTGGCATGGATGGAGGGGGCGGCCAGAAATATGGGTTGTTAAATCGAGGCTCTGCCATCCTGAAATGAATAACATTTATTTTAGTCACATTTAAAAGTCAAGTTATAGTTGTTGAGCTCGGTCGGGATCAGAGAGGGGTTGGTGATACAAACCGATGTTCTGAACAAGATCTACAGGCTCTTTGCGTTAAAGTTAAACACCGGCAGACTTCAAGTGGGAAGAAAAAAACGATGACGATAGAAAAGGCGAGGCGTTGCCTTCGACACCGAATGATTGTGTAGGTTTCATTAGTTTCCAACACATACGCTCTCATCTAGCTGTGCATGCACTTCCATGCTTAATCACATCATTTACAATTCATGGTAAGCAAACTGCTTGCACAGATTTTTTCCCAGTACTTTTGAAACTTTTTTTAAGACCAACAATAAATACATTCAGGAGCCAAGTTTCACTGCACTGGTTGCACAATAACAATCAACTGAGCATATTTAATAGGCAGCTCCATATAAGTTATGCATATTTTAAAAAGGCTTGTATTCAAATATATGTGTTCCAATTTCCTGAAGGACAAATAAAAAGGTTATTTTGCATTTGCCTTTGTAAAAAGGGAAGTTGGGTAAACCTTAAAAAAATAGGTAAATGTTACGATGGGTTTTATGTGCTTTTAGGAATTGAATCAATCCAATATGTTGGCCAAATATCAATAAATGTAAGGCTTAATTGAAATTAAACAAAAATACAAATATTCATAAAAGTTTCACTGTTCTGGGTTTCATCAGCATCTCATGAACAAACTCCATCTGCTGAGGAAGACCGAGGGATGCAGTTTAAAGGAGGAACAACCCTTTAAGTGGACCTGGAGTTTACATTTCATTGTCAAAACAACTGGATTTAAAACATGTTTTTTAAATCTATTTTTAAAAGGACTTGCATTAACCTTGAAATAATAATAATAATTTATAAATATGTCATAAACCTTTAATAAATATCTTATGATTATTTGAAAGGTGATAAGTTGCTATAAACGTGTGTGAATCAACCCAGTGTGAACCAGGCCGAGCCGGGAGCAGAACCGCCTGTGAAGTAAACACAGGTCAAACATTAAATGTCGCCTAGAAATAGTGTGTCGCGTATGAAAAGGCGTCAGTGTGACAGAGCCTCGGGCCATTAGCTTCCACATTTAGCTGCTCTGGTCCTTTTGTCTGGGACCGACATTCAAAAAATAAGTGGACGTCGCATTAAATGTTCAGATAAACGTGGAAGAGACACAACTTTCCGCTGCTCGACTGGTCGGACATGTCGTGTGTCGTGGCCGCATCTCGCAGGCTGATGGAGGCTTTTTTTTAAATTATTTTTTTTAGGCCGACCGACCCTCCCGGTGCGACTGAGACATTCTCAGACAGTTTTCTTTAAACATTTCCAGACAAAAGAGAAACAAAAATGGCAGCCTTATTTTTATAAGGCGGGACGCCATATTCTGCAGACCCCCCAAAAAAATTTAGGAGCGTGAACATGTAGTCGCGAGGCGTTGGTGTTGGGGAGAAGACACAAAGGTGTGTTTATCACGTCAAAGGCATGAATGATTGTTTACGGGCGAATTGCAGGTTTGAATAGCCCGGCCTCCCCACCTCTTAAAAAAAAACTGACACTTCCTACAACAACCATGCCCTGCAAAAAAAAAAAAAAAAAAAAAAAAAACAGCACGGAAACGGACAAGATGCAGACTCGACCCCGACACCGGACCGATTAAAACAACCGTAGCGACGCGTTACGGTCACAATGTCGCCGGCGCGCGGTGTCCGTTCTCCCGACTAACGCTGTGCCATCTTAAGCACATTTCCACTTTTAGGGCAAGCGGTTTTTTTTTTCACATTCTGCAACTTTTGGACGAATCAAAAGACAGCGATAGCATTTTTTGTGTGTGCACATTGCACGCATCTAGGGTGATATAAGATGTCGGAGCCATGCACAGCAGCGGAGACACGAACAGACATGCACACAATACCTGGCGTCCCGGTTGCAGATATTGTCTTGCGAGTGTAGGCTACAGCTATAATATAAAAGGTTGATGTTCTTTCTGTCTGCTTCCAGTCGGACCACCGCTTCCGGGTCGCTTTGTTCACTTCTGGGTGCTGCTGCAGGCTCAGTGCAGTACACACACAGAGGGAAGTATTCGGCTAATGTTATTTTGGTTGGTTTTTTTTAAACACGATCACCGGACTCGGTTAACGTTTAATACGCACGCACGATGCTTCCGGTAACGTTATGTATGCGCGTGTCTGGGTTGGATTTAGCCGACACGGTTGGAAGTAGTATGACACTCAAATCCTAAAATAGCAACACCACAGTGTCGAAATACTCCCATTAAAAAAAAGAAAATAGCCTACTGCATTCAAAAGGTTAATGAAGTCAAACACTGACTGCTAAAAATACCGAAAGTATCGGAAGAAACGACACATTGCAGATGACAGGGGTTAAATTGCTAAAACTGTGTATATTAATTTGCAAAAAGCATAATATTGCGAGTCCATCGACAACATAATGCTGATAGGCTGTGGGAAATCTTGCAATATTAGAAGGACAATCTCATACAGATACATGCAATGAAGATACATCTATAATATGTATATAATGGTGTCCTTTATGTGTGACCAGGTAACAGTCTGTCTTTTTTTAACTCACTTTTCAACCAAATGTAGCCAAGTTATAAACTTGACATGTCTATGTTTAAAAATAAAAAGACTTACATTTTTTTGCTGTTTCGCATATTTGTATTATACCTCCTGAGCCATGTTTTTCTTTATATACCAAGGTCACGTGCAGCATATACTCCTGTCTATAAGACGTGTTTATACATGATATTACTGTCGTGTGTCAACAGAGTTAAACCTTCAATGACTGAGTTTTAACAGCATTTTAATTGCCATATTTCACTGGAAAATGGTAATGTTTTAAGAATTGTGTTGTTGAAACAGTTTTGCAATTGTATTTATATGTAACATTTGTTTTTCACCCACATTCATCTCAATCATAACTTTCATGTCTAGACGGCTTCTGACCTCCAGATATCCACATCAATACTGACTGGTGAGGCGCTCTGAGGGCGGTGTCATATTGTATTGTTCATCTAATTCATATGCTCCTCCATTCTGCTCCGTCAGTATTTGACCTCTTGGTTAGTAACCCATACCACGTCAATATGGTTTTGTGTTCATAAATTTGGATCTAAATCCCCCCCCCAAAAATAAATAGTACTTCAAGCCATGCATAAAGCTGGTTGAAATCCTAATTTCTATAACTTGTAGGGAAGTACATAATTAATTCAGCTTGTTGTTATACGTTATTGTTCATACTGCTTTTATATAAGGTATAAATACACTAATAGGCAGAGACTGACATTTTTCCTTTGATCTCTCACCAGTGGAGGTTTACTCTTGGTATCCTCTCATTTTAATGTGTACAAAAGCTTTTCCACATTCAATTAGACTTTCATGTTTGATTTGATATATATATAAATTAATAACTGAACTGGTTGATCCTCTTGCAGGCACCTGCCTACAACCATCTACATTTGTATTTCACACAGACACACACACACACACACACACAAACACACCGCCACCTACATCCAAACATTGTATCAGGGCCACATAGTATTCTTATGTACGTATGTCTCGTTATATGTCAGCGGTGCAGGAATTACAGGAAACAATCAGGCGGAGGATCTCATTGGTGTTTCCACTGGAGTGGTTATGTGATGTCACTGTTTCCTGTTTCTCGCAACACTTGTCTGAAGATTTCAAAGAACTGACAGCTGTGACACGCAAACACACAAGCTTCCTTTAATACTTTATGGGACTCAGAGAGGAAATCTACAGAGTCAGCATCACTTATTGTTCGGGTGGTTTCAGTGGCGTCGTCACCTGGCGATGACTATTGGTTTGTCAAATGAAACTAACACTCATCTAAAGTTGATAGTTACGTTCCTCACATCGACTCTTTCACCATGGATTTTGTGTTGGTGAGTAAACCAAATCAGATGTTTTATTTGGATCCTCTTTGACACTGTTTCAGGGTTGATTGAGCTTGTTTGAGTGTATTTGAGATCATCATCACTCATCATGACAGCAGCTGTTGTGTCGGTATTACTGTTAGTTAGTGCGGCTCTGCGTCATGGTCTTGCAACTCCGGAGCAGCAATAAGAACACATTTAATAATGTAATAAATATGCTTGATTAATTGGATTATCTACAAAATTGTTTGATCGACAGTTTATTTGATTCATCATTTGACCAGTCGAGTGTCAACAGATCTTCAGATGTCTTGCTTTGTTTGATCAGCAGTCTAAAACCCAAACATATTCAAGACGACCAGATCACTGTCACCTTTGAGCAACTCAATCCACAGACATTTTGCAATTATCATTCATATCTGGGTAGTTGTCCAGTTTATTCCTCATCAATATGCATAAGAAATGTTCCACAGGTCCCATCTGACATCAAATAGTCAAAACCTTTTTTCAGGAGTGGGTGATCATTGTTTAAGATGGGGGTGTGACCCAGGCACCTGCCGCCATATTGTTCCAACATATATATACCCTTTCAAACTATAAATCCATAGTCAGAGGTCAAGGAAGGTTACGAATAATGACCTTCGCTACACTGCTTACTCAACAAGTAATTCTCCTCAAATGAAAAACATAGGACAGATGTAAAATATTTAAATTTACATATTTAATAACTTGAAGACCTGTTTGATATCTGAGGTGCATGGAAATAATAACACAATAGATGCCATGACTGCAGTGATGTGATGAGTCGGATGGAGCCATGTCTCCACGACAGCTGTCCATGCAGCTGTCGTGGGAATGTGTTACTGGATTCTTGATTTGTGAGCATCTTCTTATCTACACATACTTGAAACCTCGTCTTTTGTTTTAGGTTCTGATACTTGCCTTCCTTTCCACTGGACAGAGTAACAGTGAGGTCGCAGAACAAAAGTGGAATTCATGTTATAAACTGTGCCCGCCTGGTAAGTTAACACGGGCCGGTATGCATTGGCCTTGTTTATTACAGTCTTATTGGATTAACCCCGTGGTTCTCAAACTGTGGGGCGCGGGGGGAAGTGCTTAGAACGTCACATTTTACAAAGTATATAAATAATAATGAATAATAAAGTATGTGTAAATATGTACGCTTGCGCATGCCGATCACCATGTCACAGATGGTGCAGACCATGGCAGGGAAAAGAAAAGGGCTTGCAGGCGCTGATCAAGACTGTCTCTCCAAATGTGCCATGGACACACTGTCATACACAGAGAAGCGCTAGATGTGCCGTGAACTACACGAGGGTTTGACCGATGCTATCAGCGTGGTCAATTTCATAAAAACAAGTTCCCTGAAATCACCACTGTTTTCACCACGAAGCCTTCAGCTGTTTCACATGAGGCTCAGTACAGTACAATACAATTGAAATTGTACACATATTATCCATACACATATTATTCTGCAAAGAGGAGGTGGACTCTTTTTATGATTTATTTTGTCTTTGTAACATTACACATGTATATACTTTTTGGAGTCACATTTATTAATTCAATTATAATTTTTAAGTTGGCTGATGAATAATTTCTGATGAAATCTCAGTGACATATTTGGAAGGCTGAATGAATTAAATCTTCATCTTCAAGGCAGAGAGCAGCATCTTCCTCAGCTTCAGACCTGATCAGGTTTCTCTGAAGCTGAGATGTGGGAGAGAAGATTTGATCAAGAATATTGATTCCTTTGAGAATCTGAGTGAATTTGAACTAATACTGATGCAACTTGATGGCTCACACATATCTGCACTAATTTAGTTTTGCCCATTATTGTTTTGAAAAGGTATTTAGTGTACAACTCAGTCAAACTGATTATTGCTAAATATTTGAACTTTTTTTGTTTAGTTTTTCACAGGTTGCACTCATTGTTATTATCTTGAAAAGATATCCAGTGCAAATCATGTTAATTGCAGCCACAATAAGCTATTTGCCAAATATTAGTTTATTTACAGTGTTTGCAATTTTCTCTTTTCTATTATTTGAAAAAGCACAGATGGAGGAGTCACACAAAGTTGTTATTCCAATAAAAACTCAATGTGGTTCATTTTGTTACAATTGTGTTGGGGCTGTAGGGCACCAACAATGTTCTTCCTCCGAAGTGGAGCACAAAAGTTTGGATTAACCACATGTGAACTCATTCCCTTTCCCCTTCTCCCCACTGTTGTCAAGGCTTTTATAAAGTTGGTGAATGTGATGACCCAGTCGCAAAGCACAGATGTGAAGAATGCAAAAATAACACATTCACAACAATAGAACACTCTCACCCGAAATGTGAGAGGTGCAGCATATGTGCTTGTGAGTATCTTCTTCAAACGCGGCGCTAGAGACACATGCCGCCAGCTTGTGTCAAATGTTTCTGTTTATTTAAATGAAAATATAATGTTTTTCGTAGCAGCTAACGTTCAACTCTTTTCATAACGATATTCACTTTTTGGGATCCAAGGAACATTTGATGTTTGATAAGTTAAAACGTAGTGTAAAGTAGCAGGTTGAGGCTATATATCTGAGATGAGTGAAATTGTTCTGTGAAGGCAACGTTTCATACACTGAGTGGCATTCCCATTTTAACAGGCTCAGAGTCTCTGTCTGATGTTATTGTGCAGCATGTCACACTGTGTTTGCCCCCACCCCCCCCACAGATTATGAGGTGACAATAAAGTCCTGCACCTCTAACAGTGATGTGGTATGTGACTGTATGAAGGGATTCTACCTCAAGAACATGGTTCCTCACGACTCACGTGATTGTCGGGAATGCAAGTGTGAAAAGTGTGAAAGTAAGTGATGTCAAAAGGAGTTAAAGTGCTAGATGGGCAATCACGGCTGCCATAGTGAATCATATTCTGGTTTAATCAATATAATATACCCTCAAAAGGAAACATACTGTATAATTCTTTGAACTCTCACAATTTCATTTTTTTCCAGAGTTGTATGATATTCCTGACTACAGAAGGAAGTGCCAGCCCTGCCAAAGGTAAAGATCCTACATTGTGATAGCTGTGTAAAAGTGACATGTTGGAGAGCGCACACAGACCTGCAACTAACGCGAGGCAGAAAACAGAACATTTGCAAGATTTTTTTCTCAGTAATACTTTAATCATAATCATAATTGCTTCTTTTATTGAATAGTTTTATGATGTATGCATTGGGTGTTTTCTGGAACTATTTAAAAAAAGTTAAAAGAAAAGTAAATTCAGTATATTTTTCATTCTATTTTTTACAATTTCTTTTTAGAGGCCACCTCTATCATTGTAGTATGGGAGTAGATATTTAGTATCACTTTCTCTGTCGTGTTCATTAGACCAAGCTTGACATTGACAAAAAACTCAGAAACAATTATTAGTTGATTGACAGAAAATGTGGTGACAGTAGTTTAATCAAGTAAAAATAGCAGCTAGTTAATTCCAGCTTCTGAAACATTACAATATGCTGTGTGCTGTTGATATTATAAAAATGTGTACACAAATTGAGTACACAAATCTTATGCCAACTTGTTTTTTGTACTCCATTTTAGTCTTGATCTAAAGTGTATCTCCGTTGCCAAATCAAGCACGGCATAATTCAGGCCAGGGAGCATGTGCTATTGGTGTTCATATGGGCTCCTGACTATTGTTTTAAGACTCTGAAGACTGTAAAGAAAATCATTTATCGCCGGATAAATGTGTTGTCAGATTCCCCTGTTGTCTATAATAGTCGCTCCTCTTTTTGTCAGGTGTTCGGAATGCAAGAGGAAATGTCCAGAAACTTCCTTTCCACTTTCTACAAATTCATCCACAGCTGCATCCACAGCTGCATCCACAGCTGCACCCACAGCTGCATCTAAGAGAACCACAGCTTTAAACACCTGGTCATATCCTGCCGTGAAGCCAGTTACACGTAACTACTGTACTTTAACAAATGACATGACAGAATGACTCATCGGTCCACGGTTTCGTAGCTTTTTGACCCATTCGCCCCAAAACCTCCTTTACACTCACATTAGCTGTGGATGTTGTATTAATAAGTTTAACAGAACCTGATTGTTTAAGCTTTTGCTGCACCAAGTGTGGTACGCATCGAGAATAATAATAATTGCTGGGTGGTAGAATGATGTCAGTGTTTCTGTGTGTCCACATCAGTGAATGAAATGTCCTGGCAGTTTCTCGTGGTGGTTCTGGTGACACTTCTGTTATTCCTTTGGGTCCTGCTGCTGTTCGCCAGGAGCTCCTTCAGATATCCAGACAGGTGTCTTTGCTGGAGTGTGAACAAACACCTGGAGCCGCCTCTCGAGGACCCCGACTTCAGCGGTAACCACTGTTGGAATCTATTTACTGAGTGCAGTTGTGAGGTTCCTGTACTTTACTTGACCCTTTACAGCTCCAGGTCACAGTTATTTTAGAGATCAATATTTAAAAATGAAATACACGTGTATGATCAGCTTGTAAATATGACTGTTATATATTTAACTTCTCAAAGGATGAACATTAAAATGCTTCTTACCCATGTATCAATCTTTGATGATAGTCAAATACACTTTCATCAGCCATTATGCCTAAATATGAGTGCTTTTGATACTTTACATTTAGCTTTAAGTACTTAAATGCAAGGCCTTTACTTATAGTGGAGAGTTTTTACCTAGTGGTATTGTTACTTGTGCTTAAATAAAGTATCTAAGTACTTTTTTTACTGCAGACAGCAACATAAGTGTCGCTCCATACTGGGGATTGGAGGTTTGGTATAGATTCACACACAAAGAACAAACACTTGTTTGTAGATATGCAGCGGATGCACACACACATTAACATACACTCTCATGTATGACTCTTTACACAATTAAAACAAGTACACATTTAGTTTTTCATTGTTCAACCCAAAATGTATTTTTACCTGAGTGTATTGTTTTTAATAAATGTGCTTTTTCAACTGAGCACATTCAAGCAGGAAGCTGACTGATCATATCTGCTTTCCTCCAAACAGAACAAAGCAGTCATCAACGCCGCAGCCCGAACACGCTGGTTTGTGCTCATTTATGCTTTTTGTGATCTATTGAGATTGAGATCCAGATTGTGGCAGTCCTGTGGGCGAAGATCATAAAAGGTCAACAAGAGAATCTTGATCATACTTTTAAGTTAAATTGGACTAAAGCGGTTTTAGTGTTCAGAAATAATGAAGAATTTCAAAAATCACTATCTAACATTTCAGAGATGTGGTCGCAACAAATATTTTGACATCCTCTTTCTGTCCTTTCAAGACATTAAACATATCAGAGAATACTCCCATGATGACTCTCAGTCAGGGTCCAGCCATGACAGAACATCTATCCCATGCCCGTCCTCAAGACGCTGAACACAAAGGTAAGATTGAGTATTTGATGCTCAGTGTACAACCTGTGAAAGACTTGGTTGGACAATCTTTCAATATTTTGGGATATTTGACATTTGAATCTAAAATTCTCCTCATGCTGCCTTGATATTCTACAGGCCTTTTTCAAAAGTATTACTGCATGCCATCTGATCTCCAGCACTTCTCCTGTACTTAAGGAGTATTAACAGTCAGAAGTTGTTTGGTTCTTGACTTACAGCCACCGAACACAGACAGTGAAAAGTAGACAGGGACTACTTTGTGGCAATCGTTAATTTCACATTTGAACATCCAAAATTGACATGGAGTTACCCACGGCTCCGTTCTCGGGCTTCTTACCATAATCTTGCAGATAACACACAGATTTATGTAATGCTATCATTTTGGTTCCATACATGCACTCAATAAGTCTATACAACCTTTCAGTAAACTAGAGTATATTTAGAGCAAAATAGAGCAGGCTCAAGCCCTGTTCTCAAGTCTACTTGAGGATCTGGGAGAGTCCTCCTAGATACCATAATGTGGTAACCAGGATGTGTATCGATATAAATATACACATACATGTACAATAAGATTATCTGAATTAGTGTAACTGAGGGTTTTACGTTACTTAATAACGCAAGAAACACGGCAACTTTATCTTTTTCCGTCTGCTCCTTCACAATAAAAGCCCCGCACCGGAACACTGGCGAACTAATCTTACATTAGGTTGTTCAGCTGTAGTTAGACGGCATTGAAGGCCTAGGTAGAAAATGCACGGCCCGCCACTGGTCGCTAACGTTTAAGATACAAACCATGCCAGAAATCTAGCGTTGTCACAGACTCAGGCGTACATTTTGTCATCCACTATATAAGAACATGTGGTTGTTATCACTTGTTGAAGATATACATAATTGGAAGACTAATGTCTCAGCAGTATTTAGACTGAATGCCTTTCCCTTGTTGTTGAACGGTGCTGATCCACTCACACGGCCTTTCCATGTAGTATAAAAATAACTTAAGTGAAATACAGCTTGTTAAAATAGGCTTGAATGACGAACAAAAGGTTGAAGCTATTTGTTATCAAAAGCAATCAATCTAAAATAATGCAATATCTTAGAAATATGTGGCACTGCATGGACCTGCACTATTATATTTTCCCTTCGACCCTTTAAAATGGATGGTCAGAAATCATCTCATTATATTATATCACTGCACATAATAATAATAAATAATAATAAACCAACAATAATGCATTGAAGGCAGCCCTGAAGTGTTATTGTATACTGAATCCAGCTGTAATGAAATCATCACCCACTATAAATAGAGCACAGCTGTGGTTAGATGTAAAGGCTCATATTTCTCAAAAAGACATTTTGCCTCATGAGAGTAAGAAACTACTTTCTCCACAACTGCCAAGAACTATTTGTAAAATTGTTCTGCATCAGAGTCAGGTCGAGTCTTGGTGAGGAGTGTTTATGGAACCATCGTTTTGAGGAGGGCCGGTACTTGAAACGGGTAATTTGAAGGAAGAAGCAAACTCCCTAAACCTCACGATTAGAAAAAAGGAGTACAGGAGTAAAGTGTAAAAGAGACTTTCTATCTGAGAGCCCATTTGGATAGATTAGAAAGAAGTCATAGAAAATGTGAACCATTAACCAAAGTCTAAATTGGGGCAAAAACTAGGCGCAAAGCCATGTGACTAACAATGTCAGGACCATTGAGATCAGATATGATTGTTTGAGGGATTGATACATTTAAATGTCTTTGAGCATACAAGTATCCACTCTCCTGAAGGGAAGTGTCCTTGAGCAAGACACTGACTCCTTTACAGGTGATGGTTTGAGAGTATTTCTGATTCAAATATAAATCATGCTGCTCTAATTTTGATGAGATTTCTAGCCGGTTTCGTTCAAGGTAAGGTTCCAGTGTAGCGCCGCCTCCTTATCGAACACATCTCAACTGTAGCACATCTTCATCGTGTCACTCATGCCAACCACCGTGTGCTGAAAAATTAAAAACAATATTGTCCGTTGCGGTGTTTTAACTTCATGCCCTTTTATCTCTGGCTGTTTATCGTTGATCACTTTGCCCACTGTGTGAGAGTGGAAACCGGGAAACAGGACGCCCTCACTTTGTATCGCTTTCTCAGTCAGCTATTCAACATGAGAGGAAATGGTGAATCAGATAGTGAGCGTGTGACACTTGGCCGTGAATGATTTCATGTTTGAACTCTTTTGAAATCATCAACATCCACACAGGTTCAGATATTATTTATAGTAATAGAAGTGTTGATAAAGCCACATAGATTTCCTCCTGCTTTCTTTTAACCTTTCATTTGATCATTCTCAGAATGTGGGATTTTTTAGTTTCCTTTATCTGAAGCAATGTACGGCAGATCAATGCTTCACTCTTAATAATTTGAGTAGTGACATTATAATTGTCTGATACAGGTCAATATTGGTAAACCAGGTAAACCCCTGAAAATATTCTACTTTTCTGAATACCTTACATACAACCACTGCATTTCCTGTTGTTCATGATATCATGTTATTGTGTCTGGCATGTGTGGTTGAGCTGAAAACCCCCCTGTGTTTGTAGAGCTGTTGGTTTTGTGGTGAGGATTTATTTCTCTCTGTTCTTTCATAAAATGGACATGGTGGCTGTCTGCTTTTCTTTTTCAGTCATAGACAGTAGCTGGACACATTATAACAAACCTGCCACCAAGTCACTGACTACTAAGTGTTGTTGTCTGTCCTGTGCACTGTGCGGCTCTGCATCACGGTGTTGAGTGACTTGACTGTTGTTCTTTCCAGGATGAGGTTGTCATCATTCTGTATTTCCTTATTATGAACATTTGTTAGTCCATCTCTCAATACCATCGGCCTTCCCTACTTTGTCTTTAGGACTCAGATTAAAGTCTTTTAGTTCTTACAAAAGAGGTACATCTTAAAAGAACTGCTCATACATAAGTAAAAAAAGAAAAAGAAAGAAAGCTCTGTAATTTCTGCTGTTTTTGTCAAACACGTCTCAAACAGGTGCAACTACACATAATGAAAAGGCAAACGACAACAAACATCACATGTGGAGCTCTATGGCAGAGGGGAATAAGCTAAATCAATCTCTGGCATTAGATGTTAGAAGACCTTTTCATAATGAGTGCAGTGCAGGGCTAATCTCGTCACATGGTCGACTCAGATGTCTCTCTACAGCATCTGTATCTTGATGACCTTTTTAGTTTAGTTTCGAGCTGTGTTAACAGTTGCCCAAAAAACGGACATCACGCTCCCGCAGATGACCTTTCTCTACGCCGTATATTTCAGTGTCCTCCTATTGTCTGTGCTTCTCTTCTTCCAGCCACCAGACAACATGTGCAATCGGATCACTGGCCGGCCATCGTCCTCTATGCGATCATCAAGGAGGTGCCCCTGCGGAGGTGGAAAGAGTTCTTGCGTCTGCTCTCGTTGACGGATCAGCAGCTGGAGCGGGTGGAGCTGGAGGCCGGTTTGGGTCTGGGCTCCATGGAAAGGCAGTACCAGATGCTGAGGCTGTGGAGCCAGTGTTCCTCCGCCAGCCTGAACGATGTCTTCTCGGCCTTGCACTACATGAATTTATCCGGCTGTGGCCAGCTGCTGCAGGAAAGCCTGGAGAAGCTGCAGCCTGAACTGAAGCAAGGCGTCACAGCCGGCAGCAGTCCCAGACCAGGCTGTCAATGGGGCCTGCAGGACACCTGAGGCTGCACCAGTGCAGCAGTGCTTCAACCGTGGACGCCAGTAAAGGACATTTCTGACTATAGATTCTACATGGTACACACGACTCATACTGAGAAATGCAGATTGTATATTATAATCAAGCTAAGAGTCGAATGGCAGAACGGAGCACTGTGGAGATCCTAATAGGCCCAACTAGAGTTGGGGTTATTCCTACATTTTTGGTATTTGTATAATCGAATACACTCTATATAAGTGTATAATGTTCCCCTCATGAGTGCTTATTGGGTTGAGTTTTTTTAAATTCCCGAATGGCACTTCAATTGCAGGTTGTATTGTACATATCGAAAATACTGGAATTGTTGCCATGCAGACTCGGTTGCAGAATTGGGGAGGGGACTTCCTCCAATGCATGTGACAACAACAACAACAACAACAACAACAGTAGCATTTTTAAAAGGACATCACGTTGTCTTCATTCTCAGGCAGAAGAACTCCAGTAATCCAGGTGGAGATTTTAATCCCCCATTTTATAGGTTTTATACTCCCTCTAGCGCACCACTTAACTTCCAGCTTCTCATGTACCGTCTCTTAAATGACAAAAGTTGTTCTGGTTTTTACAGCAGAATGAAATGTGTGTTATTCCGGAGCTTGGTGCCTATTTTTTTAACATTTAACAAGTGAAATTCAAGATTCCTCTTCAGTTTGAGTATTTAAACTGTGTGAACATGTTTGTGTACAACTGGGATTTTTAAGTAGCACAACCTCGTCTCCTTTGAGAATGAATGTTTGTTGGGACAACTCATTAACTGCTGATTCTCGTTGTGCACCCTATAAGGGAAGAATACTGAAATCCCCACAGGACGTCAGATTGTCAGTTTCCTGCAAATAAACGGTGAGTCAAGGTGCAGTAGCCTGGGGTTTCCCTCACCACATGTATACCATCTAAACTGATGGTTTCTGGTCGTGGGGCTGGGGTATCTCACTTTCAGAGTTTCTGTGTGTCAATTCAGTTCCTGACAGTCAAGGATATTCCAGTAAATTAAGTTTAAATATGAATCGAGGTCTGTGGTTTGTGGCTTTGTGCCTCGAGACATTTGTATGTGTATTTAATCATCTTTATTTTTTTATTGATTTAAATTCTGTATATTTGAATACAAAGCTCAATGAGTGGACTATTATTATGTTACCTTCACTGGAGTCACCCACATGGCACTAATATGTGGTAACATAGTCAGTGCCACCGTAAAGAATACGCATGTCGGCCACAAGGTGGGAGTGTTGCCTGAGGGTTGAACAGCAGCAGCTGGTGTGCAGTTGAGGACATCTCCATACAAAGAAAATGAAGGCATGGTGCTTGAGGAGCTTTTATTCTTTAGGTGGATTCGACCAATCTCATGAATTGCAAATTCTGCTTCAGCACAAAGAACAGCTGTCCTACATTGTCCATATTCTTTGGATATAAAAGCTTGCAGATCCCATACATGAGGCACGCGTACATTTCTCCACATTGGCAGTAGGCTATGTTAGTGTAGAGTCTGTAGACACAACCACAGCATCTGAACATTCAGGTTTTTTTTGCATAGTAGCCAAGGAATACGATTAATATGCTGCCAGGAAGAGACGTTTCAATTGACACATGTTGACCTCACCAGGACCCCCACATAGACCCACACAACTGCCCCTCTTAGGCACACACACACACACACACACACACACACACACACACACACACACACACACACACACACTTACTGTAAATATTGTGTTGTTTTTTATTGTAAATAGTGTGTACTTGTTGCCCTTGCACATTCCTGCTGAGCATTGCCACTTTCATTTCACTGCACACCCTGTGTGTGTATGTGACAAATAAAACATCTTGAATCTTGAATCTTGAAATGTTGACGTGTTATGCCACTTTGTGAAACTATCGGAGGGAATGAACACCTTTCTGGAGGTATTTATTTAAACGACATTTATTTCTCACTTTTAAAGTTGTTTCACGCTTTTAAAATTCCTAGAAGCACTAACTTAATAAATGTAAATTATTTTTGTCATCATCCACTTTTAAGTTGTTGAAACAGCGAGAGGGTACTGGTCTTCCTATGAGCACGAGCGTTAGTAGTTTCCCTGGGCAACCGGACGCGCGCGCACGAGAACAACAGCTCGCGCTCACCGGGAGAGTTTACCGTGATGTGAAGCGAGTTTCGGTGAGTTTGTTGCGTCGTGTCTCTCTCGCTGTGGCTTTCCACCTGTCACAATCTTTGGGGGGAACAACAGCAGCAACTTTTCAGCAGCGTTTGTTGCCCGCGGACTCGCCGTGTTGCGCTGCGGCTCTGGGCCGACAGATATTGGGTTACGCGTGAGGGCAGGTTGTCTGTCCCGGGACCTCCGGAGGAGAACCGGGTGGAGTTGGGTTCGCTCAGGTCGACTGTTGCCAACAAAAGCCAAGTGAGCAGGAATGTGAAGCTTGGGCTCGATAAAGACTTCACATTGACACAAGAGGACTTTTGATTAATGCACAAAATAATCGTATTAAAAGCAGGCATGCAAATATTACCTATATTATTTGTAGCCTAATGCCATATTAGTGCATTCCATCTTTTGCTTTCATGATGTTTTCACATGCAACTGCATGTAAACTGCTTTAAAAAAATGTGTTTTAAATAAAGGCTATTTTATGATCTTGTAATGCTGCTGGCATGTTAATACTTTCAAACATGCTTGACTGAAAGTAAGTGTTTCTTGTTAGTAGGAGACAGGAGTAATTTGGTTGCGAGATTGGGAGTTGCATCAGTACACACTGATGATGAAATGTGGCAAAACGCAAGTTTGAGTAAAATAATATTTAACCAGATTGCTGAATTCCATAGAGCTGCTTCCGTTTCATGTTCACACTGTCACATTGTCCTGTTTTACTGGTCACATTGTCCTGTTTTACTGGGACACTTGAAAAGAACAGAGCCATCATTAGTGCTATTCGTAACACCTGTGCTTTTCCTGCTATAACAAGACAACTATTCTGTAACTTTCATCCTCATTTCCTGTTTTTTAACCGTCAGGTGACATCAACGTTGTCAGCAATGTGAACAGGTGAGGAGAGAAAACACCGTCAGCGAGGGCCTGCTGCCTGATCATGACTGCTCTGGTTCGACCTGGAGTCCACGTTTCAGAGCTGTGTGAGGATGGAGACAAGCTCCTTGCGGTCGGAGAGCTGGGGCGAGCTACCGTTCTCTATCTGTCTGCCTTCAGGACTCACGCGGCCTCCACCGTTTCCCACATGCGGAAATTGAAGTCACGTCTGGACGGGGTGATCTCAACTTTAGAAGGTTGGCTTGACAGTCATGAGGAGAATCACCCCGCCAAGGGTCTCAATAAAGGTCTTGCAGCTGTGTTTCTCTCCACGCTCTGCCCCAACAATCTGTCAGCCACCATTTTCAAGATGGAGTCCCTCCTTCAGAGTGGTGGGCACAGCTGCGGGGAGATTTTTGCTCGCTGCACTGCTCTGCTTGAGGGGATGGGGAACCCTCATCCACCAGATGTGACTCACGTGGTGTTGGAGATAACTCGTGCCCTGGCCTGCTTGTTCTCAGAGCCTCACAGCACCAAGGGGCTGAAGCTTTACCTCAAAGCTTACCAGAGTAACACATCTGAAACCATCGCTCTGGTGAACAGCAGACAAGCTCAGCACCGACCCAAAATAGTGAAGGCCTTTACAGATCAATTACTGCTCATACATCCCTCAATAATATCTGACAGTGAGTGTGCAGTGACAACACAGGAGAAAGAGAAGTTAGATGTAGAGACTTCTGGGACAATTATTGGGTTTTTGTTGGCTATCTCCCCTGGCAACACAGAAGTGCAGGAACTTCATGCAGCATTTTTGTTTTTGACAGGCAGCTTTTGGGACAGTGCAGATGTGTACTCTGCTCTTTTGCCTCTTAGTCATGGTCAGAAAACATCAGAGAGTAGTACAGACAAGTCACTCCAAGACACTCCGAAGAGGAGAGCGAGACTCTTGGTCAGTCGAGCAGCCGCCTGCGTGTCGGCAGGTGGCCGGACTGCCGAGGCGTGCAGGGATCTGGGGGAGGCGTTTGAGATTCATCCTGCCACTGCCCGCACTTATTTTCAAAAGCTATTCACAGATCACGGCACAGGGGTGGCTGCTCGCAACCATCTCCGTCAGCAGGCGGAGCGGGGCCTGTCTGGTTTCAGAGAAAGGGTACTCATCCGCACAGACCTGCGATCCACTGAAGGAGTTGAGCTCCTGGACCCTGTGATCACTCAGTTACGGACTCTGTGCTATTTAGAGGCCGACGGAGGAGGAAGAGAGCTGCGGGTGCGACTGGCCGACTGTCTTCTCCTCAGAGGGGAACACAAAGAGGCCCTCTCTATCTGTAGCCAGCTGGCTGCTGCCCGAGGCCAGCAGAGCTATCAAAACACGGTGCAGGTTCTTCGTGGATATGCACGCCTTCTCTCGGATGACGACAAGGGGGCATTAGAAGACTTCAAGGCTGTGATTGAACACAATACCCCCCACCCGTCCAGCTGTGTGCGGGCCCTCTGTGGCAGGGGGCTCCTGCGCATGATGGGCAGGTTAAACTACCTCACAGCTCTGGACTTTGTGACAGCCAGCATGCTGCTCCCACAAGAAACGGCGCTGACGGTGCGCTGCTTGGTGCCGTGGAACTACCGGGGGCTGCTGTTTACTGTCTTGCTGGAGCAGGGACGAGTCATGCTCGAGGGGACGGCTGGACAAGAATCCAAGTCCAGTTCCAGTGAAGAATCCCGACAGCCGCAGGCCCCAGCAAAGAGAGACAAGGACAGATCAGGGTATGATGTTGGTCTCCTAGCAGTTTACTCAAAAGACAGTTTGACATCTCACAGTAGAAAAAGCACTGCAGTAAATAACAATATGAATGATGGCTGAATTGCAACACTGTCATGGCTACTTGGAGACTTAGAAGTGAGCCATCCTTCATGTTATGAACACCTGTGCTTTTCCTGTCATACTTAAAATGTGTGCTGTGAAAAAATCATAACCTATAGAAATGTAAAATTAGCGATGTCATTTTTTCTATTTCAGGGATGATCTCTGCTTTGATGAACATCCTCGTTCATGTTTCCTCAATAAAATGCATTTTCTTGCCGTTACACTTTCCCCTGCTCCGTGCATTAGTGCTGCTGGGGTCCAGTCTCTGGCTGTGCTGCTGATGGAGCTCCAGCCGGGTGCTGATGGGGCTCAGATCCTCGCAGCAGATGCCTTGTACCAGCTCGGCCGGGTGGAGGAGGCCTACCGGCTACTTCTTTCCATCGGGCCTACCGGTCCTCGGGCCCCCATCCTGGCTCGACTCGCCCTGCTGCAGCTGCACAGAGGATTTCTTTATGACACCAATCAGGTAAGTAGGTTTGGGACGCTACGCTGGGCCCATGTAGTCTTTATCATTAATACATTTGTATTTTGAAAGTTTTTTCAAATAGAGCAAACATTAGTTCATTACCTATAATTACTCACAGATAGTTTACAGAGCTCTCAACTATAGAGCTTACAGGGCTTTGACTGACTTTTCTTTGACTTAGATGTTAATCAAATTAAAATGATATGTTATGTTGGGGGTGTACGGTAAATTGGATAGGCCTGGTTTACTATGTCAGACAAAAATACATTTTATTTAACAGCTAATAAATGTTGTAACTACATAATAGACAGATGTGTAACAGCTATTTCAGAAGCTGTTACACATTAAAAGTGGTATCAGCCTTAAATGAATTGAACTGAAAACCATAATGTTGTCATTATTCAGAAGTGATACAGTTACAACACAGTGGTGTCAGGTAGCTTAATACATTTACATCTTTTACAGTGAAAGAGATAAAGATTTCATATCTGTCTCTGCAGCTGCTGAAAAAGCTCATTCAGTGCAGCGACACCAGCTGCTTGCGGCCCCTGTTGGCCGTGGCTCAACATAAGGACCGGGTTCTGCTGCAGGGCCACTGCCACTCTGCTGCAAAACGAATCCTGGAGGGCACGCGGGAGGAGAGCGACGTCAGGGAGGCTGTGGCATATCTCTCCATCGCTATCATCGCCTCGGGTGATTATACTCTGATTTATAAGATATTGATGTTTGTTATTGGACTTATTCCAATTGTTGACTTAATAAATAGTGGGTGATAGATAGGATTAGTGGGATAAAGAGAAGGGCTGGCGCAAAACAGAGGCTTTGTTTGGATTCAGTTCAGCAGAGGTATTCACAACCTTCACAACGCTGAACACTAAACAGGCAGGTTGGCTCCATATTATTTCACTAGCAGAAGCAATTATAACTCCTATCATATACTGTATACTCAGTGTGTTTGGATCTGTTCTTTGTTATTTGGGAATATGGAAGGAGAGATTGAAAATGTTCATGCTCTGAATGTTGTTTTTCAAGGTGGCGAGGCAGCAGAGTCTTTGCTGGAGAGAGCGAGGTGCTATGCCCAGCTGGGCCAACGAAAGACAGCCATCTTTGATTTCAGTGCCATTCTGAAGGAGCACCCAAAACACATCCAGGCTCTCTGTGGAAGAAGCTTCACTTATCTCATGCTGAACCAACAAAAGGTACTCTTGAGAACACAAAGCGTAGCTCAGAGCTTGCCCAGTATTTTAAACATGTCATTTATTTTCTGCGGCCTTCTCTAGACTTCAAGCTGCATGAGACAGCTTTACGTATTAGTGGATGCAACTAGTAGTGAAATGTCTATATATAGTTACATCTGTAAACTGCCAGTATTGCTTTGTTGACCAACATTGGTGGGGGAAAAGGGGCGAACGATGTATCATTTCATGTCGACAGAGAAGTCAGAAAACCTAACAACAGGATTAATTCAGGCATACGGGATCTCCAGGGTGCAAAACAAACATATTTACATTTTGTCTGATAAGAGAAGCTGTCGGCAATATTTATGTTCATTTATGTAAATATACAATTAATACTGCTTCTTCCCCTCAGGAATGCACTCATGATATCCTGGCAGCACTTCAGATAAACAGTGACATAGTCACCAAAGACATCCTGTCACTCAAGGACAAGGCACAGAAGCTGGTCTGTGATTGGCTGCATCAGTTCTGTCGGACTAATCTGTCAGACGTCCTGCTCACTAAAGCCGTCCCCTGCCATGAAGAGCAGCTCAGAGAGGCTTTTACAATTGGTCGAGCTCTGATGAAGATTGACTGCAGAGACCCCAGATGGCATCTCCTCTATGTGGACACACTTATAGCCAAAGGTGAGATGGGAACTTTGCCAAACTTGCTGATGAAATTTGCAATAGGATCCTTGATGCCACTGGAAATTGTCTGGTTAGAGATACTACATTAAGTAGTAGTGTTTCCACTTTGATAAAGAGAACCGCTGAACCTATTGCCCCTTGTTTACAGTAACCTTCACTCCTGATGTTATGGTTCATCTGCTCCAGGTGAAGTCAAGGTAGCAGGCGCTCATCTGTGCCAGGTGTTTGGCGAGGAGCCAAGAGATGCAGTGGCCCAGGCCAGGGTGGGTGTGGTGGAGGCCTGGCAGCAGAACTACCTCAGCGCAGCTCTCAGGCTTAGCAAACTGACTGAAAAGGATTCATCAAGTCTGGTCTTCCTGCTGGCCCTGATCCCAGCCAATCAGCGAAAACGCATGGCGCAGGTGAGTCTACACGCAGGAATCCTAGATTCAGTTTAGAAGGAGCGGCATTGCCATGCGAGTCGTGCTAGTTAAAGATCGAACAATATAGTTGGGTGTTGCAAATTATTTTCACACTACACTGAGCTCCTCTGTGATTCTGTGATGTGGAGCTCCTGGCATCTTTTCTTGGAATCATTTCTTATTTCCAACGGACGCATTTTTTCTTTAATCTCTTCTGATGTTTTTACCTGATAACGTTCTTATTTACGCCACATAGTTTATGGTTTAATACAGTGCAGACCAAAAGTCGAAATCAATACAAAACTCTTCAAAACTGCAGTGGCACCTCCCTCAATTTAGGATGTTTTCTCTGAACGTATCATAATGGATATTGCATATGCTTGAAATGCACACTAAGGTCAAGAAAGATGGAAGGGTATGATTAATGTATGAAGATGGAGAGCATCAACAGATCAGTTAATAAAATGTGTAAGACAGGGAAACAGCATCTTTCACCAAACTTGCGAAATTATTTATTATTATTATCGACTTCTATATTGTAACAGGCTGCAGCAAAGGAGGCCAGCAGTGTGTCATCGGGTGGCCAGTGGGATCAGGCCCTCACACTCCTGAATGTGGCAGTAAAAGCTGTGGGAAATCACAGAGACCAGTATCTTCGCCAGCGGGCTGCCTGCCTCGCTCAGCTGGGCCTACACGAGCGGGCCATAGCTGACCTGGACAGAGTTATCCAGAAACACAAGGGACCTGACTCCAGCTGCTCGGATGATTCTCAAGTCTGGGCAGAGGACCTGTGTCGACGAGGCCGCAGCCTGGTGCTCTGTACCAGAGAAAGAGCAGCTCTGGAGGACTTCAGTCGGGCCTTGGAGCTCCACAGGAACCAGGCCATCCGCTGTGTGGAGGCTGGTCTGGGGAGGGTGCGTCTGGCTGAGTGCTTCCTGCGGGGGGCGCTGCAGCACTATGGGGAGCAGCAGCTCAATGGAGCCTGGACAATGATTGAGTGTGGCCTCATTGTGGACAATGAGAACACAGAGCTCCGCAGACTGAGGTCAAAGGTCAAACGAGAAGCTGCCAGTCCCTGCAATGTCAACTAGTGTTGGTAATGAGAAGTAAGGAGCTTCAGCTGAGCTCAGTCAATGAAGCCACGATCCAACTGATGAGACATCTTCTACAATTTTATAACACGTTTGATGGTTCTTTGGAAGTTTGTAGCATTAACAACAGTGTTTGTTATTGAATTCATCGATATCTTTATAATTACAGAAATTCACTATATTGTATATGGGAGGTGAATGTGACAAGTAACACCACAGATTTATTTCATATTTTATTCAACCATATTTTAAGAACAAGTTTAACGTTGGCACTTTATATATTTTATAAATGGAACATCGGTAATGCAATTATTTTGGTAATTTAAACAAAGCAGGATTGTGATGATCAATAAATGGAACGTCACATTAAATATGATTTAATTCAAACAATCACACCTAAAATAAGATATATAAGAAAGTGGCTCATGTGCAGGTTTTATGCTTTTGAAATGGAGAAGGCACACTTTTCTTTATTCAAATCCATGAAAGAAAACACTATTGAGAACACATAAATACATAAACAAAGTATATTTCACTTACATTCAAATACATGCGTAAACACAATAACAAAATCAGTACTTTAGTACTCGTCTGAAGAGGACTTTGGAAGATGTTGAATTGAGCATATAGGTACGTGTAACTTGTGTTGAGAATCTCCATGTACTTTGATATTATGCCAACACGGTGATGTATTGTGGTTCCATGTTGCCGAAGTAGGATTTCTCCCACTCACTCATGAGGTCGAAGTGCAGTGGACGATCACAGAAGTTGCAGGAAGCTGTGGCCGGGCTCTTGAGCAGGAGCCCTGCCTCCTGCCACACCTCCACCAGTCTCTCTGTAAATAACACAAAGACACTCAGAATAAACAATTGAGTGCCAATATTTATTTATCTTTTACTTCGCTGCTTTAGAATTTAATCTCTGCTCATTATAGCAAGCACACACCAAGGTTATAGTGTTTAGTTTAGCTACTAAGGGACGACCATTTAAAGATCTCCACCGAGTATTGTCCTTTACTGCGTTGATGCATCGGGTGGATGCCAAGAGACTTACATGCTTACAACGCAAAGAGACTCATTAATGACAAATATAAATCACTTGTTTAACTTGATTTGGCATTTAGTAGAACAACCTCATTTCGGGAAGGATCCCCACACTCACCCACAAAGTACTCCATCATGGCGGGGTTGTGATGAGGAGACGGAGCCAGCCTCAGCAGCTCCTCACCCCGAGGCACGGTGGGGAAGTTGATGGCCTGAACATAGATGCTGTGCTTCTCCAGCAGGGTGTCGCACACCTTGGTGTTCAGCTCAGCGTTGCCCACCTAAAAAATAGTTTATGAAAGTTGATATGAGGTGTTTAGTGGATGCTTTTTATTAAACACAATCCGGTCATACATGTACGAATCAAAGCCATTAATGGGATTAACTGGGCCGATGGTTTTAAGGGTATGCCACTGGAAATATTAGAGAATGTCTTTGTTTCCTTAAAATCCTATTATGTGCTTGAAAAACTTAATTACAAATTCATTAATTAAATGTGCATTTAAATGATGCATTACAAACCTGATACATCTGAATTACTTTTAATTGTATCACATATGTTTTTATCCAAAAATAATTAAGTTTCCTTAATGTAAACACAAATGTATTTATTTCAATGGCTTCTAATTGCGTCTTAAAGATTATAGGCCTACATTGTTATAATATGGGTAGATGAAATCAAGCATTTTGATTGGTTGAGATTGAGTTACGAGGTCTACTTTATTCAGCCATAATGTCCGACAGCTGTTTACATTTATCTGAGCATTGCCTATATGTGCGGACTCAAAATATCAATAACGGTAGATTTTGCGCGACCGTTAGTTGTTAGTTCAGCTTCACAGTTACGTGTGAACTTTGATATTTTGGGGGAATTACTTTTGATGAGTGGTTAGCCAAGAGGAAACTTCAGGTGGACGAAATTACAGATTTATTTAATATTGTATTCAACCATATTCAACCATGGCACTTCATATATTTTATAAATGGAACATCAGTAATTCAATTATTTTGGTAAGTAAAGGCCAGAACCAGAGACGCTATGAATGAAATACTGAGGGGTGATTTCTATGGCTCTGCTCAATAGAAAGTGAGACCACTCGGGATCCGCAGTTACGTCTGAAGGTTGAGTCGGTGCTGGTGTTTAATGAAGCGCGTTCACGTCCGCAAACAATGTTTTTGTAGGCGTTGTAAATACCGGTAGACGTCAGGGTAACGACAAAACAAAGTTTTGTAAAATTGAAAAGATATTCACAGATTCAGACTATTTTCTCCTGGCTACTGAAATGGGATACACAACGTTTGACTGCAGTAACGTTTGGTGGCGACAACTATTTTGAGCTGAAAGACAGCTTACTATTTACTTACTATTTATAATGTCACACCCAATCGTATTATAAAAGCAATAAGGTACTCGAGGCAGTACTGTATCGTCAATAATGTCCTGTTCAAGGCTGCTGTTAGGCCCTCTGCTGTGCGTCGGGCCTAACAACACCCTTGAAGCGGGTATTATTAACGATACGGTACTGCCTCTCGTACCTTATTGCTTAAGAATACAATTCAACAAGTCTAATTTGAGGGACACACTCTGGTCTCCATATGTTCTGTGTTGTACTGCTACAATCTGTAGGTGGATACAGAGGAATAATGTTTGAAGAGTTTAATCCCAAATGATATGAGATGAAAACATTTTGTCATCCAGTTCCTATAATATTATAATTATCTGTGACAATTATGAGAAACACTGCATTGTTAATATTTCTCTGGACTTAAAGATACTTTAACAATGAGCTGGTGAAGTGAGGCAGCATTACTGCTAACCCTTCCTACCCGTATGGGGATGATGTGGCTGGGACTGTTGACCACAGGTAGGCCCTTATCCATCAACAGCTGCCTCATGTGTTTGACGTTCCTCTGGTGAGATCTGCGGAGCACCTGCCCCTCGGGGCTCTTCAGGACCCGGATCGACTCCAGCGCTCCAGCCAGGACCATCGGGGGCAGGGCGGTGGTGAAGATGAAGCCAGCTGCGAAGGAGCGCACCGTGTCCACCAGGGCGTTGCTGCTGGCGATGTAACCTCCAACACAGCCAAAGGCTTTGCCTTGAACAGCAACAGACACAGTGAGGGGAGCGAATTATCAGTAAAGGGAGGTGCAGTTACATAAGTAGAAATATAACATATTTAACTTGAGGATTTCTGTTTTTACTTTTCCACACTAATACTTTTCAGAGGGGACACATTGTACTTACTTCACAGCTGAAATATGCAAAGTTGCAGATAAAACTACCCACCAGTATTTCAGCTGTTAAAAAAATAACTGTTCTATTAATAATAATAACAATAATACAGTTATATGAACACCAGGACCCTTTTCTCTGTGGTCAACAATTCATTCCACCCCCCTGATTCCCTTCCCCCTCACTTCTACTCCACTGAACACTGTAACTCCCTAATGTCATTTTTCAACACTAAAATAACTACCATCCATCAGCAACTGACCCCTCATACGTCCAGTTGTCCTTCTACTTTTATTCCCCCCCCCCCTCTCTGTACCTCTCTCCTGCTTCCAACTCCCCTCTGCCATCGTTTTATCAAAACTCATCCAGACTTTCAAGCCATCCACCTGCCAACTCGACCCCCTACCATCCTCCCTGGTTATAACCTCCCTCCCCTCTCTGCTACCCCTGATAACAGCCATCATCCACTCCTCCCTCACCTCTGGTTCTGTTCCATCACCTCTCAAATCCGCTGCTGTTACTCCAATACTCAAGAAACCTGGTTTAGACCCCAACATTTTCAAAAACCTCCATCCCATTTCCAACCTACCATTTCTCTCAAAAATCCTAGAAAAAGGAGTGGCATCTCAGATTCAGGCTCCCCTCTCCAACAATAACCTCTATGAACAGTTCCAGTCCGGTTTTCGCCCCCGTCACAGCACAGAAACAACCCTCATCAAAATTTCAAATGACCTCCTCATGGCAGCTGACTCTGGACTATTATCGATCCTCATCCTCCTCGATCTGAGCGCCGCCTTCGACACAATCTCCCACACCATCCTCCTTGACCGACTAGCCTCCATTGGAATTTCAGACACACCCCTTTCATGGTTTCTCTCTGGCCGTACTCAGTTCATTCAGTTAAAATCATTCACATCACATCCCTCCCCCCTCTCCTCCGGTGTTCCCCAGGGCTCTGTCCTTGGTCCTATCCTGTTTATCATCTTCCTCCTCCCACTTGGACTAATTTTCCGCAAACATAACATTCAATTCCACTGTTACGCAGATGACACCCAACTCTATGTTTCCTCCAAACCCTCTTCCACTTTCCCGCCCCCCTCCCTATGTGCCTGTTTACAGGAAATCAAATACTGGTTCACCTCAAACTTCCTCAAATTGAACAGCAATAAAACCGAGGTTGTCCTCATTGGCTCCAAGTCTACACTCACAAAGCATCCCAGTTTCACCCTTACCGTAGACAACTCCTCGGTCCCCCCCTCCTCTCAGGCTAAGAGTCTGGGTGTCGTCCTCGACAGCACACTATCATTCCACACTCACATCAATAACACCATCTGGTCTGCCTACTTCCACCTCCGAAATATCAACCGCCTCCGCCCTTCACTCACCCCCGACAGCGCCGCAATCCTGGTCCACTCTCTTGTCACCTCCCGCTTGGATTATTGCAATTCCCTTCTCTTTGGTCTCCCCCACAAACTCCTCCATAAGCTCCAACTGGTCCAGAACGCTGCTGCCCGCATCATCACCAAAACCCCTTCCATCTGTCACATCACCCCTGTTCTACATCAACTCCACTAGCTTCCCATTAAACACCGCATTGACTTTAAGATCCTCCTCCATGCATTCAAGGCCATCCACAACCTCGCCCCTCCATACCTGTCTCACCTCCTCCAAATCAACATCCCCACCCGGTCTCTCAGGTCTGCCTCCTCCATCAACCTGACTGTGCCCCCAGCTCGTCTGTCAACCATGGGGTCAAGAGCCTTCAGCCGCTCTGCCCCTCGCCTCTGGAACTCCCTCCCCCCTGACATCAGAAACATTGACTCGATCATTTTATTCAAAACTCACCTCAAAACTCACCTTTTCAGGCAGGCCTATGCCTGACTTGTTCCCCTCTTGGTTGCTCTGCTGCAGACTGTTCTGCTGTTTAACTGTTCTGCTGTTAAACTGTTCTGCTTTTGAACTGTTCTGCTTTTTAATTGTGTCCATTTTTAAATGTGTTGTACGGCGACCTTGAGTGCCTTGAAAGGCGCCTTATAAAATGAATGCATTATTATTATTATTATAATTATTATTATTATATAACCTAATCAACAATACAGCAGTTTGAAAATCCCCATTCTTCATTATATTTACTTTTACTTTAAATATATATATATACATATATATATTAGTGCTGTGAAAAATAACGCGTTAACTCAGTTAATTCAATTACAGGTTTAACTAGTTTTTTTTTTTTAACGCATTTAACGCATGCGCAGAATGAGCTTCCAAACCGTCTGTTGTTGGTCGTCGGGACGAAAAAAAAGTCACTTGCAAAATGAGCTTCCAATACACCACTTCAATCTGAACTCTGTCCGCTCTCATGCAGACGGTCTGTTCATCGGTAATGATCCTTCCGCAGGTTCACCTACGGAAACCTTGTTACGACTTTTACTTCCTGTAGATCAGGGTCTCAACACGTCGATCGCGACCTGCCAGTCGATCGCGGCGTAGTGTCGGTAGATCGCATGACATTAAAAAGATTGGCCCGCCCCCTGACATGTTCTCTATCGCACGTCTTTGTTCTTTTATTAAACTAAACGTCTGTTGTTGATCGTATCTCCACAGCAGCATGTCATTTCTGTCTCTTCGCGTTGCGTTAACACTTATCGATCTCCGTCTCGCGCGCCACAGAGCTCCATGCGCGCGCATCGGGACCGAGCAAAAAAAAGTCACTTGTCAATCTGTCCACCTTTAGATTGTATCATGGTGGAGTTAATGGTTGACAAACAAGAGAAAAATGCTCTGTTTAACCCTCCTGTTACCTTTACATTTACGAACATATTTTACCCTCGGGGTCAATTTGACCCCAGCAATTAAAACCTCCAGAAAATTATTAGAATTAATATTGCTTCCCAAGTTTAAGTGTGAGGTACTTTATGTTTGTTTGTTGACTACCTTAATAGCCCTTTAAATAAATAAAAAAGTTGATATTTCTGATATGTTTGACACAGTGAAAAACAGCCTGGGATCAGATTGACCCCAAAGAACACCGACATTAAACATTGAATGGGGTCAAATTGACCCGAAAGGTAACAGGAGGGTTAAACATTCTGTTTAGGATGAAGATGTATTAATGTTCCATATGGAAGAAAACTGCTAAATAACTGCTGAGTTGCAGCACCATTGTATAGAAGAATGTATAAATGTATATATCCGTCTTTTGTCATAAATCTCTATGTTCTCACAAAATATACCGAGAATATCGGTAATATGTGATTAATCATGATTAATCCACAAAAACCTGTGATTAATCCGATTAAAAATTTTAATCGTTTCACAGCCCTAATATATATATATATATATATATATATATATATATATATATATATATATTAATGAGGCTTCAATGCGGTTAATTCAATGCTAATTAACTGTGATTATGTATTTTTACACTGGTATTGCTACTTTTATTAAAACAAAGAATCCAATGAATACTTTCTCTGACATAAAATATGTCACTATGCACGGCACATTTTATAAACATATTCTATTGATAATGAGAAAAACTTCAACTGTTATAGTTTTGTATTGATACATGTTATGATGAATTTATAAATAATTGATTGTTGTTTCGACATCAAATAAGGACATTATTGTGAACTCCAGCTATCAGAAAGCTACACCCGCCCCGACTCCCTGACGATGGTGTTATCGGCCCGACCAGAGAGGGAGTAGGTCTACCCCCAGCTGATAAAACCTCTGCTTGTTGCGATGAGAGCTCACCCCTCTCCTGCCCTCACCAGCGCAAGAGCAGTACCAGGCTGGTTGAGAGCTACTGCTGCCGCGCTGGCAATATGACAGTGTCAGTTAGGACAAAATGGGAGTTCGGACAAGAAAAGAGACATTTAATCTCAAGCAGTTGAAGCCGTTTGCCTTGACCTTTCTCATCCTGTTTTTCATCACCCATTTAAAAAAAACTAAATAGAGATAAATCAACAGTTGGCTTACTTGTATACACATGTCAAAGGGAGACCTTATTCAACAGGTACTAACCTAAGGTCCCAGAAACAATGTCGATCTTGTGCATAACGTTGTCCCTCTCTCCCACTCCAGCTCCATGGGCTCCGTACAGGCCCACGGCGTGAACTTCATCCACAAACGTCAGAGCTCCATGACGATGAGCGATATCGCACAGCTCTTCCAGAGGAGATATTGCACCTGAAAGCCACAGAGAATGCGGTGTTATAGTTAGAGATGTGCAATATATAGTATGGCAACAGCATACAATGCATGCATCAAATGTCATCACTGTGTAAGGTTGAGATACGATATGCAGAGAGATATTTGAAAATATATATAATCTCTCTTGAGTCTACAAAACACACAGTGTTTATAATAACACAGTTTAATTGTGTGCTAGTGTTTAAAATAAATCCTCCTGGATATGGTCCTCGTCCTCCATTCAGCATACTTCCATTTTGTGCTTTATGGGAGCTGTCAGCGGTGTAATATCACACCGAGAAATAGAGGTGAGGGGGGGGGGGGGGGGGGGGACTATTTTCTCACACAGAGAGAAAGTGATAAACTAATAATGCAGGCTGAATAACTGTAGGTTGTAGAAATAAGAATACTTAGAACAATAAACCTGGCGCTCTCTCTAAATTAGCTATAAAATATAAATGTTGCATCAATGATTGTTCTTAATTTCTAATATATATGCAGAATACAAATGTGCAAGTGGCATTTCTTCTTATAAATGTTACTTAAAACACAGTTATTGAGATTTGTAACTTTTTTATTATCTTAGAGCATTTAATTATTACAATTTCAAATATATTCTAGCTTAACTGTGAGCTGGAGATTTCCCTAACCACACAGCCACCAATGTATAGTAAACTAAGATTAAAAAGACACATTTGCATTGTTTTTCTTTTTTTCCTTTTTTAAACTACTGTATATTGTATTGTATATATTATCCGGATATTACTTAGATCAGTCAGAGTTAATAAATATCCAAATTGATATCTCTGGACATGCACGCTGGACTCTGGATAATTAATAATGAATACATCTCAATTATTTCCGCATAGAAAGGACACATTTAAGTAGATTTAACCTCCACTATATAAATAAATAAATACATGACATAGAAAATGATCTCCTCTATGAGTCCATATTATCATTTTATAATACCCACCGTCCATTGAGTGCACGGTCTCGAATGCCACTATTTTAGGCGTCTTGGGGTCTGAGCGTTGCAGCAGAGCCTCCAGGTGTCGGCTGTCATTGTGGCGGAAGATGAAACGCTTAGCTCGGCTGTTCCTGATGCCCATAATCATCGACGCATGGTTCCCTGCATCAGAGTATATCTCGCACCCTGTGTGCCACAGTGAACACAAAG
Source organism: Pseudoliparis swirei (assembly GCF_029220125.1). Lineage (NCBI taxonomy): Eukaryota > Metazoa > Chordata > Actinopteri > Perciformes > Liparidae > Pseudoliparis > Pseudoliparis swirei. The sequence goes on from NC_079396.1 coordinate 10,499,438, forward strand.
TGAGACCAGAGGAGACGACTTCCCTCACACAGGATCATTTTTTTTGCAATGTATGAAACGAGAAACACGGCTCAGAGGTCAGGATTCACCTGGCAGCATTTTAGCCAAAGTGAAGAGGGTGGAGTCATTCGCCACGAAGCAGGAGGAGAAGGCCAACGCTGAATCTTTCTGGTGTAGCTGGGCGAGCTCCTTCTCCAAAGACACGTGGAAGTTACTGGTGCCGGAAATGTTCCTGGTGCCACCGGCTCCTGCACCGTGCCTGTCCACAGCATCTCTGACAACATCCAGAATGAAATGAAACATATTCAGCTGGCATGATCTAGAGCCATGCATAAAAAGGGTCTTGTATTCAGAAAGACAGTGAGCCTATGTGACTTGTACCATCTCAATGCAAATGGGCCAAATGGGCCAAATGGTTTGTTTTTCGCCAGAGCTTCGAAATCAAATGAGACTTAAGTTTCAACATTCAGGACTTGTTACATACGATTTCATAAATTAGATTAGATTAATTTGATATTTGCCTCCTTGAGTTGACTTAGGACCTGGCAGTAAAATCATTAAAGCCTCACAGTTTGACCTGATGCAAACATTTATTATTAGGCTTCATCTCCACTATATGACAGCTTTGGAAGGAAATGCCGTCAGACACCTGAAAGACTTCCAAATGACTTGAATGTCTCTTTTTACCTGATGGCGCTGAGGACCCGAGGGTGCCGACTCATTCCCAGATAATCATTGCTGCACCAGACAGACACCTGGGAGCCTTCCCGCCCAGCGACGGAGTAATCCTCAGCAAAGGGGAACACCTCGGCGCTCCTGTTCACGGTCTTGAACACTCTGTACGTGTGATCATCCTTTTTCTCAGAAATCTTTTCAACAAAGAAGCGGTCGTAGTCGTAGCTGGGGCCAACTGCGAAGGTGATAGTTGTGATTTATGGATATCTAATCTACACATACCTGTGTTACTTGGCTGCATCGTATTACGTAAGAGGGTGTGAACTCATTTCAGCTGTAAAACAAACCCATGTTGTCTTTGAGGAGCTGGGTGACACTGTTGGCTGATGTTGGGAGGATTGAATCCTTGAAACCCTTCAACAGAGAAGTCATCAAGCCTGTGCAAGAGGAGCAGAGGACTGTTCGTGTGAGATGCTACCATTTCGTCTTGTATGTTCGCTATTTGTCGTTCTTCCTACCTTCTTGGACGTCCTCCTGCATTTCAGGGCAGGCTCGGACCACCCCAATCTGAGAGGTGACAAAGGGGCAGCCCTTCGATACAGACACCGCCACCTGCGTAGCCCTCTGAGCAAACAGCCTCCTTTGGTCCACTGTGAGAAGTGGGGGACTCTTCTGCCTGCTGGGTGAGGCGCTCAGCTGGGCCTCCAGAGAGGCTGTGCCGCTCACACTGATCTGGCGAACGATGATGGGGCATTGATCGGCCAGAGACAGCAAGGCGGCTCCGGTTCTCCTCAAAGCCGGCTGAGGCGCCGACTTTAGGAAGGGGCAGTGATGAAGGAAGGCAGCCATTCTACTGTTGCTGTTCTTACTCTGAGTGAGGAGAGAAGACAGGGAATTCATTTAATTCCACAAAACCTCCAAGGCTTATGTACTACATATTTAAAGAGTATGCATTTTATTGCAGCCAGGGCGTGTTAAAAAGGGTTATGTTTTATGTTTGCCTGAAGAAATTGTTGCTCAAAACTCAAACGTCATCAATTTTTATAGCAGTTGATCAAAACGTAAAATGAGGATGACTGAATTTTAAAATCCCATATATTTAAAAAATGAAACATGTTCAGAGGAGCCAGTGGATCATTCAGCTGCAGAGAGCAGTCGGCGCCTCCTCCAGGGTGCGGCAGCTTGCTGCTGCTTATCTGAACTCTGCAGGCGCTCGAGTACTGACGTCATTAGTTGAGGCTGGTATCAAATAACCCTCTATTAAACACAGCAGGGATGCATCTACTGATATTTTCCTGCTCAGAGGACGAAATTAATAAGAACCAAGTGATGACCAACATATTTATGAATCCAGATTATTAGAATATACACTAGAATATACACTTTTATTAATCCCCAAGGGGAAATTAGTTCTCTGCATTTAACCCATCCTTAGTTATTAAGGAGCAGTGGGCTGCGGTGAAGCGCCCGGGAAGCAACTGGGGGTTCAGTGCCTTGCTCAAGGACACTTCGACTTGCAACTAATGGGGAGAGCGGGGATCGAACCCACAACCCTGCGGTTGCAGGACGGCCCTCTTACCCCACTGAGGACCTCTATGTGTAAATTATCTACCAAACAAAGGCCGGCTATATCATTCCCCTCACAATCTCCTGCGGTCAGCAGATAAGGCAATTCTTGGAATCTGTGGCTTTCTTTTGCCATTGGTTGTTATCTTTTCGCTGGTCTGTGAAAGACCGCAGTCTTTTTAAACACCAGATGGAGGGCAAACATTGTATCTTAGTGATGTCTTTGTTAAAACATTCAACTATTAACCATGCGCTGAAAAGAAAACATCTATTACCTGTATCCACAACTAATTTTCTTCCCATTGACCATCAAAAGAAGTTATTTAAACGACTTTGTATTCATGGAGTGTGTTGTACTACACGGATGAATAAATAAACCATGAATTAAATGTGTGATATATTCCTTGCTATAGGTGTCATGTAACAACAAATATTGTTATATGGCAGTGTAATTAACAATAATACTGATTATAATAATACTAATGATAGTAGCACTACTACTAATAAAATAATAATAATAATAATAGTAATGCTGACAACAATAACAGTAATAATAACAACAATAATAACATCAACACCAACAATAACAACAACAACAATAATAATAATAATAATACTACCAACAACAACAATAATGAAACAGATGAGGAGTTAAGCAGCTCACCTGTTGACCTGCACTGAGGACGAACTTCAGAGCAGCAAATAGACAGAAGGTCAGAACATGTCAACAGTTATTAGTCAGATGTTGAAAAGCATGATGCAATTAGCTCTTCTGGTCAGGTCTCAGCTTTGGGGGCAAGTCCGGGAGGTGTGTGTGCGTGTGTGTGTGTAAGTGTATGTGTGAGTGTGTGTGTAAGTGTCCAGTTTGGGAGGTGCAAAGATGCTGATAGGTTGCTTCCCTCTCTGCCATGTAAAATTAATGAATTGTTGTCATTTCACTCTGAAGTCTGAGTTGTGAAAACATTGATGCTGCATTCTCAAAAACATACATTTATGATAATAATGCTATTGAATCGAAGGTCACTTTAAGCTTTAAACACTATAATATTCTACATATATTTAAGTGAAGCTATACTAAAAGTGATAACATATTATATGTTTTAGTTATATCTATTTCAACACCATGCACCCCAAATAACATGTATTTTAATGGTTAACACTTGAAAATGACAATTAGTAAAACATTTGTACACACAGGTGCTTCATTTTTACTTCTTCACTCAAGATTTCCTGTAACTCTTTAAAACAATTTTTTTTAATGAAACAAAAGCCAAAACATTATTTAGGGTCTAATACTGATAATGCATATGAAACAACATGTAATAATGCTCTCTAAACTAAAAGGACATCCGGTTTGACACCACTACACTTCAGTCAATGCCGATCTAGAGGAAACCCAAACAAAACTGAATGGAAAAGCTGTTGACTTTAATTCTATTTCAGCCCATACATACTTATTAAACAGTTATTGATCTATTGGGAATATATTTAGAATATTGCAACACTGCAAGTTCAAATAAAAAGACCTATGCTGCCTTTCAGCTCGAGCTTCTTTGGTTGGATTTTCTCTTTTAAACTGACTGGATCAAACCTGTAACTGTGTGTGTGTGTTTTGTGTGTGTGTGTGTGGGTGTGTTTGTGTGTGTGTGTGTGCGTGTGCGCGCGCTCTCACCAGCAGATGGTGCTTTTTATGAATCGTTGCAGCTTCTCGTGGAGGGGCGGGGCTTGTCCTTCTTGCAGCTGTCAACTACCAGGGGGCGGGGCAGCAGGCGGAGGGCGGCAGGCTGGCTCCATCTCATCCCGACTGGAACACCGATCCAACATCACCATCCACCATTCAGCCTGACAAGGACAACAACTCCCGCCCTCCCAAAACAAACACCGGGACAGGACTGTATTTTTCATTTATAAAATAATTCGCATCGAGAGCGGCAAGATGCTGGCCTGCGCCGAGATGATCACCATGTGTCTCCAGTCTGCAAAGCACCAACACATGAGGAAGCAGCAGGAGATTTGCCACAACCAAAATCAAGGCATCTCCCTTTTTCATGATGTAAGTACACAATGCATTTTGTGAGGTTGAGGTGGTATTATAAAACCCTCTTGTCATTTCTCCGAGAATAGCTTTTCATTCGGTTAATGCGTGACGGGTCGTCATATTAAAGACGTACAATGAGTCATACACCGTCCGTCATCTGCTCTTTATGAATGTTTTTTATTGAGCCTCCCATTCACGTCGTGCTTGATGTGCAGCATGCCCTATTATGTAAGAAAGGCGAATGCATGCCCGCCAGTGCGTGAATGACAAAAGAGATGCCACAACACAGTCCTCTGACACTGTAAAGCGTTATAATGTCGTGGTTTTAATTTGGTTATTCTCATATGATAATGAGGCTCCTTGTACCCTACATAAAACATGCATAGTGTCTATATAAACCATGATCTGGTATGCAGCCTTGCCTTTGCAGCTCCAAACAGAAACAGAATATTAGATGTTGAATTTGTATTTATTTAATCAGGGTATTGCTTGCACAGTTGACAGAGGACTGGATTTACATGCATAGAAATGCTCGAACTGAGCTGTCTGGTTATTCGGCTTTTATAGTATAAAATATAATAGCAGGTTATCCCTTCCTACAAAAGACTGCAATACTAAAGCAGTACATGCATGTATTATGGTATATTCTCAACTCTGCTTTATGTATTGAGCCTTTTTTATCTGGTTTGCTGACTTAAATACAATTCAGGTATTAGCAGCATCATTTCCCAGCCTAAACTCCCTGACAGCTGGCTGTAAATAAAATTCTCCAGTTTCCTCAAGGCAGGTTATTGGCCAGCGAGGTGAACATTAGACTGCGGCAAGTACAAATGTGGTTTAAATGCAGTTAGCATCTATTCCCTCCCGCCCAACACTGCAAAACCCTTTTCCTCCCTAACCTATTAGTGGCCAATGGATGGCCATTTATTCTCCTAATTAACAGCTGCAGAAAGTAAACGTGTGATCATTATCCAACGCACCTGTCATTTGACACCTGCAGGGCTTTGCTCTTTTCTCACTCTAGAAAAGCTCATTACAGTTTATTATCCTTTTTTAAAATTTGTGATGGAGCTTCACACCAACACATGCATCCAAAAGTCATCCTGGAGTTAAAGGGCCAAACCAGCTGTTTGTTGCATGGTTTACTTTACTCACGACAACTCCTTAATTCTGGAGACCATTTGAAACATGTTGCCTCTCAACGGTTTACATCATGAGCCGGTGGATAGCAGCTAATGATGCTAACAGTGGAATCAACGTTCAAAAGAAGCGATCTGATATTTTGAAACACATGATTAATATTGGTATTAGTCCCAATAATCAGTTAAGTTTCAAGGTTCAAGGTTTTTTATTTGCCATTTGTGCCAAGACCAACAGTCCAGACACATTGAAACTGTCTTCCTCTAGTTTGTGTAATCCTTCGTAGTAAACATCACATTTTTATTATTTTAGTTCATTATTGTTTTCAGGCATTAACAATATGCCCATGAACTGCATTAACATGCAGACTGCGATTAATTATACACATACAAATAATCAAGTTTCAAGAATCTGCAAGGGATTTTTACCACAATGAAAACCATTGTTGCCTGGAATTTTAGGGAATGCCTAAAACTATATAATGTGTTAGAAAAAGGTCAGCAAACATGTTAAATGTACACACTACTGTAATCCTTATATTGCACTCTAAATGTAACCATTTCAGGTTCCTGAGATATTTATTACAATCTTTCTTCTTCTGTACACACATTTGGTATATCTCTTTCTTGTGTAGCTTTCTTTGAGGCTCACTAAATGTGTCTTAAATGAAGGAGAAGTGAGCAGAGCATGTCCAGGCCTTCACACTTTGATGTGCTTGAAAGGTGACAGCTGTATGTGAGATACAGTTAATCAACCAGCCACTGGACAATGTTGGTCCACAGGGCGATGAAACAGAAAAACACCCACTCTGAAAGAGGTGCCACTCTAATCTCACACAAAACACAAAACACTGACGTCTCACCGGTTCCATGTTACACGGGAGATTAAGTTAAATGGTTTTGCACAAACGAAGGAAACATCATAAACTCAGCATAATAAAATAAACACTATTGTTCCAAAGCACCACACAGGTGCACATAAATGTCAGCTTTTCATTTCCTGAGATGTCTCATGTTTATTTTGTCATTAAAATGTGGAAACTACAGCTCTTCCAATGTTTTCCTGTGCATGAAAAAATAACAACACAGAATATGCCAAAAAAAAAGCTCACGGATCTGTTTTCCCTTTAATTGCTCAACACTTCGCTGCCTTATGTTGTGTTTGTATTTCTTTTTCTTTTTCTCTTTAATTGTCATTAACATGCTACTCTTTTCTCATTTGCAGATTTTCCGCCGGGCAGACAAAAATGGTGAGTAAGCCAATTGGATCACAAGTCTAATTAAAACTTGATGTCTGTGGTCAGGTGGCTTGTTTTTAGCTCTGAGGGGATTCATGTGAGTCTGGTGGTGGATCGTTCTGTTGCAATGCCATCAGTATGACATCAGAGTAGGGAAGATATAAATATCCAAGGTCAGGTACAGCTGCATCATTTTGGTTTTGGGATGTGATTGGATTTGACAGACTCCTTTGATGCTGTCACTTGCCATGAAGTGCTCATCTCAGTGATTTCCAAAGATGTCCTTATGCAACCTCTATGTCATCGTGCTATAATGTGGCTTTAGTAGATAATACATTTTACCCATAAGTCTACCAATTCATTTCAGACTTCCACCTAATGCTACCCCCCCCCCCCCCCATGCAGACATGTCACTGTTACATTGAATTAATTTCTTTACTTCAAAGGAAACCCTTCCCTCACCTCAAATAGCATTCAGCTCTGCATGAAACAGTGCTGACAAACATGAAAAGTGTTTTTTAAAATTTCTTTAATTCATGCACTGCACCTCCATTTAATGGAATGTAAAAATAAAAAAGGCGAGAGATTAATGTATATAGAGTCGCAACAAAAGGTGATCGGTTTCCACCAGAGGATGGAGAATGGCTTACATAAGAGCAGAATTAATGATGCTACATCTACCGCCATGAGCAGGGGTCGTCTGGGGTGCAGCACAGCTCCTGTGGAAATATTCAGATACAAACAACAAGTTTTAGACAGGATTTGTGTTTCTCCCAGTTGTGATTTAGGAGAGGAACACAGCGGCTGAAGCTCAACATACTGTCGGTAACATTTTAATAGAATAGTGGTCGGTGTCCACCCGCCGCCCTCCAGCACTCACACAAAGCTTTTATTATTCAGCCTTTGTAGCCAGAAGGCAGATAAAAAAAGGCAAGAGAACTCTGCCGTATGTTTGTCGGAGCTATCTTCAAGTTGCAGTTGAGCTCTGTTTGGTTCCTCGTCTTCACAAATTCACTGAGACGTGCACCCGAGAGAGAAGTGCCTCCTACCAATCAGCACTGAGTGGGCCGCCTTGATACGCCTCGAGCACTGCGGCTTCACCACGTAATGAGGGCTGGCTACCAACCAGCCTCACTCTCATTCCTCCATGCTATTGTAATGAGGAATTACATTTAGTTTAAAGCAACACAAAAATTGTTCTTGTGTTTTTGTTTGACTGCAAGAACATGAAGTAGATACCGAAAGCTTTCACTCACCGTCGTTTTGCTGCGATTAGGTTCTAATACATTTATGTTGCTGCTCACTGAGCTCAGAGATGTACACAAGGATTTGAACAATGATACAAGAATCACATTTTTCACTGTGTGGTAGTTAAAATGTTTCAAATTGGGTGCTTCCACAACATATATACATAGGGTGTATTAAACTTTTCCATTGTGTTCTATTAGGCTTAAATTACATCAACAAAGATGACTGAGAGAGCACTCACAGCTCTCTCCCTCAGACAACGGTCAACAACGCCAGACACAGATCGATCCAGCGGCCTTGTGCTGGTCCAGTATTAACCGGTAGAGAGGAGACTGCAGAGTGAGGACCAGGAGGCTTAGACACAATAACGATAAGAGAAGTAACGAGGGGGGAGATGTCAGCAAGAAACCTCCACATTCCTTAAAGTAACCGGCTTGGACTGGGACAGAGGTCACACTGAGTGACGAGTACTAATATGTAATGAGGGAGTGGACGGAGGCGGCACATGCATTGAGTGTGATGGTATAAATAATATGTCAATATGTTTGTTCGGGAGTTGGGAAAAGACAGATGTGGAGGAGGTTGTTGTCTTTAATACCGGACCCAGCTCAGGTTTATTTGTGGAACTGTTGGTTACAAATAAATCTACGTCAATTGAACTCTGATCCAAACTCTCTGTGTCCTGTGGGTGATTACTGAGGTCCATTGTGTGAGTATCCTGTGGCGTGTCACCAGCAGTCAGATAGGTGAGGGATACAAGTTTATATGCATCAGGTTAAGAGATTAGTCAGAATCGACCAAGAAGAAAGTAACGCCGAAGAAGGTAGAAATTCAGCCACAACAACTGCAACTCTGATTTGTCATCTGGATAGAGCAGAAGCAGTGGTGAAAAACACTGATAAGTAAGCAATTATGTTTTAGTCTTCTAAAATGAGTGAACTCTTTGCCTTCAGGAGACTTTGACAAATAGAGCTGTAGTGTGAGATGACTAGTAAACTGCCTCGATTCTGTCGTGAGGTTCTTATTCATCATCCGTCTTAGCAACACTTTCGATGTTCCTGCACAGGTGTTGACAGTTGTTAGTCACAAAGCTTGGGGATCAGTTGCTGCAAAATCTCAATCTCTCAGAGCGTATTTCCCAGTGTTTGGAAGTTGGCTGCTGTTGTTTCAGTATTCAAAGATGGAGATCGCCTTCCTACCTCTGGTTACAGGCCCATCAGTATCCTGCCAACAGTATTGAAGGTTGCAGAGAAGTTGGTAGCTTCAGAGCTAATAATTCTACTGAGACGGCCACCGGTTTCTTCAATTTCTACTAGACAAAGGGGGTGTTGTTGGAGTTGTGTTTCTTGATCTCAAGAAGGCATTTGACACTGTCAATCAAAGTATTCTTGTGTCCAAATTGCACAGTTACAATTTCTCCTCAGGTACACTTAAATGGATTGAATCATATTTGCTAAATAAATCACAGTTTGTCCAAATTGAGAACTATCAATCCACTGCCCTCCACTTATCCACAGGCATCCCGCAAGGATCTGTCCTGGGCCCATTGCTATTTTCTTTATATATTAATGATCTGCCATCAGTATGTCCTGATACCAATATTCAAATGTATGCTGATGACACTGTAATTTACTTGCATGGTAGCAAAATGGAAGATGTGGAAAAAGAACTCACTAAATCCATGGTTCATGAAACTACTTGGTTAACGCAATGCTGTCTACAACTTAATGTATTCAAAACAGTATGTATGTTTTTTTACCAAAAGAAACTGGTAGTGTAGAACCGGGTGTTTTTGTATCTGGAGAGAGGCTAAAGGTTGTACCTGAATACAAGTATCTGAGAGTACTTTTTTATTCTAATTTATCTTTCAAATCCCTGGTGAAAAAGGTCTGTAATCGGGTCAAATTCAATCTAATTTCCGGTTCTCACGCGTTAACAGAGGCAACTAAAACATTCATGCATTCTATGGTTATTTCCCAGATCACTTAGTGTTTAACAACCTGGTCACATGCTAGTGTCACTACTCTTATACAATTACAGTCATTATAAAAGAGTACACTCAAAACTCTTGATAAAAAAACAGTTCTCTCTCATCATTGTCCTATACTAAAATATATAGAACTTGTTTAGTTGGGATGACTTGATTAAATATGTGCATGTCTGTATAAAATTATACGCGGCTTGACCTCCTCCTCTCAAACAATTTGTCACCACACAAACTGGATATCGGCTCACAGGCTGCAGCAAGAGGGGATTGTATTGTTCCTCTCAGGAAAAGTGCTTTCAGTCAGTTTGCTTTTTCTGTACAAGCTGCAATAAATTGGAACTGCATTCCAGGATCAATCAGAGATCTCTAAACATACAATTCTTTGAAAGCTGAGTCTAAGAAATGGTTCGTTAGTACCCAGCTCTGTCAGTACGAGACCGTAACTGCTCCTACCTGCCCTCAATCTGTCCTTATTGGACTTTCGCTCTGTCTGTCAGTTGTTGACTATACGTCTGTTGTCAGCTGTCTGTATGTTTTGACTTTGCTGGTCGACCATTCACTCCACCTACATATACTGTATGTCTTTTTTGTTGTTTGGCTGTGTCTGCTTTTATGTTCTGTGTCTCTGACATGGATGTTTTTCTTCTGTCCATTTAACATAGTTCTCCCTTTTTTTATTTGCTTTGTCCGTACATTGTATATGTAATCTTATGTTTTTAGGTTTGTTTTATGAAATCTGCCTCTCGGGACTACAGGGATACAGAAATGTTTTTATTAATGTGCACTGGCCCTTATTAAATAAATAAATACTCAAAATCTGCATATTGTTTCATTGAATCTCGCTGTCTTGAAACTGAATGTTGATGAAAGACCCCGGCTCTTTTCCTTACTCTAGATTGTCTAATATCATTGACATACCACATTGTAACATATCGTTAAAAGACACCAAACCACTTCAAAGTAAAAACTATTTTGCAAAAGAAAAAAGAAAAGAAATTGACATGAAAAAGAAGGCAGAACATCCCCTCGTTCGAGAACAAGGAAGGGACAAATGTTTGCCATATTTGCTTGATAAGCTACAAATGAATGAACCGATTATCCAAATGATTGTTCTAATCTATCAATCCCTGCAAAATAAATGTTCTAAAACACAAGCCATTTGGAAGTGTTAGATCAAACAACCTACAGTACTGCACCATTCTCATTTGAGGAGAGTCGCACTAAGCAATTAATTGACGAGTCATTTCCATACTAATTGTCATTAAGTTCCTCCAGCGTTAACTTTTGCACATTCTCATTTAGTGATTACATTTAGAAACAGACTCTTCCAGGCCAAGCACAAGCTGCAAATGAGACAAACACTGTCTGTGCAGCGAGAAGCTCAACCGTTCTTCCACTCTACTCCCTGAGAAACAGCGAACGCTTGCATAATGGACCATCTGAGCCGCACTGCAACTTGTATTTGAGTGTCTAATTGGGTGTGAATATACACCAAAGCAGTTCTGATGGAGGAGGCTGGACAATGAGTCATAGATGCAACAGATTGAGTTTACTCCTACCTCATGTTTAAGAACATTTTTGCAGGGAAGTTTAAGAAGAGATTTATGGTTGAATAACTTTCAATGTTAATGTTACTTATTAAACACGGGCTCTGCAGCACACGGCCCAAGATGCTGCTAATCAGAGGCAGACTGCTTATCTTCATCCCTCACTTGTCTTTGTGTTTATCCTCTGCCATTAACACACACTGGAAATAGGTTCATTCAGATAGATAGATAGATAGATATATACTTTATTAATCCCCAAGGGGAAATTTGTCGAGTCAGTAGCAGCAACACACAAAACACAAAATATAAGAAGGGTTAGCTGGCAAGAGGTGAACTGTGCCTCACCGGCAGGAATGTTCTCCTCTGTCCTGTAGGAGGTGGTGGAGAGGTGGTCCGTTGTCCAATATGGACACCAGTTTCTTCAAATGATGGAGCCACCCAGCAGACCTGGTAGAATAACTCCAGCATCTTGTGTACACAGCGGATGGTTCACTCCACCATGTCCCCAGGACACATCTCTCTGTGGTTCTCGGTGAAGAGGAAGGAGACAGAACAGTTCCAACATCACTGACCACCGCTCCAGACAGCACACGCCCATTCTGCTCACTCAGCAGCAGTGGCTGGATGGTTCCAGGTGCGACTGAGCTGAAAAACAGTCAACACATGTGCAACATGTGCCTATGTGATTGTGACAATTAAAAAAGGAGAAATTGATTGTCTTGGAAATCGATAACAGTGGGTATATTATTGTGCAGTATCAGTTTTCAGCAGAAAGGAAATAAAAGCAGCGATGCTGTGTCAATTAAAGAGCAAATGTGCCACTATACGGTAATTATTACTCCCGAGAGCAATAATTGGATTTCCAGCTGTATCACACCACAAACAAATAATAATTGACTGCATTAATGGAGTTGCAGAATAGGAGCTTATTGCCAAAGTCTAATTAATTTTATTGGGAAAGAGTTCTTCGTGTAATTTTGTCCTTGACAGAGCTAAACGAAGTCAGTTTTCAGAAGCACATGCAAGGTTTTCACTGGAATTGATAAAGCGTCGTGAACCCAAAGTGGCCCGCTAACATTACATTAAATTATGAAGAAACTCCTCATTTGGGGGATAACACCTTTCAGGCTGCAGCCAGTTGTAATTTTCACGGTCTCCTTTCAGATGACGGGAAGCTGTCCTTGGCGGAGTTCCAGTCGCACTTCACTGACGGTATCCTCACTGACGACCAGATGCAGGAGCTGTACGGCTCCATCGACAGGCGGCAGACAGAGTAAGCTGATTTTCCTTTTGGACGTGCTCCAACTCTGCTGCCATCTGTAGCCCATCCAGCTCTCCTGCTGCCTGGCAGTCAAAGCCTCTCTTCAGTGAAGATTATGTCAATATTCCATCGAGAGCCTTAATTTGCGCCTGAGAGTTTGCAGCACTGTGTCTGCACACGGATGAGCACAAATAAGATTGTGAAAGATGAGAAACATTGCCTGTGCCAACCATTCTTGAAAAACATTTATTGAAATAAATGACATCTGGTACGTGTTGTGGTACAAAGAAAATACCCAAGAGGAGGTTTTGTGTTGTGATTGTAGACACAACACTGATGAGGAATAAAGTGTCATCGCCAATGACACTTGACAAGTACCAGCCAATCAAAGTGAAGAATGACCTCTCAGGTGTTCGCTACGACCTGTTTGCAGTACAAAACAAACAAATAAACACAAACTGTGTATTGCTGTAAATGTTAAAGGAAATATAATTAAAGCCATCATCTTTCAAAATATAGCTAAAACAACACTAATATGCTCTCCAAGACATCTGGCCCTCCTCTGCCAATGTCTGAGTAAATCAAGTCAATCATTCTACACGACAGCGTATTGTAAAAACATGACGTGTGTATGAAGTGCTTTTAGGTTTAGTTGCAAGGCATTGTGGTCCTGTGCTTAGTGCCTTGGCTTAACGGCACCTTAACCTTTGCACCTTGTTTCAAATGGAAAGCTACAACAAGAAAAGCAGAGTCTACAGACCAGCTGGTGGCCGAGGCTGTGCTTTGAGCTAAATGCTAACATGCAAACATAATGACTGGTATCATTTTTACAGGTGTAATGCTCACCTTCTTAGTTTACAACACAAAGCTGATGGGAAATAACATTTCCAAAGTCATATTTCTCTTTTTGTCTTCTTCCCATTGCCTGATATAGCAACCTGGACATAGACAAACTCTCAGGTAATTGTGTGTCATTCTTGGTTGACTTCTCTTATAAAATCATGTCAATGTTTTCTTTTGCATTATATGTTGATGCTTTTAATGGTTTTAAGTGAAGCACTTTGAATTGCCTTGTTGTTGCTGTACAAATAAACTTGCCTTACCTGAATAAATCCTGTTCTCCTCCAGAGTACTTCACTCCACATCTGGGGGAATACGTCAACGTCCTGTCTGCTCTGGATAAGCTGAATGTGGCCATTTTGAAGGCCATGGATAAAACTAAAGAGGTGCGTGATGATCGTGATGGTGATGATCTATCTCTGCATCTTTGAAATTGGCACAGCTGGATAGGATTTAAATATTGCATGACATCATCACGTTATCTATTTCAACAGCTTTCAGACCATTTTCAGAACAATTTATAAGCATCTGTTATCCTGCCGAGCATTCAGACTTTCACACTGTTTTTTTGTTTGTGCTTCAGCTGTCAGTGTGAAAACCTCTCTGAGGTCTCTGAGGTCACTCTGCCGTCGGGCGGCTATTCAGAGGAAAAGAGAACTGTCCAGCATGAGCTCACAGAACCTTACAGCACCAGCTATGCTTTTAAGAAACAACCATGTTAGTGTGAGACACATTGGCAACAGTTTGTCTTGGTGAATCTTTTTATATTGTTTGCAGGTATGGTCGATTTATTGATTTATATGGCTGTCGTAGAACTGCAAATTCATTATTAATAATCTGTTTTAGTTGTTTTTTTATAGTGTTAATTGTGTAGTAGTCTATAAAATGTCAGAAAATCATGAGAAATGGGCGAATGTTCCACCTCCCTTAGAGATCTTTTTTTTTTTCTGGATTTCACCGACAAGCAGTACAAACAAGATGAAGACTAACTGCAGCCGTGCTCATGTCTCTGTGAGGCTCAGCAGGACTTGCAGCTAAATGGCAGCCTGCCAACGGCAGCCTGCTGACATGCTCACAATGATAATGCTAACATTGTAATGTTTTGCAGGAATACTGTGCTTGCCATGGTTATCATCTGCCAATTAGCAATAAACAAAAGCCCAGCAGAGGCTGATGAGAATGTTTGTAGTTCTGTAGCTAGAAAGCCACGTTTTATTTCAGGATACAATACCAGAAATAATTGACCGTACGATGCTGCTTAAGGGAATGTCACATCCTCCCATTTGAGACTCTTGTGTGTCTTTCATTGTCACATAATTGCGCTGATTCCTTTGACTATTATTACCTTCGCATTGAAAATGCCGGAAGGTTATGTTTTGATCGCCGTGTATTTATTTATTTATTTATTTATTTGTATGCGTGTTATTCGCAAAACTCAAAAAGTATTGAACCGAATCGCATGAAATTTGGTGGGATGATTGTTTATTATCCGGGGACCAGTTGATTAGATTTTGGGATCGATCGGGTCAAATGTCAAAGGTCAAAGGTCATGAACAGGTCAAAATCTTTCGCAGAACTCAAAAAGTATTGAACCGAATCGCATGAAATTTGGTGGGATGATTGTTTATTATCCGGGGACTAGTTGATTAGATTTTGGGATCGATCGGGTCAAAGGTCAAAGGTCATGAACAGGTCAAAATCTTTCGCAGAACTCAAAGAGTATTGAACCGAATCGCATGAAATTTGGTAGGATGATTGTTTATTATCCGGGGACCAGTTGATTAGATTTTGGGATCGATCGGGTCAAAGGTCAAGGTCAAAGGTCATGAACAGGTCAAAATGTTCTTGAATCGCATGAAATTTGGTGGGATGATTGGTTATTATCTGGGGACCATTTGATTAGATTTTGGGATCAATCGGGTCAAAGGTCAAGGTCAAGGTCATGGAAAGGTCAAACTCTTTTTTTTACCATAGCACGATACATTTTTGTCCAATTGGCATGCAACTAATGCCAAAATGTTCATAATTCAATGCCCAATCTTGTGATATGCGAAGGTATGCACTCTACCGAGTGCCCATTCTAGTTTTCCTCATTTGTTTATCCAGTTTCCAGCATCATGTTTTCATACGTTTGGTGTCATGCCTTGTTCCATCCTAATTGAGGAGCTGAAATTGAGATCAATGCTTCTCAGCTCAAAGGAGCGACACTTTTCCCTCACCGTTACTTGTTTCCAGAGAACGAGAGACAGAATCGCATGACATCACCAGCCTTGAATTGTGAAACATGCTAATTAGAGCATTATGAACTCCTTTTGTGAAGCCTGGTCGAGCAGAACAGTCGGCTGGATGTTAGAGACGTAGAGCGGTTAAAAGAGTCTGCTGGGCTGTAACCATTCTGTGTTAGGCACACCCAGTCTAGGCTCAACATCAGAGACCTTCCACTAAGACATAATCAATAGCTCAGCTCACTATTGTATTGATTTCAGCTTCCCTCCACATTAAGACAACTGGTGAATATGCATTTCAATCTGACAAGGGAAGAGATCGGGTGTGCACTATGAATGGATGCTTGGATGTGGATACAGACTTCTAAAGAGGTTATTTTCTGTGATATAGCCAGCGACTTATTGAAAGTGCAGGAAGTGGGCTTTCCTGATGAAGAGAGGGGACATAGGGCAATAGTGTAGCATGGATGACAGTAACTAAGGCTGACAAACCCCTGAGCTGTCCAACTGATCTGGAGTCAGATGTCCTCTGAAGCACTGCAACCACAAACATACAACCATTTTTCAGAAGCTCTAATCTCCTTTCACTTGTTTCCTCTTTTGGTGATCTGAGTCTATTATTCACTCAGAGGCATGCTTCTCTTTCATTGTTTTATTTTCTTTCTCTGTACATCCGTCTTCTCCCACATTGTCTTTTTCTCTTTCGCTTGACATTTTCTCGATATCACCCATGCCTGTCTCTGGGTCGTGCATTTTTCATGTTGCTATGAGATGGTCAAAAAGCTTTTTTCCCCCTGATAATAACGCTTTCATACGGCTTCGAAAAACAAAAAGTAAAAAGATGAACTCATAAGACTAAAATTAGTTGTCTGTATTTCCTCCGAGACAACAAGCAAACATCCGCTGTGATGGGTCATCTCTTCTGTCTTGTAAATAAATGGAGGAATTGAGAAAAGGACGGAGGTTCATACTGACGCAGTGCAGAGTTTCTGATGCCGAGAAAACGGAGCGTGTAAAAACAAGGATCACGACACGCTTGGTGGTCATTTTTCAAATGTGCCCGAGATATTTCTTTCTGATTTCAATTTGTTGCACTGTGGGATGCTGTTGATGGTGATGGGTTTCATTATCCACAAAGTCTTTGTTTAGCTAAAAAAAACAGCAAAGTCCCAAAATGGCACTAGACATGGAATAGACTTTTATTATTTTGTGCGTGCATTCATTAATTTAAGATAATCTACACAGTAACAGGTTGACACCAGGTTTCCTTTTTAGTTTTTAGCACTTGGGAATAATGGTATTTTAACTTGGTTCCTCTTACCAAATAACTGCATTGAGATACCCGTTAAATTAAGATCTTATTCCCTTTTTGAAGGGAAAGTGAGAACCTAATCTTAAAAACACAATCCACCTGAAAATACAATGTTTTCAGTGAATAAAGAGATTATATGAGGATTAGCAGTTTTCATGTTTCAAGAATCAGTTGCCTGTCTTGAGTTGCAGCGTTCTTCACAGTTCATTTAATCAATCAAGCGGAAGATTAACAAGCAAACAATCAACACATCAACAACAGAAACACATGAAACATTACCTTCAGATGAGAAATGAGTGAATGTTGAAAAGATAAATAATTGTATTTCTTTCCTCCGCATCATGGCTGATTCTTTACCTTCTTGTCTACCCTTACCCATCCTGTCAGGAGTATCAGGGTTTATCAGTGCTGGGTCAGTTTGTGACTCGCTTCCTGCTGAGGGAGACCTCCGCCCAGCTGCAGTCCCTTCAGTCATCAATGGACTGTGCTATGGAGGCGGTGCATGACCAGGGAAGTACTGAGAGGAGGATACTGAAGAAACCTGAGGACCTGCCGATGCAGAGGATGGCCAAACGCCCCGGCCGACGCATCCAGAAGAACATGTGTCTCTCCCCGACTGACCCTTACTCTGGCATGCTCACCACAGGTTTGTTTCAGTGACATTGAGATTCAGATGCTGGAGGAAAATTAGGGCAAAGGTTTGGCAAAACACTCTAAATTTAAAAGGTAATGTTGTATCGAATAAGCCCAGGAGGATACTCACAGTCATCCAGAACAACAAAATGCATCACTTCGATATACTGTCATTGTTCAGACTTCATGTGTTGTGTGCTGCTGTTGTCTTTGTGGGGTCAGGGGTCAGCGTGGAGCCAGACAACCACTGGGGCTCCCAGATCAACCAATTGGAGCAGCTCATTGACAAACTGGATTTTGAGGTTTGTACACAATCTGTTTTTGGGCTTCCAGTCTCCATGCTGAGCTGAGCTCACTGTCTGGCTCTAGCTTCATATTTACACAAACACGAGAGCAGATATTTGTCAAAATGTCTATCTATGCCTTAAAGAGATAGCATTATATTATACGTGAAGAGAGATTTGAAAAGTTGTTTTAATTTTAATGATTTTAGCTCTTTCAATGAGCCCACAGGATCACATCAGCTTGTTTGTGTTCGAAAGACGGATGTGTGCAGCCAAAAGGTTTGTCTCATGAGGGAGAAGAGCTCTTTGTGAGGATCAGGTTTAACTACGGAGGCTCAGCTGATACGGACAGAAATGTCAAACCGACCGTATGAGCCCGGCTCGGTCTGTAGAGTTTTGCCCTGTGGTCCATGTTGTCAGAGGAGATGATGTGTAGTAAGTGCATGTGGTTGTTGAGGCCAACAATAGACGAGGTATTGAACTACCTAAACTAAAGGTCATCCATAAGTGTCTGCCTGTGAACACATGCTGTGCTTCACTCAAACTCTCAATGCTTCACACAGATATTGATGCATCGGTGCACTGGGATAACAGATTAACGTTGAATTTTGCGAAATGTACATAATGTCACCATAAATTTGCCTGAAGGTCTGAAGAAGAACAGTTTTTGTTTTTTTTCATCTGAAATTATGGATGAGGTATTTATAGGTTAGTTATCAGCATTGCAAGGAGAATAAGTTTGAATAATAATTGTTTTCTTATCTTGGCCATGCAGACAAGAATATAGTGTAACTAAAGTTCTCCGGGCTGCTGTGAGGCTGTTAAAAGGTTAATGTGAATATAGTGATCTCTACCATGTGAAAAGATTAAAATATGAATATAGCATCCTCTGTCTTTTGAATGCCAACACTATGTGTCAGGCGCTAACTAGAGGCTGTTCTTCTGCGGGTTTGGTTGAGCCGGTTTTGCTATATTTCATGTTCTCCTCATGTCTGACCGAAATATTTATGCCCACATTTTCAGAGTCCACATCTTGAACCTCTCAAAGAGGACACATTGGCTGGGACGTATAACTCGGTGAGTCCTGCGTGTGCTGAATATATGTGTTCTTGTATGCAAATTGAGATTACATAAGATATCTTTCAACAGAACCAAACACAATTTCTAAAAATATTTGATTCATATATAATATTGTTGAATAGCTGTTCATATGCAATGCACAAAAAAATCCCAAATAAGCCTTAATTGTTGATTTTATTTGAAGACGTGATTATGTGATTATTAGTTTTCTCTCACCAGAACATACTTCTGGTCCAAAGACAAATGTCTTTGAAGGAGAAGGATGTGGATCAGTTTCGACAAGCTCTTAAAATCTACACAGACACCACCAGCAGCCAGCTAAACAACCTGCAGTATGTGCTTTTGTCTGCCTCCAGATCTCTCTGTGATTTGATGCAGCCACATCACATTGCTTCAATTTCCCCACACACCTGAGATAACCCCCCACTGCCCTCTTTCTCTCTCTGACTCTTTATATCTTTAGCGTTTCAGTCCAGAACCTGCCAGACAGATCATGCTTCATCATGTATGAATTTTGGCAGGACCGTCTCTCCTGGATGAGGTAGGATCACAACGTCACGGCGTATTAGGCTGGAAAACATGCTCTCAGAATATCACTGCTGAACCAACATGTGCCCAAGCTGCTCATAGGCTCTCTTTGAAGCATTGTTGCATAACTGAAAGGCAAATGATTATTTCATCTGTGTCGTCCCTCTTTTTCCTCTCAGCTACCTGCAGTCGTCCATCAGTAAGACCTTCCAGCGCTGCGTTATCAACTCACTGGAAGACCCAGAGATGGTCTCCACCATGCTCCTCCCAGGTAGACACCAGACCTTTAGACAATAACATCTATTTTACAGAAGGCTGCTATTTCATGCACTCACACAAATTCAGATTCGATTTGGTTGTCAATTTGATGAAATAATGATAATTATTTTCAGTAAAACTGTGAGAATGATTAAATATAGCATGACCTTGTGGAACAATAGTGTTGCATGTGTCTCACACCATAAACACAGGTTTTCAGTTCAGATTCAAGATTATCTGAGGGTCTTTCTGGGAAAATAATTAGCTTGAAACAATATAATGGAAGTGCTTTATAGGTAAATAATTCCTTTAATAATATAGCTGCATTAATCAATGTTTATCTAGTATATAGAATATTTAACTCCTACGTTTTGGTTGACTCTCACCGCTTTCATCGGTTGCTGTTTTCAGCTAAAAAGCTCTTTAAAAAACCCCAGTGTGTGCTACCTGACCAGCACTGAATGGCACACAATGTTAGCGTGCATGAACATAGTGGAGCATTTAGAAAGTAAAGAGCGAGATATTCTCCTCAGGAATTGGAGGAGACCAACACAGAGTGAATATTGGACCTGCGTTCATCAGGTTCCCAGAAATAAATGAATTGTGTAAATATGAAACTGTTTGCTAACACACATTTGCCATCTCATCTGAAAAGATGACAATGTGCCATTGTTGTGTTAACAGCTTGTTTCCACAGCCCCAAAGTGCAAAAATCACTTAATGCAGGTCTAATGTGTGAGAAATACTGTGTTAGATATTTACTTAGAAGGCCATTGCTTTCTCACGTAGAAATATAAATACACGTTGATATTTAGCATATCTTCCTGTCGTCATTCTTATTTGTTTGGCCATGACACAAAACATTGATGCTTAATTATTGTTTCATTTAACAGCCTCTTGGTGGATTATGAACAACAACTGACGGGACAAAGCTGCTGCTGTCTAACACAATAAAAGCAGAAAGAAAAGAGCTGATTGTGTAATTGTTTTATATTTTTGTTCTTTGATATTCACTTTTTTCTCACGGCATGACCAGGATTGTTTTGCAAAGCTTTGCTCTGAGGTTATAAAAAAGAATATTGTGAAGATAAATTATTCAGGAGTGAAACACAATTAAAACCTTGGAGAGAAAGATTTAAGGGAATGCAATATGTTATTGTGTGATGAAGATTTGTGCCAACATTCATTTAACAGGCACATTTCTTGCTTTTTATTTAATAGAAACATAAGAAATCAAGATTTTTTTTGTGTGCATGTTTTCTTATTTCTCCCTGTTAGTTTATTTCAATCAAGACATATCTTAAAATAGATATAATGTCATTGATGCCACTTCAATAGAAACATGACAGCTGATCTGCCCATCGATCACTAGCCATCACATATGTTCTTCAGTGCAGACTAAATCAGATATCGTGGTGGGGTCAACCTGCATGTCCCCTTGTTCTCTCTGTGGTACTATGCTTTGAAAGCGTGCTTTAGCTGATGGGTTAGACAGCAAGAACGATTATGGTCCACATCTAAACTATAATTGTTATTGTGTCACTCCTGCACTTTAGAAAAATATGAGACGTGGACCTAATTGTGACATTTTATTGTTGATAGTCAGTTGAAAAGGTAGAATTAAACTACTGTTAAGAGGTGCAATGAAGTGTAGTGAGACGTTAGCAGACAATAACAATTGAATAAGTTAGTCTGCATTTTGCCTGTATTGTTACTCTAGAAATAAATCTCAAAAGCCATTGTTTTACATTTTGCAGTGTGTAGTCAGGATACAATACACACACACATAGAAGTTTATATTTTAAGTACAGACATTAAGCAGTTGAGTGTTTTAACATTATACATAATCTATTTAGATTGTGAACTGTAGGTAATGAAAGCTGTTGTAAGTTATTGTTGTAGAACATTGGTAAATGTACAGTATGATAGTACATTGAGCCGTGGTTGCTCTGATAATTTGAGGAAAGACTGTGTTTGCTTTACAAAAGAAAAATGTTTCTCATTTATTTTATGAAGAATATACAGTTGTTAAGTGGATGTTTTCTTTGTTTTCTGGCATGGAATAAAGTTCACGACTTGTTGATGACATTAAATGATTGTGCTCTTGCTTAAGATGAGTGCGGTGTTCAAAAATTGTGATTACATATTTAAAAAAATACATATGTATTACTAAATTAATGTATGGGCCACATGGTCCACTGTATTGCTGCCACCTCAAATAGTGTTTTTGTTATACTGTCTCTAGTGGCTTCTCTTGTATGTTGTATTCTAAATGATGTATTAGAATTCAAATAATATGTACAACGACTAAAAAGAAGAAGAATGATTTTCCATCTCCTTGACTGAATAAGACTGACACATTTCAAATAACTATAAGCTCATGATATCTGGAACCTTTGAGAAACATCTAAAACGCAATGAAACAATTTGTTGTGTTGCATCAATTTATTCTTTTCGATTCCTTCGACTTAAATCAACTCTATTTTAGAAGGTTTAAGCACAAAATGTCCACAGTGCATTCACAGCCTGCATGTTAGGATATATTTGTCTTCACGGCTTCTTTATACCAATGTATTAACGACCATAAATAAGCAGTTCAAGCGGTGGAATTGTTCTACTAAAAATGACCCCAACATGTAATTGATGTACAATATAATATATGATAATATGAGGATTTCCTCTCAGTACTAACTATATTATTGGAACTGAAGAGACCCTTATTTTCCACAAGTGGTTCCTCAGACGTTGAAAGTAGGGCACGGTTTTACCTCTCATTGCAACTGAAAGTATTAGCCTATTTAGTTTAGAAGTAAATATATTAATCCTATTTACATTTGTTATATAATGACATAATGAAACCTAAATTAAACTCTGTAGTTGTTCCAGCAGTCAGGGGGATATGCAGCCTTTCAGGTCCCAACAAAGGAAAGGTTTCTCTGAGATGTAAGCTGAAGGAAGAGAAGATGTTGCGGGCAGGAGGTCTTTTGTAGCCTCTCATGGAGAGAAATGCTTCTGCTGCTTCAGATCTCAAATACTAATCCTCCCCTGCTGCTCTGTTCTCCTCAGTGACAGCGAGGCTTCTGCCAGGATGTCGAGGCCAAAACAACTGCCGGCTATGTGGGCTAAAAAAACATCTTGTATATGTTTAATGAGTATGTTTAAGCAGTGAGTCAGTTCTCCCAGAATCAAAGAGGGTTTATATTAAATAAATGTAAAGTGGACCGAAGAATTCAATTCAATTTATTTAATACAGCCCATTATCACAAATTACAGCCATGTGGTGTTTGGTACCCATTAGCAGAATATTATATATTAAAGCACCTGAATGTCACTATTTGGTCAATTAGGAGCTTACATGTTTGTGTTTGTGCTCATGTATAATTAAGAATGAGTGGTCAGAATAGTTTGATACAGGATGAGAGGGAATGAATGGATTATCAGAATAAATGGTGTGACCACTA
Source organism: Pseudoliparis swirei (assembly GCF_029220125.1). NCBI lineage: Eukaryota > Metazoa > Chordata > Actinopteri > Perciformes > Liparidae > Pseudoliparis > Pseudoliparis swirei. The sequence continues at coordinate 10,522,758 of NC_079396.1, forward strand.
CAATCAGGGTCAACTGTCACTGCACATTGACGCCAAATGGAAGCAAACTGGAGCAGAAAGCCTGAGCTCCGGTATCCTCAACAGACTCACACACCAGTGGCCAGATTGGTGATAAACTATAAAGTATCAGGAGGATGGAGGAGAGGATTCAGAGACTGCAGCGACGGGTACAGTTTCCCGGCCCACTTATAGTGACAGTTTTATCAAGGAGGGATTACTGACGGCTCGAGGCACACAATATATTTCTGGATTGGTGTGATCTGTCTTATCAGATGGGCTCCGATTCCTGTACTTTTGTTGGGCAGACATTCACTCTGGCGGCAGATGATACAAATGCGTGTTGAGTGGAGCTTTTTCAGATTGTCTTTCAGTTTAATGGGCGGAATAAAACTGAATTGATGGCATTCAACAGTATGGTTATGTTCCTGCTCCTGCCCATAAACATGAGCAATGGAGGGATTGTATTTCTGTAAATGTGCCTTTGTAAACACCAGAGAAGGGCAAAAACACTGCTCTGAGCACATCATTAAATTGTACTTGCTGTTTCAGGTCTTAAATTGTAACCATAGAGATGCCAAAAATGAAGACTGAAACAGAAGCACACCCTGCTTATTAACAAGCTCCAGCTCACTTAAAACAATATTTCCATATTTGCAGTAATTGACATTGAAAGGAGAGCGGTTCACATTTGGTCAATATTTACTGAGTCACTGTCTGGAGAATCTGGCTCGACTACAGAGCAGCCGACCAACCACAGAGTGATGGAGAGGTTCAAGTGGTACAAGAGCACGTGGAGCCAAATGCACCACAAGGATCACAGAACGAGGGAAATGACATAAAAGCTCTGGCAAAATACAGTCTAGAAAGATAAGGGAGCAAGAAAGAAAAAAACAGGAAGTTCTAGTAAAATAAATCCAATTCATCTTGTGCAGGCAGATTGGGGTTATCATGAGGAAATGCAAGAGGTTTGAGTGGAGCTGATAAAAAAACTGATGAAACCGAGAGGAATGTGGGTGGGTGATGGAAACGGGGGGTCGATGTTCTTTGAAGAGTGGAAAGATGGTACATTGGCACCATGAAATACATGACAAATAACTGGGGGAGAGGTAAATGAAGGAGGAGGAAAAAAATGAGCAGATGGAAGTCTATAGAATAGAAGAATATTATGTGGGACAGTGTGGGGTAAGATGGCAACACATGTGATGCGAACAACCCACTGGAATGTGTGATCGTCTTCAGGGAGAATCAAAAATAAAAAAGGAAACACATCTAATTATGTGTGAAACATCTGCTGTATTACTAATGCATCTGCACTAAATGGCCCAACGTCTGTGCTTTTTTTACTTTTCTTGGGTTGTCTTTATGTTTTAGACTAGACCCCTCCGTCAGTTTAATGTTAATGCTACAGCATCCAGTTACACATTTTTCAAAGGTATATACATCCAACACAGATGTCCACAATGTCTAACTTATTTTTCTCTCCTTTCATTTTCTCTTTATTCCTATTTTGTCTAACTTTTCCCAAGCCACCCTCACATGTACATGCACACATGGCACACAATCACTCATGCTCATTCCGAAAGACACACACTTACATTTCCCCCGTTGATCCACAAAGATAACTCTATATCTGTATTGATCCATTAACTCTGTTTCACTGCTTTGTCTTTTTGCCTGAAAGAGGGAAAAAAGTAGCAACCTTACTCGGTTGCTCTTCCTAAGGTTTCTCATATTGTTTTCCCTGTTAAAGGGTTGATCTGTGTAGTTTACCTTGCCTACATTGAGGGTCTAAGGACTTAGGTATGTTGTACAGATTGTGAAGTCCCTTGAGGAAAATGTGTGTGATATTGGACCTATATACATATATTATATATATATACTGTATATATATATATATGTATATATATACATCTCTCTCGCTCTCTCTCTTTCTCTCTCTCTCTCTCTATATATATAGATATATATATCCTTTTACATTTTGTTGGGTCTATTTTTTCAATTTGCACCATATTTTCATTTAACTTTGCACTATTAAAAAGAAAAAAACATGAAAAGCTCAAATGAAATCCGATATCCACATAGTGTTGTCATGTAGACTACAAATATACGCTGCAATGTACGTGTATACTGCATTAAACTATTTCAGTACATCAAACAGATGTTCAGTAATAAAACGTATCACTGTCTCTCCTCGTTCATAAACAGAGCAAAGCAACAAAAAGAGATATCAACTGTGGAAAAGTGTAGGACGGGAGAGAGGAGTCAGATGGATAAGAGGACAAGAAAATGAAAGAAGAATGGGTCGAGAGAACGGAAAAGAGAGTGAGCAAAAGATATATTTTTCTGGTAAAAAAAAAAGATTATGGATAGAAGATGATAGGATTAACAGTTGAAAACAGGGGAGATTGAAGCAGCCTGTGAAACAGGATTACAGATACAAGTCTATAAGCGAGAAGAAAGACAAGGAAAACAACAATAAAGAGCAGTAAAAATAGCAAGGCCAAAAATAAATGAAAGCATGACAAAAATGTAAAGAAAATCAGAATAGAGAATCAGATCCCTAAATATGTATAAATAAAGCATGGGGTAGGGAGTGTAATCAATGTAATACTGGTGCACTGGTAGTAACTTCCTGTTCTTCTATGGACTACAACTTGTGGTCGGCGACATTCATCTGGAGCGATGCTGTATTCAACATATACGCTTTTTAAAATATTGCCTTAAAAATGTCAAATTTGTAGCATCAAGTGATTTGGGCTATGATATGGGCTCAGGATTGAGGTAATGCAGTTTTACACAGAGCAAATACTTCTTTTAATTACATCCCCAGAGATGTCATTATTGTAGTTTAGTGATGTTATTACACACTGTGTAGATTCATGTGTTGTAAAATCCCCAACAGTATAATGAGATATTAATCGGGCTCAGCTGCACCAGGACCAGCTACAACATTCAAATACGGTTTACTCATCAATAATCTAACACTTCACGATGAGCCCGTAAATATTTCAATACTTGGGTACATTTACTGTAAACAAGCCTGTATTTTCACTGAGTATTTTTCCACTGATTACACTTATTTCTTCCTCTGCCTCTGGTTACCACTATCTATTTTTAAACTCTTTGTCGAAAAATGGCAAACGTTTTTTTTCAGAAGCTACTGAAGGAGATGGAGCACGAACTGCCTTCATTAACATCCAGAAGAAGTGTAAACTCATTGTTTTAAAATCCTATGAGACTCCCTGTAAGATGACACAGCGTACCCTTCTGTGTGGGCTGTCTTCCCATCAATATTTGTCGCCGTTGTCGGCAAAAGCTGTAATTAATGTTCCATCATACCGGTGCAGCACATGATCATATCCGGCGACTGGTGTAAGCATTACATAGTTGAGCAATTATTAACGGATTACTCTGCATTGCAGGCATACCACTCAATCACACCCCCCACACCCAATTGCTGTAGTGATCACTTTCATCATCATAGATCTGTAATATATTCTTTATTTTGTTATCAGTCTGTTAGCTCATATGTAACGGACAGCCGAGTGTGGTAATATTCATGAAAGCACCTCATAACTGTACTTCTGTGAGGTACCTGAGTACATGTATTTACTTGTACAACCCCATTGACTTCACCTGTATTATGATGTCACCTCACATAAGTCCATCATGGGGTTATGACCAGTACAAGAACATTTATTATTAATAAAATTATAAACCAGCAGCATCATAATGTGCTCGTACAAGGTTACAAGCAGTGGAGCGTTTATTTAATCTGCTGACACATTTGACAGATCCATTCTAAAAGTAACTCATATAAGAGTATCATATATGACAACACACCTAAATGTTCTATTGTGCATAATCAACACTTTTTATTTGGATTCCTGTGTACATTTTTTAAATAATCTGTCATCTTTATGTTTAACTAAGAGCCTGTACTTGTAGGCCAAATGCAGGTTTTTTATGATAGTGATAACTCATACATTTGTATTGAATAAATACACGAATACCTGCACCGCCAATGGTCATTCGTGGATTCAAACACAAAGATAAGAATACAAGCTGTAGGTTAGTCGTATAACTCAAGTATTCTTTATTATTGAAACGTATTTGTGTTTCAGTTGTGCAGATCATTTGCGCCACCTGGTTTCCCCTGAGAGAATTACTATCAGTACCCTCTGATTTATGTATGTTTCCCTACCAGATACCAGTAATAGTTGACTGCAGGTATATCTTTCAAATTTCAGATATCATTAATTTGATTTTCCTTTAAAAAAATCGAACATTGCTTTTTTCAAACTATTGCACGAGACTGTATAATCAACGTGTAGAGGCGACATCAGTACGTTTACAGTACGTTTACAGTCCAATCGGTCACGTCTTTAAATATAATGCTGTGGCACGATCGTCTCTGCATTATACATAACTAACATATAAATAAAAGCGTACCTGTGGTGGCCATTGTCTTTCTACCATACCTTTAAATATCCCATGAGCCCTTGCGGGTTTTCAACCTTTCAACAAACTAAGCTATTTACAAAGGAAAGAGACGATCTTTGAAAGAGCGAACTCCCGCTAGCATTAAATACGTGTATTGTTTATTAAAGTTCCACTATGGGACCAGTTTACACATTTTGCGACACCATGAAGTTGAGTAGCTGCTGTCCGTCTCCCTACTAAAGCTCCGCGAGTCCCTTTCTTCATCCGGGCATTCAGAAGACTTGCTATCTGGGCTACACACAGGGGACCTGGTTTCTCTACAACCCGCCCAGGGGAAAGTCCCCGGACTCCCGGCAGAAAGTGCCCTGGCTAAACCCAGCGTCGGCCCGCGGCTCACCCTGATCAAGCTAAGAAGTTCATTGAACGGAGCTTGGTGATCGCAGGTCGACTTTGTCAGCGTTTCTAGTCATGCAAGTGTGCGCACGCATCAACAGAACGGGGCTCATTCTCGGAATGCATTTTTGCAAACATGTAGCGCTTTGTAATCTATAGATGTACTAGTGGTTCTTAACCTGGGTTCGATCGAACCCCCGGGTTCGTCGGGGGTAGACACACACAGCAGTGTTTCCCCTACCATTATGAAATCACCCCCTGCAATTTTCGCTATAGCGCCAAATTACTGCAGAAGTAATTTAAGGTTCCCCACCTTGTTCTTTTAATAAACTAAACTGCCGTATGTTATTGATCGTATCTACACAGCCGCATGTCGCTTTCTCCTCTTGGTCTCGCCCCCGGCGGAGCTCCGCCCCCATGCGCACAGACACCTGCGCACAGGTCAGCAGGCTCCCACCAGCCCGCGACATGTCGCGTGAAAAGCAAACTGACATATCTGCTTTTTTAAACGCTCCAGAGGTGGTGAAGATGGGACGAGTCGTCTCGGAGTAGCTCTTCTGCTCCGGGTTCAGGAGCAGAAACGACAGGTGGGGCATTAGTGAGAGTGGCCGTATCAAGCTTTGCTTGAAGAGTTGTCGTGGACAACTCATTGTATCACACATAAACGGGATGATTCACTCATCTGCAATCGTTTAAATGTTTTTAAAAGATATTCAGTGTAAAACTCAGTAGAACACATTTTTCCAAATATTTGAACTGGTTGTTTATTTTTTTCAAAGGTTGCGCTTTATTGTTATTATTTTGAAGAGATGTTCAGTGAAAAACAGGTTAATTGCAGCAACGATAAGCTAAATGTTGCACAGATATAACTGTATTTTAATAAAGTGATTGAAAACTTATATACTAATATGTTTTTTTGTCTGGAGCAATCTGGTTTCATTGAAAGTGACAGCTATATATGTATTACATTATAAGTACCCTAACCACACCAACTAGCGAATCTATTTAGCTGCACCTATTTTGACAAGCTCAATAATCTTCTTCTGTACGTATTTTTTTTTGCCTTATGTGATCGCTATATTGACAATTAATGAGATTTTTCTTACCTAAAATGTGTTCAAGAATTATTATACGGCACTGAAGCTTGCAGGGTTCAGTAGGCCCACCTCCAATAAGGTTAAGGACCACTGTTCTCGTATCTGCATCGCAGACTCATGACGTACACACAGTCTTTTTATAATCTATATATCTACTAGTTTATATTCTAGGATCTAGATATATATTTACTAGTTTATAGTCTATAATCTGGATCGCAGATTTATGACGTACACATAATTCAAGGTTGACCTATTTATACACTTTTAGAGATGCTCAAGTATCATAACCATGTTTATTATTTGGCCTTTTCAATAATCATTTCGATTATAATAATTGTAAACCCTCAACATTTCATTTCTACTGTTTCCTCTCCCATATTACTTTTTGGGACTCGTTTATGATTTCTGTGTATTCTGGTGCTCTGTATAAGACACAAAATGGCCTTTATTTAAAGAAGTTTATCTTTACACACTCCGGTACAGTAGGGGGCGGCATTCACTGTTCACTGTTCAAACCAAAAGAGAAGAAGAAGTAGGAAGTGGAGTACTTCTTCTTCGACTTGGAATTCTGCAGGCTAGAAGTTGCAAAGACGTACTGCTGCCCTCTACAGGTTGCTAAACGATCCTCTGATCACTAGTGCAGAAGTGCGCAGAGTAAACACTGTTTCTCCAATTGTGGCCAGGTCTTCTTCAATTTGAGGTGAGTAATTCATTGGATGGAGAAGAATGCCCTTGCTATCTAGATGTTTCGCAATCAGAGCCAATCATCCAACAATGACCAAGTCGCCACTCGCCAGCTTCCTAAGTGTATTCTGGTGCTCTGTATTGTGGGGAAATTTCTATTTTACTATTTGATTAATCTCCTTCAGTAGGCTTAATCAGGTCTGGATGGGAAATGTGTTTCTCCTATTTAAAACACTGAGTCGCTGCATATATTGAAATACCTTATTGACTGCACCAATTTACATGAGAGGACACGGTGTGCTGGTTATCTCACAAAAGGCTACAAATAAAATGTATTCATTAGAATTTGAGTTGCGAATACTTTTAAGTACACCATATTCCACGTGTGCGTCACCTAGTTAAACTGCAATGGTTGACCCTCAAGTCATAAAAATACATCTCAAATTTGAAACATCTATAGGGCACCATCTAGTGGTTACAAATGGGAAGTGCAACCAATTTAAGCATCAATTCAAGGAAATCAACCTGATATTATAGTGCAATTTGTCAAATAAAAACTTAAAACTAAAAAAATACTGACGCTCCAAACGTTTTGTTAATTTCAGGAATACAATGAGCTGCAATCTTATATATTTAACCAATTCTAATTCTAACATCTCAGATGCTGTCGGCCTTCCAAATTATTTAGACTGTTGTATTTTAAATCCACCAATTTGTTTTTAAAACTGTCTGGAAACCGGTATAACATCTATTACTGATTTTACTTTATGTCACTCATAGTGTGTCTCTATCTAAAGTAGGGTGCAGTATGAGGACACTGAATATAATGCTGTGCCTCATCATCAATATTCTGCATTATGTGCGCTGAGCAGTGGGTCTCCATTTGTTCTCCGGTGTCACCTTTCTGCGCGACAGAAGGAGAACAAAGACACTTGTTTTCACACGTTAACGTCACTAGGGGGAGCACTGCATGCAGAGCATCCTTCCTAATACACTCTGACATGAGTGCACACACTGCAGGCGTACATGGACATACTGTATACTACTGGATTAGGCGGCACAGATTACAGGGCCCCTCCTAATGGTGCTTGCCAGTAGCCCACTTCCCCCTCTAAGCTATCCCATCATTCATTCAGAGTCGGCGTCGGCTCAGGCAGCAGCAGCTCAACAGCATCATCGCAAAGGTCAGCTCCTCCCCACCATATCCTTGAGAGACGGAGGGAGGGAAAGACGGGGAGACTCAGGGTCGGATGAATGCTCGTTTGAGTGACGAAGGCAGTGTGTGCAAATGAAGAGGAGAGTTTGTGTGCATGTGTGTGAGGAAGGACGAATCAGCAAGGGCTAGAGACCGGGTTGGGGGGAGCAGGGGTGTGGGGGAGAGGATTTTGTGTGTGTGAGGGTGACAGAGGAAATCTAGGCACGAGGAGGAAGGGGACATAAAGGGTGGAAGGAAAAGGGGGGCAGGAGGAAAAAGACAAGACAAGGGGACCCAGATTAAGAAGGAAGATGGCTGAGCCGGAGCTGAAGTCACGGAGCAGCCGGGAGAGCGTTGCCAAGGCAGCAAGCCAGGAGAAGATTGGAGGTAGGTACAGTGCGTGCTCCCAGAGCTGCATGAGTCCGCCATGCACTCTGATGCAACATTGTCTCATGCTAAATTACCTACGGACTGACGTGGCTATTGAGATGCTTCATGGTGTTTAGTGGTGATAGTGACAGGTGGCCGATGTGGCAGGTGAATAAATGTCACATATAATACATACACATAGAGCTTGTGTTTCCACGGGGGCCCTTTACTGGGTGTGTGCACACACTTACCTAGTCATGTGTTTGTAAGAATTAACAGAGGGAGGGGGAATAAGGTGAGAAAGTTTCTTAGAAAAAGGTTGTAAAAATGACTGATGGGCCCGCTTCCCTTGTTTTTGAGCAGTCCATGTCACACATTTTGCTAAATTGCTGAACCAGAATGACCTCACTGCATCCCCTTGCTGCCTCACCAACAGATATTTAAAAAAAACTTTATTGTTTTCATCTAAGTTTGGTATTTTATTGATCAATCAGAGTTTAAAATATCTCAGCAAAGAAAAACTTCAAAATACACTCTTTCTTTGTGATCACTGGCAACACTTAATGGTCTAACCTTTAAATGTGAAACTCTCATCCCGCCGTCCCCTATTCTCCAGGAAACCAAGATGGTCTGATTCTAGAGCAGCCAGCGTCTCCATCTACCCTCATGGTCCCTGCTCCCACTGCCACAAGCCCGACCGACCTGCCCGCCAAAGGGGAGAAGATCGTGCTCAAACGCAGCATCACCCTCTTCAATGGAGTGGGAATGATCATCGGCACCATCATTGGCTCTGGCATTTTCGTCACTCCAACAGGCGTGGTCAAAGAGACCGGTTCAGCCGGGCTCTCCCTGATCATCTGGTCCGCCTGTGGAGTGATCTCGACCATGGGCGCCCTGTGCTACGCTGAGCTTGGCACAACCATCACCAAGTCGGGGGGCGACTACACTTACATCCTGGTGGTGTATGGCGAGCTGGCGGCTTTCCTGAAGCTGTGGGTGGAGATGCTCATCATCCGGCCGTCGTCACAGTACGTGGTGTCGCTGGTGTTCGCCACCTACCTTCTGAAACCCCTGTACCCAAACTGCCCCGTGCCCGACAGCGCAGCCAAAGTTATTGCCTGCATGTGTCTAAGTGAGTTTGGCTTTTTGGCCGGGGTTACCTCGCAAATACTTTTCTTTCTTCACAGATGGCGAATCATAAAAATGCACTAAATTGATAATCCCAGGTGATTATTCCCCGACAACCTAATTTGTAAGTTTATGTGTATCTCTCCACTTCCTGTAGCCTCCCTGACGTTTGTAAACTGCATCAGTGTGAGAGCGGCCACCAAGGTGCAGGACTTGTTCACAGTCTCCAAACTAGTAGCCCTGCTCATCATCATCATCTTTGGCTTCATCCAGATTTCCACAGGTGAGTCCCACTTACTCATCGACTGAAGAAGCCCAGAGGTTTAAAGTGTGTTGTGTTCAGGTTCATTCATGGATCATGTACTGTACATCTGTGCTGTGTAGCGTTCTCTGGCCGCAGTTCTACACAACACGAAGAGTGCAAAAGCATAAACACAACATTAACTCAAGCTGATATACATTTCCAGCTGTTTTTTCTGTCTCATAATCTGGTTTCATTTCCAATGTAAAATCTAGCTTCAAACATCTGGATCCCAACATGCTCAGTTGACTGGAAAAATTAGACAAGTTGATCTTTTGTAAAACTTTATTGTTAGACATCTTCACTTCAGTGTAAAAAAGGTTAGTGTTTGTTGTGTGTGTGATGAGGCATGTGCCCAAATGAACATTCATATTATGATTACTTCAGCCAAATATAATCTACTTTAATTCTCAGGAAAACTCTTTTGTATTGTTGCCAATGGCTGACAGGTTTTAAATGTCCTCTATAGATTTAGATCCACTTTTTTTTTTTGGTAGAGAAATAAATCTATTGCTTTCTCTATTATCCAATATAATAATTCTGTATTTCCCAGTATGTTTACAGTGTGTTCACCCATCTCCCACTAGTTTATATTTTTGTTCATTGACATAATGATAGTCATAAGAGTGTAATCAAATAGGAAACAATTACGTTTTTATCTTTTATCTATATTTGTATTTTTTTAAAAACGTTTTAAGTAGTTATCTACATTATCGTCTGCCTAAACCCAGGTTTATTTCCTTTGTCTCTAATGATCAACACATTGTTGACTAATACTAATGAGCAGTGGCGGGCCGTGGGCCTGGGGCCTGGGCCTTCAGTGAGGTCCTACACAGTCCCACCCGAATTAATCCACCTCTTATTACTATCATTATGATGCCATGGCTCTAGACCAGGGCTGCTCAATACGTCGATCGCGGCGTAGTATTGGTAGATCGCATGACATTAAAAAAAATTGGCCCGCCCCCGTCATTTTCTCTATAGCACGTCTTTGTTCACTTATTAAACTAAACAGCCGTCTGATGTTGATCGTATCTACACAACAGCATGTCATTTCTCTCGGCTCTCCGTCTCGCGCGCTGCAGAATGCGCGCATCGGGACGGAGAAAAAGAAGAAGAAAAAAGTCACTTGCACTAGTTTGTTCACTAAACAGGGCATTGTCGCACCCAAAGCAGATTTCAAGTATATGCTCGACCAAATCGACATCTTCTCCTCCTTCCGCCATTGTGGGTTGAAAAAACAGCTTTGTAGTCCGCGAATTAATTCCTTTATCAAATTCAGTTTCCTAGTTCTGAGGTTCTGCATATACCTGCCCATAGGACCCGCCTCTCAATATTGATAATCCAATCAAAAGACGTGCAGCACTCCGCCTGCTAGCTGGCTCCTGTGCCGGTTCCGGGGCCTTCTCGAAGGCCTAGAGGAGCCAACTCTAAAGCTGATTGGTTGACACAACATTGTCATTCCCATTCACTTGAAGCTACCAGCGCCCGCAATGTTGATTCTGAAGGCGTACGGGCAGATTTGAGCCCCCTGGCAACACACGATGGCTGAATATGATTGGATAAAAGATCTAACATAAAGACCAGCCCTCCAAATCTCAACCTGGCGCTGGCAGCAGCGCAACCAAGAGGAACGCTATGAAATTAAGAGAATAACTCTTACTCTGGGAAATAATTGAATACATATTTGTGGGAAAATATATTTAGAAAAATATATATATTCTGATGATGTTTAGGCCAGCAGAGAAGGCCTTGCTGGCCCTGACGGCCCGCCACTGCTAATGAGCCCAACCAAGCAGACTGCCCTCCTTTCAGTTTGTTGGCAGCTAACTGAGCACAAGGCTTGTCAGTCTGCAGCCGTGTGATTGAGTCTAAGTGACTGTGAAGCCATACATATATACATACATACATATATAAATACATACGTACATACATACATACAGGACTGTCTCAGAAAATTAGAATATTGTGATGAAGTTCTTTATTTTCTGTAATGCAATTTAAAAAAACAAAAATGTCATGCATTCTGGATTCATTACAAATCAACTGAAATATTGCAAGCCTTTTATTCTTTTAATATTGCTGATTATGGCTTACAGCTTAAGAAAACTCTAAAATCCTATCTCATAAAATTTTAATATTTCCTCAGACCAAGTAAAAAAAAAGATTTATAACAGCTGAGTGTTTGTCAAGGCTCAGGAAACCCTTGCAGGTGTTTCGAGTTAATTAGACAATTCAAGTGATTTGTTTAATACCCTACTAGTCTACTTTTTCATGATATTCTAATATTTAGAGATAGGATATTTGAGTTTTCTTAAGCTGTAAGCCATAATCAGCAATATTAAAAGAATAAAAGGCTTGCAATATTTCAGTTGATTTGTAATGAATCCAGAATGCATGACATTTTTGTTTTTTTAATTGCATTGCAGAAAATAAAGAACTTCATCACAATATTCTAATTTTCTGAGACAGTCCTGTACATGTGTGTACTCTGAGGTACACTGACATCACACTTGCTTTCATACATGACTGTACAATGTGTAGCCTCTATAAATATGTTTCCTGTATATCCTGTAATATGTGAAATATGAAACAGAATATGAAAGAATTAATATTATCGTATAAGGGAAATTGTGGACATTTTAAATTCACTGATGCTGCAAAAATGAAAGTGTTTCTTTGCCTACAGTATTTAATTGTCCTTATGAATCTCAGTGTGAACTGAATCTTCAATGAGTTGGTTCTTAATTGCTGATGTGATTCACTCCATCTTGGCCTTATGTATATTATTTTTGTTTTAAAAAGAATATATATATATATATATGCATTATATTAAAATAATATACAAAGCATATATATATATATATGCTTAGTATATCATTTTAATAGCATATATATAATTTTAATATTACAATAATATACAAAGCATATATATATTTATATATATATGCTTTGTATAGTGTATATGTATGCATATATATTTATGCTTTGTATATTATTTTATTATTAAAATTATATATATGCTTTTCAATACTAATAGCAAAGCAACTGCATCAGCTCCAGTCCTGCCAGTCAAAGGAAGTTGGTGTGTCCATCGTCTGCTCCATGCTACATCTGCTACTCCCCAGCCACCCCCTCCCCTTTCTTTGGCAAGGCCACACCCACCACCATTGTGCTCCATACTGTGTTACCATGGAAACTAGGCGTCGAAGCTTGCCGACTGTTACACTGTGGTCTTTCAGAGTGCGCCCGGACTAGTGAGGGAAATAATGTGTGTGAGTGTGTGTGTGTAATACAGGCCTCACGGAAAGCAGTCATTACCATCTGAAAGTGACAGGTAGAGAAGAAAGCTGTGCAGAAGCAAGAATTCAAACACATGCACACACACACACACACACGCACACATGCGCGCACACACTGATGATAGCGTGGATTTGTTAATGGCTGCGGATAAATAAGAGGATTGAGGTTTACTTATCAGAAGATATTTGAAGTGTCAGCTGGACAGGACCTGATTATGGTTCCCTTCGTTAAAGCAGATGCGCCACCCTGGAGGCAAAGTGTTCAGACACAGTCACAATTGGCGAGTTGGAAATGTAAAGGCTGTCAAAAGTAAAAGGGGAAATTAAAGAGGGCAGCAGCCCTGAATGGGACTTCATAAACTAAAGATGTCAGTGGAAAAAGAGTGTCCGTTGTCTTAGATTTACTGTAACTTATTATTGTGTTTATGTGTGTGCAGGTGATGTGCCGTACCTGAAACCAGACAAAGCATTTGAAGGCAGCAAACTGGGAGTGGACAATATTGTCTTGGCTCTGTACAGTGGACTCTTTGCTTTCGGAGGCTGGTGAGACATTTGTCACCTATTTTGATGTAATTATAAGACCAGAAATAGAAATAATGTATTTATAGCTCCCAAATGTTTGCATTGCAATACCACATACAGTAATTCCAGTCTTCACCCAATCCTAAAAATGTTGTTAAGCTTTATTTATTTTTTTAGGAATTATCTGAATTACGTGACCGAGGAGATGATCGATCCTGAGAGGTGAGATAAATGTGATGAATGTTGTTTTGAGGATTGTATATGCCAACAGCATGAATGCCCTCATCCATGACCAGCTGTTTGCCATCACTTGATTGCATGAAGAAACAGGGACTTGATGCCCTTTACATTTTAATGCAATCCAATACAAAAGCAATCTCAAAAAGGTCGGCACACAGCTCTCTTGACAAGTTTTGGATTGCATATTATATAAGTGTTGGAGCTGCTTTTTTTTATTTTATATTAGAAAGTTTAGCACGGCTGACCACTGTACAACACTCATCAATTCAATACAATTCAAATCCGTTTATTTTGTATAGCCCAATATCACAAATTACAAATTTGCCTCAGAGGGCTTTACAATCTGTACACGTACGAAAAAAGGGAAGAAGCCTTCAGGAGAGCAACAGAGGAGGGTCCCTCTCCAGGATGGACATATGCAATAGATGTCATGTGTACAGAAGGAAGCATTACAGAGTTATAACACATTCTATGAATATGACAGAGTGTATGAATAGTTGGTAGTCGGCATGGACCACGATCCAGACCTCCATGATCCATCAGGCAGATGGAGGTAGAGAGGAGGAGTGGGCGGGGCATCAGCAGTGCCAAGGGCATCAGACTCAGCCAGGTCCAAGTGACCCTATGAGACGTGAAGTCACAAGGACTCCGGAGAGGAAACAGAGTTAATAATGTGCAATGGAGAGATGAAGATTCATCCAAAAGTAGAGAGAGAATGTCATCAGATATTTGTACACTGATATTCATGAAATTATATCACTGAGCTTATAAATACAATGGAAACAATCAGATATTATGAAGAAATATGGTGGGTTTCCTCTTCTGGAATGACCTTTGACCCACAGGAACCTGCCCTTGGCCATCATCATATCCATGCCTATAGTAACGGTGGTGTACGTGTTGACCAACCTGGCCTACTTCACCACCATCTCTCCTGAAGTCATGGTCGAGTCTGAGGCTGTTGCCATGGTGAGCTTTGTCTTCCTGCCATAAAGTTAGCTAAGACTTGTAAGTCGAAGCCGTCGGTTGCATCTTGTTGGTCTGCTGTGTTTTCTCATACATGCCGTGCTGTTTGGCAGAGTTTTGGAGAGTACCATCTCGGTGTGATGGCCTGGTTGATCCCGGTCTTTGTGGGACTGTCCTGCTTTGGAGCCGTCAATGGATCCCTGTTCACGTCAGCAAGGTGAGATAGAATTAAACTTAAGTCGCATTTTAATGCTGTAATACACCCGTTTGTAACTTATATAAATAAGGTAATGCACAGTTTATTTGCAAAAATTAAAATTCCAGTCAAATATCGGTCTTTAAGGTGTTAAACACTCTCAAATGTAGGGAGGATATTCAGTCTTATATGACGGTTACGGGTTAGAAAATATTATCACGGGCGACTATTTCATCACAAAAGAACTGCCACAGAGCTTTCTCTCTTCCAGGTTGTTTTATGCTGGAGCTCGAGAGGGTCAACTCCCTGCTGCTCTGGGTTTGGTGCACACAGACCTCTTCACACCAGTGCCGTCTCTCATCTTCACAGTAAGACGCTTCTAACGGCTATAGTCTGACAGTTGTTTTTGTCTTTGTTTTTTCAAGGATCAGTGTTTGGACTTATTGTTGTCAAATCAGCTCAACAACCTATGATGTAATCCAATAAGGTTTTAGGTAAACAAAGGTGCACTAACGTCTGACCTTTATTGACGTATATCACGGTCACAAGCTATTTTAATAGTTTTTATTTGGCAAGATTCCTTTTGTCAAAGCCACTAAAACTAATCACAACTCTCTGAATGTTCACAGCGTGAGAGCATTTAGCATCATACACATTCCCCAAGTCTTAAATCATATTTCCAAATAACTTCAGTTTTTCCTGGTCCGATGTGAGGTCCTGGGACAGGGATGTTGTTTGTAAAGCCCGCCGAGGCAAATTCATAATTTGTGATATTGGGCTGTATAAAATAAACTGAATTGAATTGAAAAAAGTACTACTTGTGTGTGTGTATATATGCTATGTGTACTAGACTAATACAATGGTGTCTCCTCTCAGTGTTTGCTGTCCATGATGTACACCATATCGCAGGACATCTTCTCTGTCATCAACCTCTTCAGCTTCTTCACCTGGCTGTGTGTTGGCATGGCCATTGCCGGCATGATCTGGCTGCGCTTCACCAAGCCCGACCTCAGAAGGCCCATTAAGGTGGAGTAACCATGTCTGACAGGTTGGGTTGCATGTGGTAAAAGTGTTTGGCTCCCGAGATTTATCTAATAAGAACTCCCTTTCATTTAAGAGTCACTGCGAGGTATCCACGTATTGTTTGTAAGACCTTTGCTCTATCTGAACCTCGACCAGTTTCTTTGTCTGCCCAAAACGTCAACACGTCTCCTGGTTTCATAGAGCATCCACTTTTCTTTCAAATAAATAAATAATAAAAAAGCACCATTGTATCACCACTCTTGTTATTGGTGGAAGCATACTGTGTTTTCAGAATAGGAGGGAGTGGTGTTTCCACACATACATGTCTCTTTGTTCCTGTTCCATCATGGGAACATTACTTTGGTGGACCAGGCTTTCATCTTGGCTTTCAGCCTGAGTGCTCTCAGACTATTGCTTTTATATGATGAACCTCTAACAAGCAATAAATAGATCCCCAATAAATACCACCAAAGAAAAAGTACTTATCATGCCGAATGGTATATAGTGGTATAGTATAATTTTGATACATCATTATTTATTTATTGACTTTATTTTGTATTATTGATCTGAATTTGTATTAAGAATAAACTAAACTAATCAAATCAATGCAACAGCATAACAGTATTTTCCCTATGAATTGTATTAGAGAAGTTCACATTATTGTTTCTCCTCCCTCAGTTCATGATGTATTTTTTTACTATATTTTGAATTGTGCCTTGTTTCTTCAATGCAGTCACTTCAATTTAATGCAGTCACCTTATGTACTTAACTCAAATGTAGTGGACTACAGGAGACTCCTACAGACGCCTCTCAATGAAACTAATATAGTAGAGTAGAAATATAAAGTACTAAAAAATGAAAATAATAACCCAGTAAGGCAAATTAACTCAACAGCTTATTGTATCATTATCTTATTAAATCATCAGTAAAACTGGCATTGTTATGACGATTTTATATGATTCATTCTATGACATTTATAGTTTTGTTTAAATGTTTCAGCATACAGCATGTACAGCATATTACTGATAATAACTAATGGCAGCAATGTAAAACCCTAACCCTTAAAAAGACTAATTTCCTGAAACCTGTCTCCAAATAAATTCTATTTTTTCAAATATTAGTAGGCATTTTTATCTACACCTCTGTGTTAAGAGGAACACACACCTACATCTATGCTCTTTTCTTTTTGCAGGTGTATCTGGTCATCCCTGTGACCTTTGTGTTGGGCTGTGTCTTCATGATCGTCGTCTCCTTCTGGGCAGCTCCGTTTGAGTGCCTGGTAGGCTGCAGCATTATTCTCACAGGCATCCCGGTGTACTTCCTGGGCTACAAGTGGAAGAAACCGCATGCGGTCCAGAAGATACTGAGTGAGTGAGACATATTTGTTTCTTTTATTTTCGTCTTTTTCTATTAGTTCAGCCATTGATACATTTGGTTTGTTTATATAGTCGGCAGGAAAGACGGAAACCAAAGATGTCGGGCCGATGTTGAATTAAATCTACAACCTGCAGTAACCTAGGAAAAGAAAACAGACAGGGCTGATGTTGACGAGTTGTTTCTCCTCAGATCACTTCACCGTGTTCTGTCAAAAGATCTTCATGTCTGTTCCTGAGGAGAGGGGGCCATGCGAGGCGGATGAATAACACTGGACACACTGAACTACATGATGGACTGTCACAACATTTTTGTCTGAATACAGGACTGTCTCAGAAAATTAGAATATTGTGATGAAGTTCTTTATTTTCTGTAATGCAATTAAAAAAACAAAAATGTCATGCATTCTGGATTCATTACAAATCAACTGAAATATTGCAAGCCTTTTATTCTTTTAATATTGCTGATTATGGCTTACAGCTTAAG
The DNA here is from genome assembly GCF_029220125.1 of Pseudoliparis swirei. Classification (NCBI taxonomy): domain Eukaryota; kingdom Metazoa; phylum Chordata; class Actinopteri; order Perciformes; family Liparidae; genus Pseudoliparis; species Pseudoliparis swirei. The sequence goes on from NC_079396.1 coordinate 10,540,477, forward strand.
AAAACTCTAAAATCCTATCTCATAAAATTTTAAGATTTCCTCAGACCAAGTAAAAAAAAAGATTTATAATAGCTGAGTGTTTGTCAAGGCTCAGGAAACCCTTGCAGGTGTTTCGAGTTAATTAGACAATTCAAGTGATTTGTTTAATACCCTACTAGTATACTTTTTCATGATATTCTAATATTTAGAGATAGGATATTTGAGTTTTCTTAAGCTGTAAGCCATAATCAGCAATATTAAAAGAATAAAAGGCTTGCAATATTTCAGTTGATTTGTAATGAATCCAGAATGCATGACATTTTTGTTTTTTTAATTGCATTGCAGAAAATAAAGAACTTCATCACAATATTCTAATTTTCTGAGACAGTCCTGTATATGTCTACGTTCATTCACTTGTGATTTGGCTCAAGCTATTTATTTTAACACTTTAACGAACCAGGCATATAACTGCGTAACAAATTGAAATTGATGAGGGCGGCTAGTCAATCTTGGTACAGGAGGGTTTAAGTATGATCTTGTGTCGCCTAAAAAGTATGAAGGCATACAGTATCTTGTGAACACTACAGATGTTCTACATTTGACAAGTACATCTCCTTTAATCTGAGAACATGCTTACATGTTGCATGTTAGTGAGTTAAAGGAGAGCCATGATCTTAAAGGGTGAATCATTATGTGCTAGAAGCTGCATTCAGATACACTTGTGGCCTAACACACAAGTGTATTGTTCAGCTAACGCGTCCCGATAAGTAGCTTAGTGAGACATTCGATAACTACAAACCACAAATGAATATAGTTCCCGTTTTCTTGAATATGAACGCTACTGAACTGTGAAATAAAAACTGAGAACTTACTGCATCAGTTAATGATGTTTGGACTCATTTGAAGTAAACGACACAGTAAACAGTGTATAAAGAAGGCCAAGGTTGGAGGAGGCAATGGTTGGAAAGCACAAGCTAAAGTGAGATGAAGGAGAGTGTCATATTTCTTGAAGATGTTTTGCTGTGAAGCAGGTCTGTTTCTTGTATCATTTTATTCTCACATCAAACCATGTCAGTCGTGCAGTGCTCCATATGTGATGGTATTTGATGAAATGACAGTGGATATCAGCAGCTGTTTGTGAGGTATTATTATAAGAAACTGAAGACCTGCATAGATGTCCTTTTGGTTGTATTTAGAAAACTCCATTGCAGTGTTAGTGTGTGTGTGTGTGTGTGTGTTGTTTGTATATATGATCTTTGCCAGCAATTGTAGTACTGTTATTCTTTTTTACATTGTTGTTGTATTGTCACTATAAGACCAGAATGAATGTGGCACCAGCTTTGCTTTTATATTTTACCTATAAAATCTTTTTTTTTAAACTGAATATCTGAGGTTTTTCTAAAGTTATTGAAAGAACATTGTCAATCTACTCAAGATCCCAGAGGAAAACTAGTCTCAGATGGAAAGGAAGGAGGGTGGAGGTTATTATTTGTTGCAAAAGGTTTCTGAAATGTGCACAGAAAAATCAGACACACACTTTTGCAGGACACTGTCAAATCAAATAGATGAGCTGAAATTGGATATTATTTCATATTGGTTGAAGACATCAAAAGAAATGCATTTAATATTTTCCAACATAAATGAATGCAAAGCTTTCAGAATTTCAAACGGCAGCAGAATGAGGGAAAGGCTGAAAGTCGTAACATAATTTTTCCAGCGAGATATGAAAGTCGCTATTTCTCTTTTGTGAAACAAGCGTTCTACAACCGTCATATTATTTATGGAAGTTGGACCAAGTTCTCACAACAAACTAGACAACAATTAACGTTTAAAATTACAGCAGTGGAAATAAATCTTACCTGTAAGTGTAGTGGGAAATTGTATTGAACCTTCCAATGACAATAACTCCCATAAGGGCGTCTAATATCCACTGGATTGAAAGAAAAGCCGTTGTGAAAGTTTAATACACATTTTGATACCTACTGCACCTATTCTACAACATGATTTATTAAAATATAAATGTCATGAAAAAGTGCAACTTTTATGCAGTTATTTGCCTTATTGGGTTATTTGTGTATATTATCAGATAAAATAATTGTGTTCATTTCCCATAGTAAACATTGAAGTATTTGACTTATTAATTCAAAAGCCAGATAGATACAAGCATAACAATTGGGAAAGAAAGGGTACTGATTACATTCAAACACAGGTACATCATACATCTCATGTTATGCATAACATACCGTAACTCTGTGTACAAAGTGCTCCTGTGTGTATGAATTGATAAGAACTATATGTCGAATTAAAGTGTTGTGGAGAAAAAACTAGAATAGAGTATTTAAAATATTTTTAATTGAAGGTACCTTTGTCAATTGTTGTAACTGTTGTATTTCGCTGCCCATGGTGGGTTCACCTAACAATAAACATATTTTTGTTTAAAGTTGGCCTGGTTGTTTGTGTTTTGTAAAGCCCACAAAAGAAGTTTTCCTCGTGGGTGTGATTCAGAACCCGCAGATAACAGCTTCTAAAAGAACAGACAATCCCAAAGCACAAGATAGCTTCTATCCAAATGACGATGTTTCATGAGCACGGCTTTCTCAAGAAGTGGGCCAACGGCGGAGTCATATCAGCCATCGAGTGTTTAGGTGGTGATCTGAATGAAATGCTCTGTCCTCTCTTGTTTGTCTGCTCTTGTTTGTTGGCTGTCAGACAATAGTGCTGCCGATGCCTCTTATGTCAGGAGAGTTCATATCCGCTTGAAGAGGAAATGAGAGGCTCTAATGGCTGCTGGAGACAATATTAGTGATGGGAGATTGGACAGGCAAAGAGACAATATTGCACAAGTGACGTGTGGACTATTTTTATACCTTCTGCCAACTGTGACTTGATCAGTTCATTTGATTTGTAAAATAGTAAACCAGTGCATAGAATATAGTAAAGTCCAGTGGGGGACTGAAATGTCATATTTTAACGACTTTGTTATTGAGATAGAAAATAAACATACTTAAGTTTGTTTATTCGTAGCAATCTTTAACATTAAATGAAATGCTTTAATATTTTGCTATTATAGATTAAAAATGTATGTTATAGTATAATGTAAAGATGTAAGGTATCTAGGCCAGCTATCTGTGTTGTTAAATAACTCTGGGCAAAACTAAATCAGCATCAAATTAATTATATATAACTAGCTGAGAAGAGATTGACTCAACTTTACAGCAAACATTCATCATCGACATCAATCTTTATACATAATTGAGTTGGTTCTATTGAGCCTGCAAGATCTATTCTTCATATAACAAGAAACATTTTGTCAGTGAAATAAATCCACTTGTCACCAAGCATTGAGACTTGCTTAAAAAATGGTGCTAAAATAAAAATAATAAATAGAAAGCCAAAATAAATTTACTGAAAGGTATTTGAGCTACACATCCTACATAATGCTTAGATTTGTTTGTCTTTCTTCACGAAATTTATTAATAAAAATTGAAGTCTTCGTCTTAATGCTATTGGCCATAACATGAGACTAATATTTAGGATCCTATAGATTAGGATATTCTTCCCCACATGTTGAGATTAGGTTTGATAGTTGTTGATGTTACCAGATATTACCAGCAGATGGCAGTAGAGGAACACTAATATGATATGGTAAACCAGCAGAGGTCCAGTCCAACGCCATCTTGCTGTCACGCAGTTCTAAGCAAGTATAACTGTATTTGTATATAAATGATGTCTTTAAAGCTTAATGAAGCGTGAACACTTTAATTATTTCCCCCGTGGTTGGCATTTAAAGGATATTGTGCTCCAATATACTCACACATGTAACTTCTTTAGATGACTGCTTCCATTTTAATGTTACTTTTTCCATTTCACGATCACCCTGTAACGCACATTCTCATCTGGAAGCTGCCTAGTAAAACCACAGTTTTGGAAGAAAGATAATGATGGTGAGCTGAAAACCTTCCTTCATTTAAATGTAAACATATAAGTATTATATTTGACCAACAGTCTAGCTTAAGCCATTGAGCTGTGATGGATCGATTATTTTCAGGTTAGGGGAACTAAAAAATCAGCTCTAGGGGGCACTGCGTCATCATCATAGCTAAAGAGCAAGACGTGGAGAAAGATAGTGAAAGAGAGGGAGAAAGAAGGACACAGAGGCACAGAGAGAGAGAGAGAGAGAGAGAGAGAGATTCCATTTCTATTCTACCTTTAATCCAACTGTGACATTCATAAGTAAAAAACAGTCCTATTTTTGTTCTCAGGTGGTTCTGTACTGCTGCATCAACTCTGAGTTTCATTATCGGACTTTTACCAGAAAACACCACCAGCGGGCAGAACAAATGTTGCCCGATATTGATCATGTCTGGTTTTAAGAAAAGAAAAAAATGTAGAAAGGTTAAAGTTTAATAAAGGGACACTGTGGAGCCTCAAATCCTCACATGCCATGTGACAGCTGTCACATCAACTTCCCTCCAACATCATAGATTATTCTCCTAATTAACCTCAGACACATGCAGGAGAAAGTAAAGGTGCTTACAAACTGTCGCAGCTATCAGGTGCTTCTCACCAAATTCTGAATGTGTTGGGACTCAGAAATGTAAACAAAATGATATAATAAATAGAGACATAAACATCAATTTCTCCACTTTAAACATTTTATTACAGACAAAAGAAAACAAAAGAAGTAATTGTGACACAAAATGAATCTAATGCTGGTACACTGGTATTGCACCAACAACAATGTCTGAAAACATATTTATTATTCTAATAATAATGTTGTTTGATCAATAATATAATAATAATAATAATAATAATAATGATAATAATAATAATGCACCCTGATGAAAATAAGCCAACATGTTACTTCATATCATTCATAAATAGATGAGAAACCTGCAACCAAATTAAATAGAATGACCATATTGTGAAACATATGATATTCAACAAAACAAAATGGGTTCTCTCATCACCGGCTTTACAAATTAAAGAAGTACATTTGGCAGGTTCATACACAAACTTAAAATATCTATCCCCATGACTCTTCCTCCAAAATGCAATAAAATCCTGCAACAGTGAAAAAACAAAATATCTTTAGAATTATTTTTCTTCACAAAAAATGATAAAGATGAGTTTAACACAATTCTAAAACACCTAATAAAACTAGTCAAAAACTTTAAAACCCACTGTTATGTTTTTTTTCTTTAGTAACATTTCACATTTAGCAACTTTTTTTTAATTCACCTGTACAAGTGGTGTCAGGTCTAAGGAAAGGTGAGCGGGGTTACAGGTGGGGGCGGTCCTTATTGACCAAAAGGAGAAGGAGCTAAAAGGAGAGGTATCAACCTTTGACCTCTACAGTTCTGTAACATCCTGAGGCCATGAGAAGAGAGGGACACTCTATCAGAGCAGTTGAGGAGGAAATGGAGTGTTTTACAGTCTTTGCATTTCTCTCTCATTTGGAGAGAAACAAGACCAGTGAGCAGAGTTTCAACACAACTTTTAGTGCGTTTATCCCCTCTCTGAATCCGCCCGCCCAAAAACTACATAGCCAAACGAAAATAATGTTTTTTTTAAAAAGAAAGTAAGGGACTACAGCTAAATACACACATAAGAGGGATCCATTGTGGTGATATTTACAATCACTCTGTGAGAACGAAAAGGAAAAGAGGGAGTCCTTTACGAGGGGCGAGGATGATTTACAAACGTCTAAAGTGTATGTGTTCTTTAAAATGTCAATTTGCTTTTACTCAGTTGGGGTGTTTCAGTATGTCCTGAAGTACATCCACCCCTGCTGAGGTGACTATATTCTAGTTTCCTGCATTAGCTTTTCTACCCAAAACCCATACACTTTTAGGATGCTTAGAGCATTTCTTCTCCCCGATGAGGGCAATCCATGGCAAACACAGAGTAATGGAGTGAAGAGGAGAGAGAGCATCTTTTTAAAAAATCAAAAAAGAATGAGAAGACTTTTTATTTTTTTGGTCTTCATTTCCAGTATGTTGGCATGAGCTTAAAGCTCGCTGCCCCCGCAGAAAAGTGAAAAGTTCACTAATAAGGAAAAAAGCAAGAGAAGTGCCTCAGGCTTCTGGCCGATCTAAGTGCTTGGCAAATAGGTGAAGTTACTGTAGCAGTCTTTGGGATTTTCGGAACCGTCACAAAAAAGAAGAAGGTGTAAAAGCAGATACATCGATGAAGTTGTTGTTATGGTGGAAAGCTCCCTGGAGTCTGACATTTGGAGGTCTTTCAACTTCAAGTGAGGTAGAGAGGCTTGTCCCGGGCTCCCATGCCACTGCTGAGGAAGAATAGGCTGTATTACAACAATGTATGTCAGGATACATCTATTTTCGTTCACCCTATATATTTCAACAGGAAATCCTAGCCAGGTGACGAAATCTATTTCAAGTCAAACTGTGGCAATGAAAACAGCTCTAAAACATAAAAGCTGAGGACAAACAACAGACATGAGTCAGTACAAATAAAAAGTCAGAATATTCAGATCACTTGCTTCTCCGAACATCAATTACAAATTCTCTTCTCCAGTTATCTTTACTGACACACTGGGAATAATTCAGTGCACTCCAAAACTCCAAACTACTCTGATCTGACACTGAGGGAAAGGTTTAAGCAAAGACTCAATGTACTTCAAAGAGCATCCAATGTGATTTGACCCAGCCGTGATCCCATTTGACATATAGATGAATCAGCTCTAAATACAGAAGACACCGACTTCGAGCTCTGCTGCCTCTCGGAAAAGCAACACCAAGTTTCAGGTGTGAGACGACGCGACATTCGTCTCGTACCTGCTTGAATAGCTTGATTCAATAAGGCAATGTGTGCTGAGCGAAACACAGGGGAACTTAATTGGATGTCACACTTTTTCCAAGCTCGGTAATAGCGTTGTTCTACTGCTGCAATACTCATTTCAATTTCAAGGAGATGCTTTGCTTTAGCAGAGGAATCACAGTTTAGGATTAATACTGTCTGTGTGAAAGTGAAGTGTTTTAGAGCAACACGTTTGGAAAATGAGTAACTGTCAGACAAATACTTACTATTCTCGACAATCAAATGTCCTGGATTGGATCTACAGAGGCCGAGAAATCTATATCCTGCACCAACTTTCGTGACTATCTCGATGTGATTTATTTTTGTTCACCATCACATCCATCACATAACATTCACTACCACCGTGTGATGAGCTCACCTGCAGTGGTTGGGTCCACAGTCCCTGTTGCAGTACTCGCTGTCCCAGTCAGGGTTCTGGCCATGCCCCGGGTTAGGGGCCCCTGGAGACTGTGAGCCCCCGACACTGTTCTGGTAATCAGCCTGAATATGGGAGAATCCCTGTGGATCGGAGAGGAGGGAGAGGAGAATGGTTATATCGCTCTAGCTTTGAGATGGCCAGCCATTACAGTTTGCTGAGCCGTGATGCTGTATGATGCCAAATGCAGCCAGAGGTCTTGAGCACTTATTTTCTCTCTCATTTCTTTGCATGGTTTAAAAGGGTCTTCAAATCTGACTTCTTACACCATCATGACAACTCCCTGCTGGATTGGCGACATTTTAACATCAGAAGGAAAGGAGAAAATAGTTTGTTTGTTTTTAGAAAACACTTTTTTGCAGACTGTGTTTTGTTCTTCTTCATATAAATGCTAAACTGCATGTGATTCAAATTAATTAGATTGAACTGAGAGTTGTCCCATTTTCATCAGCGACTGATAAAATCATTGGATATTATTTAAATTTGAATCATAGGCAGAAAAGCATTACAGGCCCGTGGCTCTAAGAAATATCAACAATGCTTTGAAATGCTATCAGTATTTAGCAATGATTGAAAACTGCAAGGCATGTGATTACAGGTGATACATAATAAGAAATAATGAGACATTTTATCAGTGATTCTATGAGGAGCATTAGCAGATGTGTGTGTCTCGTCATTTTCATGATTCATTATTGTAATCTCAATAATAGCCAGACCAACCTGTTGGCTCAGAGGAGGGGAATGCAGCCCCATTTGGTGTGAGATGATTGGCTGTGACTGCTGCATGCGGATTGGCTGGTTGAGCAGGGAGCTCTGATGCAGGGAGAGTTGGGCGTGGGGGTGCAGGGGTGGGCTGATCTGGAAGGGAGATGGGGGAGAGGCACTCATGCTGGGTGGCAGCATTTGGGACTGGCTGAGGGTCTGGGCCAGGGTGTGGCGGGGCGGCCCTGCGTAGCTCTGGAGGTCTGACAGGGGGAAGGAGCCTGGCTGGCCCAGGTAGGGTGAGGAGGGCTGGGGGGGCACGCTGTACAGGGGCTGCTTCGGGGGCAGCATGTGGGAGGACTGGCTGGTCTGCTGGGCACTTTTTGGTTCAGGGTCATTGTATGTCTGTGGATGAATAAAACAGAAATGTCATGAAATAATTTACTTTCAATTAAATACATGCACATCATCTCTTCACCAAGCACCCATTACTTTTAAAATAAAACAGTAGCCCTGACCTGCATCTTAAAGGGACATTCTGGTACCCGTCCACCTGGTTCTTCTTAAACTGAAGTGTGTCAGGCAAGTTGAAAAGGAAGTGGTGTGTTTCTTGCTACAACAGCTGGAGGGATTTTCAAGGAACTACATTCTGTCAGTATTTTTTGTTGGATTATTTTTTTTAAGAATAGTTTGTGAAATACCCTGATTTGCTTTCTATCTCACAGTTAGATTACAAGATTGAGATAGACAGGCAAGCAGTTACCCCTTGTTTGTGCTGAGCTGAGCTAACCGTCTTCATGGGAAACCGACAGACTGTTATCTAACTCTCGAATAGAACGTTCAACTAGTACTTTAATGTTATGTTACACGTACACTTGGGTAGAGTGAACATTTATTATGGCGAAAAGACTATTACAAAATATATGTCAATAACACCCAGGTGGAGAAATGCCATAATTTCCCTTTAAACATTTGCCCATAGTCTTCCTCACTACTGGTCAATCCTGTCAACATGCTCTGCCTCTCTACAGTGAAGCAGCAGACAGAATGAATGTGTGTGTCTTGCTTGCCTGGTGCAGCTGTCCAATACAGTTTTAACAGGACAGTTGACACTCAAAGCTCCCAACAGCACATCTTTTTCAGCATATTGACGCTCACTGTGTAATGAGACCGTAGATATCTGATTCTCAGTCCATCCCTGGCCCGACAGCCTTCACTTAACACACACATGCAGACGCGCTGACAGATGGGGAGACAGGGAAAACAAACTTGACCTTTCTCGTTTTGGGCAGTGTCCGAGCAGGTGCAGGACCTACAAGAATGCCCCACCTCCACTCTGCCCCACCCTCTCCAGGCCCGTATGATAAACTGTCAGATTGCTCATCTCCAGCCATCAGTGTTGATTAGAAGGTAATGGAGCCCATTTGTATGAATAGAGCTGAGACCGAGGTAATGATCAATAGACAACTTGACAGATAGATGGGAAAAGGAGACACACACAAACACACACATATATATATATATACATATACATATATATATATATATATATATATATAAATAGACAGTATATGTGGGTGTGTGGCTCCTGCATATATATATATATCCTGCATATATATATCCTGCATATATATATGCAGGAGCTTGTGTATATATATTTATATACACACATATATATGTATATGTGTGTGGCACCTGCATATATATATATATATATATATATTAGTGTTGTGAAAAATAACGCGTTAACGCATTATGATTAAATTACAGGATTAATTAGTTAGTTTTTTTAACGCATTTAACGCATGCGCAGAATGAGTTTCCAATAGGTCTGTTGTTGGTCGTCTCTAACCAGCAGCATGTCATTTCTGTCTCTACGTGTCGCGTTCACATGTCTCGGCTCTTCGTCTCGCGCGCCGCAGAGCTCCGATGCCGGTGTGTGCGCGCACATCGGGACGAAAAGAAGTCACTTGCACCCCCCCCCCCCAACAACTCTTCTCGGCTCGAGCGCGGCAGAGCTCCGATGCCGGCGAACACTCTCACTAGCACCCCCCGTAGGTGGACGTCACAAAAGCTGACGCTACATATGGAGTGAGTACCAAACACCATCTCCCGGTACTCACCTGAGTAACTCACTGAAAAAGTTATGTGCACCCCTGTGTATAAATGTATATATCCGTCTTTTGTCATAAATCTTTATGTTCTCACAAAAATATACCGAGAATATCGGTAATATGTGATTAATCATGATTAATCCACAGAAACCTGTGATTAATTTGATTAAAATGTTTAATCGTTTCACAGCCCTAATATATATATATATATATATTAGGGCTGTGAAAAATAACGCGTTAACTCAGTTAATTAAATTACAGGTTTAACTAGTTTTTTTTTTTACGCATTTAACGCAGCCCTAATATATATATATATGTATATATATACACTGTATATATATCATGCATATATATCCTGCATATATATCCTGCATATATATGCAGGAGCTTGGGCAGAGAAATGAGGCTGTTTTCTTGCAGAACAAATGGAATGACAAAAGAAATCTTCTCCCAACTACATTGTGTGTTGTTAATACAAGACGGCACTAAACAATGCAATCCGCAGCCCTTCTCCTTGGCTTTCTTTATAATCCCAGGTGCTACTATGCTGGTGCATACCAGACACCATCATTCACTTGGAAAAATGGATGTCATAGATCTGAATTAGCAAGAAGGTGTCAGAGGTGGAAAGGCAGCAGAAAAGCCTCTGATTGCTTGCGTTGATTTGGAAGTACTTCCTGTTGTCGACGATGAGATGGTGGAAATCGATGATCTAATGCAAGACACAGGTGTCTGCTGGGATAAGATTTATTCAGGGTTTTTTATTTTCTAATGATACACATACAACGTAAACCTGATATTTGGTATAGCACATGAGGGAGCAATCATTTGCTCTACTCCATCCCTCATAGATGTTTTGGCCATATGCTTGTGCTGACCCCTCCCCCAACTATATCACCATACCAACTACAATCCCCAACCCCCAACATCTGCACCCTATGGAAATCAGGTATTGTTCCAAATACGGACTGCTCTTTTGCATCAGATACCCCCACCCTCCCCACCTCATCCCTCGGAAGCCCCACCCATCCCATTAGCAGGGATTTTCCATCCAATCCATCATCAGTCTTAGCCAGGGTCTGTGTGTCATAAGCGTTACCTTGGAAACCAGACTGGCTCGGTACGCGGCCAAAGCTTTCAGGTACTCTTTCTTAGCCGCCTCGGTTTTCCTCTTGTACCCCTGTGAAGAGAGAGAGAGAGAGAAATCAAAACGAGAGGCTTCGGGTGAGAGGAGAGGTTGACATGCTCATAAATGTGCAGACACACATGTCTGTCTCTAAATACACGCACACAGTTACACACAGATACTTTTTATCTAACACTTTCTTAAACACATCATTCACACACACATACACACACATGCACAGCCTTAATGTTTCTTTCCATCAGAACCAATGGTACAGAACACCTCTATTTCCTCATCACAGCACTAAAACTCCCTCATCTCAATGTGTCTCCATCTATCGTAGCAACACATCATTTCCATTCCAAACCACCTCGAGAAATGAACTGGAACTCTCTCTCTCTTTCGCTCTCTCTCTTGCCTTTCAGCTCCACAATAACACTTCTATCAGCATACCAACTGACATTAGTGATTCACCAGAATGGTTGTTGTCATTTGGCACATAAGGATGCGATCCCTGTATGAATATGAGTTTTGTTTGAAACTGTCTTCCATATTGTTATGCGATATACAAACCTCTGTTGTCATACAACTATTGGCTGCTGCAGGGTTTGAATGATCTCAGTGTTTCCATAAAGAATGTGGCTTGTATGGATGTGTTTTTGCATGCAGGAATTCTTCCCAGGCATTGTCTGTGTGGGATGTAGAGAGTCTGAAATGGGGCTATTAGCTATAAGAGCTTTAGGTCAAATGATTTCTATTATGCAAAACAAAAAAGAGAGAGAAGTATGTTTGTCAGTTGAAAAAGTTTGCATGCAAAGTAGTTTTTATGCAGGGCTAGATATCTTATTGTCTACTCCTGCTGATGCAAGCACTGGTGTTAATAGCAACATACACTATGTTATCAATACCTCAGCCTGAGAAAAACATGTTTTTTTCTTCAACCACATTAAAATTTTTATTTTGCGAAGGCAACAGCGCTTCTTAAAATGTTAAATGTTATCTCAACGCAACACCTTGCTTTATTAAAATACTGTAAGAATTGGCAAAATGCTTGATTTAAATCAGTAAATATCTGATCAAAGAAATGTATTACTAATTTGATGATGCTAGCTTTAGTTTCTTAACAATTGTACATACTTGGTGCTCATTTGTGTGCTCCATGTAATGCCACAGAGCTGATGCTCCAGAAGAAACCTTTTGTTACACAGTATCCTTTCTGAAAAGTAACTTCCTCATCCCAAGAGAATGGCTAATAGCAAAAGAGGCTAACAAATGTAGTTTATATTGGAGTTGAATACCCGTAACACAAAACACCATGACCCCCAATAACTCTGTCTTCATTAGCATATTACTCTTGCGCTGGAATTGACGTTAAATAGCTACAAAAACAATAGACCACTCTTTCTGAATAGCCAAGATGCCCTTCAGCTAAATCCAAGGACGAGACGATAGTGAGAGGTGTGTGTGTGTGTGTGTGTGTGTGTAGGGGGTCACTAATTCTGTATTCTTGGCAGGATCAAAATAGCAGGCGAGAGATATAAATAAGGAGAGTGGAAATAATAAGTTCACACATCCCTGCTTGTCGGAGGGCCAATGAAGATGCATGATGTGGAGGCATCAGCTATGAAGACTAGAGGGACACAGGAAGTGTGGATTGTACCCGGGCCTGGAGCTTTGTTTTGGCAAAGAAGATAATGTTAACTTTACTCTGTTCGATTTTTAGAAAACCCTTTTTTTTGCTCCACTGCTGAGAAAAACCATTGCATTGTGAAATTTGAAAACAAGTAGAGCACCACTAAGGGTTTGTTTTGCAGGTGAGCACAGGCACGTGGGTGTGAGTGAATCTGCCCACTGCATTAAAAAACAGTCGTAGACCTCGGAGATCTCCCCAGGTGCGTTTCTATTTTTCACATATTGACCCTTTTTTGTCTGTATATTGGCAAACTTGGTTTGTCTCCGTCCCTTCCTCCCCTTTGCTTGAATTAAATTTGGAAAGAAAATCATTTTTATGGGAGTCAGGGGACTGGAGATAAATGGATGGATTATCTTTAGAAAGAGAGGAACTAGCTCATTAAGGTGAGCTGTATCTCACAGCAATGTTCTGGTAATTACACAGCACATAATGCCAGGGTAAGGCTGCGTGCCTGTTGCAGCACACATGCCATCTACCGGTTAGCTGAGAATGTGTTTGTGTCAGTGTGCGTGCATTCATGTACATTTTCTGGGCAAGCATAGCAAATGTATGTAAATGTGTACCCACAGTATTAAATGTGTGTACATTTGTGCAAAAATGTGTCACATCTGGAGAGGATAGTTGTTCCTTAATTTTTCACGTCAATAACATGTATGTGTTTGCAATATTTTTTTACAGATTGCACTGTTTCCTCTTCCAATTTATTGATTCATATATTCCAGGTCTGTACCTGCTTCTGTTCCTCTCCAAGGCTGTCCCACATTGAGGCCACAATCTTGGAGACGTCCCCAAAGGTGGCATTGGGATTTTGTCCCTTGATGGCCGCCTGGGTGTCTCTGAAGAAAAGAGCATAGGCAGACACAGGTTTCTGTGGCTCGTTGGGGTCCTTCTTCTTCTTCTTCTTTTGAGGTTTGGGTTTGGGCTTCATCATTTCTGCGGCGGCCCGCTTCTCACTGTTTATCTGGAGGCAGAAAGAGGGATGGAAGACAATACATTGCTGGTCATAAATTAGTTGATGAAAATGTCTATTTTGCTTCAGCTTTCAGAGTATTTATGGACGTGGATAAGCTACTCTTAGTTTTTTGCAATGTTAAATATATATATTTAAAAAAACATCAGAATTAAGTCATGATGCCGAGCATCATTGAAAATAACCAACAAGAACATTCAATTAACGCTGAAAAGAGGAGTAAAGCAGCAGAGTTCTGCGAAGAGCAGCTGCAGCTTGTTCTGAGAAGAGAACAGATCAATTTATGGACATGGGTGAATGAAGACTAACAGGACGTCGGTGAGACGCCTGAGAGTTCAGCCTCTGAGTGGGGAGGGGTAGTTCAGGAGAAACTGGAAAAACATGAGATCGGCAGAAGAGAATCCTGGGATAATCACATTATTTGTATCCCTATATCAGTTAAATTGCTGGATTCATGGGTATTTGCACTCTTTATTTTTTTCTCTTTTTCATGTAGCTCACAAACAATTCAACTCTATGAGGAAACCATAACAAAAATAAAGATTACATCTATATTTTCTATAGGATGTACCCAATTGGTTTGTCAACAATAACACACCGGAGTCTCACAACATTTTCAGGAGGCAAAAAACATCTCACATCTGTGTGATGTACTCGATCAAATACACATGAATACATTTTCATTTTCTGTGCAGGGCTTTGACGAGGAGTCAAATCCAGGTCACCTGATCCTGGTTGTGATTCTATATGGAAATTTCCTTCTTTGCTGAGGAGAGAACACATCAAGCACGGGAGAAGGAGGGAGAGGAAGGGAGCAAGGAGTGAGAGAGAGAAAGATAAGGAGAAAGAGAGAGAAGAGGTGCAGCTGAGTGAGGATGGTGAGGAAGAAGTGACGGCTTGATGTTGCCATTAGTATCAGTGGAACATCAGCCAAATTTCTTGGTTGCTATAAAGGCAGGAAATAACAATCCAATTTCCACCCATATAATAGAAGATTTAATGACATGCTGAATATATAATGATACACATTGGTATTATGTGAAATGAAGGATGCTTATGTGCACTATTTATGGGTGAGGGGTTGTTGAGAGTTATTCAAATATAGCTTTGACTGAAGTGAGAGTGAACTCCTTTTTTGGCAAAGGCAGCCCATATTTAAGGCCAAGTTCCTATTTCATCATGTTGCATTTTAGAAATGTTAAACAGCTTTGAACATTTTCTTTTATAATCCTGTTGATCCTGGGTTTCAGTATTAAAACTCAGCGGGGAGGGAGAACAAACCATGAAAACGAATTTTCTTTTCGCACGTATCAAACAGCAACTTGAGGACATTTAAAGACGTTCACATCCGTCTAATGCATACTTATCACGGGATTAAGCAACAGCCATGTTTTCTCCTTTAACTGTCAATTGGAAAACAGGAAATGTCTGCCTTTGAAAATGTTATTGTTTCAGCAAAGCATTTGCAGCCAAACAAAATAGTTTATTCTACACAGCATGAAATTAACTAATCAAAATTCCAGGTCCAGGAGCACATTTGGCAGCTGAAGAAAAACTTCAAAAAATGGCTTTTGTGATGTGCGGAAATGAATGGATGTTCTCATTCAGGGTGAAGCGAAAGTATTGCTGGTCTATTTCACAGCTTACAGGTAATATTTATTTTTTCTGAGACTACGCCTGGTTTCATTAAAAAATAATCATCCCTCACTTTTAGGCAATGAGCCAGAAGACAGGCATTTGAAACAACATCTGTTCCACTCAAGCCTTTGAAGTAGAACATAGAATAAACTGAAGCTAGAGCTAATGGAATGACAAAATAGAAAACAAGAAGGCTAAATAATCTACAGAAAAATTCATATGTACAGAGGAAAAAATAGAGGAAAAGAGCAATGGCACAACAGCTTGCAGCTACATGCAATCAACCAGGAGAGCAAGGAGCATATTATTTCATTTCTTTATTTTTCCCTCTTATTGTTTCTCCCATTATTCATGTTTGTGAATTTATAGGAAGCCAGAAGTAATATCAATAAAGCCGAAAGACACAAAGGAAACAGTTGGCTCAACAGACTGTATCTCTGAAAAGAGTGCAATAAACTGAAACTCCACTCACGACAGAATAACAGTGAAAGGACAAATCCAGCCTGAGACACTCTGTTATGTACATAATCAATCTGGGATTTTCAATTTACTTTTATTTTCTGTCAGCCTGTCTTATCAACATTTACTGCTGTCCGTGGTTTCCTACATTTCCCAGAAGACCTTCAGAAATAAATAAATCTAAATCTAATGACATAGATATGCCCCAACCTGTCCATGTCCATGTCAGCATTGGCTCTGGGATGATTTAAAACAGTAGATGGCGTGTCAACATGAACACAAGCATTCATTCACATTCATATCATTTAGTTTACAACTCAACAAACAAGTTAAGTTTGCAGTCCCTCTCTTTGCGTATTCAACGTAACATCTCTATATATTTAAAATGTGTATCTATCTATATGTGTCCAGCTGTCTAAGCTACCGTTACCACGGCGCCCACACTGTCACTAACTGCACAACCTGAATAAATATTGTCAGACGTTTGCAAAAGTGAAAAGGAAGAAGCTAAAGCCTACAGATCCCAGTGTGGATGTAAACCCCATCGATGAAATTAAGGAACAACACTTTTTAATTAAAATGACTCAAATATTGGAACAATTACAAATGTCTAATTATTGTTAGTGGATAAACACATACCCTGCACATAAACACTAGATTTCATTGTTTTTTTCTTGCATGTGCAGAGAACAGTAATGATTAGGACGGCTGTTGTTGTCCTTTGAGAGAAAAAGAGTCACATCCCTTATTCATAACGCAACATCTTGTGGCTGCACTGCATTCTGGTCTATTTTCTGATAGTGTCAGTGGAGAGATTGGTTATCTAGTTCTTTTCTATGATGGATTTCTCTCTGTGCGACTGTTGATGCAAAATGATGAGTTTAAAGTAGCTCTTTGATCGTTATGTTCTCACACTGGATCTTGAAGTCTAAAATGTGTATTCTTCTTGTAACCGTTAGACATTTATTGCCTGTCCTGCATCTCTGTAGTTGTCCTCGAGATATCAGAATGTGACATTAGTCACATTTAATTTCAGGAACATAAACCGCAGCAAACGTTTACAGAGCTCTGCTTTAGGTCATTGTGTTCTTCTGCTTCTCTCACTCTCTCCTTTTACAGATTTTTTTTCTTTTTAGATGTAGTCAAAATAATCAAAATGTCCTTTGAGAAAAGGGGAATTGGGAAAATAATGTAACCTAAAACTGGACAGAAAAAAAATCATTTTATAGTACGTAATCAATACCTTTCTTGAAAAAATAATTCAATATAATAATTAAAACATTTTTTTTAACAAAAGAAGCCAGACTTCTTAAATGTTAAATCTAACAAGAACGCTGGCAATACATTGTAAACACTTTGATTGATTTAAAGAAGAATGTTTTAATCAATATCTATTCTAATGCAAATCTGAGGCAAATATTTGATGCCAGCTTTTTGCACATGGTAGTATTCAAAACGTCGTGCCATGTAAACATTTTGGTCTGTGCAGAAAAGGTATTGAGGTACAATGACACCAGAATATATTAAGTATAATTTTCTTTTTAGTTTTTTATGTTTTTCTTCAAACAAGAGGACACACTGCCCATTTACAGTGCAGATCAACATTGATGCTGTAAAAGAAATTCACTTTTAAAAACCACAATGTAGAGACGGCCCAAAACTGCACTGTTCTATCCAGGACATGGTGGTTTTACCTAGCAACAGAGGTAGCACACCTCTGTTGCTAGGTAAGACCACCATGTCCTGGAAAGAGCACTACGGTCTAAATATATTTTGTACACAGGTTACTAATTTACTCGCAAAAGACTGAACTATAGAGTCAGGCTAAGCTTCTCATCAGCGTTTCTGTTGTCTGAAGGCGGTGGATATGGGGAGACAGATGGGGAGGAGGGGGGTAGCAGTAATTCTGAATGGACAGTACTGCACTGGCAAGACAAGATTAGAATTGACAGCCTGATAACTGTGTCACTATCAAAACAGCAGAGAGAGAGAGAGAGAGAGAGAGAGGGAGAGGAGTGTGAGATGCGAAGGAAAAAGCGTGAGGGTTGATGTAGAGAGAGCAGATAAAAGGAAAAGGGGAGGAGGAGTGATGTAGAGAGAAGAGGGTTGATAACAAAAAGAAGGACGGGTGCAGACACAGAGGCTGACAGAGTTTAAGAGACATTAAATAAGACAATAAAATCAGGTAATAGTATGGAAGAATATAAAAGTGTTGGTCCAATCACAGCCTTCTGAATACATGCATCATCATCATAATCATCATCACCAACAACAACATCATCATATACACTGAGCAGCAAAGTAGAGAGTGCTGCACGGCGAATCGATTTCAAAAAGCCATAAAAACTAACAGGAACTACTCAGAGGTGATACACGGATACACTTTCTCTTTTTCCAGTGATGGTCATTACACTAAAGCATGATGCAGAGCACCAAGTCAAATCTGAATGCCATCCATTTCCAAAGTCTTTAACTCTTCTGTGGATTTTAAGCCAAACAACTGTAATATAGGAATACACACATAATCCCTGTCTTTCAGTGTGTTGTGCAGTTTGTGGCACAGAGTAAGTGTGCAAGCATCAACAGAGAAAACACGATTAACCAATTTTTACATGCTAGTTTTTGCAGGGAAATGTTGTCTGAATGTGCACTGAAGAATGAGACAATGTACGACAGCTACTCAGCAGCCGACTGTGAAACAGAAGAGGCTCTTTAAAACAGCAGTTCAAGAGCATCGATCAACAGTTGGTGGTGAAATAATTTTTTATTAAGAACCGACATGGAAAAAAAGGCAATAAAAGTAGTTTGAAGTAGGGGACTTTCTCAGTAATGAGAGCGCATATTGCATTGTTTTGCTCAGCTTTTAGCACATTAAACCTTTTAAAGTATGCTTGTTAAGAGGCATAATAACATGCAGTGTATTTTTTATTAAAATGATCACACCGCCTTGGTTAAAGGTGATATTATAAAAATTCAGAGCATCAAAATACCGACGTACAACTATTTGTAATGTAAGATTATTGGAGAGTTATGTCTACCAGAGCAGAGAATGAGGACATTCGCCCTCTGTGTGTGTTGTTAACAGAGCTGATCTTTTGCTTCGTATAGCGGGTGCTTGTTAGTGCATGCACGTCCCTGTGTGTGTGTGTGTGTGTGTGTGTGTCAATGGCTAGCTAAGGGCTACTGCTTTGCATATGCTCAAAATTTTCAATTCAGTGCCGTAAAAAATCCTTGGTATGTACACTACTTTCTGTGAAAAATCCCACAATGCAATCATGCAAAAATGACAGTACACCTGTTAGTGATAACACAAGATGATGATTCAGAACACAATCTCAATTTAAAAGTTCACTATGGCATTAACAGCTGATTACCATTATTATTATTGTTATTATCATACAGGGAGTGGGCAACGAGTCAACAAGACACATATTTTGGACAGAAAGCTTTTGCCAAATAGTGACCGTTTTGGTCACAAATGGCAATTACAGATGTAATGCTGATTTAGTCAGACCAGACCACGAGGAACTGGCGGAAAAACCCCGTTTAAGTGTATTGAAATGAACAAGCATTATTTCTATTGGTCATCCTTAAAACTGCAATAATAGATTTTTTTGTATCACTTTTTTTGTTGGCCTGATGAATCTAATTCCAATATTCATACTCCTTTTATCGAGAGTGAATTTTTACAATTGCAAAAATGGTATACGTGGCACATTGTAATAAATCTCAGTCCAAGCGCGGACCTCTCTGCACCAACATACTGAAGAGAAGCACGGCTTAGCGCAGCTGTTACAGACTCTAAGCCTTTGTGGGTTTATAAATAGATAAATGGCTGTGGTTAGAGAAGCAGCAGTGAGAATAATGTAATTTTAAGATGCCGTGTATAATTTTTCTGCAATTTCCACCACCAGCTATAACTCGCAGCCTTAAATAATAAGTGGGTTCCTGAAGGTTGTGTCGTGCAAAAGAAACATCAGGGCACGAAGTTATTGTGGCACACGTCTTTCATGCAAAGTCAGCGGGTTTAAAAATGTAAAAGCATGTTTGTCAACTACATCATCCATCTAGTTGTTAGATGCAGCTTGAGAGGATGCAGGCAGCACAGAAACGTACGATAAATGATGAATACAATCCAAAGTTTTTCCAACACCATGTATTTGAAATGAATTACAGCATCGACTGTGTGATGTGATGATTTTGGAGGAGAAGGAAGTATTTGTTAGAGTGGGTTTTGAGAAGGAGTAAGCAAGTCTTTGTTAAGTTTCCCTAATTAGGGCAGGGGATCATGTGGGCTTACACTTGTGTATTTATTACATGCATTTCGTTGATTTAAGATATCGGTTTCACCTCACATTTCAAAGTGCCTCTGTGTGTAATACTGTCAAGAATGTGGCCTAACAACATGTTGGCAGGCAAGCTGAGACTGTAAACAAAGCTGTTTGAGATCTAAATGATTCAACTTTGTCTAAACTAAGAATGCCTTTAAACGTCATGGTTGGAATCCAAAATACAGGATGCTTGTTAAAATTGTTTGTATATCATACAATGTGGAACTTAAACTCCATGTTCTATCATTTATTCATATCGTATACTACCTTTCAATTATTTTACAGGCACTAGTTTTGTCTTTGTGTGTTCCCGTCATCTAGTTCACCATGGCGCTCGATAGATTAGAATATGTCTTAAAATATATACTCATCTGGAAGCGATTACAGCTCCATGTCAGACTTCCCATCTGTAAGCAATGAGCAGGACTGTATGTCAAAGCCGCCGCACAGATCCCTGAGTAGAACCAGGCACTTGTTCAGAGAGCAGCACTCATCAAATAAAAACACAGCCTGGCCCAAACAATAATGAACCGGAAGTGCAGATTCATGATCACGATCTAAGAGACATCAAAGGACATCATACAGGCCTGGTCTATAAAGAGCCCATTATGGAATATGTATCAGGTTATGGTACAAGCCATTACAAATACACAAGGTTTTTAGAATGTGGAGTATTTTATTAATGTTTTAAAAACATGTGGGTTGGCACAACTGAGCGAGCTTTGTGGATTTTAAGTTCAACCAATATTCCAATATATAAGATATTTTAATTGAAACTCAAGCCCAAAGCCACTGCTGAACTAAACTGCATGATTTATTCGACTCTGGAAAATGACTGACAGCTCTGAGTAGCTCCTCCGTATGAGCTCTGCCTAAGAGCTCTGGACCTACTTAATCAGTCTAAAATTGCAAAGTTGAGGCCCTTGTATTTGGTAATGTGGTGAAAACAGTGGCAAGTGAGAGCTAATTAGATTAACGGTGGTTTAACGAGCTGTTGGGGGCCCCCGCAGATTGGATTTTAATAAATAGTAGCAAAAGCATCTGCTATGCACTTCCTGGCTCTGCTGGCATCCTAATTGGCCCCAGTGGGTTGCTGTAGCTCAGCACTGCAGTGCAAATTAGTCGGGGGAAAAAGCAAAATGCTTGTCCTCAGTCCAGGTAAAATCGTCTTTATGTTTGCATGGCTTCCCAGGCATTGCTTTATTAATACTAATACAATTTCTAAGACTTGTATAACAACAGAATGAATGTCCAGCACAAAATATATAATATTTTGAAGTCCAAATAAAACAGATTTGGACATATTCATCTTTTTATATTATTTGTTTTCAAGATGAAATGTTCCCATGATGAGGTCTTTGTAGAGGCAACAGCACAGAAAAAAAACAATGAATCAAACATGAATGAGCGAGCAGGGTTATTTCCATAGCAACAGCCCGAGGGGACAACTTGAACCCTTTAATGTGAGCTGGTGATGTCTCTTTGTAAACATCCACACAGCGGGGAGAGAAAGCCAATGAGAGAGCCTGGCAACAGAGGCATCACAGGGCAGCAACCTCTTGGTAGCAATCGAAGTTTCCATTATCTAGTGTTGAAAGGAACTAAAAGTGCTCTGAAATATTGTATTTGGGAGCATTTGGAGTTGATAAGCGTCTTTGTACCTCTCGTGTTAAGTGTCCAAAAACATTGAGCTGGTTTTCAGTGAAGCTGCTCAAAACAATATGCAAATGGTCAGGAGAGAGGGATATTTCAAGAAAGAAGTTCATTTTTGCAGACACAATGTTTTTTGCTGTTTTAAGAATCACTGAAGAATCGACATCAAAGCTATTTATACAAACGTTATTCCTCTTACACCAGGCAACAAATCAAAGTCATAATCTCTCTTGTACTCGTGTCTTATGTAACCTGCAACCAGTTGGCTTGTTCAGCTTCCAGCTGTGACCAACAGAAAGCAGTACGCAAGTGCACAAACATTACAAACAGCTATTACCATGGTTGCTTGTTGGTGGCCATAAACGCTCTCGACTAATTGTCATTTCACAAGTCTCGAACAGGGGAGAAATTTGTTTTCTTTGTCTACCGATGTGATGGAAATAGATTAGTCAATCTCCGCAAATCTACGAACTCTAGAAATGTTCTAGGAGTTAGGAGAATGCACGAGCTGAGGAGAAAGCCAGAGAGCTCAGGAAGAAACATCAGTGCAGTCTATAAATGACTGGAGGAGCATGTAGTATGCAATATAGAGTAAGTATAGAGTAGTAGAATAGTTCAGCACACCACAATGGTCTCAGCATTTAAAGGGAGCAACCTATAGCTTAAGTCTACAACCCCTCGTATTAACTTTCAATCTGTTCTCAGTGAAGTGCACAAAACATTGCATCCATCATTTCAGAAATAAAACCAGTCTTTAAAAGCTAAAAAAAACAAAAGGATATGAACCTGGACTTTTTGAGTCCTGAAACAACGCATCAATGACTGGGCAGTAAGTGGAGGCCGGCAGCACCAACGCTTGCAGGAGCAGGTATCCGTAATACTGTCTTACCAACACTTGTGTCCCAAACCTCGGTGGTTCCTTGGGCGAGAGTAATGGCTTCTTTGCACTGGGCCGTGCCATGCTATTGTAGAATCACAGAGCGGTTAATTGAAACAAATGACTCTAATAATGGGACATTATCCCCACAGGCTGGCTTTGTGGTGGGCCTAATTAGCGTTGCGGTGGTGGTGAGGAGGACGAGTCACCATGCTGATCTCTCAAAGGAAGCAGCAGAGGCCCCCTTTTGAGTGGGCAGTACCGGATTCTCGTGCTTGCAGCGCTTAAGGATGTCGGGCTTTTTCAAAACCAGCGTGGTAAATGTAAACATATCTAGTCTGCCCTGGGTCACCCGGCTCCGAGGGTGAGTCCCGCTCGGTTAAGTGAGGCTTCCTGAAGCTTCCAGACTGAGCCAGGAGTTTTGAGGACACAGCAAATGGACTTATCAAGTTTGAAAGGTCTGCAAATTAGGATTTCTTGCTTTATTGATGTGACTTTAAATGGCTTGTTTTTACCAATCGGCTCTTAAATCTCAAAGGTATTCATTATTAAATCATAAAAAACAGAAAAAGTAACCACCTAATTATAAACATTTTGCTTTATAAATGTTTTAGATTTTCAAAATAGCTGTCAATACATATTCCGTTGAATGACTAATTGATTAATCCACTCATAGTTATGATTATTGCCAACTCTTCATCTCACTGTCCTCTCGCATGCCATCTCGTTCCCCTTTGGAGCGGCAATGGCCCGCAACTAATATGACAACATGATATATTGTTTTCCAGATGTATTTTGATCACCACTGAAATCTGTTTTTGCCATTCCTAATTGTTTACCCTTGTACGAGATGATCCCAGAAAGTCAGCTGTAACGCAATGTTCAAATCTCTGTGACCAAGCTGTTTTAAATATTCATTAGTCGTAACAGTCGCCTAAGGTTATTTGAATTAGTGGCATGAATATTCATGAGCAGCAATGAATGTGCATTTGTTTTTAATGCTCAATCTGTTAATACTCTTCTTCATTACTCCACTCCGAAGCCTGCATAATAAATAAGCTGCACAAAACAAAGCTTTACATTTTTAAAGCTCAATTCTCTCGGAGGCCTATTTGTTTCAGTTTAAATGAAAAGGGAGTGCCCTACCAATTATCTCGCTGTCATTTCTCTTGACAGATACAAGACACATTGTTCTCCCCTGTTGTGGAGTGCAGCACTGAAGGGCATCTGTCTTTTTGTGAAATGAAAAGCCAGAAACAGAAAACATTTCTACTGTTACACAAAGTGATTTATCTGGGAACGTCACCGCGATGTCATTTCTATCCCAGTGAAAGGCAGTAGAGCAAGCGGGTCATATGAGATATGTCTAAAACCTACAATGAAAAAAAAGATTGCTGTTTCAATACGAAAATAAAGCACCAAAAAAACCAAATGAAGAAATCCAGCTACACTGAGCATGTGAAGTCAAACTGCTATTTATTTTTCTTTCTTCTTTTCATCCTTGATTAAGTCTATTTGAAGGCAGTCTTTCCATTTAGTTAGTAGGATAGTAGGCCACTAGGTTCACACTGTGCATTTTCATTTATATATTTTGTATCAATATATTTATCTGCATATAACAAGTTTGTGAACAATGTTGATAGGATTACTCTCAACATTGGATCTTTTTACTACCCCTGCGCTGTCAAACACAGCAGTCAATATCATTTTTATGTTGCTGCATTAAAATAGTTATGGCTTTTTTCCCCGCTGTCTATGTCCTAAATGCCAAGTGATGCAAAATAAATGTCCTTTCACAGTTTAAATGAAGTCAAGCTCATATAACCGTGTAGCAATCAGTGACTCTGACAAAGACTGATCCAGGAAATAAAGCACACACACGCACACACACACACACACACACATACTGTACTTGTGCACTATTGCACATACGTGCACTAATGCACTCAGTGTTTCTGTGTCATACATTTGGAAGGTGCTAAATAGGGAACAGTGTTGACCTGAGGGGAAAGGGGAGGGCGGGTCCTATGTTTATGCAACGATGATGACAAAGACTCTTTTAGCTAATTTTCTGGTTTGACATCTTGAAAATGTATTATTCGGTACAGTCTAAAAATATGGAGAATTGAATTTAGTAGCAATTAGAAAACAATCCGAATGTATCGTACAAGCTTATAACCAAACGGCCGAAATATTTTTTTTTGCAACTACCGAGGGAAGTCAAACATTTAGCAGCTAAAGATCCATAATTTTCCTCAGGACCTATTTGAAATTGAAGTAAATCTAAAAGGAGATTAAATACTACACATATTTCTATTAGATGTCCATCAACATTAATCTATATATAAATCAGAAAAATTGATTTGCTATACGTGTGTTAGGCACACAAATAATTTTACTTGGCGGCTGGTGGCATTAGACAGACAAACAAAACCAACAACAATCAACAGTCAACATAGTGCAAGAATTGACAGAACATTTACAATGGTATAAATTAAAATCAAAGTGCACAAACAGATAACAGTGCTGTGGACAGGGTACTGTAAGTACTGTATGTGTGTTAAAGTTGCTAAAAATGCTCCAATAACAGCTTAATGAAGTGCTACATGTCAGAGGTGTGTCTGCCATCTTGCTGTGAAGTTCTTCTGCCCTCCAGTGAACAAAAAACAACAACAAAAACCCAAACAATCGATCAAAAAATATGTCAATGCAGGCTTAAAAAATCATAATAAAAGCAGTATCTTCAGCCCACAACATTAATAATTGATATTGAATATCAAAACTATAGCTTGTCCCAACAATGGCCTGTCACGCATCTTGCCAACCATATTAATAGAGCACCACATGTTCAACAAAACTGAAGAAACTTCCCACCAGGAGTGATCTGACTGAATGTGTGACATAAACTTGTAAAACTGACAGCTGTTTTTTTGACAGCAGGGGTTTTCCTCCTCCGTTACCAGCCTCATTAGGCTGGTAATGAGTCAGGGGCTGGTGCTCTGTCTCAATATTTAAACGTGCTGGCGCCCCTCAAGGCTTCATGTTGGGGCCGTCCTCCACGACCCCTCATTACCATCCGCTGGTGGGTGTCCCTCCTCCTTTATTTTGTTCAAAGCGCTAGATCTTGCTTGCGTCTCCCCTCGGCTGTAGTCTCAGCCAGACCTGAACGATCAGGGGGCTTGTTGAACATGGGACCCCTGGTGCCACCTTCTCCCCGAGCGCCGGGGTGGCAGGAACGCTGACAGCTAAGGGTGAGACGGGGAATCTCCGTCTGCAATGAGCACTCACATGAAGATGCGTTACATTTCGCAGTATCCAGTCATCCAAGACTTGACCCTTTCTTCCTTGAATTGACAGAGTAGGTCAGCGTTGCTGGGAGGAGTTAAGAGAATGTAAAAGCATTTCTGATTGTCAGCTCTTTCTTTTAGAATGCCAATGATCCTTCAGCTTGTTGGAGTCCTTGTAAATGGTGCAATTTCAAGTCTGAGTAATGGTTCAAAACTGTCAGTTAAGACTATTATGAACAACATGCCACTGCAGCAGAAAGGATCAAACCCTGCACCTGAACAAGTGCCACTTCTGCCAGTTGGAAATAAAAATATAAAAACCGAACCTCAATATACATGAAATGTTCAAGCTTTCATATTTGCCTAATACTCAAAGCAAGCTTTTGACACCTGTTTTTTCCCCATCTGCTAGGCTTTTGATTCACCAGCTAATATTTCTTCTTAAGTAATAAATTTCGCTGAAAAAAAACAAGTGAAGTTCTGCTTGCCAGTAATCATTAGATTATTATATTGTCAGCCATAAATGAGCATACATTACAGACTTGATAACTACCGTGACGAACTGATGCAAAATGATGTGCGATTATGTGCGTACAGTATGCAGAGTGGAGATGATGGTCAATCCGCTGCTCTCACTGCGGTCATGATTTAACTGTGTTTGCTGTAGGATCGATGTGTGCTGAAAAAGAGAATCCCAAAGCAGGGAGAAGTTTACAGAGCGTTAGCCTCGGGCTAAATGTTGTACAAAAACCAGCAACAACCTCCCCTGAGATGAAGCGTATCTGTTGCTCCAGCTGAGCTTGTATTTGTAGGAGGTTTATATGTGCTCTGAAGGATAGCTTTTATTGAAGAGGAGTGTATCCTTAAGGTAACGCTGTTGACAGTTCATTTGCTTCTTCAGCAATGGTGAAAGAAGGCAGTTGAATGATTAGCGTTTTGGTTTTCCATCCATCTCCTCCATGTTTGTTGGTTTACCAAAAGGCGTGTGTTACAATAGAATACTGCAACGGTAAAGGCTTGTCTCTTTATTTCCAACCTCGGTTTCTTGAGAGAGAATATTTCCATTTAACCGCATTACTCTTCAAGCATTCGGCAGGAATAAATTACATTTTCTTATTATGCCTTTATCAGTATGAAATTAAGGTTGATTGACTTTGTTGGGGCAACATCAAATGAAACATCCCTAATGGAACCAAAATGAAAATAATGTCATCTTCAATTGCTTGACAATATTTCTCAATATACAGCCTACTTTTCTATTCCGCAGCCTCAGAAATAAGCTCCTCTTGTCCCAGGAGATAATAAATGAATTGACCCCCCTCTCACAGACCCACAACCACACAAACACACACACACACACTCACACACCCACGCACGCACGCACACACACACACACACACCCACACATGCACACACACACTCCAACCCCCACAAACCCCCTCCTTCTTCCTTATCGGTCATCTATTTTTCCAGAGTAAGCTATTACTTGCTGAGGTTGCTAGGCAACACAAAATATTAATAGCAGCTATTATTAGCCAGACTCTGCTAGAGTAGTACTAAAATGTGGAAGTGGGAAACATGAATGTGTTACATAAATCTCTGGACCTTTCACAGTGTGTGCAAGTCTCTGTTTGTGCTGTGATTTATTGCAATGACGGTTCATGTATGAGAAAAGGGGGTGTGAAATAAGAAAATGGAACATTACCCTGAAGGGCTATTTGAAAATAAATAATTGCAAAGGTGAAACAAAAGCTGTTTAAGAAGCAGGCCCTCCCTCTACGTTTCCTTTGAGAATGCTACTGGCTTAAAAGAGCTGCTTTGTTACATATACTGGCGCATGGACACATTACTATCAACTTTTTACAGAAATACTGCATACATGCATACCGTTTGCTCTAAAATCGACTCATCCACATTATTGTATTGTATTTTCAAAACCCTCCATCGACACGAAAAAGCAGATTGACTGAATATGCTCCGGTCAACAAGATATTTCTCCTGCACCAAACATATTCAGCACAGTAGCCAATGGATTGTGACCTAATCCTAAAGACTGGCTTTAGTGGAGGCCGTAGCTGCCTCACATGGCAAAAAAATGAAGCTTGCAATTGATGCAGTTTGATTCTGAAAATCACATAAGACCTGATTAACGGAGGATAAATGCCACGGATGATCACATTAAAGCATTAATATTCATGATGGAGGGCAGAGAGAGAAAAAAGTAATATTTATGTCAGATGAAAGTATATAACGTTGAATAATTCACCACACAGGACATCTATAATTCATCTGGTTCGATCCTATGATTAAAGCATTTGAATGTGTTCGCCAGGGGTGTTTACATGTTCAGTCTGAAGCATGTTTAACACAAGAAAAAGTCCCTTTACTGGAGGGGAGAGTAGGGGTCCTCAGCATCCTTTTGAAAAGAGAAATCAGCTGACAAGGGATATCTCCCTCTCCCCCTCAAGATTCTCTGTTCAAAACATTGAACCCCCTCCATCCCTCCGCGTTCCTTTTTTGCTTTGCAGATCATAACGAATGAAAATGTGCAGCGCCGAGTTTCTTGTTCCCTTTCTTGGCTCACTTTGAGGCAATGACATCTTTGAGTTGTGCAGCTGAATTCATATTAAACGAGCTGTGTTGCAAACTTCTCATATGTATAAATGTTGCATGTATTGCTTCCCTGTTCTCAAAATGGACTAATTATCGCATTAATAGATCTGCTATTAAAAATAAATAATCAGAGATAATTGAGAGCTGCAGACGGAAAAAGTATTATATTTACTGCTTCGTTGCTGCATTGTTGATTGTATCTGTTAATTTCTAGAATGGAGTTTCTCTAACTATAATACTTTAAAATAACTTTTGGAAACATTTTAAGAAAACTGATTTTTCCATAACAAACCTGTGAAACATTCAGAGAAAATGTTCAGTGCGCTGAGTTGCTGGCGGACCTCCAGCCCTCTGACCACAGAGACTAATCGCCCACCACAGCCCTTGACATGCACTATCACTAAGGGCCGCAGCTAAAAGGAGGCAGACAGAAGGAGGTGTACTCACCGAGTGCATGGGCCCAGAGAGGAGGTGGGTGTCCTGACCTAGCATGTTGGACATCATGAGGGCGGGCAGCTCGGGGTAGGAGTAGGTGTTGAGCAGGCCATTGTGAGGCAGGGAGTGGAAAGGGTAACCGGATTCGTGCTCCATAAGGTGCAGCAGAGAAGGGTCGGCGTGGTTGGGGGGTGTGATAGGGGGGATCTCGTAGTCTTCATCCCCTGCTCCTCCGCCACTGCTGCTTCTTCCATGACTGGAGTAGCTCTGGAAATGCAGAGAAAAGATTATTTTAGAAGAGAATAAAACTGCAATCACAGCAGCTTTTCGTCATTTGCTGCATTCCCAGGGTTACAAGAGGCTAATTTGTTACCAATGCATATTAATAAAACAAAGGAAAATGCCAGTGCAGGTCCCAGATAGACTTCCATATGTGTGGGCAAATTAGAGTCCAACCCACCGACACTAATTTGCCTTTGGAGGCGCGCAGAGGAAAATCTAAATGAACGGGAACGTGGCAACATAGGAATGTCCCGTGCCTCAAAACAGTGCAACATTTAGTTACAGCATAAATAAAATAGGGGGCTGGTTTTATCACTTGAATCTTAACCGTACTGCTTCACTGCATTTCAATGGCAGACTGAAGTTCAGGAGAGGAACAAAATCTGTTCCGGTGTAATTAAAAAGCTTCATAATTGGCTTTTACAATGCACCTGTTGCACTTTGTTGTTCACATTTGTGTTCGCAGCAGACACTGAACTGCAGCAGTCACTTCTGACTGTTTTGTTGAAAATAAAAATAATTAGAAATGCAAATTGTTCTTCTTACAAAAGTGTAAAGAATTAATTCAACACAAACATACACAGCAAATGAATTAGAGTTAGACAACAACAGCTGCTGTACAGAATAATTTGCTTTAGAAATCTTGACAGCTTTAAAGCGACAAACTGTCACCCTGCACGCCTTTAAAATACAGTTAATCAAATTCATTATGTGGAAAAACCCCATTGACACTCAATGGCTATTTTATAATCCCATTATTATGTTGCCAATCATATCTTTTTGAAACAAAGAAGTGGACTGAACAAACCTTGCATTTATCATTATGAAATATGTCCAGTAGGTCCAAATGACCCCCTCCAGGTAAAACAGCACAGATTTTATGGCACTAATAAGGTGATACATGAGCGAAGCCTGTGCTTGTCTTTTCCAGGGCCTATCTTGACATAATATTACGCTGAGAAATATGGTTTTGTGCTCTCAAAAAGCATACTGAGGGTATTCACAAGGGAATGAAAAGCAATTTTGTCAGAGGCAATCTGATGCCAACTCCCCTTTATAATGACTGAAGAAAATTAATCATCACAAATAATATTCCAGTGTCAGCCATTCAAGAGCTTTTTAATAGAATTTGTATTATTCATGTCTCGTGGTACACATCAACTAGTCCGTTCTGCAACATTTCAGAAATCAATTCAATATCATCTTCGTGTAGGCTGTCATCTCGCCTGCCAGTGCAGCAATTCATCTTGCAAACAAATACTTTTAGCAAACAAATGGCAAGAAACGTCTAGGAACAGCTACAATGTTCCCACAAGCAGAACTGGTGCTTGAAGATAGGATAAAAGTCTCATAATGTGCACTATCATTAGGGAGAAATACTAATAATAAGAGGGAGTAGCATACTATCAGGGGGTGATGTGCTGTTTTCTCTTCCCATAACACTCACTCTTGGTGCTTGTTCAGAACTGTTATCACTGCCAATTTCTTTTCCCATGATAAAGGTTTTGCAAATGTGTCTTTGTCGTTGTTTAGTATTATTGTTAACAAGCATACGCGGTAGGTTACATTCAATAAACAAATACAAACAAATCTCCCTGGTTTGTGGATCTGGAGCAAATCAGCTGGTTCTAGTTTCTCAAAATGAGTATGTTGCTGCTTCTCTTATTCATCCAAAATAAACTGAATATTTCTGTGTTTTTAGACTAAACTAATACTTGAAGATATCACCTTGGATTAATCAATTCATTGAGGAAATAATTAGAGGATAATGACATGTGTTTGGAACACTAGTCTGTGGTTGTCTCATTGACATAAGCACTGCTTCTCAATAAAGCTAGGAAACTCAACCCTTTGTCCTCGCTATGAAGATGAAATGAAAGAGAAGGAGAGCGTTAACACGTTGACGTATGCACCAAGATTTAAACGCTGTCAGAGGTTATTTTACGACCGTGCCTTTCATCGCTTTGGTGAATTCTTATTTTCTTTACAGCTTCTTATGATGCCCTTGGAGATAAGACGCGGGACAAGGACATCACAAGTTTAATATTTTCAAAAATAGATAAATAATTCATAAATATGCTGTCTTCCAGGACATGGAGAAGAGAGGATAAAAGAGAGAGGGGTCAGAAAGAGATGCCAAATGTTGATTCAGCCTTCTCTTTCTAACCTCCCCCCTCTCCCTTCTAGAGGTGACATTTAAGCAAATCTGTCATTTTCCTGTACAAGCACGTCCCTTTGGACCGTTGCAGAATCTACAAATCAATTAATTCCTTATTTTCTTTCTGTAACTTCTGCACGACAGCACCACGCTACTTTTGTACATCAGTTGTGATAAGACATCAAAACACCATATTGCTTTAACTTAGTTTATAGATGTGAGATGTTGCTCTTTGGCATATTGACAATCATACATAAAGCAGAACCTGCTTCCCTTGGGGAAAAAAGGACAGAGATATTTTATGGAAGACCGAGACTGACAAAAAGTATACAACGTCTGACGTTCTACACTTAGATCACATAAAACACAAACTGGTTTTCAGAAAAATTTAAGGAAAAAATGTTTTCCACTAAACTCGCTGTTTGACTTGAGCCTACAATTACTTACATTCACAGAGTCAAATGCTTCTTCAATACATCGTGCTCTATTGAATAAGACTTGCAACGAGCAACTGCAACCAAACACTCATGTTGAAAGTATTTACTGACTTAATTCATCAAGTGAGAAGTAGAGACATTTTCTCAAGGACTTCTGTACAATCTGACATTTTCGACTTTGCAACCAGAGGAGTCGACCCCCTGATGGCATTCAAATGCACGTTCGCATTGGCTTCACTTTCCAGAAATGGAGGTCGTGGCCCGACCTGTACTTCTCTTTGCTTTAAAGAAGAATAGCAGCTGAAAATATCTCTCTTGCTGAACTTGAGTGGTTTAACTTCTCACCATGCTGCAGTGATGTAGAAGTGTACTGCAGTGACAACACTGTTGTGGTTTGGTGTGCGGAGCAACCGGGCACACCTCTGACCTCCCACAGACCCACCTAGAGGAGAAGCAGAACTGAACGTTTCAACCGGAGAGGTCAGTAAAACACTGCTTCTCAGTCTGGCTGTCTTGGAGATGGCTTACTCATATATACCATAAGTTAAGTTGATTTAGTATATAATATACACCGTATTGTAGTTTTTTTATTTAATTGTTGAAGCACAAAAAGTAAGGTATCACTCAAAGATACCAGTCCAAATCATTCGGATTGGACAATAACATTATTTTACTCTGTAATCCTTTTCCTGGTTTCAATTTTTCTCTTGGTTTGTGGACACAGAACAAACATGCTAACGTCTTCATTGCCTTCTAAATTAACGATTAAAGATTGGGGCTCATGAATTGTTCGGAAGATAAAGATACAGTAAACCCTTTGAGGCTGAAGAAGTCTCTTTAACATAACAGCTCTAACTTTTCAAGTTATCTTATAAAGGAATCTTAAGTGTCAACAAATCAATCAGCTCAGCTTAAATATTTCTTCACACAAATGCCTGGGAAGACGAGGTGAAGTAATTCGCTTGGCGATGGAGTCACGGCCGATAAGGTGTTCAGTTGAAGGGAGCAGAATGAATATGTTGCACCGTACACCAGAGAGCCTGTCATGGCTGATGGGGGGCAAATTGTCCAAAGACAAGAGCTGTCTTTAATAGACTTTAAATGTGTCAGTCACTGAAGCTGTATTAACAAAGTGTTTCCTGTAATACGAAACACGGAAATGCTTGAAAAAGAACTAATCAGAAAAAACCCCAATGTATATGTCATAAAACTGTTAACTTTGAATGAGTATACAGTGTCCTATGGAAAGTCATCCAGCCATATGCTACTTTGTGAGAAAAACTGACAGCAGCATGATTTTGGTGACAAACAACAGCTGGCCATGCATACATAAAGGTTTTCACGTCCACTCGCTGTATTTCAGATAGACGGATGGCAACAATAAATCTTTAAAACATCTTATGGGGAATTTCAAAATTCACCTTCAAAGATCAACCTTGGAGAGCCGAGAAAGGGTAGAAATCAAACTCATCATCAGCGGGTGTTGAATATTGAGGTGTGCGGCACAAGTGACCATTACAGTGACGGTCTGCAGGGTCCACAAAGGCTATCTGACCTGGCTTTGACACGACAAGGAACTCCATTTGGGTGATGTATCAAGGGAAGCAGACAGAGCAGTACAATAGAGAGAGAATGGAATAGCAGACCCATCGGGCTGACTGACAGCAAGACAGAACTGGGATAAGTGAAGTGTGCAAGGGGGGGAGGGATACCACGACTGATAGTAGCTCAGGGTCATTCGCAGCGTCCGTTACCAAAGGTGGGCTATGGTGTGCTTCAACCAATAGCAGACGAGTGAGCTAACCTCTTCCATGCTCCCCCATGCACTGGTAATTCTCTCAAATGTCACATCAAAATGGATCTCATTTAGGTGAGTAAAAAGGACCTGACTCTCCATTGCAGATGTGGGAGGACTTGTGCTGGATTGCACCTGAACTCTGAATAAACTGCTGCAAAGGAAGTGTTTTGACAAGGTGTGAACACATTTAAGTATATACATTTTTTTTAAAAGAAATAACAATAAAAAATCAGTTAGAAATCAAAGATGAAGAGAAAAATTATCTCTGATCATTTTCACCGGAACCGAGATAAATAAACAATTCTTCAATGTTTGAACCAACGACTCTGGTATGGGGAGCAGTACTGTAGTCTTACACATTTCCTATTCTTATTCATTAGAGAGAATCATATAAATAAATAAAATATGTTGTCTCGCAGTTACTCATCTCCCCCAAGGGAACATGGAAGCCCCAGTAATCACATATGGCACAATAGCTCGCCCATAATCTCCTTTATTTTTATTTTCATGATGTCACTCTCTTTAAGCCCCTTGCTTTATGAGTCGCAAACGGAGTGGAGAGGGGAGAAGAGGAGGAGCAGAGAGGAGAGGAAAAAGCAAGGGAGGGGTGAAAACAAATGATGTGGATCCCTCATTGTTCTTTCTCTATGCCCTCATTCCAGTCAGGGTAATAAGAGAACATTGTGATTTACTGTCAGTGAAGCGCAAGAGTGCATCAGAGAGAATCCGCTGCGGCAGGGGCCATTAAAATAGATTTAACTTCCCACAGTATTAGGCCAGATGTCTACACTTCTATTATATTTCAATCAGCCATGACCTTGGTCTCTATATGATGAGAAAGATCACTGGGATAGAGAGAGTGAAAATAAACGGGGAAAACCAATAGAAATATCAAACTACTTAGTCCCACTAAATCCATCTGCTCCACTGTGCAGCAAATACAGAGAGGCTGGGACAGAAATAGAGCCAAGGTTTCAAGTTCTCTTAAAAGAGTGTATGAATCATTGAGTGCACTCTCGCTGCTGATAAGTTAGAGGTTTTTTTGTCGGGGGAGTGCTGCTTTTCTGAGGGGTATGTATTTGAGGAGGGATCGAGGGAGTATGGCAAAAAGAGTGGGACATTGGGTTGTTTTGATCTTAAGAAATCGTGAAAGATGAATCTGTTCATATTCCTCGAGCGAAGGGTAAATGTTTTCTCATCGCCATGGATCCCTCATGTTGAACATTCCCCTCTAATATTTTGTCAACCTGTTGTTAAACTCTAAACAATCTCAATAAAACCATTACATGTTCATTTTTTAAATAAAATCCTTCACTCTGCGGCGGTGCGAGGATTTTCATCCTTTTCCAGCTCCATGAAAGCAGAGCAGCAGTCATAGTATGTTCTAGTTCAGAGGCTGATAGTAATTGGACTTATTGGCTGACATGGACTGACCTACATAAGGAACGACCAATCCTTGGTTTCAAATGTAACTTACAATCCCTCCTAGCATGGGCTGTGTGTTGTGGTGATGTTCTCTGATGTTCCTCCAGCATTGTTTTCAGATATGATTCCCCAGTGCTGGTTTAGAGTTGAAAACTGTTTTCAGCCTGAATCCATGCTACTGAACTTGTACGCTCTCTTGAAATCTAAATAGACACCGTACAATATGTATCTCTTCTTCATTCCTGCGACCTTGCCAGCGGCTCCGTATGGCCTCAAAGAGGGAGTGAGATGTGTGTTGGCGTTTCTAGACCCTCAATTTTAATTTTTCATCGTTTGTCCCCCCAAATTTGCGCGTTAACAGGTATGGAAAGAGAAACACTTTGAGTGAAGTTGGGGTGTTGTAAAGTGAGGAGAGTGTTTTTGTGGTGGTAGTGGAGGGGTATAACGGTGCACTGTGAGTCACTGTTAAGGAACGATGTCTTTTCACATCAGAGAGAGAGAGAGAGAGAGAGAGAGAGAGAGACCCTTCATTGATGGTGTGGGGGACAAACCACAACCAGTTGGTTTTACAAGCCCGACAACATCTGATTGACAAACAGCAGAATTATGCATCTTTCTTTTATTTGATTGATATTTAAAAAGTCAGACATTTTAGGAATAAATTATTCAAATATAAAAGATTCATACCACCTTCATATCTCAAACGCAAAATATTAAGGTTAATCAGAGTGGTATTAATCTTCTCATCTAATTTTTGGAGAGAAAGTGAAGAAGTGCATTTCCTTGAATGCCAAACTATGCCTTCAAGTTGTTTCAACTTATTAACACACTTCCCAACATGCATTGTATTTCAGATAACATTTCAGAGTCTTCACTTTTGTGATTTGAAAGAAGTTTATTGTTGTAAAATATCTGTTTACAGAGAGGTCACATGGTCTTCTCTCTCATCAAAATGAACATGCCCACTTCAACCACTTCTCAAACTGTGTGTTTTTAAGTACTTCCAACTAAAATGTTACATCCATTGATCAACAGCACAGATCCTCAATGTGAATGTGCTTTCAGCATGACAGCAAAAGCTGCAATGCAAAATATTTACATATCATCTGTCACTACCAATACAAATCATACACTATATAGACATCTAAATGCATGCACGTACTGTACATACTCATCCAGTCCATGAATATGTTGTATTTATTTGAACTATTTGTGTTTTTGTTTACAACTCTCAGAACACTTGTATATATATATAGTTACATTTGTATTGTGGTTCATTAGGGCTTTTAATATATATTTATATACTTTTATATTTTCATATACTTGTGTACTCACTATTCTTTAACTATTTTTGTCTAGCTTTGTTGTCCTTGTTCCTAG
This sequence comes from Pseudoliparis swirei, assembly GCF_029220125.1. Taxonomy (NCBI): domain Eukaryota; kingdom Metazoa; phylum Chordata; class Actinopteri; order Perciformes; family Liparidae; genus Pseudoliparis; species Pseudoliparis swirei. Next base: position 10,577,092 of record NC_079396.1, read on the forward strand.
CTGTTGTGTCTATTTCTCTCAGTCAACACTGAGAGCAATGCAAAAAACAACAACACATATTTCTGAATAGACAGCGTATTATATAAGGGAAGAAAACTGAAACTGTTGAACTAGAATAAAATTGAACTCAAAGCTGTATGACTTAAAAGTTGTGAGCTGAACTTAATTTCTTATCTTGATAAAGTCTAGTCACTTGATCTTTTTTACCGCATAGTTATTACATATAATGATTACCATTACTTTGTAGTGTGTATATTTGTGCGTACATTTTTAGGTGATGGCCGTCAGCTGGATAAGCGTGGGTGAAAACCCAGAGAAAGAAAGAGAAAAGAGAAAGACAGATAATGAGAGAGAGTAAGGGTGTGCCAGAGTTAAGAAATACACAAAAATAGACAAGGGAGAGAGAGCGAGAGAGAAAGCAAGAGAGCAAAAGAGAGAGAGAGAGAGAAATAGAGAAATAGAGCCTGTATCCAACAAGTGAGGTTTCTATTCTAATCTCGACCATCAGCTACTGTTCTCTTGCCGGCCAAATCGATAGGGACGCACGGCTCAGCAAGACAGCTGGAACAGAAAACACACAGGCACAAAAAGGCTGAAACCGGCGGCTGCTGTGAAGACCAGGGGCCCCCGAGTTTCCTCTCAACATTCAACAATATGCAACAAGTAAAACACAAGAGTAGAAGAGACAATTACTATCCCTGTTCCTGCCAGCCGCCTGTTTTCTCTTTCAAAATTCCCTAACCCGCTATTTCTCTAAATCTATCCTCTTTTGTCTCTAATTTTGCCAAATCTATCATACATAAATACACACGGATATGCTTCCACATAGGCTGATTATAGAGTGAGAACCAGCCAAAACACTGAAATAGACATGGGGCTACAAGTCTGCGCAATCAATCTAACAGCTGATATGAATCTAAATGAAGAAAGATAATTGTTCTTGATACAAAATTAAAATATGTGTGGGCGTGGTTGGAGGCAGCCATTTTGGTTTGGCTGTGATCATTCTCATGCAGCTATTCTAGTGCTGCAGAAATATATACTGCAGTTAGCAATATTTGGCATGCCTGTTGACAATCCAGCCTTATTATTCCGCTTGAAACCATCTTCAAGTTTTTTGTTTGGAGGTGTTTTGGCCTCGGTAGTGACTGGTTTGTCTGCAATGACTATTAGAACACATTTTTTAAAACTTCTTTTTGCAAGAAATCCCAACGACACATAACGACTCCATTCGTAATAGAAATCTCTGATTGGCTCAGTTGTAACCGGTGAATCAGCAATCAATGAACACTTGCCAGACCTACATGTATTAGAGTCTGAGATGAAGTCTGTTTTATAGGATGCTTCTGGAGCAAGTCCATGTGAGTGATTCATACTCTGTTTGGCTCACAAGAACATTCTGAGTCAATCAGGATAATGGAGATATTTAATCAACTTTAATTCAACCAACTACCCCAATAGCGTTGTGTGTGGGAAGATATACAACACTGGCTGATCAACCAAATAACACGCCCACACTTTTTTTATATAGGTTTAAATCTCAACAGATGAATCAAATGGAAAACATCAATATCAAAACGTCGGGGGGGGGGGGGGGGGGGGCTCCATATATTCAGCATATCTTGTACAGAAACCGTAGAGTATTCAAAGCCTTGAAAACATCTTGTTTGAATGGACAGATTGTGTCCAAGCGTACAGTAAACGGCCCCTTAAAGCTGTTTCCGATTAGCGGTTTTCTCTTTTTAAAAGCCCAGAGATGTTATGTGAAACGCAATCTCCTGGCTGTGTCAAACTGCTACCTCAGTGTGTACGCTGTGGAAGACCCCAGACATGCAAACAAAGGAGTCTCTGTTCTGGCTTCATGCACCATATTCACAGGCACACATCATGTAAAGCAGAGGTGGGCATCTCGACGCGGTGTTAAAACAGTTTTGCATTAAGCAACACGGGTTTCTTCTTTCACAATATGTTTGACCGATGTGAAGATACTGAACGTGAGGAAAAATCTTGCTCCAGTGCTGTTGACACACAGTAAACAGAGGAGAAATAGTTGCTACTACCCTCCATCTTAGCATGTTCAAAGCATTTAGAAGAATAGCTAATCTTATTTTTTTTAAACACGCACAAATAATAACATAGATACGTGCCAGTAGGCATGTATTCAGCATATTCATCAGACGGTCATCACCATTTCAAAGGGATGCATGACATGATTCCATATTTGCAACTTGTAATTTGTCTGAATTAACTTCAAAAGCAAGTCGTATGTAACAAACTACTGCTCAGCTATTGCACACAATTAGGCATCAGTTGAGAAATGACTGACTCACATGTACAGCGAGTGATGAACTTTGTATGACGCATAAATAAAATGCAGACATTTTGATGTGGTGGCTTTGAAGATATTTATTGGTGAACCTCTTCAGGCCCTTTGGCAGGTTAACCATTGCAAATACATGGCTCGCACCAAAGTACTGCTGACATCCACAGAAATGATTCATTCTAGTCCAGATCCCAACACCAGAAGACATGCTAAATTACAAGGAAATATGCACGAACTTAAATATTAAGCACTTACGACAACTAGAATGTAAAGATGTGGCAAGCTTGAACAATAACGGGGGTCAAGGGTGTCTATGTGGTCGAACTTATGGATAGGCTGTGTCTAGATATCAAGATAATTAGTTATTCGCCATCAGGGCTGAAACTATGCAACCTAAACATAAAAGGGAAGGCGCCCGTTCTACTTTTCCCAAACTTCAAATTAAATCTGCGGTATAAAAAAAAAAGTCGGATGACAAACTGTTTGGAGGGCTATTCAAAGTGTGGAAGCCTCTATTTGACGGCGCTGACAGAGCATCAACTGCAGCTGGCATATTTTGAAAAGCCCAAATTGCCTTATCCGCTAAGAAGGTATTTGTTGACACAACACTGCAAACCTGGAATGGATGTCGATGATTGACACATGACCGCTGCTGCAGCGGAACTACAAAGCTGGACATTTATCCCAATTAGCTCACACTCATGTCTGCACGCAAAGTGACATAATTAGGGCAGACAAGGAAACATGGCGAACAACGATGGACCGCATCGTCGGTGATGTGTGCTATAAGCAGACAATAAGCTGCTAAAGCTCCCACTCGACCCCTCATTATAGTCCGTCAATCACAACATCAAAGGAAAGCTAACCTTATGGCTATAGGATGACGGTGTGTATGTGTGTGTGTATACGCTCTTATTAAACCCAGTATGAGAGCGGATATGTGTGTGGTGTTTTATGTGCACATGCATAAGTTCTTGTTCATCAATCTTTATGGAAAAGTGTTTCTGGAGAAGGAAATGACGACTTGAGGTTGGTCCGTTTGGGTGATTTATCTGCTCCGATCAGACATCTTAAAAACTATAACTGTCGGCAGAACTTTGCTCCGAAAGCAGCCAATCACTGCGCCGCCACCAGTCACAACAGTCCATCACTGTTTTGCATGGAGGCTCCATTCACAAAATGAGGTCCACTTTAACTGAACATATCTGAGGTGGGGTTGCACATTAGACCTCAAGTTATGTTTAAAACAAATTATATTATTTAGATAGTTTGGTAATTTTTTAGAAATAAAGCAATTCTACACTCCATGAAAACACCTTCAACGTAATGCTGGTGATAGACAATCTGGGAAAAACCTCTGTGGTCATATAAACAGCAGGTTTTTCTGATTCAATCGGCTCTCTGCTTTTTCCTGCTCTAAAACTATTGTTATTATATTGGCCTGTATCCTCTTTCCACCTTTACTCTTGACAAATAAAACACAAAGGATATGCATGTACACCGCTCAGATGAGAGGGTAAAGTTTAATTTATTATTTGTAAATTGGGTGAAGTGACTCTTTAAGGATATGGTATGGGTACGTTTAATGCTGCGTTCACACATAAAGCGAAACACATTTTCGTGTCGTGTTTGGGGTGAACGCAACATGAGGCTTAGTACAAGGGAATTAACTCTGTCAATGTGGATCCTCTGAAGAAGTATAAACATACTGTATGTGAGTGTGTGCACAGTTTGTACACTATGTGAGTGAAACAAGCTGAAATTGAGGCTGTCTTCGTAGGCATGTGCTAATGACTTATGAATAACTTTGTGTCAGACAATGTGTCATTTCCTATTAGAGTATGTGTGTGTTTTTAGTGTGAGAGTGTGTTTGTGTGTGTGCCCCGGCGCCCTCAGCCTTCCGGCCTTGTCCTGTGACTCTCTGACAGTATTTGGCAAGGCGCTAATTGATGAGGAGCCTCCACCTCGTCTTGTTTTGTCAGAACATGAAGGCCTCGTTGCTGGATCAACAAATTCTGGAGCTGCAAATTCTGCCATATGTTCGGCCATGTGTTCCCATCTTCCAGCTGGGAGCAGTCAGTGCTGCGCTTGTCTAACTCGCTGACTGTGTGACTGGGACACCAATACGTCAAATAACGCAACTTGGTCGGTGATCAGGCACGTGTCGGACTGGGACCAGTCCTTCAATGAGCTGGGAGTGGTGACATATTAGAGCTGGTGACAGTTAGTGGCTGTCACTGTGATGGTTTAATCCCTCTGATGGTGTAGATGTATGTTATGTTTAAGTGCTTTGGCTAAAATCCTCTATCAAACAGCACATGTTTTGTGGACTTAAAGGATACTTTAGCTTACGAGGAATTAAGTGTTTTTCCTAATTAGCGCAGGAGAGTTAGAGTCAAGGACGCCTTTTTAAGAGCGATGCTCCGATTTCAAAGCTTAATAATGTTGTTATGAAGAACTTTGGAGGAGCTTGAGAGGACAAATGATGTGACACATTGTGTCTTTCTTATACATTTCAGACACCTAGTAAAACGCTCAACCTCGAGACCAGTCTGCAGTTGATGTTGTCAGTGATGAGTTCATCTGGACATAAAGAGTTCGGCAGCAGAGATTCCTCTTGGTCACAAAACTCGATTAGACCATGTGTGAAAAAAGTAACAATTAAAAAACTTATTCAGACTGACTGACTTAAAGGACCAGTGTGTAGGATTTAGGGGAGTTATTGTTAAAGTACAATTGAGGTCATGAACCAAAGTATTGGATCAAAACTAAACTGTGACCTGGTGGTGGCACTAGTAACCAACAATATCAACTTGCTGGTATTTTATAAACTTGCCTATATATATATATATATATATATATATTTTCAAATGATAATGCATTTTGTAGATACTAATTTGTTATCATCCTCTATACAAATATAACACTTGGCGAATAAGGATTAGAAATCAAGATATGTCTTCATATGTCATATGTCTTCCAGTTTAACAGAGGTCAATGTGAATATGTAATTGAAGATGTCATACATACAACAGTTAATACTGACTTTGTGATTGTGTTTTCCACTCGCACTAACCAGTAACAAATGTAGCTATTTACTATTTTTACAACTTACCCTTTCTTCAGTTAATGAGCTCCTTAACTGGCAAACATTTATTATTTTCCAACACTTAGCAAAACATATAATTCTATAAACTCATCTCGTTAAATGCTGACACCTGCAAAAGGAAAGCTAATAACACGACAGATTCTGCAGATATTTAATTATACAAGTCTGTGGGGTTCATAGAAAAACGTACCTGATTTGGTGACCGAAACTCTTGGTTATTGTCATTCAAGTACATGTTGTCACCATCAAACTGTGGGAGGAAACAGAAAGGAGAAATGAACATGGTATGCAAGAGGAGGTTTGAGAATTGGGGGCCGCGGAGGTGGTGCGAAGAGGAAAAGCTCTTTACGGGTGGCCTGAAGTGTGAGACTAATGACTTTGTCACTTTGGTTAAACCTCGTGGTGGCATGGCGGCGTGGGTAATTACTGTTCGTCAGCGGGACGGTAATTAGGCTACATTAGCTCAGTGACGGGAGATGGGCTTTTCCATGTGGGCTCCGCTGTGTGTCTGAGAGAGAATGAGTGTGAATGAAACTATGAGTGCATGCAGTAGGAAAGGGTGTGTGTGTCTTTAAAGCTGTGAACCCAGTGTGTGTGCGTGTGTCGCGCAGTGGGAACATGCTTCGCTTCAAATCGAGCTAACAAGGCAACGAAAGATCACTTGCTGCAGGTGCCAAAACACAGTTTGACACGACAAATTACCCTTGACCCCAAAGGGTGCTGCGAAACAACACCAGGTCACCAGATGACCCCAAACATGCAACATATTACTCCAGTAAGGCCTGAAGAATGCTCTGCTGAAATCAGCTTTGAGCAAGCTATAAATGAAGGAAAAAACAACACATTCTGTTTTTAGAAATGACATTCTGCCACCAAACGGCTCAGCAACTGAACTTGTGCTGTGCCAAGGTGACAGAGAAACTGCTAACCTTGACTGGACTGGATAATAATGGTCATGAACACACACACACATACACACAGAAAACACAACGTGTCTAACAAACCCTACTTTTTGTTGGTTGGCTGAGGTCATTCTTTGTGATATCAATGCAAAGAATCAGAGAGCAGAGACAACATGATCAAACTAGACAGCATTCCACGTCAAATTCCTCAGATGTGAAGATACGGTGGGGGTGGGGGTGCGGTCGGGGGGCTTTTTTGTTTGGGGTAAGCCACTTTGTGCATATGAAGAAAGAGACCGAAGGCTTGAAAGATAAACACACGCTCGAGCTAGATATTAACTAATGGATCATGAGATATACCTTCTCAAAACAATAACTAAGTAGACTAATGGACGGAAATGGGCAGAATTCCTGGGGGTGATATCTAATATCTACACTGGGAGACAGGAAAAAGTCGAAGTAGCTAAACGAGCATGAGAGTGGTGAGAAAGAGAAATTACTGTACATTATTGCAGGAGAACAGCCGAGGAAATGAGTGCCTGCCTCAGGGCATTGGTTGGTTAACGATGCATATCATGGAAGCCCTTGTGAGGATTCACTTGGTTATTCTAATGATTACATTTACATTCCTGCACAAACGCAAACATGAAACTGAGGCTGAGCACTGCATTTAAACATCATTCTCACCTCACATGACCAATCCAAAAACCCGACACCAGCTGGAAAAACTATGTGTTTACATCAAGTGGAACTGTATGCTGCAGACTAACTGCTAAAGTCACAGATGCTAATTTGTTTCGTGAAGCATGGCGGTGTCAGTCAAAACTGCAGTAAAAAGTAACATTAACTCACCGAGAGGACCAAAGTGATGTTGACCTTGATGACATATCTGCAATAAACTATTCGCTCCTCACATGAAAGCCTCTTGTCCTCGCCTAACTAAGCAATTTCGTTCCACTGAAATCCACTTTGATATCACTGGTGACGTGAAGCCATTTTGAGAGCATCTTTAGGATAAGATTATATCGGGTGAAGAGAGCACAGTTACTGAATAAAGTCATTTTTAAGCACAAAACGCTGCATGATCTTTTATTTTAGCTTATTTTTCAGTTGATAATTATTCCACACAAAGCCTGATTGCTGTTTTTTTCGTCTCAACCGGAAGCAATGCAGTCAGACAACGCTTATTCCCCCCAATTACATTTGTTAAATAATATTCCCCCAAAAGGCCAAAGACAGTCTGGAAAGGTCAGCCATTTTGTGCTTCAACATGGCTGCCCATATATTGCAATGTAAAGCTATTTCCCCCTGCTCCTCTCTCGATAGATCTCCTTTGCACAGCCTCGCTCTCCCACTTAAAATGCCAATTTATCCTCGGTTCAATGCTATCAGCTCTGCCATTACTCAACATTTACTGCAGAAATCATCTTCTCTTTCTTTGTTGTTCCCTCTCTCTCTCATTTTCTCCCTCTTGCTCTTTTCTCTCCATCTTTCTCTTTCCACTCTCCTCTCTCCGTGTTACAACCTCCTTCAACTTCTCCATCTCCCTTTCCCCCCTCTTTTCCTCTGCTTCTTCAGTGGGCCCTGGCATCGCTTTCTCATCGGCAGTCTAATTGGGCATTCTGCCTGAGACAAGGGCCTCATTAAGCAGTAATTACACACATGTTGTTTTCGGCAAACATCTCTATTTGGATTGCTTTGCATGGTAATTGTTCAGCAGGGACCACTGCTCGCGATGTTTCCCTCCGTGACACACGTGGTGCAGAGAGAGAGGAATAAAAACATGGTGGAGAAGGATAGAGCGGCAGAGAGGGGGTTGTGAGAATAGAGAAATAATAATAGGTTGTGGAAGGGAGACAAATTGAGAAATAAAGAATGCATACATGAGAGAGAGGGACGATGAGAGTCAGAGAGAGACGGGATAAAAGGGAGGAAGGCACTGCTAAGGCAGTAAATGGAGAAAGACAATGAATAAGTGACAAAGAAAGAGGGAGACAGTTTCAGTGTGAGAAGAGAAAATGAGGTGAATCGGCGGAGAGAGAATGAAAAAGATACAGAGAAGGAGCAAATGAGGAAGAAAAATGGAAAGACAGTAAAAGAGAGAGAGAGAGAGATTCCCAGAAGTAGGTCATGCCTTGCAATCATCGACAAAGCTGAGCGTTTCAAAAATAATGAAGCCACAAGGTGGAAGTAATTCCAACTAGCATATCCAGGGAAAACATGTAATATTTACACAGTGCTAATGGTGCAATGCAGTGCTGGGATCTTTTCATCTGGGAGTGCACTGGTGAGACAGTTGATGGCAGGATTGGAGACCAAATTATTGACTGCTCTGACGATTGTTGTTGATTGATGGACAATTCAAATAAGCTCCTCATAAAGCTTTCTAGGCAACATCTGTTTGTGAAGGGGGTTGGGAGGGGATGAATCGCTTGTGTGTCCGTGTAATGCCACAACTGGCCAGTTGAGAGAAAAATGACCTCGCAATGATCAAAAGCACCTTCATTGTGAGAGGCAGGAAACCAATTATCTCGGGAGGAATATAGAATATTATTTGCCATAACTTACAAAACTGGACCCAATGAATTCAAATCTACAAATACGACAGTAACCTGTTTTATGTATCTGATGATATCGACAATAAGTACACTGCAATTCAGGTGCATTTATCACAGGCTTGTCTCAAAGGGCTTTGTGATCGTGAAAGGTATTTAGGGACTGTGCTTAATTAAAGGTTTGAGGAATGTGTGCTACTTTCTTCTTCTTTTCCCTTGTGGGTACTGCATACTTTGCTTAGAATTAAGATTTTACATAGAAGACATATGATCGCTTGTAAAATATTATGTGTTAGTAAATATGAAATGACTCAAAACTCTACTTTGGCAAGTTAATGCTGCTTATGAGTTATTGCATCAATACTTATAATGCAATCATATACATATCTCTGAAAAAGGTTAATTATCTTACTTCAAACATTTTTACATTGTGCCTGTTCTACTGTTTTCATTAAATAAATGCTCTGACATCTTCCACCGCTGGGCTTTCCTACCTATCATATACCATATTACAGTGCATGGTCCAGGATATGACAGGAGAGGAATTTTACTTTTACACAATCAACAGTCAAGTATACCGTCGCAACATCTGTAAAAGTGCGACGAAAAAAACATGTACATCATCACACTTAATAACAACCACAACAAACTTTTAGAACTTTTCAACATACATATTTAAAGGGAATCTATAAGCAGAATACTTGTGACTTTAAAAGCCTTTGCCAGTGCACCAAGTCTCTAAAAATAATTCTCTCACCGAGCGGAATTAATAAGCCCAGAACAGTACACAGCTATTCTCTGAAGAAAGGGGTGTGGTGGTGGTGGGGGCTCATGCAATATGTATGCCTGTTTGAGCACCCTTCTTCATCATCTTCCCCCTCTTCTCTTTATTTCCCTTTTTGCATCTCTCTCTCTCTCCCTCATTCTCTGTTCAATTAAGCAGAAGGTAAGACCTAGCAAAGCCCAACCTGAGACAATGTGCCACTGAATGTTGACGTTGCCCAACTTGTCACCGAAGGTTCAAAGCCAGAAGAGAGGATGAGACAGACCGACAGACACAGTTGTCTACACACACACGCACACAAACAACAGAGGAAGAGTGGAAGACAGAGTGGAAAGACAGAAAGAATGAGTGAACAAAAGAAAGAAAGGAAGAAGGACATAACTAATGAAGGAAAGAACAAAAGAAAGGAAGCAAGAAAAAAAGAAAGCAAGCAACCTATAGTAGATATATTTCAGAGTTGCAAAGCAAAAGGAGAGAGAAAGAGGGAGAGGGAGGAGAGACTATAGTAACAGTTATGGTGTTTGCACCACGCCCCAAGCAAACAATGAACATGGGCAAACAATGAACATCGCACACACACACGTACACAATCACACACACACACACACACAAAGCCCATAAAAAGCGCAGCCTGTGGCCATGGCGACACATGCTCTGTTGTCGTTAGATAAGGGAAACAGGGGCCTCTTCCTGGGTGTGAGGGTCTGATCCTGCACACACACAAACACACAACACACCTACACACTTGTGCACACTCTGCAGCCGCACTGGGGTCACATCCACCAACAACGCCCTGCATCTTATGTACTCTCACCTTTATCTGCTGCATAGTTCATTTTCATATGCAAAACCCAGGCTATGTTTATCTGGACACTGCTGTACTTCCGTCAGCAGCATGATCAGATATCGATACACGGATCGAGACTTCTCGTTTTTCTTTGAGGGATTTTGATGTAATTCTGTTTGGAATTGCCTTGTGCCATCCAAGAAAGTATTCAGTTTGAGAATTGAAAACATAAATATGCGCCATCTTGCATTTCTTCTATCCACGACTATCTGCGTGACCTCTCCAGCTGATTCTGCTTGAGAAATATGTTGTTATATTTTCAGTGATGGTGCGATCAGTTCACAGCTAATGAGCGTCAGCTATGTTTGTTATGATTAGGTCTTAAAGCATTCCAGACGCACACAAACACACTGTGCCAGAAACGGCTTGGGGAAAAAAAGAAGAAAAAGTGTTTTCACAAAAGACATTGGTACAGGTTCCAACCGCTTCCGGCTTCACCTATACCTTGTGATGTGTAAAAATAAAGCAGCAGGCTGAAGCGTTCATTCATCCACTTTCTGTTGCACTGGAGCAACCACAAAACAGAAGTAACGTCAACAGCATAGATGGAAGGAGAGATTGAGGAGAAAGGCTGTGTGTGTGTGTGTGTGTGTGTGTGTATGTGTGTATGTGTGTGTGTGTGTGTGTGTGTGTGTTGAGAGAGGCCAGGTGGGGTTGGGCTAAATAAGGTTTTGTTTCCACAATGAACTCGGCTTCACGGTTAGTGAGTTCACATCAAGAACAATTTTATATGATGATGCTAACTCAACGCAATCACAGGTCAACAGCTTTAAAAATGTTTTTAAAGACCCTTTACTTCTTACTTTAATTTACTTTGGAATAATTAAAATAATATGTATAGAATAAATGAAACAGAATATTCCAATCATGTTACTGTCAAAAACAGACCAAAAACAACAATGATTATATAATCTTTATCTTAGGATGGTGTGTTAAATAGAAACTTACAAGTGTTTCTGAAATGACAACTTCTACACACACTTCATTCAAACTCAGAAACAGGCACTGATGTATGCAGACAAGTTGGTCGTACAACACACTTCATAGGCTACAATCTATCTGAAACCAAAATCAAACTCACCAAGCTGTCCGCCCGCGTAGCAGCGGCTGAGTGGCAACATGGTACTAAGCAGTGTGTGTACTGGTCATTCCGTTAGCTCTTCGCTGTTAGCTCTTAGCCAAACACACCATCCATAGCCTACAGTCAGCTGTCAGCCAAACACACTGTCCAAAACATATGTCACAGATGCACTCAGCTGTGTTACCACTAGCGGCCACTACTACTAGCCATGGGCCAGTTAAGAGTAGTGAGTGAGTCGTTAGCACTCGGCAGGCAGTCACCGTAACCATGCAGTGAACATAGCCAGTCTTCCCCCTTCACAGTTGGTGGAGACACAAACAGAGCTAAAAGGAGAGTAAATATTAGATTTAAATTAATAATGTGTCCATAAATGAATGCTAGTGTTGTTCTATATCAGCTTGATGTATAAAAATGCAAGTTTTAAATCAAAAGGTGGTCAGTACCTGTCATACATTTTTTTATAAAATATATCCGGCTGCAGCTTAAAGTCAAAGCTTTGCTGCCTATTGACTTGTTGGATAAAACATGACTGTGCTGTCTCTCTAAGAGGTTGACGTATATCAACATATAGCTTGATTGTGTATCATCAGTAGCTATGTGTGCGCACTAACGAGATTGAAGAGCTAAAGGGAGCAAGCTATGATATTACGCACCACGATTGTATGGAAGGACAACATTCTGCTAAAATGTGCCTTCTTGCATCAAGGTGTAATGTATCTGTAACCAGTGGCACACACGAGCACACACCAAAGTGATACCCACACGGCCGCTCTCATGCTTCACCCTTTCTGCGAACCAGATCTGGGAAATGCCTTCTTAGCCTCGAGCACAGTGGCATCACATGCAATTAGCAACTAGCTCCAGCAGGTGCAGTATGGTACCTAACTTCACATGTTGGGAGAAAAGTGGTTATCCCACCAGTCTACCTGACACGCACACTGTCTGAGGTGACAACGAGCAGGCCTGTGTCTGTGTGTACAATATGTCCGAACAGTAAGCGCAGTGTGTCTCTACGTGAGTCTATGTCGTTGAGGTTTCTCTGGCAGCAGGAGCGGATGCAGAGCACAAGCCACTTTTAACTGACTGGGGTAAACAGCTATGAGAGAAGATAAAGGGCTGAGTAAATGTCACACTACCACAGCCTTTTGCCTCTGCTCACCTCAGCATCAGATAACTGCAGCAGGAAAGAAAAGTCTGGTTTCCTCTAACATATAATTGGTTATCTTATTGCAATCTAGTGCACTCTTGCCTCTGCACAGAATTGTATGAGACTGCAATGGGAAAAGAAGAAGAAAAAAGGCTGAAGTTTGACTGTTCTGCAGTAACTAAAATATCTAATGATGAGCAGAAGGAATACGTCAGTCGATTCCTATGTGTCGTTAATCTGCGTGTTGGACTGGGTCTCCTATACAAACACCAACATGACGTGGACTTTACCATGCAGCACAAGACATACAATTATAGAAGGTGGGAAGGAAGTGTTGTCATTTACTGTTACTGACAATCAGGTTGTGCTATGTTTACTTTCAGACGCCATACAATTATAGAACCTGTAATACACGCACTAATATGAAGTTTTACAGTTTACTAAACAGGGACGTGTGCTATATTATAACCAACAATATGAGACAAGAGATTTCAAATCCACAGGAAGTAACATTGCGTCATATGATTCTAATGGATCTTTTTCAGGAAATCTGTTATGTATTAATTTGTGGGCACTACTTACAATTTCTCTGCCAAATAGTTAAATTCGGTATTACAGTAATTAATTAATCATTAATTAAAAAGCTGTTACGGATTGATTCTGAAGATGTCAAAAGTGCTTTCAGTTTAAAACTTAATTTGTTTCTATGAAGGCAAACATCCGCCTGTGACTATAACATCCACAGGGACGTATTTTATGTATTCATACTTATGTTGCTGCAATTAGAAAAGATAACTCTTGACGTCATCTGTCAATTACAGCAAGTGACCTTGTTTTTAAATGCAAATATATGCAATATTTGCATTGTGGTCTCGAGAGTATAAAATAATGAGGTTTTTCTATGTGTTCACTCGTGTATGTGGAAAACATAGATAGCTTGCGTGTGTTCTTAAAGGGATTTTCATGTGTTTAAGTAAGCATTTCATCAGAACTCAAGATATCCTCAGGTTGGAGCCTCTAAAATACCACGGGGCCCGGGTCAGTAGCTTGAATCAATTGGCTGATAAACAGAATGGGTTTCATAAATTGGGTGCTTGGCTACTGTATCTCACCACAGCAGTGGGCAGTCTTTTCCTAGCTGGATTGATGCCTGGAGGGTGGGCAGTGTGGAGCCTAACCCCTCGTTCACCCACAGTGTATCGGGCCTGTGGTTAGAGAGAGAGAGAGACGGCAGGGAGAGAAAGAGAAGAGACAGAGAAGACAAAAGTGGGGAAGGAAACGAGATGGCGGGGCTTTAGTTTGCAAGATACAAGCAGGGCATTTGTAAAGGAACATGTCAAGACCCCCTCCCTTCTCCCCCCTCCGTTCCATCGTGAACCTTTCCCTGCTCCCTTTCTCCAGTTGCTCTGCTCTGCCCATAATGCCCAGCACACGCGTACAGGGGGAGGAGAAATGACATGAGACCTCCACCGTGACTCTACGCAGCGCCATGCAAGGGGAAGAATGGAGGTTAATGATCTGACAACCCCTCCACCCCGAACACGCCTCCTCCCCATGCCCACCTCCCTACTCTCTTGCACACACTGACAAGCATATACACAAACCCCCTACAAAACAGTGGGGCTGAACGCTGGCGCTGAGCCAATGATCTGGAGACCTTCGGAGTATCATGAAGCAACGAGTGGATTTACACTCCATGAACATTATGAATTGGTAATCTAATATAACCTACATTATAACTAAGACCTGCAAGCAACAGCTCATATATCAAATGCTCATTAGTAATAAAAAAACCAAAAAAGCATTTGCAACAAAATTGTTGAATGGTTGTGGGGTTGAAAAATAGTGTGTCGTGCCATGTTGTTATCCGAATGAAAACGAGTCATCCTGTGAACACTAACGTTTTTGGAATATGTTGAATCTGAAATGTTCTCATTAGGTTACAACTGAAGTCTAACTTTTGACCTGCTGGTGGCGCTGATGATAAGTGAGGGAATTACCAACAAATGGAGTCAGATAGATCGACTGTCAGCCTGGAGGATGGCGTAGAAAACAACAGTCCAACCGCAAATATCCCTATCTTACAAAACACTCGGAAACTATACGCAACAGTTGACCTGTTGAGAACAAACCCCTCCTGCACCTCGACCACAGACCGAGCTAAACATATAATGCTATTATATTGCATGCAGTGCTGTGACTAACCAATAGACCCTCAGATGCATGTATTGGTTGTCACGTGATGTTGTGTGGGTGTGCAAGATGTTAAATAAAACCTCAGTGGCCTTTAGGTTTCATCACCGGAAAACCAACAAGGAAAGGTGACAATTTTCATCTGAGTTGAAGCATACACAGAAGCAAATTAAAGTCCCAGAGAAGTAAAACAACATTGGGGTTTAAAGGAAATCTTTAGAAAACCTTTTAGTTGAAGTTAATGTCAAGAAACAACATTTGTATGAGCCTCTCTGAGGTTGAATAAACAGATGTAGGGGGCATTCAACACTGAGGACTGCTGTTGTTTCATCTATGTTTAATATAAGCCCTGATTCATATCGCTGCTTACTGGCCTGCTGCCCGCCTGGTTGAAATCTCCATCCAAATCTCGACACCCCGCCTTGAGCATCTGAGCTAAAAGCTTTCAAAAGGTTGGAGATATTTAATTTCTTTTAAATATAATGGCAATGGAGGGTATGCTTCAGCAATAGCTGGTGTCCCTTAATTGTCTTAAATGAAACAAATAAAACACGTAAAAACCATGAGGATAAAATGTCATCCTCCATCACATAAGAGAGAATTGCTAAATGTAGTAATATAATTGATAATGAGGCAGCAAAGCACTTTTACAGAGCTTGAAAACAATGAAAGATGGACGATTAGTCATTAACGGCCATTGTTAATCTTTCCGGTGAGTAATTGGGAGGAAGGCTTGTGCATTTTTTATATCCTTAAACTGAAGAGCCCTAAGAACACAAACTCCATAAAATAATAACAGGCGTTTCACCTTAGCACGATCCGAGCCTCTCAATTATTTACTACTAATGAATTGCCTGGGGCAATATTCTTCCTAAGTACAATATCAACCATCCCAGAGAGGCTGAACCGACTCGCTCAAATACTTAAATACATTTAATCAATTATGCTCACTGTCCCCAATATGAAAGAGACAATGTACAAGCTTTCTTCTCCGTACAGTTTCATACGCTCTGTTTCAGCCTTGAAATGTCTAGAAAATACTCTCGTGCTCAAAAACTCAGACTAATTGATTCAATGTTTTCATCTAGAAAGCATGAACGAGGTTCCTCTCTTTTCCACTGTTTTTTGCATCCGTGGTGTGGGAGGGTTGAATAAATGGATGTGTGCTGTTGTTTCGGTGTCTTGCCTCAGAAACATAACAGTGCTGCAGACCAGGTGCCAGGCACCTTGCAACCAAACTTGCCACCTTGAATATCTTGTTGCTGCCACATCGCTGATGAGCCTTCAGGGGCCTGAGGCAGCCTGAGATCGCCAGCTCCCAACAGGGAGGAACAGGATGGGCATGAGAAGTAACAGTATATAAAGGCACACAATATCAATATGGTGTAATTGCGTGAATGACTAAGCCATCAAACACAAACAGTAGGAGTCGCCTACAGTTTATATTTCAGAACAAAGTCTCTGCTAAGTGCAGGGAACTGTCGAATAACCTTCAGTATTTAAATGCATCACCTAAGTGAATGTAAATTGATTTTGCCATCTGCTAGCTTCGTCTATAGGGGACATCTTCATACTGGGTTTTATTTATGTGCTTGTGTGCTTTTCCACTGCTTATTATACTCCTATTCATCCTTTCCAAAAAAGCCAAAACACATACTCAGACCAATTATTGTTTTCTGCACATGTTTTTATTTCTTTCATGTGTTTTTTTCAGATATTTCTAAATATTGCATTCTTCAACAAAGAAACGTGTTTTCTTCTTTTCACATGTGAAATATGATCTTTCACATGTGAAAACATGACAAAAAGTTGGTTAGTTCAGATGATGGTTTAGACATTCTTTATTGTTTAGACACATTATAAACTATAGATGTACTATATATATATATATATATATGGGGACAAAAAGCACAATGTAACACAAGGGCTGTAGTCCTGTGATTCTGAGCCACATTTTTATTTATTTGTTACATTCAGCGTGCTTGCACATGTGCAAGTGTTTATAAATGTGCATATTTCATATGTGCAGTCCACTCAAAGAAACAAACTGAGTGTTCGGCTACATTTCTATGATTGACACTGTTATCACCATTCAATCGGAAACATTTCCCAACCATGATCTTCCACTGCGTAAAGGAGCAGTTCAGGCCTGAATAGCATTTGTCAATTCCATGCTATCCGGCTGTAATCATCAGTATTTGGCTGTAACTACACCAGAGAGAAATTTAAGCGCAAAGGATCTCGTTCCTAGACAGCTGGTGGTTGTAAATTCCTATCAGGGAACATAAAAACAGAGACGGAGGGAGAGAGTTTGAAAGAAAACATATACTATTTTCATTTCAACTGCTTTAGGGATTACAGCTCAGGGCTCTAGAAAAAACTGCATTAAAATAATCCACCATTTGCATGTTTTATCTCACAAAGGAGGCTCACATAGACACACATGCACACCAACCCCCACTCTCCCTCCCCCCTCCCTAACCATCTTCCGCTACGTCCCCTCCCCCATTCTGGGTGAGCACACACACCCACACACAAACACACACAAACATCACACATATACACACACTGTCATCATAAAACATACACGCACGCCCACACACACACAGACACAAACACACACACACACACACATTGAGATCAACCTGCTGCCATCTGCTCTACGCACTCTGTACAATCCTCACAGAATACATTATTCACGACAATACATCACATCACATTCCCTCAATGTCACAGCCTTGTGCTGGAGAAGAGTGAGAGAGAGAATAGGGGTGAGAAGAGAGCAAAACAGCTATTGTACTCTGAAGAGAGAGAGAGCGAGAAGGGGGAGATTTGGCCTGTTATATGGTGCAGTGGTAGGAAAATTAAAGACAGTTTGATTTTTGCTTTTAGGCGAAACAAGATTGTCAGATAAACTTGTTCCAGTTACAGCTGATTAACAATCCCGACAAGGTGGTTAGTGTTTTAAATTGAGAGAGAGAAAGAGAGAGAGAGAGAGAGAGAGAGAGAGAGCGAGAGAGAGAGACTCGGCAGAATAATATTCAGTATAACTTCTCATCATTCGGCCAGGCGTTCTTTTGAGTTGGATCTTCTTGTTTGTTCTTTATTCTTGCAAGTCTTTTGTTTTCAAGTGTTAGAGTAAGAGAGAACAAGTCTGATATATTTCAAGGAAAAGACCAAAACCTACAATGTGTTCCAACTTCCCTATCTGTGAGAGCAACACAGAGCTAAAAGAAGAGTGATTGTTGGATTAACAATAGCCAGGTAGACATAATCACAACTTTGAATGGATGTTAATGTTGCTCCATGTCTTCTGGATGTGTGCATATGCAACAGTTTACGTGAAAGTAGTAAGCTCACTTATTTATTCAGGTTTAGCATTACTCAAACAGGAGATTAGAGCCTTTTTGGGGACTATTTTCAGCTGCAAAATAATACAGAATTGGTGTGGTGGTGAGTCATAGCAACACTAAGACGTTGTGGCTTATTAATCATTTGTTTTACATCAATAGAGGGCACAATGGAATGAGCTATATCAGACTAGAGTCAATAGCTTTTAGTCAGATAAAGTAATTGTTGGTTTTGGTCTTTTCATTGGATTTATTGACAATAAGAAAAATATAAAATAACTCCTTCATAATGATTCAAGTGTTCTCAGTTGGTAGTGTACTGTATTTCACAAGTTATTGTAATGACGGTTGGTTTTGTGTCAACAGAGAGACGTCAATTTCTTTACTGAATAGAATTTAGAAGAGAGATATAATACATAAAAAGCAAGAGACTTCTCCTTGTTTACATGTTTTAACTATGTTACTATTTTAAAAGCATGATGCGTGTGTGTGTGTGTGTGTGTGTCACCATTGTGTGGTGACAGAGCAGAGGGAGTGAACAGCTGGCAGGCCCACACTTGATTACATATTGACCTGCTTTGCATTCACCTGTTATTCAGCCGAACCTAATGTTTCCACTTGGCTCTTCTGCAGCTGAGCTGCAATGAACCTCGCTGTGAGAGCAACGCAAGCAAGTCTTAAGTAATGTATCAAAGTAGTTTGTCGAACTTTGCTAAATGTCATTCAAGTAAAATTAATAGTTTTTCCACTTTAATTATCACACAATGACAAAAAGAAGAGTGTTTTCTGACCCTTGCCACACTTCACAGGAGCGGTAAATACAGTCGACATTCGATACATTGCTAACATACTGGTTACACTCTTAAGGTTCTCGACTGGGTGCAGGTGATCTCCTGACTGCAGATAATTAGCCTTTGGAAATGCCATATGCCTGCATGGGCCTCGAAGCACACCATTTGAATGGCAGAAAACGTTGCTGCGTCAGACCCTTCCCTTCGCTCCACTCCTCCTCTTGCTTTTTCCCACCCTCCATCCTCCCTCCCTCCCCTCTTTCCCAGATGCTCTCTCGGCTCATGTCTGTGTTTGGGCTGCGACTGCGAGGGGTCACCGCCTGCCTTGTTCTCACACGTGGCGCACCGAGCGTGTGTTTGTATGTGTGTGAGCAAGGGAGAGCGAAACAGCACACACTCATGTATGAATGATTATATGAATGAGTGTGTGTGTGCGTGAGGAAGAACGTCCCAAAAAAAAGAGGTGTGTGAGTGTGTGAATTTATCCCAATGTCTGCATAGTTGAGCCTGAGTGCCTTTCCCACTGTGTGTGTTTCAAAGTGTTTGAGTGTGTATCTTTCTCTTTGTGTGTGTGTGTGTGGGTGTGTGTGTGTGCGCGCGTGTGTGTGTGTGCCTTGCAAGCTCAGTGCCAGGTCTCTCTAATGAGTCTGTCAGGCGCTGTTAGCGACGGCATGCTCCCCTGGCTCAGCGCACTCCTACAGACACACTGTGATTAGCCGGGCCAACGGCACGCCACCGGGCCAGATTAAACACTCACCACGCCGCCAGGGAACACACACACACACACACTCACTCACACACACACAGAAACTCAGCACAGCACACACTGGAGCATTACACTTGCCTGCGAACGTGCCACAGACTTACTTAAACACACACAGCTTCATTATCATCGTGCCCATTAGCCTGCTCTGATACTTGCCCTCCAGAGCCAGGTGTTGACGGCAATAAAAATGAAAATGAATGTGAAATATAAACAATATACAAGCTACCTATGGCACTCGCAAAATACTAATATTTCATTAATCTGTCTGTGTTTATTGAATTCCTGTCTGCCGCTAATCTTGAACATCACTCAGAATTAAGGCCAGCCCTTCTGGCTCCAACAGCTTTCAACATCTTCATTAAAGCGACATGAATCACTAATTACAGGTAATTACCCTTTAATGAGCGGCCCAGATGAATGAGCAGATATGCAGAGGAGGGGCAGGCGTTAAGGACACATCGTTTTTCATTCCTCAAGGGCCAAAAGCGGACTCTAACTGGGTGTCACAGTTTAACCGTTAGCTGAGACATGGTGGTCTGGTGAGAAAATGCTGGCTTGACTGCTGTTTACACGCGTCAGACAATAAACATGGTGTTTGACACAGGATACTGATGATATGAGTTATTTTACTATTTGAACCCAAATGTGTACATGCTGGGTTGTGTCTGTTCACAACACAGTAGTTCAAGTACACAATAGGCTAACAATCACAATAGTATAGAAGTGTTTCAATGCTAGTTTGTAACCCCTAAATATAAAGTGGCGTCTGCCTGACTATGAGCACAACATGTTTATGTTCTTGCACATCACTTTTTGACTCATCAAATACATCCTAAGACCCACTAGATGGGTCTCCACTGGACAGCAGTCTCCGGTTATGAGAAGTGGACCCAATAGGGAAGTGTCTGAATTGTACATTCTTTCTAGTGGCCAGGGGGAAACTCCTCTAAGTCTGATTGTAAAGAAATATTTGAGAAAATAACCTATTTCTCACTTGATTTATTATCTTTGTAAACGTTGTAGAGGTTCAAGGTCTTAATTGCTAGTTTACAGTCTTCTTCAATACAGCATGATTTTCATTTAATAAATGATGGTGCCAATCAATATTGTTGTGTTTCTATGCCATACCAAGAGGGTTTGTGTACATTTTATTTGTGTCCTTATGATAATTGCACTTGGCTTACACGATACAGTAATGTTAAAGCATCTCTTAGGAAGTCATGTCTCGTATGGCCGTATTCTGTAGGGAGCCTATGCTGTGTTTGACACAAGAAGCCGCAGCATGACCTTAAAGAGCATTGAGTGACTGCTTTAGAC
Source organism: Pseudoliparis swirei (assembly GCF_029220125.1). Classification (NCBI taxonomy): domain Eukaryota; kingdom Metazoa; phylum Chordata; class Actinopteri; order Perciformes; family Liparidae; genus Pseudoliparis; species Pseudoliparis swirei. The sequence goes on from NC_079396.1 coordinate 10,598,257, forward strand.
AAGCTGTGATCACCTTTCACACCAACAACAAATGTGGGGTTTCCCTGGGTCAGCATGGAGAGGGAATATTACCGGCACTGTGAGAACTGAGATGTGTAACACATTTAAGGTGGTAATGGGTTAAAGTGGGCAGCTTTTGTAACTGTGAAGGTGTGGGAGTTGCAGACTGTTTCTTTGTGGTTAAACTATGGGAATAAAAACTGTTTTTTTTGTTCTGCCGCTGTCGCTTTCTCAGAAAACCAACAAGCCAAAATGTGATTGAACTGCTTCAGAACATTAAAGAGTTAGGTTTCCTATCTTGGGCCTGCAGAAGAAAGTCCCTTCACAAGACACTTGCCACCAATGTTCCCCTTGTTTTTAATTATTCTCCTCCCTCTTACTTGCTGCCAAAACGCCTATTTTTACCCATCTGTGCTGTATCCCAGGGTTTTTCTTGTCACCACCGTGTTTCCTGTCATCAGTGTGTACGGTTGAACAGTGCAGTTACTGAAAAGGCCTCAGCACTGTACCTGTCTCTCGCTCAGATGTGGTCAAAGATGTTTGACATCTTGTTTTTCTTTTTACACCTTGTATTTCCTCTACAAAGTATGTTATATATATTAACATACTAAAGCAGAAATATTGGGCCAATTGGAAACTTTTCTTTGTTCATTTTATTCTGTTTGTTCACCTTTAATCCAGGCCCCTGGGATTAAGATATCTACAGAAATAACCCTTTGTTTACACTACACTAATCCAATCACCGTGCTAAAGTTCATTCAATTTGTGCTCTGACAGTGAACCCCCGCCCCCCTCCTCTGAAGCATATTCATCATGATGCCATATGCCCCGACACAACACTGCGTCTTTTCTTTAACAGAAATGTGCAGAATGTGACATACTGTACTGTGTGATACAATGAAGTAATTGTGTTTTCTCCCTTGAGGGAAAGTATGAGTCGGAAGAGGAGGAATATCAGTGCAGGATGTATGCTTTCCAGCCTCATCCGATGATCCAGTTGTAAGTGAGGGCAGCTCATGGAGATTTAAATGAGCATCTTGACTTCTAGGATGTAACTGTCTTGCCTGACCTCCATTACAGCATGCTTTAATGGCCTTCTTAGCTTTTTAAAGTCAAGACGTATCATATTTTTTGCAGGATAATACAATATACTTTAATAGATTATTTTCCTGCAGGGCAAAACAGCATATTAGGCGTAGTATATATTCCAAACTATTTAAAATCTGTTCCAGATGTATACAAAAGAAAAATACATTTATGAAAGAAAAATGCAAGTTACGACTTAAAAAAATAAACAATGCAATGCAAAAAGACTTCATGAAGTTAAATGTCCTCGTTGTACTTGGCCTCTCCTCCAGCATGACACACAGAGCCTCTTTTGTTCTGCCACTCATTGCTTATGTTACTGTAGAGCACTAATGCACACAGATCGATAGCATACTTTCCATTTCAACACATTGAGCTGATGTAGGGACACACAGTTGGAATTGATCCTGTCCTGTCAACACAAAGTTTTAATGTCGGTAAGTCTTCATCCTGCTGCAAAATAAATGTTCTTCAAATAAAAAGTGTTTTTTCACAGCGTGTTCACAAACTCTACCCTTTGTAGCTTGACGTTGACATCTTTGTATTACACATTGAATAACTGCATTGCTGATGATGATTTTAAAGCTAGGTGGGTGGGAAATGGTGTAATGGAGGCATAGAAACAGAACATCTGGCCCATTCACGTGAATCAAATATAAAAAGGTTCTGTCACTTCCAAATTACTTCTCTTGTCGTAGACCTTTTATGATTGGGAAATACAGGCTCACATAAAGCTATTTTGAAACAGCTGTAAAGGCATAACAACCATTAAATATTTTAATACACCGATAAAACAAGAAGTCAGAATTGTAAAAAACAACAACTAAACAATGCATGTTGCCTCCAGAACAAACAAACCCAGCATAATCAATTTCCTCCCCCATAGGATGTCCACCACATGCTAGCGGGTTTTTACGACCACGGCTGAAAGGTGCAAAAAAAAACATGTTTCAAGTAAGCAAAACTATCAATCTGCACGTTTAACAAGCTCGCAGTACAAGGTGCACACAGTCTGAATATAGTCTGAAACCTTTAACGGCAAGAAGGCTGAAAACAGGAACTGGCTGTTCTCACTCAAACAGCTCATTGTTTGTGATTTACTGTATGACCGTAGAAAGAGAGATGACTGATTTACGAGACATTTTTTTATTTTTGTCTTGAGCATCTTGCAGCGTCATACAGATAAACATTTTATGTTTTGTTTCTGCAAAATTTGATTTTGCAGAAATGTTAAAAAGATTATTTGGTATCTTTTAATGTGATGTGACAAAAGTCCTGTCAAGGGAGAAACACCTTCCTGCAGTTTAACTGAAAAACAGCAAACCATATCGTGCACACTGGCAACTTGCTGCAGGCTATACAGCAACATCTCATGACACTTTAAATAAGTACATATGTTTCTTAAGACCTCTGATCCTTCCTGTACATGGATGTTTGATTATGAAAACAACACCAGGATGAATTAGATTTATTTTAATTTGTGCCTGTTATAAATCATATAGTGGTCTTTTAAAATCATACATTGTAGTGGGAAACTCTTTCAATTGTGTGAAGCGCCCCACAAAATAAAGATGAACTGTTTTCAGTGATAACAATAAAACAGCTCTTCTTGGTTCGATGAACCAAACCAACAGCCTCTGAAAGGCAGAGATGGAGAGAGAAACAGAGAGAGGGAGAGCACTAATCTCATTACCTTCTCTCCCTGGCATGAGAGAATATTCACTTCTCTGTGGCAACCGACAGGAAGGTGAACACCAACAAAAATGACAAATTAAATTGCACATCCCACCATTTCATTTTCCATGTAATTAAATCAGTTAAATGTTATAAAAAACATGTAAACTCCGTCAATTACTTTGAGCCATTTGCATTTTTAATTAGGCCAGATTAATTCTAATAAGCGAGCTGGGCTTAGGCGATGACAGAGTAGGCCTATTGTGTGTCTGTCACACTCATTTAATTATATCATTATGTCCCATATCCTATTATGATAATTGGCTTTTTATTCTCAATCAACAACTAACCAAATCTATTAAGTAATAAGCTCTGACTAGTGCACTTTTAACCTTACACATTATCGATGTGTGCCACATTTAAAACCACAACCAGTTGATAAAAGATTGGTAAACGCAAAAAGCAGTGCAATGCCCAGGCTTATTCAGCTAGCTATTTCCTCCAAATGAAAAATGACTGTCATGAAGCTGCATGTTGACACTGGGTATAGGGTGTAAAGCAAACACATTAGACGGAGGAAATGGGTCTCACCATCTTCCCCCTGCAAGGTAACTAAGCAGAGAAGACGAATGTGTCTGATGTGTTCAGCCATTTCCTCTGCTCCCTCTCTGGGGAGTCACTCGAAAACAAAATCTCTGAACAAACTGACCCTGCTGTTTAATTGAAAGACACTGCTGCAAACAAACAGGGGAAGTGGGAACAGATTATAGCCTGAGAGACATGCAGCAAGCCAAATGTCTCTGACAAAAAAATGATGAAATTCAGGTGAAAATAGCAGATAAATCCTTGCACAGCTGCAAAAATAATTGCAAAAATTAACATTTGTCATAATGGTTAATTAACTGGAAATGGTTTTAGGTTTAGTCATACTCGGATTTCTGTGTAGTATGTTTCCAGTATGTAAATCTCAATGCATAAGTGAAATCAAGCTACTGTTGTAACTCTATGTACCACATAAAAATGAACAAAAGGCAGTCAATCTTAATTTTAAAATAAAAATAATTCTACTATTAAAATAAATAGATCAACTTCATATACAGCTCAGCAGGCAGTCAGATCGGCTCCCAGCTACAGCTAAGATCAATACTAAGCTTCATTACTTTATCAGGTCTGAGTGATTCCTCAGCTCCACCCAATGAGGCTTGAATAAACGAACATCATTTCTGCCTCTGAGAAATATTTGTATGTTTACATAAGACTCCCTTTTCCGCATCTATTCCTGGACTGTCTATTGTCCTGATTTAATAATCATATAGGGTGAGAAAGAAGGTAAAAACATCTCAATGCTTCCTTGCACAGCAGAAAAACAACCAATTGTACCCTCAGACTGCTGCCTCTGCAGCATTAACAAAGAGGAGCAGGCAATATGTGGTATTACAGTAATGCAAAGATGTAGGACAGATACTGCCAACCAGTCATATCACTAATCGCCATGTGCAAAGATGTGGTCAGGGGCATTTCGAACCAAGTCACACGACTGCAGCGTTGTCTAAGTTATGTGGCTTTTCTTCTAAATAGTCAAACAGGAAATGTGCGTCAAGCTTTTGCAGCACCTCAGTGACAGTTATCTGACAACCACAATCTTATTGTAATGTTAATGTTTTTCCTCCAAGATAATAAAAAAGTGTAAAGTGAATGCTGTCAAAAAGAGATAAAAAAGAATATATCCCTCAAGCTTTTTTCCTTTGTTTGAAGAAGATTCCCATGATCTTCTTCAAACATAATCTAAGACTTGCATAAATTATGTGGAACAGTTAATTTCTAATTCAAGAGCATGATTTCCAGTTTTCCATTGTTGCAGTATCAAAGTTAAGACACTTAAGTGGCAAAGTCAATCTTAACCAATCAAACAGTGGAGAAATGGAGTAAAAGTAATCTTTGTATGATCCAAAATGTCACACTTTCTCACACTCAAAATCATCTGTCAGGCCGGATTGCACAACAAACACTCTTCTTTCATGAAGGGTACACGTCTTTTCATCTCTATTTTGTTTTAATAATCAAGTGCGGTATTTCTCAGTTATTGTCGATCCTCCAGTCCACAACATACTCATCTATACAATATGAACTATATCTGTGACATTGTCAGTCCTTTTGTCAGAACAAAGACAGTATAATAATGGAAAAAATGTCATCCATTCAATAGCTCAGAATGTACTGTAAACAAAGGCAGGAAAGCGGTGGGGGCTGGGAGGGCTTTGTTTCAACAGAAGCCACCCTGATGCAATTGACGGTTGGACATTTAATGTTTTCAGTTTCTTTCTGGCTGCTCTCCTCTCAACAAAATGCTTGTGCAGTCATCTCACTCATGTTTTACTCTAAAATTAGCTTTGGAGTGCAGCAAGCTGTCAGTGCTGATTCAGTTGGACAGGCACAGCTCAGATGTATTAATTTTCTCATTCAGGAGAAAAGTGCTTTTTCAGGTTTCGCTACAGCCCCCCCTCGCCTATATTCCTGTGCATTAGGGTCCTTTTGAGAAGCCAGTTTTAATTTACCAGAGGAGAGTTGAAAGAGATTTATCTCCAGTGCCAACAGCCAGATACCAAAAGTAAGTACGGCCCCTCAAACAGTCTGATAACATCATGTTTAGCCCTCTAAAAACAAGACTCCCTTCATAGTTAATAAACCTTTTTTTCCCTCCACGGTCCGACCTTATGAACGTGCTGTATGGCCCCACGATTTACATTTTACTCAGTAATTATCTGTAAAGAGGACTTAATAAGTTCCCCCTTCAGTACACACAAGGTGAGCGTTGCTATGGAAACGCAGAGTGCTCCTCTCTGCTCCGTGGCACTGCAGCCTGCTCCATTGTGGCGAGAGACAACAGCTGTCTTTACCTTTGGCAGGCAAACAGGCTCATTAAGGGCGGCCATGTTTGTTTTTGTGCCCGATACCTAGCCCTAAGCAAACATTGCCATATCTCCACTCCACAGCCCTCGCAGTCTCAACATTTTCTTCCCTATTGTGGAGGTAGGCACTGGCACGTTGAGCCTGCTGTATGTTCTCTTTTTCCCGAAAGCCATGGCCGAGCTGCCAGTGGCTCTCAAAGAATGCGTGCTTAATTTAGAAATTTAGTCGAGGTTGGAGCTGATGAAATATTGAAATTCTGCTATGCGATGAATGTTGCGTATGTGTTATATACATAATGTAAGACATTATAAGGCCTGATTTCACTTCTTGTGGTCTGGCACAAGAAAGCCTTCCTTGTTTGTTGTGCCGTCGATGGGATAAAGGCGCCATTATTTGGTCTGCTCACAGCTAACAGTGAAGTCTGCAGTGAAAGGTTTCATTGGCATATTTCCTCATCTCTCAGCAATGTATGTGGCTTGAGCGACAAGGCAGGTTGGATTCATAACGCTTTGATGAAAAACCCATTTAAAAGGGAAAATGGCATTGAATGTCATTCCATTACTGCAGACAGCAAACATGGGAACACTCGAAGCCAGAAGGCATTCACATTAACTTGTACAAAATAGCAAAAAGACAATTTGTTCGGCTCTCCTTTAAAATATGTATAGCACTTGGAGTGTTTTCAGCCAGAGCATTTCAAGAGTAGCCTTCCAAAATGTACTCACTTATTTGATTTCATCCATTTTCCCCATTTGTCAAGCCCAAAGTCACAACGCATTGTGAAATGAGTTCTTAATGTGAAGTAATGAGGCTGTCATGGCAAAGCAGTCTCTGCTTGTTTGAATTTGACTCATGTCGTAGATTCAATTAAATCAGCCGAAGTCAAGCTGGCCCCAGGCCAGATCGGTAATGGTGACCTCATTCTCTGACATACTGAAACAATAAGAGGAAGGGCCTTGAGTCCGTTGCAAAAGCAAACTCAAAAGCGATAAGCTAGAAAAATTAAAGTGAAGTCACCAACATGTTTGAAAGATTCATGTAGTCATGTGACATGTGCATAGTTTTTTTTCTTCTTTTTGCTGCCATAGTTGTTGCTTTTGTAACATGCCATTAAATAATCTGAAATAAAGGGTAAACATCCCTATTGCAAATACCCTGAACCGCATATGCTATGTGAACTTTGACCCCACTTCCTTTGCCTATAATAACTGGGAACAAAATAGCTCGAACTTTCGAGATAAAACTACCTAACAGATTTCAAACACAGCTGGCCCATCTCTTCTTTTGGACGTTTACTTGTCTTCAGAAGTCTAAGCTAATTTATTTGGATGTTGAAATGCCTGGAATCTAAATCATGACACAAACACTCCCAAGGCTATGTAAACAACCTTTCCACTTCCAGTCTACAACCATGCTGTCTAAGCAATAACTTGAGTGCCAAGGGCAAAAGCACTTCTCACTTTTGGAAGGGTCTCCAATGTCACACAGTTATTAAGAGAAGGCGCTCCCCAGTTTGTATAAAAGGGCATAGGTCTTGCTAAAAGGCTTATTCTACCTCTACTGTCAATGTACAATCAATTATGTTATGCTTAAGTTTGAGCTACATTTACCATTTATTACGTGTACATTTACAGTTTGGAAAAACAGAGACATCCTGAGTGCTTTGTAGAATAAACAGAAACGAGGTAACAAAATCAGAACAGAACATCTTGTTTTACTCTCTATTCACTAGGGCCAATAGCGGTTACAGTAAACAGATAAAAGAACACACACACACACACACACACACAGTCACCGCATCTCATTAAACTGCGTTCCCTCTGGCCCTTATTCCATTAGAAATTAAAACTCAGGACAATTAGATGCAGTTGGGTCTCAGCTCAGTGCGCCATAGTCGCACTCTCAAGGCGCCGAGAATACTTAATTACAGGCTCATCTGAAAGCTGTGCGGTGCTACTGGGCTGCATCACACGGTGAATAACTGTAGTGCGGGTCAGCCACACCACCGGGGGCACATGTACATGCAGCGGCTGGTAGCTCCCATTGACTTTGATACATTTTAGATTGAATGCGTTGTTTTTCCGTGTTTCTTACTGGAGCGCGTATGACATACGACAAAGATACAGTCATCAATATCGGAGAGGGAGGCCCGTGTCTTGGATAAATTACAGAAGACCTTGAGACGCTCACCACCCACAGCTTCTGCCAAACGCCAAGCCGGACCAGCCGGACCGAAACACCACTGAGAACCCAACAGCTGAGTTGTAAGCTAATCTAACTAAGCTAAACTAACCCAGCTAGGACCTAATATTCCACTTGGCTACTCAGCCAAGTGGAATATGTCTGGACGCAGGAAAAAAAATATGGATAATATATGACTTCAGGCTAGCCCAGCAATGGGAGGTTGATGGGAGACTGTTGTGGTGACAGTCCTGGCACCCCGGATCAAGCTGCACTTTACAGGCGAACCAAAGGACCAAAGGACCTTTTTTTGTGTTGTCATGTTTTCCTGTGTGGTAAATGGGCTATCACTGCATTTCATCGTTCAACCTTGTGGTGCATAATGAACAATTATCCTTGAATCCTTAACCATGGATGTCAGCCAGCCACCAGGGGGCAATCAAGATGTTTTGGCTTCACTTTTGGGGAGCGGTCATGATGCCGCTGTATGCACATCCTGCAGGAGCATTCTGTGGGAAACATACCTGAATGTTGTGGCTGCAGTAGAACAGCAATATACTGTATATTACTAGTGCCGTCCAATGCACTGAATTCAGCTGAAGAATAATCTATCTTAAGTATTATGTTGATGCAAAGACTTGTTAATAAGCATGAGTGAAATCTCACACAACATGGACGTGAAAGCAATGCCCTGTAGATACATTTTTGTGTAAAAATGTTGAGTACAATTTAATTTGCTTCTAGAAGACGCACAGGGAATGAGGGCCCTTGAGAGCACTTGTTTCTTTATTTGGGAAATTGTTCACGACGTTACTCTTTTAGTCTTGGTTTGTCACGTCCTACAGTGCAAATATTACAACTCTATAGCATCTCCACTGGTCAGGATGGCACGTTCTTTTACAGTGCAGCCCCATTCAGCGACATGCCTGAATGAAGCATCTCAGCCTCTCTACTGTTCAGTTCTATGGACAGAATGAGCACAGAAAGCAAGGTATTTCATCAAAACCCTTCAGGAACACACATCATTAATTAGTTTTGTATCTGCTTCATCACTCTGCTTATGACAAGGCCACTCAGCACATTATTCTGTAATTGAACAAACTCTAGTTGATGTAACGACTGACCGTTCTGCCCTTCAAGCTGGAGAGAGAGAGAGCGAGAGCAAGAGTGAGAGAGAGAGAGATATTTGATTGCTCCTTGTACTTGCTTTTGTCATGTGACACCATGTCCCATTATATTGTGATGTTGTCATCGGAGGAGAGGAAATGAAATGCCTTGAAGCTACACGGGAAGTGTATTTGTGTGGTTGGACGATGGAGGATTCAGAGGTGTAAAAGTCAGTGTATATAACCCTGCGTGCGTGTGTGTTTGTGTGTGTGTGTCTGTGTGTGTGTCTGTGTGTGTGTGTGTGTGCAGGGTTAAAAATGTGTTTAAAACGTGTGCAGCTCTAATTGGGCAACTTGGGATTTTTGTGATATCACTTGCATCCAATCATAGCACCTTTTGGCCCACAATGACGTCACGTGTTTGTGGTTTCAGTTTACAGTTTCATCACTCTGAGAAAACGACAAACTGAACCAAAATGAACACATATCGCCACATGACAGCACCTGTGAATTAGATGATGAATATTGCAATATCAGCAGGAATACAGGCGGGGTAGCCGGATGGTAAAAATGTTACATGTTTTAAAAATCTGTTGACCTTGATGAACAAAAGTTAGACTGAGCATATGTATGGTAATAAAGAGACTTTACAGTGATTGACGACCATTGCAGCCAATTAAAACAGTATGTGTTTAAATTGGCCCTACTTCAAACTGACACGAGCAGGTGAACAACTTTAATGTTGTTAGCTTGCTTATTTTTTTGTCTCTGGTTCATAATCTGCCTCTATATACTCACAAAGAAAACACTAGTAGCCATTAGCTACCTCAACTTATAAACGCTTCTAGTTCTGCTGATAATCATCATGCTACTTGAATGCTTTGAATATAGCTCAGTTTTGCAATTTGGTACATTTTTATGCAAATGTAGTGCCTGATGGTATATGAGCTGTTTGAAAGTTTGTTATATCTCCCTCTGATGCACTATGCCTTTACCTATTGATAATAATGATAAGACATAAGACCTCTGGTGGCTCTGAACAGGTTGATGAGGTCCATGAGTTCTGTGCCACATGACCAACATTTTTTTCATTATTTGTGGCTTGTATCTAATACGCTTACCATGTGTACTCATAGCATAGGAATCAAATAGTTCAATAATACACTTTCTTCAGTGACTCATATAGCGCATAATGTAGGATGACATTTTATGAGTGGCACCTAGATGCAGAGGAGATGAATGCATATGACTTCTATATGGCTGGTTTTATCATTTCTTTCATGCCTTCTTTTTTTTGTAATGGTAATTTTGCTGCTGAAACCACAAAGTGTGACAAAGATTGTTGGGGAAAGACTGCATTCAAGTCCATGAGTTAGAATCTAAACTGCTTTTCATCCAGTCTTCAAACTAGTACAGTTTCTTGAGGCAGCTGATGCTTTTAATATAAAAGTGCACAATATTGCATCAATAATGTTCACCTAAAATGTAGACTCTTTAGTGGAGCGGCTGTCATAATCCAAGTAATTTTATATCTTTATGTATATAAAAACGTGGACTGTTTTAAACTTGGTGATAGCAATCTCTACTTTCTGAGAAAGGGGAACATTTCTCAGTTTGTAAGAATGGAAACATCGGGGACATTGAGCTATGAAAGAAGCTGTTGTTGTTGTTGTTTTTAACAAGTCACTGTGACAGTTGAGAATTTCCTTTGTGTGTGTGTCTGTGTTCGGGGGATGTTGCATGAATGGGCAGTCAGCATTTAGGGTTCAAAAGAAAACACCAGCCTGAGCTTCTGTCTGTGTGAAAACCAAGGCTACGGCGCTCTGTATCAAGTGCCATTGTTTTGGTAATAGTAAACCTGGGGCACTTGCCAGGAGGCATTAGTCATTAATCTAACAAGTTCCACAATGCAAACCACAAAGTGCTCCACTGTCAACTTCCTCTCATTGAATTTTGAGCACATTAGCACATGTCCAAGTATCTTACAGCGAGGTATCAACTTTCTGATGACTAGCTACCTGGAGGATGGCTGCCATGTTTGTTTATTTGTTTGTTTCCTTGACAGGAAGCCAGATAATTTTGAAGCATGCTGGGTTTTTTGTGAGGGAGGAAGAGATTGAAAAGAGAGAAGAAGGGAGGTGGTGGGTAAAAGGCGGATAGGAGGGTATTAGGGCGGAGTGCATATTTTCAGCAGGCCAAGAATACAACATGATCTCTAATTACCCATAAAGCACTGTGTAACCCGAGCCACAGATTAGGCTGCATTATCAGGCTTAATAAAACATGACCATCTCTCAGTTTTCACTCCTTTTCCCTGCCCGGCTGCTGCAAACATTTGTTCCTAGTTATAACATTCCCAATGCCTTTGCTAAGTAACTGGACTATCTGTACCCGTTGTTGCAGATTAACAGCAACGGGTACAGATTTGCTGCTTTTCTCTGATAGTAATCAGACTATGATTATGATTTTGACTGCTGGTTGAACAAAGGTTTTAGGAAATTGACATTGACAAAAAATATTACATTTTTGTGTTCTATGGAGAGAGTAACAGGGACACTTTCTGGGAAGACATGTAGCAGTGTAAACATTTTGTAATCATCATCTTTCAATGTAAAATGCCATACGTATCAAATAAATTGTTCTGGCAGCAGAAATTGATTTATTGTTAATAAAACACGTGAGAATGCTTTTTTTTGTAATTTGCGTGAAATTACCCTTTAAGTAATCCTTCTGTTAAAAAAAGGTCAAAAGCAACTAAGCAAGCCATCTTTTGCCTTCACACACACAAACAATGGTCAGATTCTATTCTGGGTGCACACACACACACACACACAAACACATGCACACACACA